>NC_133930.1:1230000-2563500 GCF_964199755.1 Larus michahellis
CTAAAAAACCCCAAAAAAAACCCAACAACAAAAAACCCCCAAACTTCAAGCTGCTTCTTTCAGCATCCAGCAGCAAAGTGGGAGCGTTCCCTGCCCGCCCAGTGCCTGGTGGCGAACGCAGAGCACTCCAGCAGTGAGGAGCTGCGGTGCCCTGCTCTGGGGCTTGCGTTTATTTCTTTCTTTCACCCTCAAACCCACTGCCCGGCGCCAGCGTCACCCTCTCCGAGAAGGTGTCCCTGCTCGTAGGGACGTCTCGGGGGGGATGCTGAGCCGTTCTGGTCCAGGGCAATACCAGGTCGGGGAAAAGAGCCTTCTCTCTGCATCAATTCTGCACAGGCTGTGGGATTTTTTTTAAGAACTTTTTGTAGCTCGGTACTGCCTAACTTAATTTGTACTTCTATATAAAATAATTTGTATTTTTTGCATAACTATTTCTTTAAAATGCATCAGGTTTGACTTTTTTTGGTGTAATTTCCTTTTGTACGGGCAGACTGCCCAAGCAGATGGTGTAATGTCACCTGTAAGCAATCTGAATAGATAGGTTCATTCTTACATTTGAGAGCGCTTTTTATTTCCTTTCTATACGGTACAACTATTGCTGAGCGACTGTTCAAGATGGTGTTTCTTTTTGTGTTTCCTTTTAAAGAGATTCCTGCTGTGATTGGTTCTCTTTTTTTCCCCTCAAGTCTGTCTTTTTGGGCTCAGTGAAAAAAAATCTGTGACTTAAGAAACTTTCCCGCTATTGTTGAAACACCATCATATGAAATCCTTGGCCGTTTTTTTTTGTTTGTTTTTTTTTTTTTTTAAAAAAAAAAACGTAAATGAGGAAGTGATAGAATAAGTTAAAAACACATTTGATTGTTTGGACACATAATGATTTAATTTTAGAAGTCCAACATTTGCTGTAAAAAATAATAAAAAAAAATTAAAAAACCCAATTGCAAGCACAAAAAAACCAAACCAACCTCCCCTAGTTTTAAAAATAATGTGGTTTTTTTTTTTAATGACTATTAATGGTTTAAATGCTGCTCTTTCTGAAGGTGCGTGGTTGGCACCCCCTGATGCAGCCATTCCATCTACCCAGGGGCTCCCGGCCGGGCTCCCCCGCGCAAGGTGGGCATCCTGCCTTTGCCGGGGGCGCGGGGATGCATCCCAGTTTATCCTTCTTTTCGAGAACTATCTGGAGACAGATTTAGAATGCGCAGATACCCAATGACTTAAAAAAAAAAAAATAGCAGAAAAGCTTTCACCTGCAGAGTTCTTCCCCAGTTAGCTGCTGAAATGATGGGTTGTTTTTACGTTGGGCATCACTTCATACAACGTGTCCCTGGTCCTCGGTGGACCTCGGTGTACTGGCCTGATACTGCTCTTAACAATCTGAACTGGTGCTGTTACACATAACCTTCGCATTAGTTTATTTTCTCCCAGTAAGGCACTGGAGATTGCCTTGCGAAGGGCCACAGAGGGGCCGGTCCCCTTGACTTCAGCGGAGCTGCTGGCAGGAGTATGGGGAGAAGTATTTGTATTTAGAAAGCTCCAAAGGACCTCCATTATCAAGCTTAAATACATCTCTACCATACAGTCTCCTTAAAAAAAAAAAATAAAAAAGTCACAGAGGCCTTATTTATATGCTTTTCCTCGTCGAGGAGCTGAATAAAAGATTATTGTTTTTTAAATTTATGGTGAATGGGAAGCAATGGGATCTTGAACGGCCCGAGAGAGGTGGGTTTTGTTCTTAGCGTGAAGGTGGAGAAGTCTTTGGATATAAGCACGCCGTATATTTTCTATGTGTTTATTTGAGCATATAAAATCACGGGGCACTTGGGGTGAAATATTCCGAGCTGACCGCTGATTTCAGCGGGCGCTGCGTGACACCCCGGGCCTTGGAGGAAACCAGAGGTCTCTCATAAACTTTATTTAAAGTTATGAATACTTTGTTCTTCTGAAAATCAGGCCTTAAGGTGACACATCTGAAATTAGTGACACTTTCCGAGGTAGGGGAAAGAATTATTTAGTGGATTAGAAGAAATAACCAGCTCAGTGGTGTTAAAAAAAAAAAAAAAAAAAAAAAAGAAAAAAATCAGGATAATTTTTCAATCGTTGCAATATTTAGTAGTGAGAAGCCCGTTCCCCCATTCCCAGAGCCGTCCTGACGGGCAGCGGGAGCACCAGCAATGAAAAGCATTCCTGGGTTCCTAGTGCTTTTGCAGGGGAGAAGAAATTATCCCAGGCTTTTCCAAACCCTGGTGAAGGATAAAACCCGAGAAGATCAGATTGTCTTCTTATCCTTCTAATTTGCGATTTTTTTCCAAACGTACTTTGTTTCAGGACCCGTTTGGTATCTTCTTTATTTTTATAGAGAATACATTTCATCATCAACCAGGATATTTTACGCTTCTATTCTAGAAACCTATATAGCATTTTTTTTCTCTTTTCTGGGAAATAATCCCATTTCCTGTGAAAGATGGCCTTCTTTCTCCAATCCCCGGAGAAGTCGGGATTTGATTGGCACTTCTGGTTTACCTTTAAAAAAAATGCCCTTGCAATTTCTGTGTGACACACAAACACTCGCAAAGCTTTTTCCAAGTTCTGCCTTGGTTTGAATTTTTACCTTTTCAGAATGTTATCGTTCCAGTAGCAATTCACCTGGGAACGAAAAGCAAACCAGCTAATAATTTGTTGTCAGAAGGAGAAATATTTGCTGCGGTTGCTAAGGCAGAAAGGGGAAAGGCTGGGGTGAACGGACCCTGCTCTTACCAGGAGTTGTTCCTGGTAACGTGAAATTACAGCGCTATGTGGAAGGGTTTGGAAGATGCCTGAAAGTTAAAACTTGTGGAAGTTTGTTCTGGCTGGCTGCTTTGCAGGTGATGGTGGTACCCAGCTTCTCGGGGTTAAGTCTACCGGCACCTTGCTGAGAACATTTTCTGTAAGAATATTTTTTTTTTTGGTTAGAATTCATTTGTGTAATAAGTCAGAATTACTGATCGCTCACAGAAGGAGCTATGAGAGTTTGAAGTTTCTGAAAATCAAAGCGTATTTGTCATAAATACTTAACAAAGTGCAATTAATAAATCGGTATTTCCAAGGGGGGGGGAAAAATTACTCTTGCTGGAGTTTGATGGGTTCTTATGGCTCTGATGTCCCTTTGGGAGAGTTGGGAGCATCACTTTCCAAGCAGAAATGAGGGTCATTACGCCTTCCCCTGCCCAAACCTGACTACGTGTATTTCGTGTAGGTGACGTGGCAAATAGACTCATGTTTTCGGAGCGCCGGACACGCGGGGTTCCCTGGCCGGAGCAGGCTGGGGGGCAGAGGGATGCCCGATGCCCGCGGGATGCAGGGATGCTCGTGGCTGAGCGCTTGCTCCGCGGCAGGTTTAAGGCAATCAAATTTTCCAGCCGCTGCCGCATACCTCCTCATCCCGTGTCACCCGTTGGACGCTGCCGGCAGGACCGAGGAGCCGGGAATGGCCAATGGTGCGTGCCAGGAGTATCAGATACAGCCCGGTTTTCTTTCCTCTATCCCAACCCTGCAAAACTTGCACCCGAGTCCCGAGTGTGGACCGGTGTCCGAGCGAGGTGGCTGCGGTGCAGCCTGGTGGCACTATGGCTTCTGAGACGCTTTCCCGGGGCAGGCTCTGTGTCAGGTCTCCAGGAGTCACCTCATGAAACTGGGTACGTTTTGGACATTAACAACATACTAGGCTTGTACTTGGACTAATTTTTAACTGCGCTAAATTTTGTATCTGGTCTATTTAACTTTTTGAGAAGAAAACAAAGAATAGTTCCAGTTGTTTTGTTTTTGTTTTTTTTTTAACTTCACTTTTCCATTCTTTTTAAACATGTTTTGTTTAGAAATATAATATAGGGAAAGTAAATACTCTGCTAAGTTCTTATTCTCTTTCATTAATCGCTCGGAAAACACTGCATTTGAAAATAAATCCAGGCCAAAATTTGAGATTTGGTAACGAAATGCAGAAGTTCAACACTGACAATTGCTGTACTTAAAAGCTCCTTGGATCAGGTGTTGTTTTACCATATGGGTATTTTAATTAGTAATAAAACGTTGATCGGGATTTAGTAGTGGAATCTACAAAGCACAAATATCTGCCTCGTTTTGCTTTGTTTTACCGGCATGAATTTAGCTGTCTTTCTCTTTCCATCTCCCTTCTCTTGCTTCATTTCTGCGCAGGCATCGTGCTCGCCGAGCAGGTAGTCACGGCGCTTACGATACTGTGAAGCAACGAGTTTATTCCGTGAGCCTATAGAGCTGTATTACAGAAAACATCAATTTTCAACCATTTGTCTTCTTGGTGGTGCTAGCCCAGTGGCTCGCTGGTGCCAGGAGTGTTTTAAAGAGCCATTATCTATTTGGTATGTGCCCAATTAAACAATAAATAGTTTAGAATGGCACACACGCTTTCTGTGCGAGGGTGCTGGGCAATTTCTCTGTGAAAACAGGGAAATCCCACGCCAAACGAACCGCCTTTAAACGTGCAAAGGTTTTCCCACGCGTGTCCCTCGTGGCAGAGCCGAGGGTGACCACGGTTCCTACTTTTCCCCAGGACCGCTGGGGATAAGTTCCCCACCAGGGCGCCCTCCTCTCCCTGCGCCAGGATGAGACCCGCGGTGGTGGCAGCTCTAATACACTCCCTGACAGCCCCCAACAAACCAACCCAGAGAAATCCTTCTCTGTCATCTCTGACAGTAACCTTAAATTGTAAAAACACATTTTGAAAGATGTGTGACTTTTTAAGAAGTTGATGTCCTTTTAATATGCAGGATCTTTGGGGGAAGAAAAAAAAAAAGTACCCTTTTTAAAATTAAAGCACGTGCCACAAAAGCATGCATTTATAATCATAGAGGTCTTTGTTCCAGTGCCTGCAGTACTAAATGCTAAATCAATAATAAATTTAAGATCCGTGTGAAGAACTGCAGCGCTGGAGTGATGGATCCGACTCTTTTTCAGCCCTGGTTTCGTAATGGTCTTTGTTCTGGCAGCGCCAGGAGTACCGCCTGCCGCGCACCTCGCCTTGCGGCCCGCGCGGGTCCTGCGCTCTCAACCTCACGATAGCAACTTCTTGATTTAGGTAAAGATTTTCAACATTTTTAAAGCATTTCTTCGCTTTTTCTGTGCTTTAATCTTTGTTCACGGTAGCCAAAACAACGGCCGTTTCTCAAAAATAAAGAAATAAGAATAATATGTTTACATTAATCTAAAACCACTTTCTCATGAGGAATAACAAAACATGAATAAGTATACTTTTGAAAAATTACATTTATTTTTCCACTGAAATTGAGGTTTTGAAGTTTATATAAGGACTGCTTCAGTAAAGTGACCCCCAGTACTCCTATTAATGATTTTTTTTTTTTTAATACTAATTTCCCCAAAATCTTAAAACAGGGATGTATTTAAATATAAACTTGTATTGGTCTCTGTCAGTGTAGACGATGGGTTTTTCAGAGGGTCTGGTGAGAGAGGCACAGCGCTGTGTAACTCCGTTTATCAAACCACCAAGGGCCTCCATAAAACGATTCCCAATGTTCCCAGCAGACACCAGTGCCGCCCCAGTCGTCCCACAGCTCCTTCCACTGGGATGGCCAGTGGGTGTCAGGGCACAAGCTGTGATAAGAGGTAGAATGAAAGTAATTTGGAAAACTATTGGGTTTAAGCCTTAAAAATGATGAGAAATACTCATTCTGGATAAGAACACATTTAATACTAGAAAAACTAATACTATATTGCAAGCCTACTGAATAATTAAGCAGTGACGACGTACTCTTCTGGGCTTAGAGAGGCGTGTTTTGGCCATGGGCGTACTCAGTTCAACACCCCCTGGTTTTGGTGAAGAAGTTTCTCTGTTCCCGTGTGATCCCTCTGGAAATCTCGGAGAAGCGTCTGCTGATCCCAGCACTGGGCAGGATGGGCCCTTACTGGTAGCAATGCTGGCTCAGCCTTTACGAGGTCAAAATTGGAAAGGGAAAAAAAAAAAAAAAAGGGATTACAAAAATGAGTGCTGAAAATTGGGTTCCCAATTCCAGAGCCCGGTAAGTGGTTTGGATTGGTGAGCTGTGCACCAGCGGCTTCCACTGCCACCAGTGGCGCTGCCGTGGGTCTACTCCTGCCTTACGAGACTTTATTGAACTGCCTAAATAAGGCTGTAGCTTTGGTTACCTACTTTATTTTTTGCATCGTGACCCCAGGGCATTGCCCAAAAATGGTTACGCAGTTATTTCTGCAGATTTTATTTCTGAACGATAGCAGACCTGCGTGATATTGGACCAGAAAAATGCCAAGTTTATAGAAGTCCTTCTGTCCTTTTACACAGGGGAGAGTCTTTGCGAGGAGTTCTGGAAATACTAGTTACTCTTTGCAGCACCGCATTGCCAAATTAGTTAGGAATTTCATTACATGCAGATAACTTGCATGGTTTTTCTTCTAATTGGTCCATTTGTTATTTATGTGATCGGTCTCCGTAGGTGTGGCAAAGCCAGTATTCCCAGTTCATGGTGGTTTCCCAATCTGCGGCTGCAGCAGCTGCTTACAAGGATTCCTTCGTTAGAGCCCAAGATTTTGGCTCTTCAAAAGAAAGTGATTCTGGGTGGTGGGTGCCTTAAAGAAGGAGTTAATTAACTATTGGCATCTTTGGTTAATTCAATAGTACGATTTGGCAATACAAAAGAGCCGTGGCAGCTGTGGACTCATACCTGGTAATTACTCAGAGTTGGATCGGGTTGTAACGAAGGCAAACGTAACGAACGGTGAGGAGGCATAGGGGGATGCGCATAGCTCTACCGTTTGCACCGTAGATCGTAAAGTCATGGACCTTGAAGACGGAAGGATCTTTCAGACCATCAGTGCTGTTCCCCTGCCTGTGTAGGAGTTCTCCCGACTGCTAATCCGGTAAAAATCCGTCCCCGCAGATCGTGGTGGGCTCCGGTGGGATGACTCCTCCTGCCAGCCCTCGGTCTCGGCGGGCCCAGCCCTTCGCTGGGGGGACTTTTCTACCGAGAGCCCTTCACCGGGGCCTTGGGGACGGGGATTTTATGCTGTTTTCTCCCTTTTATCGGCTTCACTTTTTCTTTGGTCTTTAACAATCTACCAATAACGTTTATGCTAGTAAATAGCAGAAATGCTCTATACTTAGCAAATTAGCCAGGTATAAAAATGGCTGGCTCAGGAGCACTATTTGAAGTAGGTAAGACCATAAGATTTTGGAGAAGAAAATTCTGGCGAACCACCTGCTCTTGTATAGCTTGGTAAATCGGGGAGAGGCTTTGGAAAGGCTACATGAAAATTGAAAGACTACTATATCCAAAATTTAATAAAAAATAAAGTAAATCAAAGTAAAGTCTATAGTCAAACTCCTTAATTGTGATGCATTTGCTGAGTTTCCCTCTTCCATCGTCGGCCCTGCTCCGATGCCATATGGTCTACCATGGAACATTTAACTTGTCAGATATAATGGATTGTCCTGGAAGCAGATTTTTGCTTTGAGCGTTCAGCTCCTTTCTTGCATTTCACTCTCAGCTCCAGGCTGCAGGATGAAGGATTGTGGTGGAAATGCAAAGAAGAGACACGCAGTTGATTCCCCTTAAGAGAGTGACCTATATGCCACAAAATTTTACCCACGTAAAGAGGCATTATCCCTGTCACTGACCCTAGCAGGCTGCATGTCAGAACCATTTAAATTTGTCTGGACTTAACAGATTGTGCAAATGTTTCAGAATCAAGTGCTTAGGAATAATAAAGGCTTGTCATTTCAACTTAGGCAGTGGTGGCGCAGCTCGCGCCGGCCAAGGGATGAGTATTATTTATTGTGACCTACATGTAACCTAAGCTGCCTGCCTTGTAGACCTTGTAAATTAAGTTCATCTCCCAGGGCTACTGAAACTTAAAAAAAAATACCTTACCTGATAAGGAACCCAAATAGCCATTACTCTCTGTGTTGGAAAGCAGAGGTGGAGGTTGGGAGGGAGCGTGGACGGGCCGGTAGCAGTTAATTACCATCATACGTTCCGTGGGTGCGAGAGGCAACGGAGGGTTCTCCTGGGGGCCTTGGGTCCTCTCGTTCCTCCCGCCGTGCGTGGGAGAGGGGACTTGGCTCGGCGGCTCTGGTTAAAGAGCTTCCACTGGAGAACCCTAAAGCACGCGTAGACATTATCAAGTTTTCTATACTATAATTTTAAGCAAGTGATTTCTGAAACAAACGTGACAGATGACAAATTCTTTCCTGGATCAGGTTTTTTTTTTTAAATTTCCTGGCACTTAAGTATAATAAAACAAGAAAATATTGACTAGAAACCATAGGTAATATTGCTGTCCTGTTCTGTGAAGTAATTAGTAAGAATCTAGGATAAAAACCTGGCCCTGCTGGAGATACTCAGAGAACAAAATATTTGGAAATCGAGCTGTATTTTGCTCTTCAATGTAGCATTTCTTTCAGGTGTGACGTTTGTATTGAGAATATTGAGGAATGGTCATTTTTTTTGCATGAGGGTTCTCGTCTTTGCATCTGGCAGCAAATGGAAAATTGTCAGCTGGTAGAGGTGGGAAAATCCCTCTCTCCAGGACTTTTTTTTTTTCCACCATAGGAATCGACATTCCTCAGTGTCTTTTCGCAGGAGAGCTTTATCGTTCTCGATCTGACAGCATTGGAGAGCGTGCGTACTGATGCTATGAGTTTGCCTGTATTCTCAGCCCAAATTGTTCCCGAAATGTTTAGGAAATGTCAATTCTCAAGTGGAAAAATCTTATTAGGGTATGCATGCCCTCTGCTGGATATTACCGATTTGAGACTATTGGGTATTTCATGATGTTACAGTATATTTACCACATCATTCCTGATGTTTTGCCATACACTGAGAAGCTTGTTGTTTATTTTGTCTGCTTAGCTAATCCAAATTATCCAATCCATTGTTGTTAAAACATGAAAATTCTAACAGAAATAAATGCTAGCTTTTTGTTATTGTTATTTTTCTGTACTGAACAATATTACAAATGAATACCGTTTCTGTAGAAATGTATAATTGAGTATTTAATCTCAACATCAGGCAGTATTAGAGATCAGGTAGTCCCGTCTATATACGCAGAGCGAAGACGGGTGAAAACCAGGAGGTAAAGTGCTACAAAGGCATTGATGCTTTCGCTAGTAAACCCTGGAAATTGATCTTTGCCATCGGGCTTTTAAAATGGGTCCGTCTGTGCTTGCGGTCAGCATTTATTTCCTTCTTTCTGGTGCGTGGAGGATGCTGTGGACTTAATTCAGGCTTCTTGGGGCAGGAGGGCTCCGGGGGTCCTGCTGCCCCAGCACGGAGTCGCCCCAAGTCCCAAGATTGTGCCTTTTCTGTCCCTTTGGGACAAACCACAGCCACCTAATGAGAACGGCTGCTGTTTATCGTGCCGAGGTGTAGATTTGATCCCCCAGCTGAACGATAAGGCTTTTGATCTCTTTATCCTTGCTCGTGTCCAGTGTGGTTTGTTTTAGTAGCCTTTTAATAAACGCTACTCGATAGGGGCGGTTTTACAGAGCAAAGATTTAGAGCCCGGACTTGGGCTGTAGGAAGGTTTATTGTCCTCCTTCAATTCTCTGTCTTTCACGGCCTTAGATCCTTATCTGACTTGTTTTAAAGTGATTCTGGTTTCGTGCTCGAGTGAAACCCCAGGTTTCCAGATCCATGATAAAGATCTCCTGAACTGGTCCCTGAACAAATGAGGAGGGATCACCCTGCAGTGTATTTCAATTTAAAATAGCCCTGTGGGGCTTACTTAGGATAAAACAGCATCCCGTGCTTTACGTTCAATTCTTATATATTGCTTTCAGGTCTGGAGTATTATTACAATGTGGTTTTGTCTCATATCTTTATGAAAATGTTGCCCCTTTTTATTATTCTAATTCTCTAATATTAGATAATGCTTTTGCTTTTGATTTTTTGTTCTCTGATGTCTGTCTTCATCCTCTGCCCATCTTTGGACTGTTGCATGTTCTGTGAATGAACACGGGGAAAGGGTTTTCTTTGAGTTTTTGTTTCTCTCCATAATAAATTTGCCTATTTCCAGAGTGATACAGGTGTTCAGGCTTTAGATGATCGTAATTATTTCCTCTAGACTGAAATTCCGCGCACATACGAAAAGGAAAGGAGACTAAACATGTTTACAAAGTCGCATCTTTGCTCTAAACGAGGGATTGTCTCCCCTAAATGTTCTTCCGCTTGCGGTCTTTGAGTGGAGGTGCTGTGGGTTCCGTGGCTCACGGCGTTTGACTGGAGGTGCTGTGAGTTCCGTGGCTCACGGCGTTTGACCAGAGGTGCTGTGGGTTCCGTGGCTCACGGCGTTTGACCAGAGGTGCTGTGGGTTCCGTGGCTCACGGCGTTTGACCAGAGGTGCTGTGAGTTCCGTGGCTCACGGCGTTTGACCAGAGGTGCTGTGGGTTCCGTGGCTCACGGCGTTTGACCAGAGGTGCTGTGGGTTCCGTGGCTCACGGCGTTTGACCAGAGGTGCTGTGAGTTCCGTGGCTCACGGCGTTTGACCAGAGGTGCTGTGGGTTCCGTGGCTCACGGCGTTTGACCAGAGGTGCTGTGGGTTCCGTGGCTCACGGCGTTTGACCGGAGGTGCTGTGGGTTCCGTGGCTCACAGTGTTTGAGTGGAGGTGCTGTGGGTTCCGTGGCTCACGGCATTTGACTGGAGGTGCTGGAGGTTCCGTGGCTCATGATGTTTGAGTGGAGGTGCCAGAGGTTCCGTGGCTCACGGCGTTTGACCAGAGGTGCTGTGGGTTCCGTGGCTCACGGCATTTGACTGGAGGTGCCGGAGGTTCCGTGGCTCATGATGTTTGAGTGGAGGTGCCGGAGGTTCCGTGGCTCATGATGTTTGAGTGGAGGTGCTGTGGGTTCCGTGGCTCACGGAACGTGGCCACTCAGGCAGTGTCTTTAAGGTTTCTTCAACTCATTAAATGTAATTTCTTCAGACGGCGTTGAAATAAACAGTTGTTTTGTTTAAATACCTAATTTAATTATGAAAGTTTATTATTCTGGTCTCAGTTAGTGTGTGTACTTGATATTAAGCTCATTAATGTTCCTTGTCCGCAGAACGCAGTATTATTTATGGGTTGTGCAACTGCAGCGATGGCTACGAAATGCAATACCTGCATATCCTCTGGTTAACTTCGGGGTGCTGAAAACCTGTTGCAAAGGGTGCAACGAGCTCGTTCTGACTGGATTAGCCACAATCGATCCTCTAATGCAGCTGTATCATCCAGGCAAATAACCAACTATGAGCGTCAAACCTTTCTTTTATGGAATAGCGTGATAATCTTTACAATCTAATTGATTTTGGTGGGACTAGTCAAGGACTAAGGGGCCGTTTAATATAAATCTGGTTCTTCGCTATTCTCTCTTTACATTCTTATTCTTATAGTTTTGAGTGTAGTTTTGCCCCAGCTATTTTGTTTTAAAAGCGCGCAAACAGACAAATCGCATGCTGCCCTGCAATAGATGCTGTTATTTGGTAGACTACAGAAACAGATTGAGCAAATTGCCTCAGTCTTTTGGTTTGGCTCCAACATTTCACGAAGCGAGATTGGTGACAAAAAAAAATAAATGGGTCTGGTATTTTCATGGAGTAACCGAACCTGTGTCGAGGGGATGGCGGAGCCTGGGGTGGGCAGCGCCGGAGTCAGTCCCTTCCCTGCACTTGAAGCCGTTGGCCCCAGGGGGGCCAGTGGGCAAAGCTGGCCCTGAGCCCCGTGTTGGGATGGCCTTCAGCAGGCAGCACGGCCCTTCCCGTCCGCATAGACATGTCCGTATGTATAGACACTGAGCGGGCGGGTGTAAGGGAGCAGTTGGGCGCTTGGGAATTAACCTTGCCTCGTCGAGCCCCGAGCAGCAAGGGGAGTCAGGGCTGAAGGGCCGCTTTCCCTCGGGATTTCCTTGCTTTAGGTTCTTCAAGTCAGCTCCGTAGCTGTGTTTTACTCTAGGTTTTAGGATTTAATTTCCTTTGCATTTTGATGGTACTGTTTTTAAAAAAAAAAAAGAAATCTCCTTTTATAACGGTACTTGCCCTGGCATCATAACGTCTCCTTCAGAAGCATTACTGTTTCCGGCGCATCAGTGTAAGTGCAAAAATCCTCTCTCATGTCAAAAGGATCTTACCCCTAGCATTGTGTAACATTTTGGGCTGCGATGCCATGCAAATTATTGGCATTAATACCTTCCCTTAGCTTTGTATCTAGTTTGTGGACCTTCCCTGGATCAGATGCTGTGCCCGTTTGTCCTATTTTGTGGACATAATTGCACAAACTTTGCTTAAAATCTATCTGATTTCTTTCTTATTGTCTGTACTTCATGTATAGCACAAAGCAGAAGTAGCTCATTAACATGATACTTTCATTACCGTCGGATGACATTCTTTGTGATGTAAAACACGCTGTTCAAAAACCTCCCTGCAATAAATAGGGTATTTTGACTGTAAATCCTATAGCGGAATGTGCGCTACTGTTGGAGAAGTGTGTGTGTACATATATATATATATATATATATAACCTGGGTCGAGCCCGACTTGGTAACTCATCCGAGCTCAGCAACTCTCTCTGCTGCTCAAACCTGGGAAGAGGAGCCACTGCAGCCACTCGGGTCGGTGGGGACGATGCCCAGCGAAGCCTCCCAGCGCCTGTCCCCCTTCCCCGCAGCCCCGGCACGGGGGCGACTTGTTCCCCCGCCAGCTCCTGCCCGGAGCTGCGACGGCGACCACTGCTCCGGCCCGGCCACCGGCCCAGGGGACGCCCAGCCGCCGGGAAACGCTTGCTGTCACACAAAAGGGGGACAAGCCTCCAGCCAGCTGTTAGCCCTGATGCCAGGGACAGCATTTGGATTTCCATCCTTCGATTAAAAGCCAAAAAAAATTCATTTAATAGACTAAAAGCATTTTCCGTTTTATTTTTTCTTTCTCCCACCCCCCTCCCTTTTTTTTCTTTTAAAGAATAGAGTATTGAAAAGTTCTGAAAAAATAAAGCTACCTGCTGTCTCCTCTGATGACAGAGCAGGCTATTTTTTTGCCAAGGGCAAAAGCCAGCAAGACCTGGGAGGCTGTCCATGGAGGGCACAGGGCATAGCCATTTATCTGAGAGTCAGGTGCCTATAGGTGTAGGATCTATAGTGTACAACGGCTCATTTATTTCGATGAGGTTTTTCCTCAGATAATTTAGAATTTGATACAAATTTTGCCTTGATTTCTCTGCTGAAATGAGTCAGGTTTTCAAAGCTCTGTGGCAAAAAAAAAAAAATCCCCTAGCGGTGCTGCTGTGGCTGTCAGAAGTTGCTGTGCGGGGCCGGTGGCCGGAGCCCGTGAGCACCCACTCCCCGGAGCGCTCCGATCCTCCCTTTCTCCTGCAACCAAACCTAAACAAGCGTAAGAAAATTTTGAATGCGAGAACTGGAGATGAAGGCAGAAGGGAAGTGTTTCATGATCCTCATAACGATGCAAATAAACCCTGCTGGGGCTGATAACACGTATGTGTTCATTATAATACCCAGACAAACGTGGAACTAGGAAGTCCAGCCCGTTCTTCAGTGGCTCAGAACTTTTTCCCAAATACGCAGTGTGTTCCTCGTGCCTGGTCTGCCTTCCACACTGAATTCTCCTTTAGTTTGTTACTCTCTGGAGGGGAATCGATGGGGCTCCCTTCAGGATGCATTTGAGACATCGGACATCAGAGGGAAGGGTCGTTAATTTTCCAAAATGCTAGAAATGCAGTAATAAAATAAGAACTAGACATAAGCAAAATTGCAGACCTGAACAGACTGAAATTTGCAGCCATTAAAATTCCAATCCCTAATACAATAACTTCCGTCCCCCCCCCCACCCCGAGACAGGTTTCCCTTCTTGAGTCTAAGCAAGGACTGACCCCCAAATGTAGGGCAGCGGAAACCTGAATTAGAATATTCTGGTTGAATTCATCTCTCAAAAAAATCTGTCAAACAAGAAATTAGTGTAAACATTGACTTGAAGTCATTTATAGAAATAGCTTCACTTCCTTTGCTCTGCGGATGGAAAGAGTTGCCTCGTGCCTCTGGTTTTGCATCCCAGAAAAAAGCCAAGGTGCCCGTTCTCCCGGGGCAGGGGCAAAGAGAGCGGGGAATCAGATGACTTGCATTTCTGCTTTGGAAGTTGCTTAAATTTTCTACTTAATTTGATTAATTTTTCAAAGTATGCCATGGAAAGGCAAGTGGCTTCTTTATCGATTGATTGGCAATCCTGTGCTGCTTTTCTTTTCCGCAGTGAAACCAAAATGCAAACAAAATATTTATGGAGCAATGGTTTTAGTTTAGTGAAGATAAGCAGGATTTTTTTTTTCTAGAGGTATTTAGAGAGCAGAGACTTGAGATTCAGTGTTTGTCAGAAAACAGGAGCTGCATGTAGTTCTTTCTTTGTCTCTCCTTTGATTGGCATGCATTGTGTCAATTAATTGAAAATATATAGATATATTTACACGCACGCTAAGTTATCGCCTCCGATAATAATGGAGATGCTTTTTCTGCCTTACCTAAAGAGCAAGTGCGTACTTGAAAGTTATTCACCAGCCTTTGTAGGTCAACTTCTTCCATGGAGCTTTGTTTCAATTGTCAGATCATAAAGCCACGGAAGGGTATAGATCGTGTTGCGTGTTCGGGGGGCTGGTAACAAATGGCACATTTTAGCATTTGGTCCTCTAGGTAGAAAAAATTAATCAGATGTCTGACAAGATTTGTTATTCGTCTCTATTTCAGGCTCCTTTTTTTTTTTCCCTTTTTTTTTTTTTTTTTTCCTTTCCTGGCTTCCAACAAATATTACTAACGGGTACTTTTTGGTTTTAAAATATGGACAACAGTACTCCATGCAGTAAAAGACTTGAACGATTAATGCTACCCTTATGCCTCTTTTGAGTAGTTTTAGCCATGGGGCTTGGCACTGCCACCATTGTCTTTGTGCCAAAAAATATCCGCAGCGGCTGCCGCATTCTAGTACTAGAGGGTTGTCTCGAAAATTCCGCAGTGAATGCGTCGGGTGTCTACATCGCTGTAGACGCTCTCTCTTTTTTAAAACATTTTTTTTTTTTAAAAAAAAAAAAGGAGAGAGAATCTTTAGCTCTTGCAAACCTGGGAAAACGCAGAGTACAGGCTGGGGTGTTCAAGTGACTGAAAATGATGCATAATGTACAGTAAACGTGGAAATTCAGGAGAAGCTTTTGTATTTGTGAGCACAAATAGTTGCTTAAAGAGCCTACTCTTGCATATTATCAGCACTCTTGCAAATTTTATTATCTGAAACAAATGTGCCAGTGAATTTTAAGCAGAAAATCAACATCAAGACTGTAGCTAATTTTAAATGGACAGTTTATACAAAAGATATTTCTCCCCCCCCAAAAAAAAAATGAAGTGTCGTTACAAAAAGTATGATAATTTCATAATTACAGTTGATAGTGCGAGTCTACGCATGTATATCTTTTTAACGGTTTCTTGACTTTTTCATAAATTTTTGGTTATTTGTCCTTAATCGAGGAAGCAGATTTCTAGCTGTATGTGGGAACAACAACAACCGTAATAAAGTTAAAGGCTTACACTAGGAGAATGAAATGTTGTTCCCTCATGATCTCCAAAGCTATCTCTTTGGTGGTAAAAGTGGATGCTATAGATGAAATCTTTACAAGGAGCATAATCCTAAAAAAAAAAAAAAAAAAAGTCAATCTCCTGCTGGCTGCTGTGCCGCTTTGGTACCTCACAGACTTCGACAGAGTCCTGGACGAGTGCCCATTGATGTCATGGAAACACTCAAATTACTGAGAATGATTCATGTCTATGCTGTTCTCTTATCCTCCCCCACACAAATAGAAGTAGATTTTAACCCTGACAACTTGTAATTTGCAGCGGGTTTATTTTTGTATCTGGATAAATATTTTTTAACAACTGAAATTAAGATGAGGCTGCCTGTGTCTGATACGATAGAAAAGAAGATTACCGATACCCAGGCAGCAGCCAGGAGCGCGTGCAAAGCACCTTGTGCGGCTGCTTGTACTCGCTTCCCCTCCACCCGATTTTGCTGGTTGGGATTTTCCTCCCCCCCCCGCCCCCGTCCTCACCGCTTGTTATTTGCACCGACTTTCCGGCCCTCTTGGGGAGGTGGGAAGAAGCACCCGGAACTCCGGGCGTGCCGGCAAGACATTTTGTTTTCCGATCTCGGCATTGGACTCGGGGATTCACGATTAAAATTTCATTGTCATTTCCATCTTGAATTATTTCTGCAAAGGCTTCCAGTGCTCCGAACCTGAGGGGGGCTATGGAGTGGGTGATCCATCATTTTTGTATAACCAGATACAAGTGCTTTCAAAAGTTATTGTATGTGCCAATGTCCTATGAATTGCAGATAAATTTTGGAGGTTCCTGTGTATAAGTAACTATTTGATGTGGACAACAACAAATACCAAAAACGAGAAACAAAAGCAAGCTCTAGAGTCTTAAATTATGATGAGGAGAAAGACGATTTTTTTTTTTTAATTCCAAATCGCTTGCAATAGTCAAGCTTTACCTCTAAAGGGCAATCAAAATCAGTAGCCGCGCATTAAAGGAAAGGCTTGTGGAGTCAGAATGTGGCCACGCTATTTTGGGAATGATTAAAATTAACTCCGTCATCCTTTGTCTAACGATCTGCCTCACCGTGGGTCCCTTTATGAAATTTGGATGGCGTTGGGAACGCCGAGCCCGGCGGAGCTCGGGCAGCAGCGATGCCAGGGACCCCCAACCCTGGCCTTTGTCGGGTCGGTGGATATTGTCCTTACTGTAGTCGAATATTTCCAAGCGCAGTTAAAGGATGTTTTTAACGGCTTTGGTGGGCGTGCTGGCACGGTGGCTTTATTTTTGGTGTAGGGCTGCCACCGCATCCCTCACGGGGGGGGTACGCGCGGACCTGGCTTGTAGGTGCAGAGGTGTCCCCGGCACTGCTGGGAGCCGCACGCGGAGATAAACCGAGCATCTGCTCCCCGGTAACTGGTACTGTGTGCCGTGGGTTTTATGCCCCAGCCTATAATAAAAACTTTAATTTTATGAGTGATTTTTACTGTGTTCTTGGATGTTTTGTTAGATAATACCTCCCCCCCCACTCCCGTGATTATCCTCACCATAAGGGTGGTCTTTTAGTGTCAATATGTTTTGTATCAGCCCTCTTGACTGCTCTTTGTCTCCGGAGCACGTGGTGCGGTGCTGCTCAGCCATGACTTAATGCTTTGCAGAAACCACCTCTTCCCTTCTTGATTTCGCTCGAGTCTGGCCATTCAAACCTGAAAGAACCTTTCTTCTCCTTTGTAAATATGGCATAACCGTAACCGGTACTGCAAGTCAGGCTGTTGGAGCCGAGTGTTAAAGGCTTCCTGGGGAAAAAAAAGAAGGAAAAAAAAAAAAAAAGGGTACTTAGGGCTGGCAGAGTCTCGGCAGCCGTTGGGCGCCCGTTCAAGTCCCAGCGCCGCTGGGGCAGCCCCAGCCTTGGTAGCGAATGGCCAGTTCCCAGCAGGGGTCTCCTTCCCAGGTGTAAATTCCATCATCACCTTGATCCGCGGGGGAACTGGCTCCTGGGAAAGAGAGCGGGGAAAGGCGTCCCCAGCAGCACCGGGGCGAAGCTGGCTGGCGAGGGGTGAGGGTCAGGTAGGATGGGGGACAGGGACAAGGCAGGGTGCTGGGGCGGATGCTCAGCCCCCGAGCCCAAGGGCAGGCACGGAGGAGATCTGCTCACGGGTGGAACCCCTTAAATCCCAGGTCCAGGAAGCGTGTGGAGCAGCGCAGCCGAGATTAGGAAGTTTATTTCACGTCGCCATCCTCAGCTTGAAAAAGTGTTAATCCCTTTCTGTTGCCTACATGCATCGCGCAGTCAGCAGTGCCTATTTTACATATGTAAACAGCATTAGGAAATGTGGCGAACATCATATAAAGCGCTTGGAAAAGCTATATATATCTATCTGTTTATATCTGTTATACATCTCTTTTTTTTTATTTTTTTTTTGTTAACAGGTAAAACAGAAAGGGGTTCATACTCATCGTATGGAAGAGATTCGAATTTACAGGGTTGCCACCAGGTAAGTGAAATTCTGCTCAGCAGAGGGGTTGTGCTAAATACTCTGATAAATGAGGTTTGCTGCTTAAAGTTGTACATCTTAGGCGCAGGCTCCGTCGTAAACGGCGATGGCTGCAGATGTGCCTTTCTCAGAAAGGGGCTTTATTTGCAAATGCAGGTTTTCAAGCTCCTGCCCGAGCTTTTCTGGCTGGGATGCAGTTCCTGGAGACTCGGAGCACTTGGGTTGACCTAATAGCGCCCGAGTCGGAGCCGCTGGGAACTATTGATTCTTGTCCCTTGCAACAATGCCGCAGTGTTCGGCGTGGCGAGTCCTTCCCCACGGCGCAACTTCAGAAATTACACGAGTGGAAACACACCGCAGAGCTCGTGTCAGCCCCGAGCTTTGGATGGCTACCGCCATAAATTATAGTTTTCATAGAATCTGTATGATGTTGTGTGAAAACAAGGTTGTATTGAGGGATAAAAATGTCTGTGAAAATATGATTTGTTGTCCCTTTTTGTTTCTGAATTGTTTTTGGCTGGAAGTCAAGGCCAGCAGGCTAACAGCAAAGCCGTCTCAAGGGAAGCACGCGTGAGCTAGAAAAATAAGAGTAGTTTAATTAAATAATAAAATGCCAGTGTAATACAAAGGTATAGCATGTGTGTGCGTGTGCCTCTCTGCACTTTGCATTTGCATACTTTTAAGTCTCCAGAGAAAGTCTGAGTCTAAAAATACTATCAATAGCCAAAAGTCTGTGCTTTGTTTCAAGACAATTGATTTTTTTAAAAGACGCTTTCTTTTTAATTTCAGTAGCAATATTAATCGTGCGTTTAAATTCGTTTTGTTCTTGAAGAGTGCTAGGCTTCCTTTCCTTTTTCTAAGTGCAGTAGCTTCGCACTTTGGAAAACTATTGAAAGAATTTAATAGCCTTCTTAATATTCAAAGCTTTATACTGTTCAAATCTGCCAGGAAAAAAAAAAAAAGAAAAAACACATCAAAAAACTAGCCAAAATGCATATTATTTCCCTATAGGAAAGGGAAGTACTTGATCCCTTCTTTCCTTTCGTATGTCCGTGTTCTTTAATAATGTGGGGAAGCAGGCTATTGTTAGGGTGTTGGTTTGTGTTTTTAAACATTTAGTGTAGAAAAATGAAGCAACTTGGGCAATTAAAGAGCAGTTTCTGTTTGCGGGGCACACGTGTGTGCCGTGGGTAGTGCCTGGAGGCCGGGGCTCTGCTCTTGGCCGGCCGTCGCGACGTGCCTCTTCCCTCCGGGATGTGTCTGGCCCCTGCACCGGGGTGGCTCCCACGGACAGACAGACAGATGGCCTTCCATGAACGGACAGGCTCCCACGGACGGGGCTGCCTGCGGGTCTGGTTGGGCACTGGAGGCATCATTGGGGTGGCTGGTGGTGGCATCTTCCCCACTCAGGTGGCCATGAGGCCCCGTGGCTGGCCACTTTGCCCCTCTGTCTGTTTGCCTGAGAGGCCCCTGCCCTTGCCAGTTGCCGTCGGCATTGTTTGAGTTTTGGGGACGTTTCCCACGTGATGTTTCGCGTGCTGGGCTTGGACTGGGAGAGGTGACAAGGGACTGTCACCGTGCCCTGCCTGAAGCACAGCTACGTGTTCCATTCTTTGTGGAACAAACTGGAAGGATGCAGAGCTGCTCGCTGGGGAGGGTTTACAGGCCAAGCCTTGAAAGAGAACCTAGGGATGCGCTGAACCTTCGCGTACTTGACTCTGTAGTGAGTCAATAAGTGACTTACGGGTTTCACTTGCAGTAACCAGCACAGACAAGGGCAGAAAATCACACGTGTAACCCTACCCTCACCCAGTCCAAAACAACCGGGCTAACTCCTCTTTAATTTTAGGAGCCATTTCTAGCAGTGCTTTAATATCCTCGTGTGCTTTTGCTTTCTGTTGTCAGAAGGCAGCAGGACGTGTTTCTGTCCCCAGTGCTTGCACAGCCTTGGGGATATTGTCCCCAGCATGTAGTAGCGTCCATCCAAGGGTGACACCCGTCTCCTCTGCAGCTCCAGCCTCCCAGAGACCCCGCTCTACTGCTCTCTTGGGTTTCACATTTCATCTGAAAATGTACCTTTTCTTGGCTGCTTTTTGCTTTTAGTTTTTCTTTCAGTCTTACTGTGCTGGAATGATCTCGTGATACTGCAAGGAAGTTAGAAATTGTTTCCGAATTCAAAATAGCATCACACCTAAAGAAGTGATACGGTCTATATATGCCTCGTGCATGGAGTCTTCATGTGCCCTCTTTGTGTGCACCCGTGTCTGTCAATATCTGCAGGGCACAGACGTCTATTGTCTTTAATTTGGGAGTAAAAAGTTAATCTTAGAAAGTAAGGGCAGAGGTGCAGCTGTAGGCTTCAGAGGACAGTTTGCCGTAAACACATCATTTTTTCTTAAGCGTCCCCTGGTTTATGTCCCAGCCAAAGTGAGGTGGCATTTTGCAGAAGCTCTCGGTGGTAGTGGAGAGCGTTCCAGATACCCCAGTGTCAAAAGACAGGGAAATAACTGGCTTTGATGGTACTGCAGCATCGCCACACTCGCGGCCCTGGGAGCTGGAGGGGCAGATCAGCCAGTCCCGTGGGGACGGCAGGCGGGAGCACCGTGCCATCGCCTGGCCTGGCCTCTCTCGGCCAAGTGACAGATCAGCAAACAGCTGAACCCCCCCGCGGGGAACTGCCGGGTAATTGCCATAACGAGGACGGTTGCCCGCAGAAACAGGCAGCGCGGTTTCCGCCTCCTCTTTTCATGCAGCACCAACCACCTGCAGTAGAAGTCCACGCGCCGCTCCCGCCCGCCAGAACTTCTCTTCTGGTCCAGAACGCAGGAGGGGACGAACCTGAAAGGGCCAACGAGCTCCAGCCTTTCGGCGAGCTCCTCCATAGTGTGTGAAAAAGAAAATAAGCCCCGAGGGGCCATGCAAAATGGGGACATGCTGAGCATCGCTGCGCCGGGGAATACAGTCTGTTGATACCAGGAAAAACCCAATGTTTATTCCAGTAAACAAGCCAATGGCTGTGGTTGTAGTATGAGAGTTAATGCATTTTTTCCCCTGAACAATAGTGTTAAATAATTATTTTTTTATACTTTGGTGGACCAGTTCTGGAGTTTCCTCAGAATTCAGTTGGTACAGACACGGTCGGCTCCTCGATTGTATCTAGGTGGCAGTGCCCTGCGGTTGTGTAGGGCCAATGAAGAATTGACGGAGAAAACCCTGCCTTCCCACTCTCCCTTTTATGTGAAAAGGGAATATTAGGAAGATACTACAATAAAAGTGCAAATAATAAAAATTCCATTCCATGGAATAGGGTCTGTCTTTCTACAGTGTGCATCCGCTTTCTTGAAGTAGAATGGAAAAATGGAGGAAGCAGATGACCGATGCCCGGACAGGAAGGAGAAAAAAATATTTCTAAAATAAGAATCTCTCAAATTCCTGAAAGGTACAGAAGGAATAATGCTTAATGCCGAGGCTGGACCATCTGTTGTCTGTTCTCCAGGCTGCAGAACTATCAGGATCCACCAAATTATTAACAAGTATGAACCTTCAGGCTTAAAAGAAAATTAAAAGCTACAAGCCTATTGCAAGATTTCTCGGCTGTGCTTTCGCACGTATTGAGAAAGATTAGCTTATCTAGACAGAAGATATTGAAGAAAACTTGGTGAATTCCAAAGGAAATATTGGTGGGGATATTGCGGCTCGTTGAGAATCCCCCGAAGCCCTGGGTTATCCGAGGGACTGGAGTAGCGGCAGTAGCTGTGTGAGCTCCTTTTTCCTAAGCCCAGGAGGAGCGTGCAGATTTTGTTGATTTCTGAAAGGTAAATTGCTACCTCCAGATGTGATGCATTGCTCTCTGTAGATGAGTTCCTGGAACAATTAAGGAAAACTAAATACCTAACGATATTGAACTTGCTACCTATTAATCTTCTGGTAGGAAAAAACCCAACAACCTCTCTTCACGCAAATAGCAGCAGTGATCGGAGGTTTCATCCCCGCTCTGCGTTCACACCAATGAGAGAAGAGGTCAGATACACAGCAACCCATTTACTTCAAGATGATTTTTATTTCCGAGCCTAGGGCCCAATTGGGCTCTCGCTGAAAACTGTAGCAAATACAACACTGATTACAGTGGGAATGGAAGAAAGCTTGTCTTGGGAACTATTTAATTCCATTAGAGAGAAGTCATCTAAGAAACATGTACCAAAGTTGTTGTCAAGACACTTTTGAAGCACTGGCTTCATTGAAGTTAATGACAAAAATCTCATTTCATTCAGTGAAGTCAGGATTTTGCATGTTGTCTTAATTCTGTGCTACTTACCAGTTCCCCAAAGATCAATTTTTTTTTATATTGTGCTGGTTTTGGGGGGATTAGCAAGGCAGTAGTATTAAAAAAAGCGTTACCTACTTGATTTCTCTAACTTTATTCTGGATTCTTGTATTAGTCTCTATTATTGGTTAGGCACTCAGATCTTAAGTAAGGGTCTGATGATGAAGAGCAATGCATCCGTTTCTTTATTCAAAGAGCTTCGTGTAAATCACTATATATCTATATATTATAGTGTGTATAAAACACTGATATTCCTCTGCCCAAGAGGATCTGGCTACACGACATACCATTATTAGACTAACGGTATCGTGTGCTGCTTACAGTAGTGTGGCTCCATGAACTGGATAACAGCCGATGAGACCGACTTTGAGTAACCCAGAGTCTATTGCGCTTTGCTGAGCAATAGTTAATTCAAAAAAGCGATGAATAAAGAGAACTGTAAAATGAGCTTGATGGCCACAAAACATACACCCTAGATTTCCAAGGCAACGCACGAGATTGTATGTGGGAATAAATTAGGCAGTCCTTTGAAAATTTGGATTATGCCTTTTTGGCAAATGCATAGTAACGGATACTTAGCTTTTAAGGTGTTTTGACTTAAAGCAAAATCCCCAAATCCTAAGATGACTTGTTTTTACTACTAAGGCTTTTAGAAAGTGAGCCTAAATGTTGGTTTTGGATGTACTGATTTACTTGATGTTCAAGAAATACTCTCAGAGGCCAGTTGGAACCATCCCGCTGTTAAAAGCTGACTCCGGAATGAAGTGTTAAGGTAAAAGCTGGTGGAGTTGTACAAGCTCAGCCAGCTTTTTTTTTTTTTTTTTTTTTGCCTTTTTTAAAAATAAAACACAACTGCTACCAAAATATAATAAACTTTATCCAAATTGAGATCATACCTGCTAGCCTTCAGCTTGATTCAGGGTACCATGGTACAGAGAAAGGCCAGCCACCAGAATGACATGGGCACGACGTTGAACTTTGGGTTTATTGCGGCTTCGGTTGAGGCTGCCTTAAAATGGCTCCTTCGGGCGTTTACAGGAGCGTAGGCATCCCAGGGCAGTTCTGCCCAAACCTGCGGCAGCTCTGGGGCCTTCCAGGGTTTCCTGAGGGACCGTATCGCTAGCAATTTATTCCAGGATTCCAGATGAGAAAGGAGCAGGCTTTTGAGATCCTAAGAAGTCAGAGGGATGCAACTGGCAGGACAGGGTTTCTGCAGAGAGCATCTCTGCACCACAACGCGATGTCTGTCATGTAACTTGCCTCTGTCTTCCTTTGAGTATTCTTCTCCGATTCCTCTCTTCCTCCTTGCTTTCCTCTGCTCCCTTCTCTCACTCCAAGCCCTCCACCCCGTCCCTCTGGAAGCAGGGCTGTGGCTTTCCAAGAGGCTCGTGATGGAGGGCAGGGCAGGCTGCCATGGCGAGTGGCAACGCCAGTTCTGGCTGGGGTTTCTAGAAACTATATTAAAAGTTCATGCGGAGCCAGCCGGAGTTCAGCCTTCTCGTAGCTGCTGATGTTCTCCTGTATCCTCTCCCGTCAGATCTGACTCCAAATATTTGTTGGACACTGCAGTCTCTTTACAGCCTCGGCCCGCTCTTTCCTGATGTCCCTCCTCTGGCGTGGTGGTGGATCCTCTCTCCTTTACCTTCGCTCTTTTCTTACTCCCCTGTGCTCTGTGGTGGCTGAGAGGAGCCTTTGGCACACGGCAGGGCCTGTGGCCCCCTCTCTGTTCAGCTGGGACAGCCAAGGTGCTTTCCCTGAAGGGTTTCTTATTAGACGCCTGGGGCATTTTGTCCTCTCTGCGTCACAGCTTGCTCCAAGGGGAGACGTCATTGGATTTTTCTCCTTGAGCAGGTGACCACGTGTCCGACACGCTCCCTGCTTCCCTCCTGTCCCATCCCTTTCTGTCCCCCACCTCCGGTGGCACTCTGAACGTTTCCCAAGGAAAGCCTTGGATTTTAATTTTTGAACGTTTGTGGCTCGGTCAGCATAGCAGAGGGGGGATGTGACATACCTTTGACAGAGATTTTGTGTAGAAGTAACAGAAATAATGCTGGAAAACTTTAAAATGAGTGTAATGGAAATTAAAGTCTTGGGCGGCTTCTGCACTGAGTGCGTAGGGATTAACTGAGCCCAGCTGCCCCTGCCCGCTCTCTGTGTGTCCAGCAAGGCCGTAAATCCTCGCATAACGCTGCTCTTCTCATGCTGAGAAGGGAACGGACAGAAATAGCTAGTGCCCATTTTCTTTTTTCTTCCAGAAGTGCTGGGACTTCCTTTTTCTGCTGTGAATTATTGAATTGTTGCAACATCTCTAGTTATGTGGAGTCCAGCAAAGACAGAAGGGGAAAAAAAAGCAGGAGGGATTATCTTTTTATCTGATATGTACTTTTAAAAGGTCCTTCTTCAGGGCTTCATTCAGCATGAGATTGAGCCTAATGCACATTCTGAAATCAGGCTTCTGATTTAAGCCGCTAAAGAATAACTATTACAAAAATAACTCCGGTAGCGTCGAGCAGGGGCTTCCCGCATCTCGGAGACCTCACCCGTGAACACACGAGCGCTGCCCCGTGCATTTAAACACTCTTGGCTTTCTTGAATTCGATCAACAACACGTTCTCCAGTATCTTGCGGAGCACTTTGGGGGTTTCCTTTCCTTTTTTTCCCTTTTTTATGGCCTGCCCACCTTTTCCTAGTAAACAATAAAAAGGTCGGTGCCGTGGCTGCAGACGGGGAAGGTGTGAACCGAGGTGGGGTGTCTGCACAGAGCTGCCGCGCTCTGAGCTGCTTCTAATTGGTACTTTGTTCATGAACGTCAGGGCAAAGAATCTTTCCGTTTTATTGGTATTGTATACAATAAGTTATTAAATTTCATCTCTGTAATACACCTGCAGTAAAATAACAAAACATTACTGCACTTAAGGAACATGTGTGTGCGCTGCAATGTTCCACCCCTCCCTTCCAAACAGCTGCTTACGGATTTCAAGATCCATTGTATATATTCCCTAGAGCCCACCTCTAATAATCGAGACACATCTGCCATTGCGGTATTATAGGCATATGTAGTTTTATTGAAAACTATACCTGTATATAAAAAAATTAAATAACTCCTACCTCAATTAAATTGGCAAGCTACCTTTTGTGAAGATCATATTGCAGACCTCTGGAGACACGGCGAGTTCATTTTATTCTTCTGTTACAAATTACTTAGTATTTTTTTTGCTTAGTCAAATAACTAGGTTTCCTCACGTTTTGATGGCAAGATTCCTTTACCTATAATAATTTCTTCTTCGTTCTCCCTCCCTATAAAAAACACACAAGCTGTACTAAAGCGATAAAAGATACCTAATGTACCACGGAATGTAGGTTCCTGCGAAGTCTATTGCTAATCCATTTTTTGTGATTAGATGTGCAGTGTCAATGCCCTTAACAAAAGCTCCGGCACTTTGTTTATTTGCTTGTAAGTATTTGAACACTCTGACTTCTCGCCCGGGCAATACGTACTTACCAGCCACAGCCGCGCGTTCCGAAGGAAACACGCTACAGAGTAGAATTACACAGTCTTGTACCTATAGCCTTTGGCTAAAGTAAACGCAAAAGAAAGAGCTCCTTGTCCCTAGGGTGCAGAATTCCACCTGAGCGGGTACAGCCGTGCCAGCCTCTCGTGTAGGCATAACCTGGTGTGTGGGGTAAGGAGATGGAGCGGGTGAACTCTGAATCTGGCTTTCCCTGACCATCAGTACACGTTTCTGCCCCAGGGACAAACCATCAATGTTGAACGGATAAAATTCCGGCTGCCGTGAGGTCGGTGGGAGAAGTCCCCTTGAGTTCAGCGGGGCCGGGGAGCAGAATTTCCCCTGGTACCTTCTGTGCTCATTTATAGTTGGAGAAGATTCACCTCTGTCGTCGTTTCTGCTCGAGCCTCTCGTGGCGGGAGGTGGAATCATTGCTCCTGCTCCAGAAATTAGTTCTAGCGCCCATAAACTATCCTCCTGTGATCGTGGGCGCATCGTGGACTAATGTTTTTGGTGTTACAGCACTAAAATAATGACATAAGAGATAAAATTTCCATGTTAATCAAACGTATTAAAGGAACAGACTTAAGTTCAGATGTCTGAATGGCTCATTTAGCAGAATTCCTCATGCATCCAGAAAGACACGGTTTCATTGTCCATATCATAATTGAAGAAATGCTAAAACCCAACACTGCAATTTAGTGGTAAAAGGAGTGCTTTTCTCTTAGCCCTTTGGATCAAATGTTAAGCTGAGGGCTATTTTGTTGGAAGTGAGCATTCCAAGGGCACCTTTCTGGAGCTTATAACCTGGCAACAGAATAACACTGCGATTTGTAATGTGCAATAATAGGTTTATGTTGTGGTTGAGTGCTAATAGGAGCTTCGTTTGCCTTCGCAGTCGCTGCACTCTGACTTTCGGTGCTATCGTGAATGCGATAAAAAGGGGAATGACGCTTGCCCGCAGTTGTACCGCGGCAGGTTGTGGGCTTGCTGCACTCCACGTTACTGGTTCAGGTCCGGTCAGTGTTTGATGGAACACCTCCAGCAAAAAGGCGGGCGATGCTTTGACTAATTCTGGCAATTTTCAGGACTCAGAATTGAGTATTGAGTGCCGCGGCGTACAAGGGTGATAGCTGGAGATGCTCTCCTTGGCATAAAAGGTATGGTTTGGCAGGTTTTGCTAATATAAATGCATAAACCCTAAAAAGCAAAAAACCGGCCCAGTGGAATAATAGCTGAAATAATTTTCATTGCGTACTTGGTGCTAACCGTGGCATTTATCAGCCATTCACTGCTTCCTTCAAAGATGACGTGGTCACGTCTTGGTGGCGATGTTCCTACCTGTTCCTGTCCCTGGCTCCATTAATAAGCCATGTTCTTTCTCAATCACTCACGTAACGAGCCTTTGAGGCCCGTTAGATAATCCAGCTCAGCTCAGCAGCAAGGTAGTGACAGGTCCAGCAAGTTCTGAAGAAAAACAGCACTTTTTGGACTATCAGAAAGTCTTATAAGTGTGATGATCGTGAGGATGAGGATATAGTCTCTCTAAAGGCACGAGAGCTTTAGAGCTTTACTCACAGAACCATTGAGGTTGGCACCTCTGGAGGTCACCTTGTCCAACTCCTCCTCAAGCAGGAGCAGCTAAAGCCACCTGCCCAGGACCGTGTCCAGATGGGTTTTGAGCATCTCCAGGGATGGAGACTCCACAGCCTCTCCAGGCAGTCTCTTCCAGTGTTCAACCATCCCCACAGTAAAAAAAAGTTTTCTTGTGTTTAAGTGGAATTACCGTATTGCAGGCTGTTTGGGCCACCGATAACCAGAGGGTTCAGGAGATCTCCGGCTTTGACCGGCAATTTTGTGCAAACATGGAGGGAGGCGGAGGAGCCCATGTGCCTGCAGCGTGTGCGCACACGTACACAACACGCATACCCAGCATATATTCCTATGGCTAGGTATTACAAAGGATTGTGGTAGACGTAAGAGATAAGAAATGGATTTCTGGGGGAAGCTTCAGCGTGCAAGTATTGACCTCATTCCTAACACCTCTCAGATAAAATAGTCTTGTTGTTTTCTGTGAGCAGTTGTCTTTTGAGAGTCGTCTTCTGTTCCTCCCTCTCTTTCTCCCACCGTTTCAGCGGTAGAGATGCCCTTTCACGGGAGGCATCTGCCTTCCAGAGCTTCTCGCCTGTTCTGACTCCGTGGGTTTGCTGTCGGTGGGTTTGGCTGTGGGTGGTGGGATGCTTCGCGCTGTGTTCCTGAGCAGAGCTTGTCTCAGTCCTGTCCAGGCCGTGACGGGGGCCCGAGCGTCGTCTGGTGTGCACAGAAATAAAGAGGTTATTTTAGATATTCTTCTCTTCAGGGTGACCATCGTGTTTCTGAACGTGGTGATCTCCCACAGTTGCCACAAACCTGCATGGCCGCTTCTGTAGCGCTTGCCGTACGCTGTCGCATTGCTCATTTCCAACAGACCATTTCCAATAGCCTTTTTACTGCCCAGAAGTTTCTCCGTTCTCCCACCACCCCCTTCTGACATGTGGTTACCTGCTGCTTTGCAGGGGAATGAATAGCATCTTTAATCACACTTAATTACCATGCGACTGCAGACAGGAACTTCACATACAGAACAGCTCAAGATGGAGAAACAAGATCCTTTACAAGCACAGATAGATACAGAACGCTAATTATTAAAATAATCACTATTTTCAAAACACACGCCACACATAAAATTCAGTCAGGATCTAGACTTTCTAAGACAGCTCTTAATTAGTTTCTACAAGTCATAAAATTTCTCTCATTTTGCAAACTTCTGAACACTATTTCTGGCTGCAATATAAGCAATCTGTAAGTTGGCCACATCTCTCTGAGTTTCAAAATCTAGTGCATCTCTTCTGTTTGCCAATAATTATATTATTATTATATTATATTATTTCTCAGATACAGAAATAATTTGTTCAGTCCACTGAGAAATCGGTGTTTTAACAAAAAAGTGCGGTACATTTAGAGAGCAAATCGTTCCTGCCGCCTGTGGAATTTCTTCACCTGTTTTGCTGCACACTCCCTGGGAAGGTCCAGATAAACACAAGCCCACGAGCTGTATATTTTTAAGAGCTTTCACATTCCAGTAAACTCTCGCCACCTGATTTTCACAGAAAGCTCTTTAACTTCCTTCTTGTTAATAGCTGGAGAAAAACCAGAAATATGTTTACATCCCACTTGAAAGCCCGTGTTTGAGTTTCGCAGCGTTCCTCCTCAGCGCCTGGTGCCAGCCTCAGCCACCGGTCCAGCCGGGCATCGCCGCTGACCTCCGTGACGTTTTTTCTTTGGAAGAAGACACTCTAGCCGTGCCTCTATTGTGTGATTTATTCCTTTGCTTCTTGGCTTAAAAAAGGAGCAATTACTTCTGACAAGTAGAGATTTCAGGGAATGTATGAGGATATGAATCCTACCAGCTATTTATGTATGGAATAATTAAAAACAATGACTAAGTTCTGCTATCAGCCTGCCTAAAAAAAGAAAACCCTCTGATACCTCAAACACACAAGCAGCATCAAATGGCTGTAGAGCTGGCATGGAGCATTCCCAACTTCTTTTCGAATTCCTTGCCTGCGCCCATCTGAAGGCGCTTTTCCAGCTTGTTTTAATTCAGCATTAAAAGACTTCTGTAGGACAATAAAGCGCAGTGCGTTCTGGGGGCATCGGGATTTGGGTCCCCAGGTCCCCCCTAGGTTGCCCGTGGCTATTAGGTGCCTCCCCAGTTGTCTGAAGGGCTCCCTGGGTGTTGTGTAGCCATTCCCAGAGGCAGAGGAAGGACCGGAGCCCTGGTGCCCGGCGGGAGGTGGAGGTGGCTGGTGGAGCCCCGCGGGGCTGGCAGGGGGACGCACGGCTCTCGTGCGCTGAGGGGCTGCCGGGGCTGGCCTGGCGGAGTCAGGCCCCCGTAATCCCCCCCTCGGGCACAGAAACCCACAGGGACAGTGCGGCAGTGCCCCGGTTAGGGTTCCCCAGCTGTAGACCGGGGGCCGTCAACCAACGACTTAGCGGTGCCTTGCGGTGGGTCTCTCTCGCTTCCCCTTTCCTGTTTTGCATGATTTTCATTGTTCCCCTTTTATAGCTTTTTTTTTTCCCCAAAACCGACTGGTGTTTTGCTGCAGTCTGCGGCCGGTGTAGAGGGCGAGGGCTCTGGGTCAGGGCTGGACGTGTCCCTCGCAGGTGGAAGAGCTGGGCTCGAGCCCTCTCCTGCCTCTAAAATGGGTATTTCATAGAATTGAATCATGGAATTTTCTAGGTTGGAAGGGACCTTTCACATCACGGAGTTCATTTGGCTGCAGCCTGTGCTTCCTCCGCGCAGCCATCCTGCGCTCTCGCGCGTTCTCAGCCTTATTCAGCTCTGGAGCGGCATTTTTAAAGCATTCCCCCCCCCTCCTCCGGCTTTGAAGAGTGCCGAACACATTGTTGGTGTTTAACGAATAATAAATAATAATAACACAGGAGCCAGGTATTTCTTTATGCCTTTGCAGCAGATGAGGTGCATGTCTGCCAGGCATCCAAGTCTTGCTGCAGTATGTTTAGCAACAATGGAGAAGTTAATATTTTTATTTCGTTTTGAAGTTAATGACAGAATATAGCCATCTGTCTGCATGTTTATAGGTCTGTCTTTTTTTTTTTTTTTAAAAAAAACCAACTATTTTCTTTCTTTGAAAATGGATCCTGGTTGACTGTCAGGAGAAAACATTTTTCTTTAAGTAGAGAAGATATAGACTATAGTACAGTTAGAATTATGGATATTTCCCACATCCTTGTCTTTCAAAAGTGTCTGGGGGAAAATGCATATAAAGCCTAATAAAAAACAACTGTATCACTGAAATATAACTCGCTTGGGTATTTCTCTGTCTCTTTTTTTTTACATACCCTGTAATATACAATGGTGCCTTTACATCGGATAACAAGGTGTTGTGACAAATCTAATTTTTGGAGAGAGTTATATTTTTATTATTTTACGTAATGCAAAAAAATGGCAATGAACGAGCTTATTATAGTCATCCACAGAGAAAATTAGCCAGAAGCTGCCCATTGCTTTGTGGCGCTTACTCTCATGTCTTCCCCACGCCAAGGAGGCAGTGATGGGCTGCTGCACCTTACCAGCATCGTCTTTAATGGATCTGCTGTGAAAAAGAAGATACAAAATAAGTTGTTTGAACAGTTCAAAAATCCTACTTGCCTTCTTGGTCCTGAAAAGTAGGATTTTAAGAACCTCAGACAAAGGTTTTGTGAGGCCATCTGGCGTCATCAAGAAGAGTTGCCCATGTCTTGCCCTCCGCCTACGTCTTGTTGGGAACGGAGCTCCTCTGCCACCTTCTAATGCCCTGTCAGGGACTCTTGTGCCAAACACTACTCAGGAGTTGCATCCTGCTTCACTGCTCCCCTTTCTTTAAACCTTGGGCCTGGAAGAGTGATAATTTTCCATGAATCCTCGCTATTTTCTTTTTAATACGTATTTCCAGGTTAAATCAATCATTTTTAGAAATTTTCTTCCATGATGACCAGTCTTGGACAGGCTTTGCAAAATGATTGATTCCTAGCCCAGCTTTGGAAGACTTGTGAGAAACTCCATTTGCAGTTAGTGCAAGTCACCACTCGGCTCTCCTGGCACCATCGGCAGAGTTCTGGAGCAGCCGCATCCTCCTCCAGCCCCGGGCATGAGATACTGGAGTCACATATGGAAATTTCTACCGCTTGTCATATTTTACGGGCACATGGCACATCCCGATATCGTAATGAAAGATCTGACGTGATCGTGCACGTGTAGAGCAGCACAGACAGTTTGGAATTGCGAATGTACAATAGGAAGACACCTTTTGCTGCATATTTTTCAGTAGCCCAGGAAGGATGGATGAGGCTCCTTCCCGTGTGCTCTGGCTGCTGCGTCTGGATACAGGAGCCCAATGATGCTGTGCCAGTATCACTTAGTTTTCCAGTTACTAGAATCTTATTCTGCTTTTGCAAATTTTGCCTTGTAACTTCTGGCTCTTTGCTTTTTTTTCTGCTTCATTCCTTTATCGATGCAATTGCTCTAAGATATGCTGTATGTATTGCCATAGGACGTTAACTAAAATCAAGAACAAAGCAGTGTCTCTGAAACCTTGCTCTCCCCTGTGCTTCTGTTCACTCCGGTATTTCTTTTCTGGAGAGTAATTCAGTGGAGTGGCTTTGATTTATTATTTTTTTTAATTATTTCTTTCAGATAAACTAACCACACAATTTGTGACAACTTTTGTCCCTAGAGTTAGTCTGAAGGGGTGGTACCATCCCTGCGGAGCTCAGCTCCCCGTCTTTTCTGCAGCTTTTGCCTATGAAAGCGTTGCTGTGTCTTGTGTTGGTGCCGTGAGTGTAAGCTGGAGTAAAGGACTATGGAAAGGAAACGTGAGAGAATCCCTGGCGGTACTTAAAAGCCGGGCAGACGTGGTGCTGAGGGACATGGGTTAGTGGTGGGTTTTGTCAGTGTTGGGCTGATGCTTGGACTCGATGATCTGAAAGGTCCCTTCCAACCCAGACAATTCTATGATTCTGTGCGTGAGAATACCTGGGTCGCTACACTGGCGCTACACCTACCTGTAGTCGGCAATCCCCGGTGTACGCCCGGTGAGCGCAGGAGGGTGCTGCGGTACTCCAGGGTGTGCGGGCACGGGTGGGCGCTGCGTGCCGAGGAGGTGATCCTAAAGAGAGACACCCACCCGAGACACGGAGGTGCTGAGCGTGGCCAGTGCCTGGCACGGCTGAAGCAACCACTACGATCTTAACGCGCCCGGCAACCAAACTGGTGTGGCTGGGGCTGCCCCGCGGCCAGCCGGCTCCCGGCGCACGCTGCAGCCGCACGGATGTGACCGCAGCATCTTCTGCTTTGGCTTTTCATTGAACAGCCTTCATTTTTACTGAAAAGCGTTGATTTTTTTCTCCTGCAGTGCCGACCTCGCGGGGAGGCAGTTTGCAGCACGGCAGCCGGAGCAGGCTGGGGTAGCACGCTCCGCTCCGAGTCACTGAAATACCAGCTTGTTATATTTTTACCCGTGTCAGCGTAAAAAAGTGCGCTTTTTTTCCCCTTCCAATTTCTCACAGCAGCTGAATTTGACAATTTTGTCATTGTTGTAGGGTGGCTCTAATTTTTTGTCCTGTCTTAAGTGCAAGATGACCCAAGCTTTGCAGACTTGAAATGAATGTGCCTGTGCACTTTCTTCAGCCTCAGCGATATGCTGTGTTAGAGAATACCAGTTTCCATTGAAGAGCGTGGACTTTAGCTGTGTGGAAAAAGATTGCGAGTAGCAGAGGGAAATATAAAATAGAAGAAAAAAGAATGTTCCTATTTTAAATACCATGAATGTCATTAGTTTGGTTTGGGGCGTTATTTGCATAACATGCTTCTGTAAAAAATAAATGTGACTTTATAACACTGAAAACATACGGCTCCTGCAACATGAAACACGATTTTGATACCCAAACTGCTCCAGTTTAAATTTTTACTAGTCCTTTCCCAAGCAAATGATGGCAACGTACAGCAGTGTCGTGTCTGTGTATCGTTCCTATCTATTCTTCTACTTAGGTCCCAGGAAGGTCATTGCCCGTCTTCTGGAAGGAACCGGATTTTTTTGGTTGTCTCATCGGAGTGGGAATTTGTCCGTCCTTTCTCCGGGGTTTGTGTTGCTCTGGGGAGGAGCTGGCGGGGGCGCGGGGGGTGCCAGTTCTTGCCTACCGTTAGCTTGCAGTCCCACTTCTTCCCTCCGCTTCCTTTGCAAGCAGTGACCGAGGTTTCACTTCTCTGCTCCTTACCCCAGAGCCGGCGCACGCTCTTTCACGTTAATGAGCGAGCTTTCACTAATTAAGTACCCTTTCCAAACCTGGGTGCCGCAGAGCCACCCTGCCCATCGGCCTTGAATGACGCTGGATCGTTTGAGGACATGCTTTTATTTTAGTCTGATGATAATGATTTCCCCCCCCCAAAATCTTCCTTCCCCATCAAAAAGGGGGAGGCCGTTGTTTATCTCGCAGGCCGATGAATAGTAAGAAGCTAAAAAAAAAAAAACATCCTCTGAGGCACTTAAAGTATTTAGCATGGGTTTTGTTATTATTATTATTTTTTTTGGACAGGAAGTTTCTTTGGTCTCTCAGAAGTTTTTACGGTAACTTTTCTTTGGTTAAAAATATTAGGAACATAATTTGAGAAAAATGCCGTTTCCCATGCGTTTGAACTTCTGTAAGCCTTTCCTGTGTTCTCCTATTCAAAGGGAAAACAATAATTATATCATTAAAAATGGGAATTCAGCCACCAAACACCTTTTTAAGACGGAGGCACGTCAGGATATTTTACCCCGTCTGAGCCAACTTGAGCCAGGATTTTTGTTGTAAGCTGTTTGTAGTCGAATGCTTACACAGGGAAGAGTGATGCTAATTGACTTGTTAGGTTAACGGGTCTTTTTTTAGGGTTTGTAATAATTTGCCAGAGAGGAACATTTTGAAGCGAGTAGTGGCAGGACATCCTCACTGAATCATGTTGAAGTGCTTACTTGAACTTAAAAAAAAGCAGAGCCCGGCGAAGCAGCTCCTGCCAGCAAGGCTTTGGTATTTTTCTCAGGGAAAAATAGTGCAAAAATGTCGTTGTCTGTGCAGCGTTCCTTTCTGCACGTCATTAATCCTCCCTGTCTCCTATCCATCTTCTCCCCCCCCCACCCCCCAGAAGTGACCGCGATGGTGATACCTACCAGATGGTATAGCATTGGAGATGTTTGAAAAAGTGGGCACTTATAGATGTTCTGAACTTCAGTGTTGCGTAGAAATACAGATATTTGTGTACTGGGAGGTGCTGTGAAAAACAGGGACACCAGGACATGTGTTTTGTAATTTAGTGAGCAGTTCCAATATATATATATATATACACACACCGACAAATACGGGGTTTATCTGATTATTATTCGACCTTATGTAAGTTTTGATGGTGCCCGTTTTTTTAACCATACATTAATATTCTGATATTGTGCACTTTTTCATACCTGAAGCATCTGAGCGTATGTATTTAGCTTGCATTTTTGAGTGGAATAGGGAGGGAAGGAGGGAGGGATTTTGTGATAAATGGGAAAGATGTTGTAGATCAGCTGAACTCTCTGATGATGTGGCGAGCCTGTTTTCAGCAGCGCTGTAAAAATCCCGCAGACAATGAGTGCCTCGCTATATGCAGCAATCCCCGAAAATCCAGCTGCTGTCCATGGGCCAAATTCTTCCCTCCTTAACACCCAGGAGGCCCCCGCTGACTTCAGAGGATTTATCCTGGGCTAAACTGAGGGCTGGTTTAATTCCGTACCAAATCTTCTGTCCTGGAAAATGACGCTCCCCGTGTGCTTCCGATAATATTCACGTTAAGCCAGACTGGCTCCATGTTTGCGTACAAGCTGAATAACTACAGTTGCTCTAAGCTTGCTTCATTTTCTTGATTGCAAAGTCTTTTAAATGTTACCGCACCGCGTTACGGCACGCAAAGACGTGGGAGCGCTGTCAAGCTCCAAGGCTCTGGATTTTCCCGATGTTTGACATGCCTGCAGATCATTCTGGGGTGAATTTTCCCAGTGTTGGGCTTGTATGGGGTTCACCTTCTTGGTTCCCTGCGGTTCCTTTCCAACACGGTGCTGTTAAAATCGGGGGGTGCACAGCAATCTCAGGGGGCTGTCGGTGCTGAAGTTGGGGTGGATCCCGGTATCCTCGGAGCATCCCCAGAGCATCCCTGGAGCAGTGGCTGGAGTGTGGCTGCCCGGCGCGGGGATAGTCCTGGCTGGGAGCCACACAGAGCAGCTTCAGCCACCGCCAGTATTGGAGCTCGTACCGCAATATCGGGGCATTGCAAAAACCCCTAAAACCCCCAAAGCCAACTCTTTTTGTGGGCGCGGGAGAACTTTCCAACCCTAAAACTGGGCTTTGACAGAAATCCCTCCCGCAGCTCGGCCTCCTCTTCCCCGGCCACCCTCCCCAAACGCCAGCCCTTCTGGGCAGTGAGAAAACCAGCGGCTTTCTTAGTTTTTATGGGGGTTTTGAGGCCCTTGGAGGGTGAGAGCCATGGCACGTCCGCCCCCTTCCTCAGTCACCACGAGGACTTTCCCCTTTTTGTGTTTGTTCCTCACCGGGACATATTTATAGGAGTATTACCTGTATTTAAGCATGTGTTTTTAAACACTATAATCATCTGGCTCGGTTTCAGCCTGTAAATGAAAGCTATATTCTGAAAGATTAATAACAAAGCAGGGAGAACGTCCTTAGCGCTGCCTGCGAGCGAGCACAAAGGAGCCGGATGGTGCTTTGCTGGGGAGCGGCTCTGGGCTGGGGGGTCGGTAGGGAATTAGCGTCCTGAAAAGTCCGGGAGCTGTGTGGGACAGCCAGTTTTATACGTGTGTGCGCGTTCGGGTGTGTATGCACCCCTACGTATGCATTACACAGCAAATATAAGTATATACGACAGCACATTTTGCTGATTTTTGCAGCGGTGACAGCACCAGGATTTTCCCGGGAACTGTAGGAAAGGAGGAATTTCCAGCTCCAAGGAGTCAAGTGTAAACTGTTCAGCAGAAAATCATAAATTGAGCAAAGTCTGTATTTTACAAAACTCCTTAGTGGAGGAGAAAGTCCCGTCTTCTCTTGGAAATTTTTGTGTCTTGGACTCGGTGAGGCGCTTTTTTATCCATTTTTCCCATCCACTAGGAAATGAAATATTTTCGTTATAGTAAAGCTCTAGAAAAAAGCAAAACCCCTGCAATTGCTGGTGAAATCGCTCACTGTAAATGTGAAAGATGGGGATCGTTAATGCAAACAAGTAACTAACCTTTAGTGTTAATCAAGCAGTATAATAATCGGAGTCATCATGCCTAAGGGTGACTGAAGGGATGGGAAGGAGCAAGCAAACACCAGGAGTAAAAGGGGGGAAAATTAGGGAAGAAATACAAACGATTTTTGCTCCTGCTCACCTGGAATAGGTGAGGAAAATGAGCAGAGGAACAAATTTGACGTCCTCGGAAGCAGTAAAGGAACTTTGGAAGTTGCTGATATTACAGGCGGTGCTCAAAAAGCACGACAGGGGAAAAATGACTCCAGAAAGGTTTAAACTTCAAGAGCAATTTTAAATTATGCAGAGGAAGAGAGAGTGAAAAAATAAAAAAATAACCCCCCCCCCCGACCTAGAGAACTAATACTCATGACATTAATGCACGAGGGTTGGTTGAAGATGAAAAATTATTTGATAACACCTGCAAGCATTTTTTAATGGGAAAGGTCAAAGTCAAAAGGAAGCTGCTGAGCGCTGTGCGCAGCTATCTGAAGGGGCTGCCCTAGAAGGCAGAAGAACTGAAACAAAAGGTTATTTGCCATCAGATGGAGAAAATAAAATAAACATATTAAAATTTCCCTCGCTTCATACACGGGAGCGTTCTTGGGGAGGAAAAAAAAAAATCTCTGTGAAAAATGAAATCCCTGGGAGAGAAGTTCCTTTGTTCTCCAAAAGTCGCAATTTTTCTGCAAATACTTGTAAGAATTCTGGGTGGTTCAGTAAAAAAGGAAAACACTACCTTCGCTTGAAAACACACTCGGCAAGACCCAGGGAAATTGTTTCCCCGTGTTTGCCGTCAATGGGTTGCAATTTACACTTGGCATTAGCGAGAAATACTGGACGTAAATGACACACAGAAGATTTTACAGAGAGCTGCCAAATTTCCAAAAGCCAAAGAAAAGAGTATTTGTAGGAATTGGACAGATTATGAACAGATGCCCCGATAGTCACATGATAAGTGGAAATTTAGTTTCATAATTTGATTAAAAGCAGAGGATTGAAATCACAGAAGGAAATAACCAAGAAATGATTCAGATGTGTACGCGGCATGACTTAGTTAACTTGACTTAAGTGAAAATTCATAAACTGAGGATAAAGCGTGTAAGAGCAGCTGAAATCTGGATGATGAGATATAATCCTGTATCCTGCGATTTTACTGAAGGAGAGGAAAACAGGACAGTTGCGGTTAGAAATTTGTTGTTGTTTTTTTGGTTTTTTTTTTTAAAGAAAATTACCTCCTATTCATCTGTTTCAGCAGAAATTAGATGCGATTTCAACAAATTCAAGTTGCTTCGTTTGCAAATTTGCAATGGGATGGATGTTGCAGGGTCAAAGGGGGATGGTGTGAGAGCAGGAGGAGAAGGGCAGGAATTTGGCAGGAGAAGGTCGGTGGCTGCTGCCGGAGCCGCCTTGCTGCGAGCCAGCGTCTGGGGGCCGGCAGCCCAAACTCCCGGTCGCGGCACACCTTCCTTTCTGCTCTTTTTTTTTCGGGAAAACCCCCATAGTTCAGCCCCGCGATGGGCAGGTCGGGGGCTGTGGGACCACCGCCTCCCTCGCCTAGTTTGCCGGCCCACGGAGACATCGGTGCCGGAGCAGACGGAACAACGTGGCGCTCGCAGGGAGCGAGCCAAGAAGGCCTAAACACAAATAAAGACAGCAAACGAGCTTTGAGCTTTAAAAGTATAAAGCGTTTTAATTTAAGAAATGCAGCAACATGGTGCAAAATAGCAGGACTCTGGGTTTTAGGGAAAGCGTGTGAATCCTCATCATACATGGGAAATCTAGTGCAAAGAAGGACTTGCTTTTCAAATGATAAATGTATCGTTTTGCATTGTTTTATATCTGTTTTACATTGCTTATCAGGCAAGCTAGCTGATGAAGTTGTAGAAAATATGTAGACGTGCCCATGTTCATACCGGCCTCTGGGTGTGCGAATGCTGAGGGGGTTGCCCAGAGCCCTGCTGCGTCTTTCCATCCGGAGGGTGGATGGCCCATCCAAAGGATGGATAGCCCATCCGGAGGGTGGATGTGCTGTCCAGAGGATGGAGGTACTGTCCGGAGGGCGGATGTCCCATCTCCGCAGGCACGCGGACCCCGGCCGTGCCGCTGCCCCGGCTGGGAGAGGGCTGGGAGAAGCCGGGGTGCCGCGCGGCGCTTCTCCTCCCGTTGTGCCCCCGCCGTGCTTCGCGGCGGCTTCGGGCGCAGGGAACATATGTCCCACCGTCACTATACATGAGGCAGGTCGGGAGCGGGACTGCAGCTGTGCGCCCAGGAACGCTGCGGCGCGAGCGCGACCCACAAACGCTTGGCAATCGTTCAGAAAAGGAGCTTAATCTGGGCTCATCTAAACCCCTTTTTCTCTTTGCCTGCAACATCCCCGTGATGTCGCGTTGGATACCGGATTGCGGCATAGCGTGAAGATGTCAAAAAAATAAAAATAAAATATCCGGGTTGTCAGCATAAAAAAAAGGCCTTTTCTGAGGTATTTTTTCCCCGATCAGTGTTTTCAGAGGCTTTCAGATTACAGGCTTCAAGGCCGTTTTCCTTTAATCTGAATTAACGTTCTATTAGTAAAATGCAGCACTTGGTCATACTCTAATCTCACCTGTTTCAGTAATAAAAAGGAAAAAATATCTTTTTATAAATATATTTCCTACCTATTAGGTCTGAAACAAATATCTAAGTGAAATTCACATGATTTTCATTTGAAAGGCAAAACTCCGGGATTGCAATAGAAACAACATTTGTTTTTTCCGGGAGGGGTAATATCAATTCCATATGGACATTACTTTGTCATCGCACGTGCGTATTTTCTCCCTCCCCAGCTTTAATTCTTTGTCTGCTTATTCAGATTTTGGAGGCAGGATTCACTAGTCGGTGGCTTCTTTTGCGAATCGCTCGAAAGCAGACAGGATTGCGGGCAGCAACGAGAAAAGCAAAACCATTGCAATTGCTAAGAAATCCGGCCGCGTGGCTCGGTGTGAAAACGGGTTCTGCTATGTTGCTTTTTTTTTTTTTTCTTCCTTCTGGGATTGTTTTTAGCTCAAACTCTAATCGTTCAACTGGCAAATTCAATATATTATTAGCTTTGTCGTGAAATACAGCGCATGGCTGTGTGAGTACAGTATATGCTGCCGTGCAAGAACGTGCCTGCGGGATTTATAGGGATGAGTTCAGAGACGTGCGTTGCGTCCTGCCCTGCCTGCTCCCTGCCTGCTCTCTGCCTGCTCTCCCTGCCTGCTCCCTGCCTGCGCTCTCTGCCTGCTCCCTGCCTGCTCCCTGCCTGCTCTCTGCCAGCTCTCCCTGCCTGCTCTCTGCCTGCTCTCTCTGCCTGCTCTCTGCCTGCTCTCCCTGCCTTCTCCCTGCCTGCTCTCTGCCAGCTCTCCCTGCCTGCTCTCTGCCTGCTCTCTCTGCCTGCTCTCTGCCTGCTCTCCCTGCCTTCTCCCTGCCTGCTCTCTGCCTGCTCTGCCTGCTCCGTGCCTGCTCCCTGCCTGCTCTCTGCCAGCTCTCCCTGCCTGCTCTCTGCCTGCTCTCCCTGCCTTCTCCCTGCCTGCTCTCTGCCTGCTCTGCCTGCTCTCTGCCTGCTCCCTGCCTGCTCCCTGCCTGCTCCCTGCCTGCTCTCCCTGCCTCCTGCCCTGCCTGCTGCCCTCCCCGCTCCCTGCCTGCACCTGCCTGCACCCTGCCTCCTGCCCTGCCTGCTGTCTGCCTGCTCTCCCTGCCTGCTGCCCTGCCTGCTCCCTGCCTGCACCTCAAAGAGCCCGATGCACACCACAGACAGGCGCACCCACGGCTGGAGAGGGGTTTGACAAACGTAACACTTGGCTCTTAAGCTCATCATTTCTTAGTGGTAAATATTAACTCTGATGCCTAATAATTCACTGGGTTCCTAAGATCCGATTTGGAGCGCGTGCGAGCTGTGTAATCGATGGCGTTGTGGTTTGTAAACGTTTTATCTCTCTCTTTGTTGCAGGCCATTAGCGGTGTGACATGTAGGCTGAACAGTAATAAATGCCCATTGTTCCTTTTACAAGCATCTCCGAATAACTACATATATATTTTTATCTTAGTTTTCCTCCCCGGAGCGCTGGGTGAGGTCCCCTTACCGCACAAACCCACCTCTTTTTTACCTCGGGAGAACACCTCTGTCCCGTAGCAGACAAAGCAGGGGGCTTTTCTCCGCTTTGGGTTATCTGTTTGGGGTTTTTTTCCTTGAAGAGAGTGAAGAAAAGAGTCTGTGACAGTTGCGTGAAAATCTTTGAGCTCAGTTTTTCCCCCCAAAATTAATCTTTGTTGGAGGAAAAGCTGTTGGTGAAGTCGGACTCGGGTTGGATTTGTTGATGGGAGCCGCGTGGCAGTAGCGAGGAGGGCACTTTGCAGACAAGGCTGGGGTCGGCGGGTGTCCCGGCCGTGGGGTGGGAGCCCAGGGGTGCCAAGCCTGGGCACCCAGTGGCCCCCCGGGCACAGAGCCTCAGGCACGGGGTGCCCAACGCCTCCCAGAGCCCCGCGGTACCTGGTGGGGCCGGGGGAACGAAGGGGCGTCAGAACGTGCAACTGGTGGCCAGGAGAAGCGCTCGGTGGCGAGCGGAACAAAAGCCTTGGAGACGGGCGCGTGTGTTTCCTTCTGATGTAACAAGACAAGTTTGGGATTTATTTTTTTTTTTTTTTTTCTGTAGAAACCTCTGCATCTTTTTATAGAGAAAAATGTTTGGATGAAAAAACAAAAACAACATAGGGTATGTGTATGTTTTCTGCTCCTAAAGTGAATCTTGTTTAATCTAAAATAGTTTGCAAACGCTGTCTTATATACGTTTGTGGGGTTTGGTTGGTTTTTTTTTTTTGAAGTCAAATGAAATGTAGTAGGCTGGGTATAGGAATTTATACAGCTGATGGCTCTAAGTCTTTCAGACTCCCCGACATATGGATAAACCAGGCACAGATTTAGCAGGTCTGTCTTTATGTTAAAACGTATACGTGAGAAAAATATATGACTGAAGAGAATTTCTGTGGTTAGCGCTGTTTCATTCTGAAATGTTCCAAGACCTTCAAAAGAAAAATCCATTTTATTTGCAGCGGGTTATTCGCGATGAATCGATAACCCTTTTTTTCCGCGAGTTTTTTCCATCTATTTCTCTGCCATTATGCAATAGGCTTGCAACCATTTTTGCCGGTGCAGGTGTTGTTTATTAAAAGGAGCATAGTCATTGCAGGTGTATATTAGACATTAGCTGAACGTAAAGATATTAGCAAAAAGCGCTTTCTGACTGGCATTTTTAGCTCTTTCCGTCTCGGAGCGGTGGGGAGAGGCAGATGCTGGGCTGAGCACCAAGAAGGGGGTTCGGCCCCAATCCATCCCAGCCCGTTTGTCCATCCCTCCTCCGCCATTCTCATTTAGCCTCGCCGGGAACCAAAAAAAAAAAAAAAAAAAAGAGGAATATAGTTTTCTAGAATCAAAAGTTATCTTGAAATGTTTTTAGAAGGTATAGTCAAGGAGTAAGGATGTTTTAATTTCTGATTTTCCAGCTCATGGCTCATATTTGACCAACTGCTTTCAGCAGAAGACATGCCACTTTGTTGAGCTATTTAGGAATCAAAAAGACTGTCTTAATTTAAAACAAGGAGCCTTTGTTTTAGTTGGTGACTGCCTTGTGAAATTTTTCAGTTCTCAGCGGGTTAACCAGGGAACAGGGGCAGAGTCATAATTGGCCTATTTAGAGTATTTTGCATGTGAATAGTGTGTTAGTGAAGCATTACTAAGTCTGTTGTGAGTGACATGGTGATTAGAATTTAGATTAGGGAAAACACATTCTGTACTTTATCAAGTACAGTAATTAGTTCAGTCAGTAAAAGTTGATTACAAGTAACGATAAAGTTAGATTTTTGGTACTTAATTTTAAAATTTCTTTATTAAATGGTAAATTTGTTCTTAATATAAATGGTGGTATCTACACCTGTTTTATTGCGTATCAGAATAATTAAAAGAACAATGTGTTCAATGCAGAGTATAATCAGGGGATTTATATATTATGGGTAAGTTTCAACGTAGTTTATAGCAAATAGAACATTACTCAGGAAATTGTTCTTCTGTCATAGTCTCTTAAAGATTGATAATTTTTCTTACGGCACGGGTCAGACCATGTTTTCTGCTGTTTCACGGAAAGCACAGTCCTTTCCTAGCGGAGAAAATGTTGGGTTTACTGGGAGGCACCGTGTTAGTTAATGGTACGGGCATAAAATGGATATATCGAAAGTCCTTTGCTGCTGCTACTGCTGCTGCTATACAATAGCGTTAATTGTTTTTGGGTTTCCGAGGTGCTTTTTTTTTTCCCCGATGGCATTGCAAAACATATTAATGACGTGTAATTTTATTTTCACGTTTTAATCACGTATTAGGTACAGCCCGCTGTACGGATTTTTATAGTGCGAGATCCGATATATTTGATTCACAGCTATGAATTTTTCCTTGCACGGGGCTAGACAATGAAGCTGTTTCATGCACACCGAACCAAGCGCTCTATCGATGGCAGCAATTTGGAATATTTTTTTTAAAAAAGTTTTATTGTTGTTAAATCCGTGCACTTAACTAGTTTGCGGTGAAGAAAGTAAATTCCCTTCAAATATATTGACAGAGCTCCAAAAGTTTTAAAAACACTGATTGCGTTTGAATGAGCAGGCAATACATCTCTTTTAAATGTAATTGTATTTTAAATTAATTAGTTTGTGTTTTCCCAGTAAAAATGCTCAACTGGAAATTTTTGTAATGTCTCCTTTAAAATTTTGGCAGGTTCTCGTTTCGGCGGCTGGCGAAGGTTTCTTTACCCTGTTGTTATTTTTAGGAATGAGAAACAGCTAATGATGAGGAAAGTCGGGTTTAACATGCACGCGCACACACGTCTATATTTTTAATCTTTTAGCAAAGTCTCCTCGGAGGTGAGATGGATATTGGCAACCCAGGAGCGCTCTCCCCCACTAAGCCTGGCTCCCAGTACTATCAGTATTCTAGCAATAACCCCCGCCGGAGGCCTCTCCACAGCACCTCTATGGGTGAGTGACTTTGTCTTCAACCTTTTTTTTTTTTTTTCCCCCCATTGCACCAAATAATTGGAGTTTGGGCCTGTTTAGCAATACTTTGAAATAAATACAATAAGTGGCCGAGCGTACGCCGCCAGGACTCTCGGAGGGGTTTATTGAACGGTAGCTGATTGCTCCTCTCGCTCCTCTTTGTTGAGCAGGCGAGGAGCCTTAAAATACCGCTTTTTCAAAGCAAATCCGTGTCACGCGAAAAGAAAGGCCCTAACACTCCAGATGAAAATATGAACAATTTTCCAGCGTTTTATTGTCGGGTTTAAGAGCGGTGGCATGTGCTCGGTGTTCCCAAAAGTGCTGGAAGGCTGGCGCGAGGCGGCGGGCAGGGCGATGTAGAAAATCTCAGGGAAAAAGAAAAAAAAAATGGGGGGGTGGGGGGGTGGGGGTGGAAAGCCTGTCTTATGAAGACACCGTTTTGTCTTTTTTCAGAAGTACAAACAAAGAAAGTTCGAAAAGTTCCTCCAGGTTTGCCATCTTCAGTAAGTACCGCTCGTCTGCTCCTTGCTTGCGATCGCGGCGGCTTTGTTCGGTTGCAGGCAGATAGAGAGGAGCCCGGGCTCGCTGCGGGCTGAGGATGAGGTAAGGGGAGGTAAAAAACCTCGTCCCTTGTCCCCACTTCTAGTGATTAATTGCCCGCCGGGGACGAGCGTGTGTTGCTCATGTGGCTTTTGGGCGGCGGATGCTGCAGAGCGGGCGGCGGTACCTGCGCGGGGCGAGCATCCCTTCCACGTGCCGCTCTTCTGTGTCGGGCTGATGGGGATTTATGGATTTGCGTGTTCGGAGAGAGAGGATTTCTGAGGGATATCCCCAGGTCTCAGCCCGGGATACGGGGCAAACATCTTCGTTTCGCCGGGAGGTCTCTGTGCTGCGGTACCTGCGGCAGAAGCTGGGCTGAGCCCAGGTGCCAACCGCTGGGACCCAGCTGGTGCCAGGGCACCGGGGGCCGGGCGTCACCCAGCGCCTCCCCCGCGGCTCTGAAAGCATCCCTGACGCCTCTTTGTGAGGAGGGTTACGGATGCCATCCAGCTACACGTTTTTCAGTGTTTATCATCAAATCTTCGCGTCCCGCAGTCACAAGTTGGTGTTTCCCTTTGGTTCGGTGAAGTCCTTTGTTTCCGCATCCAAATAATTATTCTCTTGGTTTTCGTTGTCTCATCATTTGGTAAAAATCTTCGTGTTTTTTTCCTGAAAAAGCTGTACCAAGGTGCATTACAGCTTTTAAATCCATTAAAATATATAGAAAACAGCGGTTTTAAAAGAAATTACGCGACACTTCAGTAAATACAGCATAAAGAATAGTATGGCTAAAGAGTACATTTTATTCTAGTATTTTTATTCTAATTTTTTCTCCGCCCTGACTTCAGAAATACATATTTTCATATCAATATCTGCAAAGAGAAAATAAACCACTGAAGAGGGGAGAGCTTCCCTTTCATACCTGGTAACTCGATGTGGTTTATCTCTAAATCTGGTTATTAGGAGGAGCTGAGCGGCAATCAATCTGGCGCGAGATGTAACAAATTGGCATGTTAATCTCAGATGGGCTTTATGTTTTTACCATAAATCTACGTAAATTTGCAAACTTGCATACTTTTAAAGCTTCAGTTATTGTAGTGACTGTGCTAAGCAGTAGTTTTGTTGCCGGTCACTTTATAAATAATAAAATTTTAATCTGAAAGAGAAAACCACATGAACATCCTGATTTAATCGCATGGATTATTGTCGTCTTTATAATATTAAACAAATACAAACATAAATCTTTTTTCTAAGTTGTTGAAATAGGGAAATTCTCCAATGCAAGTTTCCAGCAAAGTAATAATACTATTATTTTTTTTAATTAAAAGTAAATTCCCACAGGTGTATTTTAAATTTATTTCACTATGTGTTTTTTGGTGTTGGTTTTTATTGGACTCCTTTACAGCAATAGCTAATATCCTCCCCAAAGGTTTTTATGAGTGCTGTTATGCTTGAAGTTAGAGGTGGATTTAATTGCCATGAAACTTTAGCTTTTAATAGTTTTTCTGACAGCTTCCCATGACGTCTCCCTCCCAGTTCTGTCCAGCCGGAGGCGCGGGATGCTCCTGGCACCAGCCGGCAGCCAGTTTGTCCACAGGGATTGTGCTGGGACTCTCTTTAGGGGACTCTCTTTTTTCTGGGGGGGGTGGGGCGGGAAATAACCCACCCCAAACCCGCATTTTTTGCTGATTTACACTATTGCTCTGCGGGCAGGTGACCATCTCAGGGCCTTCGCGGGGCTATTTTTGCCTCCGTGTTACAGCAGGTCCCCTCGGTAGAACGGTACCCGCCGTCTGCGTGGGCAGCGGCTGGGTTGGAAGTGGCGGCGGGCAGGGATTTAGAACTGCCGCAAAAGTTTTTTTGGGGCTTGCTTCTTGCTCCGAAAGAATGAAAGGCAATTTATGTTTGTCGCAGATTAGTCTCAAATGTGTGCTTCCTTTAGTTTTTCCTGAATGCGGTTGTTGTACAGAATGGAAATACTTCTACAGCTCAATACTCTCAACTATTTTAACGGTATTTTTATTTTCAAGTCAAATTATCTCAAAGTAGAACCTGCGCTTTAAATGCGTCAAATCATTTTAATGAGCTGTACAACTTATTAGAAAATAAAATATAAAAAGGTATTCCTGAATATTTTAATCACCCATAGCCCTTTCTTCCAAGAATAAGTAAATTAAAAGACAAGTCCGGTAACGGGAATAGAAGACGAATACGGTTCTGAAGGAAATACAGCCTTTTTAAAGTGACTACACAGATAGGTCTTTGCCTGCTGTTGTCTTCCTGTGTCACGGATCATAGATTCCATTTGAAATGATGCCGCTTTAGGAAAGGCACCCGCGTGTCTCGAACGGAGCACATCTCTTCTAAGAGCTCGGGTGATACGTAGGTTGTGTCACACTGAACTGCCAGGATTTATGATGCTGAATGAAGTATGTTCATTTATAAATCGACTAACTACATTATAAATACTTAGTTGGTAGGGTGGAAATATTGCTGTATTTCTCTTAAAATATGTATATTAACCTGTTCGCGATGTGATTTATGCAGTGGATATGGAGATTAATGCAGCAGTGTTTGTGGAAGCAGTTATTGTTGATTAATTCATAAGTAGCCTTATAAAAATTGCAATGATAAATGGTAATAAATACGTTGTATCAGCTCCCCTTTATTATAAGAAATGGCTAAGAGTTTGGAAAACAAAGTAAATTAAAGTATGGAAACAATCAGAGTTTAAAAAATAATGAAGATTTGAACTAAATTTGGTGTGGGGAAGGGGGAGCTCCTCTGTGGAGCTTCTCCCATCTGAGGTTTCAGGAGAATTCACTAATTCCAGGTGTCGTGACCTAAAGGTGAGATCCATCCTTGCGGGCAGTGGGGTGGGGGGCTGGGTCCCCCCAACTCTACCCGCTCCTTGGGCACACATAGCCTCACCATGTCCTGGGCTCCTCTCCGTGGTATGATGCAGCCTAAGGTACTTCCTTGGACTTACAGACTCCATATATAATCTCTCTGGGGAAACGGGTTTTACTGGGACCATTCCATACTGGAGTTTTCTGCCTTCAGTCGAGCTCTGCTCCCACTGGAGTGGTGCAATGAGGGGCAGCGTATTTTGGACTGAGCCAGCTGAAGATGAGACGTGGGCATGACTATATTGGGAAAAATGGGGTTTTTCTGTTAAAACTTGTTTTCCTTGTGGAATACCCACCCTCATACTGAGCTATGACATGGTGACGTTTCGTCCCCAGGCTGGTGCATCGTGCAATCCCGGTGGCTTCTCTGTGCGATCACCTCCTCACCCTTAACTTCATCCTAAGGCTTTGCTGTTCTTTTAATCTTTAACCTGAAGCCTTCACCCCTTTTGGCTGCTGACGGTTTAATGACGTCTGGCCTTTTACATAAAGTGTTTGCCAAGTGATGCGACATTTTCTGCCTTTCTTACGTTGACCAGTTAGAGTCAGGAATGAGCAAGCGGTGCTGGTATGTATGGTTGGAAGCGGCTGTGAAGGAATGGGGTTTGGAATGGGAAGCCTTTGGTGAAAAAGGGAGCAAAGAGGGAAGGGCTTAGGTCGTAGAGGTCATGTTTGAGTGGTATTTTGCCAGGAACTTATGTCATCTTGACTTCAGCAAGTCCACCACAGTGGCACTGCGGCAGGGAAGTGTAGATGTCCAACAGGTAGGACCTGTAATATGAAGCAATATATATTGAGGACAAAAAGAAAGCTCAGAAATTAAGCCTTCGTGGAGAGCTTAGGATGCCAGTCAGCTGGGTCCGTGGTCCGAGTGCATCTTTGGCTTTCTTGGGGCAGGATTGCATCCTTCAGCAGCTGGAGGGGTTACCGAGAAGGAGCTCAAGTGGTGACGTTGCCTTTGAGCCCCCTGCGTGCCCACGGCAGGCTTTCCGCCTCTGAGGATGCAGATGGGTGCGTGAGCCCAGCCAGGGCTGTCTGCAGGCTTTCTGCATCTCAAGTTGCTCTTCTTTGCAGCCCAGCTTTCCAGGAGCGTGCCTGGATCTCATAAATTGCTCAACTCTTGCATTTCCTCCATCATCAGTGTTTTTTCTTTCAGTAGGATTGTCATCTAGTAAACATGCTATCAAGTGCAGCTGTTATGGCACAGTATGTTCCATTTTCCTTCTCCGTGGACACTCTTTCCTTTATGATTGCACGGAGGCCTCCTGCTCCCTTAGCACCACAGGAAGAGTAGATGGTTGCAGTTGTTTGATCCCAGTTTATGGAAAACCCGGGAGCTGTAACCCAAAGCGAAACCCCACATCCTGGAGAAGTTGAGCTCCTGGATTGTCCCCCATCCTGGTGCTGGAGGGTGTCGGCAGCACCCACGGCTCAGCAGCTGCCTGAGAACAGCCCCCTCACCTCTGCCTCGTCTACCACTGGAGCATCTAAAGGAGCTCGGTGATGGAACTGCACGCTCTGGAGGGGAGTCGCAGTCATAAACGCCAGGTTTTGCTGTCACAGCTCCATCGCCGCCACAGAGCAGAGCTAATGCAGGGCTGGGTTTGGGGGGCTTTAGGGTGTGGGGTCCTGTCAGCATCTAGTGAAACAGGAGGACGGTGGTGGAGTTATTCCAGCTTGCTGATAGTAAAGCCTGAGAGGGTGATGACATGGTTCTTGTTCCACAACTGTACATCCAGCTGTTTTGAGCTGTGTTTCCTGACCCCTGCTTGCCGACCACCATAGGGCAGCAGCAAGGGTGGGTGATGTCCAGCGGGTCCAGGCTTCCCCAGAGGATGGCTTTCCTGGAGTTCCACTGCTGCGACCCCACAGAGGTGTTTCACCCCCTGCTTGTTTCCTCATGTCTCCTTGAGAAGAGGTGGAGTGTCCCTGAGCATCCCCCATCCCGGGACTGGATACAGCGAAACGTAGAAAGCGCAAAAGCCATGCCCGTAAAAGCAGTGGTGGCCCAGCCCTGGTGTGACACAGACCGTGGCTTCAGCCAGCGACCATGGTCACCTCTTTCTGGTTTCCAAGGTTAATTTACTCTTAATAGAACCAACCGCTTTAAAATAAGTAAAGGCTTAAAAGCAGAAGAAAGAGGAGCTGCTGGCTCCTCACTTTGAACCATCTCCTTGGAAGCTGCATCTGTAGGAGCCCTTGGGGAAGTTGGGCGACCTCCTGCTTGGGAAGGGGGCTTGGGGCTCAGCTCCCGCCTCTGCCAGGGGCTTCGTTTCTGCCTGCGGCACGCACTTCGCTCTTCCTTCGTCAAATAGATGCGAGTGGGCTCGGGGCGGAGGAAGAGGGTCTGTCAGTAGGAGCTGCACTGCACCGAGGAGCGGGATTGCAACCACGGCCTGGACGGTTGTCACACATCATTTGGAATTTAGATAATGAGAGAGTTCTTGTGGGAAAGATCTTGCAGCCAGAATAAAAAGTGGGAGAAGTCAAATGTCATCCCAGTTGTGTTAAAGAGAAGAGAGGAACTGAAACATTAATTGATTTTGTTGAGGGATCAGCAGGTAAAATCTCCCGAGCCTCAGTTTTAATGGCAAGAGCCTCTTTTTTTCATCTTAATTTAAGGTGTCCCCTCTTAGGCTGGAGCCATCTATCCGCACTCGCGGCTGTGCGTACGTACCGGTGCACCAGCTCTGACCTTGCTCGCCAGACAGATAAGGAAGTGTATGACTCAGTTGTACATCCTAAGGAAACACCTGCTTGGTTCCAAAAATCAAGAAAAGAGAAATACTACTGAGATGCCACCTGGAGTTTTTCCACAGCTTTATTCTCATTTCCACGGGAGAAGCCTTGATAGTTTTGCTGGGAGGTGAGGAAGCACTGCTTGTGCTTTTTGTGCAGGCTTTGCAGACTTCCTACCTCAAGTGAAAAAACACAACCATTTGTATTTCCCTTCAAACAGTCGACTTCAGTGGGAGTTTTCCAAAACAAATACAGTGTCCCCGTCTCTCCCTGTGACACCCGTCAGATCAGAACATCGGCCGGTCCTGGGGTGATGATGTTGTCGCTGTTGCCAGCATCTTTGGAGATGGTTCTCCACGCTGGACCTGTTGGGTGCTTTGGAGCTTCCTGGGGTTCAGCGGTGGGTTGTGGGTTGTCCCTCGGTGGAGACATGCAGGAGCACTCCAGCTGCCAAACTGGGGCAGTGGTATGGTGCCTGCTTGGGGGGCGGAACCTGCTCTGGGTGTCTTTTGAGGACGAGTGATGTGGGTTGGAGCCTCCTTGGGACCTTCCTGGAGAGAGGCACCCAAGTGGGGTAGGATGGGGGAAAAGCTTGGAGGCATCTCACAGGGACCTGGCTAACGATTGCATCAAGTGAGAGGGAGCGAGGTAGGAGCTGGATTAAGGAGGGGATAACAGGATTATAATTTTATTATAATATTTTAATAGAATTCATTGACTTCTGAGGTCTGAGAGCCCACGGAGGTGAGGCTGGACCTGTGTGATGCACCGCAGCACACTTGCCCGAGGCTACTTGGCTTTCCCCCGCCTCGCAGCAGCCGTACGTTCTCCCCAGTCCAATCCAGGACTGCCCAGGTCCCCGCCAGCGACCGGGCTCTCGGCTCCCCGCGTTATCGGGCTGACAAGGTCCTCTTCATCCGGTGGCCCCAGGGCAAGCAGCCTGGCTCGCATCCCTCCTCGCCCTTCTGGCCAGCCATGTAACTCCTACTGCATTAGCATTCGGGGGTTTTTCCATAATAAAATTAGAACCTTATTAAACTCCACACAGCTTTTTTTTTTTTTTTTTCCCAGTTATAACCAAGCTCTGCTTTTTTGCTTTAAAATAAATAAATAAAATTGGAAATGCAGCTTTAGCATATATGAAATGAAATCGAACCAAGGAAATGCTAAAATCTACTGTACACCGGTGAGGCTGATGGGTTAAAAGTCCGATCTGAAATTAAGAGGTCGTTTTGCAGAAAAAATGTTTTCAAATAGATCAAAAGGCAGAGATTAAAATGTCTTAATTTTTAGTTTTTAGTGAATTTTACGGGATATTTTCAACACGAAAAATCGGTTGGAAAGCGATGGTCCGATACGTGTATTCTTCTTTGGCCTTACTTTATATTTAAAGGTAAAACCTTCACCGCAAAAATTCACGCCCTTCTGAATGTTCAACTATTTGGGACTCAAAAAAAAAAAAAAAAAAAAAAAAGATCCAGGGCTGAAGAGTTGTGGCCCATTCTTAGCAGCTGGTGGGAGAGGTGTGGGATCAGCGGGGTTTTTTGTTTAGCTTGGGCAGAGACTCCCTCTTCAGAGTGCTGCAGGTAGTGCACAGCGCGCCGCCGGCCCCTGGCCTGCAGCTCTGGGCCACCAAAGCCACAGGATTTCCAAGTGCCCGCAAAAAAGGGCAAAAGGAGAGGCGGTAGATACTCGCCGGCCTCTCTAAGGCAGTTCTTTTCAAATGGCTTTTGAGGCAGAGCGGTGTTTAGCTCTCCGCCGCGGCTGGGATGGCGCCCGAGGAGCGGAGAGAGTTTGGTTTGGTTTTTGGGCTGAAACCTGCCCTGCCTGCCTCAGCCCGGCGCCTTTTATCCCCCCTAAACCCGACACGTGTTTTTGATTTAAACTTTTCGTCGACCTGTATATTGAGACATAGTGAGCATCAGCGTTGTACGGTTCCCGGTAGAACAAAAGAAAATCCCGTGCTGGGCGACCCGGCAGCTGGCAGAGCCCTGGGGAGCGGGGGAGCTGCCCCTCTGCTCCCTTCCGCCAGGATCCCTCACAAAATAGGGTTTATTCAGGAAATAAGTGTAAAAATGCACGGCGATTTCACATCCAGCCTTCAACCGTTTCCAATTCTTTTTTTCATTTGGGAATTAAAGGCTGAGTTTCACAAGTGTAAAACTCGGCACTTACGTTTTTCTGTTTGAACTTGAGGAGGATTGTTAGGAAAAGGCATTTAAAGATTAAAAAAAAAAAAAAAAATTCTCTGTGCAGTAATTCGATTTTGTAGCTTTTCTTTAAATGTTATCTGTAGATTGTATTCAGTACAAGCGGTGCAGCGCCTTCAGATCTCTGATTAGCACAGTTCAGCGTTTAAGATATAAGCATTTAAATCCTATCTTGTACCAGGCCTTTCCGACGTGGTTTTAGGAAAGGGTGGCTTCTGGGGCTGGGGATTTATTTACTTCCTCTCCTTCGCGTCAAGTTTTTCTTCCGTTTCCGAACGGATTGGACACGGGGTCGGGGTGGGGAGAGCGCTGCAGTGTGCGGAGGACATTAATGAAGAAGTTTATCTGTGGAAGTTAAAGATACGCTGGCAAGATTGATACGCTTGCACTCTGACTGCACCACATTTGTTAACAGAGTCTCTGCCTTTTATCAGAGGAACATTAATTTTTGCTCTGAAGTTGTTGGTTTGGGGTTTTTTTGCCTTTACACTGAAGCGGTAAATGAGCAAAAAAAAATCAGCATAGCGAAAATATAGGGGGAAAAAAAAAATTGCATAAAGAGCTCCAATAACTATTAACGTTGTTAAATGCATAGCAAAGCTCCCCTGACAGTTTCTTGGCACAAAACCTCGGAGGCCGACAATGGCTGGTTGTTTTTTTATTGTTATTTTATTTTCAATGGCATACAGCGCCTTTCGACAGGCCAAACAAGCGGTTAAAGCCAGCGCCCGGGCAGAGGGGACACCGCAGCGGCCCCGGCGCGCTTTTACACCCATAAACACGTCTTGCGTTTTGCTTCCCAAAGCTTCGGCCCCACGGGCCCCTCCAGGAGAAGGGGACGGGTTGTCCTGCCCCCCCCCACCTCCCCGGGCTTCTGCTGGGCCGTGGTCACCCGCTCTTCTGATGGAAATCCTGAGAAACTCCTGAGGAATACCCTTGTCTCGGCTCCTGGGAGAGCTCCTTCCAGCCGTGCCGCTGCTCGGCGATGTTCCATGCTCACGTTTGTCCGCGCCGCATATTTAAGGCATGAGGATGTAATACATACGGGTTTAATCTCTGGCTCTGCCCCGGGGCGCGCAGGTGCCCGGGGTGGCTCCCGGGGCTCCGCAGCTGGCCACGGGCACGGCTCCCTCGGCACCCAGAGCCCACCCGCCGGCTTTAAGGGCCGGGATGGCTCAGGGATGGGCGTTTTACCCATGCCGTCCTCGCTACGCTGTAAATTTAAAGGCTCAAAGGCTCCCTTATGTGCTGCTTTTTTAGCAAATAATAAGGACGTGGATGTTTTAGGTGCCTCAAAGCCCCGTGCCGTGGTAGCCGTCGTGCATCGCGGGCGCTGCAGCGAGACCACCAGGCAGGGAAGGGCCCGGCTCTGCTCCGGAGCGAGAGGGGCTTCGGCAAGCTGGGTATTTGGAGCTGGATTTGCATCTTACGGCCGATTTGACTAGGTTTCCAGATGAGAACATCTTTTCCCTGCCAAATGCAAGCCACAAAGTGAAGAGGCAAAGTTAAATCGCCTGGTCCCAGTCCAGCGTGGCGGAGCCTGCCCTTCCCAGCGCGGCGGGCACTGGGCTGGCACCGGCACCGGCACCGGGCAGGACCGCAGCCCTCCCTTGTTGTCATTGCCACCTGGTGGAGTACAAAGGATATTGGTTTTCAGCAAACTCGCCTTTAATTTTGGCTCTTTTATTGCAACCACACTTTGGCAATAGTGTGCGAGAGTCCTTAACCAAAAAGATCCTCTCGTTTGCTCTGCAACACCTCATTTCTCCGCTCACAGTTCATTTATGATTCTGATGAGAGTGTTTTTTCAGGAAACACACATTTCACTTTTTGACCTAGGAGCATCTGTTAGAATTTTTTTTAATACTACTTTGGCATTCTGGAAGTGTTAATGTCTTTCATATCTGTTTAATGCTATTTAGGGATATTTATGATCACCTCTTGGTTACTTGGGGTAAAGTGTGTTGCAATTTTTTTCAAACAGACAGGAAAGCATTCATATGAGGAAACAGATTGCTTTAAACATGTGCTTCCTGTGACAGTAAAAAGAACAAATTAGATTTAACACTGTGTAATGAATGCATAAATGTGTACGTTTAAGCTTTTAAAAGCCTTACATTTGGTTCTGGCCTAAACAAAAATCAAGAATCACCTATCGAGGCGCAACAAAGTAGATTTAAATATGTACAACGGAGCCTGCTTGTATTTTCAAAGCGATTTTGCTGCAGCTTTCCGTTCCAGTCTAGACTTTTCCCCCTCAAATTGGGTAAATTTGATCTTTGGCTGCTTTTTCCTGACCCTGAGAGGGCTCTGCAGCAGCGAACCGCGAGAGAAGGAAGGGCTCGTACACCCGTAGTGATTAAAATCGAAGCAGAGTTCATCGTTGCTGTAAGGAGGAATGTCGCTGGGGTGGTAGCACTACCTGTGGTCCCACCCAGCAGATGAAGCTGCTCTTGCGGGGACCCGCCTCCGGGGTCTCCCCCCCTGTGTCCCATCCCTGTGGGTGGCCGGTGCCAGGCAGGACATCCCTGGGACAGCCGGGGCTCGGGGCCGCACCGGGAACGGGGGTCGGGGCGAGGGACCGCGCTGTCCCAGCACGGCCACGGCACCGGGGGCCAAACCAGTCCAATGCCAGCCTCCTCCTCTGGCGAGGCCTGCAGCAGGGATGGTGGCTTTTGTACCTTAGGAGGGGGGAAAAAAGGAAATAGTGAGAGCTCACCGGCCCAGGAAACAGCCTGGAAGTACTTACTGTGCGCTGCTCCGCGCTCGACCCGCGCCTCGTGTTTTGGCGTCGCTGGCTGCTCCGGCGCAGCCTCAGCGCCGCGGCCGGAGCTCAGAATACGGCGGAACTCTCCCTGGAAATACCGCTGCAAGGAAATGCTGGCACGTTAAACCTGTGCCTTCCTAGTTCTCTTCAAAACACAAACAATGGTATAATATATACTTAATTGTTGTTCTTTACTTACCTACTAGGGGGTAGAAAGTACTCTGGATCATAGCTGTAGCAATTCTCCGGGCAATGTTCTAAATGTCTGCTTCTTGTTTGCATCCTTGTATTTCTTTCAAGATGCAGCTGGAAAAAAATTAAAGGCAGTTTCTGTCCGCCTTCACCCAATTAGTTCCCTCGCACCTCTTATTTTGCATCTTTCCAGGAGATTTCTGGAACATAAAACCTACTCAGGTGCAAAGGGAGCGTGGGTTTTGTGTCACTGACCGTCAAAGGGCTTCCAAGAGCAGCGTGGGGAGGTGGGGGGGGATCGTCTGGTGTTAAAATGGACTTGGATTCGCGTCCACAAATGCAGCAAAATGCCAGAAAGACGCCCGGGTTGTGCCCAGCCGGAATTTTTTTGCAGGCTGTGGGAGTTGGGTCTAGAATACAGTTTGTTTGATAATTAGTGCACATCTCCTAAGACTTTCAGAGATGCGTGTTTAACCTTTCTGCCACCGCGTTCCGACATAAAATTAACGCGCCTTTTATCATTCTGCGGTATTTAAGTAAATATTTTTGAACCATCTCCGTGCAACAGGTTTCCAAAGATTAAAAGTATGCCGCAGGTTTCCAAAAAACTTCATTTTTTCTTATATTTTAAATGTTCTGTTTGTGCAAAATTTTGAGAATCACCATAAGGGCTTCTTTGCATTTTTAATTTAGTAACTAACATATGAATAAATTTGCATATTAATTAGTTGCAGATTAAATCATGCATACATAATTGCCTCCTTACTGTGTTTAATGTTTGTCAAAATCTCCAGCCTGGTTTGATGGATGTCGTATGAAAGATTACAATTTGATGTACCCTTGGAAGTATTTACACCAATAATGCAGGATTCTTAATAGCAGAATTCTCTAGTTATATCCAGTTTCTAATAAACATGTAAGATAGGTGCATGTCCCTTTTGACTAGATTTTTTTCCTTGCACCAAGTCATTTACTATTCATAATCATTAATGCATCTCCTAATTATACAGCATATGTCTGTTAACCACTTCATTGCCAGTCGTGGGGCTGCGGCGCCTGAGTTTTTAGCACAAACTTGTATTATTTGCGAGGCTATTCCCGGTTTGTTTTGCCTCTGCCGATAGCCATCCCTTCGGCTTTTCCTGGCGTGTGATGTTTGGAGGAAGAGTTTCAAACGCGAGGGCCATTTTCTGGGTTATTATGGAGGCTGAAGAAACGAGCTGCGCTTAATTCATGGCTGAAGGCTGCTCTGCTGTGGCTACTGCAGTAAATAACCAAGGACGTTCCAAGTGCAAAAATAAAATCTACCAAAATTACCGGTGAGGCGGCACCTAAAACCAGGCGGGGGTGGCAGCCGAGGGACGGCATTGTCCCTCGCCTCGGCTCCTTGTCACCAGGGATGGCCTGGGGACTGTCGCTTCCCGTTTCCACCCGGCTTGGACGGCACCTGGAGGCCATTCCCGGCCTCCAGGAACACGTTAAACATCTGGGCTCGGATTCCGGAGAGGCGAGTTCCCAAAATTCAGCAGACTTTGGGAAACGTATAAATGGTTGTCTTTGATATTTTCGGAACTTTTAGCTGTGCTCTGATCACAATTTCAGGTTTTGGCCACAGCTATGAGGGCTTGAAATTGCTATTTTTAATGAAATCTAGATTTGTATGTAATTACTGATTATTTTTTTTAGAACAAAATACGACCCGAAAAGAACAGGAAATACTGCCAGACTCCTGATAAAATCCCAAGAGTTGGCTTGACTGAATTTATCAGCAAGCAGTTGATTTCCTTCTTAATCTGGTTATACCTTAACTCCTTTTCGAGCAAAAGCGGTGTTAGAGGACTTCCAAAATAACCATATTTTGTTATAGAAGTTGGCACTGACATGTGTTAGGCATTTAAGTGTGAATTTGAGCAGTCGAGGGGAATATGGCACAGTGTTAGGAAACAGCACCGGGGAAGTTGGACCTTGTTTCCCGAGCTTGCTGCCTACCTGGGAGGGAATTTTCTGGCGACTGACATCACCTCTGGGAGTCTTTTTTCGGCTCTGGGTGCCTTTTTTTCGGCTCTGGGTGCCTTTTTTTGGCTGCTGTTGTTCAGCCAGGCTGTAACCCCTTCAGGTCCGGCTCAGCGGGATGACAGAGGTTTCTAGGAACGGCTGCGGTATAAAAATACGTATTTTAATACAGCATCTGGATTCGGATAATTGAAAAATGTGCTTTTGGGATATTAATTAGGATTGCTGAAAGGAAAAGTTCATGGGAAAGTGTAAGCGTGTCATTTCAGTGAGAGGGCTCTTCTGTAAAAACGTGGTTTGCTGAGTATTTTAAGTGCGTGCGTTTTGTATCTAAATAAAAAATATGCATAATTGATATAATATAAAATACACAGTGAAACTGCCGCGTGGCCCTAATTACTCACAAAATCATATACTTTGTATCAGAGGAGGCAGCAGCCTGACATCTTTAGTCCAACCGGCCAGGTTGCGAGATACGTTTTAGCACGTTGTTCACCGTGAAAAACCCAATGAAATCAAAGGTACAAACGCCCTTTTCTCCTGAAGGATTTTACGTAGTAAAAATAAAACATCGTGGAACTAGTGCCCGAAGACCTCACAGACTTATTCTCTAATCACAGAAGAACATAAACTGCTTAATACTTACCACTAATTATCCTCCTGTACTGTGCAATTCGGTATTAAACCACAAAAGCATGTTCAAACACCATTAAGGGGCAAACCTACAAAAGCAAGAAAATTGTAAGGCCAAATTCCGGGGGTGTTCCGCCGCGCACAGGAACACCCCCGGCCCCGCTTCAGTCCCGCCGCGTGCACTGCACATCACACACAGACACGTCGCGTCAGGAGGCGCTTAATTAACGTGACTTGTGCCTGTATTTAGAGAAACGTCCAAACCTTGGCGCCGTTTGGCTGTAAACCCCCACTTTGGCCGTCGGGGAGGGCCCGTGCGCAGCACCCATGGGTGCAGGAGCACGTCTCTGCGTTCGCTGCGTGCCATCCTCTCATCCCTCCTGCCTTCCTACCCCTTCTTCTGTTCTTACCCAGTTTTACTATCCGAAGGGTTAAAATTCACTCCAAAAGCTCAATTCTTCATCTTTAATGGGAAAATTGACAAATGTTGCACAAAACATCTTTTGTTTGAAGATCTCCAAGGAAAGATAGATACCCGACAATTTCCCTCCTCTGGGCGATATTCCTGGAGAACTAGAGACAAAAAGATTTTATGCAAAGAGAGGGGGAAAAAAGACTGTAAGAAGCAAAAATGGTAACGTTGGTACGGCCCAGTCCGGCATGGCATCGGGGAGCTGGGACTTCGGTAAGATCTGATGCTTTTCAGGCGCCCCAGTCCCAGCCTGGATTTAGGCCCTCTCCCCGTGTGCCGGAATGAGATTTCAGCAATAAGTTCAGATCCTGGTTTCTTAAAAAGCGAGCAGGACTTCAGAAATTTTTGCAATGTGCTGGAGGTTTAAAGGGCAACTGGGTGTAAGCAGCAAAAGGGAAGAGAAATGATGTGGTTTAGTAGAGGAGGAGAGGCAACTGTGAGGAAGGAGACATGAATAAACCAAAAAGGCGCTGGCAGAACATCAGGTGAAGCTTTCTGTGGCAGGACACAGAGTTTTGACTCGGGAATAATCTCCCATATTTCTTAATGTAGAGGTAAACCTGATAAAATATCAAGACAGGTGCTAGAGGCCTCCTGTGCTGCGGCTCAGCTGAGCTGCTCTCGCACACTCAGAGCCAGGACAGCAGAAACCTTTCAGTTTTTGCGAAACCCTTTTAATTCCATCCTTCCTTCTCAGGTGACGCGAGCGCTACCCCAGTCAGGAACACAACCCCAGCAGTCGGGGCTGGGAGAACACCGTGCTTCACCTGGTGGGACGCCCAAGCGCTTATTTTCCCTGTGATCTGGGGACACTCTCTTGTAGGGTCTGGAATCACCAAGCGGTATTTTCTGTTTGTTAAGTACCCATTATTCCAGATTCTTTTGTCTTTGTTTGAGCAGTATCCTTAGAGAAAGCCTTGCGCAGGGCCCTCCCTTCTTTCTTCCGGCAGCATCCCAGTTTTATCATCTCCGCCTTGACCAGACCTCGCACCGTGCCATGTCCCTCTGCCCTGCCCGTCCCCTGGGCTGCTCTCCCAGCGTGACGGGGTTTAGATTTGCCTGTGTCCTCCCTAATTCTTTGAGGTCTTCAGGACCGGCCACCCCACCTTTCTGTGTGCTACCCATCCTTGCACCCAGCAGCAAAACCAAACCGTACGCTTGGTACCAAGGCTGATGCGCACGGGTGGGCAATGCAGAAGGAATTTACCCTGTTTTCCAGTTTTTCCAAAAATACACTATCTCTGCCCCTACTTTTGCCTTGCTCTCTGAGGTTGGGGGTTATTTTCACATACAAATAATGACCAAGTATGAAGTTCATCTTGGGAGCAAGTTACGCAGGTGTAAACGTGCCCTCCTCATCCTGAGCATCCTGGGAGCTCAGAGCCGCTGTGGCAGCCCAGCCTTCTCTGCCGCGGGCACCTACTCGTCCCCAACGCCTTGTGCATCGCCACACAGCCAGGTCACGGCTCACCGCGACCAGGGTGACCGTATTTCATATTTCCCCTTGGAGTCGGGGCCGAGACCCCGAGCGTTGCCCTGGCAGACCCCGTGCCGGAGGAGCATATTTGGGGAGCCCCAGCCTCTGATCCCCTTGGCACCATTGACTCGATGGAAGTGCAGCCCCGACGCCGTGCCCGTGGCCTCTCCAAGCTTCGGTTTCTCCGTCTGCACAAAGGGAAACAGTGACAGAATAATATTTAACTGCTAGATAGAGGGGCTGCGAGGCCTAACTATGTAACAGCTGAAAATTTTCCATATGGCAATGTGCAATAAATGAGGAGCAGCGTTCCTCTCCCGCTCCCTCCCCGGATTCTTGTGGCAGAGTGGGAAGGAATCCGAGTTTGCAGGATCCCACATCTATGTTCAGTCCTGCAGATCATTTAGCAGAGAGGAGGGTAGTGAGAAACGCTTTGGAGTGCTTTGATCAGCGCTGCTAACGGTTTACTATGTAGACAAATTGCTGCATGTGACTGGAAAAAAGGCCACGTTTTGGTTCTTAACATTAGCCATGTGTCCGTTTGCATGGTGTCCACAACTTTTTCTTACCTTTTCCACATTTTTTTCCTTTTTTTCATGTATTGTTTTAAAAAATAATTGTCCAACAGCATAATAATATATATATTTTTTTGAAGTTCTGGTGCAAGTAGGTATTTATCATTTAATAAAACACTGAACTCACTTGGGAGAATATATATTATTACTAATGAAAATCATTATATTAGAGTGTGATTTTTTTTCCTAAAGACTGAATGTAAAATCAGGTCCTTGATGGCCTTATACTTCCAAAGCCATTTATTTATTTTGTAATGGCAGCTATCGCTAGTGGAGAACGATTGACCAGGAATGCGTGGAAATCTCTCAGCGACACAAAATGAGCACTGGTCACTCTAGACTGTACTTCAGCCGCAAACGCAAAGATAATCCCTTATAACCCGAAATTACGTGTTTATTGTGAGGTGTGGACAGTTGGTGAACTGCTTGGCACTGTGTGAAACACTAAAAATTCTCTCTGGTTACTTATTTTACCAAATACTTCTCCAGTGGACTCTAAACGATGGTACGATGTCCGTAGGTTCGTACTGGCACTGTAATTTCCACAGGTAGGAACCTCCCGTCGCTTCAGCCTCTGTGCCTTGGGAACAGAGAGAAAATGTCAGAAATGAACCTTAAACCCAATTTCCTGTCCTTATCCGTAGTGAATCCCAAACTGAAGCCCATGGGATGGTCAGGCCCATAGTCCGGGCCAGCAGAATTCCCGACTTTGGGCTGGAAAGCCCGATGCCACCTTGCAGTCGTTGTAGGGCCTGTTTATGATGCCAGGGCAAGGTGGAGAAGCCGTCGCAGTATCGCTCACCTCAAAGGTTCAAATATCATGAGTCAGCCGCCCTCCCATCTACAAAAGAAGAAATCGTGAGATTTTAAAAATAGTCAAGATTGGGTTGGCTTTATTAGCCTTTGAGGTTTTCTGCCTCAGAGTTCCCATTTCCCAGCTCTCCTCCACGCTTACCAGAGTTAGAAGCTCGGTCTTCAAAATGCGAAATCCGAGATCATCCTGTAATCAATGACTACGGCAGCTCTGACTTTCCAGAAAAGAAAGCCCACCAAACCCTCCGATACCCAAGATAAAATGGTAAAAATTGGCAATAGCGCCTTCATGCAAGAAGAAATCCTGGCCCATGTGGTTTAACTTTCTCTTTTGGCTTTTCACAAGCAGCGTAGTCAAAAATAAACCTAGTGGCAAACGGATATTTTAGATAGACGGTTTTGTTTAAAATAGATTAACTGTAAAGTATGTTTCTATGCTCTTTTTTGGTTTTTTTCGATAAGAGAAGTTTTATGGAAGGCGATGGATAAGCCCCCCGTGCCCTGCCCAGCTCCGAGTGGAGCTGAGGGGATGCGCTCGACCCCACCGTGCCTTAAAATTGGCTTGTCTGGAAAGCAACCATTGGATGCAGCTTTGGTTTTCAAGAGCTAGTTTTGATCTAGGGGTTTAATACGTTATTAACTTCATGTGCTGGCTAGTGAATACAGTCTGGGTAGCATTTGAGGTCAAAGAAGTTTGATGTTTTACAGATTAAACTTGGCGGATGCTTGCAAAGATTGTCCCCTGGTTTGTTACACCTATGGATGCGCCCGTCTAACATGTTCGATACGTACAAACGTACCAGAATTCAGTGGAATTGGCACTGGGCATGACACCCCCGAGTCGTAGCTGGCCAACCATTTCCATTCAGAAAAAAACCTGCAAAAGTACTTTTATTGAAATTATTTTGAAATTTAGTCTAGGCGCTGTCACGATGACCAGACTCAGGCACAAAGAAACCGTGGGGACAAGGACTGTGGTCGTGGCGTGGCTCTGGGTGCTCTCGGGGTTCAGACGCAGGCTGAGGCGGCGCCGCTGGCGCCCCCGGCTCTTCAATCCCGGCTTTCTGCTGGGATAACCACCCCTCAGGGCCACTCCACGAGCTGCGCCCGCTTAAAACATCTGCTGGAGAGTTTGTCCCCTTAACGAGAACAAGAGGAGGTAGTTCAGTGCCGGGGAAAAGGCTGGCTTCCTCCTGGCAGGGAAGCCTGGAAAGCAGGCGTGGGATTATTGGGTTGATGAGGATCGCCATCAATAGGTAGTCTGTAATATTAAAGCAGATGTATCCACATTTGGCTGCTTTAAAGTAGCTTTTTAGAGACTGTGGCTTTTAGGATCTGATTTATTCATATAGCATCTGTATAATTAGATATTTATACTGCATTCAGTCTATGGTGCACAAGTATCTGAATGCGAACCTCTTCCTGGAGAGAGAGGAGGGAGAATATTAATGTACAAAACTGCAGGAAAATAAGTGTTACCTTTAGTTGCAAGAGTTACAAAAAGAGATAATTACAAATGGCGTCGCCTAGTGTTCAGCAGGTTAATCTCGAACTCAGGTTGGGATCCTCCAAAACCAGAAACTGGCCAAGATCGTGCCCCCTCTGTACGTCTGTATAAGGTAGATGATGGTGCAACTTGTTCTTGGTTTGCCCAACATCTGGATGAGCTTTCCACAAGTCGGTTTGCGTCCCCTCCGGACATCCCTTGGGATTTTAACAAACCTTTAGCTCGGCTCTGGCGTCTCCTAACACAGACCTGGCTTTGGGGGCACGGAGCTGGGCTTTGCTTCTCTCTGTTTTGTTTTGCTTAAGTAGGAGAGAGGCTGGTCGGAAGAGGCTGGGGGGGCGCGAGGTGGGGCTTGTCTTCATGGGACCTCTGAGCGGAGGTCCTGGTCACGCGGCTGGGGCAAAAAGCTACAGCTGGGTAAAATTCTTCACATCTGGGCATTCAGAGCCACTTCTCCACCCACGGCGGGTACGTTTTAATAACTACGCTCAAGGATTTGTCTAAGAAGGGTGAGATTATCCAAGTGACCCAGACTTAGAGGAATACTGGCTATTTTAGTCGTCTCACTTGATATTTTACCATAATCCGTTTCAATTTGTGACTGCAAGCTTGTCATCCAGCACATAGCCTCCCTTTCTTAGCCCCTCTTCTGAGGACCTCAGGTACAGTAGCGTTGGGAATGACTGCTCTCTCTTCCTGCCAGCATCCTTTTTCTGTGGCTTTCTGGAAGGGCTGATTCCAGGCACGAAGTGTGCCGGTGGTGGAGCCGCTCCGTTGGGGTGAGAGGACGCCACCCAGTGCAGTTGAGCGAGGAGGGTGCTCAGCAGCTCACAGGATGAGGCCCTTTCCGAATTCTCTGTCTTGAAAATCCTGCTGGAAAAGCAGGGACCTATTCCCTCCTTCCTCCCCTCCTGGGCCAGGAGAGGTGGCAGAACCCTCCTTTCTCCTCCTCCTTTCTTCTCCTTCTCCTCCTCCTTCGCCTTCTCCTTCTTTCTCCTTCTCTTTTCTGCTCCTTCTTCTTCTCCTTCTTCTTCTTCTTAGATTTCTCCAATATTTCCTCACCATCTTCTGGAATTTGCTGCTGGGATCTGACACAAAAGAAGCAAGGAGAGAATGGAAACGAGTAAATATATACCAAAGTATTGAAATTCTATCACAGATGTTACAGCAGTGATGATTTCTAGGCAGCCCCACCTGGTTTCTCACCCCGTTCACCAGTTGGCCATACCTTGCCTGGGTGGCTGGTCCAGGGTGACCAGCAGTGCAAGCGGAAAACGGAACAGGAGGGCTGTAAAAGAAATTATTAAATTAGATAACGCTAAAGCAACTGGATTCTGACAACATGGTCGCGTACCATGGCACCCCACGCGTGGTTATCTAACTACCACACAGTAGGTGCCATATCCACCTGAATTCGTCCCTACTTGTGTTGGGAATCTGTTTATACCGTAAGCACACGGATAAGTTACACCTGATCAGCCTTGTTCTGTTATCAGGGACCTAGAAGATGCTGAAAGAATGATGCCTAGCCCAGAAAGTGCTGAAATAATGCAATATTGGAGCATTTTGTGCATCTCTTAGGTTGTATGTATTTTGAAGTCCCCTGCCCTTTGGTGGCATTCCCTCTGGGTTCGGCATAACACCGTTTTTACCAAACCAAAGGTTTAAATACTCATCCTTGACCCTTTACATGGAAACCAAGTATCTCTTGGGCGATGGAGAGGACCCTTGTGTCAGGCAGACCCACGGGGAAGCTGCTGCTCCTCATCGGTGCGGTGCTGGTAGTGGCGCGGGGCGGTGGGACACGTTGTCCCCACGTCACTCCTCCCACCTGCGCCTCGGCGTCTCCACACTGCCAACCTCTCGCTAAGACGAAGGATGTAATTGCAGCGTTGCCGGCATCACTAAGGGCTGGAAGATGCCGGACACCCACCAGATGTGGGGGTAGGTGCTCGGCAGCACGGATGCTGGCATGGGGGCTGCAGGGGCTCCTGCACAGGTGCACCCTCACACCGGCCTGGCCGGCGCACAATCCTGGTGGCAAATCCTCGCCTTTGCCAATGCCGAGTCCTGCCGGGGAGCTTGGCTCTGCAGCAGCCCCCGTCAAACACAAAACCCAGCGCACAACAACCGCTTTTGCCTGGTTCAGCGAAAATCCCCACCGTGGCTACGCCGCGGCCAGATGCAAATTCATCGAGCGCTGCATTTGGAGATTAAAACACCAACAAAGATTTAATTTTTTAAAAAGGCTGCTTCTCCTCAGATAATTCCCCTTATATTTTTAGCGGTTTGCTCTTTTAATCAATGGGCTCCCGTTAGCCCAGCTCAGGCCCTGGAGGTGCGTCCCTGTCTGTGCCAATGGCAGACCCGCACTCCCGAAAGCTGGACAATGCCATGCGGGGGCTGGACAATGCCATGGGGGGGGCTGGACAATGCTATGGGGAGGCTAGACGGTGCCATGGGGCAGCTGGATGATGCCATTGGGCAACTGGATGATGCCATGGGCTGGCCGGATGATGCTGTTGGGCGGATGGACAATACCAAGTGGCAGCTGGACAATGCCTTGGGGGCTGGATGATGCCGTGGGGGGGCTGGACGATGCCTTGCGGGCTGGATGATGCCATGGGGGGTCTGGACAATGGAATGGGGTAGCTGATGATGCTTCGGGGGCTGGACAATGCTATGGGGAGGCTGGATGATGCCGTGGGATGGCTGGACAATGCTATGGGGTGGCTAGATAATGCCATGGGATGGCTGGACAATGCCTTGGGGGCTGAATGATGCTATGGGGGGGGCTGGACGATGCTGTGGGGTGGCTGGATGATGCCATGGGGCAGTTGGATGATGCCATTGGGTGACTGGACAGTGCTGGGGGGGTGGGGCTGGATGATGCTTTGGGGGCTGGATGATGCTTTGGTGGGGTTGGACAGTGCCGTGGGGCAGCTGGACGGTGCCATTGGGCAACTGGACGATGCTGTGGGATGGCCAGATGATGCCGTGGGGTGGCTGGATGACGCCGTGGGGGTGTCCCGAGCAGGGCTGTGTTGGGGGGCTGGTGGGGCAGAGGGGTGTAGGAAGGGGTGGATGGGCGGCGGAGGACAGCGTAGCCTGGTCTTCCGTCATTTCCAAGCCCTACACGTGGTCAGCATCTCTCCGATAGTATTCCTGGCTGTTTATTAATATTATGGAATTTATGTAAGATACACATTTCTATTTCTGAAAAAAGAAAAAAGGATCAAATATCCGGGACAATCACAAGTTCCTGAGCGAGGCAGGAAAATATATTAAAGTTATCTCAATGTATGTGTCGAACGCAAATATGATATGTTAAAGTAATTAATTTTTATTGTCATGTGTTGAGAATTATGTTATAGTTATGGGCTTACTCCCTGCAAACCGCATTAACTTCTTATCATGTTGTGTACAATATATTTATACTGAAATTCTCCCATTCAGGCGAATGAAAGCACTAATATGACAGGATCCAAATTAAGTTGGACCGTTCCCCGCGCCGAGGTTGCAAAAAAACAAACCCAAATCATCTGCAGTCATTTTCGTGACACATTGGTCACGATTCAAGGGCTGCCTTGCAGAGTCGCGGGGCTCTCGCCGTTTCCATGATCCGTAGACATCGACACGGGAAATTTTTCGAATTAGCCGGTGCCAGTCAAAAAAAGCTTGTTCTGCGGGAATTAGGGGGTCGCTTCCGTGGCAGGAAAGCGATGAAGTTAGACGAGTTAAAGGTCCATCCAACCTAATTCTGTGGTAAAATTTGCACTAAAATGCAATGCTCGTTGTAGAACTTTGTGTGGAGCTGTGAAACTCCAGCTTTTATCAGGAGAGAAAAAACGCTGCTTTGCAGTTTGCAAAGGCCGGGGGGGGGGGGTTTGGGGAGAAGGGGCTTTATTTCTAGTATTTCTAGGGGTGTATTGAAAACACCAGTTCGGGGTTTTTTTTTCTAAATAAATGATCAAAGCACTTTGTTGTTTTTCACCTCTGGAGCATTAATATCCACGTTGGTAGGAAGCTGGGTTTATAAAGTGGATTTACTGGTGCAGTGAAGGCTCTGCCGGTCTGTGCCGAGCCCTGGGTCCGAGGAGCCTTTTTCCTGCCTTTCTGGTGGAGCGTTTTGTCGCCCATTGACCTGCCGTCGTCGGGATTTTTGGCCTTATGTATTCTACGCTGAGGGTGGTTTAAAGGTTACAAATGTGATCTTGTCAGATTGACAACTAACTGTTCTAATGAGGAAAAAATCCTCAAAGCATGAAATTTGAATGAAATGTGTGATTATAATTCAAGTACTGTTTACCCAAACCTCCGGGGACCTCCCGAATAAATGCAGAACAAGTGAGTTAGATAAACCTCTGCTCCTTCTTTCCCGGTTTTTCCCCTTCCTCTCGCGTCCACGGCCACGCACGGCCATCCGGGCGGAAAGCGGGGGAAAAGGCAACTTTGCGGGGTGGGCTGGGGATGGCGTTCCCCGCGCTTTTTGCGGGCGATGGATGCCGGCCGCGCCGGGGAGCGAGGAAATAGGGGCTTTGAATTATTAAAGTTGAGCCCGCAGACTGGCTGGATGCTCGGATGGCATTTGCTTCGGCATATGCAAATGATTTAGTTTCATTTGGGATCAATTCCCAGGGGCCCTCCTTTCCTGTGATGCTCTGAATTTGGCAGGCTGGAGTCAGTCCCGGCGGGGGGGGGCTGTATCCCCCCCTTCCCTCCCCGCCCCCCCCCCGCCCGGTTGTGTGCGGGGCGATGCTTGTCAGCAGCGGGACGGGGCCGCGCTGTTTATTATTTAAAACTTACAAAATAATTTTTAAAAAAAAAAATTAAAATTAACGGGGGAGGTGGTGAGGCGGGGGGGAAGGGGTGGTTTGCGCGGGGCTGCGCGGGCGCGGCAGCTGCGCACAATGCTGGGAGCGCGCCAGCAGCACGGACAGATGGCGGAGTTATTAGATGTGCATCAGACGATTCCCTTCCTGCCACTCGCTTTTTAATCAAATTAAAACAAAAAAAAAAAAAAAAAAGAGGGGGGAAAAAAAGGGAAAAAAAAAAAGACAAAAAAGAATTAAAAAAAAAAAAAAGGAGGGAGAGGGGGAGGCAATTAAGCGCATTTGTATTCCGCTCGGTAATGGGCCCGGCTCCGCGGGCGGTGCGCGGGGCGGTGCGCGGGCGCGCGGGGCGGTGCGCGGGCGCGGGGGGGGTGGGGGGTGGTGGGGGGGGGTGGGTGATGGCGCGGGGGGGGAGCGCAGCCTCCGCCCCCGCGCGGCGAATGGTCTCGCCCTGCTTTGCATATCGAGCGCGCCTGGCCCGGCCATATGGGAAGATGCGAGTGGAGGAATTGTTGTGAAAAAAGGGAAGAAGCCGAGTTTGAAATAAAAAAGTTGGGAGCGCGGGCGCGGAGGGGGACGGCGGCGGGACCATGTACTGCGCATACACCATCCCCGGCATGGGCGGCAACTCCCTCATGTACTACTATAACGGGAAAGCGGTAAGCGGGCGCGGCAATTAAAGGTGTAATTTGGGCGAGTTGGGCGGCGGTGGTGGCGACGGGGACGAGCATCCTCCGCGCCGCGCGGGCCCGCGGGCGGCCGCCGCTTCGGCCGCCGAAGGCGCGTTTGGGGGGCTTTTAGTGTAGTTTGGTTTTTTTTGTTTTTTTTTTTTGGGGGGGGGGGGCGCTAGGAGGGTTTAAAAGTTTGGGGTGAAGTCAAAATAGCGCAAGGCAAAAAAAATAAGAAGAATAAAGGGCGGGGAAGGGGGGGGGGAGCTGCGCGGGTGCGGGTCCAAAAGTAGGCGTAAAAAAAAAAAAGGGAAAATGCCCCAAAAGCCCCATTCGCACCCGCATTGCGGGGACTTGCCTGTGCCGGCTCACTTCGGGCCTTTTTATTTTTTTACTTCCCCCCCCCTCCCCTTTCCAACAGAAACGCTTTATTTAAGAAGAAAAAAAAAAAAAAAGTAAAAAAAAAAAAGTAAAAAAAAAAAAAGTAAAAAAAAAAAAGTGTCTGGTATTTTGTGCATAACCCCAGCAGAAGGTTTATACTTGCCATCTGGAGGTTTATTTTTTTTTTCTCTGGCTGGGTCTTGAGAAAGAAAAGTATTTCAGTATATTTTAAAATATTTGGGGGGGGGGAAGGGGGAAGGGCGAGGTAAGGAGGGAACTGTTGCTGAAGGGAGAGGAAAATAAAATTGGGCAGTGGTGGGAAGGGAGGGCAGCGCGTGGGGGGAGCGCAAACCGCTCGGCTTCTGCCTTCTTTCAACTTTCCATCCTCCATCCCATCCCAGTCGGGGCGGCGGAGCCGGGGGGGGGTGGGGGGGCGCGGGGATGGGGCGCACGGGGGGCTGTGGAGGCATGTGGGCCGGGGAGCCGATCCTCCAGCCAGCCCGCAGCCTGTCGGGGGGGAAAGGCACTCTCATGAATGAACATCTGTTTGAATAACTGACTTTTTTTTTTTTTTTTTTTTTTTTTTAAAATATGCTTATTGGCGAGAGTTGTGGGCCTCGGCTTTTGTTTTGAATATTTTTGCAAAGAACGCGTTGCGGTAAGGCAGGACACAGCCCGCGGGTAGAAACTAAGGGTATTTGCACAGGAAAAACAGTTGACATTTAAAATTTTTAAAAAGAAAAAAAAATATATATAAATTTATTGCGGGGTGCTTCTTTTTTTCCCTTCTATTTTTTTTTTTTTTTTCTTCATTTTAAAGAAATGATTCCTATTCCAGAGCTGTTAAGGCTACACCTAAAGTCTACCTGACATTCCCATGCATGGCAGGGCCGGCAGCCTCGGTAGCTTTTAAAAGACAAAAGTTCCGAAGCGCTGCTATTCATCCTCAGTAAGTAATAAAATCCCGGCGACAGCCGCCTGCGAGCGGGAGGCAGCGATGCACAGCGTCAGGCCCGCGCTAAACAATTTCCAACACTTACACCAACTTTCATCATTATTGGCATTTTTCTGGCGGGGGTGGGGGGGCGAGACGGAGTGTTTGATAAGTCACATGGAGGTGAGGGGGGTTCTATTTGTTGGGGTTTTTTTTTCCCAATTATTCTGTTTGTGTGTGTATATATATTTTTATTTTTTTTTTCAAATAATTAAACGTAAAGTGAAATTCCCGGCCTGCCTGGTGAGCGGCCCTACGCTCTGTGCCACCGCGGCTGGGGACGGTGAGACCGTCCTGTCGTGCTCCCGGAAAACTGCCGACTGCGACATCATAACGCTCATAAACCCCCCTCGCCTGCCGGGCCCCTTTTTTCCCCAATTCTTTGTGTTTTCCAGAAGGTAGAAACCGGGCTGGCTCTGTCCCGGGAGATGCGTTTCCAGGCGCCGGTGGAAGGTGTCGGTGCGAAGCCGGCCTGGCCTCGGCGGGGACACAAAGAGGGAGGCGAGGGTGCCCGCGCCGCCGGGGGGACAGACCCCTGCCCGTGGGGCTGGGGGTGATGCAGCCCCCCAACCTTTGGGAAAGGGGGCGGGGGGGATGCGGATAAAAGTATCCCTGCGTCCACTTGCCAAGGCGATTTTTTGTGTTTTCCAGCGCCGGCATTGTTCTGGCTGCGGTTCCGCATTGTGCGGCTCTTGATGCGGTGCCAGGCATCGTGCGGAGCTCGGGGATGCCAGGCAGTAATTGTCCCCCACGCCGCCGCGCGGGGACCCGCCGCGCAGGGGGGGGTCACCCAGTTGTCGGGGCAGAGCAGGGCTGCGCCCTCCTTCTCCCCCAACTTCCCTTGGGCAGGAAAGACAAGAGTTTTGAATTCTTCCTTCTTCCTTTTTTTTCTTCCCCCCCGCCTTTTTCTTCCCCCCCTTTTTCTTCCCCCCCTTTTTCTTCCCCCTTCTTCTTCGCCCCCCTCTTTCTTCCCCCACTTTCCCCCCTTTTTTCTCCCACTTTCCCCCCCCTTCCCCCTCCCTTCCTCTCCTTCCACCCTGCTTCTTCCCCCCCTTTTTTTCTTCCTCTTTTTTTTTCCCCCCATTTTTCCCCCCCACACTTTTTTTTCCCCCTTCCCCCCCCCCCCCTTTTTTTTTTTTTCCCAGTGACAACTCAATTACTTGTTTAAATTCAGTTTGAACTCTCTGAACTGCGAGCAGGCAGCGGAAGCAGGTCTTCCCTGGGAATAAACAAAAGAAGAAGGGGGGGGGGGAAGGCAAAATGATTCCAAAGCCCTCTGAATCGCAGTTGCTGTGGGAAGAGGAGCGCGGTTGGGTACAGAAGTCACAAAAATGGCTGGAAAAAAATTCAACTGCCAGAAAGGCGAGATTTGCAGAACACGTTTTCTGCGACTTGCTGTATTCCGCCCCCCCCTCCCTGGCTCGCAGGGCTGTTTTAGGAGAGCTCACTCTGGGGGAGAGCACTTTTTGCCTTTAACTATTTACTGATGGGCCTCGGTAAGAAACCTTTTTCTTCACGTCTCTCGCGATAAGAGGGTATTTGTTTTAGAAAATGTTAAAAGAATAGCAAACCTGCCGGCGTCAAATAATAAACTGGAAAGATAAGGTGGTGTTTGGTGATGACACTGATGGGATGAGATACGTGTCGGGCTCCCGATGCACTTTTTTTCTCCTAAAATATTATAGAAAAGGCGTTTTAGCCAAGGAGTTAGAAATGTGCACTATTATATCGTATCTGTGATTAACTAAATTAACACTTTGATGATGTTGGAAGCAATGGAACAAGCAGAGCCATTTTTTCCCTGAGCCTGGCTTCTCGTTGCCCGCGACGCGTGCGATATTTTCGGATGTGCACGTTACCTGGGAGGGGAGGGATGCGGGATGGCTGTCTAAATTCGATTTTCAGAATTGCTTATTTGCTAGTGCATCTCACTGAGATTTTAATAAAGTATTATTTGGTCATAGACGATATATTTAAATGCAGGGAACTATAAAGAGGGAATTATTGCAAATGGAAATGAAAAACAAAAGTGGCAAAATTTTCTTTTAATGGTATCTTAAGATCACATCATCAGCTCCCACCACGCGCATGTGTTAAATCATATAGGGAAACCTATAATTATTGTAATTGCTCTTTTTGCTTTATCCTAACAAGCTTCAACCCATCTCTCAAACTAGTTGTTTTGAAATAGTTATTTGTCAAGTCATCAAATCACAAAAAAGTAAATGCTAATGAGTTTTCCCTGTTTACATGCTGTCTGCTGTTCTTATTATAAAGCTTTTCAACTCCATAAAGTTCCGAGCTGAAGATGAATGCTCCCTGGTATCGTTCCTGCTAATAGGCCAGGCCAAAGAGTGCAATAATTCCATGTACCAACGCGTAATAATGACAAGTGCGGAGTTGTGAATGGCACGGGGCTGGCGGCGCGCGGGGAAAGTTGTCTTCGGCAGCGGGAGGAGGGAGAAACCCCACCGAGGAGACGCGGGACCCCCCCGGAACACCCCCTCACCCCCCCGCCCCTCGCCTCGGTCCCCGCATCCCCGGGGCCGGAGCGGCCTCGGGCAGCTCCATGCTGCTGGGGGGGGGGGGGATCCGCTTCCATTAAAGCAGCGTCAGGCGGTGCTTCGCTGGGAATACTGGGAGCACTGGGAGGAAAAAAAAAATAAAAATTTATTAGGCAAAGTTACAAGATACTTTATTTCCGAAGGGGTTCGCGGGGGGGGGTGGGATTTTGTAAGAAAGTAACGCTGAATTTACAGCTCCCTCATCAAATTGCATCCACAGAGGGGTCGCTGGGGCTTCCTGATTAGAAATCCATATGTGCGCGGATGCGAGGCATAGATAGAACGTCCGGAGAAACCCGGGCTCTGCTCAGCGCCCGGCAGAAGCCAAAAGCCCCGCCAGACTTTTCCAATATTTGGGGGCTTTATGGAAGGGCTGGACGTTTGTTTCTGTCATCAATGAATGTAATCTGGTAGGCTCCCTGCCGACAACAACAAACCCAAATTGTGTAAATTATATGCATATATATATATACAAACACGTGAAACTATGTATATAGTTATATATACACGCGCGTTTTGACACAATCAGTGGGTTTGTGTTTTACGTTCTGGAGGAAAGGGAAGGGAGGCGGGAGGCGTTTGTTCTGCATCTTTGAGGTAGCAGAAATAACCGTAGCGCTTGTTTTTAAGGAGCAGGAGAACTTCCCATCCCATTAAAATTTACACTTGGCAGGTCCCGTCGCTTTCTCCCCGTTCGACGTGAGGGAAAGAGAAGCGGCCTCCCGTTTGCAAAGCTGCGTTTTGCTGAGATATTGTAGGAATTGTTAAAGCTCAGCGTCCTGGCAGGATGTTAGGTTGAATCTTAGTTTTAAATATGCTTTGCATGTGCTGATCAGAGGGAAGTTCACCTCTCCGGCTGGGCCGGTTTGGAAATTATTGCAGTGGTGGGGTTTTTTGGCTTTGCTTTTTTTTTTTTCTTTTTTTTTTTTTTTTCCTCAAAAAGAAATTATAAATAGAAATTTATTTTATTTGGTTAAAGATTTGACGGTAGATGTGGAAAATGATGTTTGAGTGTTGACATCTTCTAATGGCGTATATTATGAGCTGCTTTTTTGTGGGCAGGGCCGGGGGGGGGGATTAACAAAAGATCTAATGGCTGGTGCAGTCTTTAAATACCTTTCCAATTGATCTACAGGAAATTGTGCAGAAGAATTGTTTGTTTCCTGTTTCAGTATAAATCTGGTTTGCATTATACTTGGTTTACTGTAAAATTGCCGTGGCACTTTGGAGACGTGGGATTTGGTTCTTTTGCAGCGGGAATTTAGTTTGAAAAGTGAATTTTTTAGCCTGCGTCGGCCAGTTGCTTTTTCCGAGTTTATGATACTGTGTTGCTAGTGGAGCTTTTTTTTTTTTTATTATTGTTATCGTGTGGTGGTGGTGATGCTGCGTTAGAGCGGCCTGTGGAGTTGTGCAGCCTGGCGGGGTGGTGGGAGAGGTGCCCGCAGGGCACGCGGGGCCGCTGAAGGACGGGGGGAACTGGTCCAGGCACACCCTACCTGCGCTGAACTGCCCGCCCTTCCTTTCTGTTGCTTTGCCTTCACTTTTTCTTTTTTTTTTTTTTTTTTTTAAAAAAGAAAGGGAAGTTAGTTTTTTGTGGAGCTGATCAGTGCCTATCTGCTGCTGGTTCCTGGTGCTGCCGCCCTCCTCCCTCCCGCAGCCTGCGAGGGCATCTTTTAACTCTGCAGGTGTTTTTCCAAACGGAAAGGAGCTTAAAATCATCTTTTCAAAATTCCAGGGCCACGCAGAACTTTCAATATGTCATTGCCAACGCTCGGTAATAAAAATCGGCTTATTTTCTGCTGAAAATAACGTTATGTAGAGGAAGAAGCTGGTTTTAACTAACACCGGCCAGTGCGTACCCACTGTTTTCATATCAAAAGTGATTGTATTTATTATTGTTTGGTGAATCAAAAGGTCTGCTCCGGCGGCGGGCTGCGATCGTTACGTCAGCAACGAGCTCTCCCTCCCTTCTCTTCCTCCGGACGGGGGAGAAATTCTCAGGCTCATTAAAAACTTTCCGTGGGTCTCTCCGGGGGCGGTGGGGCGACGGCCTTCCCAGTCGTTGCCCGGTTCCCCGTAGGTGTCACACAGGGTTTAGCCTCTACCTTTGTTCCGGCCTGGCCAGTCAGTGTCACTGATCCCCAAAAAATTAATCCAAAAATCCAAAAGTATAGATTCCACCGGAATATGTTTCTCCCCCCCTCCCCCCCCCCAAATTCAGGGCAGGTCTTGCTTTTCTCAACTTACTGAATTTATGTGTCTTCATTTGTAAGGTTTTTGGGGTTTTTTTCTTTTTTTATATATTTTTTTAGGGGGTGGTGTGTTGGTTTTTTTTCTTGTTGTTGGGTTTTTTTTCTTGTTGTTGTTTTTTTTCTTGTTGGTTTTTTCGTGTTGTTGGGTTTTTTCTTCTTGTTTTTTTTTCTTGTTGTTGTTTTTGTTTTTCCTGAGAAAGTATTATTACAAGGTTACCTCCTGTACGTCAAAGGGACTTTTAAAGTTGGAAGTTGGCTGCAGGAGGAGCAGAATCAGACCTTTGCTCTCGAGGCTCCCGTCCCTTTGTGCTGTGGGGTGTCTGGTTTCCTACGGCACAGCGTCACCTCGGGATGCTCCCAGCTTTTTCCCAGGCAGAGGTGCCCACGTGAAATCCGGCACAAACCTCCCAGCTCCATTTTAACCTCGCCTGCAGACAAACACACTCCGCAGTTTGCTGCGGGCGATGTGGCACTTGAGCTTTGAATTTTTTCCCCTGTAAGGACGTTGGTTTTGCCTATAAAATTAATAATACTTTAAAAAAAAAAGAGAAAAAAAAAAGAAAAAAAAAAGGCAACACCCCCCAAAGTTTGAGCAGAGGAAATTTCATCCACCTGCAGAGCTTTATTAGGTGTCTGCACAGGAGTGGGGCTGGTGTGAGAACTCATGTGCACAAGATCAAATTGTTCTTTAAGCCCTTTTTTTGTAATGAAAAGCAGCTGAAGAGCAGCAGAGGGGTCTGCAGCCCCCGGAGAGGGAGGGAGGGAGGGAGGGAGCTGGGTGCCGCCGGGGTTCAAGGGTGCCGGGACGCGGCAGCGCTGGCCGTGGCTCCCCGGCGATGCCGTCCCGGTAATTGGAGGGGCCGCGCGGGGAAGGTTGTGGGGCAGCTGCTGCCATTGTCACCCACCCGCGCATGAAATAGGGGCCGGAGACAATCCCGGCCAAGGTTCGACTTGGCTTTTTCACCTCTGGAGCCGCAGAGCAGCGGTGGGTGCGCGCCAGCCCCAGCCCTGACAAAGGGGACGGCCGCGGCGAAAACCAAACCTCGCCGCTGTAAAAATAGCTCTTTGCTCACCCCGTGGCCTTTCGTAATTGCAGGGAAAGGAGTTTATCCAGCATCTGGTTGAATCATCGTTATTAAATTCTGTTATTAGCCCTATACGTTGGATTTCTTTTTTTTTTCTTTTCTTTTTTTTTCCCCTGAAATCCACGATAGCAGCAGTCGTACCTCCTGGAAGACACAGGGCACAAATAACTCATCCCTCAAGGACAACCTCATGGAAAAGGTCTTGTGCAGCCTATCTGGCAACCCCCCTTTTTTTTAGGAAAAATAAAAAAAAAAAAGAATAATGCTGAATTACTCAATGGCTTTCTAATGAATAAAACAAACCAAATTGATGTAACATGCATATTTAAACCCATTCAGTTAAGTACTGACGTGATTAAAATAATCAAATGTATTACTTAAAAAATTAAAAAGGATAAGTTCTGCGCCCCGTTATTGTGTTGACTTTTAAATATCAATTGCAGAAATGTTTACGTTCCTAATGGCATTATGAAGCTAAACTGGGGAATTGGAGGGAAAAAGTTGATTTCCCGGCATGTTATTATTGCCGCACCTGCTGTGGCGGTGGCTGGGGAGCGGCGTGGGGACAGGGCCGCGTCCTCGGGCCCCCGCTCTGTGGGGTGACGGGGACCGCGCGCGTCTCTGAAGCGCCGCTTTGCTTTTATGCTCCTTCTTTCAGAAATCTTCCGCAGCTTAGAAAATAATATGCACATAGAGGGAGAGGTAGTACGTGCTGATACCTGCTGTATGACCCCGGCAGCAGGGTCTCTGCATCCCTGTATATTATAACCCTTTATATTATATGGGTTTGTATTATCATTGGCAAAAAGCATTAATCTAGGCGAGAATCCCAGCTGGGTAAGGCTAAACCTGCTTCAATACAATCTCCACCAAGTGCGACTTCTCTACAGTTGGCAGCACAGTGCTGTGCCCCCCCCGCCCCCGTGGTCCCTGCGCCGCACCGAGGGATGCTCGGTGCTGGTCCCTGCCGTGGGCTTCCCGCCGTGCTTCCCAGGGCTGACCCGATGTTCCTCGTCTTTCCTGCATTTTAGCTAAATCTTTGTTACTGCACACTCTGCTTCTTACAGTCTTGAATTCGATCGTTGGGAATGGGAATAAAGGAATAGTCCGGCTGCTTTTAGATGTGGCTCTGCCCCCACGTGAGACGGGTGGAAGAGAAGAGCAGCCGCAGCAGTGAGGAAGCTGTCAGTGGCTTTGCGGTGGCCGTCGGTTGAGGTGCGGAGACAATGACCCGTTTGGAGTTAGAGAAGCGTTTGAATTCCTACGATTTCCGAACACCTGATACGTATTGCGTCTCTCTTACATCCCCTCCGGCTTCACGGCGAAAGGCTTGCAGAAATACATCCCCAGTCATGCTGTGGCTGTCGGACTCGAGGTTTTTCCAAATTAACGCTATTTCCAGAATTAAAAAATGCTCTTCAGCTGTGGCACAGGGGAGGGAGGGGGGTGTAACCAGAAACCCAAATGTATTTCTTGCCGTTACAAACCTTTTCCGTGCCTATTGCAGAAGGTAAATCCCTGGCGTCTGCGATTGGCACCGGAGCCCGTTAGATGTCCGTGTGCTCCTGGTGCTGGTCCTGCGGGAAGTTGGGCCGGCAAAAGGAGGGACGCGGAGGGATCAGGCATCTTCGCTGCCATCCCCAGTGTGGTTTGGGAATGGGGACAGCTGCCAGGCTTGGGGGTGGCAGCTGCCAGGTTGCAAACCTGGTTTTCCTATTAACACCTGAAAAAGAGATGGGGTAGCACTGAAAACTTACAGACGGTGACAGAAGGTGATAGGCAGCGCTTCCGGAGAGTAATCCCGCTTCCCAGCAGTCGCCTAATGGATGAGGAGCCTGGGTGAGGAGCCCAGGAGCCCTCGCAGAGCGTGCGGGGTGGTTTGGGGGCTGTGGGAGCCGCTGCCCGGGTGGGTGCTCCTGGGCAAATTTAGTCACTAAATAGAACGTCACTTTTTCTTTCCCACTGTTGGAGACCTCTGACTCGTAAATAAAAGCCATCTCCAGGATAAAACTTACCAGTCGCTATTTTTATCAGGAAAACAACAACAACAACTGGTGTGGAAGTTGTTGAGGGGTTTTTTTTTGACTTCCTAAATTAGCATTTTACATACTGTTCACCATTCCAGAAGTTAAACGCGTGTTGGTTTTGGTGCTTCATTAGAATACAATGCTTTTCGGGCTAATCTGCTTCAGGCAGAGATTGGTTGCAAGGTGAGCGGTCCCCGTTCAGCCCCAGCTCCCAGTGGACGATAGCCGCCATCCGTTGGGATGATATTTTTTTTTTAATTATTTTTATTTTAAATTATATTTTTTTTCCTCCCCAGCCTGCCCTTTCTCGCACCACTGGCAGATGTATGGGGAAGGGGCGGGGGGGGGGTCACTTCTGATTAGAGGAGCCAGTGTTCAGTGCCTACGGAGAATTCGTGTTCAGTACGGTTTCAGGAAGCGTAGGATAATAGTCTGCTCCAGCGTCGAGAAGGAATAAATATCCCGCCCCCCCCATTCCCGGGGAGCACCGTCTCCCCTGGTTAACGAAGCTCGAGCGCCGTGCCAGCGCACATCTGGCTGGTGAGGAAGGGCTGTTGATTCTGCCAAAGCCAAGAGAGGGCACCTTGTAGGGGAAAATAAAATTACACATGTATAGACAGCTCTGTACTGATCACTTCTGGCAGAAGCCTGTTTCTGATAATCCCCCTCGCTGCCTGAGCCACACACACAGATCTGTGGAAGTCGGAATACAGAATAAGCTGCGCCGCTCCGGTTGCACGCAGAGATCTGCCACAATTTTGAGGTCGCAGTTGTAGATCTTCAAAAGATCTCGACTGAGGTCTTCAATTTGGTATGCTATTAACTCATAGGATGGTAATTTGCTTTCAGTGTCTTAGTGTCTTATTTATAGCCCTAACTATTTTTCATAGCAACTTTTACTGTGCTGGGGAGGGGGGGGGAATTTCCAATAAATAAAATCACGCCATGTTCAACCATCCTTTTTGTGTCCCGTAGCTCTGTCTTTGATCTGAGAGGAAATCACAGCATTTTTAGTTTCATGGGACAAACTCCTCAGTCTGGGGGGGAATAGCTGGTGCGTGCCCCAGGGAACCGGCCGGGATGCGGGAATGCCGTCCCTGCCAGTCTTAGCCTGGGTCCAGCACCGCCGCAGCGTTCACGTTTTTCATTTAAAAGCAGATCGTAAATGCTTTCAAAGCACAAGTGTGATGAAAAACATTTTGGGGAAGTTCAGAAAGTTTCGTGCAGAAAGAGTAGACGGTGGCAACTGGGCTGCTGACTCAGTCGGCTGCGTTTCTGAATCGCTTTTAATTGTTGCTTAAATATTATGTATGTGCCTATGGGCTCGCACTGTTTGTAACATCGTGATGTCTATCTGTGATGTCCAGCCTGCTGTCCTGCCCACCCAGTGCAATTTTATAAGGTTTTGGGTGCTTCTGTCAAGCTGTCATTTGCAGAAAAAGGGATTTTCTTGAAGTTGCTGTTGTTTTAGTCTCCAGTGAGCCGTCCACCAGATTCCCGTAAGCATGTACACGCGTGCAGTGGCTTCGCTGGAAATATTCATGTGCTTAAATCTGGGCATACTAGAACTCCCAGCTGGAGGAGATGCCAGGGCTCTCACTTGCAGAAAAAGACGAGGGGGGGCTGTAAATACAGAGCTTGGCGTGTTGCTGTCTTTGCAGTTACCAGCATGCGGGTGGGAGCGCTTCCGGGTCAGAAGTTTTGAAACTCTCTGCCTTTACCTCTTCCTTTAGAATGGTTGGAATGATTTGGTTCCCTTGGCCGCAGAAGTAACCGTGAGCGGTCTGGAGATGCTGGTGATGGGCTGCAGCGCTGCCCTGGGCGGCGATGGAAGCTGTTGGCGGAGAGGGCCGAATGGCAGGAGGTGTTCCAGGGCTAGCTGTGCTGGAGTGTGGCCTCTACGACCGTGGTCAGGGGGAGTTTAACCCTTAAACTCGGTCCCACGTCCTGGAAAAGCCCTGCCTTGGTGTGCTGGGGGCTGCAGGTCCCAGGAACAAGAGCGGGAGGACTCCTGAGCACCTCTCCTTTTCCTGGAGAGGCACACAAGGTATTCCAGTGGCAGTGTAAAGACATAGTTTTACAGCTGATCCAGGAGATAAGTTCTTGAGTTACTTGTATTCTTCCTGAGAGCTCTGGAGAAGCACGTGTGGCATTGCCCGGCGTTGTTTTAAAGCAGAGCTAAGAGTTGTACCCCCGCAACGACTGCGGGTCCCAGGCCTTGCCCACTCCTCTTCGTGCTTGAGCAAAGCAGGTGACACCCCAAGGGAAGCTCCACAGCTTTATTCCGGTGCTGATGCCACCACGGAGATGTCCTGCGGTCTGATGACGCCCGTTTGCTAATAGATAGGGAGTAATGGGTTTTCTGAGCAGCTCCTTTCCACTTTGTGGCGGAGACACGTTTTTTGAAATATTGCTGTGTCAGGGTACGAAGTCTGGTTCATAACCGTATTTACTTTGAGATACTGATTACTGCGGCTAATGACTGCTTTATTAGAATAGGAATACCTTTGGCTTGGCCTGTGGCTCTCGACTAACAAGCTAATCTTTCAGTGCTCCTGGCAGCCGTGTGTTCAACCGCCTCTTGTAATTTTGAGTTAGGATGGTCATATTTGCGTAAATGCGCTCGTGTGTTTTAAAATCATGTTTTGTACCTATCTCGTTTATCAGCCCCAGCGAGCGCAGCGTCTTTTCAGACACTCTTTTCCGCGGTGAGACTGGGCATCGGGAGATAACGGTGTCGCAAACCGGCAAATGTTTTATCCCGGAGCTCGTGATGGTGTGCACAAACCATCATTTTTTCCGTGCAATAATTATGGTGTTAAGAGGCATTTGTATTGTGTGCTCTCTTTCAGCTTGCACCACGTTTGGTTCCTGTTATGCAAATACCGCTTTAAACTTAGAAATGCCAATTTGCATTAATATTTTGGTTTCATATAGCTGGCTATTGCGTTGCAAAAACAAGTGCATTTTAATGAGCGTTTGGCAGAATGTTAAAAAAAGATATGGTGCTCATTAAATGCTATTCTATGAAATGCAGTAGTTTGTTGCCAAAAATCATTAGGATAAAATATAATGCAAGTTAAGGCCCCGAGTGTAGCCCTCATCAAAGAGTGCTGCGGCGCTCTGGAGCTGCGAAGCCGTGGTGCTGCTCGCTGCGTCCTGCAAACTGCTCTCCTGAACTGCGAAACGGGACTATTCGGAACTTTTCAGCCTTTCTTAAAACCTGCTCGCCCGTCCCTGCGCCATCGCTCCGCGTTTCCGTGGCTAACCTTCCTGCTCTGAGCAAGCTCATCTCGGCCTCTCTCGGGTTCCTTTAATTTATCTGCTCCTGCAGACTTTTAAAAGACATAAACACTAAATTGAAAAACAATATTTCATTCCCTAATGCGTTTCAGAGCCTAATTTTGCAGCCCGCTTTTCATTAGGCGCAGGTTTCCTTTGGCATCCTTGAACCAGAGTCCTGCGCGAGTCGACGGCGTTGGCGCGGCGAGGAAGGACCGCAGCATCCCTGCAGGTCACCGGAGACGCTCGGGAGGCTCTTCTGCTCCTGGGGGACCTTTCCGTAGAGTTTTCTGTCGTTAGTCCGAATTTATTCTGTATAGAAACATCCACACACACACACGTATGTCTCTCCCCTCTCCCGTGCCAAGCACCGGGAGCTCTCGGGATTTTCTGCCCCCCCCCAGGTCGCTCGTTCCCCGCTGGACGGAACTGCCTCTGCCTGGCAGCCAGATCACCCCGCGGAAGAAGGAATGCGAGCTGGGAAAGCTCGCCCTCCTCCGACGCTTTTTTTCCTCTTTAAAACATTTTTTTGGCGTATTAATACTGGAAGTTCTTCCAAGGCTGATACTTGAGAAGCTGCTTTTCTGCAGGCTGGCTGCAGGAGGGCCAGGACAGGGTTAAAGGAATTCTTTTCTTCATTACTCAGAAGTGATATAGACTTTTCTTTGACTAATGTAGCTTAATTAGTGGTCAATTAAAACTGAACATTGTTGAATTGAAGTTCTTTGATCAAAATCCTTGGCATGGTCTCCCTTTCTTTAACTAGCCACCATCTTGAATTCATTTGGAATCAGTAGTGTAAACAAGTTTAAAACTGGTTCTTTTATAAGAAGTCAGCAGGCTTGTATAGCTGTGGTTTCTTTCTTTTCCTTTTTTTTTTTTTTTAACTTCTGTAGGCGGCAATTCAAAGCGGCGTTAAATGAAAACAGTGCTACACCCTGAAAAGTGCTTTTTTTTTTTTTTTTTTCCTTAAAGTTGCATTAATTAATCAGGATTCGGTGGTTCCTCCTTGTTCCATTTCTTGTCGTAATCTGTATTTTCTCTCCGGTGAATAATTTCGTCGTTATCTGAAATCTGTCTTGTTTCCTAATTGGGCGGCAGTTGTTGGGAGGGTGTTTGGGGACTCTGCAGTCGACAAGCAAGCGAAACCAGAATTGGAACGGGTTTTAAAACCCGTGCAGGGCCTTGGGCTTAATTAGGGAAGTGCAGCTTTAACTCGGGGTGATGCCGAGCAGCAGTAACTTCAGAAAAAGCCTTGATGTAAATTTTGCTTGAGGTGTTATTTTAAGAATGACATCTTAGAAGGTTTCTGGTAAGCGAACAGTTACGCTCAGGAAGGGCACAGTTCAGCTGATGGGCAGAATGCGTCCTCTAAAAACATTTTTTGGTTATATTTTCATTGTTTACCTAATAGTTAGTCATTTCAGCAGTGAGCTTGAACCAAAGACAAAGATGAAAATGCTCAGTCATTGCTAAAAGCTTTGTGAAAAGTCATTGTTAAATGCCCAGCTTTGTTTAAAGCTAAATGGAGCCAGAACACGGCTATCAGTGCTGACAGGGAATAAAGTCCGTGTTAAAACAGTGTCGAGATTTTGATCGGCAGGGCTCTCTTTATAAGACAGATGAAGCAGGCTGAGATTTTCAAAATATATGTGTTTGTCATTGGCTTTCCTTTAAATGCAGTTATCTAAATGATAGCGTTCATATTTTTTATAATACCTTATGAATATGATTTAGCTAAACTCTGAAAGAAAACTATATGGGGGGGATGTGTTTGATTTTTTTTCTTTTCTTTTCTTTGGGAAGTTTTGGGGTTGTTGGGGAGGGTTTCCTAGCGATGTCCTGGCCGGCTCCCCCCGCCTGCCCCCGGGGCTGGCCGAGTCACCTGGAGCCCAGGGAGCTTTGAGTGGCAGCCCCGGATTTTGGCGTGTTTGAGTATGTGACACTATTCACGCTCGTGGGACTCGATTCGGCAGGCTGTGCCTGGGCTGTTTTGTGTGCCTAATTTGTGGGCACAATTACGGTGATTGCATAGCCCGGCTGTGTACAAAGGATTACGGCGGAGTCGCGGGCACAAGTGCTTCATTTACATGCAGTCATGGTAATGGGGAAAACACAACTCGGAGCGTGTTTGAAAATCAGACCCCGAGAGTACCCTTCATTCAAAGTGCTTTTTAAACACTAGCAAACTAAACTTCTCAAATACAGCTGCGCGCAGCTCGGGCTCTGAACCGGTGGAGCTTTAACGGCAGTATTAATTTATTCTTTTCTTCCCATCCCCCCCCCCCTTTCCCATTTGAACCCGCCCATCTTCACATGACAGAGTTTGAGTTTGAGTCAGACTCGCCCCAGCCCAAATCTGCGTCTCGACCATCTGAATTTCCCATGGTCGCGTTTAAATCGGGCAGGTTCGCACAGCGCTGATACTCTCGATATTAATCAGCTTTGCTCAAAACCTCGCCCCAGCGCAGGCAAGCGCTGCCCGGGCAGCAGAAAGCTTGCAGGCTGCTTTTCCCAGCGCGATCCATCCCCAAAAAAATGAGATTTCAGGAGTTCAGACTTCTGATGTGTTTATTTAAGCCTCATACCGCTGCGGGGACACGGGCAGAGCGTAGATCTTTGTAGCCCAGCCGGGTCCTGGCTTGGAGCTGGCCTCCAAACATCCCCTTCCCATCCAGCTTCATGCATTTGGGTCTCCTCCTCCTCTTTTGGGTCAAAAATATTCTATAACGTAAATCTCCCGCTGGAAATCATAATGAAGAAGTTTCAACAAATGACTTGCATATTTCCTAACTGCTTCTGCCTTGCTCTGGGCTTTAATTGTAGGAGGGACTAGGAGGAAATTGCTCTGCGGCGATGACATGAACAGATTTCTTTCTTTCTTTGAATGATGGCATTTTCAACTTTTAATCCCTTTCATCAGAAACTGGGTGAAAATCATAGTCCTAAACAATAATTAAAATAAAATTTCCATCTCTTGACAGAGAGAGAAATTGTTTATAGTAAATGTGCCTTTCAGCCTTCCCTCATGCCTTCTCCCAAAAGGGCTGATTAGGATGTAATAATTGGGGATGATAGCGGGAGGAAGACGACAATTCCATTTAATTAAAGATAATTTATTTTACTTTAACTTGGTGATGTCCCACATGAATAAGAGTAGATTTAGCAGATAGATTTATTAATGGGTACTGACATCTCTGCTGACATAAAAAGCAAACATTTTCTTTCCTCATTGTTTTTATTGTGTCTCGGCACCTGAAACCGCTGTGTGTCCCCCCCTCCCGCCAATCCCTGGGGATGAAGCCATTTCCGCGGAGGGCACAGCTCCTCCTTCGTCACTCAGATGGGGCTGAGGCGCTGGGTTCCGATCGGGCCCCACCAAAAACAATCAAACTGCTGGAAGCTGGAACGTGGTCTGGGCTCCTTTCTGCTCCTCACTGAAACCTTCATTCCCACTGGAGCTGGCTGAGCACCCAGTTATCCCGCAGTTCCCCAGTTCAACAGCCAAAATCCTGGCTGCTGAGGGAGCACGCACCCAGCTCTCTGTAGAGAGGGTGCAGACGTGGTGCTGAGGGACGCGGTTTAGTGGTGGACTTGGCAGTGCTGGGTTTATGGTTGGACTCAATGTTCTTAAAGGTCTTTTCCAACTTAAATGGTTCTATTCTGTGGTTCTTTGCTAGCCCAGGGCTGGGCTGGAGCCGGGGAGCAGGGTCCTTGATGGCAGGCTTGGTGTCCTAGCCAGAGTAGAAGAATTCGTAGCCAATTTCCTGGGGATGCTCCACCAGCCTCAGTCCTCAACGGGGGTATTTCCATCCCTGGTACTCGACGGTGAAACACGGTTTCCTTTGGATTGTCCCAGTCTCTCCCAGTGTGCCCAGTTCGGTCCCCTCTTTCCCCGCGATCAGCTCTGCCGATTGATACCCACCACGAGGGTTCATCGCTGGGTCTCCAACCCACCACCAGCAGGAGCTTGCGTCAGGACTTTCGGCAAACAGATAAGGTCTAATTAATGATTGTATATGCTTTAAATCATTTGATCCCACTGTGCTAGGTAGATAATGACCAGAAACACTGGAAGATTGCAAAATTAAGGCTCTTTTCTTGCGGAGAGATTTGAGAGGAAAATACGGGCAGATGTCTGATGCATTCACTGTCTCTGCGTGTATTTGTAAACAGAGCATAGAAAATTAAAAAAAAAAAGAAAACCAACACAAAATGGTTCTCGATAAATGCAGTGGAGAAAAGGAAGTTAGAAAGCAGATCGCGAAAGAAGGAAAATGCATGAAATAGTCCTTTTCCTTTTCTCTGTCTCCTTCTGGGAACTCCTTTACTAAAAAAAAGCCAAAAATGCATAAAAACATGCTATCTTACATGAAATGTGAATTAGAATTCACGTATGGGAACTGCCCCTGGAACTCGGCCAAGTGGCACCTTTGTTCTTTTCATCATCACTTTTATTTCTCCTTTCCCACTCTTTTTCCTCTGCTGCCTCTTTATTGCTGTTTGGAGGTCTGGTTCTGCCTTGCTCAGCATCTTGTGACCGCTGAAATCCTGGGAACTGCGGGATGTTGGCTTAATTTTTTTATTTTTGTCCCATCTCTCTGGTCACAACCCTGGCTCTTTGTCCCTTCTTCCTGCCCGCTCCCTCTTGGTTTTGCTCTCTTGCTTCTCCTGAACGTGTCTCCTGCTCCTCTCCGTTGCCCTCTACGTCCTTGGGGTCCTTCCCTGTGCCCCGCCACAGTGAGACCAGTCTACCCAGTGTCACCATCAGGGCTGGGTGTTGGTCTCACCCAAATTGGGTAAGTTAGCTGACTCTTGAGTCGCCAGCTCCTCATCGGCTTTCATGGTGTCAGCGTCTCCAAAATCTATAATTTTCTCATTTTTCCACATCCTCTGTTGCATCTTCTGTGCTGGCGTGTCTTTCCATCCCTTCAGCTGAGCATGCTCCAAATGCCAGCAGGGCTGGTGACGGTGGCTGGTGACAGCAGGCTCGTGTCTTGGAGAGGCATGACCAGAGTTGTGCTCAAGCCTGAAGGGCACGTCTCAGTTCCCGAAGCCTCCCCTGCTCCCGTCCCCTGGCGGAGGCTGATCCCGCCTGTGCTCACATCCCTGTGACCTGGTGGCTCTAAAAAAAGGAAAGAAAGAAAAAAACCCAGATGGCAAAGCCATGCCCAGCTGATGTCACTCGGCTGGGACAAAGGTTGTGTGTCGGACACTGCTCTCTGATCCTGCCCGCCTCGGCTGGTCTCGCGGCTGGTGGTGCTGGGGATCCTGGGCATCCCCTTTTGCTTTGTCCCTTCTGTAATATACTCTTAAAAACATTGAGGTTTTTCTGCTGTGCCCGTCACTATGGCCCATTGCTACTTCGTTATTAAATTTCCTTCTCTCGGGATTGTTTTCCCCCTGGGCTTCCTCTTGCTGTAGGTGTCCGTCTCCCAATATCTCCTTAGCCACTCTTTGGCGTTCTCCTTTTCTTGTTCCTCTCGCTCTTCCTTCTCTTTCCCTAATGCCTACTGGAAACAGTTGTGTTTTGGTGGGACCTTTGGGTGAGCTCTGCCTCCTGGTTGTTCAGGATCCCAGAAAAACGCTGTCACGTTAGAGCAGAATTCACCTGCGTGTCCCGACCCGGCTGGGGGCGGTGGCGTTTGCTCTCGCGCTGCTTTGCCAGTCATCTGGGATAAAGACAAATGGCAGAAAGAAATCAGGGTCCCAACAGAAAATCTCTGGGTCTATTTATGTTATTGTTGCCTTTTCCGAGTGTGTATTACTGCGCAGGGATGACATAATGTTGTAATTTTTATTTTTTTTTTTTTCTCTAGTTTAGTTGACCCCTTTTTAACTTTGGGCGTTCACGAGATGCAGTATTCAGCAGGCCCATCTGGAAGACATTTTAACTGAACAGGATCTGCGGACTTAGAGGATCATATAGGGTGGGATAAGGGAAAAAAAAAAAAAAAAAAGGCAGCTAATGTTTAGGGCATGCTGAGCACAGGGCAGCTCCTTGTGCGAGCTGTGGTTCCTGGTGGGAGCGGAACAACCAGTGCGCGGCAAATAGGTGGTTTGGTCCAGATTTCAGCGTTTCGCCTCAAAACGAGCTGTGGTTTGTAAGGCTGGCACTTTGTAGTGGCTTTTGAGTCGACGTCAGGCTTTGCAAGTTCCTACTCGATGGCATCTGTGAAAGGGAGAGGGAAAGCGGTGCCCGTGCCGCAGCAGGAGGCAACTGGGATGTTCTGCCCAGACCCGTGCTGGCAGGACCCAGTGCGGGAGCACATCCAGACCCACATCCCGGGTGCATCCTGCACGGAAAGGTGCGAGGTCACAGTCAGGGAGTCTCACTCAGATTTTTTTTTAATAAACACGGGCAGCGGGAGAGGAGATGATCTGGGGCTAAAGCTCCTGCAAAGCCTGCAGCCCGCATCGGGCGATGTGCCCTGGTGGCCAAGAAGGCCAGTGGTCTCCCAGGGGGCATTAAAAAGAGCGTGGCCAGCAGGTGGAGGGAGGTCATCCTCCCCCTCTGCTCTGCCCTGGGGAGGCCACAGCTGGAGCACTGGGTCCAGTTCTGGGCTCCCCGGTTCAAGAAGGACAGGGAACTGCTGGAGACAGTCCAGCCGAGGGCTGCGAAGATGATCCAGGGACTGGAGCAGCTCTCTGCTGAGGAAAGGCTGAGAGCCCTGGGGCTGGTCAGCCTGGAGAAGAGCAGACTGAGAGGGGATCTCACCAATGCCCATCAATATCTAAAGGGTGGGTGACAAGAGGATGGGGCCAGACTCTTCTCAGTGGTGCCCGGTGACAGGACAAGGGGCAACGGGCACAATCTGGAACACGGGAAATTCCATCTGAACACGAGGAACAACGTCTTTCCTTTGAGGGTGCCAGAGCCCTGGGAGAGGCTGCCCAGAGAGGCTGTGGAGTCTCCTTCTCCGGAGGCATTCAACACCCGCCTGGACGCGTTCCTGTGCCACCTGGATCTGGGTGACCCTGCTCTGGCAGGGGGTTGGACTAGATGATCTCCAGAGGGCCCTTCCCACCCCTGCCATGCTGTGACTGTGTTCTCGCTGCACGACACGGTGCGTGCGGGAAAACCGGCTCCAATAAAAGGACGTGGCAGAGAAGTGATGCCAAGGCGATGGGGGCGGGGGGTGTGGGGGGGTGTGACTGGTCTCACACCTGCGCTGGCGTCCTTTCCGCAGCACTAACCCCCCGCTTCGCCCTGACCCCCGCGGGCCCTGCCGCGCAGGTGCTTACCCCGGCGACGTACACTTGTTTTTCACGGTGCACCGTGCACTTAACGGCTCAGCGGGACCTGCAATTTCATACCTCTCACGGGGCCGGGGGGTGGTTTGCATGTGCTTTTCTGTGTCGGGGCTCATATGGTCTCAATTACCATTTGATGGCAACGCCAGGCCCGAGGCCCTTCGCGTGTTTGTCCTGTGAGAAAGATCTGGAAGAGCCGACATCTGGTTTTGATTGCTGCGATTGCAGGTTGATAGAATAAACGCAGGGTGAGGTGGGTGGGTTTTCCTTCCGGCCCCTTCCAGGCCGGGCTGGTAATGTGCTTCACTGGCGGGGCTGCGCTTTTCATCAGCCCCCGCGCCCGCTCCTCTTCCTCTCCCCCCCCCCCACGCCCGCAGCAACATGTGGCCGAAATTAGGGACCTGCGGTTTGAAAAGTGCCCTTCTGCTGGAAACCTGGAGCAGGTCAGCCCACGGAAAGCCGGGGGGGTGGGGGGGGCTGCTCCTCGCACGTATTAAAGTACAGAATTTTATTTTATTTTAATTAATTTTTTTTTTAACTAAAAGCTGGGGAAATTCATCCCTAGCCTGGCAGAGCTGTCGCTGGTCTGATGGCAGAGCTGGGAGGAGTGAGGACAGTAGCCGAGTGTGTCCCTCAAGTGGTTGTAAAGGAAGAAATAGTGATTTTATTTAAATTTTAAAAAGAAAACATAGGTTTTTTTAGTGTTACTAGTGAGAGCGTTTCCCTCTGCGTGCTCTGGCTGGGGTCCCTGCTGCTTCCCAGGGGTCTCGTGTCCATCCCGGTGCAGCCGGGCATTCCTGGGCTGCCGAGGCACCCAGCAGCCCGGCTTGTGCAAACCAGGTTGGGACCAAGGAATTTGGAATACCGAGAGTGCAAATAGCAGCGTTTGGCCCGCGGCTCGCCTGTGTTCCGTCCGGTTAGCCCAAGCCCCCGCGTCCCAGCGAGGTGGAGGTGGGCGGAAGGGGCAGCAGCTCCTGCAGCCAGCGCCGGCCGCTCCGGCAGGTACCCACTTAAAAGAGTTTTTCCCCCTCTGTTTGCAGCTGACGTCTGCTAATGCAGAGCAGTTTGTTCCAGCGAGGAGGTTTATTCCCCCTGACAGCCCTGATAGCCGCTACGCTTGGCCATTTGGTAATGCACTTATAATTTAATAAATGTTCTCTTTGAGATCTTAATTTTAAAGGAGTTTCGCCATGTATTTTAAAGTCTCTGGGCTGCTGATTGATGGGTTTATTCTCTTCGCAAATGTTTCCTTATAGCAGGTACCTATTTAAGTGGGTTGCTCTGGATATGGAAATACGCTGCTCTCAATCACGGTTGTGTTTTACAGCCTGTGCTTTACGCTCGTGCCGTGCGTGCCAGGTAATAGATTTTTCCTAATTTCACTTTGCGTGGGAAGGCTGGGGTTGCCGAGCCCCATTGCACGCTGTTGCACTGGAGGGATGCCCTCCCGTCCCACCTGCCTTGCGCAGAGCATCTCGCGAGCAGGAAAATAGAGACACGTTTCAATTTGAGAGGAAAAATGGAAAACTTCTGGCAACGGTATAGCCGGCGCCTGGGAGCGGAGGAGAGGCGGAGGGAGGCGAGGAGAAGAGCCAAGGTGGAAGGGGGAAAGGCAATCTCACGTCTCCGTGCTCGGTCTGGGTTTCCGAGCACCTGCAGCCGTGGCCCCAGCCAGCCCCGTGGAGGGAGTGCGGTGGGTCGGGGAGGTGGCCTGTCCCACCGAGCCTCCATGCTGGAGGCAGCTCCCGGTACTTGGCCAAGCACAGACCTCCCGGCCGGCGAGGGGTGGCCGCATCCCTCACCCAGCCCCTGCCACCACCAAGCAGCACACCTCCGGTTCACTCAGTAGCTAATATCACTCGTTAATAGGTGTTTTCAAGGCTGTTTATCCTTTATTCGGTGGACTCTGGATCCCTGAGCATGGTGCCGTGGTCCGTCCAGCCCACGAGCATCCAGGGATCTCGGCAGCTCTGCTAAGCGAGGCTCTTAAACACTGAAAAATGAAAGATGTTGGAAATGTGTTCCCAGGACAGCGAGCTTTCCGGAAGAATTGTAGAAGAAAAGGTGTTTGGAAGTTACAGGCAAGCTCCCAAAAATGGCAACAATGTGATAATTTTTTCATCATGTCATATTACAGAATGGCGTGTTTTTCCCAGATCATTATTCATCATCTCTTCAAACCTCCCAGCATGAGTCAGAGTGATTTTCTAAATTCAGGCTCTCTTTTAAGAATATTAACATCCTTAAATCTATAATATATTTTCTGTCAAATCAGAAAGTCACTTGTACACATCTGCGGTTTACTCTCTTTTGCCTTTTTGCAGACAGCATATTACCGGTTTTACCGGTGCTGTAAATTTAACCCGTTTTACTTTCGCTATTCTGGATCAAGTTATTGGGTTGTTTTCTTTATCAGCACTTACTCCTGATAATTTATGTCTCTGTTTAAATGGGGTTATCGGGGCAATTCCTTCTGTGTAAAATTATCTGGCAAGCATTTCTGGACAGATTATTGATGTGATTAAATAATACACTTCTTGCTTTTTTAAATGTTTTTTTGGTGGAAGAATGACAAGAGGACAGGGGCCAGTCAGAATATTGCTCATCCAGTTAATCGTCTCCTACGCTCTCTTTATTGCCTGTCGAAAACGCTGCGGTCCTGATAGCACAGAGGGAAACAAATCTGGAGACTTTTGCACATTTTAACAGGAGAGGGATTTCCCCCCGTGCTCTCAGCTAATGTCGTGATAACATGAGAATCCCACTGCGATCAAAAATCTGAAAATAATGAATATTTATGTTGGAAGAGTGACACTTCTTCAGGAAAATACAGGATTTTTTAAAAAGCTACCTTATATCTCCTCAAATTCTTCCTGCGACTGAGCCTGTCACAGCAAAATGAGTTAATTTGCTTCAGCCCAGTGGCTTTCACTGTGTGAAAACTGGGCTGTAAAACCACCAGAAGAATAAATCAAGTCTCTGCCTTTAGCGAGGAAGAGTTACACCCAGTTACATGACACTTGGTAAGCTGGCATTTATTTTGGCTATTTTTCCCGTCCCTTCATGCCCGCTAGCCTCCGTCCGCCCTCCCCTGCTCCTCCCGATGCTTTGCTCTCCTTCCCTGCTCCACCTCCCACTCGAGGAGAGCTGAGCTGGATTGTGCCAAAGCCTTCCTTCGGCATCTTTGCACAACCATGAAGAAATTTAAAGAAAAATCCCTGGAGGCGTGTGACCGCGTTGGAATTGCCACCTTGTCCTCGCGCATCACCTCTTGCCATGGCCCGATGGAGCCCCGTCAGCGTGGTGGGCAACGCTGGCACCCGCCTTGGAGACGCCGACCCCGCAGCTTTGGGGTTGTGTTAGACAACACGCAACGAAGCGAAGCAAACTCATACATTAGGGAAAAACTCAGCGAGAGGCGTAAAATCCATACTCATTTTCTTTACAGCGCGTACGGGGAGCTGTTAGACCTTTATAACCCAGGTACTGCAGAAAGCTGAGGTGCAAAGCCAAATTTCCGTCGGTGGGAGAGGGCCCTTGCCGGGCATAATTTTGGTTGAGCAGGAGTCCCGTCTGAAGGCAGTTAGGCCGGATGGCTGCAGGAATTGAGGAAAAACCGAGGGTGAGATGAACATGTATCGTGAGCAGGAGGGCTGGACTGCACGGTGGGAGGACCGTCCCTCTCCTGGGGCGCCGGGGGAGAGGTGCTGGTCACCTCTGGAATAGCAGGAGTGATGACAGGGGACACGGGAGGGGATTTCTTCATCTCTTCCCAGGCCAGGGCCCATCTCATTTTCCCCAGGTTGCGCATGGTGGTTGGGATGCACTGGAATTATTTCCTCACTGATGAGGTCACTAGGTGGTCACCTATCCCTTGGGAAACCTCCCCGGCCTTCAGGGTGCTTTGTGGGATACCTGTCCAGTGACCTGACCTTCGCACCGCACAAGTTAAAAATAACTGGTTTGGGCTGGTTTTTCACCAAAACGTGCGTCAAACTTCTCTGCGAGCCTGGTAACTTCAAGCACAACAAGAAGGGGACAGTTAGGGTCTACTGGGAGCAAGACGTGGTCACCCCTTGGTAGAGGGGCAATGGCTGTCACCAGTGGGTGGCACGGGCACGCGCACGGGCGCCATCCTTCCCAGGAGACCCTCCCTGCTCCATGGGGGCAGCCCAAAGAGAAAAACCCCTGCCAGGCAGCGGCGTGTGCTGAACGAAAGGCCCCGAGCTGTTGAACATCTCACGATATAGCAGAATGGAGGAATTGCCGTCGCTTGGGAAGGGGTGTGTGAGAAGAGGGTGTCTCCTTACCTTCTCCCTGACCGGAGTGCAGGGGTTTGGGCTGACCAGTGCCTCCCACAGCTCTCCTTCATCCCGTCTCCCCTGTTCTCCCAGGATCATCCTGACCTCCCTTCCCGTAGCTGAGTCACAGCACTTCTCCTTGCAAGGGCAGAGGGGCTGAGGTCAAGAGGGACTTTCGCCCCAGGTGGAAACCATCCCAAATGTCCCACGCCAGCTTGCTTTCTGCATGGCGCAGCATCCTAAAGGGAGAGGTGATCAGAAAACAGTGATGCTGAAGGTGGCAATATTAGAGCAGGTGACACTTTGGGCCGTTGCAGTTGGTGCCTGCCCTGACCGATGTGTGCAGGGACCGTTCTGGGGTCGTGGGCCCCCCCGGTCCCTCACCATCACGGCGGAGGCTGGGATGGTACACCCAAGGGCTGGATACCCCTGTGGGGCCAGGACCAGCCCTGCCCGCCACCTTGCAGGCAGGCAGCAGGGTTTGGCTCTTCCTGGTTAGGTACTTCCCAGAATCCCAGACTGGCAGGGGCTGGAAGCGACCTCTGGAGATCATCTAGTCCAGCTCCCTGCCAGAGCAGGGTCACCCAGATCCAGGTGGCACAGGAACGCATCCAGGTTGGTTTGAAATTTCTCCAGAGAAGGAGACGCCACCACCTCTCTGGGCAGCCTCTTCCAGGGCTCTGCCACCCTCAAAGGAAAGAAGTTGTTCCTCGTGTTCAGATGGAATTTCCCGTGTTCCAGTTTGTGCCCGTTGTCCCTTGTCCTGTCACCGGGCACCACTGAGAAGAGTCTGGCCCCATCCTCTTGCCACCCACCCTTTAGATATTGATGGGCATTGGTGAGATCCCCTCTCAGTCTGCTCTTCTCCAGGCTGACCAGCCCCAGGGCTCTCAGCCTTTCCTCAGCAGAGAGCTGCTCCAGTCCCTGGATCATCTTCGCAGCCCTCTGCTGGACTCTCTCCAGCAGTTCCCTGTCCTTCTTGAACGGGGGAGCCCAGAACTGGACCCAGTGCTCCAGCTGTGGCCTCCCCAGGGCAGAGCAGAGGGGGAGGATGACGTCCCTCCACCTGCTGGCCACGCTCTTTTTAATGCCCCCTGGGAGACCACTGGCCTTCTTGGCCACAAGGGCACATCGCTGCCTCATGGGCAACTTGTTGCCCACCAGGACTCCCAGGTCTTCTCTGCAGAGCTGCTTTCCAGCAGGTCAGCCCCGACCTGTACCGGCGCATGGGGTTATTCCTCCCCAGGTGCAGGACCCTACACTTGCCCTTGTACCTTTAATCCAGTTAAATGCTGACACACGAGTAGAAAGTTCCCCCCTGCCCCCTAGAGCGATGGCATCACACCCGCTGCCTCCTGCTCAGGGTGGTGGCTTTGTGGTGGGGTGCTTTGGCCAGTTGGGTGCGGAGCTGCATTGCGTCATTTTACCCGTCCAAATAGTCTCCAGGCTTCCCTGGGGTACCCCAGGCGGTGGGGTGTTTCTCCGGAGCGCCCCAAACCCTCCCCGGGTTACCCTCCTTGTAACGTTGGGCTGGTCGTGGCCACGGAGCTGCTGTTGGCCCTGCCTGGGCGAGTGATGGTCAAGCTCAGGAAGCCCGAGAGCTGCTGTGCCGCCCGGGGATGCGATGTCCTGCGGCCCTGTGAGGATGGAGCCCCAAGGTGTGGGGGGACGTCACCCAGCATTCCTCAGCCTTTTGCTCCCCGGTGTTTGGTTTTGGGTGGGTTTTGCTCTTTTCCCTGAGCCCTTGGCTCCCCCTGCCCCGGCCGGGGGCTGCCGGTGGAGGAGGCCCGGGCCCTCCCCAGCCCGCCGGCGGCCACGCTCGGCCGGGGGAATTTCTCTTCCCTTTTTGCCGTGACCTGCGAACGTCGGAGCAGGCGCTCTGCCAATTTTGTGATCCGCTGCCTGCTTCAAAATGGAGGCAGGAAGGTATCCATTTTCATCAAGGAGATGACAGTGCTTCGGTCTTCCTGACCATCTGGAGAGAGGCACCTCCAGCGCGGAAACAAAGCGCCGAGGAATAGCGCGAGCGTAGAGGCAGAGGGAATAAACTGCGCTGGAAATAATAAATTACCTTATCAGCCTGGTTTGGGGGGGGAGGATTTTTTTTTTGTATGTGTGGTTTTGTTTTGGTTTTAAATGCCGTCCTGGTCGAGCTAAACTACAGCAAGGAGTGCAAGAGATATTTTCTAAAAGGCAAGTTGCAGAAAGCTCTGGTGTATTAGTAAACAAATGTAAGTAAATTAGTGTTTTGGCACACGTACTAAGTTTATTGCACAGACAAATATAATAAGTCCTTAGAAAGGAGGAGTTTTTCCCCTGGTGTGTACACAGGCTGTGTTGGTGGTCTTGTGGAGATCCAGGTTTTTAATAGTCCTTTCAAGCGTCTCTGGAAAGAGCTTGATCCATGGGAATTTAATATCCCCAGATATGTTTGTAATTTTCAGGGTTCTTGATAATGCTGTTTTTTCTAAATTTTATTTTATTATTATTTTTTTTTTAGGTTGGGAAATAAAGTTCTTGACTTCCTTGCAGTGCTTTCAGTTTTGTTCTTAAGTGCTTAAAGCCTGTGCGCTGTCATTCGAGAAAATCGGCATTGTTTCGAGTTCCTGTTTATTTTAAGCTCCGTAATGCTCTAGGAAGAACATATGTACATCTGTTTGTTCGTTTTATTTACAGAAATACATAGTTTGACAAATACCTTGCAAATACCCTTGTTTAAAGCTGGAAAATGTCAGGCTGGAGTTTCTTTTGAAGCTTAAAATTTATTTTCCAGTCACACATATACTGAGGTTTTTTGTGTTCTGAGAGAAGAATTATGTGGTGTTGTGAACTGATTTATACTGAGCAAGGTAAAAACTCAATATTTCTTTCCTGCTTCCTGCTAAAGGCGTACTAAATTAGTCTTTTTTCCTTAGGTTTATGCCCCGTCAGCAAGCACTGCCGACTACAATAGGGATTCACCAGGTTATCCATCCTCAAAACCAGCAGCCAGCACTTTTCCTAGCTCCTTCTTCATGCAAGGTAAGAAGCGGCTTTCAAAAGGAAATCTATTTTGCATACATTTTCCGTGTTTGTATGTTGGTTTGTGTGCAGGCCAGACAGGCTGGCATATCGTCTCGGGGTCTGTGCCATTGCCATTAAAATGAAGACCTTCGTTTGACCACGATGAGCATCTTGTTTTGATCCTGCAGCGAAGCAGCATCGTGAATAACTTCCAGCCTCTTATCACCTGAGGTTCTGGAAGCATTTTTTTCCAGCACGCGCACATAGATTATGCATGTATTAAACGCACACAAATTTGTGCGTGTACTTTGTGCGTTGTTGTTGTATGTTAATGAGAAAGATTTTGCCCTACGCGAAGTATACAGCGCTACAAGTATTCTATTTGCCCGTGTGTGGAATTAGAGCAACCTTTTTATAATGAAGCTGTTTCTCTTGTGTGAGGATGGGTTAATAGTTTTCATGTATTCGCTGCTACCGCACATATTTGATACAACTTAGTAAATACAATTCCTAGAGTTTGGAAAGATCCACGTGCAATTGGGGTACTCATCCTTTGTTACATCTAGGGTGAAATAATCAGCTTTTAAACACTTCTGCGTATACTCTGCTTTAGTAAAGGGTGAGTAAATCTCTTTAATTCCGCAGGACTGCTAGGCTAAAGGATTTGCAGGGCAAGGGATTGGATTTTATTCTATATTAATATATATACACTTAGGAAAAAAAACCCCAACAACCCATTTTGTGTTCCCACCACTTGAAGGTCACGGGCGCTGCCGATGGCTCAGCTCCCTGTCTCAGGGCGACCGTCTCCTGCGGAGCTTTGCCACGTCTCCGGCTCCTCATTCGAGGATGCTCATGGCTGGGGTTCTGTTTCCGCGGGGGGACGAGCTGGCTGGCCGGGAAGGAGCAGCAGGAGGCAGGACCGGCAGGGCTGCCGTCCTTCTGGGACCCTCCTGCCCTGGGTCTGGGGCTCCAGCGCTGCTAGAAGGGTTCTACTGGTCCTCCACCCGCCCTCGTGGGAGGGAAGAGGACCTCATTCGAAGTGCCGACCCCTTTGGTCACCTCCTGGGTGGGGGATCTGCATCTGGACCGTTTCCTGAGCGGTGGTGGGAAGCATGGACTGTGACCGAAAGGAAAATGGTGCTCTTGGCTTAAAACATGAATAAATTCCACCCAAAGAGCAACCTGCTATGAAACTCCTGTGGAGTTGTAAAGCTGGGGATTAATAGGGTTCTAATGATATCAAATATTTACCCTTTGTAGTGCTTAGCCATTCTGCGGTTTTAAATGTTATCTTCTCGCAGATTCGTATTGAAGACATAAATCTGAGTTAAATGACTGTTCAAACAGCCCTGGGAAGGTGATGCTAGAAGCGCTGCTGCTGCCAGGGCGTTTGAAGTGTATAAATAAGGCAGGGCTGTAGGTGAGACATAATAATTTTTTATTAGACCAACTCCTGTAGTTTGAAAAAAACTGACAACTTTTCCAGCCCACGTGCCCGTCTTTCAGGTCTGCTGGTCATTATCGAAAAGTTACCTTTTTTTTTTTTTCCTTTTTTTTTTTCCCCTTTTTTTTTTTGTTAGCACGTTGGCATTCTTCCAGTAGAAAATACATTTCACTGCATTGTTATAATTCCATTTCAACATGCCCAGTCAAGTGCAAAATATCCAACCAACTTGATAAAATTTGGGGAGCCCTTTTTATACCCTTCAGTGCCCATTGTACCTCGCGGTGAAGGGGCCTGAGGGATGAAAGCTGTGGGGGTGCAGAGGCACAGGCCGTGAAATCCCTGAAAGGAGAAACCGTACAAGTGGTGCTGCTCTCTTTTTAAACAAACAAAGAAAAAGCAACAAGGAAACAGCTTATAAAACTTTCTGATTGTGGAAACGCTCAAAGTTCAGGAATTATCCGATCGTTCAGCAAGCTGGAGGCTTCTCCAAAGCTCGTTAGCCCATCCTCATTCTGTAGGCTTCAGGGATTTTTGTTTCAATATTCAGACTTTTGTTTCTGATGAAATGTGATATAACGGAGTTTACGCACTTGAGTTGACGATAGCAGAGCAGGAGCAAAGGAACAGGACGCTTTGAAGCCGAAGGGCTGTGGCTCTAATGAAGCCTTGCAGGATGACACCAGTATTCACCGTTGCTCAGTTCAGCTTCATTTTTATTAAAGCTCATGGCCTTACGCTGAAGCGGCGTAGCCCTGCACCCTCGTTAGGGTCGTTAGGATGGAGTTTGCCCAAAGCCAGCGGTGTTTCCCTCCTGTGTTGCAGATGGCCATCACAGCAGCGACCCGTGGAGCTCCTCCAGCGGGATGAACCAGCCCGGCTACGGGGGCATGCTGGGCAACTCTTCTCACATCCCCCAGTCCAGCAGCTACTGCAGCCTGCACCCGCACGACCGCTTGGTAAGGCGCTGGGGGGGACACGCATCGCACCCACGCACGGCACAGACACGGCACAGACACGACTTCCAGTTGGGCCACCAAGGTCGTAGAATCACAGAATGGTTTGGGTTGGGAGGGACCTTAAAGCCCACCCAGTGCCACCCCCTGCCCTGGGCAGGGACACCTCCCACCAGCCCAGGTTGCTCCAAGCCCCGTCCAACCTGGCCTTGAACCCCTCCAGGGATGGGGCCCAAAACGTTCTCCACTCTTCCTTTTGTGCTCCCAACTCTGCAAAAAGGAGTTTGAGAAATCTCCAAAAACTTTGCCTTCGAGATTTTATTTGGGGTTCTCTGCGAGAAGGCAAGTTTTGAGCTGAAGGACGGCCCGGTGAAGCACCCGGAGTGGAGATGGCTGCCGCGGCCCTTGGAAAAGGGTGGCGATGGGGTCCTGCCGATCTTCACCCACGGGCAGTACCTGTTCCCACTGGAGACCACCTCCTCTGTGTGGATCACAGCCTCTCCTAGTGTAACTGGGAAGGGAAAAGAGGAGGAAAAAATGGTCCCGCAGACTGCTCCTCCAGCCAAGGTTGCGAGAAGGGGGTTGAGCCCATGTTTGTACCCTCTGCTTGTCCTCTGGCCACCAGCCAGCCGATGAGCTGCACCCGCCCCTGCATTTTAGTGTTTATAATTTATGGCAGTCAGTGTCCTTTGCTGGTCTGAGTTTATAGATAGCGATCTAGCATCAGTTTTCTGCTTTAAAAAAAGGCATTTTTTCCTATTTTCTCTGGTACACCCTGATCCCGAGCAGGAGGAAGTTGCTGGGACCGATTCCATCTATTGTATTGGAATAGAACAAAATTGGAATTAAATCTGATCTGAGTGCAGCTTAGGGGATATTATCCTAATATCACGGCTGAATTTGTTATGTAGAAATAACACTGGGTTCCATCAATGGTTTTGGATTTGTTTTGTTTTTAACTAAGAGGTAAAGAAATGAACAGACAGCTAAAGTGAGGTAATTTTTCTCAAAATGCGTGAAGCGTTACAAGTAACGTTTTTCTGTTTGTACCTCCACTTCTCATTCTTGAAGACCGTTAAAAAGGAGGAGTAATGAGGAGTAAGGGGGGAAGGAGTCCATTGCTGTAAAGTCTTGCAGAACCATCTTTTGGGGAATAAGAAGAATTAAACTCGCTCTTGCAAACTGAAAATTAATTTGCAAAACAAATCTTTTGAAGTCGCACGTTTCACGAGGTTAGCACACTGCTATGTAAAATTAATAGGAAGTCAAAAGCAAAAGAAATTGCCTCAAAAACTGCTTAATCATGTCCGTATAAAAGGCATAATTAAGGCACTAAGCAAACTTAACGTTGCTCTGAAGTGACAAGCATATATAATAGAAACTGAGCATAACTCTTAAAACCCAATTTAATCTGATTTGTTATCTCCACTGGTGCTCATTCGTCAGAATTAGATGGCTTTTCCTGGTCGCAGCTCAGGGGAGGGGTAAAACAGCAGCATGTCTTCACGGGGCAAGTCTGCAAACATTTGTGCGTTGAAGTTTACCTCGGTTCTGAATTCCTTGGGTTTGTAACACGTAGGGGGGTTTATGAAGAGCTAAAATATTTCTGCGGTGTAAAATGGGTAGGGATGTTCCACCTAAACCTCCCAAGATGTTTTTCTATGTAGGTATTACTATACTTATCCTAAATTTCCGAGGCCGTGAGGACCACCGATACCAGCCCAAGTTGTAGGTGCTCAGTGCCGACGATGCTCATATTGATCACGTATTATGTGTATCTGGACGGGCAGAGCCTTCTGTATTTTAGGTAACACTGGGAAAGAAGGGAGGCGATGATACTTTAAATACTCTTTGCATGATTTCTGGTGGAGCATCATGGAGTCATAGAACGGATCGCTGAGAGGTCAGCAGCTTGTGGTCAGCTGGAGCATCCATGAGTGGTCGGCTTGTCGAGGAGAGTTTGAGTGATTTCAGTTCGGTTCCCTGCCAAAGTCCTCAGCTTCTCAGTGACCTGTAGAGAAAATGAACGTAGCACAAGGAAGAAAGAGAAGCTGTTGTTTGTTATTTTTACTTTCTCAGGCATATCGGTGATTCTCCAAACAGATGCATTGAATACAGAGAACAGTTCTCTGTTAAGTTCTATTCGGATCCCATGGTTTTTCCTAAACTGTTTGGCCGTAGCGGTTTGAGGGAGAAAATCCCAAACCAGCACTTCGATACGTGTCACAGAGCAGCCGCTGAGCAGAGGAGACAGAGTCGCTCGTGTTCAGACCGGTGGCCCGAGCGCTCCTGCTTTCCTCCTCTCTCCGCCACATGAGAAATGCCGTTCGGCTGTGCCACTTCAGCCCCTTGGGTTTGGGGCTGAGCTCCTGGAATGGATCGTAACGAGTCAAAGCCTGAAAATGTTATTTGGACCTCAGTCAGAGTTGATGGTCGTTTTTCCATGGATAAGGAAAATAGGTTTGGGCTACGTTGTTTACATTCTTGGAGATAACTTTCAAGTGTTCCGTTACTTGGTACTTAATTACAAGAAATCCTGAAAAAGTAATTAAATAGTACAAATGAAGAGAAGGATGTTTTTAAGCAGCTTACTCTGAGCCACCCACGGAGGCAGAGGGCACAGAGATGATCTTGCTCTGACACTTCGATGCCCTGATCCTGGGCCAGGTACCGCCAGGTGTCTCCAGCTGCCCGTGTTTCTGAGGAGGCTTTGTATCAGTCTCCATAACCTAGAGGTCTTCTGCAGGACCTCTCTCTGCTGGGGGCAATGCTGTGATAGAGGTAAAAGCTGGGCATGGTCTAGGACCTCTCTGCACACAGTGTCTTACTCCGATTAAGAAAAGGCTGTTCAACGGTGACAAATAGCTCTAATGTAAGCCAGGTTTAGAGTAATGCGAAGTCAGCAAAACGTTTGACCACAGCAATGCTGTGTCCCACTAAGGAAGGTTTGGGTTGATCCGGCCACATAGCTACCAAAGCCTTGTGTGTGCTGCCCAGATGTTTGTCCCACGCTTGTTTGGAGAACTCGATCCATCGCATTTTCGATCGCATCTCACACGGGCGCTGCAGTGGGAGGGAGAGTTGATCCGGTTGATTACCTGGGATGCCGGTGTGTTTCCTTATGGGCCATTTTGTAGTACCAGCCGTGCATGTCTTGTAGTCAGATGTTGGTTTTAATGTCAAAAGCAGTGTGGGGTTTCTACCACTTCCCTTGGAAGGCTTTGCCCCCCGCCAATAGCTGTCCCTGTCAAAAGGATTTGGTTGATACATCACCTGACTTTTCTTTCTTAATTTCTTCTCATGAAGGAGATGGTACCTCTACGGTACCACCATCAGTAGAGAACCTTCCATTGTGGATATTTATCCACATCAGATAGGTGTAAGCCGTGTCTCCCCCAGAAGATGTCAAATTTGGGTAGAAAAATATGCTTCCCTCTTAGTCTTTGGGCAATATTTTACTTCTCTTGGTTGGGTGAAGTACGACAGCACTTAGGACTGGGGCAATATGAGCAGCCTGTTGCCTTCTGTGTTTGCAGTAGTTAAAATATTTCCTTTTTTTATCCTTTTTGCCACAGAGCTACCCATCACACTCCTCAGCAGACATCAATTCCAGTCTTCCTCCGATGTCCACCTTCCACCGCAGTGGCACAAATCATTACAGCGCGTCCTCTTGCACACCCCCTGCCAACGGGACGGACAGTATCATGGGTGAGTTGAGGTCGGGCGCTGCGCCTGCCGCCCGAGGTGCTCCCTTTCCCTCCTGGCTCCCCTCGCATCCGCTTCAGCGCACTCTGCTAGCGCCAGAGAGCTGAAATCAAAGAGCCGAAATCAAGGCAGGGGGGTTATTTGATGGTAGGTGTGGAAGGACTAGCGTCTCAGTTCAGTAGGTGCAGAGAGATAGCAAGAATTTAGTGAGAATAAACACATCAGAGTTGACCTTTGCCTCCTTCGCTCATGCGTTTTCCTACTACTACTTCTTTTTGTGAATTAAGTACAATTACAGCAAAGCGCGTTGCTTTTTTGTATGGAAGACGTTGCACCGGCAAAGTGCCTGATCCCACCAGTTTCGAAGTCTGATTTTATTGTCTTTAGTGATTTAATGGCCTGCAGTGCCCGTGTGAGGTGATACTTCTGGGTCACGGCGTTCAGCCCCTTCAGTTCTTCGCTGGGTTTCCACGTGGTGGGGGGAAGCGGCGATGGCAGCGTGTCCCTGTAGGGGAGAGAGCCACCTCTGACGTTGCTGAGAGCGACTCTGTAAATTAAGAGCATACCTCTGGATGCTTAAATATTTGGCGAATACCGGTTCATACTTAAATACAGGAAATAAAAAAATATTGCTTTGCCTGTATCTCAAAGAGCAAATAAAGCTAATTAAATAATTGGTAAATAGGGAACACATCGCTGGACACATGTTTCGGATTACACACATGATTCCGTATTGAATGACTGCGAGCAGGACTAATGCAGTAAGAATGGAGGGTGGGTTCAAACATTAACACATGGGCATCATATTTTTCAAGATCTCTGAACAAAGAAGAAACTAAATACGGTCTCTTCTTAATTTGTCACTGTCTGAGAAAAACGTATCCCATTTCAGGATAGCATTTCTGTGCTCAATCTTGCCATTCCATTGAGAGTTCTTCCTTTACAATGTACTGCCTCTTCTGCGCATGTGACGTAGGAAAATCACTCTCTCTTCTTCCCCCAAAAGAAGTCTAATAGAGTCAAATTTAATTCAGCCGTCTTTACACCGCTTAGGCAGAAGCCCTTACAGATAACATTTAGGGACGCAAAATCTTGCAGGGGGTTGTAAAGAGGTAGGGGTGCGAATGCACTGTGCCTCTGGGGCCCACCCAGAAAAGTACCCGAATTTCCCATGTATAAAAGGCATCCGGATTGTCATCTGGATTCATCTCCTGAAAAACCCAGTGTGTGAATCAGAATACAAAGATGCAGATTTTTTTAGCAGCTGTAAATATTCAACAAGTGGTACTGTTGAGCTGTGTCTGCACCGAGGGCTGCAAAAGTATTTCTTGGATCTCGATGCAAGTCCTAAACCCGGGAACCTCCCCTGAAGTCTGAGCACGCGCTCGCTTTTCCCTGATTTTCCCGAGGAAGCCGTCGGAGCTGGGTGGCCGGGAGCCAACGTGCCTCCATCCCGGTCCCCATGAGCGGGGCGGGGGCAGCTGACCTGCGTTCCCTGGTGGTCCTGCATCGCCGAAAGGCAGCGGGGACAAAATCCTTCCGAGGGAATTGTAGGATGGCATCGGCAGCGCTTAATTTGATGCCAAGCGTTGGCTTTTTATTTTCCGAGGTCCGAAGCGGTGCGATGTTTAAGCCTTCAGCATACGCTCTGCGCGTCTATCGTATCCATCTGACGCCCGTATTAATCCCGCTCGCTGCTTTCACTTCTAATGACATGTTGTTTGTATGACATTATGCACTGTGACATGCAGCTTTTCCCGGAGAAACATTATGTGCATTTCCCCTTGAGGCACTGGTTTCACAGTAATTTTATTACCGGAGCAGTCACATAATACCGCACTGTATATTTTACAAGAATGTTAAGCTTCCAGTTACAGGAGGGCGGTGAACTGTCGCGCAGCGTAAGAAGAATATGCCTTTTATCCAGCAGTGTCACTTCCTCATAATTTGGGAAGATCATCAGCTGTGAATACCGAGATGGTGCAAGTTTTTCCACTCTTCTTAACATAGAAACATAATTTCCAGTCTGCTGTTTCAGAGAGCACTGTTCCGTCAGAACAGCGTGAGTTTGTACTAGAATTTAAACTATAAAAAGTCTGGCTGGAATTCTCTCATCGAAGGCTCCAGCCTATTGGTTACACTAGATGCTTTGCTAGATATAATGATGCTCGCTGAGATACCGATTCCTGGAAGTTTATTCAATAATCTAAGATTTACAATCAGAATCCCAGCAGAAGGATGTGAAAAGGCTGTACTTCATCATTCTGTCCCTTTGCCTTCCAGTGCGGAATTGCTCTTCGCAGAAACATGCTGAGAAAGTTTTAGGAGATTAACTCTAACAATAAACACGCTCTTCAACAGAGTTAGAATCAATCCATCAAAAAGTTGCAGTCTTTCACGATGTCTTCAGAACATTAATAGGCTTGTGAGTGGGGGAACAGCTCACGAGTCAAAGCGATGGCATTTTCCAAGTGCTGTTTTACCATCCTGTTCCCAGATCCCTACCTGCTCTGTGGAGATGGACTTCACTTACCTGTTTTAATTTCTTCTCCTGGAAGTTCCATTGACTGTTCCCTTGCTCTTGCCTCAAACCCTTGTCCATCATCGATTAGTTAATTGAAACCTTTCTTGAAGTCTGGATTTGGCTACTTCATTCAGTTAAAGCCCAGTGCAGAAATGTCTTGGATAAGCGCTGCCTTCCAGATTTGGAGGAGTTTCATAGTATTCCTTGCACTAAGTTGTTCAGTATTTTGCATAAGAACTTGAAAACATCTGTCCTTGTTCAGACCAAGCACTCATCTATGCAACAGTCCTGTCTCCAGCATCCAGCAAAGACTCCAAGGATTTCCTTGGGAGGAACAGAAAAACATACACGATATTTTCCCAGCTGTTCCAGTGCTGGATGCAGCGCTGAGTCCTTGGGAAACTTGAGTTCATTCTTCTCCATGAAGTGACCCAGCCTTTCCTGGAGGCCCGGCCCAGTGATGTTAAACACCTGTGACACGGTGCTCCTCCTCTTTCATTTTGACTCCGCTCCCTCAAGACCCGGTGTGGTCCTCCCTCCTTCTCCTGTGGCCGTGAGCCCCAGATGAAAACCTTTCTGCCCCGTTGTTTGGGTTTTTGTAGCCTGCATCATACCCTGCTGTGGCAGTCCCTTTTCCAAGCTGGAGAATCCATGTTTATTGAGTTTGTCCCCTAAGGGAATCACCCTCTGCTTTTTCTGACTTCACTTCTATTGACCTTGATGCTCTTTCTTGATGGACTTATCAGATCTTTGCTCTGTATCCAAACTACAGGTGTGGCGTGGATTCAGAGGGATGTAACGGGCTTCTGGGTTGTCTCTGCTCTTTGCCCGGTTGTTGCTCGTGGCTGGGGTTTTCTTGGGGGCAGTGAGGGGCTGGTTCTGCTGCTTAACCGTCAGCTCAGGTTGTCAGCTAATTACTCTAAGTTTTCTCCTCTTTCTGGGCTGCTTGTTAGGTAACTGAGAGCCAGCTTGTGTGTATTTACGGCTTTTTCCCCGCCCCGTGTTTGTTGCCTGGTGGTTTTTATGTACGTATGGCATTTATGGCCCAGCGAGTTAGTGTTACAAGAGCTGCTCTTTACACATAACATTATATTTTATTATCCTGAATCAGGATCCTGCCAAACGTCACAACCTCGGTGTATACCATGTCTTTTTGCAGGCCATGTATGAGTATGTTGAACAGTACAGAGCTGCACAACTGGGATTTTGCTGGTAATACTCCTCTTGTAAAGCTAACTATTAATTCCGGCTCTTGTAGTCCCTCTCTTGATCATTTCTTGATCTGCAAGAATACCTTCGCTTCCCTGTTATCTGAAGACAGTTTCATTTCTTTAAGAGCCTTTGGGAGGTGGCTTTGTTGAAAGCTGAGGGTACAAATCTGTCATATTTGCTGGATCTTCTGCGTTGATGCGCTCATCATGATTTTGAAAGAATTCAGATTTGCAAGACACGCTTTCCTCCAAAAAAGCGGTGTTGGTTGTGCAATATGGTGTATTTATCCGTCTGGATATTGCTCTTTCTGATCTTTCCCAGTGGAGAAGTCAGATTTAAAATCTGGTGGCTCTTTGAATTCACAGAACTTTGTTTTCAGTGTTGGTTTTTAATATTTTCTACCTCTTTTTTGGTCTAAGCAGTCGGTTTTACTCTATGGTTAGAAGTTAGGCAATTCTGTGTTCGCATTTCTTGAGAGCTCTTAGAAACTTCATTTGGCTCTTCCTTATTTTTCTTTTTATTGATTTATTTTAAAGCCTTTACATTGACGCTTCAGTTGGAGCCAATTTTTCTGACTAATCCCTTGTAAAGTATCATCTGTCCCATGGCAAAGCAGATGAAAATAATCTGTTTAGCGTTTCTTCTGTTACCCTTTTTTTCCTTGAGTTCTCCTGTTGTATCTTGGTTGTTTGCAGGTCCCACCAGCTCTCCAACGTTGTCCTTATTTCTCATGGGGTTGAAAAAGCTTTTAATATTTACTTTAAGCCATTAAAAATTGTTCTTTCAAAGTATTTTTTTGGTCTTACATGGAAATTGTGTTAAATATTTGCCTAAGATCCTCCACCTTGCTCAACCCGTACATCTTATGGTTTTCTTCCAAAAGCTGAAGGGAAGTAGAGGAGCGCTTGCTGGATGTGATGAAAGCCTTTTATTTAGGTAGGATCAATACCTGTTCTTCTACATTTTACATATTTTTGGAAAAACACCCAAGGATAGGTTTTACAGAGGTGACAGGGCGAGGCGTTAGACCGTCTGAGCCCCTGCCGTGGTGACCCTCACATTACTTTGGAGTTCCTTACTTCGGAGTTTGGTGACCTCGCAGGTTACCTTGCGAATGCCCCCACCGGGAAGACGGATGGAGCTGCTGCGGGAGCACCGGCGGCAGGTTTCAGCAGGTCGCTCGTCAGTGCGGGATGACAAATCTGATGCCAGCTGGGCTGGGCTGCAATCCTTCTTCCCTGCCGGCCGCTCGCGAGGAGGAGCGGGCTCTGCACGGACATGCTCTGAGTACTCCCATCCATCTTCATGATGCACATCCCAGCCTAATCCAAATAGTTCTTGCTTTTCATAGGAATTGTATTCCATTCTGGGTGCTGTTCTGGACCCCAGCGGTGCCTTTCAGAGCTCGGGGAACTAACCCAATGGTTTAAGCCTGGCAGCTGTAGGACACACCGAAGCCATCAGCTAAGCCTGTCCCCGCTCAGCCTTTGGGGCGTCAGTGGCTACATTTAAATAGCGTTTCATTGAAGCCAGCGGTGAAGGGATGGACCAACAACTGTGCGATATTAATAGAAACAGTTGCTTATATTCCATAGCCCTTCCCTCTGTGAAGCAGCACTGTACCTTACCGTTCTCCACAGTGATACCCTGGCTTATCGTTTCCTGCATTTGAGGTCAGGCTCTTATTTCTGTAGGGCCCGGTGCCAGGATGATGTTAGTTGTGTCCCATTGCTCCCAAAATCTTTGGGCTCTTGCAGCAGATGCTCCTTGCTGTGTTTCTTCTGAAGACTCTATTTTTCTGTTCTTCCTTCAGAAACAGGGTTTTCTTAGTCACCTACAGATTTCAGTCATGTCCCTTACCTTACCAAAATGATAGCTAAAGTTCACGTGTAAAATGGTTAGTGATGTAAGAAAGAAAAACATACATTTAAAAGGTTAGTTGTATTTAAGCAATCCCAGCTATTTTTGTGACATGAACGCTTTCAGAAGATCTCTGTCTACTGATGTTTATCTTGCTCTTCCACGTGGAAGGTGCCATAGTTACCTTCCTTTGCCCGTTTTCTCCTCTGTCCCGGAGAAGCCAAACCCAAGAGTGCTGGGGAGGAGCCTCAGCCCAAAGCTCCGTGGGTCCGCTCCTCCCTGCTCTGGCTTTCCCTGGGGTTTGGCAGCCAACAGCTTGGGGCCATCCCCGGCTGGGGTTCAGTAGCCACCGATGGATGTTCTTTTTCGTGAATTTGTCCAGTTCTTTTCAAATCTATTTATATGTTTGGTCTTTGCGTGCCTTAAAACAATGAGTTTCCCCATCTGACTGGACACTACTGAAAAAAAACAACCTTTGTTTGTTTGTTTTAATGGGTGGCTTTCAGTTTTTGTATGGGAAGAGCAACAAATAATGACGGAGAGCTTGCCTTCCCCACGTCACAAACCTCTACTGTATTGCTCTTCAAGCACGTCTTTCCCAGTGAAATTCCCTCTCTGCTGCCCATCCTTGAGGCTCTCCCTGTATGTTTTCCAGGCCCACCGCATTAATTTCTCTTCAAAGTCTTCCAGGAAAAGTTTAATATTCAGTATATCCGAAGAATTCCTTTGTTCTTGGCGGTAACTAATCTAAGACGTGGCCCAGCTCAGCGCGTTCAGGTTTCTAAGAGCACGTGGAGCAAGACTGTGGTCCCTGCGTTTGCTTCTCCCGCAGGACCAGTATAGCTCATCTCATTAGGAGAAACCAGCCTTCAGACAGACAAATGTAGGACTTAATTTTAGGATAATGCAGTTAGAGTCACTTAGAAAAAGGAAAAAACAAGGCATGATTTACATTTAGATTCACAGTTCACTTTAGAGCGAAGTAACTGAATTTCTGGACATCTGCCTGGTATTATTTAAGTCGCAAACCTTTAGGTTGTGATTTAAGAACATTAAATTACCCTGATAAGTTGTATCTCTAGCTGACACTGCCTGTTCTATCTGTCTTCACGTTTCTTTATATATCTTTCTTTATGTGTCTTGATGCCTAATTCCAAAGCTGAGATCACAAATAAGCTGCCATTGGCAGATGAGCATATTTCCAAGTATACAATAATAAAAGTTTAACTGAGAAAAGGGGGGAAAAAAAGGAGTAAGAAAAGACGTACTTGCGAACCGCACGGTACAAGTTTGTCTAACAGCGTCTGGGACACATGTGGTCCTCGAGGCTTTTCCAGAGGATTCTGGTGTAGGAGGAACGCTGAACAGTATTTCAGGTTAAATGTAAAGATGCTGCGTTTCTTAAATTTGACAACGCACATGTTTACGTGAGAAATAGAAGGAAATTTGCTGTTCCGTGCCATGCCTTAAGTTTTCCTAACTAGACCCTGCTGAAGCTGCTGCTAGAAATTTTGGGCTTAGGCAGGATGGGTATAATAGAAAAAAAAAAAATATATATATTTCAATAACTGATAACCTCTGGCAGCAGAGATACGGTATCTGCTAAGCAAGGAAGGCTGGGATGGAAGGGTCAAGGGATGGAGACTAGGAAAAGGTAACTGGAGACGGTGGATGAGATAGATGCTTCCAGGGTGGGAAGGCTGGAGGAGGTGGAGCAGAGAGGTTGCTCTGAAGGGGATGGCAGGACATCCCTCGGACCACGGGTTTCCCGGCTGGTCCTGTGGAGCTGCAACATCCGCAGGCAGATCAGCTGGTCTGCTTTGGGTGCTGGTCCAGACGCAGTCCGCGGTTAGCGGCTGTAGTTACACCAATGGCAAAATCAGAGTTAAATCCAACCCTGGATCCAACCCTACTCCTTCCCATGCCCTGAATATTTAACTGCATAGCGCTGGGGTGAAACTTGGAGGAGGCTTTTTAATATTACTTTTTAATGACCAAAAAGGTGCCTGCGCTTGCACTTTGTGGGCAGTTTGGTCCCTGAGCCCTTTTCCCGTGGGATGCCCCCGGCTCAGAGCAGGGTTGGGTTTGCTCCTGGAGTCCTCTGGGTGCAGGGTCCCGTGGCCTCATGGTGCAGAGCCTGGCGAGGGACTTGAGGGGGGGAAACAGGGGGACCGAAGCCCTTCAACCCCCCCTGCGTACGGGATCCTCTCCAGCCTCAGCCCTTGTGTTCCGGACAGTAGTCCAGGCTTTCAGGGGTGGGTACTGACGGCTGGTTTCTCCTTTTCTGGCCACCTGACGTGGGATCCTCAGGGACGAAAGCAGAAGGTCCTCACGGGCGGCACTTTTAGTTTATAAACGGGCATGCAGATGCTGAAACTGGTGGGATGTTTCACCCAAGTTTTTCTTTCCTTCAATTTTTCCTCTAAAGGAGAAGTTTCAGTCCTGCCATCTGAGCGTGGTGATTTTTCTTGCCCTAAATTTCTTATATAAAACGTGCAATCCCGTCACCTGAGAGATGGCGGAAACCCATTTCATTCAATGCTCGTGAGAGGTTCGGAAGGAACACTTTGGAGAAGTCCGTACGGGATTTCATAACGCCTTTAAAACCTGCGTTGAAAAGCCTACAAGGGAGCGGGGTCGCAACGTGAAAGAGGAGAAAACAAAAGCCCTTCCCCAGCCCCGCACTTTGGCTCGGGCGGGTTTGCCTAGCGGTGCGCTTGCCTATTTTCCCGATCTTTGAGCATCTTCCGCTGTTAGAAGCCTTGTGCTTGGAGAAAGTAAAGCCATATGGCCGAGTACTATCAAATACACTATATAATTTTTTAAAAAACTGCATGTCAAGTTTATATTTTATCTGCAAAAATGGAGCATGAATGTGTTTGATATCTACCTTAGTAAACAAATTAATGGTAATTAAAGATTAATTTTGTGTAATTAGCATTAAAATGCAATGAAATTGTGAGTAAGTGGACCAGGAATAGAAGTCTGTGATGTCTTACTGTCTGTTTTTACATCGAGTCTTTTGTTTTTCAGCAAACAGAGGAAGTGGGGCAGCAGGCAGCTCGCAGACTGGTGATGCGCTGGGGAAAGCACTTGCCTCTGTAAGGAAATATTTACTTTGGAATACACATTTACCGTTTTGAAAGTGTGAGCTTTAATGAGAATTGGACGCCTGGAGGTTACGAAGATGAAGAGCAAACGGGAGAGATCTGGTCTCAGAGGTCACCCGCGGGGAGTTGCTGCCACCTGAAATATTGAACAATCAGTGCAAAATGGTGTTTCAAAAGTTTTAGATTTAATTTTATGGCAGACTAGAAATGGAAAGAGGGGAAGCCTTGACCTGGTCGCGTTGACTGGGTGCCAAGGAGCTGTGTCTGTTCCTCTATCACACACTGCATTTCCGAGGGCGAGGGAGGTCTGGATGACTTCTGCGCTACCGAGCCATCCGCAAAGAGGATTCCTTTTGAATTTGCCTTTAGATTTTCTAGTTTTCACGGCAGTTTCCACCTATTCAGTTACCGTGGTTGCTGTTAAAGTCAGCGGTTACCAGCTCTTACCTGGGTAGCTGGGGTACGGCAGTTTTCCGGGAGGAAACCCTGCCGTGCCCCAGCTATCGCTGCGGTACCAGCTGGCACGGGCTGACTTTTAATAAGGACCAGTATAGTTATTTTCTGGGCAGAGTGGGTTCCATTGAGTTCTCATGAGAGTTAATATTTTTTTTTTTGCATATTCTTCCATGCCTCATTGAAAAAAAAAAAAAAAAAAAAAAAAGACGAAAAGTCAGACTCTAGTTTGCCTGAAATAACTGATACAGTACAGAATCCACTTTGAAGTGGTGCCCTGACAAATGGCACGGGTGGTGAGCGGGGACGCCGCCGGGCGGTGACACCCTCGCCCGGGCACGGGGCACGCGGGGGCTTTCTGGCCGGAGCAGCGCAGGAGTAGTCGGAGTTTGCTGCTGCGGATTACCCGCTGTGCCAGGGTTTAACGTGCTCTGCTCCCTTTGCTTTATTTTGGCCGTTAAGGGATTTCAGCGTAATCAAAAAACAAAACAAAACAAAACAAAAAAGCAATTTTCAGGCGTGCTTTAAGGCCGTGTGCAACGACACTCATTTGTAAAGTAGTCTATGCAATGAAAATGTGTATATCTACCGTAGCAGATCCGTGTGACAATCAGAAACCATCGCTTAATTGGCTAGTGTCTGTTCCCATCAAAAGGGGTCTGTTGTCTAGCTTCCTGCATCTAATACAGTTTTGTCTTTATAAAAATATTAATATTTGAATAAGAGGCTTTTTAACCTGTCCTGCTTTCATTTAAATGAACTGAATGCATAAGAATTCCATATTTCTTTCTGCATCAGTTTGTGATGGCTTTAGATTAATTCTGTATCATCTTTTAAAGATCTATTCTCCAGATCACACCAACAACAGCTTTTCATCAAATCCTTCAACTCCTGTTGGTTCTCCCCCTTCTCTCTCAGGTATTGTTGTTACAATTCTATTTTACTGAACGTTTCAACGTATTTTTGGTAGGAGATGCCTAAATGAGCTCCTGCGGTACTGGGTGTGAGCTGCGCATCCAGCGGGCAGCGCCAGGTGGATCCCGTGGTCCCACTGGGACCAGCAGAGAGGTGTCCTCCACGCTGCATTTCCAGGGCAGAGAGAAGGGCGTTGCAGCTCTCAGGCAGACGCAGTTCCAGAAAAAGCGGTGGTTTTTACGCAGCCTTATCGCGGCTTCCTGCGGTGCCCACGGGGTCTTGCGGCGCATGATTTCTGCCCTGTGCAGAGCGCGTCCCCGCGCCGTGGCCGTGTCCCCGTGCAGGGACACCCAAGCCCTTGCAGCAGCCTTGCTCCGGGGTGGCCGTGCCAGGTACATCTCCTTGGACGTTGCCCCGTCCCCTCCTGGGGCCGAAGCAAAAGCCTGTTTGGTCCATAAAGCGTGTCTCTGGACAAACTGAGCCCCTGTGAATCCACTTGATCCGTTTTAAACTTTGTTTACAATAACCGCAAATTTTAACTAGACCCACTTTACTAATAAAAGCCTAAACTGCAAAGATCCAGAGGCCCAGGGTAGTTCTCATGAGCATCAGGTGTTTTAAATGCTTACCTGAATATAATTGAGATTTCTTAAACCTTGAGACGTTCCAGCTAGAGCGTTAGGCTTCTCCTCCCACGCAGCACCCACTAACGCCTTGGAGAAGGCCTCTTGGCTTCCCGTCCCCTCTTTGAGCCGAGGTCTAAATCACAAGTAACCAAACACCTCGGTCTCCTCTCCTTTGGGCATGAGCCCTGGATCCCGTTAACCTCCCCGGGCATCCTAAAAGGCAGCCAAGGAGTTTCCGTAGGGCAGTGCTGGCGAGGTGGGATCCATCCCTGGTTCTCCACGAGTTGCACGACAGAGATGGAGGGAGCTCCTGGGCTTCTGGTGGCCCAGCCCCAGAGACGTAGACCCAGTGGCAGCTCTAGGGTGCTGAGACCCTTTTGGAAGGAAGGCTGGGGAGAAGCTGGTGGTAGCTGGCAGCAGGACAAGGTCCAGGAGGTCGCCACGTCCACCTCCATCACGCTCACCTGCTGTGATGGAACATGTAACATTGGGGTGACATCCAGTCAACAAATGTCCCCACAAAGCCACCCCCAGCAGGGGATGGGGGACAGAGAGACCAGCTGGCCTGTCACAGCTTGGGTGGGGGGGGTGTTTATCTCGGAAAAGGCCTTTCTGCCCTTATTTTGCCTGGACTTACCCCAAGATGTAGCACCCCGTGGCACTGGGGCTGCCCTTCTCCCAGCGAGGGGAAAATCCCATGCTAATCCGGGCTGCGTTGCTTTCCGCAGGCTCTACTGGGTAAACAGGGAGAACCCAGTCTCCAAATAAATAAAAATAAGGAATATAAGTGCACTTAAATAAGAGCTGAGGGTCTTTAGCATGCAAAACGCTTTCCCTCAAGGATATCGAGGGCTGGTTAAAAATGATATCGAAAGTAAAAGATTGCTGCTCATTGCTGCAGTCAGTGCCGTAGCAAAACCTCAACCAAAAGCTCCACGGGGACCAGAAAAGGGAAGATTTAAGTTTTAATTAGAACTGACATAATTTTTGACTTTTATGAGGAAAAAAACATCTTAACTGCGAGAGCCCAAAAAAAAATTGCCATGAGTTCCACCCTGGCCTGTCTCAGCCCAAGCGAATGCCAGTGTAGACAGTGAGATTAAAATCCTAATATTTCCATCTCAAATTCTTAACCCTGTTTTATGAGATCATGGAGCAGATCATTCATTCAAAAGAACATTATAAATTGTCTAAGCCTTGTGCTATATATATATATATATATAAAAAAAAGCTGTTGGGAAAATACTTGGAAAAAAACCCTTCTTTTCCCCATGTTTGCCTCTTTCACAGGGGCAATTTTTTCCTTAGAAAATGCTGCTGGAGACCGGCGTTTTTTTTTCCCCCAGCAGCAGGAACAGATTTAGAGCAGTGGATACAAAGCAGAAGGTTTTTGGTCGGACCTTTGGCGGTTTTACCAGGCCAAACCAAATAATCCGCCCAAAGAGAGCGCAAACCTTATCAGTGTATACGTGAAATGTCGTGTGCAGTGCTTTTACTGACCTTTTTTTTTTTTTTTTTTTTTTTTTTTTTGTTAAAGATTTTGTCAAATTGCTGGTGGGCTGACGTAACCGGTGGCACTGAGTGTGTCTGGAAGGAAGGCTGGGAGAAATGGGCTGCTCTGTGCCGGGCTCCAGCCGCCCCGCAGCGCTGCTGCTCCTTCCACCGCCGAGACGTCCCCATCTCCCGGAGCCTCTCGCAGCTCCAGCTGCCGAGGGAATGAATGCAGCCCTCTATGCCGAGGAGCAGCCTGGGGGAACTTTGTGGCCTGCATCTACGTGCTTTGCTACAAAATACCTTTTTTTTTCTTTTTTTCCCCCCCCCGCCCCCCCTACCCCTGTGTATTTTGGAAGTTCTCCATATGTCTGCTCTATAGTCTATCTGGAATACGGCATTTACATGTCTACAAAACTGTCCAAAAAGTTTGAAAGACATTTTTGTTTGCATAGTTCTAATGGTAATTCCAATTTTACTATTAGCAGGCACAGCTGTTTGGTCTAGAAATGGAGGTCAAGCGTCATCATCTCCCAATTATGAAGGTCCCTTACACTCTTTGGTATGTTTTGATTAGTGACCTCCTCTGCCTCAGTATTTTACTTGCTGTTCTTTCCATTTCTCATCCATTCTTCTCACACAGGTTTTCATTTCGTTAGTGACCGCTATGCCCTCGGACTTGAGTTTGCCACCTCTAAATTTGTCTCCTGGGGGGCCCCGCGCTGTAGATACGTGATGCGGTTGGAGATGCTGCTGGCCAGGGTCTCCTGTTTGACAGGGGATGCGGTGCTGGAATCTACTGGAAAGGGGAGCCAGGACCACGAAAGGAGGGGAGGATGAGCAGGCAGATGGAATAGATTGAGGAGGAAACGGGAGTAGGAAGGTGCGGTGGCCGTCACGCAGGACGACGCGTCCATCAGTCCCACGGAGCGAGGGAGGGAGGAGTGCGGCCCGTGCGGCAGCGATGGTCAGGAGTCCTCCCTCCGGGACAAGCCGGTGGGATGAGCTCGCCAGGCCGAGCTGGTCCTAAACGCTTGTGTTAAAGGGATGTCAGTAAGATTTGTTATCTTGCCCAATGGAAAGAGAAAGAGATGGAGCTGGCCAAGAGCACGACAGGACAGGGAAGGACTGTAGAGAGTCCAATGTCCTCTGTCTCCCTCTTCCCGGTGGGTTGTTGCTCTCAGTTGGAAGTCGAGGGGGTTTCACTGATTGGTGTGAAACACCCGATGTGTTGTTGGGTGTAAAATAAATAGGGCTAGAACTTAAAAGTTTCCTTAAAAAAGAAGTAATCGGGTAATTCCCGAGGACACAGCGTTCGGCCCCCCTAGTACGGGGCGACGCAGCAGTCCCCTTGGCTTCGTTAGGTGTTTGCCAGAGCCAGGAATTAGCACGGACCGTTTCATCCGCCCCGATACAGCAGTCCCTCTCATGATTGCGATATTTTCTAGGCTGTCTGTCTTCCGGAGGTTTTTTAGTGAGCTTGGTTTGCGGAGAGCATTGGCTTGGTTAAGAGAATTGCTGGAGAGATCCATAAGCTCTGCCTAATTATTTTTGCAGCCGAGGTTCCCCGTGCTTGGGGGCTGCCCTGTGAGCTTCCCCCTTTCGTGTTTTATTCACGAGCAAAGGCTTCAGCTTCGCTGGGGATGGCCGAGGCCAGTGGTGGGGCCTGGGGGAGGCAGAGCAGGGCCTGCGGGGGGGTTTGGTGAGCAGCGGCTCCCGCCGTGGGTTGTCCCCGGAGCATGGCACGCAGACACGGGTCCCTCCTTTCGTGGAGCAGCCCGTGGTGCAGGCAGGCTGAAGCCTCGAGGTTGTTATTCCCTTCAGCCCGTGGCTTCTCCTCCTTCCTCCTCCTCGCCTGCCAGCGGCACCCCTCGGGGGGGGGGGGTGTTTTTTGGCTCAGCAGGAGCACGGTGTTGGGGGGCAGTAGCTTCGGGGTCCCCGAAGGCTCTCCCCAGGGTCGTGGGTGGGTGGGCTGGTGTTTAGGATGATGGAAGAAGTGGGAGGCAAGGGCCCATCCTTTCCGGGCACGTGGCCATCAGGACCCCCATGGCATTGCAAGCGGGGGGGTCGGAGCGGCCCTGCACCCCTCGGTCCCCGGCTGCTCATCGCTGCCACGTTGCTCACCAGCCGTAAGCTAGGGAAGAGCCTTCCAGCTAGGGAAGAGGATTTATGGCTGTTTTTACCAGTGACAAAAAGCAATTCCAGGATGCATATCCGTAGGGAAAAAAATCCCCCCCAGCAGCGAGGGACCTCAGGAGCTGGTAGTTTCTCTTTCTCTCTTTGTGTGTGATCCTGGGATTAGATGGGGGGAGGAAAATCCCGGTCAGAGACTGATTACGATTAGAGGTGTATTTGTTTCTTTACTTTTACTTCTTTTTTTTTTATTATTTTTTTATTATTATTTTTTTTTTTTTAAGTAATCACTAAAACTTTTCAAAGACATAGAGGGCAACATATGTACTGTAATGATTATGTTCATGAGGAATCATTGAACCTGTTTTGCCCATGAAAATCAAAGCTGTACTCGTGTTAACCATGCTCTCTCCTTCCCCGCAACGCTACTCTAAACATTGCCCTAGGGAAACAAAACCGCTCCTTTCCAAAAAAAAAAAAAATTAAAAAAAAAACCAACCAAAAAAAAAGCGCCAAAACCAACAAAAAATACACCAAGGGGTTGAGAAGGAAGGACTGGCTGTCAGTGACCGTGCCCCCGCGCGCCCCATGCCCACCGGCAGCAGCGCCCCGTGCCCGGCGCTGGGCATCCCTGCGCGCCTGCTGATGCTCTTCCCGCTTTGTTTCTCGCACGCCAACAGCAAAGCCGGATCGAGGACCGCCTGGAGAGACTGGACGACGCCATCCACGTCCTGCGCAACCACGCGGTGGGGCCCGCCACCGCCATGCCGGGGGGCCACGCCGACATGCACGGCTTGATAGGGCCGTCGCACAACGGAGCCATGGCTGGGCTGGGCTCTGGCTACGGCACCGGCCTGCTCTCCGCCAACCGGCACTCACTCATGGTAAGCCACGGGACTCGCCGGGGTGAAAAACCAACCCAGTCCATGGGCGCGGGGAGGGGGATGGATGGGTGCGAGGGTCGGCAGGGGTTTGCAGCTGCTCAGAGATGGGATGCACGTGTGCGTTTTCATGGAGGGAGCGACGCTGCCGTGCCTTGGCGCAGGGTGGAGGTGTCAGCCGTTGTACTGCAGGTGTGTGTACGCGCGTTTCGCTCCAATGGCGGTACATGCGCCCGTCTCTGCTTGTTCCCTCCTGTCCCCTCAGCTCAGCTGGCACCACGCCTGTCACCGGTACCAAGCCCTCGGCTCTGCGTCCGCCCTCGTTAACCATCCTGGCTGACGTAGCCTGGCTTGGCTGGGGGCACGGGGGCACCAAGAAGTCACTGGCAGGCACCGCTGGGGGGTGGGGAGCAGCAGCCCCACGGCAGCGGGGCAGGCACACACCAGTGGGGTCGGGCTCTCCTGCGCCTTTCCAGGGGCCGTTCGCGTGGCTGCACGTTGGGGACCAGCGACACAGCCCCATTTCACCCTTCTCACACCATGTGCACAGAAGCTGCCTTCCAGTCCCTCAAGGGGCTCCAGGAGAGCTGGGGAGGGACTCTGGAGCAGGGAGGGGAGCCATGGGACGAGGGGGAACGGCTTTAAACTGGAAGAGGGGAGATTGAGATGAGCTCTGAGGAAGAAATTGTTTGCTGTGAGGGTGGTGAGCCCCTGGCCCAGGTTGCCCAGAGAAGCTGTGGCTGCCCCATCCCTGGAGGGGTTCAAGGCCAGGTTGGCCGGGGCTTGGAGCAACCTGGGCTGGTGGGAGGTGTCCCTGCCCAGGGCAGGGGGTGGCACTGGGGGGGCTTTAAGCTCCCGTGCCCCCCAAACCATTCTATGACTCTGTGTGCTTGTACGCGTATGGCACAGGGCACGAGGGGGTGTGAAATCTTCGGGGGTTCATTTATTCTTTGATTTCCAGGCCAGGTGAACATGAAATCACTGCCCTTACCCAGGTCTTGAAATGCTTTTACTTTTTTTATTTGCTTTCAAAAAGATTTCGGTAGCGTCGCGTGTCATCAGGACCTACCGCTCGCTTTTTAGTGTAAGGCGTGGTTTTGGCGTGCAGGGCTGGAGAAGGGTGAAGGAACGGGAGGTGGTAATCCCCTCCTTTTAAACACATCCTTAATTTTGAGGGGAGGCAGTGGTTCGGAGTTAGAGCTGCGTGCGCTCACCGTGACCTGTGTTTCCCTCCGGATTACGTGACCCTTCTCCAACGGGAAGTAGGTGGCACACAGAAGCCTGGCCCCGTGGACCCTCCTCGGGCTCCTGACCTCCTCGGGAGTTTGTTGCTGTAAGCGGGGTGTCGCAAACACCCGTGGGGTCAGGTCTGTCATCACACGCACCGCTCAGGTCTGCAGGACAGGCATCTTGCGCTTCGCAAAGGCAATATTTTGCAGTCGCTTTCTCCCTTGCAAAGGAAAAGCACGTCTCTTCCATCCTTTTTTAATACGTCAGAAAAATAATAAGGAAAACCCTCTACAGCCTACAGAAATCTTGAAGTCGCTCGGCAGAAGTTAGTGAAAAAATAGAGGACCTGAGAAACAGCAATTCTCAGTTAGGAAGCGGCGAAGTTGCTGAACTAAACCAGCGCGATTTTCAACAGGATTAAAAGGCATTCGGCTTTATACTTCCAAATTTCATGCCCGAAATAGAGTTGCGTACTCACACGTGGAATGGAGGGAGGGAACAAGGAGTTATGGGGCAGTATTTTCGCATGGTTGGAGCTATTTAGGTTAATTAAGACGAGGGGAAAATATGTGGAAAGAGCAAGGGACCCGACAGATCGGTGGCCAGTGCGCTGCTGCGCGGCGCTGGGGGGGACTAGGCTTGATCCCCGGCTCAGCCCACAGGCCAAGGGCAAGGCAGGGCAGATTAGGAGAAAGAATTTCAATTAACCATATACATATAGGGAGGAGAGCGTATGCCTCCGCTAGAGTCGCGTGGAAATTTCTCCTCAGTGTGCAAGAATCCCCCCCCCCAAAAAAAAAAAAGACTCAAAGCCCATTGAGTTGAAAAGGGACATGCGAAAGGACACCAGAACCAGTGGAGTGGCCGTATGCGCCCTGGGTTTGTATTTAAATATCCATACGTGTGTGTACGCCTTCCCTGGAGCTGTGTTCTGTTTTGGTTTGCCGAGCTCAAAAACGTGTAGTGGAATTAGGAGGAGTTCGGGGACAAACAGCGGGAATGATTGCAAGCACGGAAGGATTTTCGTGTGAAGGGAGGTTGAACAGATTGCGGTGATTTTGTTTAGAAAGGGGATGAATAAGTGGAGCCATAATAGAGGTACGTGGAATAATGGACAGCATAGAGAAGGTAAATCTCGCGCTCCTATTCATCCTGCCTTATAATTAAAGAACAAGGGGACATTCAGTGAACCTGACAAAAAGAAATACTTTTTATTCAACGCACAATGACCTGTGAAATTCATTGCTCCAAGATGTAATCAAGGCCAAATGTTCAGAAGCATTCCAAATAGGATTAGACATCATATGGAAAATGCAAACATTTAGAGTTTTATTTGACGGGATTCAGACAGGATTCCTCCTTTTTTTTTTTTTTTTTTTCCCCGCAAGGGAAGAAAAAAAGAAAGAAAGAAAAACTTTGATGCCCGAGTGTGAGGCAACTGCATGGGGAAGGAAGGAGCTTCTTCTGGTGGCCAATTATTTGATAATTACCGCGTTCCCCGCCTGAGCGCCGGGGATGCTCGGCGCTGTCGGGATAGCGGGATAGGTGATTATAAACTAATGAGGCTGGGGCGGTGCTGAGAGCGGGGCTTTATCTGGCAGGGCCGTTCCCCAGGCTGGGGCGATGCTGGGGTGATGCTCAGGCGGCTGGTCCAGCCTGGGGGGGGTCGAGCCAAGCCAGGGGCTGGTGGCCACTCTCCATCCCACCTCGGGAAGGGCTCCGCAGCCCTCGGCACGCTCCAGCTCCGGCCAAGGGCAGGGGTTTGTGTCTCAGCTTGAGTGCTGAGCACCATCCAGAGCCTTCAGAGCTGAGCTCTGCCATCTCCTACGGAAATTAGAATATCCCAGATATTTTAAAATATCTCCCGCTTGCCCCCTGCAAGAAAAAGCTGGTTTTTCCAGGTATCCTGCCCCAGCTGTCCTTGACCAAACAGTCTTCCCCTTCAAACTTGCCCGCGTACGGTGCCCTAAACTATTTCCCCATGGTTTCTCTTGCTTCGGGTTAGTAAAATGTAACATCAACTGCTGAAATTAAGCACCTGAGAAAGGAAAATAAGGGGGAGGGTTCTTTATTAGGGCAGCTTTGTGACAGGCGCTGCTCCTCGTTAAACGAAACGTGGCTAAAAGCGACTCTGTCGCGGGGAAAATATCATTAAAAGCCACAACCGAGCCTGCGCCGTTCGCAGCTTCGAGAAAAGAAAAGCGAAGCGTTAACTGCAAATGGTCTGGCGAAAGGCTCCGAGAGGTAAAAAGATGCTTTTTCAGCAGCTCAGTGAAATCCATCTCCTCTCCCCTTCCCCAATAAAATTAGCATGAACCAGACATTGTTTTGCTCTCTGTGGCAGTTGCTGAGAATTCACAAAAGGAAATTCTAGATTGTAATTTAGCTTGGCCTCAGGTAATATGTTAAATACACTTGGGATACATATAATCTAAGATTTGAGTTTGTACAAAGCTATTTTTTCCTCCAGTGTTTAAACAATACTGCTTTTAATGAAGAAATCTGGCTTTATTAAAAGCCAGATCTGTGACTTACAACTGTTTCTGCATATCTGCTCTCAATCAAGAGAAAAGAGTTTAATTTTTGTAGCTTTGTTCGCTTTGCATATGTGAAACTGATGCAACATGCACCCAGGGCATCACTTCAGAGACGGTTTGTTCCAGAAATATGCGCTCCTCGCTTAAATACCAGATGTAGGTGAAGTTAGCTTGAAACAGAAAAAAAAAAGAAAAAAAAAAAAAGCAGCAACAATGAGAAATGGAAGCGCCGGTGTCGCGCGTCTTAAAAAAACGCCTTTGTATTTTTAGGAATATGGAGGCACTTGTTTTTTTCAGGGGAAGCGCCGAGCGATGGGGTCGGAGGGGTTTTGTTGGGACCTGGGCTAAATTAAATGTCCGGTGAGAACAAGGTGAGGGAGCCGGAGAGTTGGGATGCTTTGGGAGACGGGGACGTTCCTCTGCAAAGCCAGCGCCTGCCGCCTTCCCCGGCAGCATTACTCACTGTCTGAAACCGTAACTGGGGTGAAAGAGCCGGGCCCGATAATTTCTTTTTGGAAAACTGGTATGAATTTTGAAGGAAAAACATAAGAACAAAGGAAATAGCTTTTGAGTGGAGTCAGTCTGAAGTTAGCCTTTGACCATTTGATACATTCCACGCTGAAAAGGAAGTTGAAGGGGGAAAAAATTTAAAAAAAAAAAAAAAAACTAGAAAAAAAAAAAAACTCAAGGAGGATACTGGTAATGTTTTCCACATTTGAATTTTAATACATGAAACAGGCTATAAAAGGCTGGCCAGCTGCAGTAAATAAAGTAGCAGTGGGAGGTATGGACCGGAAGCTTGTAGGGAGCGCTGGTGGAAGCGGCTGTGCCCACCGCGCACCTCCGCGCGCTGCCCGCGATCCCTGCGTGCTCTCCCTGCCCGCTCTCTGCCCGCACTCCCTGCCTGCGACCCCTGCCTGCGACCCCTGCCTGCACTCCTTGCCTGCTGTCCTGCCTGCTCTCCCTGCCCGCAACCCCTGCCTGCAATCCCTGCCTGCTATCCCTGCCTGCTCCCTGCCCATTGCCTGCTCTCCCTGCCTGCTCTCCCTGCCCATTGCCTGCTCTCCCTGCCTGCTCTCCCTGCCCATTGCCTGCTCTCTCTGCCTGCTCCCTCCTGCTCGTTGCTTGCTGCCCATGCTTCCTGCCTGCTCTCCCTGCCCTCTCTCCCTGCCTGCTGCCTGGACTCCTTGCCTGCTCCCTGCCCACTTCCTGCCTGCTGCCTGCACTCCCTGCCTGCTCCTTGCCTGCTCTCCTTGCCTGTGCTCCCTCCCTGCTGCCCGCTCCCTGCCCGCTCCCTGCCCACTCCCTGCCTGCTCTCCCTCCCTGCTCATTCTCCCTGCCCACTCCTTGCCAGCTCCCTGCCCTCTCCCTGCCCGCTGCCCACAATCCTTGCCTGCACTCCCTGCCTGCTCTCTGGCCATTGCCTGCTCTCCCTGCCCGCTCTCTGCCTGCTCTCCCTGCCCACTCTCTGCCTGCTCTCCCTGCCTTCTCCCTGCCTGCTCTCCCTGCCTGCTCTCTGCCTGCTCTCCCTGCCCGCTCTTCCTGCCTGCTCTCCCTGCCTTCTCCCTGCCTGCTCTCCCTGCCTGCTCTCTGACCATTGCCTGCTCTCCCTGCCCGCCCTCCCTGCCCGCTCTCCCTGCCTGCTCCCTGCCTGCTCTCCCTCGCAGCAGCTGTGCGCCTCTTCTCCCCAGACAGATACGGCGGAGATGGGTCGGCTGCTGCTGGGCTGGGAAGGGAGCGCTGGGGTTGCGTGGAACCAGGCCAGCTTTACAGCTGGGCTCTGCTCCCTGCGCGAACGCTCTGCTGGAACAGGCCGTCTTAAAAGGGATTTCTTATTTTTACTTTCCCTCGCTTTTTGCTTTTTTTTTTTTTTTTTTTTTTTTTATTAGTGGCCCAGTAAGGAAAGCGTTTAAGCATTTACTGATTTTTAGCAGCCCCCTGGAATTCGCTGATGGCCCTGTTTTTCATTTCCCCCGCGCCGTGAGCAAACCGGCCCGCGTTAATTCACGCCGTTTCCCAGTGCAGCGCGTTTGATACCAGTTTAGCAGCGAACTGGGTTAGCGGGGAAAGGCCGGGGGAGGCGCCCGTCCCCCTGCACCCGCGGTGTTGCGGCTCCTGCAGCTGGGAGAAGGGCAGCAGGGAGGTCTCGAGGTCGGGATATTTCTTAAATCGTGGGCTGCTAGTAACGTTTCTATCTCTGTAAGGGTCTTCAAGGCCGAAGTTTTAGAAGTCGCATGGCAGGGTCAAAACTGGGAGTTTGGGTTGATTTAATCTGCCCGTCTCCATCTCTCAAGGGCATGAGCTAAGTGTATATTTTCAGCTTGAGCTGTGAATTTCCTGGCTTTCCGCAGTTCCTGTTATTTCAGAGGTTACGCGGATCGCGGGGCTTTTCTCCTAACGTTTCAAACAGAGGGGCAGAAAACAGCAAAATGCTAACTTTTGCACCATAATCTCGGAAGACGCACGTTCCTTCTGTAGCGTTGCGCCAAGGTATGGCTGAAAATCATTATAAACCAGAAACATTATACGTTATTTTGAAGGTTGTGCTTAGAAGCCCAGCAGCCAGCCTGCATGCTTCGCACCAGGGCCCACAGGAAGAGAGCGTGTTCGCGTGTATTTTTTTTTCACATCCACATTAAATTAACTTATGGAATTTTCCACCCCTAGGAATTAAAAGTAGCAGCTCATGAAGTAATTCAGTTATGTCATTCGAACATAAACAAAAAGAGTCGAGCGACTTGGCGTTGTTTAAAAGGCAAAACTTGGCTTTTGCCGTTTTGTCGTACCGTCTTTTTTCTCTTCTTCATTTTTAGCGCAGTTGTAGCCGCTGGGTCTGTGGTTTGTTTTGCCTGACTGTGTTTTTGAGTTAGCAGGTATAATATAAATTTAAAAAAACTGGACAGAATGACCTTACTGGAATGAAATCTGACATAACGGGCACCAGCGTCGGGTTTTTCTATAGCACCATTTTCTGCCTAATTGGTTGACATTCCTAATGCCGTGCAATTACAGCCTTTATCATATTTTTAAATTATTTTGGAGCTATAAACTTCATTTTGACTGGGAGAGAAACCGCTGACCGATCTTTAAACGACACCTTTTTCTGGAAAGCGTTGTCCTCGCACAATGGCTCCATTCATTTCTAACTGGCTAATTAGGCGCGTGGTTAAAACCCCCAGCGCATTTGGGTTCCCGGCTTTGATTGCGGCGCGGCTGCGCTCCCGGGCGGCGATGGATCATGTCCCAGGAGCCACTTGGTGCAGGGTGGGAGCTTCGGAGGCGAGGGTGGTGCGGGGAGGAAGGTGGCGGCGAGGATGCTCAGCCTCCCGATGCTCAGGACGGGACCCCCGTCACCCAGTTTGGGGACCAAAATAAAGCATCCCAGCGTGCTTGCAGCGTGGTTCCCCCCCTCCCCAGCCTTTCGGTGAAGAAGAGTTAATATTCTTAATCCTGTACTTTAGGAGCCTTTATATCTCCAGATTTAGCCAATGCTTAAATGAATAATCATCTCTGTTGGAAGGAAAACGCGGGGATTATTTCGGTGACTTCCCTCCGACGGCCGTGGCAACCCACTTCTCTCCAGAATAGGCGGCAACCGCTTGGTTTCCCTTAAAATCCTTGGGAAAGCAAAGTAGGGAGAGCTCGGGCGGAATTATGGCCGGCGGGGGGCCATGGTGGTCCCTGCTCCCCGGGGGAGGGCGGGATGCTGAAGGAGGGCGGCGGGGAGCGGAGCGGGAGGGACGGGGCCGGCACCGGGCTCTTCCCACCTGGCGGGCACCGGGGATGCCGCGCGGAGCCGCTCGCCCGGCCTCGCAGGGAGACGTGGCACTGCCGCTTGTTTTCCTCTTTCCCCTTCCTTTGAACGGCAAAGTCCGGCTTTGCCACTTCCAGCTCCGTTCAAATGGCTTTTGCATACAACTGGCTCGCAAACGGCCCTTTCATAAGATATTTGGCGAGCTGCTTAGTACTCAGCACTACTTCTTTTCTGCAGAAAAAATATGTGAACTTTGCTTTTTTTCCTGATTTAATGCCACTCTTAATGTCTTCTTTTTTTTCTTTTTTTTTTTCTTTTTTTTTTTTTATTAAATCCTTTCTTTTGCTTTTGATCTTATTTATAGCTGAGCCACCGGTCATATGGAAACTATTATTGTATAGCATGGAGATGAAAGGCTTCGGTGCAGTTAAATAAGAGTGAATAATTTGGACCAATAATACACACATACAGTGAGAGACCATTTGTGCCGGAGTGCCCTGCGCTGTTCCCTTTTTAATATAGCGCTGGAGGTTTATAAGGGCTTTGCACAAATCTGCTTTCTGTCAGACTTATAAATTCTGACAATATTGAACACATGTTAACATGCATCACCTTACAACTTCCCTGCCGTGTGTTTTTATTTATCTAATTGGATAACACAAGGTCATCATTTTTAAAAGGACAAAGCATGTTGCTTGTTGCGTTTGTTCGTGATATTGGCAAGTCGGGAATAATCTCCTCCCAACCGTGACCCAGGCTCTAGGTGATAGTTTTGCCTTTGTATTTAGAAAATTAACCGTGCGTGCGAAGGTCGCCTCTCGGCACGGGAGGGGTTAACCATAAGGAAAGGGGTGCAACACTCAGAACTTCATGGGAAACCTTATTCCCCGTGTTTTACAGCTTATGTCTGCTCCGTACCTTGCCCCGGCTTCAAATGCCCAGCTGTGAGCAATCAAAGGAATGTTGGTAGGAGCGTTTCTTACCCCGGCTCAGGATTCACTCCTGAGCTTTCCGTCCTCATACACGTGCCATGGAGAGAGAGGGAGAATCCCAGGTCATTCCAAACAAAACGCGGTGCTTCGGGGCTGCCGGGTGCCGTTGGGATTTCACGGGGAGGGGACAGGTCAGAGGCAGCAGAAGAGGTTTCCGCGTCAGCGGGGGGCTGATCACGGGGCAGACACGTTTTCTCTTTGTGTTTGCTGAGAACTGAGCATCTTCCTGCTCTCTCCGTAGTGGCAGGTGGCCCCACGTGTGCTGGGGCACACACAGCTGGGGGATGCGGGGGGTGTCGCTGGGGCCCTGGCCCCCGTTCCTCCTGGCCCCTCGTTCCTCCTGGACCCCCATTTCTCCTGGATCCCATTTCTCTTGGACCTCTGTTCTTCCTGGACCCCCATTCCTCCTGCCCCCCTGTTCTTCCTGGAGTCCTGTTCCTCCCGGAGCCCCATTCCTCCTAGCGGCCCATTCTTCCTGTCCCCCTCTTCCTCCTGGACCCCATTCCTCCTGGACCCGGCTCCTCCTGACCTCCCCATTCCTCCTGGACCTCCGTTTCTCCTGGACTGTGTTCCTCCTGCTCCCAGCTCCTCCTGGACTCCTGGACCTCCGTTCCTCCTGCTGCCCTGTTCCTCCTGGACCCTGTTCCTCCTGCCCCCCCAGTTCCTCCTGGACCCCCATTCCTCCTGGACCCTCATTCCTCCTGGCCCCCATTCCTCGTGGCCCCGTGGCAGTGGCTGGGAAGGCACATTTGGAGATCAGGGTTTCATTTCTGGGGGGGTGATTTACACGTCTTCAAGAGGGAGCTGGGGAACCTCTCCTCCCAGAGGAACATCCTAGATTGCTCTGTGTGAAGGGCAGGCGCGAGCCTGTCCCCAGCCTCCCGCTGCCCCATGTCCCAGCTGCACTGTGCCCCCGGCCTGGAGCAGCAAGGGATGGCTGGGGCCACCAGCCTGCTCGGGGGACACCCCTTCGGGGGGGCTAATCTTCATAAGGATTGAAAAACTGCCAAATTCAGTGCAGTACATCTTGACGGCGATGAAACAAGCATCTTAGCAGAGTAGTTACTTTTTAAAAAAGGAAGAAAAACTCACTTTGTGGGACAAAGGTGAAACTGGGAGTTCTTTTCCAGCATCCCAGCATCGCCTTCTTTATCTGGGTTAACTACAGGTTTACATCTCCGTCGTGAAATGCTGAGTATTCAAGAATTAATTTCCATGTATTTGTTTTTAAACACCTTCCTCTTCATGATGGATGTACAGATAGTGCAGAGAACCTGGGACAGATAGACGAGCGTAGCCAGAAAAACCTGACGTTTGTGCTGAGTACCTGTTATCGTATATAAAAATGAAAACGCAAAGGTAGGAGGAGATGAGGTCTAGCCTTCTTCCAGCTGTTGAAGTTTTCAAAATGCTATAAAAGGCTAATGCAAGTGTGAATTCAGGCATCGTCTGTCCAGGTTTTTGTGCTGTGTCCCTCAGGGAGGTGCGTGCCTCCAAAGAGACCTGCACAGAACGGTTTTGATCAGCCTTTTCTGCACCGGTATTTATTTCTCTTTCAAAAACCTTTTTAACCTTAATAGCAAAAAAAAAAAAAAAAGCCTGGAGGCCTGGGGCTTCTCGTGGTTTTTCCCTTTGCTGCATTGTCTCAAGCGGAGTGGAGTTCCCACGTGAGGGTGCCCAGGTCTGCCTGGGTGCCCGCCTGTGCCCGCCGTGGCGGTTGCGAAGGGGCAGTGAAGGCAGAGATTTGCACATCAGCAGCAGAACCTGCCTGTACCTCCCATCCACATTTTAGGATTTGTTCTTTGTTGGTTTTTTGGTTGTTTTGTTTTTCCCCACTCCAGTCTGCCGAGCGCTGCGGTAGGGGGCTGTTTAAAGAGATGGAAATAAATAAAATATTAATAGAACTTCAAAGCGAGTTTGATTCTCTAAAGATAAGTATTATTTATAATCTACGCTCCCGGGCTGGGGGCAATGATTCCTATCTGCGCTCCACCTCGGGGCAGAGCTGTTGTTTGTATAACAGACAAACCGGTGGCACTGCTGGCTGCGGAGGGGAAGGGGCGGGGGGACAGAAAACGCAGCGTCCCCCGTGTCCCTGGTCCCCGAGCTCGCCGGCGTGGCTGCTTTCGGTCCCTCCCGCCTTGTACGCGTGGGCTTTATTCCAGAGTGTCGCATCCCTGCATCCCCTGGCAGACGGCGGGTGTCAGCCGCGTTTGGTGCTCTTGAAGGTCCGGGGTTCCTGCTGAAAGCAGCTGATGGTGGTTAAAGGAGAAAAGTAAATGGTTGGTGTAATTTAGAAGTCTTGAGGCCTGGGGTTTGCTGTAAAAGCGGGCGTTTGGGTGCCCAGGTGGGACAGGGCATCCCACAGTGGGGGAGACGCGGTGGCGTGGTGACAGCCAGCCCCTGGAGTCCTCTACTTGTGGGACCGCTTGGTGTGGGCTGGTTTTGATCTTTCACTATAGATACACGTGTGCGCACCTACGCGCACACACACAAAGGTGTGTGTTTGTGGCCTGGTAGGGTTGGAGTCTTCCTGTGTCTCAGAAAACACGCTCTGTGTGGGTAACGAAGCGATGGGGCCGCCCGAATCTTCTTGCAGGCGATTGAAACTGGAGAAATAAATTATCCAGGAAAACACGCTCTGGCAAGGCCGTTGCAAGGTGCTGGTTTGTGTGGCCGTAGAGGTGGAAAGTGTCGGTGTTTTGGAGCAGCCCCCTCGCTGTGGCCCGGGGAGGATCGGGGCTGGGAGCCTGAGCTCCATCCCATCTCGGGATGCCGGCCTCCCCCTGGAGAGAGGGGAAAATGGGCCTGGAGTCAAGCAGAGTGGATAAGAAATGGGGGTTGTTTCGTGTAGGGGTGGCCATAGGTTGGAATTTGCCAGTTGGCAGGAGAAGACGCTGCAAATCTCAACAAGTGAGATTGATCACCTAGTGGGTTGTAAAAGAGAAGAGAGAGTTTTTATAGAATCACAGAATGATTTGGGTTGGGAGGGACCTTAAAGATCATCCGGTCCCAACACTCTTCCATGGGCAGGGACACCTCCCACCAGCCCAGGTTGCTCCAAGCCCCGGCCAACCTGGCCTTGAACCCCTCCAGGGATGGGGCATTGAATTGATCGTTCAGTTGTGAGACATAACATAAGTGGTGACTCTCCAGATCTCTTGAGAACCTAAAGGAGAGGAAATGTGAGGGAATCTTTTTTTTTCATTGGAACCAATTTTTAAAATGTACATAAAACTTTACATCGGTATGTCAACAGTGAAGTGGTGGTGTCTTTGTGGCATCTTTTTTTTTTTTTGCATCTGAATTCAACACTTCAGTTTCAAAATCCTCCAAATCGTGAGCTTTCAATTATTAGCAGGTCTGCTTCTTGACACGATAAAACAAGAGGTATTGTCAAGAATTTAGGCCAAATAATCAAGATAGCCGGGTTGTCCCTCTTCAAGCTGGACCACCCAACTGGAGGCACCTCCCGTAGCCGCATTACGGAGGTGGTCCGGGGGAGGAGGTGGCTGCTCCGGGGCAGGAGTGGGATGAGATTCGTGCTGTCTCGGGGTCTGTCTGTCTGCACAGGTCGGGGATGGAGCCCAGGGAAGCTGGCAGGAAAGGGGAGGGACGCAGAGCGAGCCGTGGCCTCTGTCACAGCCCCTTTATGGCTTCCAGCCGCTCTCCGGAGCTCTGCTCCAAGGGTGGTGGTGACTCACCCACCAGAAGTGGTGTCACATGTTTCTTTGTCTTTATCGACCTCGAAACGAAATGGTTTTTGTCTTTCGTAGAAAAATGTATGTTGGAGGGGATTTGTGGAAGTGGATAAAGGAGGAAGGGATGAAAGCCCTGCTCACGATGGGGCCAGCGTTGGCGTCAGGTCCAGCGCCCAAGCTAGGCTGCGTTGCCCAAGGTCGTGTCCAGCTGAGCCAGGGTGTCTCTGGGGATGGAGAAGGACAGCCTGCTTCACTTGGTGTTTTCTTTCATAGGCGTGGGGAAAAAAACACTTTTTCCCCTCAGAAGGATGTCATGGGGATTTTACTGCTTTTTCTCCGTTGAGGTTTCAGGAAGGACTGCGAGCTCCAGGCGCGCTGTAACAACTCAGTCTCCCTTAAAGCCAAATAACGCCCGTTTCGGTCTTTTCTTAGTACCTCATGTTTTAAAAATTAGAATGTCTCAACAAGGAGAGAGTTTTTGTCTCTGCTATTTTACACTAGCTTTCGGTTATTTGCATTTCGTCTAGTAGTGAAAGATTTTCTCAAGTTCCCCTTGGCAGGATTCCCTTTTATCTTTCTCACTGCGGTCTCGACTTGCTGGTAACAATTATCCCATATTATCTTGTAAGTCTGATTAGAAACATCCCTCCATCTTTTTTTATCCAAGTACTTACTTTTTTGAGAATAAAGAGCGATTTACAGTTCTCCGCCGGGCTTATCACCCCTTTGCGCGGGAGCGGGAGGGGATGCAGGCACCTGAGGAGGTGGAGCGGTGGCTTTTCCATCCCTGTAGTTGTCCGTCCATCCATCCCTCTCCGGCTTGGAGCTGCCGTGAAGGAGCAGCGCCGGTGTTACTGCTCCGGGGGCTTTTATATCAAAATCTCCTGCAGCTCCTGACAGTTTTGCTCTTCAGACGCTTAACTCTTCTTGGCGGTCTTCTTAATTTAACGAAGGAGCAGCCCTGCTCCGCGGTGGCGGTGAGCTGTGCAGAAGGGATGGCTGCCTTTCCATCGCGCCCGCGCTGTCAGCTCCGATGATGGCATTGCTGGAGTGTTTAATAAAACCTTCATTGGTGTATTACCCGGAGTCACGGCGCTGGCAGGGATGGTGCCCCTTCGGGTTTGGGACTCGGTGGTTAATGAAATACAGCGAGCGCTAATTTGGAGGGGGCTTCTCGTTTTGGAAAGGCAGGTGACACGTTATTATGTTTGGGGGTGGGGTGGGGGGGTGGCGGGGGCCGCGCCGCTCGCTGCCGCAGCTCCCGCTGTCAGAGGCTTAGCTGGCATTACGGGGGGAAAAAATGGCAGGCCTGCGAATCTGATCCCCCGCGATGGAAGTCGAATGCCAAATTGAAATTCCTGCAGGATTTCCGATAGCAATGGGGGAATTGCGAAGCCCACAATTAAGCATATGGGCATTAAGATAATTGTCAGATCTGTTGGCGGACATGATAGAAGACAGATGGGGAGGAATCGGCGTGCTCGGCTGCGGCACCCTGGGAGACAATTTGACGTTTTACCTGCCTGAGCTGCTCTGCCGTGTTTGTCACGGGGCGCGCGGCGCGGCGTCCTCCCGGGCGGCGTGTGCGGTGTGCGTGGTGTGTACGGCGTGTGCAACGTGTACGGTGTGTGCGGTGCGTGCGGTGCGGCTGGACGGGCTGTCTGCGCCCTCTAGTGAAACGCAGCCCAGTGCCATATCTCCCCGTCCCTCTCCCGGGGTCCCCGGGACACGGGGCTCAGCTGTCTGTCCGGCACCCCGTCTGTCCAGCACCCCGTCTGTCCGGCACCCCGTCTGTTCGGCACCCCATCTGTCCGGCACCCCGTGGTCTCACCGCTGCCTCTCTCCTCTCCCCGGCAGGTGGGAGCACATCGCGAGGACGGGGTCAGCCTCCGCGGCAGCCACTCGCTCGTGCCAAACCAGGTCCCGGTCCCCCAGCTGCCCGTCCAGTCCGCCACCTCCCCGGATTTGAACCCGCCCCAGGACCCGTACAGGGGTGAGTACCATCCCGGGACGGAGCATCCCCAGACACACAGCTGGGATGAGGGAGGAGGTGTCCGTGCTTCTGGTCCCAGGGATGCTGGGGACTGTGACGCAGCGCAGGGCATGGCGGGGACAGCAGGGCAGAGCCCGTTTGCTAATTCAGCTCTGCTCCCCGAAACACTCCCTTTTTTTTTTTTAATTTTTGCTTTAAGCAGCAAAATTAAAGAGTGTAGAAAACACTGCAAGACACATGTCAAAAAGCTGTTTAAGCGTTTAAGGAAAAGAAGTTTAAGAAGTTTAAAGGAGGCTGAGGGGAGATCTCCTCGCTCCCTACGACTGCCTGAAAGGAGGGTGTAGCAAGGGGGGGTCGGTCTCTCTCCTAGGAAGCAGCCTCGAGTTGCACCGAGGGAGGTTTAGGGTGGATATTAGGAAAAAATTTCACACCAACAGGGTTATCAAGCATTGGAAGAGGCTGCCCGGGGCAGTGGTGGAGTCGCCGTCCCTGGAGGGATTTAAAAGCTGGGCAGACGTGGTGCTGAGGGACGTGGGGTAGTGGTGGCCTTGGCAGGGTTGGGTTGATGGTTGGACTCGATGACGTGAAAGGTCCCTCCCAACCTGGGCAATTCTATGATTCTATAAGAAGTTTAAGAAGAGAAGTTGAAGGAAACACTGCAGGACACAGATGAAAAAGCAGTGAGCTTAAGGCGAGACTCAGACCGGTGGATTTTCCACCACCTTTCCAGTTCTGGCTGCGGGCAGAGCGTGCCCCTCCTTGGCTCGTGGGACGTGCTGCACTGGCCGAAGCCTGGCAGATGCCTCTGCAGGGTCGTTGCAAAGCGGGGCTGGAGGTAGCCAAACCCAGAGGACCCCAAGGGTTGTCGTTATTCCTAGAGGCAGCGGATCTTCCCGTTAAAGCGTGGAAGAAAGAGCCTAAACTCTAAACTGTCAGGGTGCCTTACAAGGTCCTGCTCGTTCATCGCGGCCGAGGTATTTTGATTATTTTGAGAATGGCATATTAAAGATGATATTTTTTTCAAGGTGAAGGAAAAGTTATGTTGTGATTGAAGAACAGGAGTAGCAGCCAGGTGTCCTGTGTCCCCTCCCACGGCTACCTAGCAGTTGGAAATGCCGGGCTGGGCAAGGTCACAAGCTCCCTGGCCGCTTTGTAAAATGCGGATCATGTCGTCTGCGAATAGGTAGTGAGCGCGCAGAACTCCTTCAGACGTAGCTGATGTTTTGCAGACACCGACCCCCATCTGTTCCTGAAGGCAGAGGAGCAGAGCTGGACCTCAAAGTCCCAGCTGAAACCCCCTTTTCCGGAGGTGCCACCCCCAGGCCTGGCTCCGCAGCAGCCAGCTGGGGCTGTCCCCTTCGTCGGGGACAGAGGGGACAGACCCGCACCACTGAGGCGTTGGTTTTAGTGCTGCTTTGACGGCTCGTCCCTGTGTTCTCTCGCAGGCATGCCAACCGGACTGCAAGGGCAGAGCGTCTCTTCGGGTAGCTCTGAAATCAAATCTGACGACGAGGGAGACGAAAACCTCCAGGACACCAAGTCTTCTGAGGACAAGAAACTAGAGGATGACAAGAAGGATATCAAATCAATTACTAGGTCAAGATCTAGGTAACAGTATATAATAGTGTCGCTTCATTTAATTCCTTTACTGGATTTCGATGAAGTGAACAGAACAGGAGGAAACTATGAGGTTTCTTCCTGGCAGGTAAAACCACAGCCTAAGAGTTACGGCATGGCTGTTCTGGCAGTACCGAGCGCCTTTCTGGTACCTGTACTCCAGGACATCCTCAAATTCGAACAATTCCCAAATTTGGACACTGAGCAAGTTCTCCGCAAGCTGCAAAGAGATTGCGTTACGCTCAAAATCTATGAATTGGGCTGTTATTCCTCTCTGCCGGTGCTTGCAAATTGGAATACAGTGTGGATTTCCATCTCTTTAAAAACGTGCCGAAGAGCTGATCGCGCCTGCGTCTGAGCTAACAAACCGCGTGCTTTGCTTTTATCTCTGAAATAAATTTATCATTCCCAGTCCTCCATTTCTGTAAATCTCTAGGGCTCCTTAGGTTTAGAGGTCTTTACTTGTTTGGCGTATTCTTTGTAAATTTTCAGAAGGTATTAGTGAAGCCGTGGCTGGATTTTATCATTTGGGAACGCCTGCCCATGGTGAACAGGAATCTATGGGCGCTGCAAAGGTGAACCTGGGCGAGGGACAGCCTTTCCTTCTGTCCCTTGGTTTTCCCCTGCCGCGCCAGGACAGATACTCGTCAGCGTAGCAAAAAATCCCAATCAGGCTGAAATCCGGGCACGAGCCTGCTTTGTGCGGGGGATTTTCTTTTTTTAGAGATGAATGGCAGTGTCCTTCTGCCTTTTCTCCTTCCACTGCTCCGGCCGGCGCCCGCCCGTGTTTAAAACGTTAATTGCATTCACGTCTCTTACGACTGGAGAAAATACGTGACACTCGAGATTTTCTCTGAATAAATGTGTTGAAGTCACCATATGTAGAAGTGAGGCTTTCATGCGCGTTTATGATATGGTAAGAAGAAAGCACCTTTATGCTGATGTGAGGTGATCGGAGTTCTTGTTAATTCAACAAATATGCTGTCGCTTATGCATATTTATATGTGCTTTGAAGCTTTTGTAGGCTAACATTTTTGCTTTTAACATGCTTGCAGCTTTAAAAGGTTACTCCTGGTATTTAGTTATGTGTCTAAATCCATGTTGTTAGGGCTGCTGAAAATTTATTACTCCATTTGCATAACCAATTCAAATTATATAGTGCCAGTGACTCACCAGTGGATGTGTTTTCGATTTAAAATCATCATTTTATCCAGATAGAAAGCAGTTTTGTTGCAGAAAGCATGCAGAAGTTGACCGTAGGGCCCTTCGTGGCCATCCATTACTTGGGTGGCTCTTTGCCCAGGGGCGTTCCGGTGCCCCGTGCGGGGGCTGGGGTGCTGCCCACTCCCGTGGCCCCCCACTGCCACCATTGGACAGGACGATTATTCCCCACCTTCGGTAGCAGAGAAACGTCCTTCCCAAACCGGAATAACGGTCTGCTGAAAGGGAAATGTGTAAATGCAGGGTCATCTTTCTGGCTTGGAAGCTACTGCTGAGTGGGGGTGCGCCACCGCTTAAAAGCGTTGCAGTATTGCCTGCGATAAAATATGTTACTGAAAAAAAAAAAGCTTTATATTTGTGTCTTTTAAATATCAGAAGTCCTGCCTTGCAGATTGTAAAGCTTCGTTACAAACCAAGGCTTTGCCCAGTGTAAAATGTTAGGAGGCCAGATTTTGCGTAGGTTTGGTGGAAGAGGAGCGGCAAATCAGAATGGCTCAGACGGTGTCTGGGCGTGACTTGCTCGTGACTTTGGACAAAGTCTGTTGAAAATCTTTGCGCTGTTTATTCTCTGCACCATTAGAAAATGATGTATTCCTTTTGTCTCCCAGCAATAACGATGACGAAGACCTGACACCGGAGCAGAAGGCCGAGAGGGAAAAGGAAAGGAGAATGGCCAACAACGCTCGGGAGCGCCTGCGCGTCCGCGACATCAACGAGGCTTTCAAGGAGTTGGGCCGGATGGTGCAGCTCCATCTGAAGAGCGACAAGCCCCAGACCAAGCTCCTGATCTTACACCAGGCCGTGGCTGTCATCCTCAGCTTAGAGCAGCAAGTCAGAGGTCAGTGTGCCACCTCTTGTGTCTCCTGACGTCCCTCCTGGGCTTCGGCCATGCCAAACACACCTTCCTGGCTTGGGGAAATCCTGGAAAGGGCACCAGGAACCAAGAAGAGAGGCAAGACCTTGGCACCCAGAGGCAGACAAGCATCTCCGAGCACCCGGGGTGCCAGTGTTCCCCTCCAGCTCTAGCACTGGGGATGCTGGTGTAGCTCCTGGCAGCCTCGGCACATTTTACCTTCTTTAGCAAGATCCAAGTGCAGTATTAAGCTTGGCTGCTCCGTCGCAACGCTCAAACGCGGAGGTGTTTGCAGGGCTTGTGTATGGAGTCACGCTGCATTTCAGCGCTTGGCCTGACCAAGCTGCATCCTCCTCTTCAGCCCGTTAAATTCCCTGGAGCCAATAACTGTCCATTCATTATTTGAAACGTCGGTCTCTTCTCCCAAGGAACAGGCGATAGGACAAGAGGAAATGGCCTCAAGTTGCGCCAGGGGAGGTTTAGGATGGATATTAGGAAAAATTTCTTCACCGAAAGTGTTGTCAAGCCTTGGCCCAGGCTGCCCAGGGACATGGTGGAGTCACCACTCCTGGAGGGATTTAAAAGCCGGGCAGACGTGGTGCTGAGGGACATCGGTTAGGGGTGGGTTTTGTCAGGGTTGGGTTGATGGTTGGACTCAATGATTGGAAAGGTCCCTTCCAACCTAAATAGTTCTATGATTCTATGATTTAGCGATGGTTTTTGTCAGTGTTGGGTTGATGGTTGGATTCACTGATCTGAAAGGTCCCTTCCCACCCAGGCAATTCTGTGATTCTATGACCAATCTGGTATTAAAATGGGAATGTTTGACGTGGCCTTTTTGCTTCAATTCAACAGAAAGAAACCTGAACCCGAAAGCAGCGTGTCTGAAAAGAAGGGAAGAAGAGAAAGTATCTTCAGATCCTCCTCCGCTTTCCCTGGCAGGACCCCACCCTGGGATGGGAGACGCCTCCAATCACATGGGACAGATGTAAAAAAAAATTAAAGGCAAGTTCATTCGCAGCCGTGCCTCGGGACCCCCTGCCCCACACCGGGGGGCCGCAAACAGGGGGGGACGTGCCAGCCCATCCCTTGGAAAGTGATTTTTGGGTGGCCCGGCCAGCGCGGGTGGTTTGGGAGGCGGCGGGGTGCTGGAGGAGGGTGTGGGGACCCCCGCTCGCCTCCCCGGGACTGATGAGATTTTTTACTTCTTCCGCAGGTCCAAGTTGCCACATTTCTTCATTTAAGCAAGAGACCACTTCCTTAACAGCTGTATTATCTTAAACCCACATAAACACTTCTCCTTAACCCCTTTTTTTGTAATATAAGACAAGTCTGAGTAGTTAAGAATCACAGACGCAAGAGATTTCAGCATTCCCGATTATTAAAACCGAGAAAAGGAAAAAAAAAAAAAACAAAAAAACAAACCACCACCACAACAACAACAACAAAAAAAACCACGAAAAAAAAACCACAAACAAAAAAAAGTGCAACTTGAGGGACGACTCTCTTTAACATATCATGCAGAATGTCTAACGCAGTATGTTACGAGCTGTAAGTGCACAGCCCAGAGACTGAATGGCAATCTTCTCCACACTGTGGGACAATGCATTTGTGCCTAAACTTTCTTTTGGAAAAAAAAAACAAAACAAAAAAAAAAAAAAAAAACAAAAAAAAAGGAAAAAAGAAAAAATATAATTAATTTGTAAGTCTGAGAGTTAAAAAAAAAAATATTTAATTTAAAATTGTAAACTTGCAATAATGAAAAAGTGTACTTCTGAAGAAAAAAAAAAGGAAAAAAAAAAAAACCCGAGCGTTTTTGTTGGTGTGCTAGACAGCTAGTGTTTATACTTACTGGATATTAAAAGGGAAGCTTTGCTGCCCAGATATTTACAAAACCAGCAAACGTCCTAATGAAAACTGAAGCGATGACATTAGCCATTCCTTAGGGTAGGAGGAACAGATGGATCTTATAGACCTATGACAAATATATATATATAAATATATATATAAATATATATTAAAAATTTAGTGAATATGGTAAGCTTTTGTTCATTTGTTTCGGACTTTTTTGCTCCTGTAAAAAAATAGTACTGATTAACTTTTTTAAAAAGAAGATTTTACTGTAAATAAGGATTTTTTTTCGTCTTATTTCTGTCCCCCCGTCCCCGTTCCCCCTCCCTCCCCCGTTTTTTCGTTGTTGTCACCCGTAGTGCCAGCTCTGTCTCTGGAGGGGCGGCGCGGGCTCTAACGCTGACCCTGACCTTGCTTCTCATTCATAAGGAAAAGTGGCGAGTCGTTCCCGCCGTCCGGGGGCGCGGGGGGACGGGGCGGGGGACGGGACACGGGACGCGGAGGGGGACGCGGAAGGGGGACGCCCCGCCGCCCCCCCCCCACCCCAAAACCCTGCCGCCCCCCCCACCGACCCCACCCCCCCCACCCCCCCCCGGGCTGGGATTTTCAGAGGTACAAGGTTAGAATGCTCCAATGTTACCACTGTGCCTTCCAATGTTTATATCATCGGAAACGTAACGGAATCAAGTGGCTGTGATTAACGAACCGATTAAAGCGTTACCTATGTGTGTAGCCTAAATAGTGTGCAGTGAGGCGTTGCTGAATACATGGTCAGATTTTTTGGGGGGGGGGGGGGGTGGGGGAAGGGGTGGGAGGGGGGGGCGGGGGACCATTGCGGGGCGGGGGGTGGCGGGGATGGGGCCGGGGCGGGGGGGGGGGGAATTGCAAGTAGTGTGACAGATTTGATCGACTTCTCTCTTTCCGTTGTTCTTCTCTCGTTTTTTAAGTGGATTATTTAAGCGTAGACCACTTGCTGCCTCCTCCTTTCTTTGTGAAAAATGCCAATTTCGGTCATCATGCAGCATTATACCGAGCCTTATGAGTCCTAAAGCATTAAGTTGCACTTTCTCGAGGAGGGGTGGTAGTACAGTATTTCTCTGGCCAGTACGAATGAAGTTTTTACTGAACATATTTAATAGTAACATAGCTCAAACTATGGCACAGCAGCTCATCAGATAACTAGCTTTGGAGTCTGGGCGCAATCGAACCAACTTCCATAGCGAACCTTAATAACGATGGACTTTGGTGTACAGTGCGATTAACAGATAGTGCTCCTAGTTAAGTATTTGTCAGCATCCTTTTGTCTCTTAATTCCAGCTTCTATTTTTACAGCCACACCAACCTGGCATGTATTTGAAATAAAATCTCCCTGTTCGAGTAGATTTTTCCACCTATCAACACTGAATAAATGCCATAAATCCATCAAACGGTCTAAATGTTCCATCTGTTCTCCTGTTTTGCCAGTTATAGAGTAATGAAAAAATACATTTGTAAATTTTATGCAACAAATGGCAAACGTATCATTATTTTGAAATTGTGTATGTAAAAGTTATATTTTTACATGTAGACTCTTGTTATTATGTGTTTTAATACATTGTATCGGGTTTGGTTTTTTTTTGTTTGTTTATAAAAATCTGTGTGGTTAAAAAAAAAGCAACAAAGTCTCATTTAAACGAAACAGTGAGATACGAGAATCTGAATTTTATGTTTGTTTCTGAAAAAAAAAAAAGAAAAAAAACAAAACGTAAAGAACAAATACGATAGTTAACCACGTGCTCACCTTGGCCGTCCCCATTCCCATTCGGATTAGCTGTGTGCGTGCTGAAAACTGTAAATACCTTCCGTAGCGAGAAAACTTCTCAATGTTTTTGAGTTGCCGATAAGTTTCTCAAATGTGGAGGTGGATTCAACTGCTAGAGGAGGAGACCGCGCTCCATCCCCAGCGGCAAAGGCTTTCTTGCAGGAGAACGGCTGGACTCGGAGCGGGTTGATCGGAGAGGTGGGGCGGGATAAAGCTGGAGCCCCCCCCAACCCCGAACCCTGGCGCTGAGGGGTCGGGGGTCCCCGCGGGGGCTGCTCCGCGCTCTGCTGGGCCTCCGGATGCTGCCAAGAGCACGATGCCGATGAACAAGCCATACGATAGTGTGTTTTCCAGGAGGCCTCGGAGCCGGCGGATCACGCCGGGTTCCATCCGAGAGCACCCCGGGGTAGGGAGCGGCACGGAGACCATCAGGATGCCGAGGACTGTGCTTCTCCTAAACCGTGTAAAAAAGAAAAAAATAATAATGATAAGACCAACTTCACGTTTATTTAAAGCGATCTGTGAACAGACAATAAATGACCGGTTTAGTTTCTTCTGGAACTTAAAAAAAAAAAAAAAAAGAAAAAATAAGGATGGAAAAGCTTTTGTTGTCGGGCCAGCAGCGGGTCTGGCGGGGCAGCCGGGGCGATGCCGGGCGGCTCCCGCTGCCGGGATGGATGTGGCAGGCGCCTGGCCCCCGGGCGACGCACCCTCCTCCCTCCCGGGTGGAAGGACCCAGCACCCTGGCCGGCTTCCACTCCAGACAAGGCGAGATTTCGAAACCAAAAGCCCCTCACGAGCGTGTAACCCGTCGGTTTTTTGCCATCATTTCCCAGCCCCCCGGGAAGGCGTGCGCATCCCGAGCTGCCTTTCTCCGAGGGGATTGAGCCGATGCTACCGGAATGAAAGCGCCGAAGGTTTTAGAAAGCCGTACCCTGGGGTAACAGAACCGGGCCGAGAAACTCTGAAAGAACGAAATCTCGAATTAGCGGCTTTATCTGACCTGATCCACCTCCACATTCCAGTAATTTATGAATGCGCCGAGTAGGGAACCCGTTCATCCGGAACTTTTTTACCATTCGTCTTCTGTGTAGCTGCGAGGAACACTCATGTTTATACAACTGTCAGTCCTACCAGTGATGCAACTTGTACCGATTCAGTCTTCCGAGCTTTTTTGGGTTGGTTTGGGGCTTTTTTTTTCAGTTTTTTTTCAGGGGTCGGGGGTGGGGGTGGGGGGGAAGGTGCTGAAGACGGGGGGTGGGGGGGTGGGGAGGTCAGGGAGAGGAGGGGGGGGTTCACCTTTGTATCCAAGAGGCAGAAGAATGATGCGTGTCCAAAAAAGCGAACAATCCAGAATATTTGCCAGGAACGAAGAGATTTCAGCGGAAACAAGCACAAATGAAAAAAAAAAAAAATTCAAAAAAAAATTCAAAAAAAAATAGGAAAAAAAAAAAGAAAAGAAAAAATTAGTCCACTGGTTGACTGGAAAAAAAAAAAATAATACAAAACCTAGAGGTGGAATACGATGAATTCCAACACAGCGGGGCACCAGGGCCCGGGGGGGCCCTACCTTTTCGTTTCCTTTTTGTTTTGTTTGTTTGGGTTTTGTTTTGTTGGGTTTGGTTTGTTTTTTTAAAAAAACAAAACAAAACAAAACAAAAACAAAACACCCGTTCTTTCTCATGGGACTTGAAGTTGATTCATATTTGTGCAGTGCTGGTTTGACCATACTCATTTCAAGTATTATAGACTTATGTAATGGTGAAAATATATGAACTGTGGCCTTTTTCATTCTTGTTACTTGTGATGCAATTAAGTGAAGATAAGAAAAAAAAAAAAAAGCAGAGATTTACCATGTATCAGTGCCTGGCTTTTTGTTATAAAGCTTCGTTTGTCTAGTGCTCTTTTTGCTATAAAATAGACTGTAGTACACCCTAGTAGGAAAAAAAAAAAAAAAACTAAATTTAAAAATAAAAAAATATATTTGGCTTATTTTTCACAGGAGCAATCCTTTTATACCATGAATATTACGGAGAAAAAAAAAAAAAAAAAGAAAAAAAATTGTCAGATTCTGAATATTTCTTCTTTGTAGATTTTTGGAATCATTCTGAGTAAAAGTTTGTTACTTTATTTTACTATTTAAAAGATGTTATTTTACCATGTGTTATTGAGATGAAACTGTATGGTAGCTTTTTTTTTTTAGTTGTAGGTCGCAACGGGGAAATTTTTGCGACTGTACACATAGCTGCAGCAGTAAAAATGAAAAAAAAAAAAAAACAAAAAAAAGGGGAAAAAAAGAAAAAAAAGGAAAAATATCAAAAAAAAAAAGAAAAAAAAAAAGATGAACAGTTACACCTTGTTTTCAATGTGTGGCTGAGTGCCTCGATTTTTTCATGTTTTTTGGTGTATTTCTGATTTGTAGAAGTGTCCAAACAGGTTGTGTGCTGGAGTTCCTTCAAGAAGATGACAAGCAAACAAAGCCAGCTTGGTGTAGGCCATTACCTGTTTCTCATCTGTAGTTATTCGATGCCGTCATGTACATGACCGTTCTGTAGCAATAAATGTGCCATTTTTATAAACCCTTTCCGACACTTGGCTTTCATTTCATTCCGCGTTGCCCAGCGCCGCCGGGGCCGGCTGCACCCCGGCCTGGTTTTGGGGGGGTTCTTAGGAGAACGGGGGCGCTTTTTTTTTATATATATATATATGTGTGTGTGTGTGTGTGTGTACAAAAAGATACGTTTTTGTGTGGCCTGGCGGGCTCGGTGTTGCGCGGCTGGGGTGGCCGGAGGAGCCGGGGTCGAGCGTTTCGGGCTTCCCCCACGTTGGCTTCTTCACCCTCCGGGAACGTTGGCAAAGGCACGTGCTCTAAAAACACATTTTCATTCGCATCTAGATTTTGCTCTGTTCCCTAAGTAAAACACCTGTGTTTCACCCTGAAACCCGAGCCCCTGGAAGAATACAAAGCACCTGCTCGATGCTGGAGCGCGGGCAAAGCCGACCCACGAGCCTTGGAAAAACAGGCGGAATCTGTAAAACCCGAGGCTGCGTATCTGCCAAAAATGTGGACCGCGGAGGGCTGCGCTGTGGCCGGGCGTGAGTCGCTGGGTCAGCTCTTCCGTAGGCTTTTCTCCGCCACGGTTTCACGGTTGGAGCCGGCGTGAAGACCCAAGATGCACAACGGTTGCAAACCGAGCGTTGCCAACCACACTCACGGTTTCACGGTGTTTACACTTGGTTTTTGGTAATAATTCCCTTGCGGTTGGCACTGTTGGACCTTCTCAAGCCCGATGGAAACCGCCGAGTTCAGACCCGTTACAAACTCCTCGCCTCACATCTTACCGAATCGCGGTGGTGGGGGACGTACAAGCTGAGAGGGGACCTTGGTGGAACGGCCTTGGGTTGGGTTGGGTTGGGACAAGCTCGGGGGGGGGCCTGGTTCACGCCACGCGTGTACGACACCCGAGATGGACATAAAAACCACTGCAGATTTGCACTGAGGAATTCTTTATCCTGCGCGGTGTCTCTGGGATCATGTCAGCACCCTGCAAGGCCCATCAGGGCGGCCCTCGGTGGCAAAAAGTGAGGACTTGATTTAACGGGTGGTACGTGACGCCCACCTGATCCTTGCCACGCTTGTGAACGGTGACACCTCTAGTTTTGCCAACGAAGGGAGTTCTGTTGCCGCGGTTTTCCCTTCTGCCACGATTCGTCATTGCTCCTGAACGATGCCGTTCGGTCTGTTTCAGTGTTCCAAATGAAACGGCGTGTTTAACCCAGTTTTCCTTCCCCACCAGGACAGGGGGGCATTTTAAATCACTGCGGCCGCTGGCTCCGTGGGGTTTCCTGGGGGAGGGTGCTCTGACTTCTCAGAACATGAACGGTTTAGTGCTGGTTTTTGCCAGAGTTGGGTTGATGGTTGGACTCGATGATCTGAAAGGTCCCTTCCAACCTCGGCAATTCCACAATTCCCTGATCTCCAGTTAATCCCTGGTGGAGAAGGTGGCTTTCGGGTCCAGCCCGTCAAGGCTATGCGTGGCTGGCCCAGGGGGGTCTCCATGTGCACTGCCGGCTCTCAGCTCGTTTTGGAGGAACTCCTGCAACCCCTGGGCCCACCACCCTGCTTTTCATCCGCAACCAGCACAACCAGACCTCTCCTTCCCAGCACTGAGAGCCTGGACCCAGCAGGAGCCCCTGCCCTTTTCTGCCTGCGTTACCTGCTCTGAAGATGCCACCGGAGCCACCTGCCCAGTGCGTCTGGGTGCTGCCAGCCCTCCTCTGCCCGGGAAGCATCATCCCCGCTGCCATCGGTCCCAGCACAGCCCGGCTGGAGCGAGAAGCCGGGCGGGCAGGGATGGAGGAGGAGGAGGAGGCAGCGTGGGCAACCCAGCACCAGCCACCCGGCCACCACCCGGTGCCCACATCTTCCCCCGGGCACCAGGGCCGCTCGCCAGCGCTCAGGGGTTAGTTCTCCACCTGCAGAAACCAAAGGTGTTTTACTGAGAGGGTGTCCCGAGGGGCTGCGAGGGCTGGGACGGGCGCACGGGTGGGATGGGCACCGGGCACAGCTCTGCCAGCCCAGGGATGGGCAGAGAGGGGATGGAGACGCTGGGAGGGCTGGAGCCCCTCTGCTGGGAGGACAGGCTGAGAGAGCTGGGGGGGTTCAGCCTGGAGAAGAGAAGGCTCCGCGGAGACCTTCCAGCCCCTTCCAGTCCCTCAAGGGGCTCCAGGAGAGCTGGGGAGGGACTCTGGATCAGGGAGGGGAGCCACGGGATGAGGGGGAACGGTTTTAAACGGAAAGAGGGGAGATCTAGATGGGATATTGGGAAGCAATTCTTTGGTGTGAGGGTGGTGAGCCCCTGGCCCAGGTTGCCCAGAGAAGCTGTGGCTGCCCCATCCCTGGAGGGGTTCAAGGCCAGGTTGGCCGGGGCTTGGAGCAACCTGGGCTGGTGGGAGGTGTCCCTGCCCAGGGCAGGGGGTGGCACTGGACGGGCTTTAATGTCCCTTCCAACCCAAACCATTCTGTGATTTGGCCACTGACAGCAGCTCAGCCACGCCACATTTAGAGGGCTTTCAACAGGACATTCAGTTGGTAATTCATTTATGAGGAGTTTGGGCTTTGCTTTTTTTTTTTGGTTTGTTTGTTTACTAATAAAGCTACGGGTCTCCAAATTTCTTCCAAAAAAGAATAGAAGAGCTGAAGGGTGAAAGAATGGGTTTCATTCTTCTGTTGCCTCTATAGATAGAGTCTGGATGAGGATTCGTCCCACCCTGTCCCGTGGCCGACAGCTCGAGGAAAGCTGGCTTGATACCCCATGCAATTACTCCTCAGTTATGTTGGTAGCCAGTAAATACATCTCAAGTGTCCTGAGCTTGTAAATCTTCGCAGTGGGAACACTGGGAATGAAACCGCCTCGTCCTCTCGGCTCGGACAGGGAGCCCGGCGGCGTTACACAGACGGGGACATGGGGGGGACAGGGACTCTCAGCCCCATCCGAGCCCGAGAAGAGCCCTCGGGTGAACACCCTGTATTGACTTTCTCTGGGCATTTAGGTTTGGGGTTTTTTTTTTTGTTTTGTTTTGTTGTGTTTTTTTTTTTAAAAACAACGCTGAGGCTAAAATGCAGCTCCCCTGCTCTCGTTTCCTTCCCACTGTGGTTCTCAGAGCTGAAACCTGCTCACGCCGGGGCGCGACGAGGGGCACGCCGGCACAAAGGCTTTCACGCAGCGTCGTCCTTTTACGTCTGGATGCCAAACGCCCTGGCCCTGCTGCTGGCAGCTCCCCACGCTTATTTGAACCCTAGCACTCATCGATTTGGTGGCACGGACCGTCTCTGAAGACAAGCCCTCCTGGCCTGGAGGGAAGAACGCGGTGGCTGACTCACCTCCTACTTCAGGGCGTCCCCCAGACGCCGCATGGCTGGCAGATGCTGCTTCGCACGTGGGCAAGGGGAGGGTGCAAACAGCCTTTGGGCTTTGGTATGGGTGTTGGCGTGCTCGAGGAGGAGGAGAGGAGCGGGGCTGGTTCGGGGACAGCAGGGGCTGTCACCCAGCGCCATGGGGAGCAGATGGCACCGCCAGGCCAAGCGGGCTGGCCCTCGGCTCCGTGCCGGCGTCTCAAAGATCGCCAAAAAAAGACAAGACATCGCCACGGCTTCTTGCCTGTGATTAGGAGAAAGACCTGGTGTTTTGGGTAGTCCTATTTACAGAGCAGTTCCTCTCGCGGAGGGAACATCCCCGGGGAGCCGGGCCACCCGTGCAGCGGTGGCTTTCGCAACGGCTGCGTTTTTCTGATGCCAAAAAAGAGCAATAATAGAGAAAACAGGGCAAGAGCAAAAGTCCTGCATCAGTTTGCATGCAATGCCTCTGCCTGAGCTCCCCCACAACCCAGGAGGACTCAGCCCCTGCCGGCCGGTGGGTGAGTGGCCACAGGTGCCGCTCTGGTGGCCATCGGGGCAGTGGCAGCAACCTCAGAGGGTTTTGCAGAGCTCCTGGTGGGACAGACTGGGGAAATCTGTCCCCTCGGAGCAGAAGCTGGTTATAAGCTATGCTGGGCAAACTCTGCCCCACTCTACCCAGCCAAGGCACACAGCGTTAGCCCAGGGGCCAGTGCAGGACAAGGCAGCCCGGGGTCCCGTGCCCCAAACCGCTGCGCAATGACGGTGTTTGGCACGGGCAGGCTTTGCTCAGCGGGCACTGAAAAGGCCCAGGGCACACACCAGGGTGGTGGCCACCGGCCCTCATGGTGGCAGTGCCCATTGGTAGCTGTCACCTGGTGTCCCCAGGCTGCTCGTTTTGAAAATTGCCTCTGGGAGCAGGGTGGTGGCAGTGGAAAATAGCCGCGCGGGCACGCGCACGGTGCTTCTGCTAGGAAAAAAACCAGGGGTGCCCAAAGCCGTGGGAGGGGGGTGCTGCGGGAGAAAGCCCAGGGCAGCCACCCAGGCCAGACCGGGCCCCAGCGCTGGGATGGGATGGCATGGGATGGGATGGGATGGGATGGGATGGGATGGGATGGGATGGGATGGGATGGGATACTGTGTGAAGCCACTGGGGAAACAACCAGACCAGAAGCATCAGGAGGTGCAGAGGTGGGGGATAAAAGCTGCTTGGCTCCCTGGGTGATGGGAGGGGTGGTTCCTGGGTGCGGTCACAGAATCAATCAATCAATCAGTTAATTGGAGGCAAGGTCCTTTGCAAGCCATGTGATTTGGTTTTTTAAGAACAGAGGCAGGGTGGAAGCCTGTTGGGGTGGCAGAAGACTGGCTGCCTGAGGCTGGTGTTTGCCCAGCAGTGCGGTGGCCCTGGGACGGGCTGGGGACGCGTGGCAGCTCGGTGACAAGGCGACGAGGTGCTGGCAGTGACTGCCCAGCCTCAGGTCAGTGATGTTTCCTTTACCTCCAGTCGCTGTTTTTTCTTCTAATTGTTTAATTTTACCCAGCTACCACTGACTGCACGCTCTTGGAATGACTTCAGGAGTTTCTCTCCCTCCTTTCTGCCGGTACCAGCATCACTGAAGTTGTTGGGGTTGAAGCACATTTGAGGCATTTCTGGGCAGAACAAATGGGTGCTTCCCTGGGTACGAGGGGGTTTTGGGGTACCTCTGCCCACCTGCCAGCTGGGACAACGTCCTTCCCAGGAAAATCCATTTCCCATCCAATGCGGCGATCGGCAGTGCTGCCAGCATTTTCCCATTCCCCGTGGGGGCAAACCTGGAAGCTTTGCTGGTGAACAATGAAAACGTTACCCCAAAATACTCCCAAATAACCCAGGAATCTCCTCTGGAGGGTGATGAGGGGTTCCGAGTCCTTCCCAACCCGCTGGCGTCTCTGCAAAAAACAAACCAATGCCAAGTGAAATGGGCTGAAAAGTTTCTCTTTCAGTAAATAGCCCTTTTGGCAAGAAATGCTGAAAATTTTCTGTTTGATTCTAAGCACTGATTTTCTCAAATACCGCTGCTTATACGATCAGATAGATTTCTGTAGCATGAGCTGCTTTTAAGCTCTTAAAAACGCGCTCGGTTGTAATCTAGTGTTAATCAGATTGTAGTCAGCTGTCCCTGGCGCGGCGCAGCGGGGCCGCAGGACCACGAAACCTCCCCGCGACGCTGCCGGGCGGCTGAAAACCTCGGTGGTATTTCTATAGTGCCCATTGGTTAGCCAGGAGAGTGTTGTGGCGGCGGCGGCGTCTCCGTGAGGACCCGCGACGCTGAAGGTGAAGCCGGGCTGGGGGGTTGCCGGGGAGGAGGCAGAGCCCTGGCGTTTAACGCAGCCCTTGGCCTGGGCTTTAGGGTCCTCGGAGCCCGGGCATCCCTCCAGAAGCGCTAAATACCTCGGGTAGATCCTTAGCTAGGACTCGTTTATCTCCTTTACTCCGCTAAGCCAATATTGTTATTGATAAGAGAAATCCTGCAGCCGCCTTCTAAATCCCTTCCCCGGCGCAGCTGCGTGGGCGCGCGCCGGCGTCGGTGGGGAACGGGCTGGTGATGGAGAGATGAAGATGCTGGGGCTCGAGCTGGGGCAGAGACACCCCCAGACTCAGCTCTCTATTCTGAAAATAACCAAAACTTAATTTTATTAGGATTTCTCTTTTTTTTTTTTTTTTTTTAACAAGAGCGTAATATTGATCAACACTTTTCTGTTGTCAAACATTCAGTGCCTCCATCGGGAGGGGGGAGAAAAGGAGCACTGGGGGAAGCAGCACTGCAAACTCCATTGGGATTTGCCTGGAAGAGAAGCCTGGGGAAGCGTCCCCGTGCCCGACGCCGCGCGGCGGGGGCTGCGGCACAAAGCGAACTTGGGTGCAGATGTGCCGGGGAGCGCTCAGATACTTACTGAAATGCGCTGAATAAACCGTAAGCCTGCGCTTCAAAGAAGTCGAAAGAGGATTAAAGCATCTGAAATAGGCCAGAGCTGGTTTGTTGCTGCCGTTTCTGGTGTTTTGGGTTTTGTTGGGGTTTTTTTATTGTTATTTTTTTTAAACTTTGTCAGAAGGGTCAGTCGCCAGCAGGATGGCGGGCATCTCCCCGTCCTCCCTGCAGGAGCAGCAGCCACTACCCCAGACCTGGCTACCCGAGGAGCAGTAAGGGCCAGTGCCGGCGATGTAGGGCACGCTGGGCTGTGGGGGGGGCTTAACGACGCTCTAATCCCGAGAGAAAAATCGCATTTGTAAAAAGAGAGGAGGAAAAGAAACCCCCACCAAGTAGCGCGTTGCAGCCTGCAAGCTGTTGCTCTGGGGCTGCAGAAGGCCCCGGTGCCGCGGGGACACTTCGCGTGGCTTTTTGTCCTGTGCCACCAGCAACGGCAGGGGCTCAGGCTTTGGTGATTAAAGTCTTCACACCAGAAGCATCCAGTCTGGCGGGGAAGCATCCCCGTAGCGCTGCCTGTCATCGTCCTCCAAGGTGTCATTGTTGGGTTTTTTTGGTTTGGTTTTTTTTTTTGGGTCGAATTTGAGCCCAGTGCGTGGGCTGGCATCGCCTGTGACCCCGCATCCCAGCGAGCCGCTGGGGCTTAATGGTCTGTGAGGGCAAATACGGGAGCCCTGGAAGGCAGAGTTCAAGTCCTGGGGACTCTGGGTACGTGTACACACGGGTGCCCAGCATAAACAGGCCAAAAAGTGACAGAAAACATTGGTGACTAGTCGAGCTAAATCCTCAGTCTTGCCCATACAGATGTGGAAAAGGATATTTAGCTTTTGCAGAGTGTTGGGGCTGTTTTGTGCGATGTAAAAATGAAGTGCAATTCCTCAGGCATGCCGTGGAGGACCGGGCTGACCCTCTGGCCTGGCCTCCAGACCATGGTGCTGAGGGGGCTCGTGAGGATCACCGGAGATCAGGGACCAGGCGTTTATGGAGACGAGAGGGGATCGGTTAAAAAAAAAAAAAAACAAACCTAAACAACTCTGAAAGAATGGCATTTCAATAGACAGAGGCTTTGGCTGTGCGTTGTGGGATTTTCCCACTTGGCTGCCGGTGTGTCCCTTGGCTTTTCACAGGGCTTTCTAAGGGACGGAGGGGTCGGCGAGCATCGCTCGCGTGGGGCGTGATGCAGAAATCCAAGCCTACTCCTACAGTAAGGGTGAAGCCATACGTCAGACCCACCGGGGGTAATTTTGGGGATGATGCTGTGTCCTTTAGGATGACGGAGCTCCTGCCTCAGTATGTGAAGCCCATCACCGGGGTGTCCCGGTGCTGTCATGGGGCTCAGGGGCATCCCTGTCTCCATGCTCGGTGTAGCCCCTGGGTGATGGTTTTGCCTTTGGGACCTGAGCTGTCGCGTTTGACCCAGCGATAAGATATGAAAGCCATGTTTGTGCCTGGCGTTGATTGTGGAGGTGATCCGTTCTCCTCCCCAGGAATGGCACCGGCACCATCCGCTCCTCCCGGCGGCAGCACCCGGAGCGGATGGAGCTGGGTTATCAGCGGTGCCCAGCCAGCCCCAGGGATGCTGGGCACTGCATCTCAACTGGCCGCGAGCCCCGGCGCCCGTCCTCTGATGATGGGGAGGCTCACCAGGGGTCAGAGGGGTCTTTCAAAGCCCAACAAGTTCAGTTCGAACTTTTTCCCTAGAAATTAGAGCTGTCGGAGGGAGAAATGTCCCTCCGGGCTGTGCGTGCCCCCTGGCCCATCCGTGGGGGTGGAGGGGAGGCTGAAGTCAAGAGATGTTCAATGTATTTGGGGTGAATTATACAATACGGGGCAGCGGGAGAGAAAACGGCTTTCCATGTGGATCGCTGAGCCTGCATAGGGAAAAACAATGGCTCCTCTGGGAAAAGCACGGGCAGGGATGGGTCGGCGCCGCGGGGCATGGGGATGCACAGCCCCGGCAGCCCCATACAGCGGTGCCCTTCATCTCAGCTAAGCGCTAATTGCATCTCATTAGCGAATACCGCCAGGCCTTGCTGCAGCTGCAAAGGGATTAGTGCAAGGCCATGGGAGATCCCTCTGCCGGGGGTGGATGTGCCGGGTCAGACCGTGACCCCCAGGCAGTGCTTCGGGGAGGGGGAGGCAAGCTGGGTCCTGCCTTCGCTTCCCCCGAGCATCCTAAGTTCCTACTCTCTGTTAACACCGCTGCAGCGCCAATAATAAAATAAAAAAAAGAGCAGAACCCCATGAAACGAGCAGCTGATGACAAAAGCTTTGGTGGAAGGTGGGGAAGCGCCGAGGGAAGCCAAAAATATCGGTGTGGATTAAAGGCCAGGGAGCCACGCTTACACGCAAAGATTATGGGGAAAGTCCCGAATAATGTGGAATAAAAGGGGCTGAAAGACCATTAAAATTAATCAGAGATTAACAGAAACAGAAATGCAAGACTGCTGAGCCAGACTTATCTGCTGTCAATTGAACTTATTTCAGCGGAGAAATAAGACTATCAGATTTGGAGCATAATGATAAGGATAAGCGAGATCTCTTAAACCTCTAGAGAGACTCTGGGGAGTGCTCCCAGCCCTTCTGTGACACACACCCACACCCCGTGTGTCCCTGTCTCCTCCGCGTCCCCGCAGGCAGGTTGGCACCCGGGGTGGAAGCCCCTCGCCCCATCCCTGCCCCATCCCGCGGCGTGGGGCTGAGCCCTGAGCTCCAGAAACGCTACCGGCCTGCCTTCGCCGACTGTTTATCTGCTCTCACGCTAATGATGATCCTTGGGAAAAAACCAAAACCTTCGCCCGTCAGCAAAATGCCTGCTTCTTCCTAGGGGAGGGGGTGGGATTTTTTGGGGAGGGTGCGACTGTGAAGGGGGGGCAGTCAGTTTGTTTTAATGGTGCGAGAGCTACAATGAGTGACATCCGAAAAGGATCTGGCAGGAGGGATTGATTTCAAGAGCGGGGGGGAAAAAACCCCAAACCCCAACACAGCAAATATGTAGTGGCTCGCTCGCGAAAAATGTGGTTCGGATTAAAAGAGTTATGCTTTTTAAAAAAAAAAAAAAAAACAAAAAACAAAAAAATTTAAAAAATTAATATTGCTTTTAAAGCATGACTTGGGAAGGAGCTGAATTCAGGGATGGCGTGGGGCTGGGTTGTCCCTAATGCCCGATGCCCTTCCCCAGCCTGCCCATCACCCTGCCCTTCCTCCCGGGTACCGGCCCCGGGGCCGTTTGATGCTGCGGGTCGGAAGTCAGTCGGATTCGAGGAAGCTGAGGATATTACAGCATCAGAGCCGGCGTAATTAGAGGCAGATCTGCGACTTGCTGTAAATTGTCTTAGCTTCATTGAAGTCAACAATCTTTGAAGTGGCTGGAGGTATGATAACTTACACCAGCTGAGGATCTGCCGACGACCCTGGGGGTTTTGCAGCCAGTTATTCATCCTTATGGCCCAAATACTGGCCGGGCACATCCAAGCGCCTCAAATGCTGTTCCCGTGTCCTGGGAATAGTCGGCGAATGGATCCGAAGCAGTTACCTGGGGCTGAGAGGGCGAAGATCAGATGGAGGGAGGAAAGTTATGACTTGCCACGGCACTAACGCTGGAGCGAACCGAGACGCAGGCTCCCCCGGAGGGCTGGGAGATGTGGGTGAGGAGTACCACCGAACAACGGTGAAGAAGCAAACCAACTTGCTTGTAGAGACGAAAAGTGACACGTGCACCTGGTTATGGCCCTGCTTTAGTTGTTCTTAAATAAAAGCCTTACTGGGGTTTTTAGGGTGTTTGGAAAACTAGCCTGGAGACCGGAAGAGGGTTTCCAATAGCGCCGTCTCTGCTTCCAGATAACTCATCCAGCCTTCCTTTTTTATTGCCTGTGAAATCTCTCCGTAGAGGAACTCCTATAACAGCCCAAAGCCCAAGATTTCACCGACCCCTTCTGCCTTACCTCTCCCCGCTGCGCCGCCGGTTAGGTTACTCCTGCCAGGCTTCGCGGCGATGCTTTTGGGCGAGGGGACGAGCACCCACCGGGGCAAGGAGCAGGTGTTTTTTACAGGGCAGCGTCAGGACTTGGCTTATGTCTGCTCAGGGGTGTGGGCATTTAGGACCTTTTCTCCCCATTTGAGCAGCCCCCGGGACACCCCGATCCCTCGCCGAGTGCCTCGTCCTCGCAGCTCCCTACGGCCACCAGCCGGCGCAGAGTCCCCTCGTGAAACACGTCGCAATTGGTTGCCCTCACCAAAACCTTTCTTTCTCCCTCGATTCCTCTGATTTTTTATGAAAACCTCATCGTCGCTTTGCTGCAGCGTCTCTACCTTCAAGCTCCTGCTCGGACGGCGAGGGCAAACGACTACAGAAAGCCAAATTAGCCATATTGCATAGGAATGCAGGCTCCAATCAGACCCTCGCTGCTCGTTCCTCCGCACAAAGCATATAAATTCATCCCAGATGGGTAAATAAGCAGTCAGCTTTTATTGAGAAAACTGTGTATTCATTTTGCTGCTGCTGACTAATTTCTCATAGACATTCCTTCCTACGTATTGAGCAAGCATCTTCCCGCATCCCTCCGATGCGCTGTTAGCAGGAGAAAATTATATCATACTATTTCTAATTCGTGTTTAGTAATTCTAGCTCTTTTTTTTTTTTTTTTTTTAAAATATAAATAGGCTGATCCAGTCCAACTGGGGCTTGGTGATGGAGGTGAGCCAAAAAATCTGGCGACCTACTGCCAGGGCTTCGTGCTCTGGTGTTCCGAGCAGCGGGGACTGGGTGTAAATGGATCAGATGGATGGTGGGGAGAGACGTCTCCTAGACACAGCCGATTACGCCGGCTTCCATCAGCCCTGCTTTGGAGAAGGCCAGTTGGCATCTGCTCCAAGCGGCAGGCTGCGGCTTTCGGAGTTCATTTTGGGGGATCCGGGCAGGTTCTGGCACCGTGGGTTGGATTACGGGAGAGCGGCGGCGATGGGTTGCCCCCCGAGCCGGGGCGATGGGTCGCAGGGCCATGGGGCTGGCGGAGCCGAGGCAGACGCTGCGGCTGGGGCTGGTCCCCGGTTCCTTCCTCCGCCGCCTTTCCCACAGCCCCGGGTATTGTCTGGGCGGCTGCTGGGGCTGGCTGGGGCTGGCCAGCCCCGGCGGAGCGCCCGTGGCTTTTGGTTCTCATTCTTTAAGGGGGGGGGGGGCGGGAAATAGAAAAGAAAAACAATAAAGTGCAAAATAAGGAAGTTTCTTCATCTGCCTCCCTGGGGGGATATCAGGGTCCCGTCGTGGGGTTGGGAGGGTGAGTAACCGCTTCCCCCTGCCCGGGATGTTCCTCCCCGGCACGGGGATGCCGGACGGATGGCGGGCACAGACCATGCCCGGGGCAGCCCCAGATTTTCGGTGTGGTCCCGGGTTTTTCCTGCTGGTTCCACACAGCAGCAGCCTCAAAGGCATGGGGACAGCTGCGAGATCCACCCCATCAGTGACCCCTCTCGTTAAACGGGATGAGCTTCCCACTTCACGCAGTCGCTTTCGCACCGTGAGATGCTGGTGGGGTCCGTGCATCCTGGGCTTTCTCGGGCCGGAGCCGGCAGCACCCTCAGATCACAGGCATGGAAGGTTGGCTGCCGGCATTCCTCGTTGTCCCTTTTGAGGACCACCTTCGGGGGGCCTTCTCCAGCCCACTCACTTCCTCGTGAACGCATCTGGGGTCTTGCGTTCCCACCGTGCTGTCTCCAGTGGGACTCAGCGAGGAAAAGGGGTTTGAGGATGCGCAGCGTGTTATCACCCCCTTCTCTCTCCTCCTCCATCCCTTTGCCCTCTCCCTGTCTCCTTTTTCTGTTACTTACGAGCAAATACTCATTTAAGGAAGTCTGATAGCGGCACAGGTTTACTTCTTATGAATTTTTATGTAGTATTTTCCTACATGTCAGAAACACATGGTATATTTCCAAGGGAGAAAATATGTGTTAAGGTCTAAAATTTATCCATTCAAAGATCACATTAAAAGCCAGGGTGGGTCAAGAAACCTCCTGGAAGGCTGGTATCAATTTTAACCTGGTATTCGGTTATTACACAGGTGCAAGTTCTTAAAACAACTCAGGAAATGAAAAATAGGGAAGACATCAGGCTAGAAGATCACCACTTGTTCCGAAATTTGCATGGGGAGAACGGGGGGTGCTCGGCCAGCTGAACCCCGTATGGGGTAAGGGGGTGTCAGATGGGTCTGGGGGGCACGGGCCAGGCGGGAGGATTTGGGGAAGGATGCTGGGATATCAGGAGAACACGGCGTTGCAAGGGCAGGAGTGGTTTCCTTCAGAGATGCCCCATAGCTGCAGGGATGGGGGCGCTGGGGTGAAGCGGGGCCGGGGGTGGCCAGTGGGGTCACTTAAGGGTTTGTAAAAGCCTCACCTTCTTTCAACCCCGGCCTCCAAGCCCTGAACTTGACCACAAAAGCCAAGCGAAAGGGCTGGTACAGGCCAGGGCAGGGGGTGGGGGGGCTGTCCCAGGAGGCAGGACAGCAGGGAGAGCCCGGCGAGGGGAACGGGGCCGATGGCCGGCGGGCGGGAGGTGCGCAGGCAGGTGGAAGCGGTGAGCTGAGGACGGAGAAGTGCCCCGAGAAAGATGGAAAGAAAAGGAAAGGGAAGCGGGGAAATGGGGAACGGAAAGGAGGGGATGGAGGCGGCGATGCTGCAGGAGAGGGTGAGCACGCAGAAAGTAGGGAAACAGCCCCAAAAGCCGTGCAAGGCGGAGTTAGGGAAAGCATCGCTCACAGGCAGCATGGGCAGCACCGATTATCTGCCTTGGGGAGATGGTTGGCAAACTTGGGTAGTATTTTCATGTGGTCCTTCTACGTTGACTTAAGAAGCATTTTTAAGTCTTTTTTTGTGCATATCAGACCACTGACATCTCTCTCTCAAGGGAACCAGCGTATCTGGCGCTGCTGTTCAGCAGCCCTTCAGCTGACTGTCACGATTCCCGAGGGAAAACGGTCTTTTTTTTGTTTTGGTTTTTTTTTTGGGTAGAAATCAGTAAAATGCCAAAATGCCCTTTAGTTACATCCTGCTAATCTGGAGGGAGGTTCAAAGTAAATTTTCAGAAATCCTTGTGGTCGGGGGCCAAACGCAGTCGTTGACCACAGAGCCGGACCCTGCCGGCGGCCGGCGCTGCAGGGCCAGGGGAGCGCTCCCGAAGCTGAGAGTTACCCCAGGACCAAACGGGGGGAGGCTTGGGCCCAGGTTTAGAATAAAAATAGCTGCTAGGGCACCCCGCTAACACCGAATGGTTCACTTACAGTTCAAAGAGTGAATCTCCCAACCCCAGAGGTGAGCCTGGCCTAAACCGTCGAGCAGATTTCTCCTTTCATCCCCAATCTCAAATACTTAATTTTGTCAATGGTGATTTTTAAAATGGCTTTAAAAAAAAAAAAAAAAAAAAAAAGCCCACGAGGCGGGTTGATCTAAAGCAGAGCGGGAAAGGTGTGATGTGCACATCGGCCCAGCGGGGCCGTACGTGTCTGTATCCTCAACGAGCTCGTTCCTAACGAGGGGCCGGGGATGCGCCCCAAACCTGGTCCTGCCTGGACTCGAGGAGTACGGAAACGTCAACAACAATTAAACCTAATGGGAAACATATGCTCCGTCCGAAACAGCCGTTGAGTTCAGTGGGAGCTTTACGAGAAAGTCGGAATTGGATTCAAAGGGTTTGTCTTACATTTGTCTTAACTCCTGGGTCTGCGTCCCAGCTTGTTCCGATTTTTATCTAAATCTGGTCTTAGTCCGTAGAGCTGCGAGATTTGTCCAGCTTAGGGCTCGGTTCCCGTCTCCCACTCGCCCGCAGCAGGCAGCAGGAGGGTCCTGAGCAAGGGATGCCGCCGAAGAGGCGAGGACTAAAGGACAGGATTTGTGCTGCCGATGCATCGGTCCCCGGCCATTAGAGTCTGGTACCAATTAGCGTGGGTTTCCGGCAGCTCTACGCCTGATCCCGGCCGAGACACACAAAGAGCAGCACCAGCATGGGGGCTGTCTGCCGGGAGGAAGCCGAGCTCGCTCAGCACCCGCGAGGCGATGGGGAAACTGTTTAACGCCCGGCTTTGCCGGAGCCGGGAGCATCCCGGCAGCCGCTGCCCCGGGGACCTGCGGGACCGCAGGCACCTGCGGCTTGGGCAGAGCGCGGGGTCTGCAGAGAGCTAGCACTGCAGCAGCCAAAAGGATGGCTCCCTGCATTCCTACCTCTTCTCCTCCTTCCTAATTTAGGGTACGTGCGGTGCCCGCGTGGCCCTGGCTGAGGGCACGCCGGGCAGGGAGCTGCCGAGGGTGGCACATCACTGCCCTCCCCTGCGGCCAGGAACCTGCAGCAAATCGCTTGTTGGACTAATTAAGCACTTTGTCTTTTAAGCGTAGGAATAGATTAGAAAGAGGATATATAGAAATATAGAATTTTTATTTATATATGTGTGTGGAAGGCACTCAGCACAAGGAGGACACGGAGCTGTTGGAGCGGGGCCAGAGGAGGCCCCGGAGATGCTGGGAGGGCTGGAGCCCCTCTGCTGGGAGGACAGGCTGAGAGAGCTGGGGGGGTTCAGCCTGGAGAAGAGAAGGCTCCGCGGAGACCTTCCAGCCCCTGCCAGTCCCTCAAGGGGCTCCAGGAAAGCTGGGGAGGGACTCTGGATCAGGGAGGGGAGCCATGGGACGAGGGGGAACGGTTTTACACTGGAAGAGGGGAGATTGAGATGGGATATTGGGAAGCAATTCTGTGCTGTGAGGGTGGTGAGCCCCTGGCCCAGGTTGCCCAGAGAAGCTGTGGCTGCCCCATCCCTGGAGGGGTTCAAGGCCAGGTTGGCCGGGGCTTGGAGCAACCTGGTCTGGTGGGAGGTGTCCCTGCCCAGGGCAGGGGGTGGCACTGGGTGGCCTTTAACGTCCCTTCCAACCCAAACCGTTCTGTGGTTCCATGAAACTAATTTTCACTAGGATCTGAATGGTGGCGAACTCCCAGCCACCTCTGCAAGACCAGAAGCACTTCTCTGCAGACGTGTGAGGGTGGGGTTATAATACGCAGTCTGTAGACGAACTTATTCTAGGATGAATCCCTTGATTTCAGCGGGGAGATGATATATCAACTAATCGCAAGCTTGACCCCACTTCTCTGTCCCTTGCTTAACTTTTTACCCACTGTATTTAACCGGAGGTCTGCTGCTGTGAGGGTGAAATCACTTATTTAACAGCGACTAGTGAAACACTGAATTTTAGGGACCAAATGACTGGACTGGCCGTTGCAGGAGCAGCAGCGTGCCCCGTGCCTGTGGGATGTCCATCCCTACATGGCCATGACCCACAGCCCATCCCAGCCAGGGTTGGGAGCGCTCAACCCCGTGGCACGGTGGTGCTGCCATCTAACAGCCTTTGGTAGCCATGGCTTTGGCTACCAAATAGTCTACAATCGGTAATTGTACCGATGCGTTGACTAAAACACATGTGTCTCAGCTGATGGTCGGTGGGTCTGGAGAAGGATGAGGCTCCCGCAGCCTGCTCATGTCATTTTTTTCTGAACAACCCAAGTATCCTTCTTCAAGAGATTTATCAGAAGCGTTCGACATCAAACGCCGATGCTCCTGCCATCACACGAGGACTTTGCAGGCACAAAAGCATAGCATGAGTAAGGATATTTCAACCATTTTACTCCAGAAATTGCTTCATAAATGAAACATGTAAGAGACTATATTTATAGTCGAAAGAACAACTCTCTCGGGATATGAATAGCGTTATACCATATCATGTAATTAAAAGCTGAATATGACTAACACATTCCCATACAGATGTATCACAGCACTGGCGACCATGTGGGATATGTGGAGAAAAAAGACCCAGTTAAAGAAACCGCAAATTCCAGGGGTGGGAGTGTGAGGAGGGGGGATAATGAAGCGCTTTGCGATCTATTTTTCTTCTCTTCCTTTTTTTTTTTTTTCTTCTTTTTTTTTTTTTCCTTCTTCTCTCTTTGCGAGAGCACGAACACATGAAAAGCATTAGGTAGTGCCTTGCCCGCCAGAGACCCCCGGGATGGAGCATCGCTGGCTGTGGGGCAGCATCCCCGGCCCCGCACCGGCACAGCCCCCCGGAGGGAAAGACAACGAGAAAATGGCAGACAAGGGCCAAATCCCCCAAATGGGGAAGTATCACCCTGCAAAGAGACTGGAAATTCAGGCGAAGGTCGGAAGGTGCCTTCAGAGCAGCGGGGCTGGCCCTGGGTGCCTACGGGGCTGAGGGCTCCGGGGGCTGTGCCCAGACGCAGTGAAGCTGATGGCTGTGTGGACCACGACCCCATAACAGCATTGCGATGGCTCCTCTGAAGCCAAGCAGGCCTTAAAATATAGGCACGGCCGTGAATTCATCTCCGTAGGGTCTCTTCTCCCCCGGCAGATACAGCCTGCTCCCGGAGAGCAGGGCAGGCTCTCTGCGCGGCCGCGTTTTCATTCCGAATCTCCTCGAGCACTGCCGTATAAAAGCCTGATTGCCCAACGCAAAATTGGCTGCTCAAGAGAGACAATGGGTGTTGAAAGAAACAAAAGAAGAAAATACGGCTGAGAAAACAGTGTAAAATAAATACATAAATTAGAGGGGGAGACAAAGTTTTCATTATTGCCTTTTTTTTTTTTTTCTTCAGTCTTTTCGTGTCTTCTCTCGGCTCAGTTAGGCGTTCAGGCAGTCTGCGTGCTCTATGTGCAGCATCGCCGTGTTCTCCTGGACTTGTGGCCCACACCTTTCCTGAGGAGCAGTGCCCAAACCCAGGCACCGTTCTCCAGCCCAGGTCTTAGCCGTCCTCAAGGGAGAGGATGGCTTTCTCTCTGTGCCTCCATGTACCCCCCCAGCACGGCGTTTTCCTTCTCCCCAGCAGAGCAGCGCTGGGCCATGTGCTCAGCACATGGATGGAGGAGACCCAGTCCCTCCGTGGCACAGCCACAGCTTCCCCAGGTGCTCCCGCCGCCCCCGTGTCCAGCCCATAGCTCTGACCTGGGAAAATCCATTTGAATTCTGACCCTGCCTTCTTGGCTCGTGGTTCCTGCACATTCCATACCCCTGCACGGCACCACGCACGGGAACCTCGCTGGATACCGGCTCCCGTGTTGACGGTCTTCAAATGCATCCTTGGGGATGGTCCTCCAGCCTCCACCTGCTCCAGAGCATTTGCCTCTAGGAGCTCTCGAATCCCAGCCCTTGCCAGAGTGCAGACATATGACATCCACAGCTTCTCCCCCGCGCGCGAGGCCTGCTGCCCTGCTGGAGGATGAAATTAGATTGGTTTGACATGATTTATTCGTGACAAAGCCGTATTAGTTGTTACTCATCTCCTTGTTCCATATACTTAAAAATTCTGTGATTAATTGCTCCAGTGCTTTTCTGCGACTTGATGCTGAGCTGACGACTCCATAATATCTCTGTTCTTCTGTTTTAGTTGGGGTGGTTTTTTTTTCTATTTTAAGGATAGAAATCCTGTTTTCCATCTTCTAGTATCTCTGCTGCTCTTAGGACTCAAGTTCTCGTAGGGAATGACCAAGCTGTGTGTGCTGGCTTCTGCTGGCGCATCCAGGGCCCCGGCACAGCCCGGGACCGGGTCCTGCGTCCCTCTGGATGTGGCTCGCTCTGTCTTGCTCCCCCTCTGCCCACGCAGGGTTAAATTATAAAGCTTTGGAAGCAAATCAGATGCCTTAATGACACAGCCCTACTTTTATTTATAATATGTTCCTCCGCTCTGATCACACATACTTGTCTGAAATACATTGTAAATCAATGTGCCCTAATCCAATCTTGTGTTAATTAATTCTTCCACTTGCCTTCTACTTAGGGGGAACAGAAGAATAGATGTAAAAACCATGATAGCGGTGTTGGAGTGGCTGATTATTATTCTTTACAATAGTGTATTGATAAGAAAATGAGCATGTTCTTTTCCCATTTGCGGCGCAACCTTGGGCAGGAGTTTGTTATATTAGAAAAAAGCAATTTGAAAAAATTGCTCCCTGGCTCCTGTACAGCCTCTTGAAAATTGATTTATTTGGGGGTTTCCACAGCTGTGTGTGGGTTTCCATAAGACTTTATTTTGTGTTATTAAATCTGGCCGTTGAAATGTTCCTTTGATTTAATGTGAAGTGTGTTTTATTCGATAATTCCTTATAGATATGGAGGGGAGGTCTCGCCGAAGCCGGAGAGGAATAAACAAATAAGTAGATAAAGGAATGGCTCGGAGGGTATGAAGTACCCATGCGAGATGCCCCGGCGGTCCCTCGGGAGCTGGGGACATGAGGGGACCGCGGGGGGACCTGGCAGAGGAGGGATGTGCAGCCACCCCCCGGCACGCCAGCAGAAGGGAAAACCGGGGGAATTCCTCCCTGGATGCATCCGCCGGCTGGAAATCTGCCTTGGGCAGGCAAAGCCCGTGCCCGGGGGTGAACTGGGAGCAGTTAAAGTCCCCTCCGCGGTTCTTGTCCCCCCAGGCTCACGCTCCGACCCGTGCCCAGCTCCAGCCCCGGCACCAGGCAGCGCCCTGAGCCAGACCAGACGAGGGCCCGGCCTGGCATCTAAACACAATTAACATAAAAATAAAAAAAAAGAAAAATGTTTTCCTTAGCGAAACCAGGCAGGAGGAGCCGCAGCCTTCTGCCTTTATTATTGAATTCTGATTTTTTTTGTGCCTCATACAGTTGCAAAATCTTCCGCCAGGGGTAATTAATCCTTAAGGAGAGGGAAGAAAGGATGCGGCAAAGGGTCAATGAGTGGACGGAGCAAGCACAGGACGTTTTCAGGGTGATTTTTGCACCCATCCAGGACTCGAGAACTCATTGTGTTGGGTTAGTAAAGCCGCCGCGTAGCCCGTCAGCGCTGGTTTTATTCAATTATTATTTTTTTTTTCATTTTGTGGAGCGAGAGGTATGGAATCACTTACTCCTCATGGGTTACAAGTCAAATTAAACAATACTATTTTAATAGTCCCCAAATGGTCATCGACAGGAAGAAAACCACTGCTGCTGGGGACAGCAAGCACGCTTGTGGCAAATAAGAAACAAAAACCTCGGCCCTGAGGAGCCCCTTTCACCCAAGGACCACAAGGTGGTTCATAAACAGTAATGAGCGCGCGCCAGGATTTTTGCCAAAGGTGAAAATTAACCAAAACAATGGGTTTTCCTTCTGCTGGAGCTGAGCTCAGTCCTACCTGCACCTCTTCCTTCAATCTGCACCGGTGTAGAGTCTTCAGCTTCATTGACTCCAATGGGATCGCATTGATTTTAGCTGAGGAACCAACTGGGAGGGCTTTATAGAAACTCAGATTCCTTTGATGGTTTGCTGTGCACCTTCACTTGGCCATTATGAGGCTTATGGGAACATTTGGGAAGACATAGGACCTTGTCTGGTGCTGGTTTCTGTGGGGCTGGAGGCACAGTCCGCCCAACTGACAGCAGAACTGGGCTCCCACGGGGCTACCAGAGGAGCAGAACCTGGTGGCCAAGTTGCCTGGAGGGATCACGGGCAGCTGGGAACACAGAGGATGCTCTTGGGTACCACAGGGATGCTGTGTTCTGCAAGCTTACCGTTAGATTTGTAACAACAATCAAGTAAATAATAGTTTTGCAACGAGCCACAGATGAAGTTGCTGAAGTTTAGGTTTGAAAAGTTTGTTCCAAGTGAAAACAACAAAAAAAAGTTATAAAATCAGACACTTTTCCCCCCAGTTACAACAAAAGATTTTGGACCTTAAAATATTTCCCAAGAAGGTCCGGTTGAATTTGTTGTGAGAGGGATCCCAGAAGAGCTTTGTGGTTTGGGCTTGCAATGGAAATCTTAGTCACCTTAGGTAGATTTTGAATTACGATTGTGATTTATGGACAGCGTTGTCGTGTATTTTCACGTAACAGCTCGGCAAATACTAGATTTGGAGCTCGTAGCAGCTGGACTCGGAGTACCATCCTAATTTATGTTGGGCAGGGTTCAGCCTTATGCGACTCCGCTGAACTCGGTCACCCTTCATTTCCCCTCCTGCTCCGCTTCTGCTTCCTAATATTCTGGTTCACTCCTCCCATTTCCTTCCTGCTCCAGGCCTTGGCTCCCTGCCCTCTTCCATCTGCCTGTCCTTGGAGCGAGCCCCTGCCCTCCTGCTCCCACGTGCCTCCCGTCCCCATCCTCTGGAGAAACCGCCTTCAGCAAACAGCCTCTTCGGTTTGGGGGGACCTTTGGGGGTCCCCATGGCAGCCCTTCTTGTACCTTCATTACCCCGCACATCGGGCAACTCGACGTGCATTTTCGGATGGCTTTTCAAGGCGAAGCTCTGCAGCATCGCCCGGAGAGGCTGGCACCAAACCTTTCATTAATAATAATTGCTGGGGACGGATTTGGCCTGTTACCTCTGCCCAAGAAGGCGCTCCAGCTCTGCAATATTTCCTTAGTCCGACTGGCTTCACCGCAAGTAAACAGAGCACCCGGCCAAGTCGAAAGGGCTCGTCGTGGCCATGTTCTCTCGGAGATGCTGGGATTAATGCCAACTGCCAAGTCATTTTACAAATGATACTGCTTAGTTTAGCTCTTCAGATGCTCCTTCGCTTGCGAGCCGTTCCAAGGCTCTGCCTGAGTTTGCAGGAGCAGCCCTGGCCCTGAGGAGAGCTTCGGGCTGGGATTCTGTAAGCACATCCATAGCCCCAGCTCAGAAAAGGACGGGGTTTTAAATTTACTGGCCTAAAGTGCATTGTACGTTCAGGAAAATCCCAAGTATTCAGGGGTATTTCCGCACCGTAATCGGACGTGCAGCAGAAGATGGCTCCGTAAGTCCCCTGAGCATCGATACTTGACTGCTCTCTCGTCCGAGCCCCGCGCTAGCTTGCTGTGCTCAAGCTGGTGACAGCCTGTGATTTGTTTAAATCCCGTTTCTAATAGCAGTCTGCATATCCGCAGCACGGAAAAGCGATGCTGTCACTTGTAAAAGGTCTGGGACAACACACAGCGAGAGACTTTTGCATCTGAACAAGAAACTTCAGTGGGTTACAGGAACTTCCAGATTTCTTGAGCATAAATCCTCCTTAAATGCAGCTGAATTTTCTAAAAAATCTAAAATCATGCATTTGTTCTTTCTGGATTTATCCTGGCCTGTGCTATACCCTCTTCTCTCTGTGTTGTGGGAGCTGGTTAAAATTCAGCCAGAAGGTGTAGGGCATCCAGCTCCTCGGGCTGCCCTGGCCGGCGGTGGCAGGTACCCAACGCATGCCCACGAGCGGGGTCTTGCAGGGATGAAGCCACGTGGATTCAGAGCGTCATAGAATGGTTTGTGTTGGAAGGGACCTTTAAAGATCATCCAGTGCCACCCCCCTGCCCTGGGCAGGGACACCTCCCACCAGCCCAGGTTGCTCCAAGCCCCGGCCAACCTGGCCTTGAACCCCTCCAGGGATGGGGCAGCCACAGCTTCTCTGGGCAACCTGGGCCAGGGGCTCACCACCCTCACAGCAAACAATTTCTTCCTCAGATCTCATCTCAATCTCCCCTCTTGCAGTTTAAAACCATTCCCCCTGGTCCCATGGCTCCCCTCCCTGCTCCAGAGTCCCTCCCCAGCTTTCCTGGAGCCCCTTGAGGGACTGGAAGGGGCTGGAAGGTCTCCGCGGAGCCTTCTCTTCTCCAGGCTGAACCCCCCCAGCTCTCTCAGCCTGTCCTCCCAGCAGAGGGGCTCCAGCCCTCCCAGCATCTCCGGGGCCTCCTCTGGCCCCGCTCCAACAGCTCCGTGTCCTTCTGCTGTTGGTGCCCCAGAGCTGGAGGCAGCACTGCAGGGGGGTCTCCCCCGAGCGGAGCAGAGGGGCAGAATCCCCCCCTCGCCCTGCTGCCCACGCTGCTGGGGGTGCAGCCCAGGCTGCGGGGGGTTTCTGGGCTGCCGGTGCACATCCTCTGCCCCTCGCATCCCACCCAGCCATCTCTGCCCGCTCCCCACGTCCGCCGGCATCTGCCGTGGAGCCGGGATGTGGGTGCCCTGGAGCTGGGATGTGGGTGCCGTGCCTCCAGGCAGCGACTGAGGCGCGCGGAGCAGAGCAGAGCGTGACCTCTACGCTTATTAAAATACACTGACCTAATTTAACTGATGGATCTCTGGATTTACATGGGCTGCCCATGGAATAGGCTGGCACTGACCAGATTAACTACAATTATTTGGGATTTACAGAGACTGTTTGCAGAATAAACTGGCACTGAGCAGATTAACTAACTAAAATAATTTGGGATTCAGGCAGACTTCCCACGGCAAATAGACTGACACAAATAAAATTAAGAGAGGGCCAGGGGAAATACATTCGTTCTGCTTATTCATTGCAGTTAAAATTTCTATATTCCCTCTTTCCACAGGTCTATCTTTTACCTTGTCCCCCAAACAAATAAAAGGTATTAAGTATATGGCGCGATCAATCCTGCCTACCATCTCTGCCGTGATCAAACACAATAAGAAAACAATTACAGATGGGTCGTTTACTCCGACATACTTGCAATCTTTTGATTTTATTTGTTGTTGTTGTTGCCCTTGGAAACGGCAAGCACGCCCCGCTCTCGTGCCTGCAGTCGCACGACCGGGCTCCTTTGCCTCCCAGCGCACCGTGTTATCATCCTGATCGATGCCCTGGGACCAACTGGGAGCCTGGTGCGGGGCCCGGGGCTGGGATCCGGAGAGGCGAGGGCTGGGGCGATGGGTGCGGACCCCACCGGGGTGCGGGACCCCCCAGCCCCATGGGCAGGGCATTGCGTGGGTGCGCTTGGCTGGACCCCCGCAGGTGCCCGACCCCGGGGACTGGTGCTGCTGGGACACATCCCTGGAGGGAGGGGATGCTGCGGGCGGGGGGGTGGTGCAGGAACTGCCGTTTCACCCCAAATCCTATGCCGGGGTGATGTACAAGAGCGTGGGACAGACCACCCCACTGCACCCACCGCAGGTCTGGCTCGGGGGATGCACCCGCCCCATCTCCCCACCATGTCCTGGGCACCGGTGTGGGGCTGCGCCGGCCACAGCTGCCCCCAGGGACCAGCATTCAGCACTTTTTCTCTCTGATTCAAGTTTTCAGGTTGTCTTTTTTCAGGAATCCTCTTTATTCGCATCGCCCACCCTGACTGTGGCTATTTTAACAGCCCTTTTTCTTTCCTTTTGCTGCCTTTTTATTTTCCCTCGTTGCGTCTTCCTGGCAGCGAATAATCCCAGGGTGCTGAGGGGCCCTTCCCTCAGATAACAGGGGCTGTGTGCGTTACCTGAGCATTTCTGAAAGGGGTAGGGGGGCAAAATTCGGTGGCACAAAGTAGGCTTGAAATGGTGCTGAGGGTACGTGCAGGCAGAGCACCCCTACCGCAAAGCCTCATAGAATTGTCTGGGTTGGAAGGGACCTTTCAGATCACCGAGAAAGCTTTGCGCTGCTTCGCAAAGCCGCGGACATCCCAAGCTAGATTAAGGGTAGTGCCTTTAAAACTGAAATAAAATAACAAAAATCCCCTTGCTAGGTCTAAAGCACCCAGGGTGCAGCAGGGGGAGGGCAGGGAGGCCGGGGCCAGCTCTCCGTCAAGTGCGGCGGGTGCAGAAGGCGCTGGTGCGGCCGCGGGGAATGGCAGATGTGTGTCAAAACCTGAACCTCAGCCTGCAGCATCCCACAGTGCCATCTAGCGCGGTCCAGCCCGGCAGGACCAGCGGGATGGTGGGGATGGAGATGCAACTGGTCCATGCCTGCGCCAGGCACCCAGGGGTGGGGGCCGCGCACAGGTGTGAGGGTCCGGACCCCCACGTAGCTCCTAGGAAAGCAGCTTTTTCCTTGCTGGCAATGGCAAGCACGCTCTGGGCTGCCGTTTTGCAGACTCGCCCGTCCCTCCTCGCTCTTGGTTTGGTTTGCGGGGGGAGAATGTTCTCGCCTCCCCCTTCCGTCGGGCAGAAGCGTGGGGCTGCGCTGGTGCGGGGGGGAAGGATGCTCTGCCCTGCTCTGCTGTGGCACGCTGGCAAAACACCTTGCCATGTCCCCGGGGTGCCCTGGCAGGGGTCCCCCGGCCCGGCTCAGCCCCGGTGCCAGCGTGCGCCGAGCGGCGGGATGGCAACCGGCAGAAAGACCTCGGAGGGTGAGTCATTTAGTAACCTCTTCCTGAGCGCAAGAGTCTGTTTTAAACTTCTAAATGCCACCATAAATGTAGTCAGGCATATATTTCCATACTGATACTGGATAATAAACACAGTAGGAGCCCAAAGTACCTTGAGGGACATCCTGCTGTGCTTATTATCCTGTACTTCTCCGCTAATTACTAGAGCCTAAACTTTAATACTCATGGATTTGTTTACCTACCACTTTATCAGCTGCTGTATCTCTGTTTTGCAGCTTCCCCGTGACTGCACTGACATTGCCGTGCTTTCCCTCCCGACGGGCTGCGGTTTTTGGCTGTTCCCATCCATGGGCCGTGTCACACGCGTGGCTCAGGAAAGTGTCCCCACTGTCCCCGCTTCACCTCGGCCAGCTGTGAGATGCCGGTGGGCCCACTCGCTGCCCGGCTACAGGGCAAGCACAGGCGAGGAGGTCGGACGGAGGCGGTACGGAGCAGAGCTTCAAAGCCACCAAAGTCACTTTGGAGCTCATTTTCCACCCAGGAGCGCTGCTGTTTGCCACTTACCCGGAAAACATCCTTTAGCGAGAGCTGAACTCCTTAAAAACAAGCAGAAGAGGCTGCAAAGCACCCAGCAGCCCCTGCCCCAACCAGCTGATGAATTAAATCCAAGAGGAAGATGGCACGAGGTGGGGAGTGCCAGGGAATGAAGAGACATCGTCCGGAGAGATGGTGAGTCCGGCACGCTGGCGGAGGAGCGGGAGGGGTTGGCAGAGGGGGTTTTTAGGAAGGAGGCCCGGGCTGGAGAGGTGGTGTGGGAGGTTCGTGATGGTGCTCAGCTCAGCGGGTGGGCGACGCAAACCCACAGGGGGGATGCAAGCCCGCGCGGGTGAGGCAGAGCCACGTGGGTGACGCAAACCTGAGCGGGGGGACGTAAAACTGCGCGAATGATGCAAAGCTGCACGGGGGAGATGCAAAAACTGCATGAGCGATACAAACCCACGTGAGGGATGCAAGCCTGGGCGGGTGAGGCAAAGCTGCCTGGGCGATGCAAACCCACAGGGGGGATGCAAACCCGGACAGGGGATGCAAACCCACAGGGGGGATGCAAGCCTGTGTGGGAGATGCAGAGCCCCGGGGGCGATGCAAATCCACACAGGCAACGCAAACCTGCTCAGGTGATGCGCACTTGCATGGGTGATGCTGACACACACCCCCCCCTCCCCCCGGGCACCCATGGGCGCTGCAGAGATGTGGCGCCGACCCACAGCGCTGCGGGGTGGTCTGTACGCAGAGGACGACGCACCCTGAGCATCCCTGGGAGGTGGGACGCGCAGATATTGTGTGTTGCGATGAGGAAAAGGCAGGTGGGAGAACCAGCCATGGGGGAAAAGCGGGTGGATGGAGGAGCCCCGGCAGCACCCGGGTTGGAAAGGTGCGGACCCTGCTTTGCTGCGGCTCCTCGGGAAACCCGCTGGCCCCGGGTGGCAAAGCCCATGGAGATGCCGGGAGCCACTCTGGCCGCCTTGCAGGAACAAAAAGGCTACTGCCAGCCCACCGGCGGCCAACCCGGGGCTGTTGGTTGTCCTTGCTGCCCCTTCTCCTTCGGCTGGCAGGCCAGGCACCGCCACACCGCCCCATTTAGCCGACAAAACTCCAAAGCATTCATGTCCAATAAATTGGATTATCGCCCTTTTGTTGGATTAAGATGAATGACTTTCCAAATTCTTGGCCTGTTTACTTTGGCTGCGCTCAAATCCTGTGAACTCGGCTTCTGATAACCGTGTTAGAAAGAGGGATATGTGGAAAAAAGATTGAAATAGAAATGTGTAATCACCAAATGGCTTTCTGGTTGGCTTTTGTTTTATGTCAGAGCTCCGAGTCCGTCCATAATTACCTTCATTACTCTTGACCTGAGAACAAACTCAAAGGCACTTTTTAAAAAGAGATTAATAAAAGGATTTCTGAGGAAGGGAAGGCATGGCAAATCATGTCCACGTCTGTCCCACACAAATTGAATCAAGCCTCCGTGCGGCCGCCGGGGCTCTGTCTGCCGCCCGCCCGGCTCCGGCCCCGCGCGGGGCAGAGGGCTCCCAGCAAACCGCCTCCTTCAGACGCCAAACTCCAACCCTGAGTCGCCTCCCCAGCCAGAAAAGCCCAATTTTAGATCCGCAAACCAGGCGGGCAGCGAGCTGCGTCCTCCACCTTCATTTCCACGGAGCCAGCTCAGGCCCCAGCGCGGAGCGTCGCAGGACCAGCCAAACAGTGGGGAAGGCGACGGCTGCTTTTCCCTTGGGATGCACAGCCCCTGGATCTGTCCCTGGCAGCGGGAGGGGTGACGGTGTCCTCAGCCACCGTTTGTCATGTCCTTGCACCCTTTTGTTGTGTCCTTTGCACGAGGGAGCTGGGAGTCCTGGTGGGCAACAAGTTGCCCATGAGGCAGCAACGTGCCCTTGTGGCCAAGAAGGCCAGTGGTCTCCTGGGGGGCATTAAAAAAAGCGTGGCCAGCAGGTGGAGGGAGGTCATCCTCCCCCTCTGCTCTGCCCTGGGGAGGCCACAGCTGGAGCACTGGGTCCAGTTCTGGGCTCCCCGGTTCAAGAAGGGCAGGGAACCGCTGGAGAGAGTCCAGCCGAGGGCTACCAAGATGATCCAGGGACTGGAGGGTCTCTCTGCTGAGGAAAGGCTGAGAGCCCTGGGTCTTCTCTGGTAAACTCCGGCTATTTTCACGACATTTCCCTATTTTCCCCCAGCCCAGCTCTGGCTTGGCTTTGCTGAGCACCACCCAGCCCACAGCAGGCGCAAAGCTCTCTTCTCCCATCTTACTCTTTCCCTTCTGCCTTCCCCCCGAGGCCACCCTGCCCCAAACAGCAGCAGCCCCCGACTGTGTCACCCCGTGTCTCGTTTTACCCCTGCCTTTGGGGACAGGACAGGTTGTCCCTGTGGCTGAGCATCCCTGCCCAGCGGGGCTTTGCACCGGCTCCTCCTCCGGCTCTGGGCAGCAGCTCCGTGCTGGGATTTAGAAAACCCACAAGAGCCATCCGTCCGTCCCCAGCAAAGCTCATCTGTGCATGCGGCATCTCTGGAGTATCATCTAGTCCTGCCCCCAGTCTCTGGTAAGATAAAGCAGAGCTGGTTGTCCAGGACCGTGTCCAGACAGCCCTGGAAGGTCTCCAAGGATGGAGAGTCCACAGCCTCTCTGGACAACCTGTTCCTACTGTTCACCCGCTCTCACAATTTAAAGAAATTAAAATCATAAGAATTAAAGTGGGATTATTCGTATTTCGAGTCGGAAATGACCACTGATACGTGTGTGCCAGTGACTGTGGGTGTTTTGGGGATGCACAGGGATGTCTGGTTTGGGGAGAAGGTGACAAACGTGCACTGGGAGACCAGTTGCAAGGGGTTTTCATGTCCTACAGCAATGCGTTTTTGTTTGCTTTCAGGTCCCCAGCTCCTGAGCCCTCTTCTCCTTGGGCAGCTGCCTGGGAACTGCTCCCATCTGGACGGGGCCGCAGAAATGCAAGAGGTCCTCCAGCGAGGTAATTATCGATGCGATGCCCCCAGCGAGCTAATTATCGATGCAAACGAGGGGTCTGCCGGGGAAGGTCTGTGGCCCAGCAGGGCCGAACGGGATGCTGGGCTATTTTGGGGGTGTCAGGCAGAGCTGTGAGCAAACTGAAGGCTTTGGGGAGGAATTTCCACTTACTGCCGGCCATATGTGGTGAGAAATGACGCGATACGGCACTTCAAAGCCAGCCGGGGACCGGTGCGGTGCGGGGAAAGGTGCCGAGCGATGCTCTGCCACGGCGAGGAGGGGGGGCACCGGAGAAACCTGGCAAAACCGTGCCAATGCCACCTCATGCGCTAAAACCGGCGAGAAAGGCTTTCGGATGCTCAGCCTGGTTGCCGGGTTATTCCTGGCGAGGTTATTCCACGCGAGGTTATTCCCACGGAGGCCCCGCAGAAGCAGAGGTGGCCGCTGGCCGTGCCCCGGCATGGGCACCCCCTCTCCCCTCCCCTGCAGCATCTCCTCAGGCGGGCAAAAACATCTGAGCACCCCCAAATACTTCTGAAACCTGACCCAAGGCGCCCGCCACGATCCATTTTGCAAAAATAGTGCGTCTATTTTGGGGGTTAAGCCATCTGCTCACCTTGTTTCTGTTTGGAGAGGAATTAATTACAGGCCAGCTCCTTTACTGGAAACAGAACCTGCCTAATGGGTTTATTATCAGAACCTGTTTCTAAAGGGTGTCCCGTCCCCATCTGATGCAGCAAGCTAATTGCGAAAGCTGGTTTTGATTAACTTGAAAGGTATTGTGACATCCAGCTTTGAACATCTGGAATGAAAAATGGGATTTCTTTTAAAAAGGAACTACCCGAGACAGCTAACGAGGCAGTAAGAATACATTATTTTGTTAACAACAATACCCGCAGAACCGAGACGTTCACCAAAGCACTCCTAAGACGTGCGCTAATCCTCCCCTCGATCACCGCTTACCTCCCTCTGCATTTGTCTTTATCATTCCCAACACTCCCTGCAACAAGGAACGTGTTGTTTTATACGCATAAGTAGCGCAAGGTAATAAAAAAAGGGACCCTGATGCTAATTAATGGCAGGGGGGCGGGTGGGTGGGAGGATGCAGCTCGTGTGACACAGATGAGCAGGGCAGAAGGGGGGCAGGGTGCGGGACCCCGGGCTCTCCCAGGGTACGATGTCCGTGTCCCGCCGCAGCGGGAGAACCAGCCAGGAGCTGCTTTCCCTCCGGGGAGAAAAACGAAAGGCAACCAGACGACAAACTGTTGAAAGCAAAACCACAGAAACCCTTGAAGGAAAGGCTTGTGACACCCACGAGGAAGGAAATGGGGAAGAACAACAAGACCGACATAAAAATGTTGGAAATGACCAAGAAAAAAAAAATAACAAAAATCAAAGGGCATCCTTCAGGCAAGGGGAAAAACTTCCTTCCTCCCATGCTGCGTGGGAGGCTGCTCCCGTCGTGCCTGTGGCCGCGGGTACCAGGAGATGCCCGGCCATGCCAGGGGGTCCGGCTGCCCCTCGCCTCGGGCAGCAGGGACCATCGAGTGTGTTGGGTTGAAAGGGACCTGTAAAGGTCACCTAGTCCAGGGATGCGGGGCCAGGGCTGTGTGCGGAGGGGCTCGCTCTCAGGGCTGGCTCCTGGGTTGTGCAAGGTATCTCAGGCCAGCACCTGAAACGGGGCGGGGGACACCAAACGAGACCCGCGGGAGGTCTGACTGGGGCTCAGCTCCGCAAGGAGGATGCCCCAGCCCTGCTGCTGGTACCCAGAGAGCTCGGGAGCTGCTCTGGATGTGTCCCCGAGGGACACCAGCCAAGACCCTGCTTGTCCCCACGCTCAGCCTAGTACCCGGTATCTTCTCATGGTTGTGTTCTCCCACTTACCTCCAGCCAAAATCCAGGTCGGAGTCCTTTGGCCTGTGACGGAGCAAAGGAATACCCATAAAGACAGAGGGGGTTGGACTAGGCGACCTTTAAAGGTCTCTTCCAACCCAAACGATTCTATGAAACAGCCATCAAGTCCATCCCGACCGTTTCCAGCCCGTCCCGCGCAGTCCCTGCCTGCTCGCCTGCGGAACGGGCGCTGCGGGAGCGGCGTGCTCTGCGGTGAGTGCCACAGCTATTTCGCTTTAACTAGTTTTGCATATTTTTTTTTTTTTCCTTTACTCCCGGGAGAGCTAATTGCGAACAATTTAATTAAGATCCCTCACTCATTAATGTTCTCCTAGTTCAGCAAGTTTGGGTTGGCTCAGCGGGTTGCAGAGGTTTTATTCTGTCCGTTATCCCCCCGTTAACTGGGCCCGTGTCAGCGGTGCGTTCGCTTATCCCCCGCGGCCCCGGGGAGCTGCACGGTTCGAAATCCCCTCAAGGGACAGGTCCTGGGACACCTCGGTTTTGGGGTGGATGGGGCCCGGCTCTGTCCCCGGGGGGGGGCGATTCGGCTGACGCGTACCCTGCACCCCAGCATCACCCCAGCAAGCACCGGGGAAACACCAGCACCCATGTCTTGCACCGTGAAGCGATGTAGCTCAGCAGGCAGGAGCCTGGCTTGGTGTTAAACAAAGCAAACGGATAGAAAACTCTCAATTTGTTAGAAGGGACCAGGCAGGTTAAAAAAAAAAAAACAGAAAAAAAAAACAGGTGAGAAAGGAAGGGATACGGGAAAAAGCTGGAGGCAGTTCCTTGGGTATCACAACATCAACATTATCTGCCCAGGGGAAAGAGAAATCTGAGCACTAAGGCCCTGGAAAGAAGGGAAAAAAATACATCACAAGTGCCTGAGAAAAGAGAGGAAATGTATTTTTAGTCCATTTAGAAATCTGGTTTGGTTTTGTTTTGAATTAGCTTAAAAATCTGGTTTGGGTTTGGCTAATGCTTTAAGTTGAGTGAGGAGCTCTTGAGCAACACGCCAGCTCCGCGTCCCGGCCCGGCGGTGGCCACGTCTCCGGTGGAACCGCCTCGAGCTGCTGTCAGCTTAATGAACTTTGCTAATTTGGGTGCTGGGTGGGACCCTGAAGAGCAGCATCCCGTTTTCCAAGCTGCAATAAAAGCCAAGTTACCCCTCAGTCGATGTCGTGCTCCAGCTTCTGCCCCGCGGAGGCTGGAGGGGAGATTCTCCCACCCGAGGAGCTGGGTTTATCCCGCTCATTGCCGGGCAGGATACGCGTATCGGCTTTTCTGTTTGGTTTTCCTTTGCTTTTACAGTAAGCGGGCAAACGCCATATATCTATATCTGTTAGATCAGCAATGCCTGCTCTCACAGCTGGCTGTCAAGTGGAAATGAATACATAAATCATTAAAAGTGGTCTCGCAGGAGACCATAGGCCAATGGCATTTTATTGTGATTTAATGAAAAACTAAAGGGCTGCGAGCACATGGCGCAATTCTCTTTTCATAACAATTGATTATGGGTTTATACTGGGGGATGTGCTGCTCCCGGTGTGGGGAGGCGGCTCGGCCACCCCTGCCCCGTCCCATGGCTGGGCTCCTCGGTCCCTGCAGGGACTTTTTTGTATGAAACCTTGTATTTCATAGAATCAGAGGATGGTTTGTGTTGGAAGGGAGCTTAAAGCCCACCCAGTGGCACCCCCTGCCCTGGGCAGGGACACCTCCCACCAGACCAGGTTGCTCCAAGCCCCGTCCAGCCTGGCCTTGAACCCCTCCAGGGATGGGGCAGCCACAGCTTCTCTGGGCAACCTGGGCCAGGGGCTCACCACCCTCACACCAAAGAATTTCTTCCCAATATCTCATCTCAATCTCCCCTCTTCCAGTTTAAAGCCATTCCCCCTCGTCCCATGGCTCCCCTCCCTGCTCCAGAGTCCCTCCCCAGCTTTCCTGGAGCCCCTTGAGGGCCTGGCAGGGGCTGGAAGGTCTCCGCGGAGCCTTCTCTTCTCCAGGCTGAGCCCCCCCAGCTCTCTCAGCCTGTCCTCCCAGCAGAGGGGCTCCAGCCCTCCCAGCATCTCCGGGGCCTCCTCTGGCCCCGCTCCAACAGCTCCGTGTCCTTCTGCTGTTGGTGCCCCAGAGCTGGAGGCAGGACTGCAGGGGGGTCTCCCCCGAGCGGAGCAGAGGGGCAGAATTTGAGGTGAGTTTTAACAGAACAGGACACTTCACACCAGCTCCAAGTTAAATTGCATTTGGGGCCATCACACTTCACCCCTCTGGTGCTCGCTCTGGGCTGGGATCCCGCAGCTGCGCGTCACCGGGAGAATCACCCCCCTGTGATGGTGCATGCAGTGAGGCGGGCACGCACGGGTGCGGCGCTGCCTGCTCAAACCGAGATTAAACCCGAGTTACAGAAAATATTCCGCTTCTTTAAGCAGTGCAGGAGCAGCCTTGGCTCTCCTGTGTCTCTTCCCGCCAAGCTAAAGGCCAGCCCTGCAGCAAACCAAGGTCCCGTGGAGCAGAGAGGAGCACGTAGGCAGGTTCGCACCTATATAAAGTGCCAGGGCTCTGCAAAACAGCCAACCTTGAGCTGCTAAACACTTTCAGACCTGGGCAAAAACCTCACCTGGTCCTTTGGCTGCCTTTATTTACAGCATCCGCGTAGCAAAGAGACAAACCTTGGCTGCCGCGGGGCTCTGAGCAAGGGCAGGCAGATGTGCAGCCACATCTGGAGGGATCCGCTTGCAGCCCAGCCTTCCCGCTGTAAACAATTGTAACGTTAAAGCCCGGAACGAGGGGAATCTGCCTTCGGTTGGCAGCTAACATCCATGTCCTAATGCCTCGGCGTATAAACGTGGAGGTGCGAAAGCTGCACACAGGGATACGGGGTTGACGAGAGCATTTAAATCTCGTGTCGTAGTCGCCCTAATGCCCCCCATCTGCTTTGGATTTCAGCATTTGCTTAGTCCTTAGCAGAGCAGCACACTTGCAAAAAGAGAAAAAAAATATTTAACGTAGAGCTGTCGCCAGCCTCTCTGTCCAGCTTGGGAAACCTTTGTCTCTGCAGCTGAATGAGCCACCAAACCTGGCGGAAAGATCACCTCGGTGCGAGATGAAAAGCCCGTGCTTGGAAGGAGACGAACTTCTCGCCACCCCTCCTGCCCCGCCACTGCCAGGCTGGAGGACCGGGATGATCCTTGGCCATGGGGACACATGGGGGGCTCTGAGCTGCTGGTGGGGGGGGTGAACAAAACAGATGTCCCATTGCCAGGTGCATGTGATGAAAGAAACGATGCATGTGGGCATCTTCGCAGGAAGGATGTACCCTTCTTGGTGGGGTGTCGGTGATTTTTCAGAACTTATAGTGTGTAGGACCTGCCCTTGGAGTAGTGCCAATTACTGGGGAAAACCCCCAAACAATTACATATATATAATAATAATAATAAAAAAATATATACTGATGTTCTGACTAGAACTTGCAAGTGGAAGATGTCCCGGTTCAGAGAAATTTGAGGCATCTTTTATAGGATAAGTATCCCACAGATGGATAGGAAAACCAACGGGACCACTGCACTCATCGTCCAACGTGGAAACATCTCCAGATGTGCAAGAAGTGGGAGAGTTAGCTAAAAAACTGCGTGCAGGGGACACCTACGGATGAAGTATGTGCATTGAAACTCTTTCCGTCTGTAGAAGCACCCAGGGAGATGCACAGAACTTACCCAGGTTGCAGCCTCAGAGCACCGGGGGAACCCTGGGGAGATGTCTCCATCGCATGGACAGCTTGAATCCTTAAAGGATTTAAAGGAAAAAAAAAAATGGCTAGAAGCACAGAAAACAAGTCGGAGGCAGAAAAAATTATGATAAGCACAAAGACTGCCTGATCTTGGGGTGCCCCAAACCCCAGTGCCCCCCACCTCCTGGTGGGCACAGTGGTACCTGGTGGACCTCGACCGTGGTTGACCAGACCGTGCTCCAGCCGATGCGGCGTCTGACCGGGCTCTTATGGGTTTCACCAAGAGATGAGTCTTTTCCCCCGGGTTATGAATTTATTTCCAACTGAAATGAATACAGACCACCGCACAAGATAATGGTGTCAAAGCTGCCGTAGAATCTCGAAGAAGAGCAATATGCTGCGAAAGGGTGGCGAGGGAGTTGCTAAATACAATAACCGTACAGAGGGAAAAATCGATGTTTGGGGAGTCACCTGCAGCCTTGATTGAAAAATCGGAGTTACATTAAAATTTCTCCTATTTAATTATCTCACAGATAATATCACTTAGATTGAGTTTCATATCTGAGCAAATTAGTTGTGCCACTATTATTAAAACCTACTTAGGAAACTCAATCAGTGCAAACTACCACTTTGAGGCTTAACACGTGCTAGGAACAGAACTGGAGAGGTTCGCTTTTTTTTTTTTTTTTTCCTTTTTGAAAATGAGCTAAAGTAACTTTATGACATAGATAAATGTAACACCCGCGAAGCGCGAATCCAAATTAGCCCTGCTGTAGAAACTGCTTTTCCATTTAGCATTGCTCCGCAAAGTTGGGCTTGGAATAAAATTTAACGAGGTGGCGGCCGGGATGCTGGAGCTGAGTCTCCTCCGCCTGAGCCCTGCGGGGGATGGAAATGTCATTTATTACCTACGCCAGGCTGGAGAGCTCTCTTCTTGAAGGGCTCCTGCCCAAGTGATGCAAAGATAAGGAAAATGAAATTTATTTTTTTTTTTTCTCCGAGGTTTAATATGTTGTTGTATAAATGCAGGCATCCCGGAAGGGCTGGAGCGCTCTTCATTTTCCATCCTTCCGTGGCCCTGTCCGGAGGAGGAAATCTGCATCCCAGCCTCGTGCATCGGAGCCTTCGCCATCGCACCCGCGAGGTTAGTGCTGCGCGTCCCAGCCCGTCCCTCCCGCCCTTCCCCTCGCTGCCGGAGCTGCAGCTTCGGCTTGGGGCAGGAAAGGCCTCGCCAAGATCTTGACTTTGGCACAGCTGCAGGCTGCACTACTGTCATGGTTTGTCCTCAAACCCGGACAGCTACAGATTCATTTCATTCCGTATTTTTGAATTACTTATTTTATACTCCAGACAAATATTTTTGATTGTTTTTTTTTTTTTTTTCCCAAATGAGCGCTGTTTCCTGCCCTTCTTCATGTGCAGAAGTAATCGGTGTGGGCTTTTCCTGGTTTCCCCTTTCAGCAAATATCCTCAAATTGGTCTGGCTGCCAGCCCCGGCCCCTCCGGAGAGCTCCGGCTCTGCGGGATGTGGGGAAGGGCTGGGAGCACTCCGGGGTCAGCATCGCTCTCCGATTCCCTGGCAACCTACTGGGAGAACGGAGCCCTAAACCTCCCTAGGGTGATGATTTCCACATCGTAAGCGATGAGATGAGATACCAGCGTTCCCTCCCGCCCTCGCTCCTGTGACGGGCTGAAAACACGGGGAGCTCCGGGGGACCGTGGGGATGGGGTGCCCACTGCGGCCATGGTGGCACAAGTCCAGCCAACGTGGGGCTAGAAAAAAAAAAAAAAACAAAACAAGCAAAACCACTCGGTTGTACAAAGCCACGACGGTTCGCAGCCACCGAGGGGACCTGCCGCAGCGGAGACGATGCTGAGCCAGCGCAGGGCTGCTGAGCCGTGGCCGCCCGTGGCCAGCGATGGGCGCAGGGTGGGTGCACGATCGCACCCTGCACTGTTTTTTCTGGCTGCCTGGGAAACAAACATCCTCCCTTCTCTCCATTTTTTTCCCAGGACGAGAACCACCTTCTCTCCCTCCACGCGTAAGGAGCGACGTGTTGCGGCCATCTCGAGCCTGTGCAAGGAACAAATCCAATTAAAATTACGGCTGCACCGTCCATCATGAACCCTTGACAAATCTTTCCCCTTAAGGCTTCCTGGTTTTGTTTTCATTTGGGACAGCCAGTGTGGGACACTGGGAGCGCTGCGGCTTTGGGAAGAAGGGAAGGGCTCAGGGCTCCGGCACTGGACTGAGGAGTTCTCAGGATGGCAGCCATCAAGGGAGAGAGAAACTATGCAGCAAACTTTCTAATTGATACCGAATGTGACATTCATAGCATGAAATAACTCTGTTGGCAGCTTGGTCAAGTGCCCAGGTCTCGCTCCTCCTCATCCCTGCACCTGGCGAGCTCGAAAACACCAAGACCTTGAATCCCACATACCGCAGCTGGCTAGAAAGTAAATATTTTCACTAATTCAGACACTGAAGTCTTCTGAAAGTGCAGTTTTCCCAAGCATTAGAAGAGAAATTAGTCCTGTGTGGCTCAAACCAGGACAGGAATGAAGAGGGACCGCTGGGTGTCTGTGCCTGGCCAGGGCGAAGGTCCCCTTTGGGGTTTCATGGGGACTTCCTAGGGGTTTAGCCCTGGAAACCGATGGATTGGGACAATGATGCTACCCCGCTGGGACAGCAGGTTCCATGTGGAATGCCTGTTTAAACTCACCTCTTGCCAGCTGCTCTTTCTTCTCCAGCACAGGCACTTGCGGATGGGGCTGGCAGCCGGGATGCAAAGAGAAGTCCTGCCGGAGACGGCGGTACCCGCGGGATTGAGGTCCCACCAACATTTGGGGGAGCAAAGGGACATCAGGCAACCTGGGACGGGGACCTGGACCCCAGGAGATGCTTTAGAGGCTGAAGTGACCACGGTGAAAGACTCACGGAACCACGGAAAATCTCAGGTTGGAAGGGACCCATAGGATCACTGAGTCCAACTCCCAAGGGAAAGGACTCCCTTTGGAGATCCGTGTCCCCCCCTTCCCTCGGCAGAGCCAGCGGGGGACCCCGGCCGGGAACAGGAGGGCAGGGACGCCCATGCGATGCCACACAAGACGCCTCTTCCCGACAGCGTTTCTCGGGCCCCCAGGTGTAAAACTGGCTCAAAAACCCACCCGGGAGAGGGGTCGGGGCTGGCAGGAGGCTGGGGACGACTGCCACCGTCCCACCGGCCCCTCTCCCCTGTGCGACAGCACCTCCACCCCTGCGGAAAAAGAGGTTGCTGCTGGATCGTGGATGTGGTTGGATTTTTTAAATCAAACCAAAAGTGGAAATTATTTCATTTTAATTCTGAGACCTAAAATATACGTGGTTTGGATTTTTTTAAATCAAACCAAAAGTGGAAATTATTTCGTTTTAACTCTGAGACCTAAAATACATGTGCAGGCGTCTATGTAACTCTATATTCTTAATATTAAGATACGCGTATTAACTTTTTCGCTGACATACGAAAATACCATTTCAAAGCACTGCAAATGTAGATAAACCCCTGACATTTCGATGTCATCCATTCTGTGCAAAACAAGTGGTATTTACAGGAATGCTTCTCCATGTAATTACACAATTATTAAAAACATAGTAGTGAAGTAGGAGCTTTTATCAAGTCATTCAAATTAGAGCTGTTTCATTCTAATCACTATCTACTTGAATACGTATCGCTTGGATGGAACTGTAAAAAGCTCATTAAATAAATTTTTCTTTAAAATTTAATTACTGGGAACTTCTTCAGAGAATAACGATTTTGGATCATAATTAGGATCTTTGTTTCTGTTTGCGTTTAGCCTGAAAGGTATAAAGACCGGGAGAAAAAGAGAGAAATTGCAGATCCCAACGTTTGGGAAAGAAGCCGGCAGGAGGGGAGCGGAATATTAAGAAGCCAGAGCCGGCGTTACGAAGCAGAAAGATGGTGCTATAATTTGATAGACTTATTGAGCCCTTCGTTTCTGGCGTTAAGAAAGCCGTGCCGTAGTCCCCTGCAGAGGTGGGCTGCTAATGGGGTGCCGTTTCCATCCAGTGCATTTGGGCGCTTTCACGGAGTTTAGGCGACGAGGACGCACTTCCCACCCGAGGGTGACAGCGGGAGTTTGTCTTCCGCGTGACGGGTTTAGAGCCCAGAACTGGTTGGGGGGGAAAACCACGACGTAAATGTTTTCCACCTTATGCCAAACTTATATATATATAGAAAAATAAATCGCCGCGTATTTTTCCCAGGATGATGAGAAGGGACGGAAGTTGCCGCGCAGCAGAGCTGGAAGGGGGAGGTGGGCGTCAGTGGTGCTGGCAGGGGCAGAATGAGGAATTCTTACAGGAACCGTTCCGCACGCTAAAACAACAATGAGTAAAATAATAATTTAAAAAATGTCCTTAAAAAATAATTAGGAAAAGAGGAGGGCGTGAGCCTGCAAACCCTAATGCCAACATCCATTTCACTCGCAGTTGCGCAGCCTGAAACCGGGACGACTGTTCTCCGAAGGCCGCAGACTTGGATAGTAATCCTAAAATTAAAAATGAAATGCAAGCGGTATCAATTACCTACAGGTTTTTTGTTTTGTTAAGGCTTCGTTTTTATTGATAATTTGAACTCAGTTAAAAAAAAAAATAAATAAAAAATGTTTTTCTTTACAGGAACCACGCTCAGAGATGCTGGGGAATGCTGCGGGCACCCAGCGCGAGACGAGAAAAGCTGGAGCCAGGCAGGGGGAGGCCGATGCTGACGTCCCAGTACCGCACTGGGCGAGGACGGGGATGCTCCAGCTGAGCGTATACCCTTTACGTTTCTTACCCCACGGTTTAAACACTTCCATAAACACTTCCATCGTCTGCTGAAGACGCCTTTCTGGTTGAAGAAGGTGGGTAACAACATTTTATTTTTAAATAGCCCCTGCCCTTCCCGTGTGGGAGCCTTTGGGCGGCCTCCCTCCGTTGCCCAGGGAATGGGGCGATGCCAAGCAGCCACCCCAGCACCCATCAGATTTGGCAAATATTTTTGCCGCCTGCTTCCAAGGTGCCGTCGGGAGCCCCAGTTACCTGAAGCGTCCTGGTAGAAATGACAAACGTGTCACCCCGCTTGGTTTTTTTAGAAAAGGTGGATGATGGGCAAGGTCCTCCTCTGTGCTAAAATGTCCTGGGTGGAGGGCGGTGAGCCCCTGGCCCAGGCTGCCCAGAGAAGCTGTGGCTGCCCCATCCCTGGAGGGGTTCAAGGCCACGTTGGACGGGGCTTGGAGCAACCTGGGCTGGTGGGAGGTGTCCCTGCCCAGGGCAGGGGGTGGCACTGGGTGGGCTGTAACATCCCTTCCCACCCAAACCATTCTATGATGCCGTGATTTAGTGATATAAGGGGATGCAGGTTTACACCTGACATCAAAGTACTGACCCAAAAGCTCTGAGCTTCACTGGTGAAACCACTCTCAGCACAGGCTGATGTCTTTAGGACATCGCCTGCCCTTAAATCTGAACATTATGTCTGAAAACTGTGCTCTTCGGCCAAAGCGAAGAGCCCGCAGCTGCCTGGGAACAAACCCCGTGGCACCCGTAAGCCCCGCTGGCCACCGGGCAACCTCTCACCAGCACCAAGAGGGCTCCACTGGAGCGGCGGGTGGTCAGGTCCTGGGCAATGAAGCCGACCTCCTGCTGGGCAGGCGTCTTCCAACCATCGCTCCTTTATCCTGGCCGTGAAATGCATCTTCCACGCGTCTCTCCGTGACGGGCATTGCCAAGGGTGGGCACCGCCGGCTCGGTGCCACACGGGGCTGTCCCCGTCCATCCCCTGTCGCCCACCCCGCCCTTCCCACGCACCGCCTGCCCATGGGCTGAACGCCTGATAGCACTGGTTTTAATGGGATAGTGCCAAACTGGTTCTTTTTTAAGGTGATATGTTGAGGAACCACCCCCCCCCCCAAGCCGCTAGCTGTACATTTTTCTTCTTGGAGATGAATCATAGGCAATTAACAGGAACAATTCTAATTAACTGACATAATTAAAAAACTAATAATGTTTAACATTATTGTTTTATACAATGACATTAGCTTTAACAGCCTAGCAACACATCAAGGCTTCATTTGCATAGTCACTGAGTATATTATTTATTCTTGGTTTCTTTGGTAACCAAATTGACAATAAGAACTGCAATGTGAATCCCTAAATTGTTTTGCCATATAGCTTCATCATTTATGCCATTGGCAGTAATTGTAATGTCTGTATAATTTCCTTTTAATTATCAACTAATGAAATTTACATTCATTTGGGTAAAAAGCAAATATTCGCACTGCACTCCCAATCACCTGGCCAAATTTCCAATCAGTTTGCCGACGTTTGCTGTGCCTGATGTTTATTTATATTTTTTTTTTCTTGAACGTCAAAATGTGGGAGAAGTGCTGAAACCTGTTAATGGCTGGAGGAATAGCGACGACTGGAGCTGCTGCCACCGAGCTCTTCTTCCTCCCGGATTTAGGAGATGCTCCTTTCCAAAAAAAGACAGAAGATACGGACTTTTATCACGTTAAACTCTACGGACTTTAAGTGGAATTAATTCCGTAAACTTTAATTGCAGAATAATCTCTGCCTGTTCCCTTATCTCATGATTTATTACAGACATTTATTTCCAGTTTGAAAATTTCTCATCAGTTTCCCAGGGAATTAATTTAGTTTTTCAAAAAGAGGGGAGGAAAAAAAAAAAAAAAAAAGAGGGCTGGGGGAAGGAAATGGCTTCTAAATTCAAATTGAGATGCTAATTACAATAATTATTTCATGAAATTATATAGAAACTTTATACATGTGAGTATAGTCATTTTGTAAAAAAAAAAAAATAATAATATTTGCACATAATCTTAATTGAACTCAACTTCTGAACGGAACGAGACTTTTTTTTTTAAGAGAGGGCAGGTGCTGCGCTGGTCCCGTGGTGGGGGGCCGGGGGTGCCCTGGCGTGGACCCCCCCCACCGCGGTCCCTGTCCCCGAGGAGAGCCCGTGGGGTGGCACCACCGTGGCACCTGGGCCGACGGCCCCGGCGGGAAGCGAGCGATGGGGGTCCATTATCCTCCCTTACCTCGCCGCGATTTCACTCCGGGCTTGATGCGAAGCCGCGTGAGACAAATTAAAACAATTAATGGACAATCTGGGCCGGTCCTTGAAGGGAAGCGCTTATTGTTTGCGGCTGGGTTTTTCTGTTCCCATCAAAGATGCCTCCCGCACGTAGAACCTATTAACTCCTTTCTGATTAGAGAAAAAGAAGTTTAAGAATAATAATCGCTAACGATGTGCTGCGTCTCTTCGGGGGGAATGACGGCGTGATCTGGGGGACCTGGTTCCCGAGAAAGTTTCCCGTGTCTCCTTGCGGGGGGGGTGGAACTGGATGATCTTTAAAGTCCCTTCTAACCTGAACCGTTCTGTGATTGCATCATTCTATGGTTCTGTCTGGGGGTTTAAAGGTGCTCCCGACGCGCCGCCGGCACGAGGGCCCCGCCGAGCGCCGGCTCCTTCGACTCGAAGGGCTGGGAGGTTGTGACGGAGCAGCTGCGCGCAGAGTAATGTCACCCAGCGAGCGGCAATTCTCATCCCTGCTTGGGTCCGCTGAACAGCGTTTCTATCGCGGTTGAAAAATTCATTTCATTTCATTATCTGAACTGTTCGAGCACCCCACTTTGGATCCGCGAAATCTTTCCAAACCTGCAGGAAACTCATTTACCCCCGCTGAGGCTCCAGCTTCGCTTCTTCTATTAAGGTAGCGTTGTCTTCCTTACAAATCCTGGCAGATATACACGCAAGATTTGTACAGGGGAGGGAAGGGCCATTTGCTGAAATCCAGAGTGGAAAGGAGCGGCGTTATTACTCTTCCCTGCTTTATTTAGGTCTGTTTCAAGGCTACTTTACCGATCTCTCATCTGTTACAAATACAGTTCGCGATACATTAGAAAGGAGCGAGCTGCCTTTGAGGGGATGCGATGTAGAACAAAGAACAGACCGTCTACCCGCCGAGATTTCGCTAATGAAGAAACTTGCAGTATCATTAAGTTGAAAAGGGGGGGGGGGGTGGAAAAAGCAGTAATCAAAGTGGGATGTTTTCAAATTAGGGACAAATTAATGCAGGGAAAGTGTCTGGCACTGGAGGTCCCTGAGAGCAAGGACCTTCCCCGCCACAGCGTAGCAGTGTCTGCTGAGCCACACGGCGAAACTCGACCTAGTTTCCTGATGGCGATGATTTAAATGCCTACAAAGTTGGTTGAAATCAACATGTTTACTCCAGGAACACACCAAGAAAAGTTAGCCTGAAATGGCGTAATCTGTGTCCATTACATTGAGTTTCCCTAAGCGCTCAGTGCAGAATATATAACAGACTTGTACGGTTTTGTACCAGATTTTCAGCCCGCTTATAGCCGTATAAATAAACCCGGCGTTGCGCCGAGGAGAGAGACGATCCGATCACGACTGCACCCCTTGCGCCCATCCTTGCGGCCCGGGGGACGGCACACGTTTGTATGGGTGCCATAAGCAGGGGCCATCAGATAAATTCATTGCGCCGAAGTGCCCATTCCTCCGCACCTGGAACAAGTTACTGAATCCAATTACTCCAGCCAAGACCAGACCGGTGCGTCCGAGAGAGGAATTCCCACATGGCGACGTGTTTCATGACTCACGCGGAGCCACATGTTCCAGCCCTGGGTCACGCTTCAGCCTTCTCTTGGGTCTTTTGGATCCTGGGGGGGGGTTCCTTTGAGTCTAATAACCTGGGCTGACCCACGAATGGATGCGGATCATCCAACTTTTCCACCTAGTCCTTTTTCTGGAGGCACTGCCGGGCACAGCGGGGAGCGAGGGGTGGAAAGAGAGCAAAGATGGAAAACACTATGGAGGTGTAAGCAGGATAGGAGGAAATCTGAGGGCAGATTAATGATCATAAGATGAGAAAATAAAAGCAGGCCAGGTTAGAACGAAGGTTGGAACAACTGCAGTTAAATTTCCTACCGCGTGGTTTATATTGCCTTTCTTCTTTTCCTCTTCTTTCTAATGGCAACTTAAAAGCAACGATAAAAGCCAACACCCAAGGTCGTCCTTCTTTCCGCAGCGTTCATCGACACAAGGTGGGCCAAGAAAGTCCTTCTCCAGCAGGAGCTGGGAGGGCAGAAGGGCACCGGGGGCGCTGGGGTGCGGCACACAGAGCCATCCTTCGGCTTTCATCCAGGGGCTGGTGGTGGCCATGCATGGGCCGTCTCTCTGGAAGCTCCGGGCCACACGATGGGGTGCCAGGCCACGGAGCCCATGTGGGTTCTCCTGGACATGGTGCGAGCCCACGGCAGCATGGCTCCAGCACAGCTCCCCATGGAGAGCTTGGCTGCCGGGTGGCCAGGGATGGGTGGCTCTCCGGGGGACCTGCAGCCCAGGTCATCCTCCCCATCCTTCCTAACGGATGCCCTTGATGGATTTGGTAGAACCATGCAGTCTGGTTGGGAAAGGTTTTTTCAAAATCTTCTTACACAGTCGCGATTTATTTGGGCTTCCTCGTTTAGAAGGTACTAAGGTGACACCAGGGGGACACCAGTGGCATTCACGCTGTTGGAGAGCCCTTTAGTTGGGAAGAACTTTTCTTGGCCAATGGGGGAAACCTAACTTTGTCTGCCTTGTCCCTTTAGTCTGCTGGTGGCAGCTGCAAGGACAAGGGGCTTTTTCTTGTGCGTCCGCGCTGTGTCCTCGCTGCCACCAGGCAGCAGGCACTGCGTGGCTTCCCCCTCCCATCAAAATGTCCCTTTTTTGCTGCGGATTTAACGAGGTTGATTAACTTTTTGGAGCTGGCTAGATCCATCCCTACCTGCCTTGCACCGCGGCGAAGAAGAGACCACGAGTGGTGGGTGCAGATAAATGACCGGTGAGGGGCTGGGGCGAGAGGCACCCACTGCCCCTTCCAAAATTCAGGCATTTTTGGGAGTCTCACGCTTGAACTGAGCAATGGCTGGAATGCAATGTTTGCCTTTCCCGTATTATGCCGTCACACTTGTCTTTCAGACAGAGCATCTGTTCTTCAGTTCCTCTTTAAAAAAAAAAAAAAGAATAAAACAACACAGAGCAGGACTGAGAGATGAAGTGGATTTTTTATTAGTTTGTTTCTTTGTTGAAAACCTGTAAACCAAACCGCTTTGATTTTCAGAACATCTGATACTGGAACATACAGGTCGGCTTTGTCTATTTTCAGGTACGGAGGTATTTTTTCAATTTGGAAAAAGCTCCCTCCATCGCTTGGGGTTTCGTGCCCCTTTTGACAAATGGAAAAAATTAAAGGAATAATTAATGTTCTCTGAAGAAACAGAAGAACTTTTACAATGAGTGTTCACAGAAAAAGGCCATTGGTGGGGGGGGCGGGGGGGGGAAGAGATGAATGAAATGTTTCATCTGGCAGTTCCAGATAATTATTTGAGCTAAAATACGGAGACGGTGCGAGGGCCGGGCTCGGCGGCGCAGGCAGCGCTAGGGGGCACCGCCGACCGCCGCTCCCCCCGCGCAGCCCCGGGCAGAGATTGGTGATGGATGGGGCAGCTCCAGAGCCTCGGGGCTTCCCCCCCCAGGAAGTCGAAGACGCTTAAAGAAACTTTTTATTAAGCAAAAACTCCCTGGCAAAGCAAAAAGCAGGATCAAGTTCCGTTAAAAGGTACCAAATGCGTCACGTCGCGACACCCAGAAGGATGAATTTAAAATGAATTAAATGCGTCGAATAGGGCGACAAAAGCAATACTGCCATGTAGCCTCCCGGGTTAAATAATCCAGGCTTAAATAATGATATAAACAAACATTACAGCAACAAAACCCCTGAGGGTTTGGTCACAATTGCCCTGGCAGTCAGCGCCCTGTAGTTTTGCCAGTCGTTCGTTAGGGGTTTTTGTTTGTTTCCTGGTGCGGTGTGGGGTGAGTCGGGCAGCCCAGCGAGCACCCAGCCCGGCTCATCTCCCCTGGGCGCATCCGGGGACCTCAGGTCACATCCCTGCCTTCGCCCCTTCAGCCTTTCACAGGGGGAATAAAAGCAGGAGCCGAAGATCTCCACGCGTGCGTGGGGAAGGGCAGGCATCACCCCCTCATCTCCTCGGGACCCGTGCTCCGGGGAGCATCGTGTCACCTCCCGGAGGGAAGCTCCTCACCAATTGCTCATCCATCCCTCTCCCACGCGTCTCCGTGGCGAGGCTGGGGGGTGAGTAATCGTCGTGGCTCCCCGACAGCGCATCTCCCAGGAACGTGCATTTACCTCATAGGCACCTCAAGAATAATCCAGCTTAGAGCTCTAAAAACGCCTGTGGAGGCACCGCCATTTCTAACCTATTTACAGCTTCTTTCAGCTGAAAGGCTTCGGCTTTGCCTGTGCGAGAGGAGGACGGTGATTGACTCCCATCGCTGATCAAATTTTCAGGTCATGTGTGGGTGGATCAATAACCTTATCTCCTCCAATTCACAGTGGCCAAATCCTGATATTCCTGATAAATCATTCAAAATCAACAAAAACCCCGGGCGCTGCACCATCTTTGGTTCCAACATTTTCACCTTGTCATCTCTACATCTACTGTATTAAAGAAGAACGTAGACAATGAAAAGCTTGCAAGTGCTGGTTGTACCTGGAACAGGAAGCCCAAGGGCTACAAGAGCAGAGTCTACTCTCCAAAACCAGAAGAGAAGCTAACGGGAAGCAGTTTTAAAATGAATGACAGCACATCTTGGGTCCTTAGGCCTAGGACGTTGAGCACGAGTTGAGTCATCAAACACTGCCGGGGCTTCGCCGCTGAGACATGGCGCTTCTCTCCAGCGAGAGGCCAAGAGGAGTTTATCGTGTCGCTTCCGCAATGCCGTGCCCAGGAGACAAAATCTGGTAGCGTGTAAAAAGCCGTAAGCAGCGCGATCATTTCTCGAATGCGGAATTAAATGGAAGTGGCACATTTTCAAAACTGTTAGAACAGAAACCCCAAATTTATCACTGTCTGTCATTTTTCAATATGTTTCTTTCTAAGCCGCGCTTTCTGATGAGTAGAATAATTATAATTTAGCTACAGTAACTCGGGGCTCCATTTTCAGTTAGCAGATTGTTTATCAAAATGAAGACCCAGAGCAGCAGCTGTAGGATGGGGAGAAGGAGATTGACGTGGATCGCAGACCAGTCCTGTGGGAAGCAGCTGAACAGAAGGGAATTTAATGACTACCTCCGAACACAAGTGATCGATTCACTGAACCCGCTCAAGCAAGGCAGCACTGAGTGATTGGGTTTGGAGGATTCATTATTCATACGCATTTATTGTGTAAATAGAGAGAAGAGGCACCTTTGGATAGAAATCCAGGCCAAATGGACTTTGCAGAATTAAATTTGTGGGGGCTATTTTATTTTAAAATTCAAGAATTTCTGCTCTCCGGTAAGACACCGAGGCAAGTATTGCCTCACATACTGCACGCCAGCCTGGCCATTAAAGTCATCATGGGTTCATTAAAATCCCGTCTAGCTGCTCATGGGCACGTGCATTGAGCCTCCCGAACCCAACCTCAACACATGGCGGGGGGCAGCCCAGACCCTGGGCCCGTGCTCAAGGACGAGTAATGGATTTACACTGGAAGAGGGGAGATTTAGGTGGGATATCAGGGAGAAATTGGTTGCTGTGAGGGCGGTGAGCCCCTGGCCCAGGTTGCCCAGAGAAGCTGTGGCTGCCCCATCCCTGGAGGGGTTCAAGGCCAGGTTGGCCGGGGCTTGGAGCAACCTAGGCTGGTGGGAGGTGTCCCTGCCCAGGGCAGGGGGGTGGAACTAGATGATTTTTAAAGTCCCTTCCAACTCAAATCAGACTGTGATTCTATGAAATCACCAGCCAAGACCCAGCCCCGCTTATTCCAGCAGCGAAGTTCTCCCTGACCAGTGACTTTGAACCCTTTGCTGGGAACGAAAGGCTTTCCATGGAAAAAATTTCAATTTTTTCAGTTTATTCTCACACTCGTGTCTAGATAGTAAAAATCATGTAGTTCATGTACATCTCATTTCCACTCTGTACGGCAACCCTATCAAAATAAATGTAAGTACTATAAAAACACACAGAAATTATATTTTTAAACAGCTTTTAAACTGTGTTTTTGCAAGTTTTTGAGCAGTTTTCTCATTTTCCATCTGACATTTACTGGCACCGTGTTTCCTGGCACGAGGACTCTGAACGTAATGCCAAGGTATGAAGGCAAATGAGTTCCAAGCAGCAAAAAGATGCTGATATACAAACTACCACTCAGAAAATGACATCCGTAATAGAGTTTAAATACAATAATTCCCAAAGTATGGACTATAGAGTACTTGTAGCCCACAAGGAAGGCTAGTAAGGGTCCAAATCTGCCATAGTCATGTTGGATTTGTGTGTTTTCTGTTAATAGTTGATGACACAATTGCTTGAAAATGAGTGAGGAAACCTGGTGGGTGATAGGACCAAGAAGTGCAACAGAGCGTGTAGACCTCCCATTGCCCAGCTCCCAGAGAGACGACGTGATACAGGAGGGTGCTGTAAGACCACAGAACTCTGAGATAACGCAGCAAAACGACACCGAGAACTCCTCCTCGCTGCAGCGAGTCGCTCTGTGGTCGTGACCGTGACGTCGTCTTTCCAAACCCGAATCCACCACGTGGACATCACAGCATTCCTCCACCCTTCGCCACGCTGGCTCCTCAGCATGGCGGCGGCTGCGCTGGCTGAAGCCCTCCCGGGCACACATTGCAAGCACCTGACTAATACTTAAATAAATGGGGTTTTTCCTGTGCTGAGAGGCAGGACAATGCCTCAAGGCCAAAGCTACGAAAAGAATTAGGTGTCCCAGCTATGTGCTGCTTTAAGAAGCCAAGAAGGAACGCACACACTCAACACCAGGGATATTTTCAGGCAAGCCCAGACAGACGTTTCTCCTGAACAGATCTCCAGGTCGATCACCAGCGTTTGCTGCCCAGCATGTGGCTGGTGCTGACCCGCCAGACCCCTCAGTCATGTTTCAGCCACGTTAGGACTTCAGGATTAGGCCCTGCCTTGTTTATCTCACCCACAAGAGCTTCTTGGGTGTATCTGCTGGGTGAGGGCCAGCTGGAAGCACCTCCAGGAGGATGGTGCCAACCCTTGTCCTGGTGTGCCCGTGCACGGTGCGCTCATCCAGCATAAATCCCCCCTTTCTGCTCAGATGGGTATAGAAGAACATCGCCCACCTACAACCAGTGTCCCCTAAGTCTTGTCTCGTACCGGGGTCAAAGCCACGCGTTGGAGCTCGTTTCCTCCAGGATCACTGGGCGTGCAGTGGTCGAGGCTGTGGGCTCCTCCGGGCAGCAAAGCGGTGGGGTCTGGTGCAGCGGTGGTTGTCCACCTTGTGCTCTTCTGGGCCGAACTACAGGTCAAACACAGATTTTACGACCCAAGGCTGTGAAAGGCAGATTCAAGTATTTCCTCGATTTCCTGCAGCTGAGGGTAACGCCACGCAAGGCAAATCCTAGAAGATTTATACATTTGTGTATTCCACCATTTCACGAGGGGAAAAGGTCCGGAGGAAGAGAAAACCGTAACTTTAAAACCCAGAATGGAAGAAGACAGCTTATTTGTTAGTAGGTAAGAGAATATCACGGAATTATTTATCATCCCGAGTGTTCACATCGTCAAGAAAATGTGTGTCTTGGATCTTCAGACGACGAAAATAGCTCTTTTCTGCAAGCAGTCATGTATGAAGGTTAAAAAAACCCCCAAATGTCTGTGCCTTCCTGTGCTATACAGCTGCGCGGCAGATCAGGCTGGAAATCGGTGATTCCCAATTTCCAGACTTTACTTTCCTCGTGCTAAGAGCAGAAAATCAGCACTAATGCTTTGTCGTAGCCAGGTGTGAACGTGACCAGAGTGGTCCAGGTCAGTTTTTTCCTGACTCCTTTGAAATTCTCGGTGCAAAGAGGCTACCTTCCTAACCGGAGACCCCTCTCTAGGGTGGCCTCTGTGTGCTGGCTAACGAGATCAGTTGGTTCATATGATCTCGTTAGCCAGCCCTGTGCTGGCCCGAGGAGCCCATTAACGGAGTAAAGGCAACATGCTGCTGAATGAGGTGCTGGTGGTCTTGCGGGAATTTGTAGAATGATAGAATCATAGAATCGTCGAGGTTGGAAGGGTCATGGAGTCCAACCATCAACCCAACACTGACAAAACCACCACTGACCCACGTCCCTCAGCACCACGTCTGCCCGGCTTTTAAATACCTCCAGGGACGGTGACTCCACCACTGCCCTGGGCAGCCTCTTCCAATGCTTGACAACCCTTTCCGGGAAGAAATTTTTCCTAATGTCATCCTAAACCTCCCCTGGGGCAACTTGAAGCCGTTTCCTCTCGTCCCATCGCCTGTTCCTTGGGAGAAGAGAGCGACCCCCCCTGGCTACCCCCTCCTTTCAGGGGGGTGTAGAGAGCGAGAAGGTCTCCCCTCAGCCTCCTCTTCTCCAGGCTGAACACCCCCAGCTCCCTCAGCCGCTCCTCACCAGACTTGTGCTCCAGACCCCTCACCAGCTCCGTTGCCCTTCTCTGGACACGCTCCAGCCTCTCAAGGTCTTTCTTGTGGTGAGGGGCCCAAAACTGGACACAGCGCTCAAGGTGGGGCCTCCCCAGTGCTGAGCACAGGGGGACAGTCACTGCCCCGGTCCTGCTGGCCAGACTATTGCTGACACAGGCCACGATGCTCTTGGCCACCTTGGGCTTCCCCGCTCCTCAGGCAGACCAGGAGGACACCCAGCCTTCCAGGCCCCACTCCTTCGGCGCTGGGACCGCACACGGGCGAGACACCCCACCACGGCACCCATGGGTGTCCCGGGAAAGGCAGCTGCAAAGGAAGGTCCTTGCATGGATAATATCAGTCATGCCTTAAACATCACCTCCCGCGTACACGCTTGCCCAGGGGAGTGATAGAGACAATTTCAATATGCAACTGGGTAATTAAATGTGTAAGACTCCTTAGAAAGGCAAGTAAAGTTTGGTAGGATTATTTAGTACCAACAGAGCATATAAATCTTGCCAATAACCACCCCTAATTTTAATTACAGTGGAGCGAGTTTTAAAGGGAGAGCATTTTGCTAGAACAAATGGTTTATTTGGGGGGAAAAAAAAAAAATGACAAGCTTTTCGGTTCACAAGCTCTTCTGTCCGTATGAAATGGAAGGAACGAATTCCAAGCTTTGGTTCCTATTTAATTAATTCAAATTAGTGGTTGGTTAGACCAGGCACAATATTTATTTCATTTTGAAATAACAAATATTGGGAGAGGACCTATTTAGTGAGGAGTAAGCAGGCATTTCCTAGTCTTGGTTAGATGCTTTTTGAATGTCTCTATAAACTGCGGGAAGAGCGAGGGCTTCATTTTCCCGCTAATGTTGTGTTTTCAGCCTAGGCGAGATAAGAAATACTCTTTATTCTTGCCCAAACTACTCATGCAACAAAACTCTTATCTTAAAGAGACATTGACAGGAACAGTTAACACACTGTATAATTAAAGCAATAAATTAATTACCAGGCTTCCCTGGTGACTATTAAACACTTGAGGCAAAAGAGCTGTCTTTTGCTCCTTGTTGAAGGATTATTACTATTTAGTTTGAACATTAGCTGAACAATCTGGGTTACTTTCCCTGGTGCCAACGCGGAGCCACAAACCCCTTGGTGTGAAGGTTGCTGAGGCAGCTTTGCCAACGCGGGTGTCGTCTGGGAGCCGGGCCATCCTCTAACACCTTCTTCCAGGTTTTGAGGGGATTTGGGTTGGTTGCGACCGGTTTTGGGGTGATTTTGGTGGTTGCAACCAGAGATGGACACAGATACTGGCTGTAGAAGGACTTTTCACTGTAGGAAAACGCCTCTAAGCCGTTGCCTGGGGTCGGCGGAGGGAAAATGTCACTGGTGGGACCCAGGCGTGTGACAGCCTGGGACGTTTGGCATCTCTGGTGTCCTCGGTGCTGTGCAGGCGCAGGTGACTCACGGCGGGCAGCAGACGAGTGACTCACGGTTTTACTGAGCTGATGGGCTTGTCGGGGCCAGAACGTCGTCTGTCAGCCTTATCTACAAACCCTAACGTGAAACCTTTGTTTAAATACCTTCTTTCTGGGGTTATGGGTGGAAAGTATTTTAAAAGCCGCCAATAAAAGGCCGTTTATGCATGGCGAGCTTTGCTTGAAGGAACTTTGAATCTCTGTTACAATTGATAAATCTTGGCTTTAAGTCTTCCTCACTGTTTTCCATGGAAGATAAGCTTCAGATAAGCTCCTCGGGGAGCGGAGGGTGAGACGCGGGGGTAAAAGCAGCGATGTGTCGGGAGAACGCATGGCCATGGGACGCATGGAAGAGCCGGCAGCTTGCCGTGGCCAGGAGAAACGGGAGTCAGGGCAAACCAGTTCCCGAAGAGGGATGCGTCACACCATATCGACCAGCAGCCTTCCCACCAAGGAAATCCCTAGCTAGACCGGCGCTGAGGAGCAGCGTCGCGCTAATTGAGACGTTGGGAGGTGGTGGCTGCAGCCATGAAAGAGCCATCACGCGCAAGGGGAAAAAGCGACGCAGCTGAATTCCTGGTTGTGTTTTTCATTAGATCCTCCTTCACAGGGCTACGCAAAGCTTCCTTCCGTGCTATTCAACAAGGTTCGGGTCAAACCTTGCCCACGTTCGCAAATCAGCTTAACGCTTTACTCAGCAAAACACGTCACCGAAGTTTTGAGGGAAAACCTGTAACATTAACTTTTCCGTTCTCTTTTTCATGAGTTTGTGGGTATAGCTGTGTTTTTCTGTAGGTAAAAACTAGATATTTGAATAAGAACGTGAAACGGTCGCCTAATTGAACAAGCTGAAAGAGTTTCCATCCACGTGCTGAGCTCCCACAAAGCCCTACGGACGTTGCGATAGTTGGATCAAAACAGGATGCTGCGGCCAGGAGGAACGAGGATTCCCGGGCAAGACTCAATCGCCAACCTGAATTACCAGGGCTCGTTAGCCTCCGCCGCCACGTGGGTGTTACACGTGTCCGGGACACGGGTTAGTCCCCAGGTTCAAACGGTTTAGCAATAAAAATTGAGCGAGGCAGGAACAGACAGCGCTGCCGTGCCGGGATAGGGGGCTCATGCGGGGGTTGAGGAGGAGTCGCACGGAGCCCGTTTTTGCCTAGTGGACCGTAAGATTTGCCTGCTGTGGCCCTGTGGGGGCACCCGAGAGAGCAGCTCAATCAATATTTCATAAACCACCTCCAAAAAGAGGTATCCCCACGTCACCCTACATCAATGCTCCGCTCTCGCGATGGCGCCGCAACGTGCTAAATCTTAAACCCCCCAGAGATTTCCCGCGGCGAAATGCAGGGGAGTTGTTTGCAAAGTTTGCAAGCAGTTCCATACCCAGCTTCCAAAAAAATTTATCAAGTTGCATTTGGCCTCGCCTTTCTTAAGCAATAAACGCGAATGAAATCACCACCCTGGATTCTGCCTTTCTGGGCCGCGGGGAGCAGCTGGAGCCTGCCGGGGAGGTTGTTGGTCCCAGGAAAGCGCTAAAGATTAACCACCAACGGTTAGCTATTTAAATCGCTCTGATAACAAGAAAAGCCGCCTCTTGGGCTCCCCGTTGGCGAGATTTAAGGGCTTCCCTTGCTGAGGAGGAACCAGCCGGGGGTGAGGAGTAGCTGGCAGCGGGGCAGGAGCAGGTAGGTGAGGTGGGGACCTCCCCGGGGGGCTGGCAGCGCTCGCCCTTCGCTCCGTGGGTCTGACATTGGGTGGGCGCTGCCGTTCTCCTGTTGGCTCCGCAGCCAGGGCTGGGAGCGGGGCCGGCTTTGCCTTCGAGGCTCTTTGGGGAGGGAAGCGAGAAGGGGCCGCATGTCCCAGGCAGAAGGAAAAAAAAAAAACCCACCATTTTTTTCTTACCCGATTACTAATTAATAAGGAAATCCTCTTCTGCTCCAATGGAGACCTGTCGGTGGGACACAGGGCTCCCACAGGGAGCATCGCGATGGCCTTGCTCAGAAAAGGGGCCTTTAACCCCGGGGAGGTGCTGTGTGGGCACAGCAGGAGGGTTTCGACCCCCCTCCCCGGCCACATGGGCACATATGGCAGGGAACGTATGGCAGGGGATGTATAGCAGGAGATGTATGGCAGGGGATGTATGGCAGGGGATGTATAGCAGGGGATGGATGGCAGGTCACGTGTGGCAGGGGACATAAGGCAGAGGATGTATGGCAGGGGATGTATAGCAGGGGATGTATGGCAGGGGATGTATGGCAGGGGATGTATGGCAGGTCATGTGTGGCAGGGGACATAAGGCAGAGGATGTATGGCAGGGGATGTATGGCAGGGGACGTATGGCAGGTGACATACGGGTGTGCCGCACTGGGCTCTCCCCTGCCTGGGCAAAACCCCCCTCAGGTTCAAAATGTTGCTGGAAACAGAAAACTGAGTGCAGGCCGGTGCACTTGTGAGCGCTGTGAGACAGGGAGGGCGACAGTCCCAGGGGCTGGACTTGCCGGTCAAGACTTTCCTGTTTGTAACGGGCTTTATGGACCACTTCTGTCTTTGCTCGCCCGTCCTCCCTTTTACCTCCTCCCCCTTAGCCTGCTTCCCAGTATGTCTGTGCCTTTCGCCGCCATATTCCGCCAATGCTTTTCCTTCGAGCCCTCTTCTTCAGGCTGCTCCCCTTTTCCTTCAAGACACCCGCCGCGCCGTGCCTCGCTTTTACCTGGATTGACCCCATTTTCCCCCTTTTCTCCCTCCCGTTTCCCTCCCGCCCGGTCGGCACCGATCCCCCCAGCCGGGTGGGACACCCCGCCGCGCACCTTCTCCCGCCCCCCCGGTAGGAAAAGAGGAGTTCGGTGACAAACCCAAGAGGGAACAGCCGGCGCGGGGGCGTGGCCTCAGGTGAGGGCGTGGTCGGGGGGCGTGGCCTCAGGTGAGGGCGTGGCCGGGCGGGTGGGGGCCGCCGAGCCCCGGCAGCGGAGCGGGCAGCGGCGGGTGTCGGCGTGGGGGGGGCTCAGGGGCTGCCCGGGAGCGGCGGCGGCGGGGGGGAGCATGTCCGTCCCCTCTAAAGGTGAGTCTCGGCTCCGGCTGCGGGGGGGTGCGGGGGCAGCGGCGGCCGTTCTTCCCCCCGGGGCACCCAGAGAATCCCCGGTGGCACCCAAAGAGCCCCCTCGCCGGCCCCCGGTGGCACCCAAACCCCCCAGTGGTACCCAAAGAGCCCCCTCTCCAGCCCCCCACGGTGGCACCCAAAGAGCCCCCTCCCCAGCCCCTGGTGGCACCCAGAGAGGTCCCTTTCCGACCTCCTCCAGGGTGGAACCCAAAGAGCCCCCTTGCTGGCCCCCAGTGGCACTCAAAGAGCCCCTGGCGGCACCCAAAGAATCCCCTCCCTGGCCCCTGGTGGCGCCCAAAGAGTCCCCTCCCCAGCACCCAGTGGCACCCAAAGGGCCCCTTCCCAGTGGCACCCAGAGAGGTCCCTTTCCGACCTCCTCCCTGGTGGAACCCAAAGAGCCCCCTCGCTGGCCCCCAGTGGCACCCAAAGAAGCCCCTCCTGGGCCCCGCTGCGCTGGGGGCTGTTGGGGGACGGGTCCCATCCCCAAGTTTGGGGCCCAAGCTGCTGGGTCTCGCCGTCCTTTGCTGCCGGCTGGGACCCCAAGTGCTTTTTCAGCATTTCCCCCAACTTAGCAAACCCCAGGAAACCAAACCCTGACGGATCCCCGTCCCCCGGCGCTGCCTTTCACACCCCACCCCACCCCACCCCCCTCCGTGCTTTTAATAAAGCAAACCCCCATTTGCTTTATTTCTTGCCATTTATTTCTTTCCCGTATCCCTGCCCTCGCTAACGAGTCTGTGGAAAGAGAAAAGTGAATTATTCTTCACGGCTCGTGCACAGGTTGTTGCCGTTTGGATGAGCGAATGCCTCGTGGTTGAAAGTCTGGGGGTTGTCTGCAAAGTGTCCCCGCTGCTTATTTTGGGGTTTAATTGCGTGTTGTGCTGCCTGTCCCCGGTTATCTGATCTTTGCCCTCTCCTTCAGCTGCCTGCGGAAGCGCTTTTGTGCGGTGGGAGAGTATAAAAAAAGGTGTATTTGCCTGCGGAGGGACGGTCGTGTTTACGTGAACGTTCATGTATTCATAAAAACCGTTTTCCCAACATTTTTCCACCACTTGTGAGGACACCAGTACAAATAACCGCTTGTCTGGGGGTGCCCAGGCATTAAAAGGCGAATAAATTCTATATAAACTCCTGCTCAGCTGTGGAAGCAGTGCGGTATTTATTTACCTGGCTCTCCCTGGGGCGTGCACGGGGGTGGGGGGGAAACCCTGCAGAAACCTTGTGTTGGAGTTACAGCACTCAGCTGGAGGCTGTCATGGACTGACTTTATCTGACTCCTCCCGGTAATTGCAATTAAATGGATTAATTGCAACTGGAATTACTCCGGTGCAGCCCTGCCTTGGTTTCAGAGCTGGTCACACTGCCCAGCTTTAAGAGGTGTAGGGTAAATGCCTGGCTGTCGTGACTGCGGGTGAGCTGCCGTTGGTCCCTTTAAATTCGCAGGTGTCCCCCTTCAGCTGCCAGCCTGCCCTGGCTGTGACAATCCTGCCTGTCCCCTGCAGCCCACGCACCCGGGGGACCCATCTCTGCGGCACCTTCGGCTCTGCGGAACCTGTAAAAGGGTGGCCAAGGAGCCGCATCACTTTCTGGACAAGCAGAACCACTCGTTTCTACTGGAATGTTACTCAAAATAACGTTATTCTGAATAGTTTGGGCTGTTCCTTATGTAAAGCGAGGGTGGTGCTTTCCTGCTTGCTGTGTCCTGGATTTTCCCTCCTGGGAGCTTCCGAGCAAGCCGCCCATGGTAAGCAAAAGCGGAGAGATGCGCTCTTACAATTGTAAAAACAGAGCTTGAATATTCTGCGTTTGTCACCCCTGCGTTGGCAATCCCGGGCCCAGCAGAGAAAAGGCGGCGTGCCTCATGGGTCACCCAAAGGTGAGTGTTTATACAGGGCGGCAGCGGGATTTTTCGGCAAACGCTGAGCCTCTGAAATTGTGCCTTCTAGCGAGGAAAGTCCGTCAATAATAGATGAACTTGGCGCTTCTTGTTACGCTCGCTTCCCGAGCGGAGGGAGTGTTTGCGTGGCGCGGAGCTTCCTCCGGGGCCGATCGCTCTGTAGGGTGTTCCAGGGGTGCCAACCCCCTGAGCACCCATCCCCTGGGGGCTGGGGGGGGGTGGTGGTGCTGAGCTCGGGGTGATGGTTCTGCTGGCACCCCCTACCGCGAGGACAGAGGTGCCCAGAAGAGTGCTGGATCCATGAGCTCCAGCTGTGCATCCCTATGGGCAAGTCCAGCTGTGAGGCCCGGTGGGCTGCTGCCCTGCCGATAGTGGTTGCCCGGAGGAGTGCTGAGGTCCGTGAGCTCCAGCTGTGCATCCCTATGGGCAAGTCCAGCTGTGAGGCCCGGTGGGCTGCTGCCCTGCTGATGGTGGTTGCCCGGAGGAGTGCTGAGGTCCGTGAGCTCCAGCTGTGCACCCTGCTGGTGGTTTCCCAGCTGGGGAAGCAGGACCCTCCCAAGGACTTCTCCCACCCAGCGCAGAGCCAGTAGGTCAAGTTAGAGAGCTGGACTTGTTATCACTGGCTTCTCCTGGCTCAGCTGCTTCCGAGCTGGCAAACATTTCCATTCCAGGACTTATTCCCTGGGGGCGAGCGAGGTTTCAGCCTGGATTAGAATAGGCTGGAAGGAGAATTGATCCTGGGCTGCCTTTGTGTTGGGTGACTCAGGAGCTGCTGGGTGGAAACCAGCAGCCAGCAAGACAGAACAAACTTTGTTTAACCCCTTGCAGCGTTGGTGGGAACCGTCCTCTGTACCCGCGAAAAACCTCTTCTGTGCCACGGCTGGAAGCACCTGGGATTTCTGCTTTATCCCCCAGCCTGGATAAACTCTGCCACTGTGAAATCGGGGGATGACATTTGGAGGGAATGATTTTTTTTTTTGGCTTGAGGTCAAAGCCCTCGAAGGTTGTGCCTGGGTATCCAGCTCCTCCTTGCTTTTCAAGCAGAAGCCATGGTAGGAAAGGGAGCTCACTCTTGCGCAACCTGATTTTCCTCCTCTCTCCCATGTCCAGAATGGACGGGTCAGCTCCGTGATGGCCAGGGATGGGGCGTCTGCTGATGCTCCTGTATTTTAGAAAGTGGAGAAAAAGGAAAGCAATACGAGTTTTTATTTCAAATTTGTGAATCGCCTAAGAATTGGAGTCCTAGTAGCCCTGGGGCACTTAAAGCTCTTGTGTTAAATTTCTTCATAGTTAATTTCTAATTTAGCTTTCTGCTGTTGTCTGCCTGGGAGATGAGGTACTACTGAGATGTCCCTGGTGTGGGTGAGCTGCTGCCGATCCACCTGGGCAGTTGCGCAAAGCAGCTCTGTCCCACTCTCCGTGGGAACGGCATTCTTCCTCCAACACAGCAGTAAATGTTTCAAGTCGCCTAATTATATTTTATTAGAAAATGAGCCAGTTAAGAAATGTGCTAAATCATCCTGGGAGTGCTGCAATCCTCGGTGTTGGGATGACTCAGGGAACGGGAGGGTTTGGCCCGCGGCATCGGTGCTGCGCTGTTACTGAGCTGAACGGCGGGAGCCCCGAGACCTTGAACTTCAGTCTTTGAAAAATAAATTCATTTTTAAATGAAATATTATCGGAAATTATCTGTAAGCTTTGCAAAGCGCAACCACTCTCTGTCTTTTCCACTCTGAGCCCATCCACGCCCTCCAAGCTCCGTAAGTGGCTTTATTATCCCTCTGTGCTAACGTTAATTGGTTCCAGACCCTTCAAATGTGCTCGTTAAAAAATCAGCTTGTCTGATGTGCAGCCGGGATGGGGCTGGAAACCGGCGTCTTGAGATCCAGGCGCTGGGTTCAGAGCAACGCAGCTGACACTGGATGTCACCATTGCACAGCGCAAACCCAACCGAAGGGGCTCGGGACTTGATTCTCCCTGCGCAATATGGGGAGGAAAAAAAGCCTTATTTTTTGTTTCCCATCTATTCCCGCCCCCCCCCATAGTTTGTGGGTTTGTTTTTTTTTTTTTTCTGAGAGTTACGGTATCATTCAAGCTTTGTGCTGCTGCTGGCATCTAAGCAGGATGGGGATAATCCTCCTGAACCTGATTAAAACCAGTTCTGCTCTGGCGGAGTCACTGGGAACGTGGAGCCAAGCGTGGACTGAATTCCCTGGCGGAGGGAAGGTTTCTGTGCACAGGATAATTGAGTTTAGTTTATAGACGTCGCAGGTGGATGGTAAAAGTTTTGTTTCGTTCTTAAACTCCATGCCCGTGTGAGTTACTCACTTATTTTCTGCCTGGGAATCTCCGGCCATGTGTTTTCTGAAATAATATAGGATTGGGGTGCAGGTTGTTAGTAAAAAGTAATTGAAATCTTCAGTGAAAATAATGCGTGAAAGTATCTTTTCTATTAAAAAAAAAAAATCAGCTGTCTGAATTTTTTTTTTTTAAGTGGTCCTTAATGTTTGGTGCTTTAAGCTTGCAATGCCTGCTTGGCTCTGACACGTCCCTAAAGCTGAGCTGTGATGAAATGGGACGAAATAATGGGATTATTCTCCATCCTTGCGTAATGAAACAAGCCCCTCTCTCCTCTCGCTTGCGCAGAACAGCGGAACGCGCGGATAGTGATGACTACCCTGCTGCTCACGGAGCAAATAACACGAGAAGACCGCGGCTCGGAGGGAAACTACGTCCTTTATGGATCCTCGTGTTCCCAAATCACCGAGGAAGCCGAATACGTGAAAAAGGTATTTCTGCAGTTGTTGCTCTTCTCTTCCTTTCGTTGCCTCAGCAGGAAACAGGGGGAGGAAGACTAATAACGACTGAAAGAGAAACTTCTGACCTGCATGGCAATACGCACTTGGAAAACCTTCCGGGTTACGCATCGGTTCTAGAAATGCTGTTTGTGCCGGGGTAGTGACTTAATTATAGCCAACGCTGCCTTAGGTTGGGTTAAACCACTTTAAAACCGGTGAGGTTTTTCCAGCCCTCGTTTAGGACTGTTGCAAGAGACACCCGAGTGCGCGTCCCCACCCAACGTCACCGCTCTTGAGCGGCAGGGAGATGCGAGGAGGAGGAGGATGGAGGAGCCTGGCCGTGGGTAGCATTGGCACGGGGAAAGGCTCTGAGATGCTGCAGAGATAAAACGTGTCCCCAGTGGGAAGTGAAAGGGTGTCCGGTAGCGCAACTGATGAGCAGATTGATATTGGGCTAGTGGTTGTCCTGGGTCCATCAAAGGTTTATCAAAAATTGGCTGTCCTATGCAAAAAAGACGGGAAGATGGAAAAGAGCATGAATAAACGTATGGTTGGAGCTTCTTTGCTTGCTTTGCAGACAACGACAGTGACTAAATAGTTAGGAAGGGCAGGATGGACACATTATAGTTGAAAAACAATAAGAATAACATGAGATATGATGCATAAAAAAAATATATGTATCTAAGGGTGCTCTTCCACCTGCTAAACAGTTTGAACATTGTGCTGGTGGTGCAAGCTAGAACCTGCAAGTTTTTATTTGAAGACGTTTGTGATACAACATCGATGCTGAGCTGAGCTTTACGGCTGGGCTTGGTCCCTGGAAGCTCTGAAGCAGTGAGCAACCTGATCTGAAGCAGAAGTGTTGGTGTGGGGTACCTGGAGGACCAGCATGTCAGGAGGTGGAGGATGACCCATGGGACAGCAGATCCTGGGCCACAGAGATGCTGGGAGGGCTGGAGCCCCTCTGCTGGGAGGACAGGCTGAGAGAGCTGGGGGGGGTTCAGCCTGGAGAAGAGAAGGCTCCGCGGAGACCTTCCAGCCCCTGCCAGTCCCTCAAGGGGCTCCAGGAAAGCTGGGGAGGGACTCTGGATCAGGGAGGGGAGCCATGGGATGAGGGGGAATGGTTTTAAACTGGAAGAGGGGAGATTGAGATGAGATATTGGGAAGCAATTCTTTGGTGTGAGGGCGGTGAGCCCCTGGCCCAGGTTGCCCAGAGAAGCTGTGGCTGCCCCATCCCTGGAGGGGTTCAAGGCCAGGTTGGCCGGGGCTTGGAGCAACCTGGGCTGGTGGGAGGTGTCCCTGCCCAGGGCAGGGGGTGGCACTGGATGGGCTTTAAGGTCCCTTCTAACCCAAACCGTTCTATGATCCTGGAGGCATCAGTCAACAAACGGAGAGTGCCTTGGAGAGCACAATGTGCTGCAGTTTTGAGACGTATGAAATAGTCTTGAGTTGTTCCTTTCCTGAATGCCAGAGGAAATGCAGGAAGAATGGGCTTTAACGAATGCCTTTAATGTGTGTAATGACAGAGGAGATGACCTCAAAGTTGTGATTTAAGTTAAAAGAAAAAAGATTTCTTCATTCCCTTCATAATTACCTTCATGAACTTCCCAAATACTTGCTGTTCCTTTGAATCTGAAAATTTTGTGATGAATTCTTAAGCATCTCATCATACAAAATCATTTACATGACACTATTACGGAGAAAAAAGTACATGCTCTGGTGGTGACACCAGCTCATGGAGGGCCTGGGAAGCTGCTTGATGCTGAAACTACCGTGAATGGGTAGGACATGCCCTGCTGGTTTGGGTTTTTGTGTTTGGTTTTTTTTTTTAATAAGAGATATTGTGAGCAATGAGACTCACTTTAGTAGATCTGATATCTTATTTCTTTGCTTTAGCAGCAGAGCACGGTGATGATAATGTGAAAAGGCGGTTTTTCTGCATCCCAGTTGACCCTAAGAGAGCGCTGCAGAATGAGGGAGAGGAAGGATCAATGGGCTGCACGTGGCTAATTAAGAAATAATCGATCACAAAAAGTTCTTTTTTTAAAAAAAAATGCTTACTCCTTTCTCTGTTCTGTGCAGGAATGAGGTTGAAGAAAAGCCTCTGTAGTGAAAAGCAAGTGATTTATGGTTTGAACCCTTTAAAAAGTACAGACTGCCCTTTGTTTGTAGTAGTTTATTTTTAACAAATGAACTTGGTGTCGTGTACCAAAGCCGTATAAATGCCGGTGTGTTCTGGCAGAAATCGCACCGATGGCAGGTCGTGTTCCTTACACGGACCAGCTCTCAAACCTGCCGGGAGGCGAGCACTGAGCACATGTTTGTGAACGCCTCGGAGAGGGGAAAAGTGGTTTAAGCAACTTAAAACCCCTTTAAACAAGTGGTTTTGAGCAAAGAGGCAGCCCCTAGGAAGCAAAAAGATTTGGAAATGTGTCCAAACAATTAAAATATGCTGGAGCGAGAAGTAATTCGAAGGAAGTGTTGGACAACATTTACTCACGTGCGTTTCTGCGGCCTCGCCGACAATGCAATATGCTGCAATATTGTAAAAGCTGATTAATTTGTGGGATAACACTGTAGAGAGTGGAAGAGAGTTATTAATCGGAATCGCCATGCAAATGATTTCCGATGTAAAGCCCTGGCGAGCTGAACAAGCAGAACATTTTAATTCCAGCTCATCTGTGGAGGTGGAAGAATTGTGCTGGCTGCTGCCCGGGAGCAGCTCCGACCCCTTTCCCTGAGGAGCTGCCCCATGTGAGCCGGAGACGGGTCTTTATAAGAAGCCAGGTCTTTTAGAGTCAGTTTGATTACTCAAGCTGTTTTTCTATTATTGTAAAAATAATTTCCACCTGCATTTCCTTTAGCAGCATCCTCAAGTCTCGGGCAGTAGAGCGGAGTCCAAGAGCAGTGGCTGGAGCTGCAGTCCCGTTGCGAGGACGATGAAGGAGACGGAAGAGCAGCTGCTGCTGGTGAGCAGGGAGAACCAAGTGCTGAAGATCAAGGTGTGTTTGGGTGTTTTGGCTTGGTTTCTTTTTTAGAGTTTCAGCTGAATCTGTGTGCTTTGCAGCCCAGTTAGAGTCAGGTCTCAGCTGGTGCAGCCCAGTGCCTGCTCAGTGATCCCATGCCGCAGCCTTTCCTTTGGGAAAGGGGCAGATTCTGCTTCCCTTTCCCGGCTGCCTCAAACTCTCACGTTCCAGCGGGCAACAAAATTGATGTCAAAAATCTGCTTTTGGGGACACATCCCATTTGGGGCTAGTGAGGCAGCAGAGTCAGCTCTGTTGGGAGCTGACAACAGATGGATTTCCAAGCAGTTGGAAGTGCATCTCTCCTTTTAAACCATCAGCCTTTGTTTGTGCTGGGGGGGTGTGTCTCAATACTGAGTAAATCCGCCTTTATTTGGAAACTAAAATACCTGTCAGATATCGCCCACAGGTGTTTAGGATTCCTTCTTTTTTTTTTTTTTTTTAAGGGTAAATACTGGAATTTGATCTTGTAGAGATGGCTGGTTTTTTCAGCATGCGGTTAGAACATCACTTTTTTTTCAAAGCACAATATATATGTGCTGGACGATTACTCTTTCTAGCTGGAAGCCACGAGAGAGGCAGGTATCCAGGCTCTCAGATCCGCCTCCCAGAAACTCTACGAGAATTACCAGACTCGCTCAGGAGAACTGAAAAAAAGCCAGGAGAATGAGAAGCAGCAAATACAGGTACAAATCTCCCCAATGCGTGGCCATGAACATCCTGTTCTGTATCAAAATATTTACCCGGGCTTTTTCTCTCCGTGCTGCAGACTCAGCCTAGGAGCTACTGAGTCTCTTCTGCTAGCACAGTGGGGAAGATAAATAAGAAAATTAAAATTTTTTTGGTTTTATTCCCAATTCTTGGAATTGGATTGGTAGAGGTGGCTCGAAATTCCTTGAGCCTCATCTCTGTCCATCCGCTGCGTTCACCGGCTCCCAGCCCGCCCGCGTTAATGCCCTTCTTGATCCCAGGCCTACAATCTCCAACAAGAAGAGAAGCTCCGGCAAAGCTCGGAAGATGCCAACCGCCTTGCTGAAGGCCTCAGGGAAAAATGTACCTGCATCGAGGAGATGGAGAAGCGCGTGCAAAGGATGGAGGAGGTATGTCTGCCCGCTCCTCGTGTCTGTCCCTCCGGCGCCGGGAGCTGGCCCAAGTGGGGAACCCGCTCTGGGAATGCCGACACTTGGGAAGAGGAGTTAATTGCTTTCAGGGTTTGGGGCATGCTAGCTGTTGGAACTGGGGCTCAAAAGGACCAAATTGAGAACCTTTAGCCCTAACTAGAAATTAAACATGCAATTTGAGCTCTCTCGCTTATTTCAGAACTTCTTAAAACCTGTAGAGCATCACGGAGGAGGAGTCTTAATTTGTAGCTATTAATGATGTCTACTCCTGAAGAGTTGCTCTTTCACCTTCCCCCATCGCTGTACTTTGACACGAAGACGTAGCCAACCTAGCACTAAAAACTGCTCCTTAACTCTCAGAAAAATGCCACTGTAAGCATCCAAAATCCTGGGCAGGCGAATGACTGCTGTAGCAATCTGACAGCTGCCCGCACAGAAACTTGCAGAAATTTTCTCCTCCTTTACTGTGAATTTTCTTCGGTGGCTTTAGTTGAGTTGGAAGACGCAGTGGCTCCGTGCATGGTATTTTCTCCCGTACGCGCTTGTTAGGGGTGGGTATTTCTCCTCTAGAAGCACCACCTTAAAATCTAAGTTTTTCCTGTCCTGGGATTACTGTAAAGATGGGGTCAATGAATCTACTTCCATCCTGATCACAGGCAGGTAATCTCTCTGATACTAAGAGGTTTGTCATCAGTTTTGTTCGGATTTTTCCCTCTCCGGACAAGGTTTTGAGAGGTGGATGTAGCAGTAATGTGGTATCCCCTGGACCCTGGGCATGGAGTCCCACAAGACCCAAGAATTTTTGCTAATTAATTAAAGAAGCGCTATTTTAACAGAGTTTGGACTTTTCTCATGGTAAATCAGTACTGTCACCTCTTTGGGATTTGACTCTGAGAGGTCAGACTGGTTTGTAGCTCCAGCTGATGTTGCTGTAGGTTGATGTGTCTAGTTATTGCTGAATTTTGTCTGTTTTCAGACACTAAGTGGAATTATTGAATGTACAGCCAAACATCTCTTGCTCAGCAAATGGTAGGAATTGTAATACAACTTTTATATAACTTTGTTTCCTTAGGAAAAGAAAACTCTGCTGGAGAAGAAGATGTCATTTGAAAAGATGCTTCAACAGATGATGTCAAGGAACGAAGACGGCAAACGGTGATTAAATGCATGTGATAAAGTGTGTTTTATTTCTTTCTGGGGGATTATTTCACATAGAATATGAGACAATCGCTTGCTCAAGTTCCTTCTGGGAGTAAAATTATTCATGATGAAAGCAACTGGTTCAAAACCTAATTTATTGTGATTGCTTGAAGAAGCCAAGATAGATATGTTGATGTCCTACAGCTCTTAGATGTGGATTCTGCTCAAATTCCTAGTACTTTTCCTTCCACCTTGCATGCACCAATTGCTTCCCATTCTTGATTCTCAACGTGGAGCCGATGCTGCTTTGGTGATATTGTGCATGCAGTAGGTAAGGCAATAGCCTTCATTATTTATTAATTTACTTATCAGTAGCTAATAAGGGTGGTCCTACCAGGCAAAATATGTCTCAAACTACGGTTTTATTTGTTCTGATCAATAAGGAAGCCTTTATATGTATGAACGACAACCATGTATCCTCAGGAACATTCCTGCCAAGACTGGGAACAGAAACGTCCAAGCTCTTGAGCCGACCCTGAGGTGGGATGGCAAAGCGATGGGTCAGCGATCCCTAGGGATTGAACCAGGGGTGCTGTGCTCTTGCCTGCAGGTGCCTGGATCTCCAGAGGCAGATTTCCACCCTGCAGGAGCAGATCAGCCACCTGCAGTGCGTGATCCAGGCGCAGCATCACAGCCTGCGAGGCATCATACAAGAGGTGAGGCTGGTGCGGCTGGGAAAAGAACTGGGAGATGCTGGGCTCATCTTAAGTGTGTGTGCTGGGGAGGAGCAGCTTGCTCATCACACAGTGCCTGGTTTTGTGGCCCCTGCATTCAGACATCTGTATGCATTCAACATTGGGGCTGTTGGTTGACAAGAAGCTCAACATGGGCCGGCAACGTGCGCTGGCTCAGCCCAGAAACCCCCCGCAGCCTGGGCTGCACCCCCAGCAGCGTGGGCAGCAGGGCGAGGGGGGGGATTCTGCCCCTCTGCTCCGCTCGGGGGAGACCCCCCTGCAGTGCTGCCTCCAGCTCTGGGGCACCAACAGCAGAAGGACACGGAGCTGTTGGAGCGGGGCCAGAGGAGGCCCCGGAGATGCTGGGAGGGCTGGAGCCCCTCTGCTGGGAGGACAGGCTGAGAGAGCTGGGGGGGTTCAGCCTGGAGAAGAGAAGGCTCCGGGGAGACCTTCCAGCCCCTGCCAGTCCCTCAAGGGGCTCCAGGAAAGCTGGGGAGGGACTCTGGAGCAGGGAGGGGAGCCATGGGACGAGGGGGAACGGTTTTAAACTGGAAGAGGGGAGATTGAGATGAGATATTAGGAAGAAATTCTTTGCTGTGAGGGTGGTGAGCCCCTGGCCCAGGTTGCCCAGAGAAGCTGAAACGCACCCTGCGGCTGGTTTCACATGAAGGCCGCTCCCACGAGCGAAGCCAGCAGGCTGACAACCTCGAAAGGCTGCAACAACATTTAAAGCCATCAGCCTGCTTCCCAAAGTGACAATATAACATCAGCTCTTTTACTTACAGACTGCTTTTGTGTGTCTGAACTCCTGCTGTACTCCCCTTGCCCCGCAGAGCGCCCGTCTTTTCCCAAGCAGATAGGGGAAGGTCCCGCATGAATTCGCTTTCATAATCCGGTTTCTGTGCATATGCCAACAAGAGTAGACTTGTTATGCTAAGGAAAACGTGATACTGTATGCTAAGAAATTGTTTTATAAATCAGTTTATCAATTATTTTGAGTTCTTCTATGGTAAAAGAATAGGGACTTGAATGGTCTGCAATTCCCCTGGGACAATGAGATGTTTAACTCTGTGGTTTTGTTAAACACAGAGACGTTTTTGATGTATAAAGGTTTGTAATCTCTTACAAACTTTATTTCCTAACTCTCAGGCAGAGGAACTGAATAACGAACTCAGAAGCCAAGATAAAAAAATCGAAAACCTGACAGAGAAGCTGACTACACTGGAAGCACAGGTAGAGTCCGAAAGTAAAAAGGTATATTGAAGGGAGAGAACAAAATTAGTTCTCTACAGTTGGCGGGCCCTTCACACCGCTGGGCTTGTGGGTGGTATTTCTTTGCACTGCATCTTTCACTCGGTTTTAAAAAAAAAAACAAACAACCCCTAAAACCCACAAAAAAATCCCTCCAGCCACCCAAAAAACCTTTCTGGAGGAGGGGCAGGTCCTAGGTAGCATCTAGGCTTGTCTCCTGCCTGCTACGTTATGCTGAGAGGGGTTTATTTTATATTTTTCCTTGCAGAATAAAGAACTGAAAGACAGAGTGGAGTTCTGGTCTGGCCAGCCCAAGGCTAAAGTTTCCAAAGCTGTCTGGACAGAGTGAGTACCTTCAGAGGTTCCGCGGGGCACGGGGACGGCTGAGCCCGTAGCTCTTGCAGGCGACCTCTGGTGTCCCCACAGGGCTTTGAGTGCGTGGAGTCAGGCCTTGCTGGGAGGAACCAAACTTCATCCTGCAGTGAAAAGGGGAGGAAAAACACAAGCTCTGCTTCAAACTCGGTAGCTGGTGGGGTGATGGTGGTAGCCCAAGTCCTGACTCCGAGGCAGCCATCCAACTCAGAGGGGGCGTGCTCAGCACATCAACCAAGGGCACCTGCAGAACCCTGGACATCCATTCAGGATGAACTGGGAGCTTTTCCTGGGGGATACAGTCCTTTGCTGGAGTAGATCTGGATACCAGTTTCTGCTCTCAGCTCCTCCATATCCAGGGCCATAGTTAGAAAGCTCTGACTTATTTCGTATACGGTTGTGGTGGGTTTAAGCCTGGCTCAGGCAGGTGAGGGCGTCTGAGTGATCTCCACCCTCTTGTTCTTCACTCTGCAGTGCCCCGCGAGACTCTGGAGCTTTTGGAGCATCCCCTTACCTGATGCTGAGCAGGCTGAGGAAGCAAGAGAGCTAAAGGAACCACTGGATATTTGTCTCCTACCTTTGTCAGAAGGATTTTTTCTGTCTGTTGCAACCCGTAACTCCTACAGCCTCTTTGTTACTGCAAAGCACCTTCAGCACACGCTGCCTCTCTACAACACGTGCTGCAGAGCTGCGCTTGAACGGATAAAGCTGGAAAGAAGGCAAGAGCTGATGAGAGGGGTGGTGAGCTCAGCCCGGATGGCAAAGGCAGCCCCAGCCATGCCTGGGGGATGTTGCGTGGCCGGATCCTCTCTGCCAGACCTGCCCTGGTGCGGGCAGCGGCAGACACCTGCCTGCACAAAGGGACTGCAGCAGAGACTCAGCTTAATGTGACTCTCATTTAGGTAAGATTATGAAATAAACCTTTGGCTACCTGGCACACCGTTACAGTTGCCGCTTCCCCACCTGGGGGTGTAGCGCAGGGGGGAGGTGAAGCGGTGGTCCTGCCCTTTCAGGCCTTCCACCCGGCGGGCACAGCATGTTTTAGGCGTAGCAGCACTGTAATGTCACGTCGTCCTCGGGCAAGGAGCGAGCAGTTCCCTTTCTGGGTTAACCCGGCTCTTGCTTTCCTGAAAAAATTCCCATGGCAAATATTAAGTTTTCTGCCCACGTCAGTGGGCGTGTGAAGTTCCTCCTTGAGCCTTCCCTCTGGCTGATATCCCTTTTGCAGGGGGAGGGCTGGTTTTTCACCCCTCTACCCTGGGAGAGGTGCTGTGGTGGTCAGCAATCTCCCAGTTTGAGAGATGTGGCACACCTTGGGAGCTAAATGGTGTCCCCAGGGGAGTGACAGCGGCTTTGCACACGTACGTTCACCTCCGCGCTGTGGGACAGAAGGAACCTGGTCGTATCCCTGGTCAGTCTTCTAATCCCTGACGTGCAGGCAGAGCTGCATTTGGAAAAAATAAATAAAGGAAAGTGTTGATACTCAAATAAGGCTTAAAGGTACTAAGTTTCAGTTTGTTCCTTTTCTTATCTACCTTTAGATAAATTATTCACACATGGTGTCACTCCAGGATTAGCTCGGTTAAGGTGCAAATAAAAGCTTGGCACCTGCTTAAAAGTGGGGTGAGGCAGCAAGCGCCACGGTACACAGCCTGCCGGGTGGTACTTACCATTTAAGAGGGTGAGTTTTGTAAATCGTACCATTTCCCTGTCAAGGAGCTGGTGGTCAGTCCTTTCCCAGCCCTCTCTTGGGGGGGAAACTGGCTCAATTTGAAGTCAGGGTGCCAAGGCTGCTGTGGGGCAGGCTGGGTGCTGACCCCCAGCGAGGTTTGCAAACTCCCCCCAAGCAACCCTCGGCCAGCCTGAAACGCCCTGCTCCTCTTTCCCTTCTCCTCCACTAGTTTTCCTGAGCTGCCACATGGCTAATGCTGCAGAACTAGGCTTTGCCTCTTAGGGTGAAGCCTCCGCTTCCCCCCCAAACCAGCTGAGACATCAGCTTTAAAAATGTACTTTTATTCTGAAAATAACAGTGCAGAAACCGAGTCACAGGATACATTCCTCAGCTGTTTTACACAAACCCAGACACCAGTGAATCAGTTGACAGTATGTTTTGAAGCCACGGGTACTTTGGTACAACAGAGTGACATTAACATCGGGAAGCAAGCGCCACGGTCCAATCAAGGGGCGTCGATAATTAAAAAAAAAGACTATTTGTGTTCAAGATAGTTTCAGTCACACTCATAGCACTAGACGTAGCACAGATCTGTTGAAGACAAACAAAAACCATGCTTACAGTAGCATAACAAAAGGAAACACTTAAAAGGTAATTGATACAGGATGCTTAGTGTTTATCCGGAAGGTGAAAGATACCTTAACAAAACCAAAGGAGAACCATTTAACTTCCGTAAGTAGGTTGAATAAGATACAACAGGCTTCTTCTAGTATACAGTTTGTCCATTAAGCCCTATTGCACGCTGAGGATGGACAACTTCAGGGTCTATTTTCTAACGTTATAACTAGGTAACTGTATGGAACAAAAGCACATAGCAAAGAATCATTTCCTCTGTTGCCTTTAACTAGTTCAGATAGAAATAATAATAACAATAAATTAGAAACAGATCTGCCCAGCATCAAAAAGAATACTTCCAAGTCAACAGCATCCTCTGGGAAAAAAAAAAAAACAAACCAACACACACCACAAACCTTATCCTATATGGGTGGGAATTTATGTTTAAAGTATAAGAATTAAGACAGGAAAGAAGCTGTGAAAATTTGGCTTTCTCTTTAAAGATGCCTCAAGCCAGATCTCCTACCAGTCAGGTAAAAAACTATTCATTTTAACAGCTTGACATCAGTTACAACACTTTTTTTTCCTCTTCTTTGTAAGAAAGATCAGAGCATGGTCTGAAACTCCTACAGTGTTCACACCTGTATAAAAATAGCAGTCGCTTGAGGTTATTTTTATACTTGACACTTTTCTTCAGTTATAGTGCCAACAATACAAATTTTAAAATAACAGCTCCAGATTATTTTTTTTTTTTTTTTTTTTTAAGTTTAGGCTGAAAACTTTTGTTACATCCATGGGATTGAAATAGTTCTAGGAGATAAAACTTCTTACCTTGAAACAATCCTAAAGAGTCACTACGGAGCAGGTATCAAAAAATCACATCTTATACGGCTATTAATAAACATTCTTACATGATCCAGTCCTCTAAAATGTAAACGTATTTATGACAACCCTTCACACATTCAGCATGTTAAAGATGGAGCCTTCAGAAAACGGTTAAGGCAATCGGTTTTTAGAAAGTTACCAAGACAGCAAGGAAACGGCAGCTGCTCTCAAATGTCTTTTGCTACATCATACCCACTGCCAGTCTCAGCCACGCGAGCAGGCAGCAAATTGCCTGGTTTTGCCTTATGTTTCCTCTTTTTTAAAAACAAAAGCACACTTCAGGCACCCAACCCCCCCTTTTTTTCCTTGTTTTTTAGAGAAGCAAATACCTTTCCTCTTGCAAACATCTGTAAAAAGCCACAGAAGGCAAAGGCTATAGAAAAGACGAGTTACTTCAGAGTAACTGCAGTTTGGTACCTGCCAGGACAGAGCTGGCTCCTGCCAAACGCTTTTATTTGGAAGTGAGTCATCAGAACAAGGAAAAAAACCCACACGTTACTAGCTGATCACAGATAGATAAAAATATTTCGTAAAATGAAAGCAGAAGCTTAAATGATTGTGAAGCCTAAAATACGTGATGTGCCGCACGCTATCTCCTGGCCCCCAGCCCTTTCTTAGCTGTCTCGTGGCTCTGGACGGGTATGGCTACACGGAGCAACAGACCCTCTAAGGACTCCTGGAGAGCATCTGCTTAAGTGTCTAAAAACCACGCACCGAAGACTAGTCGTGAATACTCTCCTGACCTTCTTCAGTTGATGGAATGATTTTCTTCATGGCTGGACAATATTTAAAATAAAATAATAAAAAGAAGCTCGTTCACAGAGTTGGTACTTCTGTACAGGGTTGGTTTTTTTTTTCCCATTTTACACCATTTTAGCCCTAGTCGTTTTGCTCTGACAATAGCTCCTTACTTTGCAGAGACACTCCAGACCCAATTCAGCCAAGCACTTACTTACAAGCTTAAGGAACTTCTCAAACTGGGCTCTCTGGTAAACACTACATTTAAGGGCATTTCTCTTATCTAAAGTGTGTTGCCTTTAGCACCACTTCTGTCCTGCAATTTCCAGCAAGCCCGAGCTATTCCCACCCCTCCGCCTGTCTCCTGTTTTATTCCAAAGGATGTAAAGCAGTGCAGGACCCTGCCCTGGCCCTGCCCAGCAGCTCCCATTGCCCGCCTGGCGGCAGGGCTGGCCGAGGCACCACAGTAGCGTAACGTAAACGCAGGCAGCATAAATTCAATTTCAATGCATGCATCAAAAAAAAAAAAATCCCGTTTGACAACACCACATTTCTTTTCTTGCCTTCCTAAAAAAGGTCTTGGAGTTGCTGCTCCAACGTGAGGGGCCAGGGAAGGTGAGGGCAGGGTCAGCAGAGGATGCTCGAATGCCAGAATAAGAGCAGCAACATCAGCTTCAAGACATTCCCTGCTGATCGTGAGACTCCTCACTCCTCCGAGTATGACCCACAGGCTCCACATTCACAAAATTTGGCAATTCATAAACAGAGCAGCAACACCAGACTTTGGCACTGGACTTTTGGCAATGCAAATATTTAGCAGTGGATAAAGGGCATGTTTCCTCCACCAAGACAGGCCTACCCAAAGGCTGCAGGCAAACGGAAGGAGCTGCGACCGGGGGGTTGCTAGACCCTACAGCCGCAGGCCAGCACTCCAGCACCACTCTAGCACGGTGTATTAACATCTCTGATGCTCCATTTTTACATTCATGCTTAAAACCGGGAGGGCAAAAATACCTGTACATCAGGAAGAAGAATGGACTATGGTGAGCTCTAAGGATGAGCCAAGAGGTGTAACGCCACTACGCCTGCATACGTGAGTTAACTGGGACACGCCAAGAGGATTAAGGGAACAGATGCAACAAGAAGTTGGGTAACTTGAACTGTCTGTGTAGATGTCACAGCCCGAGACAGCCGCTGGAGATGAGGAAGGCAGAACTACACAGAGAAAAAAGGAAACCAAAATTATTCTCGGCGTAAGATCCCGCAAGTTGCATCTCTGAAGGATGGGCATTACCATCACCTTTGTCAGTGCACAGCACTGTTCAGTTCCAAAATTACCACACACGCTGCCCAATAAAGTCATCCGCAAGAGCACTTTACTGGAGGGACACTGGAAAACTGAAATAAGGTATTTCCCAAAGGACATAAAAAGAGAAACCAGTGCCTGGACTGAAATTCAAGACAAAAGCCCACAGGGTTAGAATACCTGCACTGATATTTAATTTTTAGTATCAGCCTGGATAAAGCATCATAGGACCTTTTCTCCCTCTCCAGCCCTGATGCGGGATATCTAGCAGGCAGGCAAACAAGCTGTCTTTGTGCTCAAAAGCAAATGCTTAACTTCCAATTCAAATATGCATAACCAAATTTTGCAACAGCAGAATCTAGACTGAAGTTCTAGTGGGACGGGATGAGGCTATATCCTACCAGAGACGCTGAGTGAAAGAAAATTCATTTCCCAGGGTTGTGTCCTGGAAGAATTTATAGGACTGAACACGTCAAAGTGAAATGTTTCGAGCAAGAGGAGCGTGAAAAGGATGAGAACAGTAGGATACGTGGCTCCAGTGAGGGATACATTCAGGAGCTCACAGTGCAGTCAGAAGCACTGGAACTAGCAGAGTGCTGTGCCACGATGCTGTGCCGCACTGAAAAATCCATTACAGAGCTAGAGCAGAAGTGGAGGAAAGCCCTTCAAACCAGAAAGTGGGTACTGGATAAAACCATGAGAGGTTCTTCCAGCACGTGGGATAGAAAAGTTCCTTCCCATTCAGGCATGGCTCTGTAAGACTGTGAGCAGCCCCCCTGTAGTGTTCTTTCATTGCTGCAGTTACCATTATTTCCTGGATATTACATAGAACTTGTGAACCTTAACATTGCTATCGCTTCCAGTTCCTACCACAGCAGCAAGGAGTGGCCCTGAGTCATCCGTGCCGGGCTGCAGTTGCTCACCGGGGGTTTGCAAGAGCCGTGACGCTGCAGGAAGACAAACAGATGTCACCAAGAGGACACAGAAGAACGCGAATCTGCTGGTGGGCATGTGAAACCTAAACCGGAATAGTTCTGAAGAAAAAAGGGAGTAAGAATCAAACTATGATGGACAGGCAATTTTTAGGCAATTTTTAGTAAGAGTTTCATTATCTAGTTTTTTGCAGAGTTAACCTGATAAACGGCAAAGCTGTTAGTAGCCATTTAGAATCACTTATCACGTTCCTTTTTTCCGAATTTAATAACTGAGAGCTACTACAGGAAAGGACGTTTCAACTTCTCTTCCTTTCCTCCAAACAAAGTTTTGATGGCAAAATCCTTTTGGGATAATAGTTTCACATACATTCACAGATTATTTTTTTAGAAAGCACAGAATAATAATCAGTTCCTTGTACTAGCAAGTATATAAATACAAACCAAGCAATGGAACTTTTGCTACAGTCATTTCCCTTTCATTCACAAACAGTCCCCTCGAGCAGCACCGGGCTGTGGCGGTTGGCCATGGCCTTGCTCCATCGGCGCTGGAGAGTGTCAGAGACTGTATCCTTGGAATGGAGATAAATCGAAGCCACTGAGCTTCGTCAAGGTGCTCTGAAACACTGCCAGGTTTGGGATTTTACACACCTTTGCATGAATCATCTGTCTGCTACTGAAGTCACTTGCGGCTTTGTAACAGCTTTTAGACAAGCGATAACTCGCTGCTCTGGGAAACACGCTTTGGTTGACTGTCGGTAATTTACCTTTCTTAGCAACTTCTTTCACTCCCATTCAACAGACAAAAATCTGACGCCACAAAATGAGAGATTTCCTTTGAAAGTGAGACAGGGAGCTCCTCAGATCATCATTGTCAGGAATTCAAGACATATTACAGTTGTGGCTTTTTTTAAATTATGTGTGTGTTTCATGCTACATATTAAAAAGCAACACAACTTCAAAGAAAACCCTGAATTTCCAGTCTACGTATCACAGGTAACTGAGGAAATCTATCTGAGTATCAGCCTACTTACACCTTCTGCCCAGGAAATCACCAGTTGACTACCACAACAGCTTTTCCACCTCTTGAGACATGAGGGCTGTTTGTAGCCTACAAAAGGACCTGCATTATATCTGGTTGTATAGTATAGACTCTATATAGCTAGACTATATATAGCCTTTAGGTATAGCCTATCACTTCTATAAACTTTACAGCCTGCAAGTTAGCTTTCTGGCATGGAATCGCAGCTGTTTGGTTACTCACCCAATGGGTCTGCTCCTACGGATGTTACCATCTGCCCTGTTAACATGCCAAATCATCAAGTAAACATTGTTTTAGGAGCCGGGCAGAAAAACCTGTTAGTTTTTCAGCAGTGAATCTGGTAAATTCTCCATTTCTGGGAAGCACCGAAACACTTTACGAGCTTGCTATTCACAAAGTTTGCAATTTTCAATCAATCAAAGCTGTAAATATTTAAATAAATGAAAGCCTGCAATCCTGCCAACCCAACTAAAGCAGCTCGACTTCCAAAGAGATCTGTTTCTCCCCCCCCCGCAATCTGCACCCTCCCAGTGATTTTAAAGTAGCTTAAAGCACAATAAACACAAATAGACCTTTAACTATCACCTGTATAAAACCAGAATGGTTATTCTACAAAAAAGGACAGGGTAAACTAATAAATATGCTGTAACTTGGTTTAGAAAATGATCTATACTTATAAATATAGTATTTTTCTTTATTTTTTTCCTGTATTTGTCTTTGTTTGTGATAAGCAACTTGTTTTTTCACTAGAACTTGCTTTCACCTGTAGAAGAAAGCTTTTGCGTTGCACCCTTCTGCTGCAGCACACCAAGAGAGCAACTCCTACCCTCTGCACCGATACCTGCAAACTTCTGCAACACACTTCTCTCTAGTTCATCACGTATTCCGGACTCCCGTCACTCCAAGTCCCCACATCACATTTTCTCCATGTGACTGAGAAATCTTTCCTCTGTTGAAATCCTAAGGGCACAGAGGACCCAACAAAGGCATAGCGTTAACTCAGGCGCTCACTCGGCACGACAGAGTTTACAGCTCCCTTCCAGGCATCGCAAACAGCCACAAGTTATTCGCTATGTCCTACCTGCCATATGCAGTTACCCAGAAAAAAAGAAGAAAAAAAGACAGTTGAGGGGGGGAATAATATTTTTTGCTAATGGTAAGAAGTTATTTCATAAAATATAGTTTATCTCTATTCCAATACATTATACTCTTTTCTTTATAAACTGTCCCTGCAGCGTCACAATCCCTCTTCCAAACTTTTTCCCATAACGCTCCAATCCCTGCTTGGATTATCTGCAACACAAGCAATGCTGCACAATTCCCTGATAATTTTTTTTTTTTTTTTTTAAATTAAATGCCCTACTTCCTGCCCCCAAACCCAAACCACACACACACACCCCCCACCCCCCCCTAACCACCGTGTCAGTGATTCAGTCTGGACGGATTCACAGCATTTCTGACTCTGTGCAAGCGATAAAGATTTTTCTTAATAGGCCACATAAAATCTTTTATATCTCTGCCTTAGAAAACACATGGTCCCTGATGCAGATTAAGTATTATAAAGAAACAGGATTCTGTGGAAAAATGGCACAGACCTAGAAAACCACCCACCTCCATTTTAATTTCAATATCCAGTGTATGCAGACAATAGGTTCTTTCCCTCCTTTTTTAAAAAAATAAAGCTACTTTCCTCTATTCAGTATCCTGATCCCATGAAAAATAAAGATGAGGGCTGGGGGAAAAAGGAGTGGGGAAGAAGAGGTGGGAGAGTTTTCCATTATGATGGCACCGTATCAGGAAGAATCATTTCAGCACAAGAGCCTCACTGAAACACAGCTTCTAGTTTTAAACCAGTTCTTTGGAGAAAAATGCACAATCCCAATAAAACAATGTAACTTTGCTTCTGTGCGTGGCTCAAAAGAGCCGGTTTGAATTTGGTGGTAGGTCAGCCACATTCTGATGAAATATTTTCCTTGGTTCTCACAGTTTAGAGGTGACGTTCAGCAGGCACACTTTTTCTCCTCCGGTTTTGCTGAATCTAGCTTTCCCGAGCTTCCTCCGTTGGCTGTGTCGGAGACCTGTGTCTTGTCCACGCACTGCTCCATACGCTTCATTATCAAGTCCAGAAGCGTGTCCACAGCCTTCTCCACGTTCTGGCCGGTAGCAGCACTTGTTTCGAAGTACGGTATGCTACAGTGAAAAGGAAAAGGTTTGCTGGAGAGGCTTTTAAAGACAACCGAGACTCAATTCTTTGTAACACTCTCAGTGATGCTATCAATGCTGGGCTTAATGCAATGAAATGAATAGGACAGAATTCTGGTTTGTCAGGACTCTATTTTCCTGCTGGGCAGAACCCAAACTCCTGTTTTGAGCACAAACTGGCATGATGACACCAGCTCAAAACCGCCACATTAATTTAAAAAGAGTGTCCTGGCTTTTTGACTTCAAATTGCGATAACATCAGAAGAAACCTTGGCTGAAAAAGTCTTTCAGAAAGTCTATTTTAAAGAGAAACCTAGATCTACATCTCAGAAAATTTCAGGGACCACAGAACATACCAGCTACCTTTTTCTTTAGGCAGAGAGTTAACAACTATTGCTGTAAGTATATCTCCCTCCCTTCCTGTCTACTTACAAGCACAACTTAGATGTTTTCATTCCGAAATCCCCTTTGAATCCAGAATATTGCCTTACAAATAATCTCTTTCAGAAGAGAAGGTTATCAACTGCTCCAGCGCTTCCATCATATGAAATCTGGCATGAACTACCTTCTCCTCAGCGTCGCTGTCCTCCTTACCTGCCTGCACACAACTCTTTAATATTCTTTTAATATTTTTAAGTCTGATTTTCGTATCACTCCTCACAGTCTCTCAGTCCACCTTCTGCCGCTGGCCCAATTCTCTTCGAACATCCCTTACTGTCTAGTGAGGGCAACTACGGAAAAGCGTAGACATTCTTTTTGCCCATGTAAGGGCACAGCACTATTTGCTAAACAGATTACACAGCCAATTTACCCAGTTTCACGACAGCCTGCAGATATTATTAGTGCAAAGAAGTGTAGAAGGCAGGCTTACTAGAACAAGAAAACGACCATTAATAGCTTTATTATCCATCAGGGAAAACCAGAATAAATTCAGTTCTACTGTAAACCTAGAACCCGATCAAAATCCACAGGTGTCTCCACTTCCAAACTAACTAGAAAGGCAAATTATAAATATTGTTAGGTCTGAGCGTTCATCTGCCTCTGGTATACTCTGTCCTGAACTCTCAGGACAAGCTAACATCCCAAGATGGTATTTTCCTGGTAAGAACGTTCCATTTCAGCCTTAATTTTCACGTTGTAATATTTTGGCCAAACTACAGCAACAGTGTGGTTCATTCTACCTATTTCCTATTCAAACAGGTCAGTCTGTAAGTGTGACACGTCGGATATCACATTGGATAGAAACCTTAGAGTTTATAAGTATACTTGCAAGTATCTCTAACCACTCATCAGCCACATTTACCAATATAGACTAAATTTAGCTTCCGTCATAATTTGCTTACCCGTATTTGTCTGCCAGATCTTTTGCTTGCCTTTCGTTTACCTCCCTTTGGTCTGACAAATCAGCTTTATTACCAATTAAGACTATATCTGGATTCTCACAATATGCATTGGCTTGCAGCTGACCTAGAAGCAAAAACAAACAGGAGTTAAGAGAAGGCTGGAAGTGCTTTAGAGACCAAGATTGTTGACAAAATAATTCAAAATACCTTTCTTGCTCCCCACCTCAAAATATCCTAAACTAACCAGCTAACCACTTCATGCCAAGCACATTTCCTTGCCATACACTTACTTGCTAAGGGGAATTTTTCAAAATAGGAAGTAGAAATGGTACTAGAAAATTATTTCCAGTATTTATTTTACCAACATAAAACAAGAATTAACTGCAATGAGGTGCACTAAACACAATGCTTGGCAAGCAGTGGTGGATTGTGATGACAGGGACTGTTTAGTGGGAGGATGGAATGTCTGAAGAAGAAACATCGCTGCTAGGTACGATCTGATGGAGCTGTTTTCACAAAGCAATCCGGATTCTCATGTTATCTCCACTTCAGCTTGTTCGCTGGAAAACCGCCAGCTGGAAATGTACTGGCTTCTGTCCTTCCAGCACTCTAAATACCCTCAATTAAAAACAAATCTTAAGAATTTAACCTTTCTTTCACTTTTACTGTAGCTGTTGTCTGCAGGAAAACCAACAGCAGCAAACACTACGCGTTTTCAAACCAAATCCTCAAAGCCCAATCTGAATTTTAATTTAAACCTCAAAGCAGACAGGAAGGAATGACATGCTGCTTTACAAATAGAAACCACACCATAAAGATAACAGCGACAGCCCAAGTACAGTTTTCAAGCTCCTGTATATCATCTAAAATACAGAGTATGGCCAAGGAAGTGTCAAATGCCATGAATTTTCAAGAGGCAAGAGATTTATTCGAATTGTACCAAACCCAAACAAGGTTATTAAGAATATGCCCAAAACAGTCTACCATGCCAAAATAAAAACAAAAGAAAAGAAAATATGTATTTTTCCAATTTGACGAAGCTTTCACCTCAAATTACAGGCTGCAAGTACCCCACTTACGGCTGCACTAGACATAACTACTTTCTTTAAGCATTTTCCAGCTCACAAATGATGACACCCATAAAACCTAGAAGCCTAAAATACACAAGAAAGCTTCAAGTCAACCGATAAACGCAAGCTCCACGGTTCTACTTACTCATCCAGTTTCTGACATTTAAGAAGCTCTGTTGACTGGTGAGATCAAACATTAGTAAAAAGCCCATAGCATCTCTGAAAAACGCTGTGGTGAGACTTCGAAATCTGAAGGTGGAAGAAAAAAGACAACATAGCTCTATTAATACAAAGTGATCTCTAAGGTAAACACTTTCCTGGCAAACCTGAAGTGAGTGAAGGAAGAAGAGATAAAGTAAACCTTTTATGAATTGCTTGTGCAAAAATTCTATTAAAAAATACCTTGAAATCTGAAGACTCTGCAATATTTAGTGGACATACATTCCCCTTGGAAGTAAAACCAAAGTACAGTAATCCTTGACTGTCATTTTAGCTAGGATGCATCACACCAATCAACGTTATTAATCAGTGTGTTAGTAATTTACCAGAGGAAGCTTATATGTGAGAATATAAACATTGTCAGTGACTAATCTATTAGTTCAAATTCTGCCTGATTTAACCGAGAGTGTCAGAGCAAGAAGGGCTGGTTAAAAGAAAAGAAAAAAAAAAAAAAGATACTGAAGCATTTATTGTATCACAGATCACAGTGATAGAAACGGATTCACCCGCTGAGATTACACACGCTTAGTCAATGAACGTGCACGACTTGATATAGTCAATATTAAAGAAAACAAAGGAAGAGTAGGCGGCTGTTTACATGTTTTCGATTGTTCGATGTGACTGTCTGCTGGGAAGTTCAGCTAAAAGGAAGATGTAACCTTTCCTCGCAGGGCTCTCGCCACACACTGCTCCAGAAGCAGACCTGTGGAAGCGTGCGTTCACAAGGGACACACGGTTCACAGGTTTCCTGCAAAGCCATAAGCTGGATGAAACTACAAACTGGGAAATATAACTCTGTTGTCACCAAAAGGTCACAAGCCTGTTCAAATCAGAAACATGAAGAACGTCCAAATCATATTAAAACATTCAGAGCGTGCTGGAAAACTGTGCAATGGAGTTCTGTATACAGCAGGGATCCACTACGTCACAAAACAGCACTAAACCTGCAGTAGCAGAAACAGCAGCTGGCATTTTACGCCACACATCCATGAAAATTTAAAATAAGCTCCCACAGAAACATATCAGACACTACCTTTAGGGTGTCTTTTCAAGGGGGGGGGGGAAATAGCTTCACAATGTTTAGCCTTGTGCAGAGGTGTATACACAAATGGTGTTTGAGAGAAAGGGAGAGAGATGCAGACACAAAATTCCAGCTTTCTTCTGCTTTTCACCCAGCAGCAACCCCTCCTACACGGTCTCCGCACTGCTCACTCCGAAAACCTGAAATCTGCCTCATCACAACTTTCCTTCCTCCCCACTGGGCAAGGAAAAAAAGTCCGCCTCAGTCCGCTGCTCTTCAGTCATTGTTACACAGCAAATAGGTGTGAGTCACATTTTCTTCCCCTGTTGACAGATGACATCAGTAGTCGTACCAAGGGCAACCTCGCGCACTTTATGAGAGCGAAAACCAGCATACGTAACTAGCCAGGGGAAGCTTAAGAAAGCAGTATGCACCCTTCTCCCTTTAAAAAAAGAAAAATAGGATGAAATTTAATAGCGACAAGTCTTTGGGAAGAACAAACAAGCATGCACACAGAAGAAGGGGAACAATCCTTTTGCAAAGGAGGATTCTGGTCAGTCACAAACTTAACATGTCAGCCATGGTATGTTGCTGCAAAGGCGGCAAACAACCAAAACCATAAAAGTAAGATAAGAAACAATTCTTCCATACTATTCAGCACTGGTACGACTTGAACTAGAATTCTCCGTCCCACTTGCGTGCTGGTGGTGAGGCTGGAACAGGCCTGGGGCGGTATGGAACAGAAAGCTTGCTCATCACAGAAAAGTCTGAGCAAGCCCGGGACATGTAAACTGGAGAGGATTTAAGGGTATGTCTCTGCCTCCTGACCTGTTCTAATGGCACTCCGTGGGAATTCGATTTATCAGTAAAAAGTATCCCGCACTGGCATTCCCAAGAATGGAAACCGTACTCCAGATGGGGCCACAGAGTACAGCATAAAGGGGAATAACCACTTCCCACAGTCGGATGGCCACACGCGTGCCAGTGCAGTCCTGCATGCTTCAGCAGAATGTGTCTTACCGTCCAACCTAACAGAAAAAAATGCAAAATACAAGAACAAGACACTTAGGTAGCTTATACAGTATCTTCCAGAGGAGATGTGGAATGTATTACCAAGTCAAAAGAACAGCAGAAAACAAACCAAAAAAGCTAACCAATGAACCAATAACCCACACGTGGCAGAAATGAAGCCGAGTGCTGCCCACCTTCAGTTCCTCCAGTCCTATTTGCTGAGATCCTCTGATCACTGCATCGAAGCAGCACCAGAAAAAAAGCTTTATTTCTGGAAGATACTTTCCTTGTCCTAAAATATGAGGATTTCTGATATTTTTCACCTGAATGGACTAATGGTTTATCCAGAAATGTGCAAAAACTGAAAAGTGCTTTGCAACGAGCCGAACTCTGTTACCTTTCCTGTCCGGCTGTGTCCCAAAGCTGGAGATGTACTTTGAAGGCTTTTCCTGGAGATCCATTTGGTCCTCTGCTGTTGTATACCTAACGAGAGAGTCAAATCAGTACAGACCACACTGAAATCCATCGCCTGGGTCACAGATTGTTACATTTTTTTAAAGCAATATGGAGTTCAGTAAGTAAAGTTCAGTCCTTCAATAAAAGCTGACTCTTACCTCTAAAAGCCACTTCAGAGGGCTGCTTATAATAATATTTAAAAACCCAGGAGCCACATGAAACGTCTATGAAAGCTGCACTTTAAAGATAATTTGGTCATATTTAGCACTTCAAATTAGATACCAATTCTTTAAAGCTTGGCACAACACTGTGCTGAGCAAGCCGTCTGTGTTCTGTTTCATTGCTGTTCTTACAAAATTTACAGCTGGCTGACAGAATTAACCACTATTATAAAAAGCTATTTTTTCTTCATTAACTTCTGTTGGACATTAATGACTTCCTTACTAACTGCAACTGCAAACTCATACTGCTTGAAGAAATCACTGTGACCTTTCGCTGGGGCTCAATTCTTTATTAAAGAGAAACAGTATGTAAATTAGCTGTCGGGGATAAAATAAGTATGAGCCATTTTTGTTATCTGAGGTAGTTTAGCAGACTCTCGGCAATTTTAATATGGCTTTTACATGACAGAAAACCACACCTATTTAACCTTTTGGACATCTTTTCTTTGAAGACAATTTATTAGCTAGACCTTCAAGACATTTCAAAGCTGGTGATTTCATGTAAGATGTAGTTTCTTCCACACTTATAAACGATCTTACCCCAAAATGTACGGTAACGCAAAATTACAGAAGAAATCTGTCTGCAACCTTTAGCAGAAAAGTTCAACCTTCTGGAGAATCCAGCATCCATGTTCAAAACACGTTAACGAGCGTCTGACCAGCCAGGGGAAGAGTATTCTGGCAATTTGCATGTTCAGACATTTCCTTGCAATAAAACTGTGCTTTTAATACTTTACTCTTATATCAGTGCAATCCCACAGCGCAGAGAAAGAGCCAGGCTCTGCTCCGACCCAGGCATCACGTTTAACTGGCCTGAACTTGCATAGTGCTGACTATGAGAAATTTAAGACATAATCCAGATCCACAGTTCTTTTATTCGGGGGACCCCTGAACCTCCTGTGGCAAAAGTGAACTCCCATCAGCAGCCGCAAGTACTGGCAGTCATGCAAAAGTTGCCAGGGAAGATGAAGGGGGGAGTGATGCCCATCGTTTTGTGGCATCCTACTGAAATAATATGAGCTTAAAATGTTCAGTTAAAACGAAGCAAATTTAAAGAGGTCTCCATCTTCCAACTGGGCAAGTATTTACATTTCTTTTTATTAAGGAAATGACTAAAATAATTGCCCAGGGTCTAATAATATCCTGTCTTTATTATGTTTTTACTGTTCAAGCAGGCTAGAAGGATTCCTATTAGAAAGCTGAATTTCTCCCCTGTATTTAGCCTGTATCAGTTGTCAGGATCTATGAACAGATACATTAGTTACATTAAATTAAAACAAAGCGACTGCGCCCTCATAGCCATAAAAAGCAACTGACTAACACTACAGAAGACTCTCACCTTCTATTTAACACCAAGGAAGAAAAGCACGGCAGAGCGGGCTCGCACACCTTGCATTACGCAGCACATCGATCCTAAGCTACGAGGACTCCCGATCTCAGGCTCGTACGCTCAGCCTCCGGCCTGGCTGCTGGCAGCAACTCAGAGGAGCAGCGTGGTCCTGCTGGTGGAACCGCTTCTTGTGCTTTGCCTCATTTCCTGTGTCATCTGGAATAAGCTGAAACTTCTGTGCTTCCCTACATTTCCATCTTTTCTATTTAAACTATGAGTTTGGGGACCAGAGTTATTTCTAGTCATATATACCTCATTCACTAGCACTATGGAAACCTCCTCTTGGAAAGATCCTTTTATACCACTGTGCAATAAACCACTTAATGATCCAACATCAGGATAAGGATAATGGCATTCTTCCCCTCCATCTAGTTCCTAATTATGACTTCTTTAAGCCAAAAACTAAACCAGGAAAAGCACTATCAGCACATGCTATACCCTGCAGTAAGAGAGGCAGTACACATTTACATAAAATTTGTTTTCAGCAGAAATGAATAAAGAAAAAAAAAAAAGGTAGTATCATTCATATGAGACAACTTACCACTCGTTTTTCCCGAAAATCTATCCCTACTGTCGTGATGAATTTTGGGTTAAATTTGTTATCAGTGTATCTGTACAGGAATGTTGTTTTTCCAACCCCAGAGTCTCCGAGGGCCAGGAGTTTGATCAGATAATCATAGTCTCCATCAGTCATAGTGCTAATTTTTAGGAGCCTACGTAAAGAGAAGGGAAAAAAAATATTTAATGATAAAAAAAAAAAACCCTTTCCGTTTGTTTTTACCTCACTTTTATTTTTGTTCATTTAAATGCTACTGCTTGTGCTCCAGGTTGAACGTTATGTTTGTGTATTTTGAAAAACGCTAATGCAAAGCAGCAGCGAAACCGGCAATTTCTGTTCAGGTGGCAGGAGATAATACAACCTACACTTTCAATTTTCTAAATAAATAAAATTGAAGCTTAGAATGATAGAGTTTGGGACCAAAAGATTATCTTTGTTCTGAGGATAACAATAAGGCCTATAATGAACACATACGTGAAACCTAGGGGTAAATCCTGCTGCTGAAAGTATTTTATTACGAGTTTGAAGAAAAGGGCAGTGGAGAAACAGATGTGAAAAGGAAACTCAGACACGGCAAGGACCATTCTCAGGGCTCAAACTCTAACCACTGTTACATGACATTACTTTTATCTTGAAAGAAATATTCCCCCCCACCCCCCAAAGAACTAATTAAAACAGCAGAGTAAGCAATTATCCCAGGGGCACTGTTAATAAAAGGAGAGAGCTCAAATGCAGTTTACTCCCTAGTATAACTAGATGAACCCACAACTGCCTTGTTCTGCAAAGCACACAACCAACTACCCCCCCTCCTCACCAAAGGCTGCAGATACTTATTGGAGTGAAGAAGAATGAAAAGCGGATGGCCAGCCCACCGCCTGGGTTCAGCTCCATGCCTTGGTTAAGCTGCTGCTGTGACAGCAAGCGGGGACATCTCCCGCAGCCCAGGGAGCCACCCGCCAGTGGCCAATATCCAGAGAAAGCCACCGACTGCTCACACACCTCGACAGCAGTTGTAGGCTCTTTTCTATACATACCAGTGAACAAGAGCAGCAAACCTACCTCATCAAGTACTTGTAAAAGAAATATACATGTCAGAAACTACCACAAGTTTACAGAAAGAGGAAAATCTTGCCAATCTACTGGCAAATGCTCTTGACAGTATTTGCTATGAAGCCCTACAGGGGAAGGGAAGGGGACCTACGTAAGAAATAGACCTACAATATATTTATTCACATGTATGAAATGCCCTGATGATGAGAAAACTGGAATCGCATGAAACACCACCTACCTGACATCCTCTCTTACCTTGTTCTAAACATCATCTAAACCCTTTTCCTCCCCCCCACAACATCTTGTTAATCCTCAGCACGGATGAACATCCATTCCACTCAGATCTCTAATTACTATGGTATCAGAGGAGGAGACCCTGGGCCATATCCCATTCATAAAGACTACTGCTTGTTTCAGTACAAGACCTTAATTTCCATCAGAATAAAATCTACCTTTCTGAGCATTCAAATTAGCAAGCACTGACCTGCTTGGACTAAAATAGCGAACTAAGCCCATTTTGATTATCCTGTATTTCAACAGCTTTAAGGATAAAAAAAAGCTGGCTGCATGCTGAGCAGTTTCATTGTATGAGATTTACACCTTTGACAGATGTAGAGCCACCCAGAGAGGCAGAACAAGCTTTTGAGAAATTAATCTTCTGATGATAAAGGTTTAACGAAGCTAGAGAAAAAGGCCCCTGATCTGACAGCGCTGCTCTGCCTTGCACTGCCTTTGGTCTGCATTGGGCAGGGGGAGGCCAGAGCACCAACACAGCAGCTTCACAGAAATTAATTCAATGCTTTTAATCCTTTCCAGAATATCTCAAGTTTACCAAAAGTTTCCACTGAGCATGAGTAATTTCTCCCCAGAAGTTTGAGGACTATCAAAATCAAAGTATTTCTGATCAATGCAATAACTGTTCTTTGGACACTTCATTCAACAAATCAGAAAAAGAAAGGTATCTTGGGAGGTAATTCTTCCCCAAATGCTTGACATTAATACAAAGTATTAATTTAGGATTGGACACTACTCCCAAATATCCATGTTCTCTGGGAGCTGAAGTTCAGCATCTCCTTGCTATGCAAATATGCAAGGCAGAATATTCAGAATTCACCAGACCTGTAAATGCTGAGCAAAATATACATCAGACTAGGATGATTAAAAACCTATTTTTGTAAGCGTGTCACGAGAAGGCAGCTGGCACTCCTATTCCCAGCACTGGCTGCTTTTCCAGAAATTCCTGCCCGTTTGCAGCACAGGCTGCCCAGGCGTTGCAGCCTCTCCCAGCCCGGCGCTAGCCAAGGCAGTCACCCCTGCCATCGCAGCACGCAGGCAGCCTGGGAAGTGGTGGCTTTTGGCAAGGTTACCCTGACTTCGCTCTCCTCCTCCTCTGTACTGCATGGGAAAGTAATCGGTTGGACAAAGGGGTTTTTAATCCTTCCGATTTTAACCTGAAGCCACCAAACAGTTTTCCTCTCCTTGAGCAGCTCTTGATGGAGACAGAAGGAGCAGGCTTCACAAAAACCCAGGTGCTGGGAGAGTTTCACAGACCAGACCGATCCACTGCCATCACTGTTTTACCACTTCCAAAACGCCATAGTTCAGCAAACTAAGTCCTTGTTCCGCAGGTAATATTAGCATTAAGATTCTAATTTCATTTAGAATGAAACAGTTAAAATTACGAGTGATTACTAATAATTATTACTAGATAAACACCCAGGCATGCTTTTAAATGTGTCTATAATTAGCTGGGTTTGAAAATTCTGAATGTTTCATTTTGTTTCATGACAAATGTTAAATTAAATAGTACATACAACTGAAGTATAAAAATCAGACACCGTGATATCTGAAACAAAGTAAGGTTCTTCAGTGGAAGAGGTTTGGGGTTCTTAAAGAAAAAGAGATTTCATTTCAAGGTAATTTCCTCTAGCGAAAATCTGAAAAACACTTCCTAATTTTCTATTAAGAGGTTATTAACAAGGCATTTTAATAAAAGTGCAATATACTTCATTCAACTCTTAATTTTAAATGGCTCAATATATTGAGCTACTGAAAAGAAACACCCCTGGGCTGTAATATGAAAGTCTTATATTGTAGAAACAAAGCAACTCGACTCACAATTTTCCATGACGACATTCAAAAAACTCCCCTGTGCCTGGAACCCTAACTTTCAAGCCCTCACCACCCTGAGAACATCTAAATGGTCTTGAAGTTGTAATACCAGGGACAGTGAGTCATTTTGCCACGCCTGTGTCTCCACCACAGACCACCTGCAGCCAGAACCAGCGAGGTCTCCCCCACCGTCTGTCCTGCAGGGCTCAGTCAACCTGCAAGCGCCCACACACACCAAAACCAACTTGCCACCCAACGAACGCAATCTCACCCTCCAATTCTGAAGCCCATGCTGTCTCTCTAATATCACATTACCAATTAAGCTTTACAAAAACCCAAACAGGCCGCCTGACCGTCCCTCTCAACCCTCTCTGCCAACATGGCCAACAGCCAGAGGATGAGAAATGTGACGTTTTGATGCTGTTCTTCCAGGCTGTGCATCGAGACAGAGTCTGATTTAAAAAACACTTTTTTCTGTTTTCTTGGCAGACAAGACTCCCATCTAGACCAGAAGCAGCATCTTGTTTCTTGATTGATTATTTTGTTCCACCTCTATTTAATGTTCTCTAACTACAGTGTGAGAGATCATTTAAAATCTGGCACTTGTCAGCAGACACTCCAGAGAATATTTTCTCGATGGAGAGATACGGCTTCACATAAACCAATCAAACCTTAAGACATTCAGTTATAGCCTACGGGGAGAGGAAAATCGACTCCTTGGGCACCGTGCTTTTGCTCTGTGGTCCTCTCTGAAGTAAAACTCAACTCTGCACCAGAAGACCCACCCCAGCGCACGGAAAGGGATGCGGAGGGGAGAAGTCCTGAGTCTGGTTTTCTTCTTCCATCAGTAGTGTGTCCCTTAAAAACTGGGAGGAAGGCAATTCATTGAAATCTAAACTGCTTTTGAAAAAAATTACTTTTGGCTGAGAGCAAACTCAGCAGAAAAATGGTTTCAAGTCAGAAACTCTTTTTCACGTCAAGACGTTTATATGTACAGCAAAACCAAACTAAGCAGGCTAAAATTCTGATGAACGTAACCTAAAACCTGTTAGTCATATTTTTACCCTCTCAGAATTGGAAAGGATTAAAAAATTTTAAAACTTCTAAATTTCAAACTTTGCCTATTTTTAAATTTGAAAAGACTTTCCTAATCAAATAGACTACCTACTAGATTTTCTGATAACACGTTTTCTCATTAATGGAGAGAGTTGTTGAAAGGAGCTCAACAATTAGGTACCTAGTTTACAGGAATATCACCAGGGAAAAGTTATGTGAGCAATGAGAGAAAAGTTAGTTCTGGAAAGTAAGATTTTATTTCCCTTGACACACTGCTAGCTAAGAGTCGAACAAACAAAAATGTTGTATAAATAGCATTAGCTCTAAAAAGTGCAGGATATAAAATCACAGCAGACATATTGTACCAGCAGCTGGTCGGCAAGAGATCGGTTCCCTCTGCAGCAAAATAAACCAGCACCACTACTATTCATCCAAGCTTTTTTTTTTTTTAATGTAAAAACGGCAACAACAACAACAAAAAAAATCAGTGTTGTCCTGAGGGCCAACTCAGGGATGACGGTATCAGAGGCACAGCACACACACACAGAGTAACTGTCGCTTATTCAAATCAGCAAACCCCGAGCTGACCAGGGGAAGGCTTTGTGGGCAAGTTCTTACACTCCCCACCACAGCTGGCACTGGGAGACCTGCTGCTCCTCTTTGGTTCTGCTGCAGCGAAGCTGGAGCCTGACTTCTCCAGCACCATGAAGACCTTCACCACTTCCCCTTTTTTTGACAACCTCTGGCGCCTAGCATTGTCATCAGCTGACACAAACCTGACACTGAAATAAACTGCAATGTTGTTCCAAGAGCCCAGCAACAGATTAATAGACCCAATAACAACAAAAAACTACAAACTGACCCCATCCAACTTTCTTTCGTGCATGGCATGAGCTATCATGCCCCAGGTCATGGGATGACATGTCTAAGTGCAGGCAAAGGTACCAGACCGCATGAAGATGACCTGCAGGATCCCCCAGAATGACTTTCCCTTTGGAGGTCCCACTCTTGGATCTCTCCAGGGTCAGCAATTAGGCACAGGTGACAAAGGAACTCATGACTAACATGTGGAATGGAGAGCGATGACCCCAATACTAACACACAGTTTCAAAATACTTCGCAAAGGGCCTGAGAAAAGGTGGGCATTGACCAAATTTAGCACGGTACCACCAAGAAGAGCCCTTCTCATCCCCAGCCTCTCCACAGACATACCATTAACCTTCTGATAAACAGAGAGCTGCACGGAGACTTCCAACGAAGAAAAGAGCAGAGAGCTAGACAAAGCTGATCTGTGGGAGGACAGGCTGCCTGATAGGTTTCCTGTTCAGAGTCACTTCTAGGAGATGAAAAACACTGACGGCAGCAGGTTCCTGTTGGAAATCAGAGTCACTACGTAAAGATAGTTTTGAAATGCATTATTTCTAGCTCCATCTATCCTCCTAAAGAAATCATACAGGCTGTAGCAGAAAGACATCCCAAGATGGACTTGGACGCGGCTGGTCTTTGAAGTTCTTTAGCTACATCCTTTGAACAGAAACGCAAAGCTCTGCAGCAAGAACAGAAAGCCTCCCCTGGTCTTCTGCAGGAACACCATAAAACTTCCTTTTCTTTCATCCTCAAGATTCTGACTGGTATTAACTCTATCCCAACCACAACCAATACAGTGAAGAACGAAAGTCTAGTCCCCTGTCACCCTCAAGCCCCCACAACCTGTTACTCAATTGCTGTGGGACAACGTCTCTTGCTGATGGAGCGTCCAAGATAGAACCCCACACTGATCAGATTATTAACACCAAACTCATTAACACAGCCACGTTAGACACCTCTTCCCTACCAGAGAAAACATACAAGAACATCTGCAATGCAAACTGGAACAGGCAGAGAATTAAATTTAAGAGTACATTATCAGAAAGTAGCCTCACAAGTCCTTCCTGAGTGGGAGAAAGAGACAGGATGTAGGAAAGATAAGATAAAACTCCGTCCAGTCATCCCAGCATCACGCTATAATTTGTCTGCAATCATCTGCCAAAAAAGCAGAGCCTCACAGCTGCCAAGTAAATGGCCCGCAATGAGCCAAACATTTTTTCCCCCTCAAAAAATCAAACAACTCACTGGAGCTATGCTGAGATGAAATTAAAGCTGGCTTCTCTGCTCAAAATCAGGCATACACAATCATTTCCATACAGGAGCTGCGAGCAACAATACATAACAAATGCAGCATTAGTGTGAAAGAAATGATCTTTCCTCATTTTCTTCCTTACAGTGGAAAACCCTGGAGGACCAGACAGACGCTTTCTGGCACGGATGCCTCACAGCATTTGAGCGCAGACAGCTTCAGGCTTCAGTATGTAAAAGACTCTTGGCAAGCCACAGCCACATGCTACTGTCTTTTGGTAAGCCAGGATACCCTTTTTAATACAGAAAGAAATATATACAGAACATACTCCATTTTAGAAGTTCTTTAAATACACGGACTTTCAGCTTTCACCCATTTGAGCACAGGCTGAACATAACTCCACAGGTAAGAAGGTGAGTTCGCTACCACACTCCTGACTGCTACGTGTGCCCTGCGAAGGAGCCGGTTCCACTTTAAAATCCCCTTTGACTCAGGAGAAGCCACAGTGAGCATTCACACAAGCAAAACCAGTAAAATCTCCAAATAGTGCTTTCTATATAGATGCGTAAATACCAGACACTTCCTAAGCGAGAACCCATTCACGCTGCCACACATCCCACGGGTATTATTCAGAATAAACCAAGCAGCACGCTGTCAGTGACCCACGTCCATCCATGGTTTCTATTCACATACCCACACCTTTTTGGGTCCTTTTCTCACACGGCACGCTCTGCTACCTGGAGTCGTACTTAAAGAGCAGCACTGAACCCCTTCCCTTCCAGCCAATGCAACGTCACTGCCTAAAAACTCTCTCACTACATATACACACAGCAAACAGATATTTACATTTTTGTGGGCAAGGGAGACAAAGTGACTAATTCAGTCATTTTCAGAACTAATCAATACGAAAAATACATGCAATACAAAAAAAAAGAAAAAAGGCAAAGACGAGGACCGCACCCAGCCGTTACCAGAAGCTGTTATCACGACATTTCCCCAGTGCTTTTCTTCCTCTAGGCCAAACACACAGTACGAGGTGAGTTATAACTCAACCATACACATTTTCCTCTATTTCATCATTTCAAAAACCTGCTTGGTAAGTACAGGAATTAGTTCTGGGCTGACCATGCCACAGTAGGTCTGTATTTAGCACGTAATCCAATCTATCACACTTGATTGACTACACAAATATAACTGTTCTGCTGACCAGAAAATAATGATGATTTGCAAAATACCTGCAAAATATACAAGCCAGAAATGGATTTTGCAAAAGGCAACAGAATCCTGCCACTGTAAAATAACCCAGATGGCAAACACTCTAACCTTTAATTCACATTTCAAAAAGGAAAACAAGCACGGGCATTAATGACATTTACAGGAATCTATTTAATAAGGAAAAAAGCCAGTATGAGGAAGTTTCAGTGGCTCATTGAAAAAAATATCTCATAAAATATATATAAATCATGTTAACTCCCTTTGAAGTCCAAAACTTGTACAAGGATTGGACGTGCATAGGGAAGTACCCCTGGTTAAATGGGAAAGAAGGGAGTACCGAGACTGTTGTCACAAGTGCGGGGTCACTCCCCACCCTGCTGACAGCCCAACACGCAGCAGATTCCAGGGGAGATGCCGAGTAGCTCCCTGCCGACTTGCTGTTCAAACTCTCCTGCTCTTTTGAAGGCAAGCAAAAGCTACCATTCATTATGTTAGTTATCTGTCTGTGTGTCAGGGAAAAAAATAAATTCTATGAAAATTTATGAGCTAATATAGTTATCTGAAAGACATGAAGTGGGCTAGACTTCCCTTTTAACTGCAGAAGCATGGTATCATTATCCATACTTCATCTCTCCCTGACCTTATCAAATTCATGTTCTGAATCCAAAACTCATCATAAATCTTTTGTAAAACTCCTTTGACAAAGCCCAGCCTTTGCCACCGAACACGTGACTGTTAAACTGTTTTTCTGCAGATCTCTATTTAAATTTAGAAACCCTGATATGCTGATGAAGACTCCAAACTGGATGATTACATCTAAAAGACCTGAACGTTTGCCAGCTACTCATGTTTTTTATAACACTCCCCTTCCTCCTGCATACATGAATCAATATGTGCAATGAACAGTTATCAACAGAGTAAAGAGCAAGAGGGTGAGGGGAGGAAAGTCAACTCCACAGCTCAGAAAGCCTGTCCCGATAGTTGGGGCCGTCCTCCAACGGTAGAAACAGCACCGCTCCACTAAACAGTTTGCTGGTTTACAGTTAGTCAGCCCAAAGGCTGGCCAATACAGCTCGATTTTGTTACCATGGATCCTTTCTAATTTCCTTCCAAAAATATTTTTGGAAGCACCAGGGGAACACAGGGCTGACCACGATCAGCCAGGGGCCATCGTTAGCCCTGTAATTGATCCCCGAATCAACCCAAACCTGTCTTTCAGAGCATCTTCATAGCGAAGCATCTAATGGAAAGTCTGAATCAAGATTAAGACTAGGAGAATTTCTATTTTGTGCTGCCTACAGATAATGGACTGTATGTATAGTAAAGGGGAAAAAAAAAAAAGGAAACCAAGCCGTATCAGTTTGGTAAAGGACAAAAAACAGCAAGTGGAGCCTACTGATGGCTACAGCAGCTGTTAGAGCTCTGAAACACTGCAGCCGCCATTCCCGTAGAGATGATGTCCTTTTAAGACACCCTCTTGCTAAAAAAAAAGCAGCTTCCTTGAATTTCATTAATTTGCACCACTGTGCAAGTGGCCCATACTCTCCTGCCTGAGGCTAGCAGGAACTAAACTGAGCGTGCAATGCTGTCCGAAAAGAATTGCCCGTTCGAGACTGCCCTGTTACAGATACCCGCTGCAGACACTGAGGACCTGACTGAGAAATGCCACGCTCCCAGTTGGTACCGGCCTCCTCTGGAGCGAGAGGACAGCCATCAAGGGGAAGGGACCAGCTCTCTGCCACTTCTGCTGGGCTTAAACTGCAGCCAGGGAGATCTCAGTTGCACCTGACAAAGGAGTAAAGCGTTTTAGTGAACAAGAACCAAAGCTGCTGTTACAGTAGTTTAAGCTATTTGCTGTATACACCCTTGACACATTTGTGTTTCTATACGTTGCTGCTTTTCCCAAAATCTTCAGGCTAGGTTTTCAGTTCCTTTAATACCAAACCTCCGTTAGGGTGGCAAACGCACTTCACTATATCCCAGGGGTTTACCTAGAAACACAGAGGCTTCTCCGTGGCTGAAATGCAGCTTTACATGTTTCCCTCAAACCCCTAAAGGGCCAGTTTACACTGGATCCCAGGGAGTGTTATACAGGTAAATGCCTTTGATTGCACTTCATCAAAAGCCCTTCTGCAATCCTCAAAGCAGTTTCCCTTTTGCTGTCAGAAGGGTAAAGAAGATTTTTGGCATAACTGGAAATTAATGCCTTTTGTTCCCTATTGCTTAGGACAGGCTTGGAAAGTTCTTAACACTTGGAGTGTCCCTTTAAACAATCTCTGCAATAATTGTTAGCCACAACAGCAGCTACACCTCCCTCCACACAGTAAGGCAGATTTCCACTCCCTGCACCATTCTGTTTAAATAAAAACGTACAACAGTGATCAAAACGGTTTGGCTTGTCAAATAATCTGATCCCATTTATTGTGGCTTTTTAAGGACTGTGAATTGCAAAGAAGGTTCCTCGAGATATAAAGTCATTAGTTCTAACAAGCTAATGGCTATTATCCATTTAAATCACTGCTTTTGAAATAGTAAATCATTGCTTCTTTCTACAGCAGACAGTCTTAAGTGAACACTGAAGCAGTCTGATTATTCCATAAAAGGTTTTAGGAATTAAAGTCTATTGTACTGCTCAGGCAGAAATTGGTTATCCCAGAAATCTTAACCCCTTAAAGCTGCAGAGATAACAGCTACTTTTCTCTTCTGAGGATGTACCGGAGAGAAAGGTCTTCTCATGTCTTGACTCCCTGTGATGCTCCTCCCAGGATATTGCTTGTGCCTGCGACTGTGCCGCTACCAGCAAGCTTCCCAAGGTATGTTTTTCCTCTCTCTGTGCCAGTGGCCTTCTGCTCGCATGAGGGCTTGGCAAGCAGACACCAGAAACATCACCTCCAAAGTTCTCGCATGATCTGGTTCTCCTTCTGTCTCTCAAGAAACATCCATGCCCGCCCCACCCCAGTTAATCCCAGCCCTGCCAGGCCCACGCCAATGGTGCCAGGAGCGGACACGGTGGTTTAGGGGCAAACAAGCAAATGAAAGGTTTTGAGGGCAAGAACGAAGAGTGAATTAGGACCTGCCACATGCAAGATTAGCAATGAGTTTTATCACTCTAAGATATGGGAATTAGCCAGTTCTTCCAAGATTTGAAAGGAAACATAAATCTTAAAGCTCCTTTCCTGATACAAAATTTCAAGATTACACGGTCCACTGCATAGCAGTCATCCCAGAGAATTATACATTGCTTGATAAACCTGCTGTGGTTTAGATCACAGAAACTGCCTATTTCCATGCTGTCTGGCCATTTCATAACGCTGCATTCACTAGAACGGAGCACAGGGAATACCGCAACAGGGAGTACTCGGCTGCAGGCACAGGGTAACGCTTCATCTCGGCTGTCAGACACGGGTACCTCCACCCAGGCGACCAACATCACCATGGGGTGGCAGGGGGGAAAGACCGATCGCCAGGCTCAAACTTTTTCCTAATGCCATCCAAATCAAACCCAGACCTGCTGTATTATGGTACTGACAACATTGTTTCACATGCCACATTTCAACACACAAAATGCAAAACACAGACACTGCTGAATTACTCTCGGCTATTTTGCTTCTCAATGAAAGAAAGAGCAAAACCAAAGCTTTCGTGGGAACCAGCACAACGTATACTTATAGTCGCCTATGCAGCAGTTCTGAGACCAAATACCTGCCACATGCTAACAGGAAAATCAGCTTGGAAAATTGAGGCTGCAACGCATGAGCAGTGAGAAAAGAACAGCTTCTCCTTGGAAAAAAACAACTATCCGGCTCTCCCAAATGCAAATCGGAACTTTCAGCTTGCAGATACACAAGTCAGCAGTATACAACTGTATTTTGTGACATGCTCTCAAGGGCAGTATATTTTTCAAGACACTATTATGCCAGCTTTAAACAGTGACAGCATGTATTTCAGTAATGACCAGGTTGTGATATGTCAGCCTTAGCAGTTTCTAGGCACGCTCTAAGGGAGTGTGTTGCTACTCCCCAGTTCGCACATTTTAGCAGGCTGCAATATATTGCTGTTTCTTTGAAGGCAAAAATAAGCGCCGCACCATGAGAGCTGTCGCTTTTCTCTGCAGCTGTTCAAACTTCCCTAGCACCATGTTTTAACAGAGCTTTCCAACAATGCTGTGTGCAAAACCGCCAACAGTGCCTTCTTGCGCATTTACTTGTAACACCCCATCTTGAGAACTTCACACACAGCCAAAACCCACCAGATTTGTTGAGAAGAGTTTTTCAGCATGGGAAAACTGTTTCTCCTTGGAGTCAAAGTCTGATTAAAGAACTGGAAGAGGAGTCACACTCTCTCTCACTGGTGTGAATTAGCATAACTCCAAGACTCAGGCCTTTTTTTCCCCCCCATATGCCAGCAAGTATGCAACACATTTTACCTTTGGTATTTTTTTTTTTTTCCGCCTACAGCCCACAGCATAGAGCTACTTTAAAAGAACTTTTATAAAAAGAGTTCAGGAGAGGCAAAGTATTTCTCTGCTACTTTGTGTACCTGCCTTCCTCCTCCTGCCACAGCCACTCGCAAAGACGCTTCAGTTAAACTCTGCAAAAGTTGTGCTCGGCTACGAACTTAAGGACCAAACCTGTTTCCATGATCCCTGCAAAGTGCATAGAACCGCATGAAAGAGCCGTCTCCACAATAATCTGATCTAATAGGTATAAAAGAGTATTAACCATACATTGGCATAACAATACTGTTCGTGGTATATCTGAACCGGCTTTTTTTTTTTTTTTTTAAATGAAAAAGCGCATTCTGCTTCCGTCTCAGCAGATCTTTTTATATACTTCATATCATATTCTCATCTCATTCCTCCACCCAGATTAGGGAGTGACAGCAGACACTGCGCCGTAAAAACGTGTCTGCTCACGGAGGAACTATTTCGGGCTAACTATATTTGGCCATTCTGGAATAATTCATTCTGAATTCCACTTCATGCTTCACACGCACCGCTCATTTACACCCATCATTCACTAGACGCTTTCTGCCGCCCCTTCCCCTTCCTACCAGCCAGCTCTTTTACGTTCGCAAGCTCGAAAATGCAGCATATGACAGAAATCTATACACCCCACACCCCCACTGCACCTTTCCCGGACTGTCATGAGGAGAATACAGTCGCGATAGTGGTCGCATGTCGCGGGGGGGGACGGGGGACTCCCGCCTGCCGCTCCGTTCCAGCCCGGGCCCCGTCCTTCCCTTCCCCAAGCAATTTCAAAGCACCCCGCAAACGGCTCCCCACCCCGGGTCTCCATTTTACCCTCCCCTCCACACACGAGAAGTCCCAGGGCCGCCCCGCCGCCGGCCTGGCCCACCCGCCTCGCCTCAGCGGGCCGCGCTAACGGCGGAGCCGAGGCCGCCGGCGAGGCGGGAAGGGTCGGCCCCGCTTCCCCCGCGCCGCCGCCGCCACCACCCCGCTTCTTCCTTCCCCCTTCTCAGAGACCTGTTCTCCGGGAGCGCCGAGCCGCCTGCGCCTCTTCCCCTGGCTGTCGGCGGCAATGGAGAAGCGGGGGGGTGGGGGGGGAAGGAGCGAGGCGCGGAGCACCTCCCTCTGCGGGAGCCCGGCGCCGAGGCTGGGCTGAGGCGGAGGCGTCGCTGCCGAGGGCCGGCGCACGGATGTGGGCGCTCACCCCCCGGGGGAGAACGGGGCGGGAGGTGACGGAGCAGGGAGGGGGGCGGACGGGTTCTCCTGAGGGAAAGCACCCTCCGCCCTGCCTTCGTGAGACTCGTGCTGGTGAGGGGGAGATCGCCATTCCCTCAGGAATGGTGCCCAGCCAGCAAGAAGCAGGTCAGGAGACCTGGAAGATGGGGTCTCATGGTAGAGCCCCCCCCCTTTCCCTGATTTCCCCTCAGGCGAGCTGGCCAGTCACCAGTGGAGGGGTTCCAGCTTTCTCCCTGAGGGAACCAGGGGCCTGAGCTGGGTCCCTGAGGGAGGGTCCCTGCCCCAAGTGGGACCCAGCCATGACCTTCCTCAGCCTGGCCGTCATCTTCCCTGGAAGAAGGAGGAGGAAGAAGAAGAAGAGGAGCCAAGTCCCACCACCCAGCCAGTCCCAAGTTGTGCCCTGCCATGGCTTTGTTGAGCATTGGGGTTTTACCAGCAGTTCTCCAGGGCCTAGTCCAGAGCGAAGTGCAGCTGTAACCTGTTACTCATCACCCCCCTGAAACCTGAAGAGAAGAAATTTAAAGGGCTTCTTTCCACAGCCTTGCAAGCTCAAGTTAACTCATTTTTCCCCATTAATCCATCTCCTGGTTCCAAAAACTCAATCTGAGGCATTTCACCAGTCGGGCTCTATTTCTAACCCAGTATCCCGAAACCATGAGGATCGAGCTGTGCGGCTGCGAGAGCTCATCCAGTGCTAACCCGATCACTGTTAACCCAAGTGCTCGCTGCTACTGAAAAAAACCCCACCATTATTTTGTTTAGTCTGGAGAAAAGGAGGCTGAGGGGAGACCTTCTCCCTCTCTACAGCTCCCTAAAAGGAGGGGGTAGCCAGGGGGTGGTCGGTCTCTTCTCCCAAGGAACAGGCGATAGGACAAGGGGAAATGGCCTCAAGTTGCGCCAGGGGAGGTTTAGGGTGGATATTAGGAAAAATGTTTTCACGAAAAGGGTTATCAAGCATTGGAAGAGGCTGCCCAGGGCAGTGGTGGAATCACCATCCCTGGAGGTATTTAAAAGCTGGGCAGACGTGGTGCTGAGGGACATGGTTTAATGATGGCCTTGGCAGTGTTGGGCTGATGGTTGGACTCGATGATCTTAAAGGTCTCTTCCAACCTAAACAATTCCATGATTCTATGATAATAGAACCTAATTTCTGCTACAGGCTTGTCATTACGTGAGGGTAACTCTACCCCAACTTCAAAGGAATTCGGTGTCTCCATCGCAGAGCACTCGAGAAGCCTCACGGGGCTGGGAGAGCTGCGTTCTCTCTCCAGTCCTGCGCATTGGTATTTGTGTGGAAAACAATAACAACATTTGCGCTACACGGCGGATGACTGGCACATAGTACTAGCATAGCTTGGCCCCAAAATATCTGCTTTAAAAATAACAACGCAATAGGCAGGAGAAGGAGAGAGCTGAGTGGGGGAGAGCACAGAAAAACAAGGGCTGGTGTTACCCTGCATACTTATTCTGGCAAGGTTGTAGCACATCGCAAAGCCCTTGGGCGGCAGAGCTGCATGTTCAGAGGGAGATTTAATGATTTCACACGAATCCTTGGACTTGTGGTTTCAGCAGAACGTACTGTGAAGTTATAACTTGCAATTCCTCTTTTATAAGTCATTTTTGTGTGTGTGAGGTCACTGGTGAGATGTGATGGGGAATGCTGAGGTATCACGCTGATAAAGGAGGCTGATAGACAAAACACATCATCGGGTGAGAAACAAAGAGTGGAGGTTTGAGCTTCATACCCTACTTAAACATATAGGAACCCTCTGCCATTATTTTTTCTATTGATTTCTGTGTGTCCAGAGAAACTTGCCAAACTGGAATAGCTGCAGGTAACCTTTTGTGATCCCAGGGAGGACGATCCAGCTGCAGATCCTGTGTCCGGTCCCACTTCCTAGCACTTACAGCCACTTGGAGCTCTGTTTGAATGGTTGCTGCCCTTCCCTGGGGTTTGTTACTGGCAACGTTTCCAAACAGTGCTGTCGCTACCAGGAGAAAAAGGGTTTTTCTGAGCAGTTTTGTTCTTGGGGCTGCACAGCTGACGAATAAGCCTTCTTACCGATGGCGCACACATCCTTTTGGAAAAATCCTTTCCATGCAGCTCAGCTGGGAGCAGCAATCGTTCAGTGTGAGATCAGTCAGACCGCACAGCGTTAGCTGCTGCGACATCCATAAACGGGTTATCGCTGGCTTGGTTGCCCCTTTCCCCGCTGGTAGATGCCCAGTGCTCGTAGGCAGAGGAGATCAAACTGTTGGCAAACATTTCTTTGAGGCCTCGCAGCTCAGAACTTCGCACCCACACAGCATCCGACAAATTGGCTTGCGATCAGCAGTGATTCAGTGTGGCCACACAGGCAATTAGTAACTCTGCTGGTTGCCAGCTCTTTTTATATAACTGGAAATGTTTTGCGATGACGGACGGTTTCAGACAGAAGCATTTCTCTACAGCCCTTGCAGTTTCTAGATAAGTTTCCTCTTTATCTCCTCCAGGCTGCTAAATGTTAAATAAAACTGTTGTATTTATGTTGCTTTTGGGTCCCTTAAATTGAAGGCAAATGTCTTACTCAGTAACCTCAGTTTCCTGCTTATTCCTCTAACAATTAAAAATTCATCGTTATTCACAAGAACAGGAAATGTGCGTGAATCCTGTTCTGTCCAGATAGAGAAATTTCATGTGAAGCAGCCGTACTAAACAAGTCCTTTACAGAGTTATGAGAGAAAATCATATAAAATTAATAATGAAAGGGTGGCGTTTCCTGATACACTTTTTTTTAAAAAAAAAAAAAAAAAAAGAGGGCTGGATCTGCTTTGGGAGTAGTAGCAGGATGTGGTATTTACATTCCCTGGTGACGAGCGTGTTTGCATTAGCTGCGATATTGCACCACAAGGAAGGCAAATATGTTATCTCACCTGCTCTCCCCGTGCCCATAGCTGGGAAGGAATACCGGCTGGCGGAATAGCTTCACTCTTCTCCAGCAATAAGGAAGAAGTTGCAGCCAACTCACTCGCTCCCCTGGTTTTCCTTTAATTATCCCAGCAAGTTATTTCTTATCCAAATTTGTCTGTAAGGCCTGCTCTACTTGGGAACAACAAAAAAATAAATCGGTTTTAACTATGTTTAGCAAAAACTGGTGTATGCCTTTAAATAAGCTGTCTCAAACCAGTTCTTGTGGCTCAGTTGTGGTTTTTCAGAGTATTAATAGCGTCAGTCTTCGGCTCACTAATGCAAGCTAAATTAATGTATATTCAGGCTCATTAAACGGCTACAAACTTCTCATGCAAATGCACCCAACCTGCTTTGGTCTTGCGTAACTCGCTCGGTGTGGGTCTGTGAGGGCTGGGGACTCCGCTCTCGTGCGGAGTCCCACGCGTCGGGGAGGGTTTTTGTCCTCGGGGCATGCGACATGCCAGCGATGTGACCTGTTGCTGGGAGCCTCAACACACGTAAACCTGCCCGGTGACCCCCCGAAGGGTTCTCGGTAGCAATTAGTGAGATTTAATGAAAGCAATCAGACATGGGTATGTCTGAACTGAGTAATGACCCAGTGTCGCTACTGTATTTCATATTTCTCATCCTGTCCTTGACCAAAGTACTCCCTGAATGGCCAAGATTCTTCAAGGAGAAACTTTCTGTGTGTTTTAAATAGTATCAAGCATGTTTTTTGGCCCTCTATGCAAAAACACCCCGCCCAGACTAAACTCACAAGCAGTAGCATGAGCCGTTTGTAAAAAGCTTATTTAGATTAGAACTTAGAAACCAGATATATGACCAAGGTGAATCTGGAGCAAACAGTTGACTTAATTACGTAAGGCCAACAAAGCAATGAGATAAGGCACATATTGCAGATTTATTTAATGAGTAAGTCTTATATGTCCGTCCTGCTTTCTCCCCTTCCTCCTCGGCTCCTCTGCCACCCGCATCCTCTCCCAGTTGTGCTGGGCATCCACGAATGGTTCAGCTCCAACCAACGAACCATCCACAAATGGTCCAGGTCCAATCAACAAACCATCCACGAAGGGCTCAGGTCCATCAATTTATGCCGGGAGAGTAGTTAATCCATTCGATCTTTCCTCAACAATAACAATGCAGCAGGATATGCTCATATTTTCTGCACCATGATTCAGTAGCCAGGGGCTAATTAGTTGAGAATAAGAGGAATGAACCAGGTTGGTCAGAAAGCGATATCCCCTTTTGCCCAAAATGATGTTAAAAAGAAATGCCCTGATTATTTGGTTATTTATTGCAACTAAGTTTTTGGGATTTGGGGTTTTTCGTCTAGAAGGTTGCCCCACATTTTCTTCAGACCCAGAAAATGTTATTTTCCTGAAAAAAAGAACATTGTCAAGGCCAGCAGATAATGACCTTGATCGTTTCTGCCTCGTCAAAAATTCAGTCTGCAGCTGCGAGTAATTTGCATCGCTCTTTAATTAAAAATCAGATCTGTTATTTAACTTCAAAATGCACCCATTTTTCCTTGTTCCCTGTGTTACAATGTTTTAAATATTTGATGTGCCCAACCATTCAGAAACAAACCGTGATCCCTTTGATGTTGCAAACACCGAGTATCGGCACCTAAATAACTCTCTGCATCTGCATTTATTTATTCATGAAAAAAAGCTGTATAATAAAGCCTGCGTTGAACTTCAGCAGTTCCTTGATTTTGACTTGGTCTCCCGTGACTCTCACTTGCTGCAGAAGCGGCAATTAGTAAGCGCTGGACAGTTGGAAACTTAATAATGTTCCTTTTTCAGCACCTGGGGCTGTTGTGATAGGAAAAAACACTCTAATTTGAACAGACCTGTCTCATTATCTTAACTTCATTTGAGCCGATTTATGACAGCTTATCACACTGTGTCAGTCTGGGTTCCTTTTCCCTAAGTTTCCTCTGGACGTTTCCATGTTATCTACAGAAACATTACAAAACCAGAACAAAACACAACAGAAAAATATTTCATGCTGGCCTAAACTACGTCTCTTTTGAGCAAGCTGCTCCTGCATTTCAGCAGAGCTAGCTGCGAATTTGCTTTGCTTTAAAATTTGCTTTAAAAATAGAAATCGTTTTTATGAACTCAGAAAAACAGGCTGAAGGAAAACACCCAGCTTCGTGCAGATACCCCTCGCCCGCCGTGGTAGCTGTGGTCTCCCCAGGGACCAAAACTGCAGGATTTTCTATTGATTTGTGTGCACCGAGATAATTAGCAAGTTGGGCAAGGAAGCTGGGGTCCCCGCTGCTCTGCCAGTCCGGTCGGGGAGGCAGGGACCGACCCGCAGGGCTGGGGGAGAGACAAGAGGGAAGACTGGGGTTTACCCAAGTACCTTGGGTGATGATGTGGGGCACTCCCGCAGCAGTGCCGATATCATTGCCAAAATCTCTGCTGGAATAAGGGAGAAAAAGCAGCCTCCAGTAGCCCTATTCAAAGATATGCATTGATAAGAATGGGATAATTAAATTAAAAAGTGGAATGGCAGAAATATAGAATCATAAAATCACAGAGTGGTTTGGGTTGGAAGGGACCTTTAAAGCCCACCCAGTGCCACCCCCTGCCCTGGGCAGGGACACCTCCCACCAGCCCAGGTTGCTCCAAGCCCCGGCCAACCTGGCCTTGAACCCCTCCAGGGATGGGGCAGCCACAGCTTCTCTGGGCAACCTGGGCCAGGGGCTCACCACCCTCACACCAAAGAATTGCTTCCCGATATCTCTAAATCTCCCCTCTTCCAGTGTAAAACCGTTCCCCCTCGTCCCATGGCTCCCCTCCCTGCTCCAGAGTCCCTCCCCAGCTTTCCTGGAGCCCCTTGAGGGACTGGAAGGGGCTGGGAGGTCTCCGCGGAGCCTTCTCTTCTCCAGGCCGAACCGCCCCAACTCTCTCAGCCTGTCCTTAGAGGTGAAATATAGGTGAAACCCCCCATTTTCTGAACCAATAGTTCAAAATGGTTTGCTTTTGTTCAAACTAAATGTATTTGCCTGGATGAAGAGGTACCGATGATCAGGTAGATCAGGTCTACGCTCAAAGCTACCAGACAAGGTGGCTGTAGAGATCTCTTCTGCCCATCTTGCCAATCCACAAGAGTGATTCAGTGAGGGCGACTTCGTGAGTCCGTCACAGAGGCAGAGGACAGGGGTAATTTAGGGATGTGGCACCACATCCTGTACAATCTGAGCCAACCAAAAAACCCACTGAAGTACCTTTGTACAAGCCATCAGCTCTCTGAAGTATTTCCATATCCTCATACATCCTCCATCCAGAATATCAAACAGAAGATGTTTTAGCTACGAGTCACATAAAAATATCTTTCTTTGCACCAAAAGTGGCTCTTTTCTTATTACTTGCAGTAGAGCGAGCGCTAAAAAGCTCTGGACAAAATTAATCTGTAAAACCTGGAAAGAGAGTGTTCCTTAATGCGCTGAGTGAGCCTGATTTGCTGGGCGCTGGAAAATAGCGTGGAGTGCCCAGAACAAGGAGTGCTTTATCCCTGCTAAAAATTAACCTAACAAGATGTCCGTAAAATTACGAGCTGCTGAGAAAAGCTTCTGGCTGCACTCTGGCTAATTAAACCCTGCGGAGGCAGCGTGTGGTCTGAGGAGCGTGGCCGCTGGCTGGGAAGTATCCAGCACCGTTGGGCACCCGGTGGCTCCTTGCAGGCACCTCTTGCTCCCCACCCTGTGCCTTTCTCTTTAGAAACTCTTCTTACGAAGAAGGAAATTAAAGCTTTACCCAAGCAGTACGCTGGAGCCAAGGGCTGTGCGATGTCGGATGGGCAGGATGGTATGGCCTGGGGAATGTCCTTGGGCTGGTGGGGACGGCAGAGGTGACCCATCTGCTGAAGCAGCATGTTGGGGTCAAGGTGCAAAACCCATCTGTAGGCTGATCTTGGGAAACTGAATCGCTCCCCCACATCAGAGCAGAAGGGGCCACAGAAACACGTGAGAACACACGTCCTGTAGGTGCTTCACGAGCTCTTCTCACCTAGTTTGGAGAAGGAACAGGTGATTTGGCCCAGAAGGAACAAATGTGGCCTAAGTGCTCCCCAGCTTTGACAAGAAGTGGCTCTTCACATTTAAATGGAAGCGTACAACACGAAATAAAGATTCACCGCAGAGGCAATCAGCAGCGCAAATTCAAATCAAGCTCATCAAGCCTTGTTAGCTCCTGCTCGGCATTGACCCAGTTGGATCCCAGGTGGCTTCTGCAGAGCTGCTCATGTGTGGAGATGCTGCAGTCCAGGGGGGCTGCTGACCTGGGCATCCAAATGAGCTTGAATAGCTGCTCAGTGCCCCGGCAAGTGTGGGAGACGCGCCGTGCATGCCATGCTGAGGCTGCTGGTGGGCATCACCACCCTGACCGTGCTCTACGTGCACTGTCCATCACCACCCCGACTGTGCTCTACACGCGTGGTCCACCACCACCTTGACCATGCTCTACACGTGTTGTCCATCACCACCCTGACCGTGCTCTATGTGCGTAGTCTATCACCACCCTTGACTGTGCTCTATGCACATGGTCCATCACCATCTCAGCCATGGTCTATGCGTGCGGTCCATCACCATCTCGACGGTGGTCTATGCACGTGGTCCATCACCACCCTGACCGTGCTCTAGGTGTAATAATTACGGTGTGCTCCAGATTCTCTCTAAGTTATTTAGTTATTGCCCTCTATGCACTGTTATGCAAAGGACGTGAACGGGAGAAAATCGTGCTTTTTCACATCATTCCACAGGCCCTGTGCTAGCTGTGTTTCTCAGGCTGCATTTTCCTGGCTATCCGAGGTCCCTCCGATGTTGCAGCTGGAATGACGTGCTCATATCAGGAGCACAACACAAACCAGTTGGCCTCGGTTTTCTAGGTAAACAAAATATCCCCCTGGTCTGAAAATATTGCTGGTTTTGAAAATATTGCTGGTTTTCCCTGGGTGTGACACTGTCCCAAGAGCGCTCACGGGCATTTGGTCCCCATGAGCAGAGCAGCAAGAGCAGGGTGGCACTGAACCTCTGATGGTGTCAGCTGGGGAATATAAACCTTGAAATACTCAGCGATTGTCAATTGAAACCTGCTTTAAAATATTTTGGGATCCGTCCAAGCCTTTTATTAGCTATCTCCTATCTCTCTGTCTTCCTCTTCTTTCGGTTTTTTAGTTGCAGGTCTCCTGTATGAGTGTTTTCACTGAGCCTGGAGCACACACAGCACGCAAGTCTTCACGCGGGGCGATCCTGTTCTCTTCAGAAAGCTAATATCTTTTATTTTCCATGGAAACAATCCGTCAAGATTTTATAATCTGGATGAGTGGTGAAAGGCTCAGCGCAGCTTAAGCCTCCTTTCTGCAAGAACTCGTAGCTATAGAGGCACAAGTTTCTTCTTATCTCTGGTGTCTTCACAGTTTTGTACATACCAGTTTTTACCAGGAAAAGTTTCTTTTCATTTCTCTTTTGCTTTGAGGATCGAATTCTCAGTGCAAGAAGAGAATTATGCAGCCAGTTTTTCTTAAAATAAAAGGTTTCTTTCTTGAGAAAATAGTCTTTAATATCAATTTTTAAATTGAAATTTCAATGCTTGCCTTTTTAAAAAAAAGTCATTAAGGAGCCACATAAACGCTCATGGAAAAGAAATGTAAAGCTCCGACACTCGAAATCCTGACTACTTGTGCATTTTGAATTCTGACAGGTTGAATTGTGACGCCTTTAAGGTCCCTTCCAACCTACACCGTTCTATGATTCTATGAAGTAGCCACTCAAAAATTCATTACCTTTGGGTAGTTTAAAGTACATTACTTCGTATAATTTACCCAAAGACAATTAATTCTGAGGAACAGAAGCCCTAGCATGTGATTTGGGCTAAATTCTTGAGTACTGATCGGAGCGGAATTTGTAATTGGCAGGCCACAGAACAAAACACATTCCGCTGAATAAGGGACTGATCAAACAAGGTGGAGACCACAGTGAACAGAGAATATCTGCTGAAAAAACAATCTTTTCCTGTCCAATTCACACAGGGAGGGAAGGCAAGGTCGAGAGCGCCCACCTGGAATGGGGGCCTGCGCCCAGGCCTTCAGCGGGCTCCCTCTGGGAGCTGATGGCCCTGGAGATCCCATTTTGTCCTGCCTCCCCGCTGTACATTACCAGTAGAGGATGAAGGGTTTCTAAAAATGTCCCCTACATCCACCTGTTGGTCTTTTAGCCAGAATGGATTTTTAATGCACATTTCTGCCATCCTTTCCAGCGAGCGCTAATGTCCCTGAACAGCTCCAGGTCCTGGCTGCGGAGATTTTTAAAAGCCCTTTTAGAGGAGGGTATTTCTTCTTTGCCTCCACGGAGGCGTTTTCATCCCAGTGGGACGGCGACGGCTGTTGTTGTTGAATGTCCTCCCCCCGTTGCCTGTGAGCTGGGCTGTGAGAGCGGCGGGAGGAGATGTCATTAGGAACCCAAAGATAGCGCCTACCATGGGGTGCGATTACGAAAGGGTGGGTTTAAATTCGTTTGCCGTGTAATTGTGTACCTTGCTCATTAGCCTTCCACTGGAATAAGGATAGTTATTTCTGTTCGCTGGACCACTGGCACATGGGCAACAGGAGAGCCAGGTCTGATATCACTCTGAAAAAAACCCTGTTCTGTCCCATTTGCCCTAATAAGGTATTTATCTTAGAAAAATAATTCTAGTGTCAAAGTTATTCACATATGAGGGACTAAACAACCGAATTGTGGCCACTTCTTCCTACCTGAGTGGCCCAGTAGGGTAGAGCCGCGAAATGCCATGGCTCCCCGGTGTGTATTCGGGGAGGAAAGGACTTAAAACCATCTCCTGTGCCCTTACTAGGAGCGCAGTTGTAGGACACGCTGCACCACAGGGTCATGCTCCCTATTCTTGGAATCATAGAATCGTTATGGTTGGAAGAGACCTTTTAAGATCATTAAGTCCAACCATTAACCCAACACCGCTGAGTTACCACTGAACCATGTCCCCGTTCCTTCCGCCCGGACCTATAAACCCAACACGCTGCAAAAATACATTGCAAAGAAGCAGCGTTGAGTTCTCCAGAGACAGGCAGTGGGGAAACACCGAGGGCTGGGACACATCGCAAGTCCCATGGAGGTAATTCAGTGCCTCAGTCAGGCTTATCAAGAGGCACTTTCCCGTTGCGATTAACCGCCCCGAACCTACTGCTCCTGGCAGCTCAGCCAAGCTGATCTCTTGGGATCTGGGGTTTGTTCCCTTTTTTTAAAGACAACTGGCGAGGAACTCCTATGGAATTGCTCTGGGCATTCACAGAGGATTTGGGAAATCTAATTTCCATCCTGCCTGCTGCTAGAAGTATTTTTAAACCTGTATTTCCCACCTTCACGAGACAGCGCACAGGAGCGTGCCAGCAGTCCATCAGCGAGTCAGATCCATGTTTTTCCACAGGTTGTGGAAAAGGCCCGTGACAAATAGTTAAGAAAAGCCAGATTATTATCGAAAGAGGTAAACTCACCGCAGGCGTGGCCAGCACCTCTGTTAGAAAACGTGATCTGCGAGCCAAACCAGGCAGAAATCGGGTGGGTTTGGGGCTGGCCAGGGGAGGAAGCATCCCTGGGGGAGCATGGCCATGGCACCTTCAGGCAAAGCTGAGGAAGAGACGCAGTGAACTTTGCTCGGTCGTTTGGCTTTGCTGAACCAGTTTGCTGCTGTAAGGCAGACCGAGATGTTGGGAGCCATAGACTCTCAAAGGAGAAAAAAAGTAAAACTAGGTGGAACTCATCTCACCCTTCCCCTGGGGAAGCTGAGGACGAGTGTCCTTATCACAGACCTTTCACCTGCTGAGCTGAACCTGTTCCAGTTTTTCAACCTCTGTTTCAAAGTAGAGACGCCAGAAAGGACTGGTCTTGGTGTTTCGGCCCGATCCAGGGGTCTTCTCACAAAATGGGAATGGGGAAAAATTCAAATCACTGATTAAGACCTTCACATCCTTGTTGAACTCCATCTTTTGATGACTTACGAGCTGAGGCAAATCCTAAGCCTCCGGGTCATTAGATACATGCACATCCTACATCTTCAGCGCAGCTAAGCACCGGTTTGTCGTCGCTGACCTCCTGGGACTCTGTGGACTATGGCTGAGGGACCATGAAGGATAACTGAGGAAAACCAGTCTGGTGGAAGGAAGCAGAAAGTAATGAAGCAAACTGTTCCCCCAAGGAAAGATTGGGCGGAAGAGGTTGGATTCACCCAGTCAAGGGAACGATAGATCTCATCTTGTCTTTGTCACCTGAGCCTCAAAGCAGACTGAAACCAAACTGCGCCGTGCAGTTCCTTCCACAAGCTAAAAAGCGTTATTAAAAAACGCCAAGTTATTCTTAAGAATTACTCCTGTTGCTCGCAGAGCTGTGCAACACTACCTTCCGGTATAATGTCAACATTTTAGTAAATAAAGTAGGAAAAATTCTGATTTCATAACTGGGACGGTACTTAGAATCATAGAACGCTTCACCGATAACATTAAAATAGTAGGTAACTTCTGGAGGGAGAATAGTTCTGCAAATCACTGTTTCAGGGGGCCAGCCTGCACCGTGGGATGCCGGGATGCAACTTGGGTTTCTTACCCACAGAGCAGTCTAAGTAATAATTACGCGTTATAATCATACGGAAATATATGGTTAATATCAAAACCTTCCTGTATAAGCAGAGGTTATTACCTTTTAGGCATCTTAGGGCACACACTAAATTAAGAGAAGTAATAATTGCTCGAATGGCACCAAGTTCTTTCAGTTACATTGTGAAATGCTATCTGGAGTATGCCGCAGAGAACAGACCGGGGATGCAAACAGGGATCGGCATTTGGATCTGAAAGAATATAGAAGTTTGTTAAATTAAGAGCTGTGTAATAGCGAATATACATAATAGTGTTGTCTAGAAGAAAAGCGATTGTTTCAAACCAAGTTTTCCAGTTCCGCCACCTACACCTATCAGTCGGCATCTGCTTCCAGAGACAGGAGATGAAGGCTGTTTGCTGCGGCGCTAAGCAGACAGCATAGTCTGCAGCCTCTGCTGAACTGTCTGGGTTATTTTTAAATATTACACATGTGAGAATAAGTGATTTAACTGTAATGAAACAGAACTGGTTTTGTGCTGCCTCTGTCTTACTGGTGTTTTCCTTGCCATCTGCTCCTCCTTGTTCCCGTGAAAATCCAGATAAGCTCTTCAAGTTCAGGTTCAGTATAACCCCGTAAGCTATGCTTTGCAGTTTCTGTAGAATTATTGGATATTTCCAGTGGAATCTAGCCATTTTAGACCAAAGAAGCAACCAAACCTTGCAGAGGAGAAATGCTGAGCCGCATGAAAAGGCTGAGCTCCAGCAAGCGTCCCCAAGGCAAGCCGGCAACGACAGGACTGGTGATGTTGCCCTCGAAGCAGACAAGAGACAATAACAATTTGTCAAAAGTATGTCATTAATGTCTATCAGATGAAGTGTTATTATCATCCTGACATGACTCGAGGGCTCCTCTCTAATCGCAGTATGGGAGGGTGGAGGTGGAGGGCTCCAGCTGCGGACTTCGGACCACCATGACAGTACGGGAGCCCCCAGTCTGGCCAAGCACATGTGGTTAACGCAACACTTTGGGGCAGGGAGGACTGGGAAGGGACTGGGAGCAGAGCAGACACTCGCAGGGGAGGAATGCCACGCATGCCACCTCTGGGAAGGGCTGTGCCTGGACGGGGTGATTTCGAAGAGCTGGGCCCATGTGAACTTCATGAAGTTCAACCAGGCCAAGTGCAAGGTCCTGCACGTGGATCGGGACAATCCCCAGCACAAACCCAGGCTGGGCGGAGGACGGATGGAGAGCAGCCCTGAGCAGAAGGACTTGGGGGTGTCGGTGGATGAGACGTTCAACACGACCCAGCAATGTGCGCTGGCCGCCCAGAAACCCCCCGCAGCCTGGGCTGCATCCCCAGCAGCGTGGGCAGCAGGGCGAGGGGGGGGATTCTGCCCCTCTGCTCCGCTCGGGGGAGACCCCCCTGCAGTGCTGCCTCCAGCTCTGGGGCACCAACAGCAGAAGGACACGGAGCTGTTGGAGCGGGGCCAGAGGAGGCCCCGGAGATGCTGGGAGGGCTGGAGCCCCTCTGCTGGGAGGACAGGCTGAGAGAGCTGGGGGGGTTCAGCCTGGAGAAGAGAAGGCTCCGCGGAGACCTTCCAGCCCCTCAAGGGGCTCCAGGAAAGCTGGGGAGGGACTCTGGAGCAGGGAGGGGAGCCATGGGACGAGGGGGAACGGTTTTAAACTGGAAGAGGGGAGATTGAGATGAGATCTGAGGAAGAAATTCTTTGGTGTGAGGGTGGTGAGCCCCTGGCCCAGGTTGCCCGGAGAAGCTGTGGCTGCCCCATCCCTGGAGGGGTTCAAGGCCAGGTTGGCCGGGGCTTGGAGCAACCTGGGCTGGTGGGAGGTGTCCCTGCCCAGGGCAGGGGGTGGCACTGGCTGGGCTTTAAGGTCCCTTCCAACCCAAACCATTCTATGATTCTATCATTCACAATAAATTGTTTTTTTCAGGTATTGTAGGACTTTCCAGAGCACAATCAATATTTACTGTAAAAAACACAGTCTATAACATAGTTACTTGATTCAAAATATATCTGAAGAAATTCCAGTAAGGCTGAGGCTAGAACTGTGTATGAAGATGCTGCAAAGAGCCCAAGTCTTCTTCCAAGCGGGAGCATCCATCCGCGCGGGAGGCCTGAGCGCACCCTGGCAAAGCGGGTGCCGGGGGGCTCCCGCTTCCCCCTCTGCTCCCGGGCAGCACCGGCCTCTCCTGCTCCTCCCCTTTAAATCCAGGCCCCCAGTTGCCCAGCCCCATGGGTCTGCCCTGCCACGCACATCTCGGTGCCTGGCTGCTAGCAGGGGTTATCTGCCCTGTGAAATAAGAGGCCTCCGGGGGAGCATCAGGCAAGAACTATTGATTCCATTAATTATACCTATTTCCTCAGGCAGGTCCTCGGGGGAAGCGTGCGAGGTAGCGCCGGGAGATTGCAAAACAGCCTCAATAATTGAAAGAAGTTCCGCAATTAAGTTTGACGCCGCTCGTTTGGATCAGCTACGTTTCCCAGGTTAACCCCCCGCGATGCTCTTTGCTCTCGCTGCTCGCTTCCGAGACTCGCGAATGCAAAAAACCAAAAAAGCTCTTGCGCCAACCTGAATGCAACGACACGAGCAGCCTGTGCAAGGTGGTGTAAATATTCCCATCCCTGGAGGGGTTCAAGGCCAGGGGTGGTGGACGGGGCTTGGAGCAACCTGGGCTGGTGGGAGGTGTCCCTGCCCAGGGCAGGGGGTGGGACTGGATGGGCTTTAAGCTCCTTTCCAACCTGAACCATTCCATCATTCTATATATTTCCTCCCGAGATGGACAGGACCTGCTCGAGCTGCGGAACCTGGGGGGAGCTGGCATGGCAGCAGCAGTGCCACCTGCAGAGAAGGCTCCCCACTGCCTTTCCGTTCCCCCCACTCTCTCCTCTCTAAACAACTTAAACCCACCAATTTCCATCTTCCAGCCTCAGCAACCCTCCCGTTGGGTTTAAGTAATAACCAGACCCCAATTCACGCTCAGGAACGGGCTCAAAGCAATATCAACGCCTTGTTATTTATTGCCCAGCGCTTGTGTGTCAGGCACTTAATGGCTTTTGGTTTTTTGAGGTCTTTGGAGTCTGATGAATTTTTACCCTAGCATCTTTATTTTCTGCTAAATGAGTCCTCAACGATGCCCGTTTTTCACTCACTGGAGCCAATCTCTGTGCGGAGCAGGGACACCAGCTTGAGCTTCATGGAGCAGAGCCAGAGTGTTTGAGGATCTCTTTGGCCGGAATATTTTCTTCAATATATGTGAAATTCAAAACTAGTTTTAGCCAAAATAAGATATTTTGAATAATACACGCTGGACAGGTTGAACATAAAGTCTTCAACGGCAATCCAGTTCTTAGGAAAGCCATCCAGATTGCTTCAGACCCCGGGATGTGAGGGCCAAAATAAATAACTGTAAATAACAAATAACTGAAAATAATGTTAAAAACCATGACAGAACAGTACGCAAGATGCAGGCACCTTCCGGGAAGATCTCAACACTTTTCACTTCCAATAGTTATTCCTATATAATATCTCCATCCTCAAAACTGGTGGATATGAAGTAATTCCTGAATTTAGATGACAAGATCTGGCGTGGGAAGCCCCCAGTGCTCACTACAGGTCACCTTTCCCTCTCTTCCTAAAGATTTTGGAAGAATCATTGAATTTTGGCAGTGTTGAGACACTGAGAGCAACCCTCTAAGCCAAATGTTGGGCCAAAGATACACTGGCCCAGGTTGCCCAGAGAAGCTGTGGCTGCCCCATCCCTGGAGGGGTTCAAGGCCAGGTTGGCCGGGGCTTGGAGCAACCTGGGCTGGTGGGAGGTGTCCCTGCCCAGGGCAGGGGGTGGCACTGGCTGGGCTTTAAGCTCCTTTCCAACCCAACCCATTCCATGAAAGATGTACAACTCAGGAACCAGACCCTGCACTGTCCCTTTCTCCGTAGCTCTGAAGTTGGGTTTTTGCCTGAAGGCAAAGGCGGGCTGGGGGTGCTCAGCACCCTGGGCCAGGCAGGGGGGCGAGCGCTCTGGATCAGGAAACACAATTATTTGGAACAAGACTCCATGGCAGGAAGGTGTGCGGACAGCCAGAAAGACGCCTCGGCCAGTCCATCCAGGTGGAGAGGGGCAGGCTCAGAGGGAAGAACGAGCTATGCTCATTATTTCAACAGTGATTTCAAGTATAAACAGCATCCCTTTTCCTCTTCACCATACACCATCTGTCTTGATGTAATTGCCACAAAGAAAAGATTAGCATCTTGGTTGAAAGTATTGATCATTTTAGCATCTCCTACGTAGGAGCTGGCAAGTGATCTGCATCCTCTGAGTCAGCCTGACGGCACCCGTACGAGTTCCTGCTCCCCTATCTTGCAGAAGAGCAGGAGAACCATCAAGCCAGGACATCACTGAGGAGCTCTGCAGCAGGTTTCGGAGGAGGAGGTCTCCTTGCCGCTCTGCCTTGGGCCGTGGGGGCCAGGTATGAAGACTTGCGCCTCTGTATTTTGCAGTGGAGCCCAGGCATGAAGACTTGCGCCTCTGTATTTTGCGTTTGCTGCGGCAACAAAGATCTCGGGCAATGCTGGCACGCTCATGTGCCCAAAGTAGGTGTTTGCACAAGGAGATGGCCATAGGGCGCTTGACTGTTACAAGAGGTTTACAGAAATCACAGATTCGCAGCCCAATTTCAAACGGAAGAGCATTTTACTGGAGCAGAGAGAACAAAGAGCCGTTCATCATGCAAAGGAAGAGCCATATGCAATACCCTGACGAACAGAAAACTTTGGGATTTATCTACAAACTAAATGAGCTTTCGTTATCTAGAACCATAAGTATCCATTTACAGTGGAAGTAATTTCTCCCTCCTACTCCAGCACGAACTCAGTGCCTGCAGAGCAGAATCGATGGCCCCAAACACCTCCCTTTATTACTTTCCCTGAGTTTCTGTCTGGAAAGTGCTGGGGAGGAACTTATTAAACAGAGGACATTTGGCAACAAAGCCCTATCGGAGCGATCGCGTTAGATAAATGAGTATTTATCTACCATTTAGCTTTCTGACATGCAAAATATGTCTGCCTCTGTTATTTCTGTGATTTTACAGATCTGACCGGTACCCGCAGATTTATCCAGATGGGAAAACTCTATTTAGTGCCTTGCCTTCCAGCAGCCGTTGCTAACAGGCTCGTGAACGGCCGCTCAATCCTTCCATAGGCACCCGGCCCATGGGAAACGGCACCGAGAGGGGGTCCGGGGTCTCCCCTCGACCTCCGCCACCCCCCGGTCCCCCTTAGAGACACCCACCCCAGTGACAGGGGTCCCTCCTCCCTGGCACCCCGGGGCAAGGGGCCACAGGAAGGTCAGGAAGCAAAGCTGAGCTTTTGGCAGGTCAAGCCCAGTTTGTAAAACATCCGTTGCCGACGGAGCCAGGCTAAAAAACTGCATGGAAGATCCCAGCGTTGGGAAAAATGTTGCCTTAGCAACTAATTACCAGCCTGCTTTTGCCGAGAAGGCAGCTGCGTTTACGCGCAGGTTAACTTCATTCCTGCCGCAAAGACTGAACGCGGTTTATAGAGAAATGATAGATCCCCAGATACTTTCAACAGAACCATGCCCAGCCTGAGGGTGACAGCCCCCGGCGCCCCGAGGGTGGCGGCTGGTGGACGTGCTGGTGGTGGAGGGGCTGGGAGCGGCCAGACCTGCTGCTTCTCAAACGCAGGAGCGAGAAAGAAAATCCCAAACTGCACCTTGGCTTTCACGAAATATTTGGATCATGATTTAGAATCACAGAATCGTTTAGGTTGGAAAGGACCTTTAAGATCATCGAGCCCAACCATCAACCCAGCAATGCCAAGGCCACCACTAACCCATGTCCCTCAGCACCACGTCTGCCCGGCTTTTAGATACCTCCAGGGATGGCGACTCCACCACTGCCCTGGGCAGCCTCTTCCAATGCTTGACGACCCTTTCCATGAAGAAATTCTTACTAATATCCATCCTAAACCTCCCCTGGCGCAACTTGAGGCCGTTTCCTCTCGTCCCATCGCCTGTTCCTTGGGAGAAGAGACTGACCCCCCTGGCTACCCCCTCCTTTCAGGGAGCTGCAGAGAGCAAGAAGGTCTCCCCTCGGCCTCCTTTTCTCCAGGCTGAACACCCCCAGCTCCCTCAGCCGCTCCTCACCACACTTGTGCTCCAGACCCCTCACCAGCTGCGTTGCCTTTCTCTGGACACGCTCCAGCCCCTCAAGGTCTTTCTTGTGGTGAGGGGCCCAAAACTGGACACAGCTTCCTGCTGCCCCACGGCACTTTCGGCTCCAGGCTGGCACCTGGGAGGAGATACTGATGGGGTGGGACAGACTGGGGACCTTCCACAGGTTCGGGTGCCCCTACCCACCTCAGCCGCTCGACACCCGATGGGGACGTTCTGTTCCACTCACAAAAATCGATATATATATACACACGCATATTTAAAGCTCCTGGGGAAGCCAGGTGTTTCTGCTCATTTTGGGGGACACCCTGGGACTGGGGAGTACGGCAGAGCCTTTGGCAAAGATGAGGTTTAACTGTGGGGGTCCCTCCCAGCTCCCCCCCATGCCGGATGCCCCGATGCTCGTGCAGCCCGGAGGCAGGGGTGAGGGGCAGAGCAGGGGCAGACGCCGGCACCTGTAACGGGTGAGACCTGGATGGGGAGCCAGCGCGCGCCTCGCTGCCCGTCCCTTAAATACATGGAAAGGGAGGGCGAGGGCGCACGTATTCATCTCCCAGACGCGACAAACTCCACTCGTGCCGCATCCAGCCCCCGCACCCCACCGACGGAGCCGTAGGGGAGATGGGAAGCCCTGGGAACACAGGGTTTGCGGCGTCAAATCTGCTTCTTACGCTTCTCCCATTGGAAAATATCCGCAGTGGAAGCGTGTCCCAGCACCGACCCTTTTGCCATCAGCCCATACATTTACAGGGGGTTTGTTGGCCTGAATTCTAAATAAACCGAGTTGTGCTCCTCAAATGACTTTAATTCCTCCAAATTAATAAGTCTTATCCCTTTTTATCATTAATAGAGGAGTTTTACCCCTGGATGAATGGTTTCCTAAGTAAAATTCACTGCGCTCCCTTGGGGCTGGGAGTACGGTTGTGTGTGTATTTGTAGGCAACCAACTCACTACTTCTGCTTGGAAGCGTGAAGCCAGGGTTTGCTTTCGGCTTCTTTATAGAAAAAACTTAGTTCTTTAGAGGGGAAACACGAACTTTTCAGGTTCGGGTTAAAAGCGGCGAGGTCTGCATGCTGCCTTCCCGCGGCAGAGCCCGGGGAGCCATCGCCCACCCGCAGAGTCCAGTCCAATTCTCTTTATTTTTTGAGATTAAAGGGAAAGAAATTACGCTAATTCCCCCATTCCCCTGCCAATTCGTTTCTATCTGTCAGAAAAAAGACAGACTTAAATAATTCCCGCTCCTGCCGGTCTATTTAGCCCCCCAAGAAGAGGAGGGATGAGGTTACGCCGCCGTGGGGGATGCCGGCACCCGGGGCAGCAGTGCTTGCTCCGCTGCGCTTTGCGGAGTGGGGGGACGGAGAAAATCGGTTCTGAAATGCACGGCAAAACTCGTGATTCAGAATGACCTCCACCACTTTTGGAGAAAGACACTATTTTAAAACAGTTGCGTCCGTCAGATATGCTCATTTTTATCCTGATGCCTCTGGAGGAGTCTGACGACGTGATTTATCTCTGTGCGTCTCTCTTACACAGCAGTTACGGGATAATTGCAGTTGGGAGGGACTTCTGAACATCACCTAAAGTTTAAAACCACGAATATATGCTGGCTCGGGTGAGTGAGATGGGCAGGAAGGCAAACGGCAGACCCCCTAGAGCCCAATAACACCCCGCACAGCCCAGCCAGCGCGGCCCGCCACCCCACAGACCTTCACGCTGTCCCCTAGAATAACACTTTAACATAAGAAAGACACATCTAAAAACTTCCTCGTACACGGCAGAACAGAAACAAAGGTTAAACATCATAAATCACTGCGTCGAGTTTAACAGAATGTTTCCCTGTGTATCTTCCCCAGATAAAATACTTCCTATTAATCCAAACTAATAAAGCGAGTATTAAAGCGTACCATTAGGAAATCAAATGAATCAACTTACCGGAGATTTAGCTCAAGTCTAATCCTCCTCCTGCTGGTTTCCAACTTCTAAGCAATAATTTATTAGTGCTATATAAAATATTAAAGGCAGTGCCTGCAGCATTGCCCGGTTTTTAAAGGTCTTGAACGTGCCGTTCCCTAATTCCTACCTGGTTCCCAATTTCTGCTGACTGCACCGAATTGTGTCCCGTTAGTGCTGCTCGCCCTCGGCGTGGCGAAGGCACAAACCACCCGATTTGTGGCATCTGGGCTCCCCCGCGGGCGCGGGGAAGGGAGTGGGATGATCCTCCCTCCGACGCCGCGCGCATCCAGCCGGAGATGCTGGAAACGCCGAGCCCGGGGTAAGTGAGGGGGGGAAGACAGGGGATCGCTGCATCCCCACATCCCCATCCCCTCCGCGCCGGAGCTGCCGTGCCGGCAAATTCCCTTTCTTGGGAAGAAAATCCCCCCTGGCAACAGCAGCCGATGCTTTTCCCTGGAAAGGCAGGATACAGCTCGTCGGAGGAGGCTCAGGAGATGCATTTTGATGCTGTGTCAGCGCATCGAACGTGGCGGCTAATTTCTTGTTTCACGGGGCTAATTGATAAATTTTGCTGAGGGGAGAGAAGAGTTAAACGGGCTCGAGCGTCCTCGCACCCCCCCTTAGGAAGACAGAGCGAAGCCTGCTGCCAATTTCTGCCAGAAAGGTTTTAAACCTTGCCTGAGAGAAGGAGGGAGGGGAAAAAAATACCCCCTTTCTTCTTCCCCAGGTTCCTCTATTTGCCATTCTGCGGCAGCAGGAAGGGTGCCGAGCCCCAGGGACCCCGTGGGGAGGCTGGGGGAGCTGGGTGCTGCTCCCTCCCCAAGCCCGTCTCTGGGCATCACGCCGGGGAACGGGTTGAATAAAGCAGATTTTGGGTCAGGGGCCAAAACCAAGTTTGCTTTTGCCCCAGGAGGAGCAACACCCTTTCTGCAGCCAGGGCATCTTGTGTATTGCAAACATTGGATTTGCCCAAAATTTGCCATTTTTTCCTCTTCAAAGGGGAGACCCAGCAGCACACAGGGCAGGACGGTGTCCCTTGTGTTTTCCGCTCTTCTCCTTAACCAGGATTTTTGTCTGTCACCTCCAGGACACGTTTTTGCCCGTTTCTTCCCACGGGGACACAGAGGGGGAGCGGGAGAGTTTAAAAACAGTTTTAATTGAAGGCAAAATGTCAGTGGATTGCGCAGATGGAGCGGATCCGGGTTCCGGTTAGAGCACCGTGACGCGAGAGCATCTTTCACCAAAACCAGGGGGAAAGGGCACAAAAATAACATTTCCATCCTTTTCTTTAGAAAGGGGATGTCGCTGGTGTCGGGGCGCCCTGCAAGCGGTGGAGGAGTGGATTCAGCAAGATGCCGAGGCACAGGCTGCCGGGGGAGCTGCACCGACGGAGCTGCAGGCGCGGGAGGCTCCAGATAATTTGATTTTACCGTATTCCAGCCTCCGGAGAAGCGCGTTTTCCTGAGGGGCTCGTCTGGCACAATCTAGATTTTCCCCCCAAGCTGTCTTGAGGGGAAGAGGCAATCTGCTTCTCCTTAACATCTCTTCGCCCCTGTAAACTCCGAGGCAGAGCAGTCATCGAATTCCCGCCAGCCGTGCCTTTTGTTTCCCGCAATGAAAAAATTCATCTCAAAAGGGAATGTCTTTTCCCTCCAACTGCTTGGTTTTTTGTGTTTTTTTGTTTGTTTTAATGTAGCGAAATGCCTCAGAGCCGTAATTCTGCAGGTTTAAAATTTTCCACTCGTGAGCTCCCACCCCGCTCTCGCAACTCACGTTGCGGCCGTGATTGCCGGAACATAATATTTAAAACCCAACAACGTGGGGTTTGGGCTTTTGGGGTTTTTTTTGGCATTAGGAATAAAGAGAGGCAGCTTCTGAAAAAAACCACAAAGGAAGCGGGCATGGCGATGGACGAGGCGGGGGTAAAGGAGATTTACATCCCACCGGGTTTTACCTGCGCCGTACAAACCTGAGAGCCCGCAGGCATCTCACCAGCACTAACGAGCTTATTTTACGTGCCGTCACTAATTGCACAGCCACGGCAGAGCTGGCTGCAGTCCCCGTCCTCGCCCCGCACTCACCTGCAGGTCGCCAGCAGCTTCGGGGACCTTCTGGTGCCCATCGCCGGTCACCCAGACGTCGCTTTCAACGGCGAACTCGGCTGCTCAGCATCACTGAGGATTTATCGCTGAAGATTTGTACCTGTCGAATCGAAAGACGGCGAGGTGTCAAATCAAAAGATGAGCGAGGTGCTCATCTCCCCCCAGCCCTCCTTTCCCCAAGGCCGTCGCTGGCAGCCTCACACCGTTATTTATTTCCAGTGAAAAGGATCCCTTTAATTAGCCAATTCACAAGGAAGAGGATCTCACGCGGCACCTCCGAGGGGCTTTCTGACATTTCTTGAGGATTAGCAGCACCTTAATTATTTAAAAGCTGCCATTTACTCGGCGTCCTCCATCTCCCGAGTCAATTAAAATGCAGAGAAATGTCGACCAGGGCGGTTCAAACTGCTGCTGCCGCCCATCCAGTCCCTGGGGATGACCACGGAAAAGCTTTCGGAGCCGAACTAGAGTATATACGAATGTGTCGATGTATTGGAGAATTAAGGAGGGGGGAAAGGACACGGGGAGAACATCTGCTCAGTTGTCTCCTGCTTCCATCTCGGATGGGTGTAGGCCCGTCCCACCACACAGATGTTCTTAAAATAAACCAGTTGGGGCTGTAGGTTCCCCAGTTTGAGAGCAAAGCTCATCTTCCCGGAGGGACCAGGCGGATGGAGGGCAGATCCCAAACCAGGCAGGTTTCGGTAGAGCTCCCCGCTCATTGGATCTGCACTTAAACCAGCGCCAAAACTTCAAATATGAAGTAAATATGAGTAAAGAGCTGCCCGAGGGCGGCGTGCGGCTATTACTCGCCCAGCGGCTGGAATAATACATGCCTTCAAGAACACGGCAGCGTTTTACCTGCTTCTGTGGGAGAGAAAGGAAAGATCTGGGCAAATCCTGTAAAGGCTGGCACAGCCTCCGCTCTCTAGTGCAAGAATAACCATCAAACACGCAGGTCCGCCAGCTTAATTTGAGGGGAAACGTACTTTTGCTTTTTGCAATAAATAATTCCGCCATTGGGAAGCTCTGGACCAGGTTCCCTTGGGGAGCTCAGGGGTATCTAACGCAGTAAATCTGTCTCACGTACGTCAGCGCCCGGAGCCCCCGCGGTGGCTGCTCCGAGGTGGCGCTGAAGATGGCCCGGGGACACCCGCTGCCGCTCGCCCGCGGCTAATTCAGCGCCTCGGCCCCGCCGCACGGCGTGCGCCTTCAGAAGTGCCTTCTGCTCCGCTGGAAACAGCCAGCCGGAAATTATTTCCCCGGAGAAGCCTTATTTTGCTTCCTATCGCTGGTCTATAACTCACGCAGAGCTGGCGCGCAGGGGACATTTACTCCAGACCTACCCTTTTTCTGCTGCTACAGAAGCAGAAAACCTTTCTAATTTAATTTTAATTAGCAAAATGGACGGTGGAGAGCGATCCCACAATGAGAATGAGGTCCACGATGTGACCTGTGGGCATTTTGCATTTCCCGGCCTTCCCATCAGGGGTCGCACAAGGAGTTATACCAGGAAAAAAAAAAAACAACAAACCAAAACAACCCAAATTTCACTGGGTGATGAGCAAGTGCAACATTCTAATCGCCAGCGTAGGGAAAATTGGATCGTAATTTCGAAACCAGCCTCTACGGCGGAGGTTCACTGAGCGCGGTGAGATGTTTCCTACGTTCTCCCTGCTCCCACCACCCCAACGCCCGCAGAGCCGGCAGCTCTCTACGGAAATTACATCCTTTTAATTCTCTCCCCCGTTTCCCGACGCTTGTGCTCGGCCTCACGGGCAAACGCCGAGGACGCGCTTTATCGAGCAGCGCCAAAGTCGCTTCGCGGCAGACCGAAGAGCTCTGTGCTCTCGTTTAACCTTTTCCTCAAACGCGCATTAATAATTGATCTCCTCCCCCCGGCAGGCTCTTCAGCATCCATTTTAATATTGATTTTTCCCCTCTTCTCCCCAGCGTGCTCCCACGCCTGCCCTCTCCGGGCAAATCCCACCGGCCCCGTGGCCGCTCTTATTGACTTCTCCTCCTCCACCCAGCCCGGGACAGGGGGCACCCAGCTAATCAAATCTGGCTCGGGTTTTTATTGCGCTTATTATGCCTTTATTTCCCCCAAACTACCTCTCCCCCCCCCAGGCTCGCGGGGCGGCGCGATGCATCGCGTGAGCGACGGGCAGCCCAACAATCCCCCTTTTCCTGGGCTGACTCACGCGGCGGAGGGGCTCGTGGCCCATATGAGCTCATTAAATGCAGGCGTTAATTGAGGAGCACAATTTCCCCAGCCGAAGGAGGACGAGCCAGCACGAGCAATAGCCAGGCCGTAGTTGGGATTCATGTTAGATGGCGCCGTGGCGTGAAAAAGAGGGGTTTTTTTAGCATTTAAACGCGCTGTAAAGATAGTGTGGGGGAGCAGCTGCGCAGAGATCCCCAAGAACTTGTTAAATCCTGGTTTTACAGCTTTTTTTCCCCCCCTCCCGCGGACCCGTGGCATGCCTCTTCAATTTCCTGACCCTCTCTCCTGCACGAGAAATTAGAGCGTAATTATTCCACCTAAATACACAGAATTACGAGGATTAATTAGATATATCTTAATGTAACGTACCCACAACAGGCTCTAGCCTACCTTTGCGGTTTTCCAGGCGTTACAAGGATGTATAGAGAATAAAAAGAATTAAGCGTGATGCTGCAGTGCTCAATCTCAAAGAGAGCGAAGTTACTCCGAGAAACGTTAGGATCTCTTGCTTTTTATCCCCCTCCTCCTTTTTTTTTTCTGGGGTGGGAGGACACACGTTCATATTGTTTTTATTTCGAATATTCTGGTTCGGTGACTCCAGGCGAGGATGCTCGAAGGCTGGAACGGCAGCAAGGTACCACTTCTGCTCAAGGCGAGAGCATCAGTCCCGACCCCGCTCAAACAAGCGGCAGGTCCACCCTTAGAAAAAGCGGAAAACCTTTCCCAAATAACAGCTCTTCCTCGAGAGAAGAAACCACAGCGTCCGAGTATGATCACGCTGGCGTTCTGCACCGCTGAAATGTTAAAATTACACTTGGAGAGACAATTAACTCCCTGCAATTTCTTTTTTTTGTTTTTGTGCGTTTTTTTTTTGTTTCTTTGGGTTTTTTTTGTTGTTGTGTCTTCCCCCCCCCCCTTGGAAAAGCCACAGAACCTGATCCAAAGCTTTAAACTAGTCCTTAGTTCTCAGCAGCCCGACCGCGCGATGAGCCCGGGGTCCTCCCCGACCCTGTGTCAGTGTGAAGTATAAAGGAAATAGGAACCGAGGTTTACGTCTCAGCCCCGCTGCTCAAAGCAAATAATTTACAGATTTACAGATCTAAAAGGAAGAAAAAAAAAAAAATTTCCTGAATTCCTTAACCTGCTTACTTGCATTGCACACCTAAGGGATTTCCATCCGGGCAGCCCTTCAAGGCTGGGTGGGGTTAAAGGAAAGCTTTAGGACAGTCCCCACCGTCCGGCTTCGTTTAAAGATGTTAATAATAACGAGAGGTTTCCACAAGGTTACCCAACCTCGCTGCCACAAAGAGCAGCAACACTTCATTTTTTAACGCGCTCCTTTCAGCTCTTCACATCTCGCTCCTAAAAGCATTTCCCGGGGCAGGGGCTTGGATCTGGCTGGTCTCTAAGGTCCCTTCCACCCCCAACCATTCCGTGGTGCTATGATTATCGCCTCCTAAAAAGCTGTGCGCGTTTTGAGTGGCTTCACAGACATTTTTTTAATCTAACATTTTTTTGCCTTTTATTCTGGGAAGAATATCACAACAGTAAGAGTTACTGTTCCTCAAGGAGCTTTTAAAGTAGTCTTTTACCACCTTACGGTGCTGTTCCGATGACTCGGAGCGCCCTCTTTCTCCACAAGTTCATGGATGCTGTTTAGTTTTGCTCTGTGAAGCCGTGTTGGCGCTTTGGACCTTTCCCAGCACGGCAGGATTTGTCCCGCTCTCCCCCCAGGGCTGCATCGCACAGAATGTAGAATCATCGAATGGTTTGGGTTGGGAGGGACCTCAAAGCCCCCCCAGTGCCACCCCCTGCCCTGGGCAGGGACACCTCCCACCAGCCCAGGTTGCTCCGAGCCCCGGCCAACCTGGCCTTGAACCCCTCCAGGGATGGGGCAGCCACAGCTTCTCTGGGCAACCTGGGCCAGGGGCTCCCCCCCCTCACAGCACACAATTTCCTCCTAATATCTCACCTAAATCTATTTTCTTTTAGTTTAAAACCATTCCCCCTTGTCCTATCCTGTGTATCTCTCCATGGGTTCCTGACACCACAGGAGGGAGCAGGTCACAGGGAGATGTACCCAAACCCCTCCCTGCGTTGGGTGGCCCCTGTCCCGGACGCCCACCCAGCACCCTCCCCTGCACCCCGATTCTCTCATCGCCCGTAAAGCTAAGCCATTATCCTCAAAAAAAAAAAAAAAGAAAACTTTTCTTGCAACGCCTTCCAGCGCCTGGTCTCCCAGGGGCTTGCACAGAGCCCGGAGCGAGTACGGAAAACAATGACTTCGGTAAATAAATTATGAAAACTAGAAGTAAATTAAATATTCCGAGTGTCTCCTTTACAAAAGGAGCAATACCAATTTCTGAATTCAATTCGCCGACAAGAAAAAGCCAAAGTCGCAGGGGTAGGGGTTGAGGAGGATTTCGGGTTATTACATCCCCACCGCTCCAGGGAAATCATTTTGATTTTACCGTATCCCGTCTGCACAAACTATTGTCTCATGAATTTTTATTACCGAGTAGCACGCTGTAACCCGAATTTTATCTGGCCGTTAAATGAAGTCATATGGGAACCAATCCGCTGTGTTTAACGGGGGGTCTAAAGTAGATTAGAGGAGCCATAAATCCTCAGGGCTGTATATCCCGGTGCAGCCCTCCACTGACACTTTGCTCAAAAAAAAAAAAAAAAAAAAAAAGAAAAAAAGAAAAGAAATTCTATATTGATGTTATAAGGCACAGACTCTCGTTAGAGATGTCGAGCTCACGGGCAAACCTTCCACCAAGAAAAAGGAGCAAACGCTGCTGCCGGTTTTAAGGAGAATGTCTGAACTGGTCTGTCTTAATGCGGAGAGTGATATTATGTCTGTACCGCCCCAACGAAATCGTAACGCGCGTTGCCAATTGAAGAGCAAGATTACCACATTGGGAACTCCCCGCTTGACCATGAGCTTTAGACTTAAAAAAAAAAAAAAAAAAAAAAATCAAAAATCAAATTGCTGGCATTTCAAACTGATCGATTCTAGATAAAATCAGATTTCCTTCAAGTCCACAAATGCAGCGTTCAAGCCATAATATTCTTTGTGTTTTTCTTCCCACCGCCAACCTTCCCACGGCCAAGCTCCTCAGAAACCGGCCGTTCCCATCGGGAGGACACGAGACGGCATCTCCCACCCGCCCTGGGGTTTCCTCTCCGTTTTCCCCACCAGCTGCACAGCAGATACGGGTTGTCTTTCTTCTTGCAACCCACCAGGAACGGGGACCGGCAAGCACCGGTGCATTTATAGGACACCCAAAGAGGTGACCGTAAGCGCGGGAGGAGATGAATTTGCAGCATGTGTCCTGCTGAGCAGGGTCCGGACCAACTCTGGGTTAGGAGAGAGGGGGTCACATCATCACAGGGCGTCACACCCCTGCAGGAGGCTTCAGGCGGAGGACGGGACAGCAGCAAACTCTCCACGTGGAGAAGTAAATCCTCATATCTCCATGCAAACCTCCAACAGGTCTCTCCCCTGAACCCCACCGCCGCTGCCACCAGCCTGGACAAGCAGCGCTGCTTCTGCGTGGCCACGTATTCCTGTCGGAGAAAAGAAACTTGCCGCTTGGGCGCTAACGAGACCGTTCGCAATTTGCGGGCAGGTGCCGCAGCAAACTTCCATCTTCTTTAACAAAGCTTGGCCGCAGAGTTTGTTTGGTGGGGGAAGACTTGAACACCGTCTTTCCATGCATAAACTTTCAGGTACAGCACAATGCTGAACTACTAAAAGCAGCTGAATTTTTTAAGATACATATTTATAATTGTGTATATATAATTTTTTTTATAGAATATGTGCGTATACATACACATATCCTGGGAAACGCTCCGCTTCAGAGGGTTTCTGCGGGATGCCCACTGTGATAAGCAGAGGGCAGCACAGCTGGGGACGCTAGAGAAATTCAGGTTTGACTAATAACTTTGGGCTTCGGGCAGGAGAAGCAATATCTGCTGGTTCATAAAATTTAGCGAGAAGGAGGATGAGTTCATGAACATCTGGTGCTCCTGAGAAACACCGTTTGGGCCAGCGCGGGGACAGAGGGGGACAACCTGGGTTGGCAACGGGGCTGCAGGAGCACACGTGCCAGTGGAAGGGACCTTAAAGCCCACCCAGTGCCACCCCCTGCCCTGGGCAGGGACACCTCCCACCAGCCCAGGTTGCTCCAAGCCCCGTCCAACCTGGCCTTGAACCCCTCCAGGGATGGGGATTCAAGTCCCCTTGAACACTTCCAGTCAATGCATTCAAGGAGCTTAAAAGCCTCTCAATAGTCCTGTGCTAATCTCTCACCACCATCCAATTTTTTTACAAACCATTTTCTGTAGGAGGAAACTGGTGAAACTCCCTGGGGAGTAAAGCTTTGCCGGGCTGTAAAACACCCGCTGGAAAAGGATAAACTTCCCCAGGCACAAAACCACCACGGAGCATTTTATGGGTGGCACGAACCCCCCGGTTTACGGCAGCTGGTTACAGAAGCACTATCACAGCCTTGCTATAAAACCCGCTTAGCGTGACATTGGCCACCTCCGGGGGATGGCATGGGGATGGGGCAGGAATGGGGATTTCCCTGAAGGGGGAAGTGGGGGCAGCCGGGATGACAAACCAACCAAGAGTGACATCCCACTAGGGCTTGGGCTGAGGAAACCCGTGAGCCCTGTCCCCGTGACAGCCGCGTGCTGGCTCAAAAAGTGTCCCCAGAGAGGTCAAGGACAGTTGTCACCTTGGGGGAGCCCGCGTGGAGCATCGCAACCTCTGCCAGGGGGAGACTGGAGGGGTCACAGGTAGCACCCACCCAACCTGGGTCTGGTGCCTGTCCCAGCACAATTACACTTGACCGAAACCGGGACATCACAGGCCATGAGTGACCATCGGGTGGGAAGGAGTTCAACCAAAGGGGCTGCTTTTTGGGGAAACTGGAAAGGAGCCTGGGTATGCTGGGTTGTGTTTGCCATCTGAAGGACTTCTCCGGCTTCTGAGGGGAGGGGGGGGAAACTCTAGTTAATTTACTAATCAAACAGAAAGCAAAAGAGGAGAGTATATTTCATCACTCACTGAATATATTGCTCTTATGTGCCCGTCATTATCTGCAAAGCTGTAATATTAATGGTCTGGAATAACACCCAGAGTCACGGGGCTGACAGCGCTGTAGGACATACAGCAACAACCATCTGCCATCAGATGGAGCTACCTTATAACATCATTCACAGCTCTTAGTAGCTCTTTGCACCTAACAACACATCTTATCTTATATTTCAAATATTGCACAAGCAGGACTAAAGCAGAGGCCGTTATCAGGTCATTAGACAAGGTTCCGGGCTCAACTTTAACGAGAGTTCACCGTTGAGGTGGCTTAAGGCAAACTGGGGATCGGGCACTTGCGCTCTGACCATTTCTTTGGTGCCCGAATCCAAGAGACATGTCAAGAAACGCCACTCGGCGCCGTATCAAATCCCACTGAGGCCAGCTGAAGGCAGGCTTGATGCCAGCCCAAAGGCTGGTTGCCTGACTGACACCTAAAGAAGCTCTGGTGAGAACGGCTGGGTTCTCACTATCAGGAAAAAGTAGCCAAAAGTTAAAAGAGAATTAAAATCTGTCTGCAGAGCGTGGGGCTTTAAGCTGATCAACCCAGAGTAAAGCATGTGGATTAAGATCACGGAATGGTTTGCGTTGGAAGGGACCTTAAAGATCAACAGGGACACCTCCCACCAGCCCAGGTTGCTCCAAGCCCCGGCCAACCTGGCCTTGAACCCCTCCAGGGATGGGGCAGCCACAGCTTCTCTGGGCAACCTGGGCCGGCCTCACAGCACCGAATTTCTTCCTCAGATCTCATCTCAATCTCCCCTCTTTTATAATTAACAGGATCGCCCCCTTTAACTGACGTGCTGTGCTCAACGCTGATAACAACAGCATCTACCTGCATAAAGGACCTAAATCTATCAAAACATGTTTTAAAGAGTAGCTTGCAGTCAAATACAACACGAAATAAAAGCAAGAAGCCAAAAAAAAGTCGGAAGAGATAACCCAAACTTCTCCAACAGCGAGTCCCAGGTCGACCCCAGCCCTAGGAGCACACAAGTGAGGAGACAGGCTGAAACCAGGCCCTGAAACGTTTGGTGGGTGCCCATAAGCAACCTCTGAACACCATAGCTTGGGACTGCAGGGTCGGGAGGGCAGAGGACAAGAGCCATCATGGCCATCGGGGTCAGAGACCACAGCGCTCAGTCTGTTATCCCAGCGCAGCAAAGGGACACGACGCCAGCAGAACAAACCCCAACCCCCAGTTCCTCAGCCAACAAGAGCCCACCCCTACCTGGTGGGTACCTCCAGATCTCCTAAGGAGCACCTCAGCTGAGGACCCGGCCTTTAAACCTTCCTTTTTTCCAGCTGAATTGTTTTAAACCAGAGCCTTGGCCTGATTGATTCCCTGCACCTGAGAAACCAGCCTGTTTCTCCCCTGACATCTGAAAGCACTTAATAACCTGAGAAGAAGCCAGGCCTCCACCCGCTGGGGTGCGGCGTCACTCAGAGGGCTCAGCCAGCCTGGCACTGACCCTCAGGCTGGGCTCCAGGGCAGGCAGTGACCGGTGAGGACGTGGCACGGGAGAAACACTGCTCCTGTGAGCTCTGGTTACAGGGGATGAGGCAGATCCCTCAAGCCTTTTTATGGCCAACTCCTATTTTAGGCGTTTTTCTGGCCTTTAAAACCCAGACTGAGCTGCGGGCTAATGATGCGACAATGAAATTTCTCCTCCCAGAGAGATGCAGTATGTTTTCTTGAAGGCAATGAACAAGTCAATGCTTCAACTCCCTTGGGGTCCGCAGTCTGGTCTGTGAGGCCCAGCCTGAGCTTGGCCACCAAACAGCTTCGCAAAGTCCTCAAGGAGAGGAGGTAGAGACCGCCCGGCCATCCGTGTGCTTGGGCTGGGACTGGAGAAGACGTTGGTGCGGGCACCTGCATAGCGGCCGGGGCAACTCAGCAGGACGGGCAGCATGGCAGCGCCGGCAGGTGGAGCACCCCGAGGTGACGGGAGGTTTGCCCCGAACTGGTAAATCTGAAGAGGAGGAGGACCTTCAGCCAGATTAAAGAATAGCCAGGGGACTACCAAAAGCCTTGATAAGAAATGAATTATAGAATGGTTTGGGTTGGAAGGGACCTTTAAAGGCCATCTCGTCCAACCCTGCCATGAGCAGGGACATCTCCAACTAGACCTTGCCTCCCTGTTGCAGCCATCCTCTCGGCTGTAATCAAAAAAATAGCCGAGAAGGAACGGGAACCTGAGGGTCACAAGAAAATGGCGTAAATGCAAGTCTGGGAAATCATCTTTGCGTCCTTTTGGCCCAGGTTGTTGGGCTTATTTCTCCCCGCCTTCTGCATGGGAAGCGCGGGTGCCTACCACAGACCTTGTCTGCCACGCGGCGGAAAACGGATGTAAACTCCAGGGAAGAGATACAGTGGGATAACGGACATTATACAGAGCAAAAGGCCATTGTAACGGCAGGAATTACTTTAATATACAATCATATTACATTGTGCTATAAATAAAACATTATAAAAATAGAAAAAGAAAATGACTTTTTATAATTAATAACCCCAAATTCTTCTTTTTTTCCCTGAATGTCCCCTCTGGATAAACAGCAAGAAAGGCACCAAAAAGCGCTGCTAGAAACACGGCGATCAGGAACAATTCTTGGAGCCATTGACAGCTGAGAGAGGTTATTTTTTGGCAGCCCTTGGGAACTTCTTGAACTCAGCCTGTTCCTTGAAAAAAAGCTGAGCAAGGATGTGATCTGCTGTTCCGTGGAAGTAGTCCTTCATACGGAGGGTTTCCAGCTGTGAAGAAAAAGACAATATTTTTAAAAGAATAAGCATAGCTACCTGATCCCTTCCGTATTATATTAATAATATGGAATACTGAAGTGCACCTCAAATCCAAGATGAAAATTAATTAAAGTATACAACTAACGACAAGTGGGCTGTCAAGATCACTGGATACATGTAACCTGAGATAAATACACCCTTGCTCTGGCTCCTGGGATATGGATTTGTTCGAGGCTTAGGAAGATCTCGCCCTTTTGCGGGTGCTCGGTCTGTGAAGCCCCTCAGCGTGGCCAGGCCAGGCCAACCTCCGTCTCTCAGACACCAGCAGTACGTCGTGCACAAACACGGTTTGAATTCCATCTCTCTTACACACACACACGGGAGCACGTCACACCCTGCCACAGACCTTTTCTTTGCCTTCCCCACCTCTGTTTCCGCGTACGGAGTTCTGATAGGTGTGGTTGGTTCTGATAGTGGTGCCAACCGTTCACACCGGAAGGGAATTCGCACTGGCAGCGTACCTGATGTATTCTTAGAGTTTATTTTGAAAAGGTGTCCACCGAAGCATAAAGCTTACGTGCGTGAGAAAAGCATGAGATTCTGTACGGCTGAACACGTTTCTACTCCCCTTGCCCGGAAGAATTCTCACCTGGTTTCCCGTACTGTAGGCTAGAACTAAAAGCAAATCCTCGTCACAGACGCTCTTGATATAATGTTGGGTTCCAACGGGGAAAAATATGACGTCTCCAATGCCAATGTTGAAGTTGGAGGTGACTCCGGAGAGAATAACTCCAACCTATTGCAAAGTAAAGCAGCGATATTCAACAACGGCCGTTTTCAGCGTGCTTTTACTGGATAAATACAGGGCGACGGTCCCAGCGCTGCACGGAAATCGGCCGGCGCAGCATCGGCGCTTTCACTGAGGCTCCAAAAAGGCAGAGGGGTCTCAGGCAAATTCCCGAGTAAGAACATGGGAAGTCCTTATGTTATTGGAGTCTCATCGTTCCATCTTTGCACTTGGTGAAAAACATATACAATAAAATCCTGTACTTGAAATCTTAATACTCGCGGAAATTTTCTCTACTTGTCTGTTCCTCAGAGGCGCTAAATCAAAAGTATTGCCTTTTTTATTCCGTACTCCCAGAGTTCAGGAGAGTGGCGGTTTCTCTAATAAGCATGGCTGATTTTGCTGAGCGACTTAAGAAAACGGACAAATTCTGCTCTTTGTGTAACTCCACTTTGACTAGACAAGATTCTGCAAATGTAACCGAGCGCAAAATTTTGTGTGGAGCAGGAAAATGTGGACGCGGGAAGTTTTGTAATGCTGCCGATTACAGCATTATTAATCAGGGCCGGGAATCAGCTCTTCGGTCTGTAATTGTTTTACAGCCTAAACTCCGCCGACTTATCCCTCACCGATGTACCAAATTACCTGTCCGCAGCCGCTAATGACATAACCCATCTCGTTAGCGTTGAAGTGGAAATGAGGCTGCCCCAGCCCGTTGCTGAATATCCGGAGAGTTGCTAAGGTAAGGGTATTTTCATGCTGCAAAGCAGAACAAAAACATTCAGAAAACCAGCCAAGTTTGCTACGTCCCCGTTACACACGACGAAGCGGTGATGAACCCACACAAATTGCATCCCGTGCCTTATGTTTAAACAGCTACCGTATCCGATTGAGAGCCCATACCTTGTTCAGCGACTCACTGAAGATTTTTTCTGTTTCATTTAATCCAGTGCCGTTTATGCGGTAGCGAGCCCACTGGAAGACTCCTCCTGGAAAAGGATATTCTGCTGACCCTAAAACAAAGACAGCTAAATGAGCGTTTCCAACAAGGTTTGGTTAACAGCTTCAAGTCATTGCTGCGTACTAAACTTGAGGCCTCGAGTCTTACCAGCCTCTGGAAGCAAAAATAAAGCCCGTTTAGCTTATCTGTCCTTCACGCACTAGACACTGTGCAGTCTCCTTTACTGTATTTTTCGGTAGTCAGATAACCACAAGGAAGAATTCCAACCAGATTTTTTTCCATCCCAAATTGCTGTCAATAACAATACGCTTAAAGAACATGCTAACTTTCAAGATATTAATTCATGTTAACCTCGACGTACAATAAAGTACTGCCAATGCAGAAGAACATTTTGGTCCGAGTGCCAAGATTTTTGTCCCAAATCTATTTCTTATGACCCCCCTCAGGTGTGTGTGGAGCTCTGGACCTATGTTTGCTTTTTCTAGCTTCTTGGATAGACTATGCTACTTGGAATTCAGTTTTGCCACCTCTGTTTATTAGGTGCTCACTGATAATCGTTAGATCCAGACTGTACAGAGGGTTGTTTAATTCAAAGGGTGATAAACCAAACAGTGAATATGGGTCAATGCTGTTTAGGAAGTTGTATTTCCACAAGAAAAGGGAGGACATAATTAGGTATACGTTAAAGTGTTTATTCATTGAGGTTTCATATGCAAACGCAAGATATGCTAAGAAGCTCAGCACCAGTCACTCTCCAGCTAATCTGCTGCAGGGCTCCCTGGTCTATTAGATTTTAATTTCTGAATGAAAATTTAGGTTATTGCTTAACTTAAGTGCAGCAGGGAACACACCAGTCCTGCTTTCATACATCAGTAGAGAACCTTGAGCTGGGAAGTATTTAGCTCATGCCCTGCTGCTTCCTGGCATTCTGCTCTCATACCCACTGTTGCAGATAGAAACATTAAAATCAAAAGGGGAAACTACTTTGAGGTAAGAATCAGGTTATACAGTTTCAAAGGGCAGTAAGGGGATATATTATCAATACATTTTTCATTTTATCTCCTTCTTCACATACTTTTTGACTCCTGTTTCCGCCAATCGATTACAGATCCCCTCCTCTCCCTCCCTAGAAACAGAGAGCTCTTACATACAAAGTTCTCAGCTGGATACCTTTGAGATTGTAGAAGTATTGCCATACAAGGTTGTCCGGAGACTGCACATAGGTGGCATTTTTCACAAGCTCGTCTAAGTTTGGTGGGAGGTTAACTGCTTGATCTTCTTCTTGTTTCTTGAAAGTTCGGATGAAGTTAACTCCACCTTGTGGCTGCGGGACACACAATGCGTATTACGTTGACAGATACACACAGCAAACTGCGGAATTAAAATGTTGCTTCATTGACTATCCCACCTTAATACCTGGCGGTAGAAAAATTCTGCCCTGTGGACGCACCTCATCTCTTTAATTGCCTCGCCCTGTCAATACTCTATTTTGCTGCTTTGCTCTGCCCTTCCTTCTCCATTACCACAGAGATTTGGAGCAGAAGGGAAACTTGATCTCACTCCCATAAAACTGTTTCAGGGTGGGAAGGTCTATCAGCATTCTGTGGTTTAAACATGCAAATTTCTCAGACTCAGCAGAAATTCTGGGGCCGTATTCTTGCTCGTGGGACATTGCCAACTAGTCAGAGTTCAAATAAAATCCATTTTAACAAGGAGATGGATTTATCTATAGTTTCCCATGAGATGTTCTCATGCCACAGAATTCATGAAGGGGCTATTGGGAAATTGCCTTTGGGCCTCAGTATGTTATTTTCCCTTCCACCCTTAGAAATATGGAGGAGCCTCCATGAACTGGGGATAAATGTGAAGAGTGGAGGAGAAAAAGTTTCTTGGAGAGAGCACCATCATTTGTTTCTCCTTGTGTATAAAGGAACACGCAGGGTGGCAGAGTGTTACACAAAGGACACGTGTAAGTAGGGAGGATCATCTCCAAGAAATATAGAGCCTGGACTGCCACGTTAACGTGCAGAAGACTGATAGAGGCTGGCTGTCCCATCATACAGACCTTTAATGCTCTAGCTGCTATATCCTCTGGGGTGGAGAAAAACGCGTCATCTACATCCAAGGTCTGAAGTTCTTCATGCGTTGTGAAAAACAGCAAGAACAAACAGTCTTCTGATCCTACATTCTTTATCCAGTGCACAGTGTTTCTAGGGAAGAAGATCACTTGACCAGCCGTGACATTGTATGTGGTCACCACACTGTCGTCTGCACCAATTACTCCAATCCAGGCAGTACCCTGTAACATAATCAGAGCTTAACGATAGTAATAAAACTTTCTCATTTAATCCGTATGCGGCAAATCAGTAATTCAAATAAGCTGAAGGCTGTTCGGAGAAAACGGATCCTGATGCATTCTCTAACAAGCCTTTGTGAACTTAAAACCAGAATAGCATTTGAAGTGACAAAATTGTAGAAGGTTTAAGGAACACGTGACAAATACACGTTGCTCATACTTAAACCATTTCTCATTAAAGAGGCAGTGAACAGCTATAAAGGAGTCATCATTGTCCAAAACGGCTGGAGAGAGGACCAGGTGGTTGTGGAATGCCTTACTCCAAGGACGATGGAGTAATCTTTGCAAGTAACAATATTAAACAGCCTATTTCAAGCATCTCCATTTGAAAATGTTATTTCAAGCAAGAAAACTGATGTCATACATGAATCAATGTAATTCTGCTTTTATTACCTGTTAACATTTTTATATGATGTATATGTAATTTTTTTAACATACGTACATCTTCTATATATACATGATGCTTTAAATTGCAAAACCAATTGGGAAAGCTGAAATAACGAGATAATACCTGTAGCAGGTAGCCGTGTTCATTGGCATTGAAATGCCAGTGGGGAGCCCGAAGCCCTTTGCTCTTGATCCGTAAGGTTCCAAAAGTCATTTTGGAGCGATGGTTATTGATACTTTTTCCGAATTCCATTTCTTCATCACTTTGATATTCATTTACATCGTTCCTGTATCTCGCCCACTGAATTTCACCACCTGGGTACTTATGTATCTGTAAAGTTAGTGAGAGAGGAGAATTGTGTGAATTGTGGACAGTGGTGAACAAACATTCCAAAAACATTTTAGAAAATTCTTGGTCTGGGCAGTACTGAAGGGATCTATCCCTTTGCTCAGTAAGGATTCTCTCTGTATGTATTTTAGTTGCTTTCCACAATCATTTACATACTTCCTCATGTCACGATGTAGTAATATTTTTTTTCTACAAAAGAGATAAACAGTGATGTCAAGAACAAAATTATCCGCTCCTCCTCTTTTTATGTCATTCTGGACTTTGATTTGGGAAATCAGTTACATATACGCTTCAACTTTCAGATTCAAAACATTTAGAACATTTCCTGAGTGAGACATTCAGGAAAATCCTGAATTTTGACAGTTCCAAACTATTTGCATCTGAAACTATTCCTTTCCCAGGATTTCTACTGCCTCTAGAACATGTTTTGTGCTTGAAAGAATCATTTTGCACTGAGGAAAGGCATATGGAGAGGCATAAAAAAAAAGGTTAAACACTTTTCTTTCCATTCTTAAAAACAATTTTTGTTTGAAATTGAATTACATAGTTAAATGTAAGATGAAAGAGTACCAGAATGGCTGTTGTCAGTTTATAGTGCCCTACTAGCTAATCTAACCTTTGAAAAGCAAAAATTAGTTAGGAATTATTTTTTATACAAGGATATATTTGGAAGATGGAGTATGTCTGTAGAGTTTAGTTAAAGGATACTTTTCTATAAGAATCAAAATACACCTGAACAAAACCCACACAATTCCTAGGGCTTCATCACATCGCTGAACAAATCATTTTAGTTCACTGAAACAAGGTCATGGAGTTCATTTTTTCTTGCAACTTAAGAATTTGTTTGAATCCAGTCCTAAGAACAGAAAGCTTAGCATGCTACTCCGCTTATACTATGATTCGATCTTTCTAGTTTTGTTTCTCAGCATTTCATACTCTGTAATTTCAGAATCACACGTGAAATGGTCGCCTTGTCTTGCAAGCCCAATTTGCTGGAGCAATTATTCAGCTCTCCAAGAGGCACTCCAGAGATCCGTACCACCTCCTACATCTGTTAGGAATCCGAGTGAAATGCTGTCAGAAGTTTGTGTCTCTCCCCATGGATTATAAAAGAAGCCTGGATAACAGGTTCCAACCGCTTAAAAAATAATTAGGTGAAATTCATTAAACTTCTATATATGATGCTAGAATATCATTGCACAAGATGAACAATTTACCTTTGACTTCCCCAGGTGATTCAGGAACTGGAATTTGACGTCCACATTTTTTTCATCTGGTTTTGGGGAAGATGCTCCATCATCTTTAACATCCGTCTCTCTCCTAAAGGGAGCGTGATTCACATAGACCAAGGACAGGGTCAGCACTCCTATCACGGTGGTGATAACACAGGCCAACAGACAAACCAGGAAGACTTTCATCAGGGACCAGCTGTTCTTTCTTTCCTGAAATTCATAAAAAGCCCCCCCAAAGAAAAAAGAAAGCTTTATCAGATCTAACACACAGGAGACGGTTTTGCTTGTAATCAAAACAGTATGCGAAATTACTGGGCCCAGTACAGGGAAACCTTATAGAGTATGTTGTCAGATTGTTGCTGTCCTTTCATTATTTCATCAAGTAAAAGCATGTTTTCAGCATCCTGGGGTCTTACAATTGCTTAAAGATTTTTTTCATCGCTGTTTCTATTCTATATCACAAAACACCGAAGACCTGGAGCATCAACGTACAGGGCAGAAACACTGCCTCTGCTTTAGGTCACATCTCACATGGCCCAGCTCCCTGGCAGTGGGGCAGACAGGCCAGAATGGGGAAATTGCACCTGTACTAACATCATTTCTTTACTGAAAATTTCCTTTGTGGACGTTCAGGCCTCTGGAAGAGGGTGAAGGGGAGAACAGCTGGGTATGCAGGAGCACACAAGTTCTTTATGGAAGGCCAAGACACTTCTGGGACCATGAAGCATCGGCTTGGAAGGATTTGCAGTGTTGCCTGTCCCTTAACCTTTTTTGCTGCTGAAGTTGCAGCTTCAGATGAAGAAACTGCATTCTCTGGCCCAAATTTGAAAACTCTTTACTGATTCTGGGTGCACAGCTCGATCTGCCTTTAAAAGCCTGATTTTTCAGGCGGTGATCACCTGAAAATGAGCTATGAGTGTTGATTTCTTAAGCTGGATAGTCAGAAATGAAAAAAATTGAAGATTACTTGGTGATTTTAACAAAATGATCTTTTTCATTAATCTATTTGACAAAAGCTCTTTGCAAATACATTTCTCTTGCCAGCAGAAAAGTGCTCAAAATATCACCCTATTCTATCCGTTAATAGTCTTTTCTTCAGTTCAAATGACTCCCTTTTTAACGCTTGTGTTCAATTAAATATCACAACAGTAGTACTCAGACTGCAGAGTCTCATCCGAGAACAAGGCTTTATAGTTAATGCATTCGAAATCCCCGTTTTCCAGATTTGAAGGACCTTTAATTTACAGCATTTTCACAGCAGTGGCACCAACTGAATAATTATTTTTAAAGTCGAAAGAATGCTGTACATATTACACAGTAATAACTAGCACGGAACACACAACCTCAGCACGACTGCGTGGAGCGAGTTACGTCGTAAGGATGAGTGATATGCCAGCTCTTATTACATGAAGTTAATTCAAATCCCAAGAAGCAAAAACTTTAATGGGAAAATTACGGAGAATTACTTTTCTCAAGGGCAAAAAAAAAAAGAAAAGAAAAGATGAAACAGTACTCTAAGGTGTTACTGTGTAACTCAGTAGAGATACTAAACCTTACCACAAGATGAGCTTTTAAGTAGCTCTTTCTGTTAAAATCAATGGGGAATCCTCCAAAGATAATTACTTTGTCCAGTAGTTACAGGATAAAGAATTTAGCTATTCACTGAAGTGGGGCCAGGGAATTATGCCTTACAATTCAGACCTTAGCTAGTGCACGTAGAACTATGCATTTTAGGACCTTGGCAGCTGTAGCCCTTTAGAGCTTTTATTTTCTTCATAGTATAGGATTAGGTCATATTACAAAATAAAGGTTTAATCTTCAGACTGACTGTGTTAATAATGTTTTGATAGCGCTGTAAAAGAAAATGACTGGTACCTCTTTCTTTGGCCACTCTTTTCCTTTTGAAGAACTTTGTACGCTCTCGCCATGCATTTCAAATGCCTGGTTATCCATTTAGTAAAGCTGAAATAGATTAGTTCAGAGAAGACAAATGAAACATCGAAACAAAAGAATGTTAATTCCGATATGTGCTCAGTTATGTTACAGAGGCCAGGGAAGTGACTCAAACACTAATGGTATTGAGCGCAGCACCGCTGTGCAGAAACGTGATGCAATACAAAAAACTGTTCTTCACTAAATTACAACAGAAGGGTCAGACAATTTCCACATTCAGATTTAATATTATTCACGTATCACATCAGCCCTAAACCGCAACATAACAGTGAGATAGAATCTGAGCCAGCAAATAGTTGGGGCAAAAAAAAGCAGAGGTTATCTAGTTCCTTTACCTGTGCTAAGGACCTAGTCTATTTAAATTCCACTTTTGGCTGGTTGCGTAACCTACTTTGACAACCACAAAAATGGTTGAGGTTCCAGAACTTCTTTGGCAATGCCTTTGCCTGCTTACATGTAACTATTGTTAAAAAGGTTTTCACAAGCCTAAATCACTTTTGCTGCAACAGAACCGTTACATTTTACCCCTCCGCCCTGGAGCTAAGGAAATGCCCTAGGAGGCCAGACCAACAGGACATCCAGCCCAGTATTTTTTCTCCAACAGGACTGTAGGAAATGATAAGGGAGAGCATAGCCTGGCGACTATTTCCAGGTTACACCTTTCATGTTTCACAAGCAGACGTAACTGTTGGATGAGAGATGCTAGAGGGAATAGCCCCCTCCCTTTAGATTTAATTCTATGAAAAACTCCATGGCTTTGTCCAAGTCTTTTCTGAACCTGCTGATACTCCCTGATCTCCTCAGTTTACTGCTTGCAGATTAAATCAAAGAGCACTTCTCAGTCCTAAACACATCTCCTTTAAGGCCTCCCACGTTTCTGTAGCGTGGGATTTGAGCAACATCAAAAACACGTTCCACTCTCCAGCTGAAGGTCCCAGCCTTTTTAGTCTCTGCCTGTTGGGCAGCTCTTCTATCTCCACGATCATTTCAGCCACTTCTCTAACTCCACCACATTGTGAAAATAAAGAATAGCAATAGACTTCATTTGTAACTGCTCTCCAACTACTGTTTTCCACCCATCTTCACACATCCCTAAAAATAATTTAATATAGATGGTGTGATTCCTTGTTTTGAGGCACCCAAATGTTAAATGCTGCTACCCAGTCATCAAAAGGAAAGTAGGCTTGGGTAGTGCCCAGTGTGTGTAATGACCTCGCTCTTTTTTTCCCCCTCCTCATTTCCTTGATATATTCCACGTTCGATGATGTACTTCTGAACTTCTAGGAAATGGACGTTAAGCTTCATCGCCCTATAATTCCTTGCTATTGTTTAGCTGACTTTTTGTTACAAGTTCCTTTGCTAGTCCTGTTTCTAGACCACTATGGGACTGGACTGAGTTCTAAATGTTCCTGGTAACTGGAAGATAGCTTAGTGTTAATGCTGGCAGACATAGTCCACTGAACACAGGTAGCTTGCGCAAGACCCATCCATCACATCATCCCTGTCGCAATCTGAGCTTTAGCCACCACCCCTTGCCATTGATGTTGTAAGTAAACATTATACTTTCACTGACACCGTTTATTACTCCCTGCAGGGCGGTCACGGACCAAAATGTTCCTTGGTCCTCCCTTATATCAGTAAGGGATTTACTGTTTATTGTTGTAAGCAATAAGGAACTCTGGGGATATTTTATTATCTTTGACAACTTTTCCTCCTTGCCTCTCATTTTTGTGTTTTGGAGTTCCCAAAAAACACAAAGGTCCAAGATGACTCATCTTTACGGGCAATTCTAGCTATTTCCGTTATGCTTCCTTCTTGAAGACCATTGAGGACTACAAGACATATTACATTTAGTTTCACTGTTCCATATTAGGATATCCAGAAATTATATCTTAAATATATGTATTTTTATGAACTGCCAAACTCCTGAGCACCTTTTCCCTAGACTTTTTTCATAGGATTTGTCAAACAGATCTTTGAATTTCTTGTATAGTTGCTTTTTTCTATTCTTCCTCTAATAATCTTGAAAACGTTGTAACAGAATTCTTGTATTAGCCTTCACCTGATATCATCCTAGTCTAAAAATACCCTGGATACTCTGTATTCAATTTATTTTTCCCAACAAATATTTGGTTAACTAGTACCTCCTCAAGGCAAATTGTTCTGTCAGGTGTTTACAAAAATGTTCTTTCCATCTTGTCCTTCTTGGTTTGGTACCTTAATGGTAGGTCCTCAACATAACAGCACTCAGTGTTTTTTTTTTTTTCCCCTCTTATTATCATAAAGATACTTTTAACAGATTATCACCAGTATAATCTAGACTTCAATACAAAGGTAAATATTCAGAGAAACCTATCATCCCTCCCCTTTTCTTCAGGAGCCACCTCCACATTTTTTCTGTATTAATCCATTAACAAATGAAATATCCCACCAAGTAAACATTTACATTGCCTAAATCACAACTTTGTATAGAACCTTATACATTCTTCCATTCGGTTTCCGTACAGCCTGCACCAGCATAGATATCTTAAATATTAAGCAGTCAGATTCACTATCCTGTTTTCCATATTGCTTCAATCCTTTTTATAAAACCCCTGTATCCGTGGTTATTACGCCTCTGGTCACCTTTCCACTGATAACACATTCTTTTGTCATCAGTCCCCATGAATTCTAGTTTCAGGTCTTCCTTCCTAAGTTGGTAAGCCTAAACTTAAAGAAGCACTTGTTTTTCCTTATGAGAGCGAGCCCATCTCTCCTCAGCAGTCCTTTCTTTTCTGTTCTGGAAGAGCTGTGAAAGCTCAGCCATTCAAATCGGCAGGATCAATCAGGTCCATTAGAATTAACATAAAGTTTTTCTCATTTTCCCTTTGAACAGCAATTCTCTCTGCACAGTGAGAGACCTACCAAGTGTAAAGTTGACCAAATATTTTGAGTGAGGACACAAAAATTAAAAACCATGGCAGATCACAGAATCCAAAATCAACAAGAAAGAAAATACACATCATGATTTTCAAGGGTTTCACAATTCCAGATACGTATACATCTGAGAGAATCCATAAGCATCCCTTGTGGATTCATCTCTTAACAAATGAGTCTCATCTCTTAACAAATACAACCGTTCTGGCCATGTCAGAGTTACATAGGAAAATAATTAGTAGGTTGATAACACGTGAGCTTGGGGTTTGCAGTTTTTCAGATCCTTTTTTTTCAGCCTAAAACAGGTATAAAGTCTAGCCAAATTAACCCTCGGCTGGCAGCACTGTTAGTCTTCATGATATCTGGAGCCTGAAATAAAGTTTTCCTATATCAGCACCATTTTTTGTCAGTGTGACTAGAATACTGCGTTGCAGAGAGATTTGCTAATACAAATGGATTGTTACAGAGGAAAAGATAACTGCAGCATCCAGTCATTCCATTTCAAAACCAGTATGACAATGGACGTTCTCATTAAGCCTTTAAAGGGCAAAAATCCCCAAGAGAGAAATCCCATCTATTTTCCTCCCCCCATACAAAGCCACAGTCTTACCACAGATAGGATCTTCACAAGGTTTAAGAGCACTCCACTTGTCTTCATCAAAGCCTTTACTTCCCTCAGCTCCGTTTTACTGGTATATATACGCTGTAATTCAGGAAGTGCCCTACTTGTAAAAGCTTTCCTGTATATGCAAATACAGAGGATCACAAACACTCGTGCACATCCTTAGCAAACAGTTCTTGTACCTTGCCAAGAAATAGTGACTTTCCTTCTATCTAGTCCTGCTATTTTATTTTAGTATTTCCTCCAAATCCTCGTCTCTCTCTTTCTGCCTGCCTTTTTGCTTTTCCCACTGTCGCTTTGGAAGACTGTAGTTCAATAAAATCCCTTTCCTCTGATCTAGCCTCAAGGATAAGAATCTCACTGACATCTTGGATGTGACAATTTACATATTCCGTTATTTTTCCTGAGTGGCAATTTCTTCATTCTAATTATAGGCAAACTGAATTCCAGCTATAATTGCAAGAACTGACCCGCATATACAACCAAAAAGTTACTTTTTTCTATTGATATATAATGGATTGAATCCCTCTTTAAAATACTCTTTAATGGCAGGAAAAATATTGATAGCATTTAAAAAAAGAAATCTTGATGTGAAACCAGTTGTCTCCACTTACTGGCTAATGGTGGTTTATTGTGTTTTGATTTTTTTTTTAATTCTATCCTTATTTGAGTCGCTATCAATTTACAACTAGAAAGCGTCGCTCATTTGTTTAGTTTCACATGCTTAAGGTACTTTCATCCTGTGCAGTACAGTACCTCACACAGTGGTCCTTATCCATGATCAAAGCCTTTCAGACCTGGCCAATATAGAAGTTAGTAAATACAAATATTCAATAATGTCAACGATACTTTTAGTTGTTACCTAGGTCTGTGTGCCATAAAACCCCAGAAATAAGTTGTGCTGAAATTCTCCAAAGTATATTAAACTGTTAAAGGAAAAAATCTGAAGGCTACTAAAAAAAGCTCCACAAAACGAGGAATCTCACAAATACGCACAGGTATGAGGACTCCTTAAGGGGGAAAGAGTGAAAAAGACTTTCTAGATAGCAAACAAGCTCTGCCCGAACATCAGGGGAAGTTCTAAGGGAGCAGGGAGTGCTTTATATTTGTCCCATGCACCCCTGCAAGCTGGATGAGCGTGGTATGACCTCCAAGTACTCTCAGGGCATCAAGTCTTGTTTTGAGTCTACCTTGCTTGTGCTACCAGCACCCCAAGGAGTAGCTGTGCACCTGGAGGAATAAATCTACACACACTACGGTTAACTGCCCACACACAGCATCCAGAGTAGCTCAAAAGCAGAGCAAATTCATTGTGGTCCACACCCAGACACGTGTGATGAAAATGAAGGAGAAATTTCATTTTCTGTACTCTGATTTCAGATCTAGCTCTCCGCATTTGTGGTTTAGGATGGATATTAGGAAAAATGTCTTCACCAAAACGGTTATCAAGCATTGGAAGAGGCTGCCCAGGGAGCCTGTGGAATCGCCATCCCTGGAGATATTTAAAAGACAGGCAGACATGGTGCTGAGGCACATGGGTTAGTGCTGGTTTTGGCAGTGTTAGGTTGATAGTTGGACTCGATCTTAAAGGTCCCTTCCAACCTAGACAATTCTATGATTCTAAGACCATAAAATCTGTCTGAAAGGCATTATTACGTATTACTTATGACCTATGTTCTCATGATGCCATGGCAATCAGTCAATGAAGTCATTTATTATCTCTGCTTACTAATTTGTAACAGGAAGATGAGAGAAATACATAGCTCATCTTCCTTCTACTTCTTCTTCTGGTTTCTGTTGCATTTCTCCAAATCAGTACATGCTCAGACACACCTGCTTTCTCAGGTGTACCTAAAAATATCCAGATTAAGAGGAAATAGTTCACTAGAAAGGCATGTTGCCATACATATTTTGTTTACTGACAGCACAAAATGCTAGGCTGCATTACATAAGCCCCAGAAGAGGTACAAAAGGTTTCTTCCAAAATGTTCTGTCAATATATTTCAATTCCCAACTCAAACTGCTACTTACAGCTTTTCTCTTTGTCTCTCAATTTGCTGTTGCCAAAGGGGGCAAGTCCTACTCCTTTCTCCCCTGCACAACTTCCAGTGCTTATCAGTGGCTTTCATGAGCTAATTCTATTCAACTATGCTGAAAAACAATAAAATATTCTGTTACTTCTCTGCCTATAAACCCACTGAAGGATTTTATATGCTCTCAAGCTAAGAAGCAAGCCAAGGAAAAAGGACAGGAGATTAGGACTTCCCAGTAATAGTGAGAATGAGCTGCCGGATCCGTTCAGCTGTAACGCATTCTGTGCTCCTAAGCAGAATGCCTCTAAACAAGTGCCTTCTCTCCCCAAAGAGCCAGGCTTCACTAGGACTTCAGACACTTTGATACAATATATTTGGTAAATTTGTGGTCAGGGAACAAGGCACGTACAATTACATCAATTCAAGTCCTGCTAGAACAAAACAGCACTGGAAATATTATGTAATTATATTATTGCTAAACCTTGCTGCTTAACTTCACACACAGTATTGAGCTCCCCCTGTTTCTAACAGGGCATGGAATGAAGTGATGACTAGAATTGGCCAAATAGTTCAGGTTTTTTTCTAAGTTTTTATAAACACACAGAGATTCTTCCATGAAAATGTTCACATTGTTTTAATTAAATATTCTTTTAAAAAGCAGTATCTCTTGTCACGTATTGTTAGATCCTCCTGGAAGCACTAACACTCAATTAAGCTTTGAAGTAACTAATGAAAAGAACAGGTATGTACAGAAATACTGAACACAACATTGAGAACATGCACTGGTTCAACTTTCAAAAAAAATCTGGGCAGTGGTCAGGCTGACAAATTAAATTACACAACATTAAAATATTCTTAGATATCAGCTTCACAGATTATCCTTTTTTCTTGTTTATCTTCTTCATGATCATCAGTCTGCTCTTGTTCATTACTGTTATCTTCAACAAGTCTTTTAAGACATGACAAATGGTGTAAAGCCCTAGATTAGGAAAAATGAAGGCTTTAACAACAGTGTATATATTACTATTTACACTTAACACAAAATGAGGTTGATTTCTTACAAACATCTTAACAGTTTGAATGGTATTATATGCCCTTTACATCTGTGTCTAACTGTTCCACTTATTCTGTTTTAGAAATTATAAAATACACTAAGATTTTTTTTAAAAAATGATTAAACACTTGAACTGAAATTTTAAATAAGTCTTTTCAAATACAGGTCCTCACACCCAGTTTCTATTAAATTATTATGAAATGGGTATTGAGCACAGGATGTTAAACACCACAAAACATTATGTCAAAATAGCGTATCAATACTAAAAGTTACGTTTTTTTAAATTTAAAAAAGTCTTTTAGTTGTACAGTATAAAACTATACTGCAACACTGAGTTTTGCTGAAACAAACGTTATACATAGTAAAACCTTGTTTTCTATTCTGCCTTTTCTCAAACTTATTATTTCATTAGTCACTTATAATTGCTCAGTAGGAATCAGCTGACTTCGTTAATGAAATATGTTTTCTAGCAATTATTTTCTCCACTGTAGTGAAAAAAGTAAGAAAATATTTTGTCCTGGATTAAAAAAAAATCAGAATTGGAGAAGTTTGTAAAGTCCATCTACATGTAGCAGTAATTAACCTATGGATATAGATGAAATACAAATGTTTATTTACAGACTACATGTCTGCAACCATTCACTAGACATTTCTCTGCTCCATGAACTATCATGTTTTTATTTATTCACTAGTAGCTTATTCTTAACAAAACTTTCAGATCACATGACAACTCTCTCAGCTAGTTTATCATTCCTTTTCTGCATTTTTTTGAAAGCAGTGAAAAGTCAGAAGAATCAATGGTCACTTACTTCTGAATAGAATTAGTAAGAGGAATTATCTCACTGTCACACAGGTTTAATTCAGCCTCTGCTTTTTCAGAAACCTTAAAAAAAACCAAAAAAACCCATGTTAACAGAAGGAAGGAAAAGTAGCTGAATATGACAGAAAACATGGAATTTTTATAGCACGTTGTATTGGAAAGTGTTACCAACAACTTTACAGCATCACAAAGTAATTCAGGTTGGGAGGGACCTCAGAAGGTGGGCTCCTCCCCAAAGCAGAAGCAGCTATGAGGTTACAGCAGGTTGCTCAGGGCTTTATCCCGTCAAATCTTGAAAACCTCCAAGGATGAGGATGGCACAACCCATCCTGAACAGTTTCCTCTAGTGCTTGGCTGTTTTCAGGGTTAAAAAGTTTCTCACAGTGTCCAGCGCGAACCTCCTCGTTCACTTTATGCCTGTTTCGCATCCTTCCACCATGCACCACTATGAAGACTCTCCTTGATACCCTCCTCATTGGCACAGGAAGACTTCTATTAGGTCCCCCAAAACCTCCTCTTCTCCAGCCATCACAAGCCCAATTCTCTCAGCTCAAACAAGTGCTGTGGCCCTATCCTGGCAGTCCCCAGCCTGTATTGCTGCAAGGGTTTCATCCTTCCCAGGTGCAAGGCCTTGCATTTGCCCCTGTTTAATTTCATAAGGTTCCTGTCAGCCCACTGCCCTAGCCTGCCCAATCCAGATATTCATGGAGCATTTCATTCACTACTGAGTATAGGACATAGGATTTAAGAACCGTATGCAAGCAGCATCACAAAAAAAGGTAAAAAGAGGTAATAAAAATCTATGAAGTCATTTTGAAACAAGAGTGCCACAAAATACCAACTCACTGATGCAGAAGGAGGCAAGGATAGAGCATTCTCAAATACACTCTCTCAAGCATTTTTAAAATGGTTTTTTAAAAATTTTTGCACATGCCCCTGAAAGCCTAGGATTAACGGGGATATTATCAGGCAACAACTTTTGCAGAACTCGGCTATTGCTAGAGCAGCAGAGAACAGCACGGTCTGCTCTCTTCGGGCAGGTTTGCCTAAAACGTCGCCATCTCCTGGTTACAAGTAGTGCTTTCTGCAGCACGGCGAAGGCCACTGCCGAGTTACCTACTTGCCACACAGTGTCCCTGCCAAGAGGAGAGGCCGCAGCATACGGTGGCACGGAGCCTCCAGTTTGCAACAGCAGCAAGACACAGGGGACTCAGGGCACAGCACATGCTCCTGATGCAAATGGAATGAATCTGCTCGCAGTGCTCTAAAATGACTGGAAACCAAGCCTATAAAAAGGACATTTTTTTTCACAAATGTACACATATAACAAGATATAACATAAGGAAACTGACTACTCACTGTTTCAAACTCTTCCCTTTGCTCAGCAGTTGCATTCTGGCTTGAACTTCCCTGAATTGCTTGAAGTTTAAACAACATTAGCTTCAAAGCTTCAAGGGGTCTGTGATGATGACCTCCAGAAAAGGTATTTTCCTAAACAAAAACTCAAAGAATCTGTTGCTACTGCAGTGCACGTAAACCGAAACAAGTTAAAGGCTAATTTCTATGAGTTTCCCTCTCCCTGTTCTTCAAAGGTCAATTTATAAGTTGTAGATACATGATGTTACACTGGTTTATCTTAATTTATGCCACTGTATGGTCTGTGAAATCACTGTAAATACACACATCGTTAGGAAGATGTGAAGCACCACAGAACGGCCTCAGCCCCGGCTCGTGTAAAATAATTCAAGAATATTTAGACTGTCAGTCCTTGTAATGCTATGACAGCAGTGCTGGAACATGTTACAACATTTCATAACTGACAGAGCAAGTAAGCCTCCTTAATGATAAACATAGATCTATTCATATAATTAGCATCTAGATATCTGCTCATTCTATAATCAAAAAAGCAAATTAATTCAAGGTGACAAAAATTTGTGATAACCTAGAAAAGTCTGATGACCTAACAGTACCAAGAGAACAGGAAGCATGAAGGATGAAATACAGTGAAGCAACATTCACCAGACAGAATAATTTTAATTACTCATGCACATTATTAGGTTTTGTGTCAATTAACTCCTTAGGGAAACAGAAGTATGCGCCACAGTGGAAAAACCTAAAGGGTAATGCTCTGTTTACCACAGGGTGGGAAAACAGAATTTTGGAGCAATTAAGAGTCAAAGACAATAGGGCAGAAAGTAAAGGAAAGATACATGAATTAACAGTATGACTTTCAAGTAGAATACTGGGCTCAGTGCTCATCTCCCTAGCTGAGCAAAGGATAAAAGGTTCCTATAATCAAAATGAAAGACAGAACAATATTAAGACTGCCAAGAAAGCAATTAATATGTAAGAATGGGAATAAAATAGTGAATAATCAAGAGAAATTTAACCCACAATCCAATTCCAGTGCAACAGCATAAATGACATGAAATACATTACTTAATTTACCTCTTGAACTTGACTCATACCCAATAGTACATCAGCCAGGCTAGGAAATTAGTACTCTTTAATACATCAATAACAAAAAGAATTCTTCCTTTACTTGAGGCAGGAAAGTTATTATTTAACCAAAACATGGAGCATTAAAAGTCAAGCTATTACTAAGCAAAGCATTTTATAGTTAGATGCTTAGTTATGACCAAGGGTTAGATTATAGGATTTAATAACTGTATGAATTCATCATGCTCAAATATGACTAGTGTTCCACAGTTAGACTTTCTACTTGATATATCATAGAAGGAAAACCAATTTACAGGTATTCCCCCCTCTAATATTTACTAGCCTTACATATTTTGGGCACTCAGAAATAAATATTCAATTTTACTAACCTTATTTTTGTCATTTAAACAGTCTTCCAAGAACTTATGTATGATATCTGCCTTGGGGAATGGTAGACCCTCACAGCTCACAGTGTAGTCCTCACAACACACAGGCACTGGTGGCTTGCTAAACCAACATGAAACATGCAATTGAGAATAAGAGGAGGTTTATAAACCAAAATAATTGTTTTAGGATATAGTTATTATGATGAAACCAGATATATTGCATCCCTGCAACACCAAGGGGGGCACTGAGTAGTCCTGTCAGCACTTTGGTGTATGCAAGACATACATGCAACTATTGTTTCCAGTTTTGCCAGTATAATCAAAACATGGGTAGCCACAAAAATCAACTAAAAAAAGGCAAGGTTAAGCTGTAATCTCAAAGGTCCTTTCCAACCATGAAGATTCTATGAAAATCTCCTGGGGTAAAGGGAAACTGACAGACAACACCCACAACCACATACACCCAGCTTCATCTTAAGAACCATAGGAAATTCTAGTATTGATTTTTAGCACTCTTTGGTCCTGTGAAATAACCTTTCAGTTCCTGAACAACTAAAATATCGCTCCCAAGACTGTTGCAGAAATTCCCAAGGCCACATTGCTTTTTTTTTTAAAAAAAATGGACTTCCCACTATTAACTTGTTTTTCATAAACTATTACCATAAACTAATAAATCTGTCAATTTAAGCTCGACTAAATAATTTTCTCTTGAAATAAATATTTCTTGTATATCATTTATATGCAAAGATATTACTAAAAGGCAACAATAAATATTATTGTCTTTGCAAGTCTATGAGAAAGAGAAAGCAGTGCACCAATATCCTGGCCTTGAAGTATCAAAGATTTAGCACTAGCAAGAAATCTAATACTAAATCCTTTCTTTATGCACATGGTACATCACCATTACTTGTAACCTCTATACAAAAGCAATTAAATACATTATGCATTTTCATGAACAAGTTAGTCACAAATAAACATTGACTTACCAAGCACCTGGAGCATTTTCCCATGACCTTTCTGCTCCTAGTATATCTGTTGTAGAAGGACTGCCATCATTTTCCACAGTATTTGACAAATCTTCCGTTGAACTCTCCAGAACTCTGTCAGCCTTCAAGGTAAGCAGCTCAGGGGGGTCGTCTAAAAAACAAAGACACAATGTGTCCAAGCCTCTTCAAGGGCATTATTTCCACATTACTTTTCAGTTTATGTAATACTCAAAGAAAATTACTACAGATGAATTAGCACTGAAAATATCTTACAGAATATAGCCCAAATACAACTCTTGGTTATTCTGGTGTTGCAGTATGGCATGAAAATCACCAGTACCAAATGGCACCTGCAAGGTTCTAGCCAGGACAGTATGTAAGGTAATCAAGCATTTATTTTCCTAACTTATGTAAAACAGATATGATATGCAGCATTCAAGATTATTTAATGTTTTTAATGTGTTTTCATGCTATAGAAAATATAATTAATATTAATTCACAACATGATGATAAAGATTAATACTGTAAGTTCTTAGGCTAGTTTTCTTATTATTTTGTACAGGTTTTTCTAACAGCTGTTTTTACAGACACCTGGGAGAGAAATCATGCAACACATACATGCAAATCACATAACATACAGGACTCATTTAAAAATAGTTTGAGACAAGCAAAGTGACAAGACACATTCTCATATATTTTTTCTATACCTAGCCTGCTCATGATTGGTAAAATTTTCTGCGTGAAAAGAGATATAACCCCGTATTTAAAGTTCATCATGCACACATATTAGAAAGGTATTTGCAGACATTTGTATATCCAGCACTTTATTGCTTTGAATTCACAACATAAACAACATTTTAACTTAGTTTTTATATATAACCTCTCAGAAGAAGGGAGAGATCAGTATTTCTGCTTTGCATACCAATGAAAAATTTTTCTTAAATGAATAAAGGTAATTAACACTTTGAAATGTTCATCTCTCATATCAAAGCAAATCTTGCTGATATTTCATAATACAAAGATGGTGCTTAACGATGGGAGGACCTCCCTGCTTCTGAAGAGCAATGGCCTGCTGCAAAGAGTAGTTACACAGGAGATTCCCAAAGAAAGCCTTTATGTAAACTGAAGGCATTGGATAACCTAAATATATGGGTTACAAATATCTCCCACCGGCTGTGTAAAGCAGAGAAAAAGACTGGACAATAAATGGCATTTTTTTTTTAACCAATTTGGTGGTTGATTTGCACTATATTTAGGAATCTCTCTCCCCCAATGCAGCATTCAAGATTATTTATGCATTTTCATTATGTGTTTACATAATTACACTTAATGTAATTTAATACAATGCTTGAAATTCTATTAATATTTACAGAATTACTGCCATTATCTTGCAGTAAGGTACTAAATATGCCACTGTAATAAATACTTTGCTGTAAAATAAATGCTTAAGTATTGATTTATATATGAAGATTTACAGTATAAAAACTGTTTAACTTGGACAACTACTAGTAAGTGCTTTGAGTCATTTGTCTGAGATGGGAGTGAATAAATCTACTGTACAGTGCAGCCAGGCTAACATAAGTGTTGCTTTAAAAAAATGTATGTCTTTATACACATACCCTCAAAATTAAAAAACAAATTATATGAAATATACTTACCTCCAGACAGCTTTTTAGTATGTCTCAAAAATGAGTTACCAAATGAGAAGCATGCATCTGGACTGTCATAGTTGCAACTTTCTTCTACTTTGTTATCACCTCTTGGATCCAGGCAACCGTTTTGTTCAAAAAAATTAGAACTGTCTTTACCTACAGAATGTCTTTTTTTCAGGATCTCAAAAGTTTGAGAAGAGGAAGCTTTGCCTTGTGTATTAAAACATTGACCATCACTTTCTTTAGTTGAATCAGAAAAAAGGCTCTTAAGCCAGACTGGGTAGTGAAAACTGGGAATACTACTTATCCCTGATACACTTAAGTCAGACTTATGACTGGTAAGCCACCTTGGATAATTCTTAACAGGTAAAGTGCTGGAGTTTTCTTCAAAAAACAAGGGTCTTGAACTTGCTTTAGAGGAGACAGAACCGTATCTATCGGGTGTACACACGTTGCATTTCTTCTTGCTGAAGTCATCATGTGGATTCTGGTGAGCAACAGCTTTCCTGTTCTCCTGGAGACTGAAACAGCTTTCGGCATTGAGAGATGAGGTTTGGCAAGGGCAGAAAGATGTTTGAAGTGACTGTCTGTTCCGCTTGCTACTTTGATGCCTTGATTTAAAAGGGCTACGCTGGACAAAGGGCAGCGACCCATCTGCTGGGGATGCTAACAGATCATCCGTCGCAAGACTAATCAAGTCTGGGTCACATTCAGTCTGCCTTCTACAGGGTGAGGCAAGAGAACCCAATCCTACGAGCTGATTAAAATCATCCAACACTGAAAAACAAAGATATTTTACATGAATTGCAAAACTTCAAGCATACCAAAAGGATACATTTTTAAGATCCAACATGAAGTAACAATTTAAAGCTGAAAGATGTTATTTACCAGGGGTACTGAATTACAGTTCTTACAAGAGTGGTTTCATTTCTAATCAGAAGCTTGCTAAAAACTTTACCAGTCAAAAGATAGCCTTGCTTTCATTGTACAAAACATTTACAGTTTGAGTATTTAATTTCCTCCTTTAAGAGAAACAAGAAATCAACATTCTACAGTCCATTTTCAGTTGCATATTCAGAATTGTACATTTTGCAAGTATGTCTTTAAGTATTTCAGTCCTAGTAGCAACACAGTAACGTTAGGGATGACTTCCCCATATTGTAAATTATGCACTTTTACTAGAGAAAAAGATGGCTAAAAGCAATAGCTTGAAGGGCAAGTAGGCAGATAATGGGCCTATAGACACATTTTGTGATTCTACAGAAACTTGCATGCTATATAAGATTTGACTTTACAGTTTTTCAGGGAAAAATTATAGCATTAAATCCTTTTTTTCCTCTTACAGAAACTGTGAGGCACTTTGATTCATTAAAATAGGTTCTCCTCAGCTACTACCTGGAAGGGGTTTTTTCCTCACTTTCACTTAATATCAGTAAGTGAAATCTATATGTTACAGACTATTATAACATACATGCAGATCAGCTAATATGTGAACAAAGCTAATGAGACTTCTGCAAAGAACAGCAACAGAGAAATTTCAGAGTAAAATATGAGCAGATGATATCTTTCATAGAACAGTTTCTCAATTTCAGTATAACGAGAATGCTTATTTTTGTTCAGGACATCAGTTAAAATTAAGTAGATGGTTTGTATTAGAAAAATATAAACCAAAAGCTAAGCACCAAAAAAATAGCTGTCTTGATAAGAGAAAGAAAAGAAAGGTGTGAAGCTAGAGGAAGGCTACAGCAAAGGAAAAGAAGCCCTGAATTACACAATATACTACCATAACTGTCCACACCAATGCAACCCAGCAAACATCCTTTTTCAGGTACAAAGTTTGCCTGTACTTGGAACTTTGTTATTTTAGATGTAACGGACAAAGCATTTGCAATATAAATTTGCTCAAGCAGAGTTATCTGCTCTAGATCTTCTCATAGAAGTTCATATAACAACCAATTAAATATTTATATATTCAAGCTAACTAATAATGACAAAAGCCAATTCAAACTCATGTCTGTTACACAGCTGGGTTAGACTTCAGAGAGAAGAGTAGATTCCATAAAAATCAATAGATAAGATGCAAATCTTGTTCTAAAACATAGCAGTGTTTACAGGAACTCATTCAGTTAATTAGATTCTGATGTCACTTACTCTGGAAAGGAAACAGGGAGTTTTTTTTCAAGACACACCTGCTGTGAGACAAGGAGATGCAGTACCATTGGCAATGAAAAAACAAAAGAACAAACACTAAAACTTATTAAAAGGCATATTTGCAGGAAACATACCATGTTTTTCTTTGGCATGATGCTTTGAAAACTTAACTTGTTTGGGAGTGCTCTGACATATGCAGATTTTTCCAGTGCTTATTTCTGAAGATGTAAGACTTAAATCGAAGTCTTCAATATAAGCCTCCAAAGCCTCAGATGCAGAGCTGTAAAGCTTGTCCTTGTAGTGAATCAAACTGTTTGAGTATGGGTTATTGCTGTCAATGCTACAGCTTGTTAAAAGAGAAGATACTGTTGAATCAGGAGAGCAGGCACTGCTTTCTTTTATTGAGCTTGTCATGGTTTTTATCCAAATTTCTGCTAGAATTGTCACTCATCTTTTTAATCAGTCTAAATGGAAAAAGAAACAAAACTGCAAGTGATCATCTGCACCAAAACATCTTCTCAAACTGTAATGTAGCTAGGAATTCTCACTTTTGTTATGTAATTTTATTATTTTTTCCTAAAAATACACTATTTAGCTATTCAACTTGCTGCATTTCGAATAAGTTCGTCATATACATGCAGCACCCCTAGTAAAGTAAAAGGCAGAAGATAAAGGCTCTAGAAAAAAAAGATAATAGAGAAAGCTTCTTGTATATTGAAGCTTTAGTAGTAGAAAAAATATACATAACAAGAGCAAGAAAACCAAGCTCCTCACTAGTTCTAGAAGAGCCTCAATATCCTTCTTTTGCAAGAACAGTATTTCATGTAGAAATTACTGACGTTTGTCACCAAACATACAATTCAGCAGAGACACACAGAAGTATCATAGCTTTCCATTTCAGAACCAGCACAGAAGAGTAGCATTCATGGAAAAAACCATAAATAAAAGTAGCTCAGATAGCATGAAAGACTAACAACTCAATGTACCAAGAGAAGGAAACATTATCCTCGCAGATATTTTACATAACCAGAATGAGTACACACAGCAAAAGAATTTTACAAGCCACATGGGAGCACTGAGAATTGTCTTATCTATGCAATTTAGTCAACCTAATCCAAGCTGCCTTTGTCACCCCACAACCTGTAAATTGAAGAGTGGGAAGCACAGGCTTGTTCCAAATGCTGTAATCTGAATGGTGAAGGTCACTGAAAAAAACCCTAACGGTTCATTTCATCCCTATGGGTAAAACACCACTTGAGAAATCTGTTAAGGAAACAGCTGCTGTAACAAGGAACAGAGTTTAATAGCTTTGTTATATCCAATATTGCAAGCATACAAGGGCTATCATGCAACAGCAGCATAAGGATTTACATGAAAAAGGCCCAGTGGGGAGCAGCTCTTCCAAAGCCCGCATGGTTTTCCCTGGAAAGCCGAGGAGCCGGGCTAGGCACCGGCCCGAGGGCACGGCCACCGGCACAGAGACCTTTCGGGGCCCCTTCTCACACAACACCCCCAGGACAGGCAGGGCGGGCCCGCACGGGCAAGGCCCGGCCGCGGCGGATACCCCCGACTCCCTTTTCCTCACAGAAAATCAGACAACGCAGGGAAAAGAAGCACCCAAAGCAGCACAGCCCCTCCGCACCGCCATAAGGCAGCCCCTCCCGACCGTCCACCCCTGCCCGGGAGTCCCGGCCATCCCCACACCACACGGCTGCTCCTCTGCGCTTTGTCGCCCAGCGGGTTTTGAAGGGACCGCTCCCCTGTGCAAAATGGCGGCGCGCAGGCGCAGCGGCGGCCGCGGGGCCCGGCGGGAGTTGTAGTCCGAGCAGTGCGGGCGGGCGGCCGTGCCACGGCCGGACTACATCTCCCGGCATGCCCCGCGGCGGGGAGACGGGAAGGCGGGAAGGCGGGGCTGGGGGCAGTTCTCTCCGCGCCGCTAAGGTGAGGTGAGTGCGAGTTGTTGCCAGCTCTTCTTCATCCCCCTCCTCTTCCTCCTTCCCCCTAAACCCCGCCGGTGGGGCAGCCTAGCCGCTGCTTCGCCTCTTCGCTCCGTGGGCGGGCGAGGCGGGAGGCTGCCGGGTGGGTCGTCCGGGTCCCCTGGCTGGGGTGGGCGCCGCGCCTCAGGGGTGAGGGTCCCGCGCCTCAGGGGTGAGGGTCCCGCGCCTCAGGGGTGAGGGTCCCGCGCCTCAGGGGTGAGGGTCCCGCGCCTCAGGGGTGAGGGTCCCGCCGGCCCGGCCTCTGGCTAAGCCGCAGTTTCAGGGCTCGGCATCGCCTGGCTGCGCTCCCTCAGCTGGGGCTGCGTGTGGAGGTGGGCCCAGCTACCCCGCTGTCTCCTGGGGTTCGAGCCCGGCTGGGGGTGAGCGGTGTGCTCCGTGCTAGCCCTCGGCGGGCTGCACTCCTTTGGGGACTCACTCAGCACCGGCCTGGCTCTGGAGGAGTCTGTGCAACCCGTTACACGGGACAGCCCCACAAAGGTTTAGGTGTGAAGTTCAGTTTGTGGGAGAGGCTGGCCCAGATGTGCTCAGTTTTTTGGCCTGAGAGCCACAGCTGATATTCTTATGAGAAAGAGCTCCCTGAGACATAATGGAATTATAGAATGGTTTGGGTGGGAAGGGACATTAAAGCCCACCCAGTGCCACCCCCTGCCCTGGGCAGGGACACCTCCCACCAGACCAGGTTGCTCCAAGCCCCGTCCACCACCCCTGGCCTTGAACCCCTCCAGGGATGGGGCAGCCACAGCTGCTCTGGGCAGCCTGGGCCAGGGGCTCACCGCCCTCACAGGAGAGAATTCCTTCCTAATATCTCATCTCAATCTCCCCTCTTTCAGTGTGATCACTGTACGTGTTGGGGAAGAGAATGTGGTGAGGCAGGGAGCTCCAGGATGCAGGGGGTGTCAGCGCTGGGGAGGGCAGTGTGGAGGGTGGCTTCTGCACTCTTGCTGCTGCAGCATTGCTTGCCTCTTGCTTGACAAAGTGTTTCGACAATAGCACAGCCTATACTGATTGTTGCATAAAGCTTTTCTGATGTAAGAAAAATCTCTCTTCGATTGTTTGTGCCTCGTGTGTTAACTACGTAAGTTGGCTACTAGTCCAATGTCTTCAGCAAATCATAGCAGAATGAGAATCTTGGGAGATAAACTATAGGAAGGGGAAGTTTAAATGTGGAGGAATGGTGGATTTAATATGGATTAAACAGAGTGTCTCACTAGTTGCTGTAATTCATTCTCAAGATCCAGACCAACGGATACTTCTCAGTAGCCCAGACTGGAAGTCAATTATAAAATTTTGTTTAAATAATGACTGTCATTTTCTGAAATACAGTATGATGAATAAAAAGTTCATTTGATAGAAATACTCAATTAATATATACTAAAGCCTGTGGAAAGAATACAGGAATGAACTCTACGGTTTTTGCTCTTCAAGGAGTACTTTTATCGTATCCCAATTTTTTTTTAAATCTTTACAGATAAATGGACTATAAGAAAATTGTGGATGAAGTTTCAGAAAAAATTTTATCATACAGTCAAGATACTTCAGGATGGAGAGTGATAAAAGTTTCAGTAAGAAAATATTAGTTAATATTATTTATGATATTTTTATTAAATACATTTTGTTGCAAAATGTTTTAAACTGCTTTCCTTTAAAAATTACTTGACGGCTCTGTATCAACTGCTAAGTTTTTATTTTTCCTTTTTCTACTTTGAGAAAAATGTTACGGTTTCTTCAAAGCCTTCAAAAGAGTATGCAGGAAATATGTAAGTATTTACGTTTTGTTTGTCATTGTCATGAATAACAACACCTTTTTTGAACAGTAACACCCACAATTGAAATGGAAAAGTTAACAGTGTTCTTTCCTTCTTGAGTGTCTTAAACTTAGTTAGCTATAGAAAAGATTTTGCGCTGTAGAGATTTGTGCTGTAGTTACACTGGGTCAGCAATAGGGCTGTAATAAAAGAGATGGATTTCCCAAGCAGTTTTCAAACGTGCTCTGAAAATTAAATACTATATAACACTTACTGATACGGAATAAGTAGATATGAAGTCACAGGTTTGGCCTGAAGTCAGTGACTCTTCCTGGTGGAATACTCTATTCAAGCCATTACATCTTGCCAGCTGGGCTTCACTTTTCACCCCTTCATACTTGTGAAATGACTGATGCTCGCCCACGCAGACATGCTTACACTCTCATTCTATCTTACCTGTCCTTTGTACCTTTTTTTTTCTGGCACCCAAAACTGAATTAACCGTACTGAGAATAAGGTCATATAACGTCTGGAGCAGCAGTTTCATCTGTCCTTCCTTCTCTTGCGTGATGAATTCTGTGCAGTTGCTAAGCAGCTAGGTTTGGCCCAAAGGGTGGAATTAGGCGAGACAGACTAAGCTGATCTCACAGCTTGCTCTCGCTGATAGAGTTGGCTCTACTCTTTACATTCCTCCCCTCCTTTTTCCTGCCCCTCTCCTGGCTTTGCAATCCTGCTTCTCGTTTATGGTGGCTATGGCACTCAGCCGGTTGTTTACCAAGCTGATTCAGCTCATTAAACCAAGGGAAAGGAAAAAAGATCTCACTGAAGTAAATTGTGCAAAAGCAGAGGAAAAGAGGACAATTGCAACATGTCCTTAGCGCACTCTTTTTTTTTCTTTTTTAAATACCTAATGGGTATTAAATTATATGGAATGCCAATCTAGACAGATAGGCAATAGAGAAAATTTGCATCTCATTCTTTTTTGTTCTCAATATGATGATAATGTTTGTGACCAGTGGTGTTCTAACTTCTAAAGTCTTGCTTGGTTTTCTAATTATTTCTGAAGGTTTGAGCAAAGAAGGTGTTAATTACAGAAGGCAGTGCTGTATCACTCGTATTACAGAAGAATTAATCTACAGTATTATAATGGAAAATAGCTTTAATATTTCATTAGAATATGTTAAAAGTACTGTTGTCTTAGTAAGAATTTGCATACTTCTGCATTATTATTGCATTTCAGATCTTATTTCAGTACAGGTGGATGTGAGGGAGTGAGAGTTTAGTTGCTTAGAATTCATAAGAATGTTCCTGACTCATTTCTGTGGAGGAAAAAAGATAAGCTGTAGTCTCAGTCAGACACAAAGCCGTTTTTGAGTGTACTCAGATCTGTATTTAGCAAGTCCTTTGCAGTTAGGAGAAGCATCATCCGTGCTTTCTGCCATTTGGTACAGGGAGCCAGAATCTTTCATTGTTTTTTTTTTTTTTTTTTCTTGTACAAATCTGTCCCATTAACAAGCAGTACTGGTCTGTAGCGTTTCTTTTGTGAAGGAATACTAGCTGTTTCTAGGAGCTTAAGTATAGCTGTTTGCACTTTTAGTTTGACATTGAATATTTATTAGCTGCATATCACAAATGCCAGTTTCTTTTTTAACTGGCAGGAATATAAACAGTTTGCTTTACTTGTTAAAAGAAATCAGTATGGGATCTGGTAGTGAAAAGCAATAGAGAATCCTTACTTCAGTTAGGTGAAATATTTTCAGCAGAGTTCCAGGAAGCATTAAGGTGTTTTTTCCAGGCTGAATGGGATTTTATTTGGAATGGTGTCACCTAAGCTCAAGAAAGACAATGAGGTATGTATTTCAGTTTGTCTAAGACAGCAAGACTAGATTTGGTGATCCAAGCGGTCTTTACCAGGTTTGCTTCCTCTTTTTCCAGTAATAATCCACTGGAGAAGCTGGAAATCGAGATTTTTCACAAGTGTGCCCTTTCTTTTATTCTAGCAACTGTGTCTCTCAGCAGCCTTGCCTAGAAGAAGTCCTCCTGATTAACAACTCACACTGAGTTTAGGAGAGAAGATATTACAGGATGCAGGCGAGAGCTGCTTAGGAGATTGGTAAACATAAGTTCATGGGAGTTATGTAAATAAAGGGTGTATCCAGATATTAATATGCTGGTTTTAACTGGTCCTGCCACAGCTTACAGGTACTTGCTGTTTTTGAGTAGGCATTACAATGTTTTCCGTTGCAATCGGACCTTCTGTAGTTAGTGGAGAAGCAAGTTGCTGGAGTAATCATATACACCCACACCGCTCACTCCACTAAGGCAGTAAGTGGTGACAAGAGTTGCGGCACAGGAAGAAATAGATTCATGATTTACAGGGCCTTGGTGTTTGGATTTGAACTTGGCTATCTTTGCTCTTTCTGACTTAACCTCATGCATCATCAGAGTCTGTAAATCTGACTTCATGTTTCTTAAACTCTTTGCAAGTGTAGTCTCCTTTGAGCTCATCTGTTGTCCCACAGCGTCCTTCACCTTTGCGTTTAATTGATGTCTGTGAGCGCCTACTGTAATGATTCACAGTTTCTCCAGGAACTAGGTGTGAGAATTATCAGTATTTGCGAGCAGTTCCCAGCATTACTGGAGTTTCCTGTTTCCTTATGGGAGGCCGCTCTTCCCCTCTGTGAACTTTCCCTTGAACTTCTCAAGATTATGAACAAAAGCTAGAGAAATGCCAGAATGTGCTAGTTCATAAATAGTGAGAAGATTTGCAATCTGTGTCAAAAATGAATTGAAAGTACCGATATATAAATAAATAAATTAGTAGATGAATTGCATATATTTAAAATAGCAGGTTCCTATCTGGTAGCTCACAAATAATTCATTTAAAATGTATGGTGTTGAGAATGTAATGATCTCAAAAATCAGTTACAGAATAATAATTTTTGTTACTACTTGAATTTTAATCGATCCATGAAGTGCAATCACATTCATGTGCTTTACCTCATTATAGCCTGGCATCCCCAGATGCTTATTATTGTACAACTTATTTTTCCAGTTCATAAATGTGAATTCAATATCTGTTTTTTACACAATCTAGATACCGTGGAGAAGGCATAATTAAGGAAGTCCCTAGTAAAATTATTCCTTTTATGTATCTTCCTGAATATCGAAACAAATGGGACAAAGCGTTACAATCTTACAAGCTGTTAGAAAGGATTGACCAGGTAATACCATAATTTAATACAAAGATTTTATTTTAACTCTTTCTGCATGAATTACATTGACTAAAAAGACCTCTACTGGGACAAGGAAAGCCCTTGATATGAAATAAATCTGGGTTGGTAAAAACTTCTAAACCTGCTGCTTATGTGAAATGGGTATGAAATATGTCCCTCCCCTTAGGAGTTAAGTATTTAGGGTAATTTAAAAATTAGGGTAAATTTAAATATTTGTTATGAAATAGATATCCTCAAGCATGCCAAGAATTCAGCCCACGGAAAACAACAGAAGTCTCCGTCGAGTGTAGGGTGAGACACAATGACAACAAGCTGTAGGGAAAGCTCCCCTCTCAGTGAGCATAGTTTACACAAATTTAAAAAAATCACCAAAGTTAAAGGCAACATGGAAATTGAATCGATGCTGTACTAGTGCTGTAAAATACTGAATGTTCAGAATTCCGGTTGCCTGGGACTTTGTCTCGGGCACTCTGGAAACCCAGAACTTGGAATTCCGATGAAGAATATCAATTATTATAGCTGTGTTAGCTGGCTTTGGTCTGACCACTTGAGAGAGATGTATGATGGACGGAGGTCTTAGAATGTATTACGTGTATATGGATGACTTAAGTGTATGAAAGTACTCCCTAAACCAGGGGGGAAAAAAGCCCCAATCCTCCCATTTTTGCCTTCCCTGAACCTCTCTTGTTTTCCTCTCCCTGGATCTGCTGCAGTTGGTCAGATGTTAGGATGTAGTTGTACATCCAACCAACTTAGTTCATCCAACTGAGTTAGTTTAACAGGTTATACGTCTTTGTCCTAGAATGCAATGTGCAATCTAGCATGTGTATTGTAATACAAATAGGCATTCTAGCTCCACTAAACATGGATATTGAATTTTTCTACACAAAAATTATACTCCTGCCTCTAATTAGGCCACAAGGAGTGGCCATGAATCCCTGCGCTGTGTTACTGGAAGATCTGTTTCATGGCTCTAATGTTAGTTCAGCACTAACTAGATATCAGAGCTTTTGTCTTATGCTAACAAACAGGAATCCATTTTGGCCATATTCTCATTATTTAACACATAATACTGCTTTGCCAATTAAATAAAACTTAGCTTCTTACATACTAATTCAAAAAATTACTTTTACTTACTCATAGGACACTGGTATATACCACAGTGTAACGCACAGTTATGGTATGGGACTGATTTCATCCAGAGATTTTGTTGACCTGCTGCATGTTAAACCATACCCTGGCGATATCCTTACAACTAACTGTAAGTTTCGTGTTAATTGCTGCATGTTTGCATATTTTGGCTGCTTTCTGGAAATCCTGAGGTGAAGAGCTGTGAAGTTCTGCAGCCTAATCACGCTCTAGAGTACCTTGCTCCGTGTGTGGTCTTACTGATGCTAACAAACCCCTCCTGTTTATCTCCAAGCAAAGTTACTTTTTTTAGTACTGAAACTATCAAAATTGATCTTCAAATAAAATACTGTGTTCTTTGTTCTATTATGCCTCTATTTGAAAAATAGAGTAAAATGCAGTAGTAATAGTATGAGGACGCTAGAATTTATTATTTCACTATAGAAATTCAGTGTTTATTTAATAACACTTTTCTGTACTTAGCTGACCAAATGCTACTGGCCTAATACTCTCTTCTCAGAGTGAACTGCAAATTTGCCCGGTATTTGATTCTATCTGAGTTTGGCTCTGTAAACTGAAACAAAATGTGAAATGATTAGTATTGCAACTATATGGCCCACCAGGAAAATCTCTCGCTGCTACTTCATTTCTGTGTTAATCTTTTTCTTTTGTGTGGATCTTAATACATGGCAGAAAACACCATTTTTCATCTTGGAACTTTACTGACGTATCAGGTTTTTTTCAAGCCATACTCTTACAATACCTTGTCATGCAAAAGTAATGGGTAACTAAACAAAAACAACTCTTCCCAACAACTACTGTGCATGTGTGCAGCAATTTCCTCATCTTTGCTGCGATTGCGTTTACTAATTAATGACATCTGCTGACAAAGTGACTTGTTTGTCTAGAACTAAGCCACACCTCAGGTGTGGTAGGTATGTGTAGTCACGTCTCAATGATAATACTTTTGGGTATGCCTGCCCAAACATCGATAGAAATTTTTACATGTATTTAATTACTTGCACAAATATTGAATGTACTTCAGAATGTACAGAATTACATACAAAATGAAATTGCTAAACACATCAGTAACCATATTTCGAGATCTTCTACTATCCCTTGGCAGCTGGAGTAGTTTCCTCTTTTTAAAAGGTATTTTTGAGTCATATGATTGACATAGATAATTAATTTGATTTTGGTTTTTTGTGTGTGGTGATTTACAGCTATTAGTGTGGAGTATTCCAGCTGCCCTCCAACTCCCTCTTGTGTCCGCGGCTATAACAATCCCTGTGGATATGTGTGTTCACCTTTGCCTGAGTAAGTATTTAAAGCCCCCTTTATTAGCATCTTTGATTACTCAGTTGTCTTCTCTATACAAAGCTTAAAATTTACTGAACTACCCAGCTTTTTATTTTATTAGAGAGTTTTATTTTGGGGAAGCTTTAGAGTTTTGTGCAGATCGGTTTTGCGACTCAGACTATCTTTTGAAACAATGAAAACTTTTATACATCCTCCACTCTTTAGTAATTTCAACAGAGATGGATTATAAATTGTAAACACTTGTACATCTCAGTAAGTTTCCTAGCAAGAGTAAGAAGCGTTAACTGAAGGATTTTGCTCTTTTCATCACAGGAATCCAGAGCACTCTAAGCTAGTTGTATTTATTCAGCCAGAATTAGGAGGAATGCTTCCCAGTTCTGTAGTGGAGACAGCATTACCTACTACTCTCATAAACTTAATCACTGAAACCAGAGCCGGACTGAAAGGCTTGAAAGACCATAATTAAACGTAAGTGGAAAATAATAAGCACTTAAGTCATGCATCTTTTACTTGGATTCATTTTTAAAGTAGAGGATGAAGTTTATCTTAATTGTGGTTTATGTGGAAATGTATGAAGCTTAACCTAACTGTTGAAATGGTGAATGCCGGTTTTCTCCGTTCTTTGGAATGATGCAAGAATCTACACTGAAGTGCCATCAAAATATGGGATGTCGCTTTCAATGTAATCAGGTGATGTTTTGTAATACTTTTGCACTTTATATGGAGAGTAAAAATATATATATATATACACACACGCACGAGAATCTGGTGATACAACTTATAGCAATGTTAAAACACAGTAGTCAAAATATTTTGCCATAGCTTTAAACAAACTTTGATAAATTCTTACCTCAATTATGTACTCGTCACTGAAACAAGCAAACATCTTGTGTACTAGAGATTTTAAACATTTATTACTATAAGTGTGGAAGTGTAATTAGCAACTATTTCACTGTTTTGGAATTAAGTATTTGAAGAAAAGCCTGATTAATTTGTATATAGCATCTCATTAAAAGCTGCTCTTTATACCCAGAGTTGTTTGTCGTTTTCTGAATCCTGAGCACCAACCCTAACCGATTTTTATAAGCTGACTAATTTCCAGGAATGAGCTGGTGATATGATTCATTTGGAAATAATGTTTCCCGTTAGCCCTTATTATTTCTAGTACCTCTAGTTAGGAGCGAACTGCAGGAAACAGGGATAGCCATGTGAATAGCAATTTCCATTACAAAGCACAAACAGTGGTGCAAATTAAAGAATAGTGTGAAAATGGCTTTCATCGGACCTGCTCAGTCCCTTCCCAAGTTGTTAGAAACAACTAACTGCATACATAATATAACTCAATGAAAATGAAAGTAAAAATTCCTTCTCCCCAGTCAGCATGTTAAGGTATTAATAATGAATACTAAAATATGTTTGCATACTATAATATTTTTAGTGCAACTAAAGATTCATCAGGTAAATACCAATTTGTAAGAAAGAAAAATAAGACAAACGAGTCACCAGCAAGTTTTATGTCAAAAGTTGTCAAAATACATTTTTAATATTCACATCTTTACAATTTACAGTAAACTTCTCATAACTAAAGTGCTCTCAAGTGCTGATTCTTGTAGTGTCACTATTATGAAAAATGTTTCACTGTGGTTTAAAGTATCTTAACAAACTGTTAGACTGTGATAAACAAGGTGCTGTGTTCTTCCTTCCTTTATTTGCTTTAGGCTTTTCAGGGGGTTTATCCCTAGAAGTCTTGGGCCCAGGTTCCCGATTCTTCCATTCAGCTAGTAGTTCTTCTTGCACACCTGCGGGTAGTTCATAAAAAGTCTTTGTGTCAACATTAGGAGGAAATACAACTCCTGCTTTCCTACTACAAGCTTTATCCTCAGAAGTTGTTTCAAAGGCCTGCTTATCTTTATCCCAGATAGGGACACGTAGAACACTTTGGCTAGCTCCAGCTTCCAGAGGTGACAGATCTCTCGCTCTGAAATCCTGAGAGTCAGGGGGTTGTTTTTCCATACTGCTGCTTGACAGTGCACTTCTGGGGCACTCGGAAGAACAACTGGCCCTGGAGCCGTATGCCAGAGCAGTTGCAGATTCATGCGCTGATATGGTGCTGCACCCTGCAGAGCGCCTATCACTGTTTAGTCCCTTAGAATTTGGGGAAGTGCTGTACGCCTCTTCTGCAAAACATATTGATGGCTGGCCCGAAATGTTCTCAGCCAGGATCACTTCTGTTTTTTCAGAAAGAATTTCTTTTTTAATATCTTCTGGAAGTTCCCTGAAGACTTCCTCGTCAATATCAGCAGGAAACAAATGAAATGGGAAGTCAGGAATTCCTGCTTTCTTTATATTGCTTTTCTTTTCCTCTGAAAGTTTCCTAGTTTTCGTAGTTCCAGTTCTGTTGCAGCTCTGGTTCCAAGAAGCACTTCCCTCACCATGTGAGACATCTTCCTCTTCCTGGGGCAAAAAATGTATATAAAAGTGTAAGTATGTTCTGTGTGATCTAATTACTAAGCGCTATTTTACTAACAGCGAGTTCTTCAAATTATCGCTTAACAGACAGTAATATTTTTTTCCTTATGATCGGTAGTGTTTTTTTAAATCTTATTTTTCAACCATAGGCCTTAAAGTACATACGCTTAGGAATCCTTGTCTTATTTTAAAGTAGCAAATACCTTGAAGTTACATTTTGTTGCTTTAGAATATACAATATGATCTTATCCCTTATATTCCTGAGCAGCTGAGAAACAGACAAGTTTATCAGTGCACCAAGTTGCCATGTCAAGACAGAAACATTAAATTCATTACACAACAAAATTTTGAAGTTACTATGGTTTTGTATTATGTACTCAAAGCATCTTGTGGAAATGTTTAGCAGTGTTTCCACAGCCAGCTCCTATGTTGTCTAGGGTATGCAACTGGGAGCTAGGAGATTTGTTCAATTCCAAGCAGGAATTAGAAGCTCACTAGATCAGAAGTTAGAGCTAGTGGCCAATACAGAACTGAAACTTTGATTAATTTCTAGTCTGAATGGGGAGACTTGAGAATGCATAGGAAGGGAAATAATCACTGTGAAAGTACCTTAAAGCAACAAGGTAAATTATAAGCAACTTTAAGGACTTAGACTAAAATCTAAGGTAAAAGATGCTTCAGTATGACAATATCTGGGTTCTTGGCCTGTTGTTTCACAAATGGTAAATGAAGGGCAGATCTTAGTGGAATGAGCAGCCAAATTTGGCAATTATTTTTTAGAAAACATAAGTTTCGCTTTCTCTCTTAGTGAATTCTGTTCTCTTCAGCTAAGGGGCCTGATAATGCAGCTGCCCGTCCAATTCAAGACAGTATTAAACGCTTTTAAGCAGTCTGTCTAATGAAAGAAAGCAGACAAGTAACACCTGCTCAGAAGACTCCAAATAAATCTTTTTTTTTTGTTACCAAGTGAATAAAACTTACAATCCTGAAAATTCGAAAGCAGTTAAGGTTTAAATCTATATAATAAAGATGGAAATATCTCAGAACTTTCTTATCTGCAGATAGTTTTCAGTATCTTTCAGCTTACCCGGACACGTTTACTGGAGCCTGAGGGCGGTGACATCTGCTTTAGATAGAAACCAATGGATCCTTTCTTGCTGCTAGGAAGATCTTTGAGGTTGGAGAAGCAGACGCTCAGAAGGGTAAGATGAAACGGTAGATCTACATCTATCATCTTTCGAAAGAGTTTCATTAGTATATCAACTAATGGGGATATAATGTTGCTGCTTTCTAAAAGAAAAAAGGTGGAAAAAAAAGGTAATGTGTATATAACTAAGAGTGACTGACTGATTTAAATAGCAAAGTACAAAGGCAAACATTGCTAAAGGCTTGCAAAGTAATCTGTCAATATAGTTGTTAAGATGTTCATTCTGCCCTGTCAGCTATGTCCTAACTCAATAACAGACCTTTTTTTTCCCCCCTCTAGTAAAAATGCTTAATGTCACACCTGTAAAGATTACTTTATAGTATGTACTTAGCTTAGAAAAGAATAATTACAGAATATAAACCCAGCTGAATAGATTTGGAAAATGATCCAATTCTAGCAAAGAAGGGCCTTTACAGGGCCATGGAGGTGTAGAACATTACCCCAAAACTCGTAATAACAACGTGGTTATTATGGGTTTATTGGGGACTAAATGAGCTGACAGTGATTGTTCGTCTCCTCCAGTGTAGAAGTCCAGTGGCAATTCTGAAGTGAGACGCTACACAAGACTTATAGATAGCTTCTCTAGGGCTGTGAGAAGTAGTTCAGGAATTGAAGTCAGGCAACAGTGATTCTCTGTGCTGATACAGCAGTGATTTAGATTTATTTCCTCACCCCAATCTGAATGAAGTGTCAAATGAATTGCAATTGCTGGTTGGAAAGCTTAAGTCTGAGAAGGATAAGAACCTATATGTTATTAATTTTCAGAGGTACATCAAAAAGACATTTTTATTACATAATAAAAACGGAGAACATGATTCAAATCCCTAACAGAGAAAAGCAGATTATTAATCTGGGAAGCAGCCCCCAGTCACCCTTTCCCATCCCACTGAGAAATTCACCGCCAGGAATGCAGCCAGACTGGGATAAAACGTGGTAATAATATAGTCATTCCTACAGTGAAGTCCTATGTGTTTTTAGCATATCTCAGCAAGATGTATCCATTACAAGTAATGGAAAAATTTCCAAATATTAAATGTAGGGAATATTATCATGAAATTAAGTAATGGAATTTTACAGAGAAGTTAGGCGGTAGCAACACAAAGCTGATACTTGCAAAAAATTTGAAGTTTACCTTTTCCAAATTTCTGAATGAGATGAGGTGGAATAGGACACTGACGGCTTTCCCGATTAAACCATTTATTGGTTGAGGAGAACTGGCGTATGGTCAGCCTTACTGTGTGTGGTTGTCTTCCATCTTTGTCTATTCTGTGGAGCATTAATGCGCACAAAGTATTACTGCGAGTATTCTTCAGAGGGTCTGTGGAAACTCTTACAAAGTCTAATTAAGCATGACAGATCTCTCCCAACTCCTGGCTTTACTCCACTGATTATACAGGGAACTTTGGGCCTAACTGGTTCCCTTCATTACCCATAAGTTAGAAATTCAATACAATGTGAATATTGTCTCCAAAAGCCTTCAACTGAAGCGACTGTGAAAATTAAGTGGTTCAGTCTGCAATGCTGCCACGTTTCAACATTTAATACATTAAAAGTAGTATAGTCTTTGCAGTTAAACCCTGTATAATCCTTAGCTTTTAGCTCTTCTTTTTGCTTTTCAAGGAAATATCCCCACTTTAGCAGCAAAATGTTAGCTGGCTTTTGGAAGAAAGATAAGAAACAATGTATGTAATTGTTTCTTTCCCCCTCCAAAAGGCATTGGGGGGGGTTACTTTCCCTACCAAAAAAAATATTTCTCAATTGTATGTGTTGTAAACAAGATAGGACAAAGAGCCTCACTTCAAATTTAAATTTTGTGATTACTGAGCAATGTCTTAAGATGCAGATAAAAGACTCCCTGCCCATAACGTTAATAGAACTAAAATGGATGTATCTATTGTGTCACATGCACAGAAAACCTTTAAGACTTGTAGATTATTTTAAGGCTGGGAGAGGCATGTAGAGAATATGAAAATACTTAGAGGAAAAAAAAAAAAGAAAAATCAAGAACTAACAGGAGACACACAGGCTGGTCAGGACACAAAAAGCATTTCAAAAATCAGAAGTTGAAGCATGGCTGAGCAGGAAACAGTTCAGTGCTGCTAGAATATTGCTTTTTTTTTAATAACTTCTTTTAAGTAAAGTCAGAGGATATAAAGGGAGGACAGGAAAGTCACAGTAGTCAAGACATGAGTAAATGCATCCTCCTGCTATGCTGGAGTTCCTGTCAAGTATCTCGGGCTTGGACACTGCCTGGATTTACAGGGCAAGGGGAGGAGGAAGAAATGAAAATGTTCTTTCAGACTGATGGAAAAATAAGCTGTGGGACAGGAGACAAACACAAATGGTGATCACCAACAGTCTGAAAGTAGAGAAAGGCACTTCTGGGAAAAGAAAGAAAACCCGGCATTTTGCTGAGAGAAGAAATGTAGAGTAGGAGACAAACCTAACATACGTTCCAAGTCCCTTCAGGTCACAATTTCAGTCATCAAAAAGAGCTACTGAAGACAGTCACCTGTCTAATAGGTTGTGAAGCAGTTCTTCAATTTTCTCTTTAACTTCCACTTCCGATGAACATTTTTTAAAGGAGTCTTCATCACTAAAAGACTAAAAAAAACCCACATTAGTCCTTTCAGTTTGATATTTACTTCAAAATTCTGAAGAGGAAAAAAAGTATCGCAATTAAGTGTGTAGAATTAACTCCAAGGTATCTTTGACGCTCAGAGCTCAACTGAATTTCAGGAGAATTATGTATTAATTTGAGTTGTACTAGAGAATACATACAAAAATGCATCATTTTGGTTAGTTCAGCAAAGTTCATATAAAACTAAAAATAATTTTTTTACTCTTTATAAAGTACTTCAGAACAATAGTTGTACCTGAGGAGGGCCTGATGGAGTCACAGGGGAGTCATCTTCTCCGTAGCTGAGTTTTTGGATACGCTGAGCATTAGAAACACCAAGTTCCTTCTCTAACACAGCAGACGGAAACGCTTGGAGATCACACACATTCCTAACACCCAGCGTTTCAAGACGTTTGGCAGTTTTGTAGCCAATGCCTAAATAAAATGTGTATTAAAAATACACAGAAAAGTGAGTATATCCATACATATAAATAATGCCCACCCATGTAGTATTGACAGTTATTTTTATTACTACTCTTTTCAGCGACATTTTTTGTGAGTTTCCATTTGAGTTTTAAAATCTGGCATTAGAAAAGCCGTACTGGGACACAGCAACGGTCTGCCTGTGTCTGTAGCCTACATCAACGCTTCCTGGCCAACGGCAAAGCATCAGTGTAGAATAAGTCGGAAAACTACTTCCTCAGAGTATTCTATCAGGCTCCAATAGACTGGTTTAATAACCGTCCGTAGGTTTCCAGTCAGCAAGTTTCAAAGAGTTTGAATTTAAAACCCCATATCAACCACAATGTTTGGGCTTCGACAAACATAAACTGAGATTTTTAGTATTTTCAAAGGTATGTTGTGAAGTGCTGCAACACTTTTATGTCCCAACCAAAAATTAAGGAAACCTTCAGCTAAACAAAACTCAAACAGCTTATGGGAAAAAAAAGCAGCACCCTAAACGCACACCCTGCTGCCTGCTGGTGAGAATTAGATTTTTTAAAATTATTTCAGCTGTAATCTTTTCAGTATTTTTTCTTACGATCGTAAGAGTTGTCAAAATGTTCTCCATCGATGCTCGCAGCACCACGCTTACCAGGCACTTTCTGGATGTGCTCAAGGCCACGTATTAGATCTTGACAGCTTTCAGGCAGAAGAACTGTTTGCTGGTTTGGTTTAAAGGTCCCAGATACTAGTTTAGACAGTAATTTGTTGGAGGCCACTCCTGCACAGCCTGTAAGGCCCAGTCTCGCATATATGGCTTCCCTCAGCTCCTCTGCAATCTGAGATCCAATAACTAGTCTTACATGCGTTGTATCCTGCAGATTTATAGCTGCAAAGAAAAAGAAAGCAGTGTTCAGTATGTAAACAATCACCTAGTTAGCTAATTCTCTAGATTTAGGTATTTTTTACATTGCATTAAAGCAGTACAAGAAAGTACAGTCTCACAGGTCAAGTGGTATTGCCATGGCTTCTGTATCCCAGTTTAACCTCACTCCCGTCTCCCAAAAACCCTGGTAAAAGGGAGACGGCTGCTGTCCAAAAGCAGAGGTGTACTGTCCAGGGAGCATAGGGAGTATTTTAAATATAAAATACAATATATTAAGAGATGTCAAAGTGTTAAATAGCAGAGATTCTTGTACCACTGTAACCAAAGTAATTTACAGGGCTGCCTTGCCACCAAGTCTTTATTACTCGCATGCAAATGCCAAATGAGGAAAAGGATTATTCAGGCATTTTCCTCCTCTCCAAACCACATTCAAAGCCATTGCAATAGCTCAAAGTCCAGGAAGACCAACTGCCTGCCTTCCTCGTGCATGAAATGAGTATCATGGCATAGATACTGCATTCGCGTTTGATGACAGAGGAAGCAGCTTAGCTACTTCAGTCTCAGTAAGTCTATTCCTAATGGATATAGCAAAAGTTTACTCTGTTTTTTTGGTTTTCATTCATTAAAAAAAAAAAAAATCATTCAGTTTTGCCAATTGACAATAACATTCAAGCTCCAACAAAATTCTCTATGTCTTACTACAGTAAAACTGTCTTAAATTAAAAACAAAAAAAAGGACAATGAAAATCTGTTCTCCCAAATCGTTGTATGTGCTTATCCACCACAGAGATTGATTTTTTTTTTTTTTTTTTGTACCATCTAACTGGAACGCTGATTTGCATTTGTGAGACGCATCTTCTCAAATACAGAAACCAAGCACAGAGCCACACAAGGTTCCAATGGTTCAGCTCTGGACAGTACTTAGAAGCAGAGAGATACTTTGTTCTGAACTTCACAAATGTTTATCGTATTTTTCAACGTGAAGAATATTTAACTCACCTTGGTTGTTGTACACGTGGCCAGACACACAGACTCTGGAACATCCACTTTGCTGTAGCTGGTTTAGTCTTTTCTCTACAATCTCTGTGACATCCACAAAATTTTCATCAAACCCAAGCCTTTCCACCAGAGGACAAAATTCCCCCAACAACTCTAGGAGGAAAAGATACCCAAGGATAAAATGCACACAACTGTTACTTTGAGGTTTTCACGTTTGCATCAGTCCATGGCCGATTTCCCATGGATTCAAGTAGGACACTTGCACAAAGAGAAACCGTGTTCTCTTCCAGATAAAATAACAAGGCACTTATTTTAGCAAAGGTGAAGAAGAGTATTTCTTCAGCCCACAACTACCTCCGTCATCGGCTTTTCTTTTCCCCAAATCTCTTCTTTCTTTCCTCATTTCTTTTTGAAATTACAGTTCTTAACCTCTGCAGTACTTTCCCCTGAGGAAATCTGCTTCCCAGCTAGGCGGGCTTTCACTTTTAGGTTATTACTATTTCACCTGCTCCCACTGCTAATGATAAAAGCAGTAATCAATGGCAATGCTGCCATGTCACTTAATTAAGAGATATTGGTGAAGTTCACCCACTTCGAGGGCTTCAGCATTCTGCTCTCCCTTGTTTCACATTTGGAAATATATTATTGCAGTCAGTATTTAAATAAGAAAAATTGTTCCTAAAGAACTACATGGGCATAATCCTAACATGTAAGATCAATGTCATACGTTTATAGTGTCTGACCCAGACTGCAACCAAGTCTGATCACTTACTTTATGAAATACTGACATTTTATGACTAAGTATTATCACCATGGTACGAGACTCATTCTAGTAAGAACTTTTAGAGTGGGAAAGTGTCGTATACTGTTACACACGTGTCCGTGTGCACACAGAGTTTAACAAAAAGTGTTTGTCCTCTATTGAAAAATTGGTAATTTTGTACCTGTAACCTTGTACGACGTTTCCCTGTATGGAGTTAGATCTTCTCCGTTAACCAGTGTCAGCTGAGGAACCTTCTCTTTAGCATCCCTCACAGACATCAGTTTCTTCACTCCACATTTTCTGGCTTCATAGTTACAGGTAACTACAATGTTTTTCTGTTGCACACCTAAAAATAAAAGTTAAATGTTTTTTAAAGGTAGGTTTCTTGGTACTTCACAGAAGACTATCGTACTTTCAAGCTACTCCAAAGACTGAAGCACATGCTTTGATCAGAACGCAAGATCACAGAACAAGCGAAAAAACCAACACGACGGTTTTATTTTACAAGATTATGAGAAGGGCAGATCTTGATTTTGACTGCTGGACAGTAAAAACATTTTAAAACCTTATAGATATTTTTTTTCCCATTGAAATATCACTCTTAATTTTGTCCTTTTTCAGGCAATCTTACCCATGAAAGTGCTCTTTATGTAACAGTCATTTTACGCTGCACTTCCTCGACTGACTGGTGACATTCCCGACTTCTGGATGGAATGAAGCATGTTTTAGGCGTGATGTGTGAGAAGGCTCTGGCTCATCTGCGGGGCTCTGTGCCCACGTACGTTACGAACCAGCTTCGATCCCCAGAACTGCTCAGACATGTCAGTGAGTGCCTGTACTTGTGCTCACCAGGATTTATTCATCTCGTAGTAACGGCCACATGGAGTCTCATGGCGGTGGCTACAGCGCCGGTGTGACTGCCTGTGTCTCACCACGCAACCAGCCCCTGAGCTCATTCCTGTCCCTGATTTCTGGCCGAACACACATAATCCCCAAATTAACAGCAAAGGAACTCATACCTAAAGGCTTGTCTCTTAACTCGGGGTTACGGATCGTTTCTACTTGCGCATAGAAGCAGTCCAGGTCGAGGTGCACAATCACCCTGCGCCCCGTGCTTCTGGCCGGCGCAGCCTTGGCTGCAAGGGAGCAAATGAAAAGGTTACAAATTACGAGCCGCCTTACGTGTGGTATAACGATTTTTTTTTTCTAAATTAATCCATACTAAGGTATTACAAGAAGAATATAAAGTTTACAAGCTTTATACTAACTCTCGGCCTGCGTTAATTCCAGGATTACTTATGAGCACAAGTCACCCACAGCAACTCAGCTCACTTCTAAACGTTTTTTGGGGGCCAGTGGCATTTCTTTTCCAACGAACCATTCCAAAACCTGGCTTTACTCATAAAATATCCTTTCAGGCCGCAACACGGAAACACCTTTTTAATACATTTCTGTAAAACACTCTGTCTTTAACTCTGCTAGGGCAGCCCTGGCAGCCATCGGCCATTCCCCACCCCGCCGACACCCAGCTCCCTTCAGCGCCGCCGCCATTGCTGCTCACACGGGGCGGGCGAGGCGGCCGCGCCGCCCGGCTGCGGGCGAAGCCAGTCCTCCTCCTCCTCCTCCTCCTCCTCCCGGGGCTGCTGCTGCGGCGGCTGCGGCCGCTCCGTGGGCGGCGGGCCGGGCTCCATGCCGCCCGGGGCCTGACTCACCCGCCGCTCCGGGCCGCGCTCCCGCCGCTCCCCCCGCCCCGCGCCCGCCCCGCCGCCGTGCCGGCAGCGCCGCGCAGGTCCTAGCGCCGCCGCCCCCCGGGGAGAGCCGCGGCCTCCGCCGGGCGCCTGCCAGGCCGCCGAGCCCCGAGGGGAGACGCGGGGACGGAGCCCTCCGGCGGCGGGAGAGGCGGTGGCTCCGTGACGGGACCACCGGGTGTCGGGCGGGTGGACCGGTGCCGGGAAGGCGGCGCGGTGGCCGGAGCGCGGAGGACTCGAATAAACTGAACGGGGCGGGTGGGGGGTTGCTCCGGGGAGGCGTTTTGTTCGGCGGAGAAAATGGGGTGAATTCGGGTTTACGGCAGAGCGGGTCCGCCGGCGGCCCCGACGCCGCGGCGCCTGCCCTCACAAGCGGGACCTGACGGACGGGGCCCCCGCGCCCCCGGCGAGCCCCAGCCCCGTCCCGCAGCGCGTCCCTCAGCCATGACAGCCCGTGCCCCCGCCCGCCCCGCCGCGGCCGCTCTGTCCCGCCTACGGCGCTCTCTATGGTCGGCGGGGCTGGCCGCTCCGGCCCCTCTAGGCCGCCGACACCGATTCCGGGGCTCGGCCGCGGAAGCGGGAGCCGGGCGAGGGCTCCGCCGGCTGCGCGCGCAGCCCGCGCTCCTGGCGCCCAGCAGCGCGCGGCGGCCGCCATCGCCAGGGGGTCCCGGCCCCGGCCGCCGCCGGGAACAATAAAGCTCTTGTTAAGAGCGCCGGGGGCCGGGCGAGCCCCTTCCCCGCTCCTCCCTCCTCCGCCTCCCGCCGCCGCCGCGGGCCCCGCGCCCGGTGGATGGAGAAGCAGGGCAGGATGGACTGCCCCGCGCTGCCCCCGGGCTGGAAGAAGGAAGAGGTGATCCGCAAGTCGGGCCTCAGCGCCGGCAAGAGCGATGTCTACTACTTCAGGTACGCCGCGCCGGCCCCCCTGACAGCCCCTCTCCACCCCCGGCGGGATGGGGCCGGTCCCGGCAGCGCTCCGCCGCCGCCGCCCCGCGCCCCGGCCCCGCCACCTGCTCCCTGCGCTCCCCCCTGTCAGGGGTGGCGGGGAGGATGGCGCCGGTCCCGCTCCCCCCTACCCCGCCTGTCAGAGGGCCGGTCCCCTCCTGTCGCCTGCCTGTCAGGGAGGCGCCGCTCCCCGCCCGCCCGCCGCGGCGGAGGGGCTCGGTCCGCGCCCGCCGACCGCCTGTCAGGGGCGGCGGGGAGGATGGCGCCGCTGCCCGCACGCCGCCGGCCGCCTGTCAGAGGGCCGGTCCCCTCCCGCCATGGCTCTGCCCTGTCAGGGGGTGAGGCCGGTCCGCTCCCGCCATGGCTCTGTGTCAGCGGGGTGAGGCCGGTGCCCTCCTGCCGTGGCTCTCCCCTGGCAGAGGGCCGGTCCCCTCCCGCCATGACTCCGTGTCAGGGGGGGCGAGGCCGGTGCCCTCCCGCCATGGCTCCCCGACAGGGCCCGCTGGCTGGACTGGGCCGGTCCCCTGCCGCCGCCGCTCGCATGACAGGGCCGGTGCCGGGCAGGGAGAAGAGGGGACAGACGGTCCCCGAGGTAGCCCAGCCCCGGGGGCGGCGGGGATGGCTCGGGCGCCGGCGGCGTGGGGGTCCCTGGGGCGAGCTGGGGGCCGGTGACCTCCCAGTGGAGCCCCGGGCAGCCGGCCGTGCCCCACACTCCGGAGGAGCCAGCGGTTGCGATGCCCCATGGACCCCAACCAGCCCTGGGCAGGCAGGGAGCTGGCAGGGCCGGTAAGGAGCCCTTCAGCCCGGTTTCCCTTTGGGAGAGGAGTGCTAGTGATAGCCCTCCCAGCCTAGCTTTTCAGTGGAGCAGGGTCAGCCTCAAGAGAACGCTCCCCCTGCACTTAAACTAAGTCAGAGTTGCCATAAGGCATCCTACCAAAATAGTTAGGTCATCGGTGGGGCGGGGGGGACACACGTACACCACACTGAATTAATTAGGAAGTTTACCATTAGTAACAAGAGTTGAAATTTTAGCAAAGTTAAGAGCGTGTGAAAATTGGAGAAGCCTTGCCGCTGCTAAATGTTCTTATTATTACTGCGCAGGTTATAGTAAAACCAAGAGAAGCAACAGCAACCTCATTTTGTTTCACCCTCCCGCTTGCTTTTGGAAACTGAAAAGGTAGTTCTTTTCTCAAGGCAGAAATGCAATAAATTCTGAAGTCTTGCTCCTAGGCCGTGCTTGTGTGAGTCCAGCCTGCTGCACAGCAGAGGAAGCTGTCTTCTGCAACGGCTAACCTCTTACCCACAGCACCTCTATTTATAGCTCTATATGCAGCTGATGAACCACACCTGAAACCTCTCCCTAACATCGCTGTTTCCGAGCAGGCCTCGCAGTCTCTCTCCTTTTGTTGGAGTGAATGGACTCAGTCTCTCCGCTGCCCAGCTGGAGGAGGGAGAAGTCATGCTTGCTCCCCCTCAGATACCAGCTCGTGGAAAAGTGGGTTTCTGCCAGTGTTGAATATGGCACCGCTTGACCCATCGCGCGTTGCTGCTAAACGAAATGTCTGACAAAAGCATTGCTTAGATGTGGAGGAGGAACGTTGATTTTTTTTCCTGAGCTTTTTGAATGAATCCGATTGAAAACTTTTTTTTAGACGAGTTCTGTTTTTGTCTTGCCGCCTTTGTCTGACTTGCGCTCCCAACCGTATGCTAATATTGCGGCAGATGATTGGGTAGCATCTGGCATCGCTGTCTAGCTCTTTGCATCTGCCTTTCCTTTCTGCGGTGCTGCCTCGTGAAGCCTGTCTGAAAAAGATCGCACTTGAGCCTACGGTTTGAATCCTGTTTTCTGGATGGGCCCTGGTTTTCTGCCGATTGCTAAACTGTACTTTCTGCGCAGGATTATTCTTTCCAGAATTAAATGCCAGACTTTTCTCAAGCCAGACAGTCACTGCTGACTATCTTGGAATATATTTAATGTAGAAGGCCCAAGTAACTTCAGCTATTTGCTCAGAATGACCTGTTTTAAAAACACGTGTTTAGCCACATGTTTGTCCTAGCAGAATGTAGGGGTGTCAGTGTTTTATGTAATAGAGATCCTTAATTAAACTATGAAAACATGGGGAAAATGCAGTAAGTTCTAGTATTTCCAGGTTTTCGGTTTTGCTTTGCAAAGAATGATATGTAACCTCATTAAGTTCATTAAGGCACCTGAGTTAGCTCACTAAAAACCTGAGGTTTATGTTTTTATGATTTCTTAAGGCTAGGAAAAAACCCAAAAGCGATTGGACAAAGCTTCATTTACTCTGATGGTCTAAATAATAATAGTAATTAAGAACAACTCTTGCAAGATTAGTACATGTTGCAATCTACCTGATTTGCATTTTGAAACTTGCCTGTTTCAGGACTGCTTTATGGTATTTTAGCATGTCACGCTTTGGTAAGATGTGAACCAGTTCCTCAGATAAAAGTAAAACGCTTCCAGTAGTTTCTGGTAGGATGGTTTTTGCCCCTCTTCACGTATATCCGTGAGTCTCCTGACCTTCATGATTATCATAAAAAAGCCATTAAAAGAGGGGTGTGGTGGAAATACTTCACAAATACCGTAGTAGATCAAAACACAGCTTTTGAGGTTAGCCCCCTCTCTGTAATGAGCTGAGCCTTCGTTCTTCAGATTTTGCCGCTGCTGTTGCCTAAAATCCTGTTAAGAAACTCTTTTAACGCAATTTTTGTTGAAGATGCAAGACTGTAATCTGCTCATCACCGACTCTAGAATTCTGTCTTTTTAATGTGGGAAAGTGGTAGGAATAAATGTTTCAAATTTTAGGACGCCTTCCAGCATGGTTAGCAGTGATGCAGATCTTCTGCCAAACAACCGCAAAATTGAAACTAAAAACTTACCAGGCAACTCATAGCTTAGAGTTTGTTGATTTCACTACAGATTACAGGTTTGGAAAAATAAGTAGTCGTTTATGTCTAGAGAAATAACTTCTGTACAGTAACAGGACTATTTCTGCACAACCAAAGTGAAACAAATAAAATGTGTTTTTATGGCTGCAGGCAGGACTGGCATAGGAAATTTATCTCTTTTTTTTTTTTTTTTTTTCCCCTTTTCATTCTGTTATAGCTATGAGGCAGATTTTAGCACTGCTATATTTAAAACAAATGAAAATCTGTTTTGATCCAGTAAGTAGAGCAGGCCAAATACATTCAGAAGAGTTATGTCACTCTAGCTCTGTTGGGGAAGAAAGAAAAAAAAAAGAAAAAAGAATGTTAATAAACACTACGTTGTTAAAATATGTAGTTGGGTACAAAGTGGGTTTTGGTTTGTGTGCCTTTTACAGACTAATATTCCCTAAAAGCCTGCATCGTCAGGATTTGGCATGGTCACTTAAAGAGCAATACCACCCTTTTTTGGCAACTGTAGGACAATGACGAAAATGTGCATTGCATTTTAATGTGTACGTCTTTGGAATAATTCACTTAAACTTCTAATGGCCTAATTTTATACAAACAGTCAGGAGGAATAGATTTCCATGTGCGTCGTGATTTGAGGATGCACAAGTGACGCCAGAGGCCTGGCTTGGCTGGCAGAATCCTTGTTGATGGTGATGGAGAAGTTCTTCTGGAGCCGAGTTTGAGAGAGGAAAGGATTGCTGCGTTTAGTAATATAAACTTATTTAGTCTAGGGACTAGCGCATTAAAAATCATGATACTGAATGTAGGACAAATGCAAAACTAGCACAGCGTTCTCAGAATAATAAATGCTTGGTTTAGACTCTAATCCACCCATCAGGCAGCTCCCTGGAAGGCTGTATGTGCAGTAGGTCTGGTGTGCGGTGCCTGTAGCGAATCCGGATGTTCTGTCTTAAGAGCAGGGAATGTTCACAGTGACAATGATACCAATTAAAATCAAGAAGAAGATTACGATGGTGCTGAGACAAAACCGTGTTCTTCTGAATCAGTTTGAGATTTTCCTCCAGGAATATACATGATCTTTTCCAGTTTAAAGAAGGTAGGAATTCTCTTAACGACTGTCTTGTCCAGACTATGAAGTGAATGCTCAAATTACAGCAAAGGCCATCTGAAAGGTAATTTTTGTTGATCCTCAAGAATAAGAAGGCCTCTTTCTGAATGGCTTGACTGTCTTTGCTACGAAGTCCTTTATAATGTCCTCCCCATATCTGCAGAGTGATAAGCTGAGAGTATTCTTTTACTTTGTCTACAGACAGGATGTTACATTTAAGGCTACACATCTGATTTTTCTTTTAAATCAAGCTGCCGTGCTTGTATGAATCATATTTCCAATTTGTCGTAACTACTGTTATCTTATTGTAATCAAAGTTACCTGAGAAACTGTACCTACACAATGAGCGTTTTTAAAGTGACTCTTTTGGTAGTAACCTATTTATTTAAGGCCTAATACTGTAGTAAATTTGCACCATGATTTTTTTAAAGTCTTATTTATTCAGTGTACTATGAGGTAGGGGGTGCTGCTGTCCTGTCAAAAGACTCAGTCATGCAAAAGTCTGAGTAAAGTGGGAACTTTGAACATGGCTATCTCAGCGTCTGATTTATTTACCGCTTCTTTTTTGTCGGTAAAAATCCCTTTAGTGTTTATAACTCCCTAGAGCGTTTACCTGTTTAAAAAATGTTCCTGAAACTCTGGCATGAAATTACTTTTCATAGCAGCAGCAAGTTAATATTCTATTTTGATGCATTTGTTCTTCGTGGGAAAAAAGCAAGCAAGGACTACTCTGCTTTTTTTCTAGTCGAGATTAAAAAAAGCCAAGTAGTTGACACCGCTTTCAGTGGGTTCTAATAGGCTGTTCAGTTTAACTACAAAAGCCTTTCCAGTATAGGTGTACCCGTGGGGCAAACAGACATCCCTTTGAAGTTTGTTTTGTGGTTTGACTGTAAGATAAATGCCGGAGAGTTTCCAGTGACAGTAGGACTAGTTTAATTCTGTGAGCTTATTTTTTACGCCCCCCCCCTTTTTTTTTTTTAAGGGAGACCTTTGCCTTTATCTTTAAAAGCGAGCAAGTCATGACTTCCTAAGTGATGCTCAATTGTGCTTATGTTATACATAGGCTTATTGGTTGGTTTTTTTTTGTTTCCAAAGGCAATTAGAACATAGAACAAGTCCTAATAGCGAGGTCTAAATTTTGGGAATGTACTTTAATTTCTGTGTAAGAAAAACATTGCTGCCATTAGCTGCTTGTTACTTTTTAGCGCTGCTCCTATTCTGTCTTTTTTCTGCAGTGCACCCACTTCAGGGGCTGGCCTTCATTGAGGAGAATTTTCAGTTGCCGCCTTCTCATCTCTTCTGCAAGTCGGCATCTTTTCTCCTTCGCTGCTCCCAACTATACTGCTTTTCTAAACTTAAATGAAAACCAACACAAGGCCAACGATAACAACGAACAAGTTAGCCCAAGTTTTCTTGTGTAGGCTTTCTCTGATCATCCTTAGGTTTTAGTTTGAATATTTTGGCTGCCTTTTGTTTTGCCTGTTGGCAGGAGAATGTAAAAAAGAAGTTTAACGGCTGTTATTTTGTATTTCCATGGCTCAATTATTTGCCTTGATCTCTGAAAATGCATGCTAACAATCTCCCCTACTTACGTGTGGGGAATGCTGGTTGAAGCATGCTGCCTAATAGGGTCTTAGTATGTAAAATAAATTTATTTTCTGTGTAGGGTGGATTAATCCTTGTTCTGAAAGATAATAACGATTATTATAAAGTCATAGTGGTAACTCTGACTTCGTTTTACGAGGGCAAAATGAATCAGTCCTCAGTCCCAGCAGACCTCATCAGGTTGTTTAGGAAACAGAAATAGATTCTCAAAAGTGAATACAAAACGTTTCCATAAGTAGAAGATTAAATAACAATCTCGAAATGAACCTTTTACAGTTAGTAAATTGGTGTCAATTGCTGTTGGTGCTTTAGTGTGGTGGTATGAACTGCATGTACTATTGTGTAAAAAAATACATTTTTGTTGCAAGCAAAATTAGATACCAAATGCAGAACTCCTTTGAAGGCATGAAAATGCATTATGTATTATGCCATTCATGTAGTGACTTCCTTACCGAATCTTTGAGTGTCTGTTTGAGTATTTGCAAATAAATCTTTCAGGAAAGCTATCTCCAACAATTGCAGAGCAGTTTTGGTATCCTGGTGAACTAATCTCTCATGTTCCCTTCGAGGTCAGCTATCTAGCAGGATTTGGTCAGCAGCTGTCCAATATTAGATTCCCTTGAACATAAGATCGAACAACTAATTTTATTGTGGTCTTATTTACTATTACAGCGTGAAATGCTCGGATATATTTCCAATCTCCTTACTTTCTTGGGCTTCATTCCCAACTTATGGAGGGGAGCGATCGGTAGAAACACTTTGCCTTGCTCTGCCTCTGTTAGGTAGCCAAATTAAGATGTCTTTAACCTGAATTGCCTTTTCAAAAGTGTTTAGCATTTTTCTTCCTCTTTGCTGGTGCGTGCCTGTAGGTGAGCCAACAGCCTGCCAGACGGGATCCTGAGAAAACAGGCCACCTTGGGATGGGTGACGTGCCTGATTTGTTTAGTCTGACCCCGCAGTGCTCTAGTAGAGGGTATAAATACTAAATTAAAGGAGTAAATTGTAGTTTTAATAGCCATGAAATCACACCTTCTCTTTTTTCAGTTTCTTATCATTTTAGCCACTGCTGCAAAACTGTGAAGCCAGAGCCGCTTTGAAAAGCGAGCCATTTCAAACTCGGAGAAGACAGCATGTTTTCCCTGTTATCACCTGCTGTTGGAGCAGCTAGCCTGCTGTGATTGAAATTTTCCTCAAAAATCTGTTTGGTGGGGAGAGTCAGCAAGGAAAAACTCAAAATTAAAAAAAAAAAAAAAAGGGGAAGTTTGCCAAAATTTTTTTTTTTTTGAAAGCAACCAAACCCAGAAATGTCTGCCAACAAGATTATTGTTTTAATAAGCTAGGCTACTATCTTGCCTGTAAACTTGCTGTGCATTTTGAACTGGGGAAGGGGCCAGATAGGCTTTGCTGTACGATAAAATTCAAGGTAACTTCCTTGTACGTTAATTAGCTCGCTCCGCTGCTTCCCAGGAAACATCTGAAAAGTGTCTTTTTTAATAAAGTTCCTTCCAAGCTCATTATACAACGTAATCACCTTCAACCCACTAAGAACTTCAATTTGTACAGCATGTGCATTTGCACAAGCGTATAGCTGGAGGTGAAGGGTTGTGTTCTTCGTTTAGTCTTGTCTAAAGTGATTTGAGCCGTGATAATGTCATTGAAAGAATAGGGTTTAGATGTTGTTGCACATCACCTCTTTTGAGGTCTGCTGTTTTTTGTTAATTGGTTGTGTCAAAAAAACGTTGTACGGTGTTTAATTTGACAGGATAAAGTTTAAGTGCTGATACGCATGTCTGCTATGGTAGAACTAAGTCTCTCAGGTGCACTAAATTTAATAATTTTGTTTGGAAATAAACCCTAGAAACTTCTAATTGAAGTTAACAGATTTTTTTTTAAAAAAACTATAGAAAGTTAACTGTCTTTAGGTAATACTAAATATTTGTAACTTCTGGTTAATGCTTATAAAAGTAACAGCCATACAACAATCTATTGTTGAAATTGTATTTGGAGATGTTCCTGTATAATCCCACATTTATTTTGCAACTCTTAATTGTCTCGATGTTGGGGCACGCTGCAGTTTGGTCAGACCAGAGGCTCCGCTATGTCACAGCACCCTGAAAGAACGCTTTCGCTTACTCCTTGTGACATGAAAGAAGGCAGTGTAAAATTAAGGAATATCCAGAACATGTGGATGAGGACAAAGTTTACTGGTTTCTCCTGTATCTGTGTAAAGTTTCCTTAAAATAACGTAGTGGTCCATGCTTCTGACTTTTGTAGCAGTTGAAATTTTAGAGTATGGGAACTCGGAGCAATGCATTTTAAAAATCTTCTGCAGCGAGTGGGACTTCAAAGTCTGAGCTTTCTACAACAGCCCTTTCAGTTTGACTTCTAAGGTATCTCCAGCGTATCATCCAGAGTGCCTTCCCAGGGAGAAGAAAGCTTTGTACCTCTCCTTCCACCTTTCTTTGCTACTCAAAACTAAATTTGAATTTAAGCTTGGTTTTAACACCTCCAGAAAAAAACTAACAGAAGAAGACGCTGTTTCTTAGTTTCAACCAAGATGTGTAAGTAGCAGGCTTTTATGTAGACATACTGGTTTCAATAGGTTCTATAACCTCACTCTTCTCCATTACTGCATGCTAGTTATTTAATAGACGTTCAAATAAAGCTGCTGCAAATAGGCCTTTTAGTTGACTTTTACCTCAATGGAGCTTTCTCTGCAGGTAGGAGAAAGCTTTGCAGCAGGAGCAGGTTAGAGATTGAAGATAATCTGGGAATGATTCAGAAATTAAGGCATTATTTCAGTGATTTGACAGCCTACAGGTTGGAAAATGGAAACGACTACAGGACTGGTAGCGAAAAAATGAATATATGTGAAAACTAAGATAGTTGGGGTGGAAATAAAGTTTTGAGTTTATTCCAATCCTTCCAGCTCACGTGTTCATCTCCCTCATAGAACAGGGGGAAGGTCTGACATACGAAATGACGAGTCTGGGCGGCATTGATAAAAACTGCAGCCTTGAAACTGAACGGAAGGCCAGTGGGTGTTTTGTTTGCCATCTGCTGAGGTTGACCCAGAAGGCTTCCAGAGCATGTACTTTCTCCAGTATTTTGACATCATATGAACTTGTTGAAACTCTGAAATGAAGTACAAGTAAGGATCGGGGCTTTTGTGGAAAATGGAATCAAATGAAATATGGTTTCATAGTAGAATTCAGTAGATTTTAGAGTTTGTGCCAAAATAATGTTCTGAAGTAAGCAGAAGGAAGGAGTGCCACTCAATCTGTTGGACTTTAGTGAACTGCACTTTCAGTTGTGTGTCATTCGATTTCATAGGAGCTGGAGAATGGAAAATACTACAGGTTTTGCAGCATGCTAAGGCGCAGGTTGAAGAGGAGTCAATAGTAGGTTATGATAAAACAAGGGCTTCTTGGTTGTTGTAAGGTACTAATGGAGTTGCATGGACAACGTTCTTGGAACCAGTCTGTTATTAATATCTGTGAACTTGGAAGCGTAAGTGGTGTGTGCTGCGTATCAGCAAGTTTCATACCTAGGACATCATCAGAACAAGTGAGGATCAGAAAATAATCAGGAGAAACTGAATGATTTTGACAGTAAGGGGGTGATTTAGGATGAAAATAAGCATGAATAGAAGACTGTGCACTTAAGGACTACGAAAAAGAATTCTGCTTTTTTGTCAGAGAGGGCAGGTGGTTGGTTCACCACTTGGAAGGAAAAGATGCATTGGCAATAACAGGAATGTAGTGGGATGTAAAGGAGTGACATACTGAAATAGCCTTTGAAATAGCTGTGGATTGAAATAGCCTTTAATACCCGCCCTACCGATGATCCATGCAGATGTTAGTATGGGAATTGGATCGTATACTTTGATTTGCTTTTGGATTACTGAACAAAACAAACAAACAAGAGCCACAAAATGTTAGGTGTGTAAATAATAGAATTTAAGAATGGTGGATGCATTTATAAAGTTTGCTTGTACTTGTGGAACCTGTTTTCAGAGCTCTGCAGGAAGAATTTGTAGTGAAGCTAGGCTGATAACTGCTCACTGCTGGAATTTTGGATTCCTTTGAGGGGTACACGAAGCATTTCTCCCCAGGGAACCTCAAGAGCAAAGATAGTAAAAAGAGTGTTGTCTTGATGACACAGTCTGTTGGCTTCTTACAACAGAAGGGGCTGATAGGGGAAAAATGGAAGATAGCATGTTTCATCTTTAGTACCGAAATTTGGATAGAATAGGAGAAGCAGCAGCATGTCCAATTTCTATATCCTTTTAGTAGTTACTTAGCTATGGGCTAAAATGACTGAGTGTATACAGGTTTTAATTTAAAAAAATATGCCTGGAACAGAGAATATTAACACCAACTTCAGAGTTTCATTGTTTTCTTCTTTTCGGTCAGTGGTTTGTGTTCATTAGGAAAGCTGGGAAGGCAATTCCGAACAGGAGGCTTTATTCAGTAAATTCAGCCCTTCCGCTCTGCTAGGAAACAGGGACAAGCAGCCAGCAATTCTTGACAAGGTTTTATCCTAAACTTTTCTTATAGGTGCCTGAATAGGAATGAAAGACAATGGGTCAGATTATTTTAATAGCAAACCTGCTTGCCCCACAAAAGACTTGCTCCGTCTCTGACCTTCAGTGCAGAATTTTCCTTACTGTTAACAAACCAGGGTGTTAATCTCGACTATCTAAAATAAAACTGGTGTTGTGTTTAGTTTGGCTTCTAGCGTAGCTTCAATTCTCAGTTTACGAGAAGTAGAAGGGAGTTTTGTGGTGGGATGTGTGTGTGTGTACGTATGTGTGGTGGGGGTGGTTTTTTTCCTTCCCACACCCATCCTTGAGGAGGTTAGCTTCAGATTGTGATCTGTTTTAAGTCTTTTTCTCCCACCCTTTACCTCTTGTTAATTATGTCTTTCCATATTTCTGGAGTCATTTAAATGACTTTGAAAAATGTTTGGCTTAATTAGCTATTTTTCCCAGAATTCAATACATATTCTTCTGTGGGGAAGTTCTTGCCTCAAGGTGTTTTTAAGTTTAAAAAAAACCCAACAAACCAAACACTTTGGAAAAGTGAAGAAAACAAAAATCTTCAGTAGTTTTCTGCAGAAAGGAAGTGGTGTGAAAATTCCTCTGAGCTCAGTTAACCTTTTGGGTTCCAGTAGTTGGGAGGATTTTGACATTTGGCTTGTTTCATTGGAGAGAAATTGTCATTAGACCAAGAGACTGTTGGCTTCACACGATGGGTATTTGCCATTTTCACGGCCATCTATGCTGAGAGGCTGTCAAAAACAGGTGTCGCAGTCTGAGTTTTACATAGCAGTTCTTAATAGATGATTTTCTGCCGAGCTTTTCAGTCTGGGGGCCGCGCCATGGTCCCTTCCAGTGAAAGGAACTATATGGCTTCTTGTCAGTAAGGTGCTTATTAACAATGACTTGCACATGGGGCAGTAAGTCTACAGGAAGCCCCACTGAGGTTGGTGAAAATATGTATGGATTAAATATGTATTTAGTGCAGGCGGTGTGTGCACAATGTGCGTGTGACTGTGTTTGAGTTGCTTGAGAACGAAACAGAGATGAGGGAACAGAAAGTTCTGTGATGTAAAGACTGGTAGAAATACCCCTTCCTTAGGATAACAGGAAATTAGATATTTGCTGATGCCACTCAAAAACATCAGCTGGGAATTTAGGGTAATAATAATTCCATAATTCCAAATGCAGATGATTTAAATAACTTCCCTACAACCGATTTGATTTGTTATGGTGGGATCTGTACACCCAATGGCAGCTTTGGACCTGTTTCATATTCTGCATCATCTTGCTTGCTGCTTGCTTGCTTGTTGCTCGGTTCCTTATCTGGCTTTGCTCGCCCGTCTGAGGGACGGAATCGCTAAAAGATGTCATGTCACCTCAAATCCTCATTCTGCCCATCTGTTTAATGCCTCGCTGTTTGATAGCTGCGAAGGGTTGCTGTTGAGTCTGGGTTGGCCTTAGCTAGCAATCAGTTTAAACCTTGCATACGGTCTTTACATTCATGCAGAGAGGGTCCTGCACTTGGCCACAGTCTGACATTTAGAGTCCTTATACTGGAATTTAGTGGAAATTAGCTGGACTGCTACCCCAGCTTCCCAAGATGTAGTGTATCCTACCGTCCAACAGCCTTACATATAAATTAAATCCAGTGCCAAGGATGGGAGTGATATGCAGAGGTTGGGCAGGTGTACCATCACCGATCAACACATCAACCAACATGCCACATGGAATAAAGATAACGGAAACTTTTTAGATAATTAACAAGGTATAAAACCTGTTATAAGAAGTCAAGGTTGTATCCTCTTGTACAACAAAACATACTAAAGTGTTTTCTTCTTTTTAGTCCAAGTGGTAAGAAGTTCAGAAGCAAGCCTCAGTTGGCAAGATACCTGGGAAACACTGTTGATCTCAGCAGTTTTGACTTCAGAACGGGAAAGATGATGCCCAGTAAATTGCAGAAGAACAAACAGAGACTAAGGAATGATTCTCTCAATCAAAATAAGGTTTGTTAGTAAATACTGTGTTTAAGGATATCCTAAGAATTTCCTTTCCTGTAGTTCATTTAGCAATTTCTTTTCTGCTTAAAGCAGTCTGCTTCTAAGATGTACATGTATGTTTAATTATTAGTAGTGGTAGAGATGTAAATTTATAAATAGAAGGAATACTCTGCTACTACCAAGGAAATATCAAGGTGAGGTTAAGTATGAATCCAAAGTTTGAGTAATTCAGGAGTTGGCTTGTGACTAAGAACCTCAGTGCTGGTCATCTACCTGAATGATATTCTTCTAAATGGGAAAAGTTAGGACTGTTGACACCAAGAGATTCTCCTGTGCAAGGCTTCAAATTTCTATGTTCATCTTCCTGTTCTGAGATGAAATAGTTCACATTTTTAACGTGTGCACTATGTGCCAGGAAGCTTGTTTTCTGAGGCAAATGCATTTATCTGTCCGAATCTGGCTGGCTGTGTACAACTTAACCAGGCCGGGTGTTTTTAAGGTTGGGCCTTTCTCAATTCATCTGATTGTTCCCTTATTGTCTATTGCTTTTTGAACAACAGTGTATCCTTTTGAATACTGAAGAAAATGTGTGTAGTAGATGAAAAATAAAAGACTGAAGCATACAGAAGTGAAATATAGCACACAGGGACATGACAAGGAAATTCAGCTGACTCTCAGATAATATGTTCCTGGACAAACTTTAGAAACCTCATACAACAGTTTGAAAGGATTTCTGTAACAACCTGCAGTGTTTTCTTTTTGAAGTGTTTTTATTCTTCAGGATTTCGTAACTTACAGTAGCACATGAAAAGACCTAACGAGTTATAGCTATGTCTTGTGCACTGATGTTTTTTGTCATCTGCCGTTTGTAATGTGTGAACCACACATTTCATGCTGATTTCTTTCTTTGTTTGGAGCACGTGTTCAAATTATTTCATATTTTCTTCCCACAGACATAAGACTTTCAAATAATAGGACATTTGGTGGTAGTCCAAGGAAAGGTTTTGGTTAGCCTCTTTGCATGAGCAGAAATTACAAAATTTGGTATATAATATCTGAATGAGTCTGTGCTCACTTGGCTTTCCCGGGATCTTAGATTACTTGAATGTTGCTCACGGTAGCTCTGTTAAATACACGATTAGAAATCAATGCCTTTTTTAGGTAAATACCATTTATTATAGCTAAGTGACTGAATGCGGAACTTGTGAGCTTTCAAGAATCGCTGCACTATGCTTGCGATAGTTAACAATGAGATTTCAAATTATTCCTGAAGTTTGTTTTCTTCCACAGACACTGAAAGAGAATAGTTGTGGCCGTCTTCTCCTCCGCCTTGCAGCTGGGGTCCATAAAAGACAGACTTGCCTAGGCAAGTTTGTGTATAAACTTGCTCATGTTTTATGGGTTGTTTGTTTTCGTACAAACAGTTTACCGCAAATGTTTCTAAATTCTTTGGCTCCCCTTGTGTTTCAAGAAGGAATATCAAAATATACTTGAGTCTTCTTTCTGGGACGTGTCTAGGCAGTGAGATTTATGCAGCTGGTGGATGGAAATTCTCTCTTGCCGTACTTCTAACTTTCGAGATTCTCGTCACTAGCAGATTAGAACTCAATGTCAGGATTGACATACTAATGCCACCTGGCGTAAAATGGCACTGAGGATAATATATGCTAATGAATGCTCTCCATTTTGTGATGGTAATGCACAACAGCGTACACGACACGGAAATAGTCTAGGAAAATCCTTATCTCCGATCTTCGCCTTCTGCATTCTTACTGCCCTTTCGGTATTGGCAATAAAGGTATATATTTGATAGATGTACTTACTTTAGAGCCGCAGGAGGAGTTTTTCTTCAGCCCATACTGATCTTGACACTGTTTTCTCTGTAAACATTTTTACCTTTCACTTGCAAATGAAGTCGCTTTATTTATATGAAGTGCTTTTGGAGAGATAATGAAATCAGGAATACAATTGAATATGGATCCAGTAGATACAGCATACTGCTCTGCTTACAAAAATATGCTTATCAATTCTTTCTATTGAAAAGAAAACATAATAGAGAGTGCTGGTTAAACGTGCTGGCTGGTTATAAGTGTCTCCTTAGGTTAAAGGATGGATTAGGTTAATGGAAATACATTGCTGAGTTTTTATAACATTTTTATGTCCGGGGCACATTGATGCTTCTGGAAATACATGTCAGTGGACTGAAATTCTTTTGGAAACCATTGTGGGAGGATAAAATACTCCTAATGAGTAAAAATAAGCAGAGAACGTTGATATTTCTGCTGTCTGATACATTGCTATAGTTCCCAGAGTAGGAAGAGATTTTGTTTCATGATAACAGTCAAGCAATGGAAAAGCCCAAAGTATGTCTGTGTTTCTGAAGGCTGAAGTTTTGTAGGTGTGCCTAAAAGTGAATATTCTGAGCTTAATCGCCATCTGAAACGAAGTAATCTGTGGCTGACATGTGAAATATGTAGATAGTGTCTTGGTCGTGAGGATCTTTGTTACTTATTTCTATTAGGATGTACTTGAAGCTTTTCCTTTGTCATGGATAAATCTTATGTATGGCTGGCTTATGATTTGTTGTGAAAAAGAATTTCTCGGAATATGAGTCGCCTCCTGTTAAAATATGGTAATTTTTTTCCCTGTACATCTGAAGATCTGCAGGTGCTGGAGATGGGTGAGCTTTGCAAGTTTCTGTACTAAAGAGTTTACATCTGTTGTTTAAAACTCAGTGCCGCAAATGAGAGACTGTTTATTTAGGATGAGATCAGAAAGCCCAGATGTGACTACGATTAGAAAGGAAATAAAGTAGGAAAGTAGGAAGGTTGTAATTACAGTACTTAGGAATTGATCTGTTCTTAGTGTAAACAGTTTATCCTATTTTCTAGTATGTAGCCTTGATAAAAAGTATATGGGATATCCACTGCTTGAACCTGTATTTCCTGCATAGTTCGTAACTCATCAGAGTTTCACTTTAATTCTGGGGGCCATATCATTAATATAGCTGAATTTTCTTAAGTTCTCACACTGCCTGAAGGAATCTCCCTTTTTATTTTTCTAAGTTTAACGGATTTATGTTTTAACTTCTCTTTAAGGCCAAAAGGAACCTGTAAATATTTTTCGTGAACTTGAAATGAAGACCTTTGTTCTAGAAATGTTTGCTAAACCAGATTTTTCATATGGCAGATGGCTCTGTAATGTTATTGGTTTTCTCAGTTTTAATAGCTATTTCACCACTAATACTGATGCTACTGCCCAGAATGCCCTGGGGGCACGGACTTCAAAGCGTCAAGTAGTACTTTGAACGTAATGTCACAAGATCAGGGGATGCGAAGCTTGTAGGATAGGCAAGGTCTATCAGGGTTCTGGACTGAATTAAGTTACGTGGTTTGAGGAAAGCTCATTGTCAAAACACTTTGTGCAAATATAAGTACAGGCGATTACTGTCTAGCTCTGGTTGGTGATTCTGTGCTCATCAGAGATGTTTTCATTATATATGAAAAAGTCTAACGTTGGGCTTACTATTGTCATCATCGGGGGGAAAAAAGTTTGAGCCCATAACCAGTATCCATCAAAGTATCTGAAAGTATTTTTCTAGCGTACTGGGTCTTCCTGGGTGAAACATTAGGAGAAGACTGATGTCTAGATTTATTTATAAGCTTAGATTCTCACTTTTGCTTTGTATAAAAAGGTCTGATGACTTCCGTGCTAATTGAACGGTAATTTCTCTGTTTGGTTAAAGCTATGAAGTGTCATCAGGCAGAAGTACTTATGCCCTGTTGCCGTTTGCTCTGACCACGGAAACCCTGGTCCCAGTTCGACGAGCATCAACAGTGTGTTAGGGATGGAGCCAAAGGTGGAGATCTCTGAAGGTCTGCTGCTTTGCCCATTGGAAAGCAGTAACATTGCAAGACATGGAGACTAGTTAGTTTCTGGCTGTAAGTTTATAAACCACAAATGAATGAATTTCTGAAGAAAACTTCCATTGGGATTTGTGATTTTAGCCTTATTATATTTTAAAGAGTTAACTGCTACCTGGAAATGATGAAGAAAAGGGACACGTAAAATAACGAGGTATATTTAAAGGAGTGGTAGGAACAGAGACTTGTGATCAGAATTGCTCCCATTGAAAAGAATCAATTTCTAGAACTCTTTCAGAATTCACCTGTATGTTCTAGCCTTTTTTTTCTGTTGGTCTGGAAAACTGTTTTTGTTCTTATGGGAGCATGCGCAAATGAGTATTAAGCAAGGATTCCCAAAATGCTACGGCGCTAATTTATAAAATGAGTGTATGGATAGAGTCATACTGTTGAATAGCTAAGAATATGCATAGTGCTCTTGATAGATCACCTTCTTTACCATCATTTAGATTATCTTGAGATGCCTAGATAAATATGAAGCGCTATTCTTATGTTTCTTCCTATCAATTACATTCCTTAGAATTACGTGGAGGAATTCCTTATTTTTTTCTACCAGGAAGGATCTAATAGTGCCATGTCATCCTGGAGAGGTTATAGAAAGAGGCTCTTCCCTTGCCTCTCCCCCGACCCAACAGAAGTATCGAGCAGTTGGATAGGAGCAGCCAATATAATAACCACTGTAGTGTGTAAGGATGTATTTTGGGATTAAGTGGCTTGCCTGCAGAATGGTGTTCATGATGAAGATTACTTTCTCTGGAGTGCAGAGATGATACTCTCTTTATTGCTGGTTTATAGATTACGCACTGTACACGCATAGGAAGAATGACTTCACACTCAGTTGCTCCTCAGCCATCCCCCTTGCAGTAACAGAGGTGTGCTAAAATACAGGACGTTCTGATGATGGAGGAACTACCCTGTCAGATTGCTCTAGCAAAGCTCCAAAAGGAGGGATACATACTTTTAAAATAAGAATTTAATCTGAGACAGATGCAGTGAAGAGATGGCTTATTACGTAATAAGCCTAAGCCCTTTCACGATATTTTTAATTTCATTTTTATGCAGATCATTAGAGAATATCTATAGTCAGTATTCTAGCTTTCAGCATCTGGAATTCCAGAGTGTTCAGTTTAGGAACAAACAATTTGTAAAGAAACATGTGCTCAAGGGTTCTTAACACAGCCTCTTTTATGAAGTCACGTTGTCCAGATCGTATAATCTAAATATGGAGGACTTGAAGATTGAGATTTAATTCCCTTTTCTAAGCCCAAGAGATTGCATTTTCTCACAAAATTAGGAGTCTAAGTAAATCCTAATGAAAACTTTTTTACCGTCATCCTTGGATGGATTCTAATATCGGTGTTCGTTGTGTAACTTCGGAGCTATGATCTCACAGCCAGTTATAAAGCTTCTGAGATCTGAAATACCGCATAATAACTTTTTTTCTTCCTTTTGAAGAAAGTAGAGGTAAACTTTTAAAAAGTAAAAGCTTAACCATTTTCCTTTGTGGGAAATTAGATACGGCAATTAACGTATTGAAGCGCTTAGCACTCTCCTGCAAAATAGAGAACACGCTGTTTGATACGCGTTCATTGGGAAAATGTGTATTTAAAATAAACAAAAATGTTTGTTTTAAGTATCTGTCTTGTGTGGATATAATCAGTTCACAAACCTGATAAAAACTAACTTTGTCAAAAGACTTGCTCAAGTTGATACAGTTTTAGATTCTTTCCAGAATAAATTCCTGCACTTAAGAATTGTTTGACGTAGGAATTGCTTAGGAAATTTGTGACCAAAGTTATGTAGGAAGTTGCTGTCCTTTAAGACTTGGAACTCTATAAACTATTTGCTACAAACATATTTTCATGAAGCTTTGGAGATTTCATTTTGACATCCGGTTGTGAAGCCGTCTTTTTTCAGAATGAACAATTAACATACATTTTAACAAAAGAAAAGATGAACTTTCAAGCGGTTTGATTCTTCCCAAGAAGGTGAAAATGTGTGGAGCCAGTTAAGTGTTATATATGTTTTTCTTTACAATGGATGACTCTAAAGGTTAGTTAAGAACAGCATTTAAGGGAAATCTTTACTCCAAAAAAGGCCTCCTTCTTTTGCACATCAGTAGAAGAGGGTGAATCCAAGTTTTGCATAAGTTTGGTTAAGTCACTTTTTTTCTTTTTTTAACAGGGAAAACCAGACTTAAATACAACTTTACCAATCAGGCAAACTGCATCAATTTTCAAGCAACCAGTCACCAAAGTTACCAATCATCCTAGTAACAAAGTAAGATCTGATCCCCAGCGAGTGACGGAGCAGCCGCGACAGGTAAGAATTAAATCTGTTTCCATTGTTACTGCTCAGAAAGCTGAAACAGTGTTCTTGTTTTCAGCTGGCTTCAATTACAGATGAGAATTCCTATCTTGAAGGTTACTTATAGACATGTGTGCAATACATACAATTTTAAAAAAAATACAGAAATAACAGTCAGTTCATATTGAGATTAATATTTCTTATTCCAAAACTTCATTCATATTTGATTACCACATTCCTCTTGAAATTCAGATGTACGCTGTACTGCTGCAATTGGGTATCAAATGTAAATTTTCATGTTCAGCTTCTTAATAGAAGTTTCTATAAAATACGCAGTTCTCATCAAGAAGTAATACTTCTCTTTTATATAGAAGAACTTTGTGCAAAATCAATAAAAATTTGTATTTTAAATCCCTCTTTTTTCACTCTGCTATAAATACAAACCACAGTAACATAAACTCATCTTACACAAGTTCTCCTTTGGCTGCTTTTCTTTATATCAATGACAGATCACTGGTTCACACAATCCTTTTTTGTTTGGTTTGGGTTTTTTTTAATGGGGAGGAGGCAGCTGAGAAGAAACGGAAATCTAGTTAATGAACGAATGATCGGCTAGATAGTGTAGTGTATATTGGATTGAGGTATTGTTTTTAAGTCTGCCTTGTATTTTTTGAGTCACAGCATTACTACCATCAAATTGAAACACCTTAATCTATCTTAGGAGTGCAGAGGTGAGAAGAAAATGCAGAGGCATGTTCAAATTTGTGTACGCTCGTATGTCACTAACTTTTAACCACATTTCCTTTGAAACTCAAGCTGTCTCTAATATTGCACTTTCAAACATCTTGAATGCTGTTCTTGTAAGAAATAACATAAGGAATTTAGACTCTGCATCCTCTAAATTCAGGTGAGAAAGAAAAAGAAGAAATATCGAGCCGTATTGGATCCTCTTGTTGAGATGTCTTTTAGCAAGATTTGAAGGCCTCAGCTAACCTCACTGTTGGTCCCGTGAAGTTCAACAGGGGCCATGTAAGTGTATCACGTTCAGATCTAAAAGATGCATAATTGCATGTGTCTATTGATTCTCTTCACATTCTTTGGGTTTTCCTTGTGAACTACTACACTCTGTGTGTCAGCAGTTTCCTTTTGGTCCTGTCTGCTGGAGCAGTAATAATCCCCAAAGCATATGAAAGTTATGGCACCTTTGTGGCAAGAGAAATGGATGTCTGGCAATTCATATCTTGATGGATTCCAAACCCTTTCACGCTTGCCTATTTCCTCCCTTTTTTTCTTTCTTCCAGAATCTTTTCTTCAAATAGACGGTAACTGAAATCTTTAGGAATGCATCCCTTGTCTTTTGAGAATGACTATCCAGTGAAGATTTGCAGAATAGGCTATTTTCAAACATACCCGAGTTAAATCTTTGCCTCCTTAAGAAAGGTTCTAACAGATTAAGCTGTAGCAAGGTCTTTGAGAATATATCATCTGCTGATCTCTGTGTCAGCATTCTTTTTCAATCAAATTCTTTTCTCCTTGCTTGCAACAGTATATCTTTGGAAGAGGCCGCTTTAAACACTGTTCTCATTCTGTATTGCCATACTTCATTTGGAAGAAACACTAGCTCTGTTTGCGTTAAGTGTGGAATAGTAAATCTCACGTATCTAACAGCAAAGCAAATCTTGGTGTGTCTTTCCCTTGCTTTTCTCCAAGCTAGAATGCTGCTTTGAGCTGTCTCCTGCTTTGTCATCGTTCTGAGTAATGGTGATTGACAGAGGTGGGGGACTTGGGAAAAGGAGAGATTGTTACAGTTGTTTTCACTGAAAATTTGAGTGAGTTTTCAGTAAAATTTTCATTAAAAAATCTGGAACAAAGCAATTTAATGTAGGTAGTATGCTGTCAGTTGCTGGAGAATCTTAAGCAAATTGACAGCTTTCATAAACAATTTGCAACGATCCGGTTTCTTTACGCACAGATTTCCATCACTCAATTATTGATATCTCTTTGGTGTTAGTAACCAAGAGCATGGAGGAACTCCAGTCATTGATCATGTGGGCACCCTATATATACATACATATCTGTCACTCGAGATACGATTGTTGGACAAACGTAGCCTTGCAAATGTGTTTGAATTCTCTTCCCCTCCAGTTAAAGCCTGTAGTTGCCTTACATAAAAAATCCCTACATGTGTCACTGTCTTCTCCTTCTCTGACACTCAGGTGTGCAAACATTCCTCTACATGGACTGTAAATATATCAGTGTTGGCTATTCAAGTGAATGCTGCAACACTGACTGTACTGCCTATTTGTATATAAAGCTTATTCAGTTACCACTTCCAGTGTCATTCCTCCCTGTTTCTTCAATCCTTGGCCCAGATCCCTTAAGGGATTTTTGCTTCGGTTAGCCAGCTCTGAAAGCTTTATGTGCTTCTATCTATTGTACCTCCCTTTTCAAAAGACAGTCGAACCAGAATTCCCTGAAAATTCTCTTTGGCCTGCCTCCTTACGTAGAGATCAAAATCAATGAGTAGTGTAGTTCCTTTGGCAGTCAGTAGTTTTTTTCATGACCTGAGAGGGAGAAGACATGCTTATTGGTGTTGGCAGGGAAGATGTTTGGCAGCGGCTCTTCTTTAAGCAGTAAACCCTGTGGTAGTTCTTGGAAAGATAAACTAATAACAGCTTGCCTATGATCTTCATATAGGTAAATCTGTCAATTAGAGCAGCGGAGCTTTGTGGCAACTGCTGGGTCCGTATATTCAGCTTGCTCGTTCATTCCACACAGGTGACACAAGGTTGTCTTAAGCCTTTTTCAAGCAACAGCTCTGCAAGACAGCATCTTAAAGCCATTCACAGCCATTCTTAAAGGTATTATAGATTAGTGATTATCAGAGTGGAGAACTTCACCCAAGAGAAAGTGGAAATGTTCTGGAGAACCCTGGAAGTGGGTAGTGTCAGAACTTGAGCTGTGTGTGTATGCAGGCATGCTCTGCAGGGTCTTCTAGTACGCACTAGACTTCTCTTAACTATGAGTCTTCTTCCTCTGTGTGGCTTTTCAAATACCGGTACCAGTCAATCCATGAAGATTTCTTGAATTCTTCATATCTAATCAAATTATAGGAGTATCTGTAAGTTCCTAAATAGCAAATCTCCTAGCCTCCATTGCATCTTTCTTCAAAGTGCTTTACTGTCTCTTTTTGAAGTATCAACCTGCTCAAAATATTTTGACTCTCCATAACCTTAATTAGGGTAGGTTTTCTTATTATTTCGGTGGCTTTGGGTTTCTTTCCCTTGCAGAGTCTACTGATAAACCGGTGTAAGAAAAGGAATCCTGAAAGATTGCTAGTGGGCCCTGCAAGGAAGAAAAAAAACCAAACCCAAACCCCCTTGGTTTGGCCTCCTCTCCACTGTTAGACTTAGTACGTTTTGATAAGGTACGATACATTCTTGATTAATTTAAGGGTAGTGGTTTGGATTTTAAAAAGTCAGATGAGCATTGCTGAAATTGAAACTGGACTTAGTGATGAATCAAAAAATCATGCAGCTGTATCTGTCATCTTACTCTTAAGTGGTGTTGAGTATTTTCTTAAAATCACTTTTTTTCTCCCTCATTCGTATTTAGCAAAAAAGCCACTAGATGTAGCAGTACTTCAGGGCACATTAATGCTCCACTTCTGCTTCTGGATTTGAGTATTCCTCAAGGAGAAGAGTGAATGTGAAGCAGAGGAAGTCCTGTAACTATCCAAAACTATTATAGGCAGTAAATCTTTTATGTAATCACTTAAACTGGAGTTAATTGCCTGTCAGGCGTTCCGTACCTAACTGGATCAACAGGAATGGTGCTGCAAATCAAACTTCTTTCTTACAGATCATTGCCTTTTGTACCTTGGTGCCTCCAAAAGGTCCAGGTCTGTGTCCTACGTAGAGCACTTACCTGCTTCTTCCTGTGTTAGAGCCTCTTGGTTCACGCTGTTCCACGCTTATTAACCTTTTACAGGGTTGCATACAAAACTCACTCTTTTACCTCTGTGTCCCAAATGTACCTGAGGTGTTGCTTTGGGAGAGGTTTGACTCCTGAGGACCCACTGATCACTAGTTAATTCTGATGTACGCTGTTGGTTGTGGTGGTAGAGATATTTGAAACCATACTGGTAAAGCTGATGTTTATGTACGCGGTAATCATAATGCTGAATTTGCAAAGCATTGACCTCCGGATCTTCCTGATACCTGTGGCTAATAACGTTCCATGAATATACCTCGAGTGTTTAAAAGAGGGCTATCCTTCTTTTCAAAGCTCATTTTGAGAAAATCAGGTAGTCGGTGTTACGTGATCTGATTCCTCTAGTTCTGTGGCAGACAACCGCCTTTAAAAACCACCTTAGGACAAATCTGAGTCTATTTTCTTTTTAAAAACACCTTAGGATAAACCTGATATATTTACTTATAACATCATCTATCTGTAGGCCAGAAGTACTCTTTAAAATTGATTTGAAAGTCTCTTTTATACTCACTGTCACATATTTTTGCAGTGGATTGTATTGTAATGGATTATTGAATAGCATTATATATGAAAAATTAAATCTGACCGTAGTCATTTTTTGGCATAAGGTATATGCAGTCTAAAAAGCCTAATTTATGAGAAAAATTGCAGGATGTCATTTTATGTATGTCTTCTTGTGAGCGGTTCTTAACAAGAAAGACACGTTTAGTTCTTAGCACTTTGTATTTTGTCAAATAGATGTGATTTTCTTTCCTGTGGATCAACTTAAAGGATAGGGTTGGAAATCTTCAGCTTCTTGGTTAATATCTGTTATAGAATTACCAAAAAGAGGGATGGAAGGAACCCAATGAGATTAAGTTTCATCTCCCTCTCCCGGGCAACTAAAGGAACGCTGAAATTTTGATTGGCTGCAGCAGAGCCGAGCAACTCAGCAACTGGATCTAAAAAGAGGAAAGAAGTTTCCCTGATTTCTGGAGAAATTCTCATTCCTTTCAAATTATTCCGTGGAGGCTTTGAAAAGATGTCTCTTTAATCATATTTCCTCATTTAACCGCCTGTAATGTCAATCACTTGAGCAGTTTCCCAAATGGTAACTGGCATTCTGGTCTCACCTATGTTTTAAGATGTTTTAAAGGCTAACAAAATTGCAGGCTGCCTGTGTCTGCAGTACAGTATAGATACGTTGACTGTATTTTATGTACAGACTTAAAAATCAGTCACCCTCCGAGCGTATGTGCTTTCATTTTAAAAATAACAGAATTGGAATGGTTTCCTTTCCAGCAAAAATTTCCTGTAGGCTTCCATTGCTTGAGCAACTGCAAATTGACTTCTATTTAGCTAAGGAAAAGGAGCAGCTCATAATATGTTTGTATTTGGTGGCTCTTGCAATAGAGAGGCTAATCTATCATTTCTTTGTTGTCTGAATGAGAAATAATAGTTGCTTAGGAGATTGTGTTTTTTACAGAGATTACGGGTTAGATTATAATTCACCATTAGTCACAAAGAGCTTTTCTTGGACAAGAAACAATTATGGAGGAAGCAATATTTTATAATTCTCCAAACAAAGAACTGCAGAAGCACAGCTGTAGTACAGCTCTGCCATTATGGAGTCGCGGAACAACAAGGAAGTGAAAATCCTGCTCCACCCTGGGGACTTTGGCGTTGCATTCCTCTGCTGCCTCCTCTGCCACAGGAAAAAACCCAGGGCTGCCCTTAGGATAGTAAGTTTGAGCGATAAGGGATACGTTTCTTGCTCGGCAGGAGGTTATTGCGTAACAGGTCACTTTTGGCATAATGCATATTGATTAATTTCCTGGTAAATGGAGCACTTGGCTGCTGGGTCTTTCTGAATCTGGAACATTCAAACCATCAGTAAATGAAGGACCTGGGTTTTAGGCTCTCTTCAGTGCGTGTTCGCTAACCACTACTTCAAACAAAACTGCGATAAAGCCATTTTTCATCCTCCAACAAGATGAATACCCATAACTGACTGATGAATCCTCGGAGTGGTTATTCATTTTGCATTAGTAATGAAACAGGACATCAAAACAATGATGAATCTTGAAATCCGGTTCTTCTCTCATGCCTTCCTATCCTGGTCCCGTCAGGATTCTCACTACTGAATAGCAGGGTCTCATCTTTGCTAATACTTCTTTCCTGGAGGCACGAATCTTGCTTTTCTGGCTGCACTGGTGCGTTCTCAGCAGGAGGAAGGAAGACTGGAACCTATCAGCCTGCCCTATCAGCCAGGGATTACGGTACTCTCCAGGGAACTCAAGCTGAGAAAAGCCCACAATCTGGATAACTCACTCCATTTTCCAAGGAAACCTCTAATTGTGCGGTAAAGTAAGGTTATTATGCAGAAGGTGGCCTCTGTTGCTGGCAGTCATTTATGGAATGGGAGTAGCTGCACTGCGTGAAGGGCTGTTGCTTGTTTTCTGAAACCCGGGTGGCTTTGGGCAGGAGACAAATGCCAAGGGGACAATCTGCCTAGGCCACGGCCTACAGATGCTGATGCCTAACTCAAACTAAATGGGATTTTTATGAATTGCTCCTAATTTTATTGCCTGATTCTCTGCTTAGCGGAACACAAAGCCTGTGAACCTGAGTTTTATTTTCTCTTTTTCTGTTCCCGCTCTCACTAATGGTGAGAGAGTTGCAAGTTAAATAATGTAAGCTATTTTTAGGGCAGATACTCTGCACGTCGAGACTTGCGTGATCTTTTTGAATGCGTATTCCGTTGCTGCGGAATGGTTGCGTCTTCATCATGTAAATGGAGTAACAGAAAAGCTTTTTCTGAATTTCTATCAGCAGCTTCCTTCCCTCTCTCTCTGTCCCTTAATAACTATTCCTGGTGCAGCTGGTAGGGAAATACTTGTCCAGGACTGATCCAGCTCAGAATCTTCAGTAGGATGCAGGAAAAAATAACAGGGGTTCAGAGGGGACTCGTAAGTTCAAGCTTCATAATAAAACTCGAGGAATGCGATTCATATCTGAGCAAAAAATTAGTAAGTGTGACTTGTGAGATCTGGGGAGATGAAAAGTTGGACCACCAGCATTGTCATTTGCAAATAACTGTATGTAATGGTGCTGGAAGCTTTGTGCGAGGAATATGCTTCGCTTCAGTCTTGTTTTAACAGGTGTGTCTAAGTGCCAAGTGCTTTTTTTTCTACCTGACATTGGCCTCAAAGTCATCTGAGGGGTTGATAGTTGTGTGGACTTTGCCCTGTGTTTGCAATCGGTGCTTAAAGAGCTGAGCGAGTGCTGGTGTCGGAAGCTCCACCTTCTCGATATTGCACTACGCTTTCCAAATCTTCTGAGCTTTCATATGGGTTAGTTGTCCTTCTTCAAGAACCTCTCTCTCCTACACAGGACCAAACTGTTCTCCTGATTACTCATTCCCTCTGTGGTGTGTACTGAGCTGATTTGAGTGGGAAACTGAAGAATCAAAAGCCAGAAATATTTGATTGTAGCTGGTGCTGTATTTGCTGCTGTAGACCCAATTAATTTTATCCTGCATGAAGAGAGGCTGTGCTTGTGTTTAGCTGTAGCATAAAAACATGGCTCGGATTTGGAGTTGGTGGCCCTTTTGTTTATTTCTAAAAGTCGACGAAATGCAGAAGGGGAACAAAGGGTGAATTCTTTTAACAGCGGAAAACATGAATAAGCTTTGTAGAGGCTTTATCAAGATGGGAAGCTAACCTCGTGATGAAATGTTGAATTGATAGGATTTTACTTTGACTTCGTTTATCTGAATCCTAATATTCCTGTTCGAATTTGGCTAGTGAGTTGCTGGGTTTGCCTTTGTGATGAAGGATTTCTTTAGCGTTCTAGACAGCTTTAAGGCGCTGCCATTTCATCCCCAGAGCCATAAGGACTGCTACAAGGCATCGAGAGTGCTTTCTTGGGGTGGGGGCTTGGCAATAGTGGCAAACAGCAGGAGCGAATGGCTGGGGGTACTAGATATTTACCATTTAACAGGGTAAAAGAGGCGCCTTGATGCTCAACTAACTGTGTAGCTCAAACCTGGGTTGGAATGTTGAAAATGAATTCTAGTTACAAGCGAGGAGTCAGTTTACTGGAAGCATTTGAAGTTTAAGTAGCTCTAGTAAAATGAGACGCAAGTGGAATGGGTATTTTCAAAAAGCTGTTAAATCACAGAGATATCAAGAACATGTGAAATGTAGTTCACAAAAAAACTGAAGAGCTTGCTTAGGTGATCCTGTGGGGGTTTTCTAAGCCACTTAGGTCTAAACTCGGTTACAAATGTGTCCTGTGGTCCAGAGAAGAGCACTAAAATAAGTAGGTCTCTATAAAATGGCATACTAATCTCTCAGGCAATACAAGTATCATTCAACCTACTGATTCACAAAGCTGTACAGACTTGTTGTGGAGATTATTGCGTTTTTCTTAGCATAACTGCATGGTATATTTTCCATCAGTAGTATACTCTTAATGCTAAGGTAGATACTCCTTGTTGCTTTTCTCTTTGCTGTTACTACCTCTGTATCTGAATTTTTTATTTTTTTTTTTGGAATAAGAATCATTGCTGTAAATGCTTCAGTTATGATGTCATGACACTAGCAATATAGGGTTCCATAGATGACGAAAGAGGATTTTCTAGCTGTTTCACTTCCAGTTTGAGAGCAGAATCTGACATTCGAAAGCCCTGCCTTCAACTGAGGCTTTTGGTTACCCAGCTGCAACCAAGAATTTCCTAGGAATGAGAATAACTGCATGTCTAGTTTTTTCTCTCAGGTTTTGGAGGCATGAAAAGAAATATATTTGTTTTTTCCCCCCTCCCTTATATCCTGCAGAAAAATCAAACTATTTCTGAATGCCCTTTCCCCAGGAAATTGCATAGCGACGTTCTTGCTTCCCTCCTTATTAAGATTGTTAAATGTAGCTTCCCAGGGAATGGAAATCAACTTTTTAACTAGCTTTCATCACTATCTTGTGAAATAGAAAAGCCCCATTTTAAAGAACAGACGTGGCTGATCTCCAGCCCAGAACTTCAGGAGGAGTCTTTGGACCACTAAGATCGGAGTGAGTAGGGAAATCTGGATCATTAAACAAAAATCTCTTAGGTTAAGAAACTGGTTTCTGTGAGAAACGGAAACGTTCCCAGCTACTAAACAAGACGATAGAAAGTAAAATGAAAGCTGTGATTCTATTTCCAGCTAAGTCGAGAGATCTATAGAGCGTCGGAAAGGGCGAGGTCGTGGAGCCAGCACAGCTCTGTAGCTGCTGGTTGGCGTTGCGGTTGGTGCTCCAGCGGGCAGAGCCGTCCCCAGTGCCTCAACACACACTGCATAATTCCATACAAGCACGTTCCCGATGGCTAAAACTCCATCAGCAGATGGAATATTACCTTTTTGGTAGCTTGTGACTGTTAGGTTGATTGTTTTGTAAGCTGGTAGGCACTGTCTGTCTTTTATTGTTCTGATGCTGTTTTGATCTTGAAGACTGTTTATTTCCATTAGCTGATTTAGGGGATTTTTTTAATTGTTTCTAATGAGCGATCTTCTTTTCTCTTTTTCAGCTTTTCTGGGAGAAAAGACTACAAGGCCTCAGCGCGTCGGATGTCAGCGAACAAATCATAAAATCCATGGAGCTACCTAAAGGTCTTCAAGGTATTGTGTTCACTTACTGCAGTTGCTTCAGATCCACCAAGTTGTTTGTGCTTAAAAAGGACAGAGTTTTTGATGCTCTTAACAAGTTTTCAGTTTACAGTCCGATTAAGTAAACTTCAAGTTGTAAATGTTCTTGCTGACAAAATACCTCAGTCTCCAAAACTCTGCTTATTTTTAGTTCATTTATGTAGTTAATATAAACCACGCTTCAGAACTGCACTCTTATTGGTGAAAGTTGATCTAAAGTATGTTTGAGTCATAGTTCAAAATTAATAACTTTGTTCCACTGCTTGGGAGATTTTCTCAGGAATTTGAGGGTTGTAAAAATCTCCAGTGTTTATTTTCCAGAATTAATTTAATACTTTGTAGCATTAAAGCAAAGACTCTGCTGGCATGGATTAATACTGTGAAGCTGCAAAGGAACTATTTCAATATGTGACTCATAAATTTATGATGTGATCATCTTTATTAAAAAATTAATGATGTTGTGATTGCTAGTGTAAGCAAAAAACCTAGCCAATTTTAGAAATGAGATGCCTTTTGAAACGCTAACTTACACTTAACTGAGAACTGTGCTATTACAAAGCCATTTTTAAGAACTTGCATTTAACTGTTTAGACGATACAGCCACGTATCCGGTTGTATCGTGAGCGTACGTAACCTTACAAACCGAGAAGAGCTCTGCCGCTGGAAGTTGTATATGAAATGCGAATGGTAACTATTCAATTATCTTTGATTTAGGAGTTGGCCCGGGTAACAATGACGATACCCTGTTATCAGCTGTTGCTAGCGCTTTGCACACCAGTTCCGCGCCTATCACGGGGCAGCTCTCTGCAGCTGTTGAGAAGAACCCGGCCGTCTGGCTTAATACATCTCAACCCCTCTGCAAAGCATTCATAGTCACGGATGATGACATTAGGTAAGTTTTAGAAAGTCTTTGGAAAAACGAAAAGCAAGTTCAATTAGATTCCTTCCTGGCTCAGCGCAGTCCTGGAGATAACGGAAGAGAAGTGTCAACCTTTTTCTTGTACCTTTAGTTCAGTAACTTGAAAAAATGAAAACCTGGGTTCTTTCTTTGTGGTCAAAAAAGTAATATAAAATATTCACTAAGGTATGAGTCACAATCCACATTTTCTTCCCCAAGAGAATGCCCTAAACATTAAGCTGTAGTCATGATCAATATTGGCTTTTTTCCTTCCCATTTCTGGTTTGGTCAAGTTAATTTGTTGATCTCATTTAAAAAGTAAGTAATTTCAACAAAGGAGAATAAGAATATTCCCCTATAGCATATAGCTTTGTGGCTAATACACTCTTTTAAAGTGGGAGATCGGGATATGATATGAAGAGCACAGATAGATCTTTTCACATATGGGCAACGATTTTGGTTTTTTAATAGCTGCATTGTTAATTTTCTTCTCGAAGAAAAACTCATCCTTTTTTTGGATACTGAAAGCAGGCTCTCTGAGCGAAGAGACAGATTTCTTGTTGCACTGACTAATTGTCAGAGTGTGGCAAGACACAGGGCACAATCCCGTCATCCACTTATTTTTTAGTATTGCTTAACGTGAATCGACACGTGGGATGAAAATTGCATTTAGTATCACATTTTTGGTTAAATTCTAGGTTGCGTAGGGAAACTGAGGACCAAACTTGGATCTTGCCGCTTAGTGGAATTCACTCAGCACCAGAGTCCACTGCTATCACATTCTTTTCTAAGATGGCTAGCTGAAGCTCCTGCAGAGCTAGTGTGAGGTACAGAATTATCCGATTCCTGGTCCTTTGCTTAGGGATTTACGTTGCTTTATTTTCTTAAACATCAACTTGAAATGCTTTCAGAAGGTAAGCTCTTCTGGCTTTGTTACAGAAAGTTACAAGGCAGGATGAGAAACTTTCTGAGAGCTGTTGACAACGTTTATTTTTTATTGGAAACAAAATTACTTCTTTCCTATTCAGTTGTTTTTAGAAAGCAGATTCTGAATTCGTAGTCAGACAGTACTGACAACTCAGGCGGGACACAGATTCTGAACTGGGGCAGCTCTGCCTCTGTGAATATGCTGCCAGTTTGGTGCCTCTGATGGTTCGTGACTTCGTTGGCAGCTCACTCCGAAAGGATTAAATATTCTTAGAAGTTACCGTTTCACACTGTTTGTGCGAAGCTGGCTTTCATTTGAAAACCATCCAGAAAACGCATTGCATGAAGAAGCAGTATCAGAGTACAGCACCTGTTCTCACTAAGGAAAGCAATACAATTGCTTTTTGAATTTATATATTGCTAAGGAAAAAATTCACCATTGGGGATATCTGGTCAGGTACCAGCAGATATTCTCTTGTGCTATAAAATCTTCAGGGACATCATAGCAATTGTTTACATCTAATAAGCCAGCTGTCAGCTTGACTCGTGTTTAACTTGAAGTATTCACGGTCGTCTAATAATGGTAAATCTCTTTCATAATCAGAGTAAAATGCAAAATTTCCTTTTTTGGTTCAGCACGTTCACTAGGAAAACATTAAATAACCTCCCATAAACTCATGGTTAAGAAACAACCGTGCTTCCTTATCACTAGGGACAAGCACCTTTTTTTTTTTTTTTTTTTTTTTTTTTCTCAGCTGTGGGCTACACCTTCTGAATAGTTTTGGGCTTCTTAATGCTAGTCCTGTGAAAGGCAAGCGTGTAAAATGAGTATGGTGTGGGTCCCGGTGGTCTTTACAGCCAAGTATGAGCCTCCTGAGGCAGGCTTTTAGAATTCCCCATTTACTCTCTTGTCCTGTACTGAGATCATTTATCTTGAGACTTCTCTTTTAGCTCCTTTTCCGAGCAGCCTCTAGTTATGTTCTTTGTAACTGTGCCGTTGAGTCGCCTCCGTTTCCATGGAAGGCTGAGAGTGACAACCTTTGTGTCTCTGCTAGATAACTGCTTTAACCAGTTTCTCTCTTTTGGGATGAACTGGGGAATGCTGTCTTCTGAAAATAACAAATAGGTGGATTGTTTTTTCCAGTTGGATGAAGTTTTGCAATATATTATAAAATTCAGACTCACAGCTCTGTTCTGCTTCATACTCCATTCTGTCAGTCTTTTCAAATATCTCTCTCTTCAGTGGGATTTTCTAAAGCTGATAGTTTTCAGGGGATTTCTTTTCCTAAAGCATGTAAGTCGTTTCTGAAAATCCCACCTTTCAGTTTTCAACAGCCCTTTTCTCTTGCCCGGTTTAGGCTCTTTGCTGAGCACTTCCCATCACCCAGTGGGTTTTGTTCCTGAGCTTTCTCGGGTATCTCTGCAATTGCCCTTTTCAAATAGCATGGCAACGGGACTTCTGCATTTTCTTAGGGGTAGCCGTAACCTGTTAAATTTGCCACAGCGTAACAGTTAACGTAGTAGGTCTGGCTGTGTCGTGGCCCTGCACAGTAGTGGGTAAGAAAAAGTACCTCTTAATCTTAATCTTAACCTTAAAAGTAAGCTGCGTTTACCAGGAGACAGGAATGGAGAGTAATTCAAGTTTAATGCTCTCTAAGTTTGTTTGGCATGCGTTTAAGAACGTCTGAATCTTAAGCTATATGAACCTTGGTCCAAGCTAGTCAGCTGTAGCTTAGTCCCTCACAATATTCCTCAATACCCTATACACATCTCACTTTCGGTATGACGGACCAAAGCCGGTGAGAACTGTAATGTGCCAAAGGAAGAAAATGAGAGATGGAGAGTGTTTCCACAGTCTGAGCTCTCCTCAGGAGTAAGAAAATTGGAAGGTAAAGTCATGTGTGTTGCAGGGAGGCAAAACCCTAAATAATCCTTATCAATCTCGGCTACAAAATAAACTTTCTACCCTAGATCTAAAGAGGAATTTAACACAACGTGTGCCAGGAAAGCACGATAACTAGGCATCTGAGAGTTTCTGTAATTAGCATTTAGAGTATGCCATCTCAACAGTGCTTAATTTCTGCTGAGAGGCAAGGAGGAGATGGGAAAGATCTGTTGGAAGTGATGTGTTGGAGTGGTGTATGCATGGGGGGGAGTTACCAGATGCCCCTAAACCTGAGTTTAGTATAATATAGTAAATACAGTCAACATACCAGTAATTAATTCTCCTTTCAGCAGTGCTTCTCAGGTCTGGTTAGGGCAAGACTTCTGGAATCCCTGCTGCTGAGAAGCTCTAGAGTATGGGGGTTTTTTTAAAAACAGAGTAAATATTAATGTAAGCACTTACAGTGATGGCTCTTGATTAGAGTGTCTTCAAAAAATACTATATTTGAATGTACTGGAAGAGCAGGGGAAAAGGGGTATTGCCTCCCTCCCAACACAGAGGGAAGTGGAACTGGCATTCAGACAAGGACAAGTTGGTTCCGTGGATTTTTCCCATCTAATCTGACACCCATCCTACATGTAAAGATCCCTTTGTGTTTCTGCTGCAGCTAAGTGCTATTACTAGAAGTATATGGAGCACATATTGCAGTGCCAGCACATAAGGAACTGAATCAAATGGATCCTCGATAGGTTTAGCAATCTAGAAAAATAGATGGAGAGATCGGAGGGCAGGTTGGCGCAGCATCATAGTTTGGTGGCATACGGTAGTGTGGAATCACACGTGTCTTTAAAGCGTGCACTCATCGCTTAGTTGTGTGGGATGAGAAGAGTGCAGTTAGTGAGGACACATAAAATCGTGCTAAGCACTGGGGAAATGATCTGAATGCAGAGTTATCCACAATCCTGTGGAATAAAGCAGCTCTCCACTGAAAATAAGGTCAGAAGAAGAGGGGACACTCGTGGGCAGCACGCTTGCCTTCCCTGGCAGCACTGCTAACCCTGCTGACTTAAGGGGCTAAAGCAGTTTTGCTTAAAACTGCGGTGATAAACTAGTATAAGAAGTCAAATTCATCACATTGAATGGAGATGCTCTTAAGTCCTAGAGCTTTACTTAGTGTTAAAGATGGGCACTTTTTATTAGCTTTTATTAGTGTTTTCTTGCTGCTGGTTCTTAAACATTTGCTCTTGGTAGTTCATGTGCTTTGTAAGTCATATGACTTGTATAAATAAAGCTATGTTTTAATACTTTAAAACTGTTTGCTAGAAGAGCAGATTCTTCAGGACTGGGAGCTCTGTGAATTATTTGTTGGCTGTTCCCTGGGAGAACAACTAGCTGGCTGAAAATGTGGAAATGAGAACTGGGAAAAGCTATGTCTTCACGTGAGTTTGGAAAGCAAGTAGGGAGTAACCTCTGAAAAAGGCCACGTACACTGTAAATAGGAAACCTGGGCCCTTAATATCAGGAGTTAGTCCAAGATAAAATAAACTGGCCGTCGCTTCTGTGTTTTGTGAGAGTTAAACACTACAGCCATGTGTCCAAGATGGCAGGAAGGGGCATATTACAAATCAGGATAATGATTCTGAAATCTAGGACAGGCTGAGCTTACACTTCAGCATATGTTTTTCAAAACTTCATCAACATAGTTAAGCACATTTAAAAGAAAATCTCAAATATAGGAGCCTAATGAGGTGGTAAAGCTTATGATTGTTTCGTGCCCAACTCCTCAAAGCTGATATAAAAGATACTTGCCGGCCTTTATGTTAGATTCCATGTCTGGTCAACAAACTGAAGAGCAAAGCAGGGAAGGACCTTGTAGCACCAAGACTGAAAGTTCTGGATAAACATCTCGTGTGCTTTCTGGCAAGTGCATTCGCTGATACACGTTGATGTTATGAAATATTCACGGCCTGGAACGGGCCTCCTTTCTCGCCCAGTTCATGGCTTAATTCAGATTACTGAGTGGGCAGTAAGCACCCCGTGACTTTTTTGACAAAGGGAGGATTGATGATTACCCAGATCTTCGCTGGATATGTGATACTCCAGGGCTTTTCCAGGAGAAACACTTAAAATGCCCAGTGACCAGAACCTCATTCAAGGGACATTTACGTTTCATTCTTGATCCATTCTTTGTAAGAGTAGGGAAGCATCCCTACTGTATTTAGTTCATTGGAATTTTCTTTGTGCTCTAAAGGGGAGCTTGATAAAGATATTCCAGCAGCTTTCTTTGATTTGGTCATTCAAGCCCTTTTTCAAAACTGCTGTCGTTAAGCGTTCGGATTTATCATGTTCACATTTTTCGTGATAGCCTAAATTAGCCCTGAGTAAGGAACCACCAGGAATCTAGGGAAGGGATCGGCTGGTGTAAACGGCTATTGACTGGAGTCTGAAGCCTGTTGCGATGGAGTTTGGAGGCTGTGGATGGGGGAAAGATCCTACTGTCTTCAAGTCAAAATTCTAAAGCCAAAAAGGGGAAAAATAAAATACACTTCAACTATTTATTTTCCATAATCTTTGGCTAATTCGTGGTGTATTCCAACAGTGAGATGGTGACAACTTTTTATCACTGTTTTTTGGGTTTTTTTTAAGTTATATCTCAGCTTATGGGTGCTCTTGGGATCATTTTCGTTCAATTAACGAATACTGAATTTGCCACTCTATAATTTTATTTCTCCTTTGTCGCAGGCTCTGCGAAAAATAAGGCATCTTGGTTTATGGTCGGTTCTCTGCCCTGGGGTTTGAAAGATCACTCTCTAGGCATTGAAAGTCAACAGCTCTGGGACAATAAGTATATTGAAGATAGAAAATGAGGATAAGAAACCTCAGATAGAAGAGAGAAAACAAGATCTGTACTGAACCAGCTTGTTCTTTTTGTCTTCCTTTTGCTATCTCTGCAAGCAGACGGCCCCCTCAAAGTACTCGGGGAGTGCTGGTAGTGGTTGCAGCCGTAGAACTGAACAGCCTTCGAGGCTGGAGCTCCTCAGAGGCTTCTTCTGTGGAGCGTGTTGGGTACCCCTCCTGCTCTCCCCAGCTTTCGTGTTCTTCGTATCTCTCCTGCCATCCAATATAGCCACGGGGAGTTTGTGGCACTAACGAATGTTTTCCTGTGCCTGCTTCTGTTGAGTTCTGGACGGTTTAAAGCATATATTTTGTTTGAAGGTTTTCTTTTTTGGAAAACATAGCTTGATAGAACAAGTGGATTTTCATGTGAAAAAAAAACAACACTGGGTCTGATGCAGAATTTGTGTTCTCTTGGGAAAACTTGAAACGGGGACTTCTTGTTTTCTGGTAGCATTTGAAAGCTAAATATTACCTTCCAAAGTAAGCATTGAATCAAAATATTTTACATTTATATTGATATGGAGGTGGTATTTTTGAATTAACGTACCTCTGTGTTTCAGCAGAAGTTGCTGCCCTCTTAAATGCGTCACTGACTATTAGATAAGACTAACTAGATAGGTAGGAATAATTAATGAAATAAATGGGAACAGTGAAGCTCCTTGAGGTTCTTCCCCTGCACACACATTGTGTGCGACTTGGAGTTGGTTCTTTGAGCACTTTGGAACCTTCCCAGTGCCCCACCATCCCGTAAAGGTGCTCCTGGTATACACCCCCGTATGCTGGGAAAGAGGGAGGTTGCCTCAGATCTCCTTCACAGTGCTCCTGATGGGAATCTCCTGCTATGATTGTCGCTTATCCACCCTAAAATGTCTCTGCCCTAAAAATAAAAGGGGGAAAAAAAGAAAAAAGCCAGTCTGACAAAGATAGTCCAGTGGCATGCTGGTCCATTAACGTTCTGGTTGGTCTTTTCAAGTAGCTCATCTGGGAGTGGAGGATCGTATGTCGCTTTCAATCCTTCTGCCTCTGCATGAGGGAAAATAAACCCTTGGCGCTGAACCGGAGAGGTTTCTTCTGGCTCAGAGCGCTCTCAGTCTTAGTGCCCAGCACTCCCTGCGTCCCCGTGTGCGTGCGAAGGTAACACAGCTAGTCAATAAGGATTTAGAGGGGTGCCCCAAACACTGTCAGCGTTTAAGAGGGATTTGGACAATGCCCTTAATAACACGCTTTAACCTTTGGTCGGCCCTGGAGGGGTCAGGCAGTTGCACCGGATGATCCTTGTAGGTCCCTTCCAGCTGAAAATACTCTATCATATTCTGTTCTGAGTTGAAATAAGAGTTGAGAAACCAGTCCTGAGTCATTGTTTATGCCAGTGTTACGCTCACAGCCTACTCGTAGACGTGAAGGATTGACACCTCTGCCCCTTCTTCTCTTCTCTCCTTTCAGAAAACAAGAAGAGCGGGTGCAACAAGTGCGTAAAAAACTGGAGGAAGCACTAATGGCAGACATCTTGTCACGAGCGGCTGATACAACAAAAGATATAGAAGTAGAAATGGATAATGGAGATGAAGCATAAGAAGAAATCAGGTGAGTCAGATATAGACATGAACATCCTGATGTTAAATGCCACACAGATCACCAGGGAGGAAAAAACAGTGGCTTTCATCCTTCACAGCAAAGACCCAGTCTCTCGAAACCAGTGCAGGTGTATTTTCTGGCACTTGATTCTTGAGGCGAAACTGGGGTAAAGCAATCAAAGTAACCGGCCTTTTTCTCTTCTTCAAAATTTCAGTTGGTGAAATTACGCAACAAGTTCCTGAAACTTTTCTATTTATTTTTAAATGGATAATGCCTCTACAAATTAATTTTCCAAGGCTCCGCCTTGTATCTTATACCTGTTTATGGTACCAATCTGTCGATGGGCCGAACGCTTTCTTAAAAAACCTTTTTTTTTTTTTTTTTTTTTCCTTCATTATCTGTGGAAGAAGAAGAATTCATTCTCTCGTTTGCATTGAGCTCATGGTGCTCATGTATGAAAGTGCACGGCTTTGAGATCTGACCTTTTCACGAGGAGTTAGCTGAAGTTTTAACAACCAAGAATTCCATCTGGAGATGGTTGTGTAATTTTGAGGGAATTACTTTCTTTTTTTGTTGTTTTTTTTTTGGTTTTTTTTTTGTTCTGGAGTTAACTGCCCACAAGGGGAAAGAATATATATATTTCCTATTTGACAGATTGAAAGGAGTTAACTTTTATACAGCTCTGAATACTATATTCAGGTAACTTTTAGCCATGGGATGGAAGTTTCTGGGCTGTGACCTGCTTTAACACGGCTGCTGAACGTTCCAGCCTGGATTCAACCCTCTTCCTAACGCGCGGTCATTTTTATTCCTTATAGTGTCAGTGCAACATAAAGGGAAATTTGATCTTTAAGTTGTGGACAAGAGCCCTTTGCCAGTGTCGTTTACTGGCCACTCAACAGGCCAGTAGTCTTGGTGTTTTCCAGGCTGTTGGAATCTTTTAATTACTTTAAATGACCGCTATTTACTATTAAACGCTTCATCCCTGAGTATTTCTCCTAGAAAAGTCTAATTATGGATAACTTTGAAGGAAGCCAAGAAAGAACCTTGTTTTAAGATGTGAGATCTCAAAGCTTTGCCATTTCAGAATCAAAGTGGCATTTTGAGTCTTTAAATTTAGCATTAAATAATTATTTTGTAGCAGAGTCATGAATCTGGTGGTAGACGTGATTGGTTTTGCACTGCTGCTGTGGTTTCTCTGCCGAAATCAGTTGGATCAGGAGACCTTGAGTTCCATCAACTTGTGAATTCGTTACCTATTTACGCGTACATAGCCAACGGACGTGGAAACGTACACGTGTTGGCTACATTCTATAAAACGCCTTTTTTTTTTTGCCCCGGTGGCTTTAATTATAGCCTTGAGCAAGCTTTTTGAGCAGCTACGTCCACTCTACTGATTTTTTTGTTACCCACTTATGAACTATTTATGGGGTACTTCAAATACGGAGTGAAACCCGGCTCTAACTGCTCCGACAAAATCATTCTGCTGGATGTAACACCGGCCTTTGCTTTTCCAAAAGGGGTTGTTTCTTTCTCTTCTACAGGTACTTTTAACTGACTTATCCCAGGAGGAACTTCCTAAAAGACAGAGGCACTTTCTCCTTCGGTCTTTCGTTATAAGAAGAAACGGACCCATGCACATTTATATAGCTTTCTAATAGCATTAAAACCAATGCCTTTTTTAGACTCCTATTTTTTGATGTATATATCTTATTTGAAAAGCAACTTTATTTTGTGTCCTATGACTTAAAGTCCTTTTTTAAGTATCAGACGTTACCCTTAATCTAAAGCTGAGCTTTTGATGCCAGGTTGCAAACCTACTGGAATTATATTGCCTGTACTAAATATTTGTTTTTCCTGTGGTTTTTGGTAAGGATGGATCAGGAGAACAGAGTGATTTCCCAATTAAAGATTATTGTGACTCTGTATATAAACAGATTTTTATACCTATGGGTGAAAACACCTGTACATTCTTCCGTCATCACTGTAAAGATAAATAAATGATTATATTCCAAGCAAATTGGCGTGGTTTTGTGGTGTGGTTTTTTTTTTTTTTTCTGAAGTGGCTTCTCTCAGTTTATAATTGGGCAGAATAAAAGAGAATACTGGAAAAGACCAAGTTTTTTTCCCAGCCTGCTAAAACTCAGAAAGTAGAACTTGAGTGAAGAGGAGTGAAAACACGTCGCTGTTGATGGTGAGTTGAATTTAAAACCAGTTTGTTCTTGTTCTAATTCCAGAGCTGTGTCATGTAATTACTGGTGGAAGCGTTCATGAACGGGGACGTGAGTGACTTCTCCTGTGCAGTCTCATTTTAGGGGTGAAAATGCCAGGACGTTACTCGTCACACGGCTGCACGTTAAAGTGCAGTAAAGCCAGCACAGAAGTGGCTTTAAAAGGCTGACGGAGCTCCTCTGACATGTTGTTTTACTTCTTCATCTTGTCTCTCATTAATTTTTTCAGTGATTAACCACTGCAGGTAGCTGGAAAGCCTTGAGGGGAAGAAAATGCTTCTCTTTTTTTTTTTTTTAATGAAAAGATGTTTTCTGTCAAAACAAGGAAGCTTTGTATTAAAGCCCAAAGAAGTTTCCAAAGTTTGGACTCAAATTTGACAAGAGAATTTCCACTAATGTTTTCATCCCCTTTCTGTCAAAATCCTGGTTCTGGCGGAAGCCTTTCTTTCACCTGTTGGCAGCAAGATGGTATTTTGGTACTAAAAAGATGGATATTAATCCACGATGGTGATGCTTTAGTGATCCTTGGAGTGGTTTGGAATGATTTTCTGGGTTGAAGGGTATTTTTCTATCTGGAAATCAGCAAAACCACCGAGAGGGAAGGGCATCGCTGGCCTTTGGCTCCGAACCCTGGTGGATCTCGTGGCCCTGTCCTGGGCCACTGCTGCCCTTCCCTTCCCAACAGCGGCTGAACTGGGGAACTGGGGCTGGGGGTGCTTACAGGTTATTTAAGATATGAGATTCCACATCTTGACACCTCCACCCACGTCAGGATGTGTGAACCCTCGCTTCATGCACTGCACCAGGCTATTCCTTGGGCTCCCAACTGAGGCCATGCCACTTTTGAGAAAATAAATGCCAAATTCCGGGGCAGGAGGGAAAGAGTTGGAAGGGACCTTAAAACTCACCTAGTTCCAACCCCCCTGCCCCGGGCAGGGACACCTCCCTCCAGACCAGGTTACTCAAAGCCTTAGGACAGCATCTCTGCAAAGCGAGGGGTGTTTGGGATGCAGGAGAGGTTTCGGCACGTGGGTACGCATTGTCTTTCGCTCCACGTATCTTTTGAGGCAGATGTTGCTTAAAAGTAATGCAGTAGTCTTTTGGGGGCGCTAAAATTCTCTGCTAAAGTACACCTCAGCGAGATGAGCAGCTGCTTTTTCGTTGACTTTAGAAGAACCTAGGTGCAAGCTTTCACTTGTACATCTACACCAGAAAGACGGGCTTTTTCCTAGCTTTTCTGTCGAAAGTTTAATGACTTCTCCATTAAAGCTGAGCTCGCTTCATTGGTGCATCGCTGGTGGCATCTTCAGTGAGCTCCCAGCCTTAGGAGCTTCGTTCTGGTACTTCGTGCAGCTTTGGGTGCGTGGTCCAGCTTCACTGTCCCCGTCTGCACTCCTGTGTTGTCCTGAAGTCAATGAAATGCTAACGACCGAGTAGTCTGAACTGGAGACCTACTTAAAAAGGGATGTGTGGCAACGCGTTGTTTGGGACCGGGTAGGGATGGTACCCTTTTTTTCCAGCAGGATACCGATCGATTGGCCAGACCAGGTGGCCAGGCCCTTGCAGCATCGCAGGCAGGTGGCCGTCCCCAGGCTTCCCTACGGGAATCTTACGGATCCCCCAATTTGTGCCTCAAGCGGCGCGCTGCTGGGCGCCATCGCAGGCTCCCTCCTCTCTGCCCAGGCGGGGAGAGTGGGACAGCGGCGGGGACAGAGGCAGATGGAGCCGGCGCTTGTCCCCCTCCCTCGCCCCCGTCCGCCCGCTCCCCCCCCGCCCCGCGGAGATCGGCGGCCGGGGCCCGGCGCTGCCCGGGCGCCACGGAGGCAGTTGGGGCCGAAGCCTCTAGAGGTCGGTGCAGCTCAACCAATGTGCCGGCAGCTGCCTGCATCCCTGGCTGCTGCCTGTGTCCCAGGAGCTGCCTGCATCCCTGGCTGCTGCCTGTGTCCTGGGAGCTGCCTGCATCCTGGCTGCTGCCTGTGTCCTAGGAGCTGCCTGCATCCCTGGCTGCTGCCTGTGTCCTAGGAGCTGCCTGCATCCCTGGCTGCTGCCTGTGTCCCAGGAGCTGCCTGCATCCTGGCTGCTCCCTGTGTCCTAGGAGCTGCCTGCATCCCTGGCTGCTGCCTGTGTCCTAGGAGCTGCCTGCATCCCTGGCTGCTGCCTGTGTCCCAGGAGCTGCCTGCATCCTGGCTGCTCCCTGTGTCCTAGGAGCTGCCTGCATCCCTGGCTGCTGCCTGTGTCCCAGGAGCTGCCTGCATCCTGGCTGCTCCCTGTGTCCTAGGAGCTGCCTGCATCCCTGGCTGCTGCCTGTGTCCTGGGAGCTGCCTGCATCCCTGGCTGCTCCCTGTGTCCTAGGAGCTGCCTGCATCCCTGGCTGCTCCCTGTGTCCTAGGAGCTGCCTGCATCCCTGGCTGCTACCTCCATCCCGGAAGCTGCCTGCATCCCTGGCTGCTGCCTGTGTCCCAGGAGCTGCCTGCATCCCTGGCTGCTGCCTGGCCACTGCCTGCATCCCTGGCTGCTGCCTACATCCCAGGAGCTGCCTACATCCCAGGAGCTGCCTGCATCCCAGGAGCTCCCTGCATCCCTGGCTGCTGCCTGTATCCTGGGAGCATACTGCATCCCGGCAGCTGCCTGCATCCCAGCTGCTTCCTTCATCCCTGGGTGCTGCCTGCATCCCAGCCGCTGCCTGCATCCCAGCCGCTGCCTGCATCCCTGGCTGCTGCCTGCATCCCAGGAGCTGCCTGCATCCCGGCTGCTGCCTGCATCCCCGGCAGTGCAGGCAGCACGCAGCTCAGGCTTCCAAAGGGCAGCAGTTGTCCCAGCCCTGCCTGCAGAACTGGCACCAATCCCACCACCCCCCTGCCCAGGTGTGGGACCCTCCTGGGACCATCCCTGGGGATCGGAAAGAGCCCTGGGAAGCAAACTGAGTTTATCCGGCTCGCAGAGCATCCGCAGGCAGCCAGGCCGGCTGGAGAAACGGGGCAGGAATAGCTGCTTCCATGGGTGGTCCATGGGGAAGTACCGGGTACGGGACAGCAGCAATAGCTGAAGACAAATGTGTTGGAAACCCCTCTTTTCCAGTATTTTCGGACATGATGAAAACATGTCATTGTTTGCACATTAATTCCTAACTGTAACACTAATACACCGTAACAATTAACATTGCTCCTGCAACTTACACCGGGAACGTGTAACAGGACGGATGGCCAGGGTTTGGGCAGATTTTGGCCGTTTCCTTGGCAAATCCAGGAGCCTCCACAACACACCTGCAGCTCCTGAGGGAGTGATTTTTAGTTTGGCTTTTTATTTGGCTTTTTGGTTTGCAGGGAGCTGCGGGAATCGGGGTGTGCTGACAGCCGGTATTTAGGCACCTGCCGGGGCTGCAGGAGTTCAGCTGCTGCTGCAGTGCCTTACGCTCGCCGTATTTTAAAGATATTTCTGTTTTCCGATGCCCAAAGTCTTCGCCGAGCCTCTGCAAGCAGATTTAACCCCTCAGTGCGCAAACTGAAATGCTAGGGGAAAAATCACATGGAGTAGACCCATAACGAGAACAGATTTTCCTTGCTTGGAAAATAAACCTTCTGCCCCAAAACATTTTCAACCTGGGCCAGCGTCTCACCACCCTCCGAGTGAAAAATTTCTTCCTCAGATCTCATCTCAGTCTCCCCTCTTCCAGTTTAAAACCATTCCCCCTCATCCCATGGCTCCCCTCCCTGCTCCAGAGTCCCTCCCCAGCTTTCCTGGAGCCCCTTGAGGGACTGGCAGGGGCTGGAAGGTCTCCGCGGAGCCTTCTCTTCTCCAGGCTGAACCCCCCCAGCTCTCTCAGCCTGTCCTCCCAGCAGAGGGGCTCCAGCCCTCCCAGCATCTCCGGGGCCTCCTCTGGCCCCGCTCCAACAGCTCCGTGTCCTTCTGCTGTTGGTGCCCCAGAGCTGGAGGCAGCACTGCAGGGGGGTCTCCCCCGAGCGGAGCAGAGGGGCAGAATCCCCCCCCTCGCCCTGCTGCCCACGCTGCTGGGGATGCAGCCCAGGCTGCGGGGGGTTTCTGGGCTGCCAGCGCACATTGCTGGGGTGTGTTGAGCTTCTCATCCACCAACATCCCCCAGTCCTTCTCCTCAGGGCTGCTCTCCATCCCTTCATCCCCACTATTGATACTGGGGATTGCCCCGATCCACTTGGCCTTGTTGAACCTCATGAGGTTCTCGCGCACCCACTTCTTGAGCTTCTCCAGGTCCCCCGGGATGGCATCCCGTCCCTCCCCCCGGCACCGCACCACACAGCCCGGTGTCGTTCCTGCTCTATTCCATTCTATTCTCCTTGATAAAACGAGGCTCCAGAATGGATGACGATAAACCTTGAACAGCCAAGACTTACTTTTGAAATTCCATAAGCAACAGTCGAGGATAACGCAGAAGGGTTTGGGTCCTCTACTGAATTTTGAAGTTGGGTTTGAAAAAACTGCCCATGAAAGACTCTCTGAAAGGGTTCCGGGGGTTTAATCGAAAAAAATTTTTTTGGCACACGCATAAAAGCGTTGTTTTAAAAATTTCATTTTACACCCAAGTATTACAAAAATTGCACTCACACTTATTGGTTAGCCCGCTATAAACCCAACCGTCGATTATAAAAACTCCATAGGATTTTCCCACACAAATAAAGGTTCCGCGTTACACTGTGTGCCGGGAACGGGGGTTTTCGAATGACACGAACGTAACTGTGAGCACTGACTGAGCAAACGCCGGCCTCATACCAAAGGTAATTGATGATATTAATTACATCTTGCTTGAAACTCATAGAATGAGAGCTGTCGGAAAAAAAGTTATTTTCCGTGGAAATGTAAAACACTGACAATATTGATTCAGTTTAAGTGGGGTGATAAAAATTCTTCTGTCCTCAGAAGCCTGTTCTGCGTCCTTCTCTGTTCTTTTTCCCCCTCATCTTTTTCACCTTCTAATTTTTCTCTTTGCATTTTAATTCCGTTCTTCTATTACAAGCCAAAAAAATTGAAGTTCCGTTAGTTTTGGCCCTTACGCCCCAACCCTTGGAAAGGCAGAGCCGGTTTTCTTTAACGCTCCCTGTGAAGGCAGCGAGGTTCGGGAGCGCTCGTGCGCTGGGAAACGTCCCAAAATAGTTGTGCTGGAATAATTGTTGGAATAATTGTTCCCTAAGAGTTCTTTCGGTAAACCCTTGCATGAACCCTCGCAATCTGAAATCAGTAATTTTTATTTCCCCCCCCATCTGGAGGTGGCTCGAGCTAAACACAAAAAAAATAATCGTTACGGTCTGGAACAAATTTCCACGGGGGGCCTCCATGGGGAACCGCTTTTTGGGGAACAGTTAGTCCGTCGCCGGGCTGCTGGCAGACTTCCAAGCGCAGACAAGTCGTTATAGGGCGTCGTTTCATTTATTTGCCGAACAACCTCGCCAGCCCGGGGCACGTCGCGGCCGCAGGCTGGTGGCACCCAAAGGGGCTGTGAGCTTTGGCCGGACGGCGCGGGAGATCCCTGCCCGGGGGGGTCCCTGCAAAGCGATAGCCCCCGTTAGAGGATAATTCGGAGAGCTTTTATTTGGTTCCCGCCCTTGTTCATCACCCACAAGTGCTTAATTTTCTGCAGAGGGAGGGGACTCGTCCCAGTGAGCCCAGCACCGGTGGCGGCAGCTCCGGAGCAGCATCGTGCCCGTGTGGATCCCCGTGTGATCCGGGACTCCCAACCGCAGCCTGAGAGGTGGTTTTTAGAGCGATTCAGGGTGAAAACTGTCACCAGCGGCTTTAATCGTAAAAGCCAAATGCTACTCCTTTGGGATACAGGCTGAGAGAGCTGGGGGGGTTCAGCCTGGAGAAGAGAAGGCTCCGCAGAGACCTTCCAGCCCCTTCCAGACCCTCAAGGGGCTCCAGGAAAGCTGGGGAGGGACTCTGGAGCAGGGAGGGGAGCCACGGGACGAGGGGGAATGGTTTTAAACGGAAAGAGGGGAGATCTAGATGAGATATTGGGAAGAAATTGTTTGCTGTGAGGGTGGTGAGCCCCTGGCCCAGGTTGCCCAGAGAAGCTGTGGCTGCCCCATCCCTGGAGGGGTTCAAGGCCACGTTGGACGGGGCTTGGAGCAACCTGGGCTGGTGGGAGGTGTCCCTGCCCAGGGCAGGGGGTGGCACTGGGTGGGCTTTAAAGGTCCCTTCCAACCCAAACCAGTCAATGATTCTAGAACAGAAGAGAAGTGGAGATGCAGGTGCCGTTTTGCTGCGGCTGCCCCACCGCGGAGCATGCCCAGGGTGGGCAAGCAGAGAGGGGCCAGTCCGTGCCCCCTCGCCCAGGCAGTGCCTGAGTCCCACGCAGGACATGACGCCAGTGGGGTGGCTTTGCATCCCCAGGGATGTCAGACACTGGAAAACCTCACCACAGCCCTTGCTGCTATTTGTGCCGCAAGGGTTGGCCAGGGCTGCTCTTCTGCACGACCACTTGAATCCCAGCGCTGGATCGTATAGAATTCCCTCTGTATTTAAAGCTACACAAAGCGCTCTTTTTTCTTCCTGACAAGGACAATATTGCATTCCTCCAGCATTCACAGCCGGATTTTACCCTTTGATGCACTTCCAAGAGTGGGCCTGTGTGTGTCCGTGATGCATCTGCAACCTTCCGTCCTCTTAAAAGCAACCGTAGGGAGAACACTTTCCCACAATGACATCTCACCTGGGGTTTTCCGAGGCCGAATCCAGCAGCAATGTCCACAGCCTGGGACCATCCGCATCCATCCGAGGGGCGAATCTGTCCCTAAACCAGGGAGCGTGAAGAAATCGTGTGAGAGCATTTTATTAATGAGTCTTCAGATTTCTTGTTCTTTTCCGTTTTATGCCTGGAGTTCATGACCAGGAAAGTTATGGGGCAATAACTATGGAATTATTAAAAATGAAACGAGCTTGTGCAGTGGACTTATTTTACAGTACAGCTTGGGGACAGGAGAACCTTATAACTTCATAAGGTTATAGGCTTTAAAGAGCTTTAGAAGTTTTCTGAAAGTTTCACCATTTCATAAAAGGAAAGGAGGGAACGGGAAAAGTTTCTTCACAGGAACAGAAGTATCTAAGGAAAGAGCTGGGCTTGTCCCGGCTGTTTGAAGAGAAAAGAAAGAAAAGAAGAGAAACAGAGAACGAAGGTGGTGTCTGGAAGGGGAGCAAGATGAGTCCCTTTCTCCTCTCATTTGCCTCCGCATGTTCCCTCGGTGTTCCAGCAGGATCCTGGACATTATCCGGATGGATGTTAAACTCCTTGGTAATGAGAAGCCCTTGGAGACGGCAGGCTGTCAGGTCACCCATCTGATAGTACGGGATTGAGGCCTCCATTGCCTTGTAGAGCTACATCCAGCCTCGCTAGAAGACCCCACCCCACCGCTCTCATATCTACGACTCTTCAAGCAGTTATTGAAAACCACGTAGATCCATGAGGAACTTCGCCCTATAAGTATAGCCCAAAAGTCTGTTTTCTTACTTCACCCCCCTTTGTAACAGCTGAATGCTTTAGACTTGTACCATCACGGCCTTCACTCCCAGTTCCTGTGCTCCTCTTGAGTCCTCCGTGTACCGTCACCCCACATTACCTAATTTCCCACGTTCGGTTGCCATCCTAGTGGCTGCCAACTTTCTTCCTTTTGCTGGCCGCCTCTCCTTTCGATTCATCTCTGAAATGGATCCCCATTCACCGGGGAGAATGGGCTCATCGGTTTTTTACCAGTGCCAAAGAAAAGACTTTGGGCAATGCGTTTCGGTGCCCGATACTGCTCCCCTGCCTTGCTGGCATCACAGGGAACTGGGCGAGCGTTGGTGGGAATGGCGTTTCCCTCTGCTCCCCGGTGGCACTTAAATTCTATAACTACAGTGAGAATGTAAAGGTGAAAATATAACTGTAAAAATGAACACTAACAGAAAACATAACCTGACTACAGTGAAAATAGGAAATATAAACATATTTCCTGACGAAACGTCAAAGTTTTGTGGTTTTTTTCAATTTCTGGCCCTGAGTTTGTGCTTTCACCACCCACCACTAGGAGGGGGATCAGGGCCGTTCATTCCTCAGTGGGAAGGGAAGAGGGAGGCAGAGGTTTAACTATTTATTTTTTCCCCCCCCCCAAGTACAGGCTTTCCCTTTTGCTCCTAAAATTCTGAATCCTTTTTTTCGAAGATGCTGAGTAATTCACCGGGCGTGTGGCATCTGCCAGGCTCTGCGGGGCTGAACGTGGTGTCCGAAGTACCCTTCATTAAAGGCTTAAAATCGTCGTTTTTTGTTCTTGAAAATTGCGACGTGGGGCAGCCGCCCCAGCTCTCCTCGGAAGGCTGCAGATCTGACAATATTGACTTCTTGCACGTCTGCCTGTCTTTTCAGTAGCTAAAATATATTCCTTTATCCGTTAGCGTTCGCTACTACCAGCAATGGAAGAAAAACTTGCTTTGAATGATTTATTTGTCTCCGTTTGTTCTTGTTATTTGTGTGACTGCGTTTGAAATATCCCTCCTACCAGCAGGAGCAGTTTTATGCTGCGGCTTCCAGACTTAGACGATGTTTTGATGGACAGCCCAGCAGTTCTTTACAAAAGGCGGTCTGAATCAGGAGTTATAAAACGATGAGCATCGCAGTTTGCAGTTAGAGGGAGAGAGATGCCTTTTCTTCCCCAGAAAACACGCCTCGGGAGAAGGAAGATTCGAGCTAAACTAGGATAAGGGATTTATTTATATGTATTTTTTTTTTTCAAATGAGAAGCCTTACCAACATAAAAAAGGGGAAAACAAAGAAGAAAAAAAAAATACTCCCAGAAAAAAAAAAAAGAAAAAACCAGAAGTGCAGGAAACAAAAGCAGAGGTGTGTATGCAAGGATTAGAAGAAATACCTGGAAGCAGAAAGGAATTTTCATGGAGAGAAGGAGGAGCTGCAGTGAAAAGCAGAGATTTGCAAAGGCCCCTGGTGGTGACAGGCTGGTTTTAAAGTGACAATGATCAGTTTGGGCAAAGGCTCTTGGAAAAAGGCTGTAGATTTGGGGGGGGGAAGTGACTCAGCCTGTTAGTCAAGGCAGGTTTGGGAGCTCCTGGCCTTCTGCAAATGTCTTCCCATCAGGAGCCTGTATAAGTATGTGGTGTTGGCTGATAAGATAGCAGGCAGGAAGCTATTTTCTGATTTAGAGATTGTTAATCTCCCCAGTTCGACAGTTTTCGTGGCAGTTTGAAAAGTTTTAACAAGGCGTTTGGCGGAGCCGTTAGGCTTCGGATTGTTGAGGGGCAGATAAAGGACTTCGGACACTACAAATCCGAAATAACTCCTAGGGCTTGTGAGCTTTTGGCTAGTACCCGCTGTCAGATATCTATTCCGAATGAACGAATTTATTCTGAAAAGGCTGTGGGAAGGAGTGAGGACGGCATGGTGGGGAGGGGGTGCCGTACCCAAATGACATCAGCGCGTCCTTCTTTGGGGTGTTGCGCCCTTTGCGCTGGTTTGGGTAGGAAAAAAGGGATTTGACTCTTCTGGCCGAGTCTTTGTGTTGATTCAAAAGTGACAATGGTCAAGGCACGGAGCGAAGAAGAAGTGGAAATAAGTCTATAGCTGATCAGTGGTGGAGCGCCGTGGGCTCAGTGGGGGGACGGACCGGCACCCCCCAGGTCTGCTGCGGGAGACGGAGGTACCACGGGGAATTCGCAACTGCCGCTTTTATAGTGAGCAAAAGCGTTTGCAAACAGAACTGGGATAAATTCTGCAGACAATAATAAAGGAATTTGCCTCGCCCCTATTTTCTGCGCCGCTCAGATCCCTTAAACCAAAAGGATGGCCCTTTCCATTATTTTCTGTGTTGGGAAGGACGTTCGTTATCTCCTTTGGCAGAAACACCCCTTTCTCTGTCACCCGCGGTGTTACGCCGAAAGTCCCATCTTGGGGGTGGTTTTTCTGGGTGCGGGGGATGCTGTTTATATCCGTGGTGGAGCAGAAGCACGTGGTGGCCCCTCGTTGTGCCGCCTGGGGACCTCAGCCTCCTCCATCCCCTTAACATAGCGCTGGACGCTTTGTGCCAAAAGCTATTACTAGCGCTTTCCTGTTTATGTGATACGTTCACGTTTTCGTAATTAGGATGCTGCCTCTCCAAACTAACCCATCTATTCTGAGGGTTTATGGGAACAACCCGTACCACAGCGTGACTTCTGTGTCTGGCGTCTTGCTCCGTGGCGATGCTGCTGAACGTCTCCCAGCCACAGGGCTGGTACACCTTCACCTCTGCCCCAGCATCCGCTCCTTCCCTGAGGTTATTTTCCGCGGGTTTTTCATCCTTCCTCATCGTTCGTTCATTCTTTATTGTGTTTTTGTAATCAAAGATGTTGTAATCAAAGAGGTTCCCTTGTCCAGGTGGCATTCATTTCAGCCTCTGATTTCTTCGGCTCTGTTATCTCCGAGCAGTCCTGGGAAACGAAACCAGACAGAGATGCCAAAGAGGACAACTAGCCATTGCCCCAAATACAGGTCAAATCTCTTTGGTGATCTTATTTTTTTTTTAATTAACGGTTTAGCGCTATTAAACAAATGTCTATGCTGTAGCTGAAAGATAAATTAAGCGTGCTCAGCACTTGCTTAGGTCATCATAACATGTTTTTAAAATAAAAATAATCCATTTTTCTCTCAGCTTTCGAGTTGAAAAGGATAACGTCTTGATCTGCTGCTTACCTTACGCTGGCACTTACGCACACGATTGCCCTCAATGGCGTCACATCAGCGCGAGGGGAGACATTCTTCTCTAAAATCAAGGGCCAGGCCATAATTTAGTTCTCACTGACATAAACTTTGTCGTATTGTTCGTTATTCCGTTGAGCCACAAGGAGGTGCTCCTTGGGAATTCCCTTTCCCTGTGCGCGACGGCGGTGTTTAGGCGCAGGCGACAGCAGAAACGGGAATACAAGGGGAGTTCCGATTAATCGCGTGGCTTTCCTCTTCAGCTGAATGATGCATCTATTTAAAAAATATGTAATTTGCTTCCCTTACAGTGGGGCTCACCCAGACCCAAATAATTTCTCGATGTTGTGATTTCACTTGAATTCACCAGGAATAAGGACATCTTGACCGGAAGATGAGGATAGGCAGAAGAAGGTAGTCTATCTGAAGGAGAAATGAATTTGTTTTTGTCTCAGTGTTCAACAGAACAACTTGGAAACCACTTAATGGCTGCCTTGAATTAGGTTCGTATACAGTGCGTCTGATTTTATCCTTTCTAAGCGAACGCAGATTTTCTCAGGATTCTGTACGGACGCGGCGAAAGAAGATTCAATAACAATCACAGGGGAGCGTCTGAGGGGCTCGGGGCGAGATACGGAATATTCAGTTTAATTACATCAGTTCAATCCCACAAAGGCAGCGGGAGCTAAGTACCCCCGTTAAACACTTCGGAAACTTTCCTTCATTAAGACGCGGAACTTCACGAGGATGCTCTGGGATTACAGAACTACAGTGCAAGCGAGAACTGGGGCTGGGATCATTAATAGGAGATATTTCCAATAATTTTTACTTAAAGACAACCCCAAAGAATAAACGAGAGGCGTGAGACGTAGTCATTCACCTCATATCCCGTGTGTTTTTGTGGCTTCCTCCAGGCGTCTTTGTTGTTGTGGCGTTGAATAGCAATGATCAGCAAAGTCTCCTTAGCACAGAGGAGTACAGGATTTCACAACGAGCCAGTTCGGCAAATTAGTGCTTTCAGTCCATGTCAGAAATCCAACCGCCACGGCCTGACTGCGGGAAAGAACGAGCACGGAGCAGCAGTAAAATTGGCACCAAAGAATTTGACTGTAATCAAGTCGACCTGAATTATTGATGGGGAATAATAGAGTCAGCATTAGCTATATTACAGCAAGAGAGTTTGCTGTGGAGAAGAATAAAGATGTGGGTTTTCTTTAAGGCGCCAGAAAGTATACATTATTAGCAAACGTGCAAACGCATAAAAATCTCTTGCTAACGACAGCGACACGGTTCTGTCACGGTCCAGTTCTCAGGCCCCTGCCTTGGAAACCACAGCGATCTCCTAATGTAACCTCTTGTAATGGTTCCACGTGACGGGGAACGCCAGGCTGATGAGGATCCGTGTGCGTGCACCACATCCCGTGCCTGAGCTCTTTAAAGCTCAGTGTGTAGAACGGGGTACTCTCGATGAAAAATATAAGCAAGCAGAGTTAACGAGGAACACAGAGATAACAGCAAACACCTTTTCATCTTTAAAGTACACAATTAAATTGCACTTCAGTTAAATGGAGGTCTACTAAAATCCTATTTTACGGCATATTCTGAGGCATAGAATCATAGAATTGTCTAGGTTGGAAGGGACCTTTCAGATCATCGAGTCCAACCATCAACCTGACACTGACAAACTGCCACTAACCCACGTCCCTCAGCACCTCGTCTGCCCGGCTTTTAGATACCTCCAGGGATGGCGACTCCACCACTGCCCTGGGCAGCCTGTTCCAGTGTTTGACCACCCTTTCAGTGAGGAAATTCTTCCTAATCTGGAAAAAGTGTCTTTTGAACTAAGTAAAATGAGCCTTGGCGCAGGCAGCCTAAGCTCCCCTTCTGCAGAGATGAAAAGAGCTGGGTGGCTTCAGAGTTACGTTCAGATCACCCTGGATAGGTGGGATGAACCCCTCTCTGATGCTGCAGATGGCACAAGTACCGTGTGATTGTCTCAGGGTTGTTGTCCGTGGCCTGACAACAGGGATGAATCATTGGAACAGGCTGCCCAGGGAAGTGGTGGAAACATCATCCCTGGAGGTATTTAAAAGATGAGTAGACGTGGTGCTGAGGGACATGGGTTAGTGGTGGTTTTGTCAGTGTCAGGTTGGTGGTTGGACTTGATGATCTGAAAGGTCCCTTCCAACCCAGGCAATTCTATGATTCTGTGGTTTAGTCACAGATACACATCAGAGAGATGAACAGATTTCTGTTTGGGCACATCAACATTGTTTAATATGGGAGCATACCAAGGAAAGCATGAGGCAGAGCTGGTTCTTCTTGGAGATGGGGTGGTTCTTCTCAGTGGGATGAGTGCAGGATACACAACGCAGACAACCAAAAAGCCACGCGCAGGGTGGCTCCAGGGTTCTTCATTATTTGCTGATGAGTTTCTTCTCTTTCTAGCTTTCACCTGACAGGCTGCTCACCCGTCGGGTAGCACGTACAAAATCCTCTCATCTGAGGTGAGAAGTCACTGAGCTCATCTTCGCCATGGTGCTACCTCGCTGCCACCGAGCCTCGGGAGCCTCCAGCTCCACCTCGTGTGGGACGGGGATCGCTGTCTGTTTGACGCTCGCTGGACTTTAGCTCCACTGTGTTTTCATCACCCGCTTGCTAAATTTATGTTATTGCGTTGCACTTTAAATCTGTGCTTGTCACGGCGTGAGTTATTTGTGGTCCTCTCCTGGAGGATTTCCCCACATACTGCCACGGTCTTTGACATTTTCAGTAAATGAATAGAAATAGTGGAACTTTGGATGATTAAAATACTGTTTCTGAAGTAAGCATCAATCTGTTCTTATTTTACCCCTCGCAACGCACTTTCCATAACGTGCAACTCTGAGGAAAGGCTGTTTCAAATTGCATGCCCACGTCACCCGCCAGGGTCTGCTGATCACAGAATCACAGAGTGGCTGAGGTTGGAAGAGGCCTCTGGAGGTCATCTGGTCCAACCCCCTGCTCAAGCAGGGCCACATGGAACTGATTGCCCAGAACCACATCCAGGAGACTTTTGGATATCTCCAAGGATGGAGACTCCACAGCATCCCTGAGCAACCTGTGCCAGTGCTTGGTCACCCTCGTGACCTAATATGTTCCAGTTTGTGCCCATTGCTTTTGGTCCTGTCACTGGGCACCACTGCAAAGACCCTGGCTCCATCCTCTTCGCACCCTCCCTTCAGGTATTTGCCCACACTGATAAGATCTCCCCAAACCTTCCCTTCTCCAGGCTGAACAGCCCCAACTCTCTCAGCCTCTCCTCACAGGAGAGATGCTCCCGTCCCATCATCATCTTGGTGGCCCTTCATTGGGCTCTCTCCAGCGTGTCCATGTCTCTCTTGTACTGGGGAGCCCAGAACTGGGTCAAGGCAGGGGCTGGTGGCTTGTATCCCAATTGTCTTAATCAGAGTCAATAACAGATTTTCTAATCTGTGACCTCCTTGAGGGAACCTTGCTTTAGTTACAAGGAAAATGAGCTGAGCCAGGGATCAAAACCCCAGTAATTTTATAGTCTTAACTTCCTGTATTTTGTGGGATTAGGCAAAATCGATAATTTTGCTTGAGAGTAGATTTTATGGCTTAATTTCTTACTGCTTTTCCACTAGGAAGGAAGAAAAAAAGCTGTGTATATGAAAATCAACATAATAAACCATTATTGCTGGCACAAGAGACATTACGGTCTCTCTTGGAATAGCACAAATACATTAAAAATGTATTTAGATGCATTTAAACATGCATATTATTTCGCAGATGACTGTAATGGCTTCTTAGGAGCTATTAGGTTTTAGTATGCAAAAAACATGTTTATTTGTATGACTTTGAAGAACAGTATTTAACAAAAATTACAGCAACAGGCCCCTTAAGGTTTCATTACATAAATCTTAATTCAGGCATTTGGATTATTAATCCGAGAAAGTGCCATGGACCTAAATGACTCATTACACACATACTTTGCATCAGTTTATTAATAAACTCATAAATAGCCCATTATTATTAATTGGATTTTTCTGAAGCATCCAGATTTGCAATGTAAACAATGCACGTTGTGTGCCTCCAAAGCCTTTTCTCTTCATGTCCATGCCGCAAGTGAAGTTCGGAGAACATGGACTTCACGAAATGTCTCACTAAAAAGTGACACTTTGTAAAACGAAGAGGTCGCACTTGAATTAATGCTTGTAAGACATCAAGACTGGCTTCTAAACATTTTGTTACATGGACAAGGCAAAGCAGGGAGCAGGTGACCTCTGTTGTCCTGGAGGAAGAGGGAGGGATGGAAGGTTGTTGGGAGGGACATTGAGGATACCAGAGCATTTTCCTCATCTGGAGTTTTACTCTGCTGGTGGCAAAATTACGGCCAAGTCAAAATGCAAAGGGAGCCAATGGGTTGAATGTTTGGACAAAGAAAAGAAGGCAAGAAAAGGCCCAGAGGAAGAAAACACCACCTTCTTCATGGTCGAGGCATGAACTTGGAGTAAATGAGGTAGGGTGGAGCAGAACCCAAGTGACAACTGACCAACAGAAAGTTTGATAGTGCCTGATACTCTACTGCTCTTTTTAAGATCTGGACTTGGTGACATCGTTGCTTATATTTCTTTCCTCTTTGCATTGTAACGGTTGAGGCACTGAAATGAAATTTAATAAAAAAGAAATGGGAACAAAATCCTGCCTGGAGTTTTTATGGCTGAGCATAAACTTCTGAAAACAGAAGTGTATCATGCAGGGTTCTTCCCATAAAACCAGGCAGGCCGGCTCTTCTGCCAAGGGCAGAAGAAAAAAGGGAAGGTCTGAGGATTGACTATCGGAACAGAAAGATGCGTCCTGTTTTTCTGCATCCTTAGACCGACGGACAAAGGAGATCATGAGCCTCTTGGTTAGTAGGAGGGAACCAAAGTGTCTGCTTTTATCAGAAAAGGGAGAGGAAAGAAAAGCGAAGGTTCCACGAATGGAGAAAGTCAGATTTCTCTTTGAATTGCTGTGTGTTGACAGCTCCCACCTCACCATCCGCGCGCACGCAGACACAGAAAATGTCGGTGGGAAGAGTTTGTCACATAACGACAGCGTCGAAATAAACAGCGAGGCTGAGGCTGCCCGTGGAGCGCCCAGAGGTGGGTTTGGCTCTTGGGTACTTGTTCTCCAAATAAATGCTTTTTATTCTCCAGAAAGCACACCCTGTCAGGGTTGTCCTTAACATGGATGATGAGAAAGTGCTGTTAATGAAAGTCATTTATTTGCAGCTTCACTCAGTCAGACCTGCGCGTCCACCACCCCCCTAGCATACGTTTTGATACTTGACCATCTTCATGGCGAATTTTTTTCTTATTATATTTAATTGGAATTTTCTGTTCTGTAACTTGAGTCCGTTTCCTCACCTCCTACCGCTGCACACCTCGGAGAAGAGCCTGGCTCTGCGTTCTCCACCAACTCCCATTAGGTGACTGGAGACCACAAGGTCTCCCCATAACCTCCTCTTCTAAGGCTGAATGAACACGCTCTCTCAGCACCTCCCTGTTTTCTGGACTGTTGACTCTCCCGGCCATGGAGAATTGAGGAGTTCAGTTTTTAGGCCTTTTGGGTTGGCATCTTTCACCACCACTAAAAAATAATTCACTTTTCACTTTTCTTCCATAAAGTCTTTATTGCCCAGCTCTCAAAAGGGAAAGTTTTTTTAAAAAATTTTATTCCCCTGACGTGCCACCTTTTCAGCGTCAATTAAATAGCATCCAGCATCCAGGCAATAGTATATTGTCGGCAGTAAAAACCAGCGGCAATGAAAAACTAAATACAGAACTGCGAGCAGAATAGTGAATTAGCCAGGAGCGAGCTGCCTTTGAGTGCAGCCCCTGATATTTATGTGCCAACGGTAGGTGCTCTCAGTCTCATTCCTTCCAGGCTGACAGAAAGCATTAATTGCAATTCTTTAAAACAAAAGCGACTTATTTGAATAGGAGAACATACCACCGACAGGACCTTATATATATGTAAGCACTGAGAGACTACTTTTCCCAGCTTTTATATTTTCTGGCTTAATCAGCTCACCATCAGTTGTTTGAGCACCTGGCTGCTTCATCTTTTGGCACGGTTTGGGGTCAGGTATAAGCAACGTGCTCAGACCCGTTGAAACTGAAACTCTGTGGTCCTTGCCCCCGCTTTCTCCCCAGTGCCTACATCGTAATTCATGCTGGGGCTTTTTTCCGTGCCAAACCGAGCAATTCCTTGTTTTTGCAGAAGAGGAGGATAACACGCACCAGGGTTCGGCTTTGCATGGGCACAAGCCATGACAGGTTGGATTCAGAATGCCCCCAAGGGTATCCCGCAGACCTTACGTCTCCCACACAACTTAGGAATGGGGCCTATGGAGATGTCCTGTCTAGATGCGATGGGCTTATGGGAGTGCTGCCCTGGGCACAGTCCATATGCAATTTGTTGTTTCAAAGGATCCCGAGACTTGGACAGCGTGGACCTAAGGTAATCCAACCTGCTTAGACTGGGGCCTTGACTCTCCCCACTGTCTGGAGTTCATCACAGGCAGAAGAGATGGAGCCAACTGCTGATGTTGGGTGACGGTATCTTCTAGAGCTGGCAATTTTGGATCCCACCCTGAGACACCTAATGCAGAGCGCGCCCTAGTCCTATTTGTCTTTAGCCTTTCTAACACCTTATCACAAATCCTGTTAAAAAACAGCCACCCCAAAAGTAGATAACTCCCCTATCCCCACTAACCTAAGGAATAAAAGTACTTCAAGGTGTTTCTGCCATGCAATCATTGACTGCAGCATTGCCCTCATATGTTAATGTTTAATCCCTCTGCTTTGGAAACAGAATGCTATGTCGCTTACTCAACACCCAGTTTGCATGGTTTATTATGCAATAAATTGTTCTATTCATTGATATTTTGACTCCAATGTTTACTTCAGATTAATAATCTCAGAGCAGTCTATTGTTTTAAAAAATGATACAGTTCCAAGCTTCTCCATAGGAGAAAAGCTTGTAATTGTCTAGTCTAAATTCAGCACTCACGCTAACACTTAAAAAACCCAAACTTGTCCATTTCGCTTTGGGTTTCCTAAGTCAGACATGACTTTACAAATCGTGTTCAGACCCAACCAAAATGCATTACTTGTAAAGTTGCCAGTACATCATGTTCTTCACTTGCACTTCTCGTTTTATCCTTCTCTGCACTACGCTGGATGCTGTGCTCTGATCTTGTAAGAATTGATGCCCCAGTCAACAAATCAATATGTTGATCTTCATGCTTCCTCGTGCACCTTCTGCAATGTCTTCTGCAAATTAGAGCTCTCCCTGGCCTTTCCTTCGGGTGCCTGGTATTTTCTCCCCGACTGACACCTCTCCTCGTGATGCATGCTGGTCCTGGAGCGATTTTCCATTCCTTTTCTCGGCAGCGCATACAGCAACAGGCAAGGAAGATGTTACAAAGGGCATGGCTGCCAAAGTGAGAACGAACATTCCAAAGCTTTTTATCTTGTTTAGTTTTTCAGAGTTGTCTTTGATGCTCTCTTTGCTGTGTATCAATGTCGTTCAATTCACCGTATCATTTTCTGTTGCAGGAAAAATAAAAATTTCTTCTCTCGCTCCGAAATCAAATCCTCCTTTTCCACGCGTTTCCTTTAATTCAGGATTTCCATCATCTGTATTCACTCTATCTCGTTTTCTCTTGTTAGACTAGGTCATGTTGCTTCTAGCTGGGACTTGGTTTACTCATTTCATGAGTTTTGAGAGGTCTGGTGCTCGTTAGGTGAATGGTTTCAAGCAATGTCCCAAATCCCATTGCTTTTTTTCTTGAGAACGTCCGCTATTGCCAAATCTTTGCCTCTGTGCCTATTCTTTTCCCATATACCTCGTTCTGCATTTTTCTGAGATAGATACATTTGTGAAATCACCCACCACGCTTAATGCTCCCTTTCGCTAAGGCATTGCTTTCCTTGACCTTCTCTCTTGAATTTAACTCTCTTCCATTTTAATAAGGGTTGGTAAAAGGAAAGCTTTCCCCTTCCCGATCTCCCCCATGGCAGGAGCTTCCCCGCTGCAATTTGCGTTTCACAACACGCCAACATTTCTGTCTGTCAGAGATATCCATCCATCTGGCAGAGGATTTGGGAAGAATTTACTGGTGTTTCACGGTACGTCTACCTTGGAGGCCAAATTCAAATGACTGAAGAGGAGCCGGGAGAGCACAGGATATTGCTGCACAAAGTTCTTTTCCATGCTGGATTTCGCATCATGCCCACAAATCGATGGGGTCGCATGCTCAATGGGGGTCATCCTGTGCTGCAACCGGGCGCTTCGCCTGCCCGCGTCTTGGGTATTTGTTGAAAGTGGGGTTTTTTCACTTTGCAGAAGCAGTGGCCTCTGCTCTGTGGCCTAGGAAAAGGTTTTGCTACACCAATTTCCCTTGTGGGCCAGGGCAAGTTTTGAAAAAAAGTAGTTCAGGTGAAGGTGGCTGCCGATCCAGGCTAATTTTATTTTATATTATGTGCTTATTATTACCTACTGCTAGTTTTGGTTTAGGGACAGTTATGATACATCGAAATAGAGCAAAGCAACCATTTGCAGATACCTGAACCACCTCTGAGTGATTTCGTCCAGACCCAGGAACAGTAAAACTGCAGTAAGGATTTGTGACTGGGTTTATTAGGCTGGATTAAATGCTGCACTAATGGGACTATATTGTTCCTCGTCCCGAGCCAGCGGCTTTGCATGGCACCGAGCAGTGACACGTGGATGTGCCAGCACAGTCAGACCAGGAATATTTGGGCATCTCTACCCAGAGCCAGATATCACTTTAGAGACAAAAATTACATTTTGAAATCCTATTTTACCAGCTGACACAAAGGCCCTTTGGTTTGCTTTGCAGGGATGGTGCTTTCCTAGGGAAATGGGAAGAGCATCCGTGGTGTTGCCCTCGCGGTGTTACTTCTCCACTGCTCTCACCTGGGGCCAGCCCCGGCTTGTTTCTCCAGACAGGCTTTTCCAGTTGCGTAATAAAGTCTTTGATATTTTCTCTTGTCTGTTTTCAAAGAGAAGTTACTTCTTTCTGTGGATGCAAAAAGTGCCCATTAATCCAGAAGCTTCGGTACCCTGCGATGGGAGCGAAGGCAACGGCGCACACGGACCCATGTTGCTCCTTGTCGACCCCAGTTGGCCAGTCAACTCTCGGCCTTGTGTTGCACCTTTATTTATGCATGCCTGGTTTAAAGAAGCTTGGCACGGGACTTGCATTTTGGTATCTATATAATTGGAGGTGTTTTAAATGTAATAACCACTTACTATTTTGTAAGTAGGACCAAGTGAATAATTTTAAATGAGCATGCAGTTGATAAATACAGCTTCTTTTGCCGTATACGGAGAATTTGCCAAATGGAGAATTTCCCGAGTCATTTGTTAATTTATTTTTTTTGCTTGCCCATTTTTAGTGTTCCTTTTCCCTCTCTTTCCCAAGGATTGATTGCAAGCAGGCCGCCACAGCTATTCAGTGTTTATATTTGAGCTGGATCAGCTAGCTGTATTTTAGTGACTACAGTAATTTTTCATCAACAAAAGGGAAAAGTGCCAAAGCAGCACAAGAGATTAAAATGGTTTATGGTGGGCATTTGTGAGAGTAAAATTTAACTGTACATGTGTCGTGGAACACACGCAGCCCAGTTTGTTTCCAGGTGAAAGAGAAAAGAAAAATTTCCGTGTCTTTTACTTTTAAATTTAGGTATGCGAATATATCAAATGAAACCTGACTGTCCTGGTTCCAGCGGGGATAGGGTTAATTCTCCCCAGGCTCCGGCAGGGACACAGGTATTCCGTCCCATGGCTACAGTGCCTACTGGAGCTGCCGGGAGAGGGGGTAGAAGTCAGGGCTTGGAGCAGGTGCCCCGGGTGCTGTCGGGGAGCGGCGGTTCCGTAACCGTGTTTGTATATTCCTCTGTCCGTGTTACTGTTTTCTTGTTCCCTTTGCTGTTCTGTTAAACTGCCTTTGTCTCAACCGAGTTCTTGCCTTTTTTCTCCCAATTCTTCCTGTATTGGGGAAGCTCAAGAGAGTGGCACGAGGTCCTCTGTTGCTGTCTGAGGCCAAACCACGACACTGGCTCAGAACTAACACATCAGCCCTAAATTTTACTTGTAAACCGGGGAGAGATTTTAGGTGGTGTCTTTTAACTATTTATGCAACGGGCTGACAAGCAGACTTCAGCAAATTAAACGGAGTAAATAGGATTGTTTACATTCCTTAAATGTCTGTTTTCGTTTTCCTAATTTGCATTCATGGATCTCACGTAGGTGAAAAATGAAATGCAAAAAGCAATGCAAAATTCAGTAAAGGCGCTTCTAGCCCATAAGCTTTCCTTAGGGCATATGAACTGTATGATTTATAAATAGCTCGTGTAGACACAAGATAAAAATAACCCAGGAAAAAAAAATAAAACTGAAAAGAAAAAAAAAAAAAGCCCACCAGACTCCTGTCAGATGAAGTTCTGATTCAAGCACATTCTGTCCCTAAGAACTCCCATCTCTTACCTCCAGATACATTTCAAAACTTTCTTTTTTGTGAGATAAGGCTGCGGTAACTTTCTCCTTCTCCCAGCTCTCTCTTACCTGCATTAAATTTTGAATTTTCTGACTGCTGTTATCTTCAGTTGACATCCCTCCCCTGCCAACTTGCGGTGAATTCCTGGGTTGTTTGATGGGAAGATGCTGAAGCGTAAGCAAGTTTTTCGTTCTGGAGGTTTCATCCCCAGACCCAGCGTGCCGGACCCAGAAGAAGCAGCCAGTGCTCCCAGCCTCTGCACGGGTACAGCTCGGACGGGATGCGCTGCCCTTTGTAACTGGGATTGGATGGTGGGAAGCCAGGAAATATTTAATACCAACCCTGGAGAGTGGTTTTCCTCCTTGTATATGTCTCAGTCTCTGATTTGAGAGCACCTCCCCATCTCCGCTGGTCCCACACTGATGAAGAGGACATCGGGCGCTGGTAGCCCCCCATTCCCGGCACGGGGCAGGGGTGACCAGGTTATCCTGCTCACCTTGGCATTTAAACTTGCCTTTGGCCCTGGAAAATCTGACCCTCAGAAGCTTGAAGAAGACGGGTTCCATTGAGCAAGGCCATATAGAGACTGTTCTGTTTTCTCCAAAATGTTAACGTCAGACTGAGACCCTCGAAGAAGAATGTTAAAACTCTCCCTGTTCATGTTTTATACTGTCCTTGTCCCCATTGATCTGGCAGAAGTCACCATTTTTCACCATTTACATATAAAACCTTATTTCTAATTTGAAATAATGTAACTTTCAAGTCCATTTATTTTGTATGATTTATTAAGAAAGTACATCGGTATCACCAAACTAATTATCATAGGCAAATGACTTGTCATAAAATTAATGTACCTAGTGAAAAAGTTAATAGTTATTATTTAAATTCTTGATTCCTCTTCTTTGCCTGTAATTACTTCCCAATATGAGAAAGAATACAATTAATATGGAAAAGTGAAAATGAAATGAATTTGTTTCAGACTTTTTCCTCCACAACAACCCTCTATCCTGCAATCTTTATTGTAAGAGAAAGGACTGCAGGAGATCCAATTTTTGTAATTAAATTTTTCTTTTTCTCGTTTAGCTGGACATTGAGAAACCTCATCTAAAGCCCCACCAAAAAAATTGCATCTTTTAGTAATTAATAAATTTCCTCAGAAAGAAGTCCTTGAATAAAGGATTCTAGGTGTGTGTGGGGAATGTTTAAAATATTGTGGTAGGTATGTTGAAAATGTTGGGGGTCTATTAGTTTTCTGACAAGTCGTTTTTGTAACCATGGTGAAAGAACATTATTGTTCTTGCCACATTCATGAAATAAACTAGATAAATAGCAAACAATGTATTTTTTTCCAGTGAAGTTATGGTAATTTTTGCTTTACTCTGCCTTTCCTTTTAGCCCTCTTTCTCCCTTTTATAACCCAAATTCATGATTCCTCTTTCATCAATGCAGAGTCTCCAAGAGTCTCCATCTTTTTCTTTTTTTTCCCAACCGTTTACCAGCTCCGTTTTTGGAGCCGCTTGCTTCAGGCTTTATCCTCGTGCAATGTGACAACAGAATAATGCGCAGTGACGTGTGGTGTCCGACCCGAGTGGCTTTGACTGTTTTTTGAAGGGACCACACGCAAACGGACATTACGGCACCTTGACCTCAGGAATCACTAGTGCAAGGGACGAGTATCAACCCCGTGGGCACTATTTGCAGAAAGGCTGTGTGTAACTTATTTCCAACTCATTTTTCCATCAAATTGCACCTCTGGATAATCCTCCACAGCAAGAGAAAATCGCCACATCCTCGCGTACAGTGTGCAAACAGAAAAAAATAAGCCCTTATCCTTAAAAGAACTTCTTTGTTACAAATGATTTACTCAGCTGCGCGGTGCAGAAGCCGGACTGTCAGTAGGATGATAAACTAGTTGCCAGCAGGTGAAGACGTGAACCATGATGTTATATTTGGACCATCAATGCACGTAAAATATTAATACTCTGGCAGTTCTGAAAGCGCATGTGGTACTTCTGAAGAATTGTCCAAACACGGGTCAAATACCAGATACCTTCCTAAATAAATCTCACAGGGAAAAGCCGACTCCATCCATTAATTCACATACAACAAACCTGGAAATATGCTTCAGCATCTGGGCACAAAATTCTCAGCAAAGGCAGTGATAAAGTATGTCTTGTTTATATAGATGACTGAATCTTCCTGAGTTACTGGCCTCTACACGTTACAATATTTACAGCGTTATCGTTATCTGCATCCTGTAACTAAGAAACAAATCACTTTAAAATATTGTTCCATTAAAAAAACTCCCACCCGGCACAACATTACTGCAAGGTTGTGCTCAAGAATTGAAGTGCACAAAAGCCAGTGTGTTTACTCAAGTGGACGGGGCGATATATATGATTTGTAGCGTTATATCTGCTCGGGAAATAAACATATTATAGCTCAAATGGATTGATGGCCAGTTATGTCATCTGGAGAATTCGAGTTCGACATGAATAATCATTGCTATAAGCTGAATTCTGATATTCCCAAGCACTCAGAGCGAGACTTGTGAGCTGTGATGTTACCATACCCTGCAGGTGCTACAAGTGATTTTTTTCCAAGACCAGTCACAATTTTCAAATTCTGAGCATCGGGGTTCAAAGCCATAGGATAGGGAATGTCCCGATATGCTCCATACTAATCTCAAATGCATTATAATGCCAGCAAGGTGGCTGTATAAGTGTTTTATTCTCCATAATCATTTATCTTTGTAAGTGACTCATGATTTGGCACCCAATGGAATCAGTAACATCTTTTTCTGGGTTTGGCAAGCAATGAATTCTAGTTCCAGCACATAATGACAACAAATGAACAAAGCTGTTAATTGTTTCCATGTGTTAGAGATAAGGACATTGATTATTAAAATGAATGACTAAGTGAGGTGAAATGGCTTAATTAGTCATCATGCTTCCTTGCTTTGAAAACCCAGATTGTCTTTGATTAAACTCAGGACTTCTGTTGGTAAGAATCATTTGCCCCAGGAAATAAAAGGCAAGCAAGAGGGGAGAGGGGCTGTAACCCTGCCTGGTTATGGTGGTCTTGGGGTGGGCTGCAGTGTGAGTGATGGGAGATGGTGTAGTCTTTTCCAGCAACATCTGCTGTGGCTTTTGGCCAGCTTGAGTGTTCACACAACTGCTACCGTGTAAGTATTTTTCCAAATTTAGGGGCCAGGAACTTTTCCTACAATCTCCTTTTGCTAGTCCGGGGAAATCCTGGTGGGGTCAACAGTGCTAAAGTTAATAGCGGAGCACCCTGAAGGATGCAGTCAGAATCTTCCCAGCACTAACAGTTCATCATAGATTGAAAAAGAAACATATTTTTTGTGCAGATGGAGGATTTCTTTAACTGTAGGCGTGTAAGACACCTAATTATCAGACTGCTAGCAATGCTATGGCTTGTTGTTTGTTTTCTGTTCTTGGGCCTGTAAATGTGTTATTGGGAAAAAACTGATAATATTCAAGTACTGCCAAGGTACAATGTAGGGATTTGGTGGGATTGTTCCTCTAATCTCACAAATAATCATGCTGATATACCTTTTATCCAGGATGCTGGCTTTACCTGGCAACTGGGGATTTCTCCTCTCAGCTACCCAGAAGGTGGGCAGGACTCCTCTCCTTGTTTGCATGGCTACGTGAGTGGAGCAGGTAAGGAGGAATGTCTCTCTAAATCTGAAATTATAGATATGGAGGTCCTGTAAACCCTTGTTTGTGCTCGTTTGCTTGGTGTAATATGTTGTAAAGGTTGCGTCTCAACAGTACTTCCTGCTAGTGTCACTACAAGTAAATTTCCAATAATAAAAGTGAGTAATAATCCAGAGCTGATTTCAGTTTGTAGGTTGTGGTGCTGAGGGATGTGGGTCAGTGGTGGATTTTGTAGTGTTAGGTTAATGGTTGGACTTGATGATCTCAAAGGACTCTTCCAACCTAGATGATTCTAGGAAGAACCTACACACACGTGTCTGTATATGTGGCAGTTAAGTATCTAAACTTCCATCATCCTTGATGGAGATGTAGTTGAAGGATGCAGTGGAGCTTGGGGAGTTATCTCGGCTCTGGTTAGCGCAAGCTCCTGTCCTCTGGAGAGCTCTCAACCTCCCACTGGTGGAGTTGGCCCAATTCAGCAGCTCATGGGCAGGTATCAGGTGCTGGCTGGCATGCTCTGGGGTGCTGGGGACATCCCCAGCGGTGGTATGTATGAGACAAGGTCTGGGGGAGCAGCCAGAAGGCAGACAAGACACTCGGAAATATCTGAGGAGACACTGAACGGTTTAATCTGGATATGTGGGGGATGGAGGAAACTTTGGGCTGGAAGACCTGACTGCCTGAAGCCAACAGAAGGACACACGCTCAGGAGGCAGGACTTGTACAACTGTATATTGGTTAAAATATATTGAATTGATTTCTGAAAGACTCCTTTGTGTAATTGCAGCTGATTCTGTGCACAGCTTGGCTCTCTAACCTCCGTGTGGCATATTTGAACTCCTAATGAATATCTGTACCTATTTTAAGGCTATTGGCATATTGCTTTGCTCTGGATTGAACTCTGAGGGTGTTTTTGCAGACTGAAAGGAGCTGACACTTTCATTTTGCAGGCTGAGTCCCTTTTTTCGTTTACATTTGTGCTTCTTCACTTTACATTAGATTCTTCCAAATAATTCAGATCTGGAAAAAAAAGTGGTGAAATGGAATAATAATATTTGCCCTAAAGGAATTGTATCGATTCGGATGGGTTCTGCTCTCTGAGTTCTTGAGAAGTGGTGTCTATGGCTCTTCCTATTACAATATGTAGTTTTCAAACATTGGATCTGTGTGGTGCGCTGGATATTCTTCTGAATGCCTCTTTTTTTTTACACTTTTTTTAGCATATTTTTTGACCACCAAACTGAATTACGGCAATAAATACAATATGTGCCTCAAAGGGCCCTCCATCTGAACAAGGCTGTGTGGAAGGAGGGAGCCCTATAGTACAGAGAATTCAGGCTCTAAATTCTTCGTTCCAGTTCTTTGGTTAAGTGCCTGAAACTCCTTCTGTTTCCTTATCCAACACAAGATGATGAAAAAAATCTCCTGAAAATAAAGCATGTTTAAAAATAAATACAGCATATAGCATTTTCTGGGTTTAGTGTAACGATTGAGAATCTGATCTGCATAATATGTCAATTAGTTTTCTCAAACTACCAAATGTCTGTTATTTCAGAACCTTTTAGCTGTAAACATTATGTTCAAATACAGATGGTGTTATTCAGGTTTTCTTCTTTTTTTTTTTTTGCACAATTTGATCAGATGAAATATACTACATCTTGGGCTTAACATCAGTATTTGCAGGGCTGCTTGTAGGAACTAATGAATACAGATGGTGTTGCTAGATGTGCGTAACGTGTTCCTACAGCATGGAACAAGGAGCTCAGGTGTCACTTCAGAATTCATCGGCTACCCATGGAAGCTGGCTGGCTCCTCCAGTTCAGCCTGTGCGAAGAAATATTATGGTTCATTATTAAAAAAAAATAATAAAGCTTTGAAAGCGACCATAAATGCGGCTGCCTCTACAAGGAACTCATGACTAACCAAGCAGAAAGACAAAGTAAAATTGTTTACTAATGATAAACCCAACTCTGCTTCCTCTTGAAATCAAAGGCAATACTGCTGCTATTGTCTGAGAAAGGGGGGCTGGGCTAACCAGTTATCGATGTACCATCAACAGTGATGGAAGATTAATGTTGGAATGGAGGAATTGGCATATAAGGGGCTGAATTGCTGTTGGTTGAGTGAGTGATCAGATCAGTAGCTTGAAATACTTCTGATAGTCCTGACAGCTATTATTTTTTTGGAGATGGCATCAGCTGTGTGCACCAGCAAGGCTTAGAGGAGGTGGGTTCTGTAGGTAAAGGATCTATGTAGCCCTAGGTCAGAACAACACATGGGAGGCTCATTTCCAATGGAAAAGTGCTGATGTGGGTTCTGATGGGGTGGGTGGAGATAATGCTTCTGTACAGTTCCATTTACAGCAGAACTTACACTTCCTGACAGCTAAAACAAAGAAACAAATCCCAAATTTCACTTAATAGCCCGAGGTACAGATTTTGAGCTGGTAGAGAGGAGACCAGGATGTAAGAAAATCATTAATTTAGGCTTATTAGCACATGAGAAGAAAACCACTTAATGGGAGAAACTATTGCTGTGATTCCCAACCTGTGCTAGGTGGGTTTGGGTCCCATGTGGCTCATGGAGCTGTTTCTGCCCCAGCTGCGGGGCATGGCTTTCTTGCTGGGAATATTCCCTGCTGGTGCCTTTTCCCAGTGGAAAAATCTCTGCCTTCTAGACCCTTGATGTGAAATTAATTGTCTTTGTGCTTGCTGAGCCTACAGGTTTGTGAATTAGATAAGCATGGTGCATTGTATCTCTGTTTCGCTTTCATTAGTTCCTAAAAATTCTCTTCTCTCCTAGACTGTGGCTTGAAAAACCCTTTTTACCCAGTGCTGTACCTGGTATCAGACGGCTTTTCTTTATCAAAAGGCAACTGAAGCTAGGAAGAGGCATTTCATGTCTGGAAAAAAAATAAATCTGTAAATAAACAACAGTGCAAGAAGTTTTATCAGCCTGTTCAGGCTTCGACTTCCCCCTCAGGCTTCCTCAGCTGTTCTGAAAACACACAATTCGGACCATAACTTCATGTTCCAGTTCCTTGCTCTTGTCACTGTGTTCTCCAGGCTCTAAAACCTTACCGAGTTTTCTTTTTCCTTTCCTTTTGCCACTCTCGTGCACGTGATAGTGCAGTGCTTCAGTTAAAGGACCCAGACCAATGAAGAAATTGAGTTTTAGGCTCCATAATTGGTGAAAATATTAATATTAGTGCACCTTTCTTGTGTGCAGTTAGACATACAGTGAACTAAAAAACCCTGTTCTATCTATTTCTTCCTTCAGCAATCTTAGATCTCTTCATAGGGCATTAAATTGCTATATTATCCAACAGAATACATTTGCGCTAGAAATGGATATTTCTGTAGAAGCCTGGTCCTTGGTCCATCACACGCGCTCCTCCAGTCTGTCCTCTGCCTTGGGAAGCTTTTTGTTGGTCAGAAGATGACTATAGATCAAAAAAAAAAAACCCACCCAAACCAACAGCTTTTGGGAAGAATGTGTCAATTTAGGAAAAAAGTGGGTTGGAAAAAAAAGACCCTGGATAAAATACCTTGAAAACAGGAACGGTTCCCTACAGCTATACCCACTCGTGGTGCAAAGCAGCCCTGTGGTCATGGAATGAGGGAGCTCGAGGTTCAAATAAGTCTTTTTCTGCGCTGAACCCAGATCTCCTACTTCACGGGGCATCCTGAGACTAAGAAGCTGATATTCCGGCAGGAGTCCCCTAGCTGGACCTGCTCATCTTTGGGGTTTAACAGCCCAAAGAGGAGTTACACTTCCACCCGGGCAATTTGGGCACCCTCCTCCTCTAGCTGGGGACCTGCCCTGCCCCGGGAAGCCCGACAGCCAGGTTACTGGTCACAAGTGGATTGTTTGAGTGCCAAAAAGCTTAAGAGTAAGGCATCGTCAGCCTTAATTGCGATCCTATTCTGGATATTCAGTTATTTGCTCTCATGGCTGCTAATTAGTGAACCTAACCACAGCTATTCACATGTAAAATCTCTGTTGATACTTTCTCTATTTACTTTCCCTTTTCCGGGATGCTGTAAGGAGCTGCAGAAGAACACAATGATTACGCGCGCTAAATACTGAGTAACATATGCCATATGCTGGGATTCGGCTTCTTGAATAAATCTTAATTAGTTCAATATAACCAAACTAACTATTCTTTTATTCTGAAATTGGGAACAAATTGAATGTGACTGATGTACAGTCCTCCATGCTAACAGGAATAAAGAGCTCTTTAGCAAGCTTGCAGAAGCAACATACTTATAATTGCTTCTATTATTAGCTAGGTGCTTTAATCCAGTGATAATGAAGGTAATGATTTTTTTGGTTGCAGTGTAATTCTTCTCCCTATCTCTTCCCGTGGCAGAACACATACTTGGAGGGATTTCAAGACCACAGATAACCTCTGCTGTGGAGACACCGCTTCTGGGGCTGCTGGACCCGTTACTCAGCAGCCGTCTGTCTAAGCCCCCATCTGCAGTTGTTCCCTCTGTGCTGAATTCATGAAGTTAAAAATCCAAAAATCATAAAAAACAAAAAAAAGACTCACCCAAAAATAGAAACATGGCTGGGAGAAGTCCTGGAAGGAGTTCAAAGCTGTGTCACTGTAGGCGGTAACCGTGTAATTGTTACCATAAACCAACCAGGTGCCACTTCATGGGTGGCTGAGGTTTTTTGATCAATTCTGCTTGTGTTTTTACCCCGGTTACCTCAACTGTGGTTTATATGAGGTATCTAATACTCAAGCAATAATAGCAACATTCTCTTGTTTAATCCGTACTTCAAGCGTTCTTAGGATGAAATGACATTCAGTGATTGAAGGGCTGTTAGTGAGATGGTGAGAAACAAAAAAACAGGTTGTGACTTGTCATTTTTGCACTGTACCAAAGCTCTTCCATGGGAGACTTTAAAATGCACATCTGGAAAAATACTTCTAGAGTGCTGTGGTGGAGCAGGGCAGCAGAGCGGCCACATCCATTTAGTATTTCCAGTCTTCATCCACTGTCTTTCTGGCTACGCGGTTACTAATGAAACCCAGGAAATGATACAGCCTGTGTGATCAGGAGCTGATAAAAAAAAATTGATTTATTTTTCTGTGGAAAGAAATGACTCAAGAACAGAGTCTGGCTGAGTTCCTGCCCTTTAGTTCCAAAGTGGAGCAAGGAAATATCAAATGTGGTAACTTGCTCCGAGAAAAATGCTAGTACACAGGAAAGCTGAAGAACATGGGGAAGGATAAGACAGGCAAAGATGTGCTTATACCAGTACTTTATACTACTCACACACTAAATAAAATATGAATGGCCATATAAGCAAAATATGGGCTTTGAGATAACGAATACTTGCATTTGGGAGAGCAAGTCTGTGTTTTGATGAAGATAATGGAGGAGGCAGATGGCTGCCCCACTCTTCCTGAGTCCTGCGATAGCAGGTCAACCAACTTTCCCATCAGCACAGGGCAGATAATGTTGGCTTCACACAACAGCAGGGGATATTAGTAGTGTATATTTTTGGTGACATTTAAGGCAATATAGTTTGCTTATTAGTATCAATATGGCCATGGCAGACTGGTGGATAATACATTTGTTTAAAATACAGGAAACACTTAGAACACGTTTTTCTGGTGAAAATGATGCTATTTTCAGGCTCAAAGTGAAATGCAAATAAATGAGATTATGCACTTCCGAAGAGGGTGCAACAACCTAAGAATAATTTGTACCATTTGGCTTCTATTTTAATTAGAAGTTCTAATTAATCTAAAGCTGAAAGGAGGGGGGAAAAAACCAATTGAGATTTCCAGGTAGCTTCGAGCAGAGGCATGAAATACTCTTGGTGTATGACATCTGAGTCCATACCTTAATAGAAGGTGATAGATTCCCCTTGACAGCCAAGGCTTATCACTAATAATATTATTAATAATATGTTGTTAACTTCTGTTCATATTGAATATATGTAAATAGACATGTACTTGCACCCATACATATAGCAAGTACACTGAGCTAATCCTGTTCCCCAAACTCCTCACTTCTAGCTCTTAACATACCCTTGGAGCATCTTCTGTGTCAGAAAGTGCTGTGGAGATGAGAAAGGTATGAAGAGCGGCGTTTATTGGAAGCAATGTGGCTATTCATCTGTGAAGTCTATAGCAACAAAACGATAAAACTCCAACTCTGAATCTCAGGGGGGCAATGGCATGGAACCAAGGGTGGCTTTGCTAAAGCTTCCCGGTGTTCTGCTAGGTGACATGTCAGGCTCATTATATTTGATTCATTGGTTTCAGTGCCTAAAGCCCAGCACCAGCTTTAGCAACCAATTGTAAAAGAAAAATAGAGAGTTCAGGAGCTGGGATAAGCATTCGGGATTCTCGCTGCTTTGAATTCATCTTATGATGACTGTTATTACTAGAAATGTCCAGAATACCTTAACACCTGAGCACACCCATTTAGGATTTGGACTATGTTACCTTCACTTTTTAGGAGGACATGAGTCCGTTGCATGCCAAGCATAGGTCCAAGCTACTTTGGGTAAGGACAGGTCATGCCTGGTATCGCACCCTGTAACCGTATGGTAAAACCTGCTGGTTCACTGCCTTGGAAGAGTGAAGAACGGTCCAGTTATGCTTATTCCATCCATCCCTTTGCTGTTAGAGGATGGGTTCTTGTGTGGATGTGCCCTGTGTTACAGGCAGAATTATTGCACGTACCCAACAGGTATATGTGTATATGGATGTGCTGGAGCGTGTCCAGAGAAGGGCCACGAGGATGATCAGAGGGCTGGAGCACCTCTCCTATGAGGACAAACTGAGAGAGCTGGGGTTGTTCAGTCTGGAGAAAAGAAGGCTCCGAGGAGACCTTCTACTGGCCTATCAGTATCTTAAGGGGGCCTACAAGAAAGCTGGGGAGGGACTTTTCAGGATGTCGGGTAATGGTAGGACTAGAGGGAATGGATTAAAGCTAGAGATGGGCCAATTCAGACTGGACATTAGGAAGAAGTTCTTCCCCATGAGGGTGGTGAGACACTGGAACAGGTTGCCCAGAGAGGTGGTGGAAGCCCCATCCCTGGAAGGTTTTAAGGCCAGGCTGGATGGGGCTCTGAGCAACCGGATCTAGTGGGAGGTGTCCCTGCCCAGGGCAGGGGGGTTGGAACTAGATGCTCTTTAAGGTCCTTTCCAACCCTAACAATTCTATGATTCTAAATAAGTTCCCCAAGCCCATTTCTACCCTTATCTTGGCAGCCTCTAATCCTATGTAAGGAATATATCCAGAATGTCTCATCTAAAACGTGTGGAGATGCAATTTTTTTAAATTTACTTCAAATAATTTGCCCTAAACTGGAGTTTGTCAAAATGACGATGATGTTGTGGTAGCCCCAGTTAAGTTTTTTAGTATTGTGATGACAGCAATATCAATCTGAGACAGCTGCTTGTGATTTCTGGTTACTTAATCATCTAGAATGTGCCTGGTCATGTCTAAGATACACTTGTTTCTATGTTTTGGGATACTCCTGTGCATTTATGACCCTATGGAGATATTTATTAGCTGCTTTAGCTCTTTAAAAAAAGCAATCTGTGAGGTCCGAGGTGACAGGCGTGATGTGCATCTCAGAGAATGGATCCAAATGCAAAGTTCCCAGCTGGCTTCTGACAGCATCAGCCCAGCTGTAGGTCCACCACTGTTTGAAGCACTTCAAACAAAGCTGAAAGGGTTAATTAGTGCCCTAAGTGGTTGCCGTTTCGAGAGAGATGGTCAGATTCTACATCCATTTTTGAAAGATATACTGATTTCTATGGGCATTCCAATCGGGTCTCTACCTGAAGTTGGGCTCTTTACACCATGTCAGTCAATAATTTTGAATTTCATTCTAAAATAGAACTCAAGAGCCCGTAATTGGATTGTTATTAGGATTAATTTTCAAGTACTCCATGATTTCTCTTCCCCTGATTAAAGTTGAAAAAAATCCCTCATCCAGCCCCCCCGCCCCCCCCCCAGTCACAGAGGAGGAAAAACGGTTGGAAGGGATAGAGGGAGAGATGGGCAGATGTTATATTTAGACTGAAGAAAGGTGATTTCTCATTCCAGACAGTGAGTGGGTTATTAATTCCCTCAAGTGGTTCTGCACATCTCATAAACCATGGGAGCAGCTGAGCTCAAGAGGTTCACAAATGTCAGCTGAACCCCAAGAATTACTGCTGTCTCTGGGTCTCTTCCACATTGGTTGTTAAATCTTGTATATTATCCCTCCCCAAGAAGGAAAGGCAGCAACGCAATGCTAAAAATACCTGAATACATTTTTCAACATTAAGCATAAAATACGTTGAGATATCTATGAAACACGCACTGTATATCTTGGGGGGGGGGAATATATGCAGGGAGAAAGCTGGCACTTAAACTCAACATTTCTGTAAGTCCTAATGCTGATGTTGTCACTTCTAGTGGTGCCAGTGGCCTCTGAAGTTATATGGGCTCAACTTTATGTCAAGCACTTCTGCTTCAAGTTTTTGCTCAGCCTGTGCCTACAAATGTGTCTCTGATCTCCCCAAGGTTGGAAAATGAGAATGAGGGGAAGCGGCTCTGCTGTGTCAAAGGAATAAGCTGGATGCTCTGGGTTTTGTTAGGAGCTCGTGGGGAAGTGTTCAGTAAAGAAAGCCACGCAGTATCTCAGTGTTGAAGTCCCCAAGACGAGATCTCTGATGTGTGGAAGCTGCTTGGAAATCCACCTATTCCCTAAAGTCTCTCCCGGATTTCACAGTCATCCTATAAACCCTTCTAGTTACACCCCCTTGACCCGGCCTTCATACATGCTCCAGCTTCACAGCTCTGATGGAACTTTCTAAAGTGGAAAGTTCCACAGCTGGACTTAAAAATTTGTCTCTGCGGTTGTTTCCACCCTTTGAGATGGGACAAATAAAGAAAAAAAAACCCCTTGATACATGTTTCTCGGGAGCAGGGATAGGCTGTCTTTTGTATCGTAACTGACGTTTTCCTTATGGCTGGGAACATACGGGGTGTATCAAAAGTAAGAAAGAAATTGTTGGGTAGATTTGGTCCTTAAATCCTGCCTGTTTTCTGAATGGTTGCCAAAACACATGGTCTCAGTGACCAGCGGAGTCCGTCATGTTTCTTTTTGTTTTTAATTAAATAACACTCCCAATTAGTAGAAAACACTTCCTTAGCAGAATATTAAAACTTTGCCGCAAATAAATTACTTTTCAGGCTCTTTGAGCTACTCTTTAATTTGTCTGCATAGTAAATGGGTCAAGTTGGAGTCTGGGCATCTTCCTGCTGTCGAGCGGTTCCTGTGGGATTCTTGCAGCCGGCAGGGACAGGTTAATGTTACGTGGGGAGCAACTGCGCGGGGGTTTGTCGGCGCTCGGCTAAGCCAGGCAAACCGTCGCCTTCAGCACAGCAGCGTCTCCTCGCCGTCAAAAAACACATTTACAAACACCACGCTCTTGCTGCATATTTAGAAAAACTAAGAAAGAGAGGGCATACCAGTAGAAAACAAAGTATTACAGTAAATAACCGGAATTTTGGATTCGGGGCCAATACGGGTCAATACATCAGGTAAACTTGGTTTTCCTTATTCCCACTCCACTTGAATATTCGTTAAAATTAATATTGGTTTTGGTAATGGGTAGGTGGCATCTGACTCCAAGAGGATGGGTAATGAACCCTATATTACTTATCCTTGTGACTTTCTTTGCGTGTATTGATTTAGTTTTTTTTATATAGAGTGTGGATTGGGGCTGGGTGAAGATAAGTAATTGGGCAGGACAACAGATTAAAAGTGGACAAGAAGAATGAATAAAGCATTTTGGTATGTTTTTTTGAGAAAACATCTCTGTATAAGCTTAACCGCCTGCTTTCCTCCATTGCTTTCCCAGGTGTACTCATGTTATTGTAATAAAATCGCCTTTAATTATTAATCATTCAATAGCTGAACACTGAGCTGGTGGAATAGTAGCTGTTGCTGTGTGATGTTCATGGAATAGGGCCTGGTAAGAGACAAAAGAAAGTTAGGCCACTGAAGACAATAGAAGCAATCACCGTCATTAATTGTAATTTATAATGGCATACCAAAGCGGGACACAACGTTGTATACAGCGAGGAATGTTTCATCAGGAAGATATTTGGGGGCACAGGTAGAGCGAAAATGGCAAAGGAATGGCGAAAGGTAAAAAACAAATTATCAAAATGTCCTTCCAGGTGGAAAACCCCCTTGGTTTCCATTCCATGTTACCGATTGTGCATTTTTGCCGTGGTTTTGTAGAGAATAGGGCTCGGCATCACGCTGAGGGTGTTCTTTCATTTCAGCTGCCAACGCGCACTCCAGTAAAGAAATCTCTCTGCCATTTGTAATTTCCCAGCTTCAGCCTGCTGCTGTGCGCGCCGCAGCAAGTAAACAATGCTATTTTGATAAAGAAAATAATTAGCTACCATTGCTAATTATGCTAATCCTCTTCTGGTGTTGTCACATTATAATAAAGGCTTTTGACAGTTTTGTACTTTGCATTGGGTTTGTGCAAAGCTATTATAATTTACCTTCCTTTCTGTACTAAGAGTTCTTAAATATAAGGAGTATATAAAAACATTGCACTACTTAGAGGAAGATATTTTTTTATAGCTGTGTATGACCCTGTTTGGTGCATCACTGTGTTCCTAGATGGAAACACAGAATCAAAAAACATCTCCAACGTAATCAAAACTTCGAGACTGCTGTGTTCCAGCCAGGGAACGCAGACGCGGACATAGAGGGGTACAAACCTTATCACTTTGAGTGTTTTCCCCAACTCTTCTTTCTTATTCATCTCCCTGAACGCAGTCCCCATTCGAAGATGTTTCTGCAAGAGGCTCGTAGGAGCTGGCCGCGTCCATTACAAATGCCAATGCTGCCGGTCCATACAGCAAACTGCCACTAATCTATACTTATTACTTATTTTTACTGGAGGTTTTGCAGGCAGTCTAAGGTATCCTGGGTGTCGCAGGCTAAAGAGGAACTCATTGTTCATCTTTCTGTGGTTTTTTTTTCTTACATCGCAAAGCTCCTGTAAGGCTCACTTTTATTTATTTCGTGCCGCAGATGACTGAAAAATTAGCCATTTGTCTGTGGTTCTTAAAGTGACTTAGTTGAAATAAGCCAGGGAGATAAATATGCTTATATATGAATTAAAAGTAGATCAGCGTTTCAGAGAGTCCAAAACTCCAAGGTGTCTTCTCATCTCTGGCTCTGTTATTCTCAGGTATAAACCTTTATTTTACACTTGGAGTTATTACCTGTGTTGCCTTTTATACACTGAAGTTAGGAAAGGAATGCGGTAAATGAGATGCGCGTTATGCTAGCGGGTGCTTCCTTTTGGGGCAGATGGGAGTGAACAGTAAAGCATCGTGATCAATTACAGCCACAGAGCTGAATAATGAAGATGATTTTAAGACCTCTCTACCTAATTTATAAGAGTAAGCTTGCTCCTGAAATTCTTTTCCTCCCTGTGTGGCTTGATTTGTATAGGTGGAGAGCTCCATTTGCCAACATAACAGACATGGGCTCTGCTGGAGTGACAGAGCAGAATAGGAGCTTATATTTACATTTCGTTGATGGCAATAAGCTTTAGCGGTGGTTTTTCTCTAAGCATCTGTGAATTGGACTATATTCATGCAGAGTCATTTGCTTATACAAACTCTGGGTTAAGTCTTACTCCTTTTTTTTCCTGTAATTTGTACATTAGACTTTCCCTATGGCATTTCTTGCTCCCACTGAGGCTGTGATGTTCACAGCCCGCAGACCATCACCATGCAAAAATAATGGTCTTTAAGGCAATTATGGCTTATAGGATACTGGAAGAAACATCGTCAAAGTATGAACAGATCTAACAAATAACCATTATCTCTTCTACTTTTCAACCATAGAGCTCCATGTAATTTCCAGCAGAGTAACTGTCTTCACTCCTGCTGTATGGAGAGAGAAACACCACCTAGGCAATGTCATTTGCTGAATGCCATCTGGCAGCCGAGAAGAGAATCTGGGACCTGCCTACTGGCCTACAGTGACTTGTTACGAGATGTACTATGTGTATATGCACGCTGTTCTTTCCATTGGAAAACCCGTTAGAATTGAAACTATGGACTCCAGGAAGGAAGGCGCATTCAGACCGGTTTCTCTGATGGTCCGAGCTACATCCATAGCAAGAAGCGCCCAGGACCTCTGAAGTAAGACTTGAATCAAGAGAGGACTGCCTCGAGTGAAACGAGGGACCGTAGTACCCCTGCTGACTTTGGGGGCGGATGAGCGGGGCAGAATGCAGACATAAGGGTATGATTATGTGGGGATAACAAGGGGAATTACAAGAGAGTTACTTTGGAAATGCCGTTAATTAATCACCCTTTCTAAAACATTTCCAATTTCTTTAACGCAATTCACAGCTGTAGAGGAAATGCAGTGATTCCTAATTGCTTAAATCAAGACGCAAGTTTTAAGGTAATTTGGATGTAGAAACAAAAGCTGCGCAATTTTCCATTTGGTAGAAGGGATAAAAGTGCTTCTAAATAATTACTTAGTTCTGTAACCGCTATTTTTCCTCAGAGAAGTGGAGGTGCTTATGTTTTTAAAAATAGATACTCTGTTCCAAACTGTTAAGGTAAACTGTCAAGGTAAACTGTCTGAGATCTAAAAAAAAAAAAAACCACCAAGAAACCTTTAAATCAGGAAGATTTGTTATGTTTGCATGTTTGGAGGAAGGCTAATGAACCATCTGACAGGACGCTAGTGATAATTAGACTGCTGAAATCCCTTCCTCTTACTGGCAGCGCTTTAATAGAAAGAGCAGTGCCTTGGAAAAGTATTGGAATTTTGTCACTTCTGGGCATCTGCTGCTGGTGGGTGCCATGTGCTTCCGCAGAAGCTCCCGTGAAGCTTCCCACAAGTTCAAACTTCAGTTGGGCTTCAGCTCCCTTTGGGGGCTCCGCAAGCGAGGCACTCGTAGTTCACTGTGTAGCTCGGAACAATTCGTATCGCGGCTGGGGGTACAAAAGAGGCTGAGAAGAGCTGTCCGTACGTGAGCAGGCCCGAGGCCAGCGCTTCCATCCCGTTACTCAAAAGGCTGATGTTTTATTTACTTTTTTTAAGAGATCGCACCCAATGTGATGCTGAAGTTACACCCTCCCATTTGTAGTTCCTTTTATGACCCTGACTGAATTTCAACCCTTGAATAATATCGACAAAGCAGCAGTGTAAAAATAATTCTCCAAAACTTACGGATTTTCTAAATCATGGTAAGCGTGCAGTGGGAATCTGAACAAGTTTCAGCTTGTCTGCTAGACATGGAAAGTTCAAATGCTTTCTGGGATGGCTTGGGCAGGATTGCCTGTTCGGCTAGGAATAAGCTCCAAACCTGGTGTGTTTTGAGGGACACATTCCAACTTTGACAACAGCTGAGTAGATCAGCAGCCATGTGCTGGGAAGAGACAGGAGGCTCTGAGCAGGAGCAGCAGGGCTTAGCCAATGACTCAAAGGACTTGCCAGAGACCGCGTTCATGGCCAGCCCTGCCATCCTTTCTCCCAGATGCTTGACTGATGTGATTAGTCTGCATGGACTCTGGGTTATGAACCTTAACATGTCCAGCTAGCGACCTTCTGGATTGTTTCTTGTAGTCATCCAGAATTCTTCCCTCCTACAGTGCCTCCCAACAGTATTTGGAAGAAAACTGGTGAACGGAAACTCATCTTTCCTCCCTGGTGATCTCCGTCTGGTCCAGCTGCGGAAGCAGCACTTGATCTGCTGCCGTCTGGTCCTACCTGCTTGCCAAAGAATGTCCTGAGTTGGCTTCCAGTCCCACGAGCACTCTGGCAGAGCTGTGCTGACCTCATGCCTCATTTTCCAGTAGACTTGCCTCCTGCGGCATGCAAACAAAAGTGTTATTAAATGGTCTGATCCCTCCCCATTATATTGTATAAAGAGAAGAGGGTGTATCATTCTTCCTCTCCTGCCTGCGTCTTAGTTTCTCAGGTGTATCACATAGTCCCTAAATGGTATTTATTATTTGGAAATAATTAGACTTTGAGCTATAATGATTCATCTGCTTTGCGCTTCTACTGTTTGAGCTACCTTCTCAGAGAAAGGAGGGGATGACAAGGACTCGGCAGTCTGAGTTCAAAACACAAGGCGACTCAAACCTAACCTTAAAACCGGTGTAGATGTACCCTAGATTAAAAAACAGGGTCAGGAAACACTTGAGCTTTAATGAGTAGGTTCAAGCTCGTATCCCTAAGGCTCTATCTGCACTGCAGAGAACCACGGCACGAAATGTTATGGGGCGTAAATCCTCTTTGAGTGGATGTCCTTCCACTAACCTGAGTTTCTTTTCCTTTGGGGGACCATTTGCTGATTAAAACACTACTTTGAACCTTCAGAAAATAAACCAGTTATGTATGTTAGGCATTTTGACGTGGACAAACGCGAACAACCTCATTTGGGTAATTCCCAACATAGGGGCCTACAGGAAGGATGGGGAGGGACTCTGGATCAGGGAGTGTAATGATAAGACACAGGGTAACCGCCTCAAAATGAAAGAGGGGAGATTGAGATGAGATCTGAGGAAGGAATTCTGTGCTGTGAGGGTGGTGAGCCCCTGGCCCAGGTTGCCCAGAGAAGCTGTGGCTGCCCCATCCCTGGAGGGGTTCAAGGCCAGGTTGGACGGGGCTTGGAGCAACCTGGGCTGGTGGGAGGTGTCCCTGCCCAGGGCAGGGGGTGGCACTGGGTGGCCTTTAAGGTCCCTTCCAACCCAAACCAGTCTGTGAGCGAGGGAGGCTGCAAGCGAGCGATTCTCACTAATCCCTGGTGAGGAGGGCTTTGGTTTTGACTGCCTGCCCAAATTAGTCTTGCAATTTCAATTGAAGGTGGGTTTCTGCCCTGCCTCTTCCAAAATGTGAAGCAGAAGTTCTCTCTCCTCTCTACCAGTTTCCATAGCAAAGAAAGAAAAATACAGGAGCGTCTTAGCACAGGTCACTTTTGAAAGTTTGGGTGCTGACTTGTATCCGCATCAGTTCCTCTGTCTGTAATAGAGGAGCATAATCAATAGTTTTTTTCACCATGTTTTGAAAAGATAATTTTAGTTAATTTAAAAAGCCTTGATTTTCATCTAAGAAAAAATGCAAATTGATTGTTGGAGATATTGAAGAGAATAAACTGAAATTAGAGACTTTTAGTGTACCTCCTACAAGACTAGAATAAAATAGAAGTCCCAGTAGAATGTATCTAGGAGTATAATGTTTTCCAAGTGCTGGTTCCAAAACATTACCCATGTTATTTTCGAAGGGATTCCTCCTTCCCATTAGCAGAGGAACATTATCGTTATGATCCAGATAGCCATTAGTTCAGGGAACACAGTTTAAATTAATAATGTGTATTTGAATTCACTTTTTGAGGAGAGGTCAAATAGTTGTAAAACCTTTTGTGGAAAAATAGGTGGTTCCAGGTAGATAAGTCATCAGTGAGCCTGTGTTCTATGCTGGTAATGAGTATATCCTTAACATATTCATGAATTTTGGACCACACTGACTGTGGAGAGTGTTTTGGAAATAACGCTCAGAAATTACTCAGATGTGAGTTGAATTCTGCTGTGTCCATTGTTTGCTTGGTCTGCTCCTTCTCCGTGGCTCTACCTCTTTTCCTTGCAGACCAAGGAGATGTTTACGCCACAAACCTAAATCACCAATCCCGATTTCCATAGGAAATCCACTTTTAGTAGCCTCAGACAACTAAGAAAGCCTGGAGGGAACCATCTCCTACCCCAACCTGCAGAACTGGGTAATAGAGCTTTATTGTCAGGAGTCCATGTTGCGTCTACACCAACAAACTAAAAGTGCTCGAAACCTCCCTGGTCTTTGGCCAAAATGTTGTGAATGGTCCTTGTGTGTTGGGAATGGTCCTTGGCTGCCGCAAACTCCCTCATTATGCCTGGAAATTTTTTTGGAAAAGCGGCAGTTGGCCTAGGATAGAGCTGAGCCGCGGCCTGCGCCAACAGCCAGCCATATGGGCAATTAAGTTCCCGTGCCTGGAGACATTTAATTCCCTGGAATAGACACAGACACGGGGAGTTCAACAGTTCCAGATTCCAGTAACCCTCTGTTAGCGTGTGCCATAGCAAAAAGGTCTGGGAAATGTTACTCATTATCCAGAAGTGCAGGTGCTTGTTTGCACAGGGCTTTCTTTTGCCGAGACGCTGATGATAATAATCATCGAGTTTTATTTTATAATGCGTTCTTATGGGTTTCTGCTGTGGATGTGTATGTATATGAGGCTACTAAGAAAGACGGCGAAATGAGTTGTGTGTGGAATACTGCCCACTTCTTCTCTACCTCTTGACATTTTGTTAGAAAATGATTTTATATTTTTTCCTAGATAGCTTATGGGCTGAGCTAGAATCGGAGTGTCCCAATCTAGAGAAGAGATGCAGGTTGTCCAAACTGTTTGAAATGGTCCACTGTCCTTGATGATAGCGGTGGAGCATGCCTGTGATTTTTGTCGACTTCTGAAATGGAAGAAAACAAGGTTTTTACACAAACATGCTCACTTGGAAATTATTGCCTTTTCACTTGTGGAATAAACTTTTGATGCGCAGTTCACGGCCACTTTCTCTGCTGCAGCCCCTGCTATAGCAATAAGTTTGTGTGTTGTGACTTGTTCTTCTGTGATTCTTACTCAAGTTGCTGGAAAACTGCAGGCAATGCACCTTCTTGTTATGACACTTTTTAAAGATCTCACTGCCCACATCAGAGGATTGAAAGCTTTCTTGGTGAATACCTAGAAACTTTCCAGAGAAGGCCCAAACACCTCCAGAAACAGCATAGATACAATTTGCCGTCTGACAACTGTGACTACCTTTCTTAACTGTCTTGGAAGAGCAAAAATTAAGTGATCCAGGGGTTCTTGGTACCTGCAAGCCTTCAGATGAAAGCCATGAGCTTGGAAGCCCTGAGCAACCTGCTGTGGTTGACTCTGCTTTGAGCTGGAGAACCAAGGGGGTTGAGCTGGGTGGTCTCCAGAGGTCCCTTCCCACCTCGGCTATTCCGTGATTCCATCTTTACCTGCAGTATTTAATATGGTTTCTTTGTACAGGAGCTTCAAACACAGAAAAAAGTTTCCTCAGGCAGCTGCGTGAGGTAACAGGTTTAGGCAAAAATGTAATAAGACCGGAATGGTTTTGGGTTTTCCTTTAATGAGAACAAAAAGGTAGTTCAAAGCAGGGACTGCATCCTTTGCTTGTCACTGCTGAGTCTCTCAATGGGGGAATAAAGGGTAGAAAATGTCTATGGGCAGATGGAAATTTAGAGAAGCTGCTGAATTTGATACATACCCACCTACCTTATGCAGAAAAAAATATGAATATGCTCACTGGAAGGAAGCAGAAGGTACTGCATTTTGGGTTTGTGTACATATTGCTTCCGACTAGCCGTAACTCTCTCTTGCAACTGAATTGCATACATTTAGACATGGAGTGCTTGGAAAATATTGTAAAAACCTTCTTCAGTGAGAATTTATACATGTTAGTGAGCCTTTGTAATTGTTATGTCCATCTGCTGTTATCTGTGCCGAGTTGCAAGGGAATGCCCACAGAATTATAAGCAGCTTGTGACTCTCTTTGTCTTCGCTCTCCTTTTTACACTGTTTTCAGCTCCAGATAATTAGGGGAAGGTGTAAGCAGTGAAGGAACACATTTATCTGTGTTTATGTGTATTTATCATCCCCGATCTTCCCACAGTTCTAAGCTTTCTGGAGCGTATCACACGCATAACCTACCAAAACGCACACGGCGTGCCATTAACAGGGTAGTTTTGCTGGAGAGGCGGAATTAAAAAGAAAAAAGGAAAAGACGTTTCTCTGCAGTTTTGGCGCACTGGCTGTTAAGAAACGTTAGTATTTGCAAGTTGTAAGTGGCAACAGTGAAGCTTGAAAAGGGAAGAGACTCCCGCCCACTGCGGAATAATGGAGTAACACGCGGGCTGATTTATTAAGGTTTAAGATGGATCTCGCTTCGTCTGGCTTTGGGCGCATTAGGTGTTTGTCTCTTCTCACCCCGCTCCGCTCGCTGTACGGTCGGTGTAAGAAAACAGGCAAACGAGGAGGGGGAACCAGTTCCAGGTGTCAACCCCCTTTGCCCTCTGGCAGCACCAATTTCTCCCCATTGATTGTGAAAGGAGAGTAACTTACGCTTAGTTCTGACTCTTAGCCTGATGTTCGAAGAATGTTGACCGCTCCTTGTGTTCTCCCTCTGGAGACGTGAGACCAGTATCCAAGTCTGCAAGAAGGACGAAAAAGATATTTTCGGTGAAAAGCAATTTAAATGGCTTTTTGATATTTTTACACTTATTACTTATGAACAGAAAGGAGGTGTTCGAGTTCACCTCAGATTTTTAAACTCCTTTTTGCTTTGTGTGTTGGGTAGCCATGGCCTAAATTCCTAAAGGTGCTTTTTGGCTTTTTCTGCTTTCTTCAAAGGTTGTGGATGGTTCGGGGGTGTTTTTTTTAGTTGCCTTTTTTTATTAGAAATTCTCCTCTAAGAAATTAAATCAGATTTTACTCAGGAAGTTAGGTGATTTAAGAGTCTCTTAAGCTTCTATCTTCTCTGGTTGCGTCCTTCCTATGTAGCGATTGCAGTGGAAATCGCCACCAGTGAAAAATACTCCTTAGGAACAGGTTGCGCTGAACTATTTAAAAGTAAATAGTTTCATTACCCCGTCACTATTTTGCAGGGACTCTTGGGAACGTCTAGCTTTGTTCCGGGCTTTCAATGTTACTCAAAGAGCTTTAACATGTTGCACTACGAACCTCTACCAGCTAAATCTTTATTAACTTATAATGACCACTCAAACGGGAAAAGATTCGAGAAACTTTTGTAGCTGAAGAGCTTCAGGAAACAGTCTTTTGACCAATTTCCTGGTTTTCAACATGATGCTATTCCAGATTGGACAAAAACCAAACCACACCCAATGTGTGTGTGTGTGTGGGGGAAACCCCACAGCCCAGACCGAAAAGCCCAGGTAGTATCTTATTTATCAGGAATGTTTTCTTATGGAATTTCATCTCACTTTTTGAATTTCTGTTGGCGAAACCTATTTTCTTTCTTGGTGAGAAACAGTTTTAGAACTCTCGGTTTGTTTTTGCAAGACATGGTTCAGGCTAGTGTGTACCTGCCCCTTAAAGCTCCCCCTCTGATAGGAACCTGTCAGCGGCAACTTATCATCCTCAACTCTGCTGCTGCCCCACCTGAGATGTGGGTAACGTCAGTTCATTTGGTACCTCATTAATCTTTTCCGTGACATTAATTCCTTCGCCTTGTTGAGACCTGCACATGTAAGGAATGGATAAAGAATTCGGGTCCGCTCGTCATTGTTCTATTATTTATCTAAATATCTGTTAATATATTTTTTTTTGGTGAATAACATGTGGACTCCTGAAAAATTATGACTGAAGCTGTTTCAGTGTTTTTTAACCCAAGTGGAAGCTGCAAATAAGAGGAAAACCTTCATTTTGTGGTGCCCACCTTTAAGGGCTGGGGAAATCATTTGCCGTAAAAACTGCTCATGGATTTTTTGCCCCTTTTCAAAGCATTTAAGAAGAATTCATACCCATCTTCAGTTTGAGTGTGTGTGTGTCACAGACCTACTAAAGCTACATATTCTGCCTGGGGTGGTTTGCAGAGCTATTCATTATTTATGTTTTATGAGATGTCACCACTCACATTAATATTTTTTTCCTTTCTCTCTGAATAAATAAGGAAAACATTTTTAAGCGGGAAGATAAATGATGGATAGTGATTGATGAATAATAATGAAAGTTCTTTGAGCACCTAGGCTTGCATGGGAATTAGTGCTGATGTATTCCAGTGGGGAGCAGCCATTCTCAAAGATCTCAACAAATTGACTTTCATTCAGATGCACGCATCCACGAATGGCAAATAAAAAAAAAAGAACAGAATACGATTTGAAAAAATAGCCAGGAAAAACGTGAAGCAGTGCACCCAAATACCAGGTTTTTCCATATACTTTTCAGTTGGGCCTCATGTTTAAGTACCTTAAATACATGCCCGTGATTCTGCAAAATCAGCCTGCCTTCAAAACCTTTCCAGACCCGCCAGCAGCGTGGTCCCCGCTGCTTCTCCCGAGAAGCTGGGGCATTATCTGAGGAAACACTTCAGTATCAGACAATTCCTTAACAGCCGTGTCTCGCCCCCACTTGCAGCGCAGGTTGTCGTCGGCGAAATCCTGTGCTCGGCGATGTCTTCATCCACTCATGTGGGTCTGCGAAAGCTTCCTCGGCAGCTCCGATTTTGAGTGATGAAAACCCATTGCCCAATTCATAAACTCTATAAACCCAGGCATTTATATCATGTATATCTATAGGAACTGTTGTAGTTGCACTGGATATTAATAAATTTCAAGGTAAATGATCCTTAGGATCATTGATTTGATTTTTTTTTTAAAACACCACATTTGCATGAGGTACAACACATGATGAAGCCCTGGTATTCTAAGATTATGGCAGTGATTTTTTTCCTGTTTATTGTTCAAATAAGAACATGGGCATGAATAATGATCTTTCATCATTCTTCTCCTGCTATGATAAAAATGTACTTCGGTCAGGGGGCACTGAAGGTCATATATCTTTAGATACCAAAGTAATATCGATGGGGATATGGGTTAGCTAAGTAATTCTCACTAGTTTTGGTGGAAGCTGTGAGGACCCTCAGCAGCTTTCAGTAATTGTAGGAGATGGAGAAACACACAAGTAAATGGATGGGTTTTCCATCAGTAAAGAGAGAAAAACAGATTTTGGCTTACCTCAAATGAGTGCAGAGAGCAACGAGAAGGCACCTTCTTCAACAGTTTGCATTAATGAGCAGAAGCAGGTGGCTTTCAGCCCTGCTCTGCCCATCAAAATCAACGGGGGCCATTCAGTCACAGAATGGTTTGGGTTGGGAGGGACCTTAAAGCCCACCCCAGAGCCACCCAGGTTGCTCCAAGCCCCGGCCAACCTGGCCTTGAACCCCTCCAGGGATGGGGCAGCTGCAGGATCTTCCGTAACAGGCCAAAATGCTCGGGTAAATTCTCAGTCCATAAAAGTGCATATACTAGAAAGGTTCTGAAACAATCAGAGGTCCTATCCCTCCCCCTTATGAGCTACTTTCACTCCCCAGAGCTGCAGCAGCTCCCATTGCCATGCTGGGTCTCTGTGCCCATGAGGAAGCCAGCTCATTACACAGCACGGAAACTTAATTCAGGCCAGAATTAAGTGTGTAAAGATATTTTTCTTTGCTTTTGTAGAGGAAGAAGTCAGAAATAAAATATTAACACAATGGTAAGCAGAGCAGAATGGCCTTAAACAATTCATATTATTGCATAAACATAATTTTGTAGCATTTTTTCTTACATGTGGTATATTAAGATGCAGGTTCTGTGTGTTGCAAGAGAACTTGATAGCCTGTGAAATTAAAACTACAGACAGTTAAATTATTGTTAGAAAATAAAATAATACATTTTTGTAATTGCAATTCACATTTAAATGTCGTCTTTTCCTGTAAGAAATTCATTATGATATGCCTGAATATGTTTAGTGGAAACAATTGAGACAACTTAAATTTCCCATCTCAGGAAAAAAGATCCTTCGTATCTCAAACAATCTGAGAAAACCCCACCGGTATTGTCCATCAAAAGTACAACTGCATTAAAAAACCCAACAATGGGTTGGCTATCACCATGCGGGATCTGTGTCCAGTGTTTCTTGTCGCTCCCTCCCCTCAGCAGCTGCGTGGTCTTGAAATCCAGGCAGGTCCCCACTTATTTTCCAGCTTCCGACAGACAAAACATTCCTTTGGGAGGTCAAGAGTTGATGGTGCTAATAGCACAACATGCAGTATAATAAATTTACATGCTAAACAAGCAAAACAGACCAATCCCAGAAGAACGGGAGAACTTCTGTCTTGTTTCACACAGTGATCCTACTGCAGGCTTTGCAGGAACAGCCCATGACTGTCTCAAAAGGTTGAGATGGAATTTCAGCCTGTGTCTTAAACTTCAGAGCAGTGGTTCCATAATACCAGTAAAAAATAGGCTAAGAGAAAGACACAGGCTGCCCAGGGCGGTGGTGGAGTCGCCATCCCTGGAGGTATCTAAAAGCCGGGCAGACGTGGTGCTGAGGGACGTGGGGTCGTGGTGGCCTTGGCAGTGTCGGGTTGATGGCTGGACTCGGTGATCTTAAAGGTCCCTTGCAACCTAAACAATTCTATTTCAGGGGGATTTAGTCATAAATTCTGATGTATGAAAAAGATGGAACATGCATAAAATCAAGCGCTTGTGAAAAGAAATACTGAAAGTAAGTCTATTGGCTATCATTTAAAGAAAAGAAAGAAGCTGAGATGTTTTTTCGTGAATTCCTCTCCCTTCCCAGATGCAAATCCTCTCTCGCCTTGGTCGGTATGAAGCTGGAATCGTAATGTAGGAGGCACTGCAGGCACACGCCACACAGGAGCTCGGGTGCCAGTACAGCAAATACGCCAGCAATACCCGCTCATGCACCGTTGTGTACGCACGATATGGGAAATGGAGCTTCAATGTTTTCAGAAGCCGGGGGCTTAATAAGAAAAACTAAATAATTGGTGCAGCTCATGCACCGAGGTAAATTTACATGAGGGAGGTGGAGGTAAGTCTGCGAGCTACTCTCCCGTTCCTCGGAAGCAGCCTAACGCTGATGCATTTTAAAAGGTTTGGCGGAATTCCCGTGTCTTTGTGCCAGCGTGGCTTCTTCCAATGAAAACAGAGATTTAATGTTTTTCTAAAAGGTTACCTCCTTACCTAACCTAACACTGTTACCTCCTGTAGTCACATCTAAACACTTGTGCTGCTTCTAAATTCCTTATTTTTAATTATGATTTAGTTATGATTTTCCCTGGTGCGGAAGAATATGGAGCAAACTTAAGGTGGCGTTGGGTGCAATATATCAGAGAAAAGATGTTCTCGGGCGATGAGCGTTTCTAAGGACTGTCGCTCCAGTGATGCATTTTTGTGTAAGAATATAAGAATCGAGTTGAAAAATGGAGGGTATATATTATGTATCCGCGAAGGATCCTGATGAAATCCTAGGTGGAATCATTAGTTAAAGCCGGCATCTGTCGCATTCAGAGTAGGCTTGAGCGAGAGGCTCCTGCGGATGCTCCCGCAGCCACTTCTGAAAGTCAAGGAGCTTGTAAAGGAGCTTGTTTTTACCGGACACGCTCATCTCCAAGTGTCACGAAGCCTTGCATTGCCGGGGAGTTTATAAATGTGTTTTTGAAAACACTTCTAGGCAGATCTGCGTAACTTTTAGAATGCACGAACTGTCGCCGTGTCAAATGACAGGTCTATATAGCCACTAAATAACAGTATCACCATCCCGCAGTAAATACACTAAAAAGTTCCTTTCCAAAGTCATCTTAAATATCACCATAAAACAATCTAATGGGTCTTTTGCTGGAATACCCACCTACATCTCTGCCTTAGAATATCCCCAATACCTCGGAAATAAGGCAGCTCTCTCAACCAGGTGTATTGAAGCCGGAAACCAAAAATGCGCTGGAAGTATCCCAGATTTTTAGCTTGTGCCCAATATTTTGGGTATAAATACAAATCGATTTGGGGTGGGGGAGGTTGCTGAGTCAGTGCCTGTGTTATAGAGCTACAACAATCCTCTCGCAACAGAAGCGAGCGGTGCAGGAAAACCAGCTGGATAACGCTATTAGTGGGGTCTTTCAAGGAATTGTGCTTCAAGGAGTTGAGAAAGGAGGAAAAAAAAAAAAAAAGGAAAAGCCCTCATTTCAGCAAGCTGATTTTGGAAAATTCCTGTTTCTGGGAAGGGGAGCACCATCAACCAAAGGACCACCAAAAGCCCGAGGAGGCAGGGACCGCTACAGTTAAGCGATATTGATAGCTGGCGGCCGCGCGTGCGGCTCATTGGGTTGGAAGCGACGCCAGGGTAACGCTCAGAGCTCCTTTTCCGCAGTTATTAAGTTGTTTTTGCCAGCACCTGAAGCTGGAATGGCGGTATAAGGCTTTGTGTTACTAGGATGGCAAGCGGGGAGGTACTTATTTAAGAAATATAAGTACTGCTTCTGTGTCGTGCTATATCTCATACAGGATTTGGTATTAGCCTCTTGCTGCTATTATTCTTTAAACACTTTTAGAGGTGAGATAATAACTTTTCTTTTATGTGTGCCTGAAGACTCTGAAGTGCTGAGATAGTGATAGCCAGTATAACTTAATTTCAAAAGTAATTAATGAGGCTGCATTTTAATGAGCCTTTTTATACAGTGTTGTGAACTGGGCTGTTTCATGATGCCATTGTTCTCCGGCTGCTGGAAGGAAAAAAAAGAAAGCAGAACCTGGGAAAATTAATTTAAGAACAGCAGCGGCCCAAGTATGAGACAATCTATATCTCAGTTTGCGTTTGTTTTATCCTCACAGGTATTTTTGAAGCAAAAAAAAAGGAGAATTCCTTCAAAGTTCCAGTACAGAAAGGATTCATGAGGCTGTAAATTTCTGCCGTAGTCTTATAATTTATCAGCTTCCTTTCATTTTTTTCTGCTTTAGTATTCTGTTTCCCACTTTCTTTTGCAGGAATGCAAAACGGGATCTACAATAATTAAGCAAGGCTTTGTTTTAATGTTTTTTTGTTTGTTTGTTTGTTTGGGTTTTTTGCGGGATGATTTGGTTTCTACATCAAATCATATTAACGGCCTTTTGTAACTCTTAGATAATACCAGAGTAAGGAAGAATGTTTGGGTGAAGCGTTTATGCGGCCTAAGGTTGAAATTTAATCAAAACCGCTATAAGCTTTGTCTGTTTAATGACTTACAAGTAGGTGTGAATGTGCAATATTTTTATCATAGTGAAAATCCGGGGACTTTATTCCTAGTATAGACTACGGTATTGGCCAAAGTGTAGAAAAATCTCGTTTGTTTTTTTTTTTCCTGGAAATGAACACGGATTTTAAAAGATCTTATAGAAATCCCTTTCTGAGTTTGCATGACTTGTAATAGGTAAAACTTATTGTAGAAGGCACTTATGTTCTGGTTTGTATTTGGGTGAAGGCAAGAGTCTCTCGGTAAAGACTGGACTTTCATTACGCAGACTGGTGAAAATGTCACACGGCACTGGCTCCCCAGTTCTGCCTGGGAGACCGAAAACGTGGAATAATGGACAACCCAAGAGGCTGAGACAGCGTCGAACCTTACTCACAACTCAAACACTCGAACCGATTCCCTTCTGGCTTTGAGGAATTCTGAATTTTGAATTTAAAGTTCCAGTTGTAAAAAAATCAAACTTCATAGGTTTGCTCATAGGAGCCCTGTGGAGTTTGAGCAGCCAGAGCAACCATCCGGATCCCTGTTTAGCAAAGGCAGAGTGGTGTGATTAATTTAATTTCTAATCACTGAAGATGCACGTTCCGTTGCAAGGGGTCCTGAGATGTAAAATTACCTAATTCCTAAATGGCTGAATGGCTCGCTCTTTATTGTAATAAGTAATCGATGATATTTTCTTACACGGGGATGGCTTAATCAAGCAGACTGTAACAGCTGGTGATTTAAGAGGGGGAAGGAGTAGTTGTACTTCCTCCTCCTCCTCTTCCTCCTCCCCAGAGGGGCATGCTCACCGCAACTTGTCCTCGTGGTTTTACGTATCGCCAGACAGGCAACATCTCCAGCAGCTTCCTGCGTTCTAGCAAAAGGCTTTGTACCGTTAACACATCGTTTGCAAATATATTGATTAGAGCTTCACAGTACCGTTAATTCTTGCTGTTTGCCGTTTACGCTGTGATTTCCAGAGACAGAGCTAAAAGGCGTGCTGTCAAATTTGCCGCTCTAGCAACATGCTGTTGCGTTTTAATGGCTGGAAAGGTGTCTAAACAGAGCCCTGAATGGGACACACAGAGATAGTTCAAGGAAATGTCTTGAAAGGCGGCTTTTGCAGAGTAATACAAAACGTTCTGCAAACCAGACCATGCAGAGGAGTCATTTATTGTCAGATACAATTTGCTGAAGAGCTCGAACCGTCTAAGGAGTAAACTCGAAGCCTTGCAACTCCCACATGTACATCTCCCCTGCGAAACGGAGGTTTCTGAGAGCTGGACACCTTTCACTCCTGCAAATGCAGCCTTTGTGGAAATTTCTCTCTTCGCTCCGTGTTTCTTGCGGCTCTCAGGCTATGGAGGATTAGCTCAGAGAGAGCTTTCAGTCAAAACGAGCTTCTGAAGGAAACCACTGCATGTAATAGCCTCCAGCAGCCTGCGAGAAAGGAACAAACAATCACCGCCACCACAACAAATTGTATTTATTTAGCACCCATCACAACAAAGCTATCCCTGGGCACTTGGCAAAACTTTCTTGTTTATAGTACAGAAAAGCTGAGGGCCCTGAATATGAATTTATGTAAATCGCCATCTACATTTCGAAGCAGCTGTTTGCAACAACTGTTCTGTTAAATTGGTCCCTCTTTTGAATTTTTTTTGAGTTTAAAAAGAGGAAGCGGATCAGAGTTCTCTTTACCAGCTTTCCAACATGTTTGGAGTTTGGTGATATAAAGAGAATGGTTTTGAAGGATTTAGCCTTGGGAAAGCATAACACAAGCTATTCTTCCTCCCCTGCTTTTAGCTATAATTTTCAAAAATATGAGCATCGTATTGCTCACAAACTGCACGGGGTTTTTTTCCGTCTGTGAGCCAGCCAGCCAAAATCTGTCAACATGATCTTTGGAAACGCTCAGAAAAGCAACAATGACGTTAAAGAGAATTGAAGCATGGAATAAGGGGAAGAGTGGGGGGAACTGGATGGCGAACAGCCTTTCCTGCTAAAGCTCAGAGGGATTGCTATTGTGTGAACGTGAATGGGTGGAGGGACCATTTGTGACAGGTCTGTTGTGATTAGCCCACGCGGATTGTCATGAGCAGAAGGCACTAATCTGCCTCTTGCACCCCTGCTGTAGCCATGCATGTCCCTCTAGCAATCTTTCTCGTTACTGTGCATTACAGTAATCATACATCATTCTTGTTTGACGATTGAACTACTGATGGACTTCAGGCTGGCATGAACAAGCTCCTTCAGGTCAGAGGAAGTGAAAGTCCTCCCTTCCCTTCTTTGCCATGGGGGCTTCGGTTATGTGATGAGTCAGGACCATTTCATAGAATTATAGAATGGTTTGGGTTGGAAGGGACCTTTAAAGGCCACCCAGTGCCACCTCCTGCCCTGGGCAGGGACACCTCCCACCAGCCCAGGTTGCTCCAAGCCCCGGCCAACCTGGCCTTGAACCCCTCCAGGGATGGGGCAGCCACAGCTTCCCTGGGAAACCTGGGCCAGAGTCCGACAACCCTCAGAATAAAGAATTTCTTCCCAATATCTCATCTAAATCTCCCCTCTTCCAGTTTAAAACCGTTTCCCCTCGTCCCATGGCTCCCCTCCCTGCTCCAGAGTCCCTCCCCAGCTTTCCTGGAGCCCCTTGAGGGACTGGAAGGAGCTCGAAGGTTTCCCTGGAGCCTTCTCTTCTCCAGGCTGAACCCCCCCAACTCTCTCAGCCTGTCCTCACAGCAGAGGGGCTCCAGCCCTCCGATTGTTTTCATGGCCCTCCTCTGTTTCATCCACTGCTTCTCGTCTTTGCCTATTCCATTCCTCCTCCAGCCCGTTTTCCTGCAGGAGGAGAGAGGCTTGCAGGTGCTGTGTTAGCTTCTTTCGATCACCTTACCGGACCGGGAAGCGCTACATGTTGAAGAATCCCCTTTTTAGACTGCAGGCACATACCCATGCTTTGCGTTTCTGCCGGTCTGCTCGGTGGGGGGCTCTTTGAGGAGCACGAGGGAGGCAGGTTTTACAGCAGGATGCTCCTGAAGTGTCTCTGGTGCCTTTGTGTTCTCTGCCCTGGGTGAAATGAATTGTCGCTGTTATCATTAAGCGTGAAACGCAATTGGTGAGTTCATCGCAACCCTGAATCTCGTGACAGAGAAGAGCCGCTCTGGTGAGGTCCTTCAGGGTAAGATCGGTGATGGAGAGCAGGGGGGATGTGTGTCCCCAAGGCAATGGCAGGGAAGGGTGCCAGAGAGCTCTGCCATCACATGAAGGTGGTGTTTCAATTTATAACACTTCTGTTGTACAGCTTTGATAGACTCTCTGTGCCTAAGGGCTTGAGACAAGCTAAGGCGCGCAGGCGCGTGCCTATGAATGTAGCCATCAGGTCGGATTTTCCTCCGTAGATGTGAAATTTGACTGGTATGGCAGCACACCCTGTGTCATACGTAAAGGAAAGAATGGGGAAAAGACATTTCACAAGGAGTTTCTCCTTCGCTCTGTAGTTTGGCCTAACCTTATCTATCCAGAGTGGCGAGGGCTGCGCGTTCCTCTGCGGTGCACGTGAAACGTAGCAACAGATTTTCACGTAGACCGGACTCAGGCACGTGTATAACAATAAGCGAGTAAGAGTCAATTAGCGCGCTTCAAAGACGAAAAGAGATAAATATTTGAATACTGCGGTACAGCTGCTACTCCCCTGAATATCAACAGTAGACAAATAAAGCAACTTCTCCTTGGGCCAAGTGGGAAAATGGAAAAATACTGGAAATAGCCTGGAAAAATAAGGAAAAAAAATCAGGGGCTAAAAAAAAACCCCAAACCAGAATACTGTTGTTTCTTTCATTCATTTCTATGCCAAGCAGCGCCATTCTGCACACGGGAACAAGTTGCAAGGTTATTGATTCGAAGTATAGTATTGTTTGTAAACGGTGCCATTCTGAGCTGTGGAGAATGAGAGGGTGGAATTTTTTGGCAACGTTTAATGGCTTAAAAAAATATTTGATTGTAGCTGAGGCTACCGGACAGGATAAATAAGAGAACAGCCTTTCTGCTAAAAGGCAGTGATGCTAAGATATTATGTGCCCACCACTGATTTGCCGCTTCTAATACTAACCACACTTAAAATACTGCAGAGGAAATACAAATCCAATTACAATTTACTTCTGTTTTGGAGAGAATTTAGCTTTCTGTTGTTACAGCAGATGGCTATTTTAATTCACCGGAGACCGCTCAGACATGTGAAAATTGTTTACGCTTTGATTTGCTATAACATACTTACTATTAATATTACAACAGTATCTCGGAGTATTGGTCGCAGATCAGGACCAAAAGATCCGGGCGCTCCAAACATCCAACCAAATGTTTAAAATCTAAATATAGGAGTTAGCAGATGGACAGATGCAGTTAGGAAATCATAGTAAAGCATGAGACAACGTCAACACTGATGATCTCAATACACCAGTAGCCTAACGACCACCGTATTTTTGGTCTGGTGCTTTGAAAAAGTCACTCCTCTTTTAATTTTGTTTGTTTCCTTGAACGTTTGTTCTTCAGCCCAACAGTAAACCTTTTTGCATTCAATTTGTCTTGCTGGTGCTGCAGCAAGGGGAGCAAACAGATGCACGCATCTGCGCGGGTACAGTGTGTTCTATAAAAAGCTCCATAAAACAAAGCAGGCTGAATACGTAATGGTGGCTGTGCCAAAAATTGATAAATTCTGCTGTTACGCACCCATAAATCTCAGCAAATTAGGCCGAGAAACATTCTGAGCGCAGTGCCACGCGTTCCTTCTTTTTCTCGCCTCTTCTCCTGTCCTCAGGTGGGAATGGGAAGCCCAAGAGAGCTCTGGCTGAATCATCTCTTCCACTTCTAATGAGGCGTGAGGTCTTTCCTTTATACTTTTTTTTTTCTTTTTTAATCCAGTTCTCTGGCAAACTCCACAAAAAGCAACAGTCAAGCAAGGAATTTACCAAACCATCTTTGAAGCCCCTTTGGGCTGGAGAAATAGCATGAAGGCACTGCAGTGAGGAGCGAGGTCCTGAGCCTTCTACATATAAAGAAAATAATACCAAAAAATGTCTTTGTTAATAAGGGGAAGTAAACGCGGTTGGCAGTGTTAAAATCAGATGACTAAAAGGTAAGTTGTCGAGAGTATGGCAACAACTAGAGGGGAATATAAGGGAATACGAGGTAACCCCGCTCCCCTGCTGCCTTATGAGGTGGGAAGCATCACATGAAGGGCTTTGGAGCTGGGGCTTCTTAGAATCACAGACTGGTTTGGGTGGGAAGGGATGTTAAAGCCCACCCAGTGGCACCCCCTGCCCTGGGCAGGGACACCTCCCACCAGCCCAGGTTGCTCCAAGCCCCGGCCAACCTGGCCTTGAACCCCTCCAGGGATGGGGCAGCCACAGCTTCTCTGGGCAACCTGGGCCAGGGGCTCACCACCCTCACAGCACAGAATTCCTTCCTCAGATCTCATCTAAATTAATCTGACATATTCAGAGTCAATTTCGGCATCCTTTCCCTTTGCTAACTTCATATTCTGAATTTAAAGAAGCCATGAGTGTCATTTCTTTGATTTATTCCGTTAACCTCCAGCTTAATAAATCTTTATTATTTCTCTCCTTGTCCTGTTTTTCGGTATTAAATGGTTTTGTATGTCCCCCTGAGATTTTCTGAGAAAAGCTGTATATCTTTATAACTTTATGTTGCATAGTAAGTCTGTAAAAATCTCAGTCCCTTAATTTTCCCGATTCTGCCAAATGCCATTATTTACTTAAGTAAACCACGCTAGTATTTTATGCTGGTGAATCCTCTTGAATTTCAGTTGTCTCTCTTTCTGCGTAGGAATAAACACAAACCTTCTCGTAATGCTAGTAGCGGATTCGTAGCTTAATTTACGTGCTTTGTTCTTTCCCTTCTAGAAAAGACCTAAGCAGGACTGAAAAACCACCCACCAAATATTATCTACAGGAATTTTGGGCCACCCAGCAGCATTTGATGCAAACAGTCCCGCCTGCAGTGGGGTTCTGTAGGTCTGCTCAATAAAATTGCTCCTTAGCAGGCATGGGTCTCTGTTTAACGCTATGGGCTGGATCCTTGGTGGATGCACACAAAGGCAGTCACTGGCGTTGATGGAAGTAGACGGGAGGACAGAGGCTGGGAATTTATTTTATAGACCTGAAGGTTTTAAGAAGCGGCGTTCTCCAGCATTCCATTGTATTATTTGCTTCTAAACTGTCTATTTTTTCAGCTTCCAAAATGTACACAACCCCAGCTGGAAGCGTTTGACGTTTTTACGGCCGTAAAGCCTCTTCTGCGACGGCTGCCGCACAATGCCAAGGGAGGACGGTGGCTGGAGCCCATTAGCTGTGGCTGATCACCTCTCCAAAGAGATCAGATCCCGCTTTCTGGCAAGCCGACTCACCCTTTGTCATGAGACTGCGCCTGAGAAGCAGCATCTTTCGGGGGACAAAGGCGGAGAATATAAATAGAGAGTTTAAGGTAAAAAAAATCAAACCTGCCTGGCTACAGCTACAATTTTCTCTTCTTTTCAGAAATAGAAAAGGCCTTAAAAAATGTTGTATCCCGCCTCAGATTGCTCGCTTTTTTTGGAAGTCTGGCTTTAGCCATATTCTGCTTTCAATAGTGCATTTTGTGAAGATGTCTGTTCTGTTCGTTGGGCCTTAGTTCTTCTTCCCAGCTGCCTCTCAGACCCCTTCCTTTCTCCCTACCTAGCCACCAGCTGACATTTAGATGCACGCAGGTTTTATTCATACGTTTCGTTATCAGTCATTAATCAGCAGTTTAGACGGAACAGCTTGTTTCTCTTGCAGTGAGTCCTCCTGTAAATGCCATTAGCGGTGATTCATATCTTCGGTCGAGGAGTTATTTCTCTAGGAATAAACAAGAGTTTTGCCACAGTTGGGATCACAGCGATGGTCTTTTGGTTTCTAAACTTATGCCAGAGGTAATTTATTCAAATATCATGAATGATTTAGCTTTCTCTGATTGTGGCACTCTTCTTTCTTGAAAAGCCTGCTCCTCATAGTACAGAATTACTTTTTCCTCTCCCATTTTACCCTAAGCAATTATTCATATTATGCAGATTACCATTGCTTTCTAGGTTCTTCTTTTGCTTTTATGGAACTCTCCCTAAGGAATTTTGCTGTAACACAAAACTCCTTACTTTTTTTTTAAAAATTAACAAAGTATTACTTAAATGTGACTTACAGTGAGACACTAGATGTAGGGATCAATGTAGTAGATTTTAAAGGCTGCCATTGAATTTTAATTCAATGATATAATAAATCCATCATCGCATACACAAAGAGTTGCAATATAAGTGCAGCAAAATTTGATTAATCTGGTCGGATGAATCTCAGAGGGTTTCAAATTTTGTGAAGTCTCTTGACTTAATTCGGTAAAACTGCTGAAGTGCTCGGGGCTGAGAAAGTTTGAGCCAAGTGAGATATTACCCTCTTTTTAGTTTCCAGAAAAACATTCTGTTTTAAATCAGACCTGGTATGTTTGGGTTTTGTTTTTTTTTTTTTTTTTTCTTTAGCAAAGGCCAGAACCACGCTCTGTAATTTTGTTCTTACTGATTACCTTTCTCTGGCCTCAGTGGTGTGTTCAGTCTCCTTAACAGCTTTCAATCTAAGGCCCTAGGACTACAGCGGGAGATCACCAAGCCATTAGGGAACTTCCCCCATGGATTTGATTGCAAGTTCAGATACGAACTAGAAACCGCGGTAGCAGGAGAAACGCAAGACGTGAAAGGGCTGTAGAAGCGGGAGGCGGCTCGAGGGATCCATCGAGGTGAAATGGAAATGGGGCACGGCACAACCTTTTCCACCCACAGATGCACTTTGCCGGCTAGCCAACAAGCTCTTTGCAAAAGTGACTGGTAATTTCGGGTTGCATTCTCTGCTCAGCCCTGAGTGACTCTGCAAGCCAAGAAAAAGATTCCATACAGTCATCGAAAAACAAGTCCCAGGTAAGCTATTTCAAGCCCAAATCACTAATATCGCTTGGCCGACTCATGTTCCCTGTTTAGCTTTCCATTACCCTTTACCCGTTTTCTCATCTCTCTTTTTCCACTTTTTTTTTTAATTCATCATTTTCTACTCCGGTATCTTTGCTCAACACTCAGCCTTTCCCTAGCTGATTGCAACAGGGACTCGATTCTTCAAACTCCTTTGTGCTTTTAGGAATCTGAAATTAAGCCACAAACATTTTTTTCCTCCCCCTGCTGGCATTAGATCACTGCTAGTAGATATTTGATGTTACCCTGATGCACAGTAGTGGCCATTAAAAAAATCATTGACGCTGGCATCTAAAACTTCTCAGCACTTCTTCGATCAAGAGGAGGAAATAATTTCAGTGTCTTGCGTTCTGTGCTGTTGTCACTCCTGGTGAATGTTGACATTTTAATGGCAGGCGTCATAATTTCAGGCAGAACAAAAATGAAAATAGGAAAGGTCTACGGCTCTCACTTAATGAGGTCCTGAATTTTCTCTCTCCAGAACATTTGGTTAGTAATTTCGCTAAAGAACAACGAAGGTTCTTTAGACTTTGACCAACATACATCACCAAGAGAAAACGAAAAAAAACCAGAATTGGTTAGTGGGTAGTACTAATTGCTACTTATTAATAATTTGTGCCTCCCCAAACAAATACGCAATGTTTCCTGCCTGAAGATCTTACACACTCAAAGACTGATCTAATTGACACTTTCAGTTTAAAGCGAGCCGCAAGGAAAGAAAGAGTAGACAAGATGTGAAAACAACAGTTACACCAACTAACCCAGAGGCTGCTGAAGTCAGTTTGTACGCATTCCCTGGGCCGTAATGTAAACAAATAAAACCTCTTTTTGTTTAAAAAAACCCCCAACCCAGTCTTTCCCACTCGAATCAGTTCAAACTGTTTAAAAAAACTACATTATTTTTTTGAGGAACCTGAAATAGAAAAAAAATCAGTTTGGTTTTTTTTTTTTTTCCCTCCCATGGGTGGCCTAACTGTAGGAGGTGGGTAACACCAGAATCGATGAATCAGATACTGGAAGAGGGACCAGAGAGGCAGTGGGATATTTCTCTTTGTACACCATTAAAACTCTCCTGGATGAAACCCTGAGCAATCTGAACTAATTAGCCCTGCTTTGAGTATAATTCTGATTCTAATCTTAAAATAACTTTGGTTGGAAGAGACCCCCCCCCCCAAGATGTCATCTGGTCCAATGCCCTGCCCGGAGCAGAGCCAGCTTCAAAATTAATCCTATGGCCCTGGAGCTTGTCCCGCTGAGCTTTCAACATTTCCGAGGATGGAAATTCCATCCTCGCAAACAGGTATGTAATTAATACAAACCCTATATGAACCGGCCGCACGAGGCTTTCTGCTTCTACTCACTAGACAGAAATAATGCCTACAGGCGTACGGAGGCAATCAGTCATCGCAAGCTATCCTTTGTTTCCTTCAAAGTCTCCCATCAAATCCCGTACCCCCTTGCAACAAGCATTACATAAGTTCACTTATTTGCCAAGAAATAGCAACAACCGAGGTACTTAGCTAATTAGACGTTTCTGTCTTTTGCTTTTGACATTTACATCAACTTGAAATTTTGCAGACTAGATTACTGAAAGAATTTTAAATGAATACGGTAGTGATTAAGCATTGAAGATGAATACTAATGCATTTCAAACTGGGTTAGCGCTGTAATGAATTTAACATATCTAGTTTTAAAGTGGACTAATTAACAATTAAGAGTCTCAAGTGAAACTTATTTATATCTGTGTTTAAAAAAAAAAAATAATTATAAATATATATGTACACACCCCATTCCCCCACCTGCCCAGTTGTGGAGAGGCAAAGTTCTCAGCCTGGTGCTGGGCAGGGTGTAGCTTCTGCAGTTTTCCACCTTCCCTACAGTCAGGCATTTTGTCCCTTTCAGGTATCCACCGGCACATCCAGATCCTCCCACACTCCCTTTTCCCAACAGATGTGTGTCCCAAGTCATGGATAGTAGACAGTGAGAGGATTTGAACCGTTGCAACGTGTGATTTCTGGCCACATCCATAAAACCACCTGGGTACCAGATGAATATTCAGCCCCCAAATTTGGATCCATGCGGCTGTCACGTAGCCACATAAACATCTATGCTCCCCTTCGCTGGGTCCCTTAGAGGCAAGCTTACCATTTTCCTTTGCATTTGCAGCATAATGAGCATTTTTCTTTTTCTTTCCCCCCCTTCTTCAGTTCGAACAGAGCAGAAAGGGATAGGAGTGATATTCCCTTTGGACTACAACATCTCTGACAGGTGAAAATTGCTGCATCCCAAAGGGGATTAGCACAGCATTAACTTGCTTGTCAAATACAAATGTCAGGTTAATTTTGTCCTTACCTTGATATTCAGAAAATATAAGCTTTTATTCCAAGATCGCTAGAAAGGTTCCTGTGTGCATATTTTAATTACAGTGGAAATGGGTCTGTCTATCTGTAGATCCTGAAGCGCACAAGTGTGCGTGTGTGTGAGAGAGACTTTTAAATAAGTATCTTCTATTCATCGTTTTTATTTCCAGGCTTTAAGGCTTGAAAGGACCGCAGGGATCAGCCCCGAGACTAACTGTTTAGAAAAACGCAGGCCAAAAAGCTCCACCAAATAATTTTCTCATCAAGCCTGTTAGGTAGATAGAATGATGCAAACGCTGCAGCATTTTGTTAGCGCACGGAGAGCGGCTGCCTGGACGCTAACGATGAGGGAAGAGGTAACGGAGCTCTGTTTTCCAAGCTAAGGAAAACAGCGAAGGGTAAGAAACCAGCAGAAACGCTGAGTTAAAAAGTAAGGGAGTAAACACGTTGTAAAGTTGTTTGGGTTTTTTATACGAAAAGGCGACAGGGGTAAAGAAATTTAGTTCAAACAAAAAGTACTCTATTTGTTTTCTAAACCCCAAATGGGTTTTCCAAACCCGTTTCCAAGCCATCAAACAACCCATGTGATGATATACACACATGAAAGCGTGTATATCATCAAAAAACCAACTTGGCGCCACTTGGGCTCTACTCCTCCGATCCACCCTCATCCCCTTTAGCTTACACGAGCCCCTTATGGCTTGTCCTTGACTCGTCCACCCAGAACTAGGTTGCAAATTGATTTTGACCTGTAAAGTTACAATTAAATCAGACGTCTACTGGTGCAGCTGCTAAAAGGTCTTTAGAAAGGTTGAAAACAGTAACAGCAAGAAATTTCAGGAAGTTTTATACCTCAGCAGCGGATTAGTCTACTGAATTATTTACTCTCAAGGAAGACCGTTGTTCAGCAAAATTTGCTGAGGGACATTCATTTCAATTAATCATTTATAATCAAAACAGTTTGTCTTCAAGGGGGAGGAATCGATATTGTCGATATTGTTAGCAAACCCTGTTTGGTGCTCGGGCACCAATGGCTCGATGCTTTCTGGTACGGTCTAGCCCCCCCGCCAGAAGGTGCTCAGCACTTCCCGGGAATGGCTCAGCATCTTATGGGATTGGACCCAACATCCCCCTGCCAGCACAGATTTCTTCTTGATAAATAGAGTTATAAGAAAAATAATCTGAAGAGGTTTTTCAAAATTGAATGTTTTTTCCCCCTCTTGTTTCCTGAATAGTCTTAAAATAGTCTAACATGGAATAGACTTCACAGTTGGCAAGGATGATGCTCACAAGGATAAATTTCCCAGGTCCGACTTCAGCGGGTGTAAATCAGTTTTGAAGGAGCAGTACGGCAGTCCTTCCTCTGGTACACACTCAGCCAAACGCACAAGAGGTAGATATTATGTGTTAGAGCCAACCAAGCCCGAAAGAGATACAGTCAAAACCGGAACACGGGTGAAAAAATTCCTAGTTATGACCTGGAGAGGTCCCAGCTCTACTGGCATTTTCCTTCTTGGTGTTAGCATCCTCTTGGGCGTCCCAGCATTTCAGCGTGGGGTTAAGTGGGCGTTTGGGTGGAGTCCTTTGGGACTGGTGAGGTCTGGGGACATGTTGAGGGGCATCCGAAGCCCATGCCACAGACAGCAGTGCCGTAGCTGCTGCTTCTCTGCAGCTTCTGGTAGGGTGCAGTGGGGCTGGTGGGTCCCTCTGCTCGTGGGTAGGGGTCAGGATCGGGCCTGGAGGGGAAGTCGGGTCAAACGCAGCCTGGGATGGCCAGGAAGGGTCGTGGGGTCCTCAATGAGGGATGGGTCATGATGATAGGAACCAGGGGAGAAATACTGCAGGGACACACTCAGGGGCATGGGAGAGGATGAGAAACTACAAAATAGAGACTTGAGCTTCACGGGGAAAGCAAGCACAGCCCTGCAGGGCTGAGATGCCCAATTCTGCACCTCACCACTGTATTTACATGAATGCCACCAAGGTCTGAAAATAACATTTACTAGTATGAGTCCACATCATGTTATGTTTTTCCAAAATTCACTTACTTATGGCTTTTGTATAATTTATTTTTGCTGTAACTGATTTTAGTTCTGATTTTACTTGAATTTTTATGCTGAAATGTTCTTTTGCAAATCACAGCTTTTCATATTTTGATTATTTATGTGCATGCATATAAAACCCATACAAATACTATATATGTATAATACATATATAAAAATCTCTCTATATAAAGTACTAAGGGTGATAAACTACACTTACCACCTTCGTAGACAGTTATTTTGGGAGTGAAAAGAAAGTTTTCAAAATACCAGGAGAAAAAAAAAAAAGGTAAATGGGGAAAAAAAGCGATCTTGGAGAAACTCGGAATATTTTCTCCTGTATCCTGTGATTTGTTCCAAGTAAAGCAAAGGGGTTTTGAGCCTCCTGCAGATGGAGGGGCTGCTGCTGGCTGGCGTACGTGCAGCTGGGGATGTGCAACAAGCAGGTGCGTCGTGTGGAGCTGTTAGTAAGAGGAGAAGTGCCAAAAGTCCTGCGTATGCTCTCATTGGGCTGTAAAACAGTGCTCGGGAGTTGAAGGGAAGGGGGGGAATTCCCCAGGAGCCTGCTGGCAGAGGTTTGGTTCTGCTAGATCATGCAGGGAGAAGGGTTGGACGTGGTCATCAATGGAGGGGGTGAACGCAACGAGGTTCAGGAGGCAACTTGCGGCATTTAGAGTTGGTTAATCGTATCTATTTCGCAGAGGTCAAGAGGAGAGCAGGGTCCCAGGGTAAATTTTGACTTCTTTGTGAAAAATTCTTCCAAAATCTTTACCAAGAACTTTTGCCTGGGGGAAGATGGAAATGAAAATATCTAGTCATCAGCTGATGTGAAAGGCAGTATTTTTCCTCCACCGTTCTAAATTTGGTGGATTCTGATTTCGGTCAGATTTATGTAACGTTCACCTTTTTCTGTCCCTTGTGGGCATTATCTCTCGGCATCCTCTTCCGGTATGTTCTGGAGCTGGATTTCCATGTCCAGTCTCTTGGCACTGGAGTCCTTTCTACACTTGACCCATGCTAGGACATGGAGAGAGGTCTGTAGCTCAGAGACTGGGGGATCCCGTGGGAACATCACGCTCCTGAGCTCTCCTGAGGGCCGAGAGCAAGGCAGGAGGGTGTGCCATCGTGTGGAGTCAAACTGGAAAAAAAATGAGTATTCAGGACTGCAATAGCATTCGTATCAGTTGAGAATGTTTAAAGAAAATATCTAGAGGTTTCCAAATTTAAAGTTTTGGGTTTCAGCATAAAACAAGAAGTCAGTGTTTGAGATTCTTACAAAAAAATACACATTCCCTATCAAAAGGAAACACTTTTCCTGACAAATTAATTTAGTTAAATAAATCAGTGCAGTTTAAAAAAAGTAATTTTACCAATCTAAGCAATTGTTTTAATTATGCAAGCACACAGCTTACTGTAAGAATCGTGCTTTCCTCCCTTACCTAGCAACACATGTCTGTGTATGATCAAGAGATTTGCCATTTGCTTTTTCCGTTAAACTAGCTCTATATGTCGATTAATGTATTTTAACTTTGTTCTGTCTTTTTTACAGCCAAGAACAGGGACTATATCAAATTAGAAAGTAAATAAAGCAGAGAATGGTTCCTCTTGCGCTGTGCATACTCGCATTATGTGTCCAAGATAAACACATCCGGGACATTAAAAATTGATTAATTGTGTCTTGCAAGGTAACTAGAATAACTTTTTCCCTTAAAATGAGGTCACATTCTAATAAAACAATTTACCATTTTTAGTCATATATTACAGTAAGTCATTTCGAATCAACTGTAGGCCACTCAACTTGTCAGATCCTTATAAATGAAGATAAACGATGAAAACAGAAACTGCAAAAAAATGTCCCGACTGTTATCTGAAACATTATTAAAATATTATTAGCAGAATTACTAAATTAATGGAGCTATAGCAATTAATGAAATCATTCTGCTTGTCCAACTCCTCCAATGAGCAAAACAGAATGAAACTATCTATTTGGAGCTCTGATTGTGCATATAAGACAGGAGGAAGGCAGATATACAAGAAGGACAGGCTATGGAGAAGGAGAATGTCAGCAAAAGGTTGGCTCGAGATAACTTTATCTTTAGGTTTGCTTTAGCAACACAATTTTAAACCAGTCATTTCCATGATGTAGCTTGTTTACTGAATCCCCGACTAAAGAATGCATCACATTTAGCTTTGTCAGAGCGTATAAATAGACGCTCTGAAATGGTGACTGCAGATGCGGACTTTTAGAATAATAACGGTGGTCTCTGAAGATTATTATCATAATCAGTTCATTATGCGTTGTTATCAGAACTAGTCACTATTATCATTATTAATACCATTATCCTTTTTCAGTCGTTGTGCGCAGCCCGGTATTATTGCCTGTCACTCAGGCCGGTAACCTGGCATCCTCTTTGTGATCTGCAGCTCCTCACATCCAGGAGGTGTCTAAATCCTGCCAATTCTTCCCGCGTAACAGCTCCCAGATCCTTGTTCAAGCGATCTTCATCCTGTACCTTGATTACTGAAGCACCCTGCCTTTATTCAGACCCGTTCTGAACAATGTGGCAGAGAACATTTTCCCTCTCCATCATCCGAACCGTGTCACAACTCCTGTTTTATCCCTCGGGAGAGCAGGGGAGGGGGGACCACGCGTGTATTTCCATGTCCATTGGTGGCCAGCCCAAAAGTATCAATTACTTGAGGATATAAATATCAAAGGAGGAGGAAATGATTCAAACTGGAAGCTAATCCTGGCGTAAGATCAAATGGATGTAAATTAGTTAGGAAAGACTGGAAATTAGATGGTTTCTAACTACACGAGGTGTAAAGTTCTGGAACTTCAAACATATTAGTGGGAAAAAAAATATTTCATGCTGGAGGTTATTATGTTTATCAAGGAAATTATGTGAGAGCTTTCCTAGAGACAGAAAATTAAGCTCGTGATCTGCATCATTCGGCAGCAGATTCACTGACATCTTTATTTAAAGATCCAGTTGTTGTTTGTTTGTACATCATTTAAATTCTATTAATCATCTGCTGCAGGGTTTGGCCTGGTCTCCTGCAGAAGCTGGACAGAATATTTTTCCATACTCACACCTTCTTTGACGTGTGAAATGGGGAGGAGGAGGAGGAGGGAAGGGAGTTGTCCTGGGATTTAGTGGAGAGAAGTGATACTTTTAGGGATAGAAGGTACGTCAGGGTGCACCACAGCTCCTCATGCTATTAATATCCCTGGTATTAATAAGGTTGGGGTGATTTACTTCTGTGCTTAAGGTGAAACCAACCGCTCGATCTGAAACCAGGAAGGGACAGTTTGGAAATCATAGTGCAGGTTTTTCTGCTGTCTACTGAAGCGCAGGGCATGGCCCATACCCGAGGCCAATGCTGGGTGTTTTATTTCATAAATTTCCCGCTGTGCAAGGAAATAATTTACATCGATTTACCAATTGTTTCTGCTGATCTTTCTTCCTGTGGCAAGTTGCAGCCGTGCCTGTTTGTGGTGTTTGGGTTTTTTTTCTTTTCTTTTTGCTATGGTTCATTATTTGTTATACACTATTGGTATAAATGTTGGTTTTCACAGTGAGGGTTCTCAAACACTGGAATAGGGGCCCAGGAAAGTTATGAAATCTCCGTCCTTGGGCATATTCAAATATGTTTTTCCTAAGCAACATGAGTTAACTTTCAAGTGGGCCCTGCTTGGAGCAGAGGATCCAATACCAAGTGGCAGGGGAGTTGGAATACGACGATCCTTAAGGTCCCTTCCAACCCAAACCATTCTATGATCCTCAGAAGTTCTTCCAACCTAAATTATTCTGCGAAGTTGTAGAGCTGCAGAATATGTAAACAGTGGCGGATGGGAACGTGTGACACGGGCATCTGATAAACACCCATCAACTACCTGACGTTTGGTGTTTGACTTGTAAATCCAATGGTACCCTCATCCTATATTGCTGGATTCTTCTCAGTCACTGATGAGGTCTCACTTTCTCTGCAGAGTAGGTTGTCGTGTCCACGACCGTACAGAGCATCCTTTCTGTTCATTAGGCACGGGAGCAAAACTTCTCAAATGAGAGCTTTAAAATGAGAGCAACAAGTATGAGATGGCAAATGACATGCTTGTAGTCTGTGTTTGACCCAAGATTCTCAACAAGAAGAAAATTTTTCATGAATAGCAAGTAAGGTTGTACTATTCATCAAAGAGATGGAGTTCTGCACTTCTGTATGATAAAATATTTGGACACCAAATTTAAACCGTAATGCCTCAGGGTATATTTTTTGAAAATTTTGATCAGTTCTAGTTCTTAACAGATAATATTTTACAGGTCTTGACCAGGCACTGGGACTTGTCAGTGGATTTCTGCATGATGAAAAGTGGTGCATGTGATCAAAACCAGAATACATTTTTCTGGGTTATTCAAACTCAGATTTTCCCCTAAGGCTCCTGGACATGTTCCTTGGTTGCTGTGACTGAAGCGTGGGGACTAAGATGCGCTCCTATAAATGAACAAGACTGATACTGACACCGTAATACAGGTTTGATTTCAACTTCATACCAGCTATACCACGTTAGACAACGATTTTCAAAGAAATCTAAAAGTTAGTATCCTAAAAAACCTCAGAATTTGATCAGAATTTATATTGGTAATATTTTGAAAATCTCAGCGTAAAACATCGTTTCCAAATTTGCCTTAAAGCAGAGCCTGCACAGTTCATTAAATAAATAATTAAAGAGCAAAACTGTTCATAATTTCAGAAGCATGGTTTTAATTTTGATTTATGAAAAGGAGGACATGGCAAAATTGCTTTTCCAACTTTCTGTCTCTGATTGTCTTTAGGGCACGGGAATATTGTGCTTCCTAATGATGCATGTTATCTGTTTTACTGTCCTAGACTTTCATTCTGGGGCAGTGCTTGTATTTTCAACCTATTCAGCAGAAAAATCATCTTACTGCAGAATTTTCTCTGCCAAGTTGCCCGAAGGTCACCTTGAACGATATTAAAGGAGCTCTTTCCTCTTCTTGTTAAGGTCTTTGCTGAAATAATCATGGTCCCAGTTGTCCCTTCCTGGAAGAATCAACCTTATGGAAGATCCATTAAGACAACATTGCTGTGAGCTTCTCCTTTTTATTGCCATTCTGATGAGAGGAGAACACCGGACTTCTAACAAAAAGGTCATAATGTCTTCCATTAATAGGTATGATAAATTAAACTAGACTAGTGAAACTTGAAGAAATTTGTACTCACACCCTACTGCCTCCGGTAGTTCTGAAGGCTTTGAGAACACAGGCAAAGAAGCTCAAACATAGTTTTGCTATAGCTGGAAAGTTGCTCTTCAAATGTTGTGTAAGGTCCAAAGGTAAGGATGTCACCAAGAGAATATTGAGAATGACTGCCTTAAATTTGCTTCTTTTTTCTTAAGTGTGTCAGGTTGGCAAAGTGCACTTCTCCCCCTCTAGGTTCTTGCATGATGGACGCCAACCAGAACCTTCTCTGACTCCCATCAGGAGCCGTGGAGTGTGCCTTCATAAGATGTTTTCATGGAAACAAGACACCTCTCTATTCCTTCACTCACCAAAGCCAGAGCCTGGTCTAGATTTCAAAAGTGTGATGAACAAGTACCTAGTCAGGTGGAAGGACTTCTTCCAGCCAGCTTGGAATTCCTGACCTGTCTCCTTACAGCTATTTGTATGAAAATTATTTCCTTGCTGTCAACAGCCATAAATATGAATGAGGTCAGTTAGACCAAAACATCCTAAATAATACTGAAATCCCTCATTGGTGGCAGCATTGTCTTGCCAATTCACGGATCTCTCTACGGTTCTGTGTTTTGGTTGTCCCATTTGTGCTAAATTAGATGAGTTCAGGGGCACTTGAGGATATCAAGTGGAAATATGTTCTTGCAGGAAAGAGGGGAGGTGTGAGGGATACAGAATCTGTTAAGGTGTAAAGCATGCAAGCATCGTTCATGGCTAAACACGTCTGGCAGCAAAAGCTGCGATATCACCGTTAGGAAACGACATCTGATTCTTCATACAGATGTCAAGCCCGTGCTGTTGTGGAACGTGACAGTAGAGTTCCATATCCATCAAGGACGTTGCAGGACATGGCAATATGGGACAAGCTCCAACATTAGTATACGAGGTGACAGCAAATCTTGTACGCAGCGACATTTTCCTTAATGTATATCAAAAAATGTATGTTTGGGAGAAAGACCGAAGCATTTTTCAACTTTCCGATTTAGTAAACAGCTAGAGGCAGATGAACCAGCTGTCTTGCAGTGCCGTTCCTTGCCATTGAATGAAGGGTACAAGATGAAACAGAAATTGCCCATACGGGTTCCGTGCATACGTTTTCCATTGTTGTGTCTGTGCTCAGGACAACACAGATCACAGACTTACCCTTTCGCAATCAGGTAATGGACTCGAGTAATGTCTAAACATCAAAAACCTGTCTTGAATATGCCTGGGGTTACCATGGAGATAAGTTTAGGAAGGTAGAACTTCTGGTGTCTCAGTTCAGCAAGCACTGTGTGTAGCTTCTTAGTCAAATCACAATTTCTGGAAATCCCACAGGGACAAAATTTGCTGTGGATCTTTAAGTCTTTGCTGAATTTCCGTATTTAGATTAGGCCTTTTATTTATTTTTTTTAATCATTATTTTGTTTCTTAGAGAAATATGGGCATGTGGGAGTGGATACAAACTGAAAATCAAGGACTTTAAGTGAGAAGGCAGTCTGTAACTCAACAGAATTTTTTCATGCACAGCTAATTGCATGCAGAGTTATGCACATAGCAATCAATACTTCAGAACTGCACTGCCAGGACAATCAGACCACTGGAAGCTTTTGCCTCGTAAACAGAAAGATAGCTGAAGCAAATGGGCTGCGCTTGTGAAATCTGCACACATAAATTAAGGATATGTAGGAAAAGGGAATGTTTTCATTAGACCAACGAGTGTAGTATACTATTAGAACACAGAAACCATACACACATAGACGTTATGCACAGACACTATATGAATTCAATAAGTCTAAACTATATATATCAGTTAGAGGTATAAGCCTCCCATCCCCCTTAGAGTCCGAGACTAGGGTAGTGAAGCCTTTTGTACAGAAGAGGGAGATTGAGTTGGGGACCACCCAAGGAAGTTGTATACGTAAAAGTCCCTTGGATCAGGTGGGATGCACTTGAAGGTGCCAAAGGAGATGGCTAATAAGGCTGCGAAGCCTCTATCTCTCATTTTTGAAACCACTTGGTGGCTGGGAGACATTTCTGGCTGGAAAAAGGCAAAAATCAAACACATCTTCAAGAAGAGGGTCTGTGAGGTACAGGTCTTGACAGCTTATCCTCGTTCGCTGGGAAGGCTGTGGAGAAAATCCTCCTGGACGCTTTTCAAAGGAAGCGTCCTGTCCTGAAGGACAGGAAGGGGAAGAGGTTGCTTCTGACCAACCTGCCTGCTCTCTGTGGTGAGCTGACTGCCTCTGTGGGTAAGGGAAGAGCAGCTTATTCCGTATACCCTGACTTCAGCAAAAGGTTCAGCACAGTTGGCCGTAGTATCCTTAATAGCAAAACTGGTGAGATATGGGCAGAAATATTTACGGACAATGGATTAACTGGATTAGGTAATGAGTCCTCAGTTGGTTTGCCTTAGCTTTACGGTGTGTTCCTGTGTACTTTTGTGCCTTCACTTGTATTGGCAAATACCAGCTGCGATCAGCCTGTGCTCGGGTGCCAACTCTGAGTGCTAAGGGGAAGTTATCTGAGCAACCTGATCTAGTTGAAGATGTCCCTCCTCATTGCAGGCGAAGGTGGACTAGAGATGACCTTCAAAGGTTCCTTCCAACCCAAACCATTCTATGATCCTTAATTTCATTTTTTTAACTTGACCAAAGGTTAACTTTTCTGTCCCAATGATGGTTTTGCTCTAGAATGTACGTAGAGATTTGTATTTCATTCTTACTTTGTCCAAGTCAATTCAGAGTCTCTAGACCTGACCGGCATGCCAAGCAATCCCTGCTGCCCCTCCGCAGCAGTTCCTGGTAAAAGAATTCCCCAACGTGAAGCTAGTGCCGTTTTCTTGACCTATATTTGTTCAGCCCCCCTCAATATGTCACCCGAGAAGGTCATGGCTTGTATTGTCATAGGACATATTGTATATATTCAAAAGAGGGCTGGGATCACAGCAAAGCGCCAGAGATTACAGAGTCTTTTATGGCTCCTGAATAAAGATTAAGCAGCGCAGTCACAGCAGGTTAGTACCTCTGCAGTCATGGGACTGTGGCAGAATGCAGAACCGCTGTTTTAAAATACTACTACTGGAATGGAACTGCATCAGGTGTTTGACTTTCAACAAGAAAAGAAAATAGCCTAGTTTAAAGCCTTTTCAATATTTAATTTATGTTGCCTCCCCGTTTTTTCTTGTACTGCTTGTTAGTTTCAGTTCTTACCTTTTTATTTAAAATATCTTTTTTGTTGTTGTTGTTCTATTTTCTTGAATTTTTTTCTTTTTTTTTTTCTTTTCCTCTGGGACAAATTCTGTCTGTGCTACATCACTGTGACTTCAGAGTAAGTCAGGAAGACTCAATCTGGATTTACGCTAATTTAAAACTAACCGTTAGCCTAAGGGAGAGACCAGATTTTAGATATAAAGCTGGCTTGTACGGTTACCACACATCTAGGCTGGAGGCACATGAGTGGGCTCAGCAACTCTTTGTGTGACAGCCGTTGAGCAAGCAAAGCCATCACTGTAGAGGCAACCAGGGAGGACACGTCCCTGGGGACAGCGTGAATGAAGATGCCGTTTCATCAATCTGCATGTAGTTTATTCTCTGTAACGTGTAAGTTAACTTTGATCGCAGGTTATTTATAAAATGCATTTCACTTGCATGCTGCCCTAATATGCCAGTACTTTTTCGTTCTTGGCTGCTCTTGGGCTTTGTGACCAATTCAGCTGTTGTGAGTGTTCTCATCTTTTCATTTTATAAGAGACACTCTCAATCTTTACCTTTTTCTGTGATTTTAGTCCACATTTTACTGTGCAGATTCTCAAATCCTTTTCTCCTGTGCATAGTGCATAAAAAAATATAATAAAAACTAATAAATACACTCAGAGATGTTTAAGGCTTTCTCAGGTAAGCCATGACAGTTAGTTTAGTTACATTTAGAAGGAAAAGGAAAATATAAAATATATTGTGAAGACACAGCACAATTTTTGTGTTGTTTTTCTTACAGTTCCACCCACCACCATCAACAGAGCTCTGATACATTTGTCTGGTAATTATATCGTCCCAGGTAACTTCAGTTCATAGAGACGAGAGGATGGAGAGGGAAGACAAACAAGCACCGCAGAGAAATTTAATCCTTCATCGTGGCATCTGGAAGCTAGTCCTCATTTCTTGGACGTACACAAGTGGATGAAGGGCATATATCTTCTTTTAACCAGGCTCCGAGTCAGCCGGGTGCGTACCAAATCTCCACGGCACAGGCAGCGTGAGATGATGGGTTCTCACCTTGCTTCTGCTCAAGAGCAGACACCAATTCTTTCTGCTCACAAACCGTTCCAGGCGTGGAAGGGCTGTAATCTCTTCTATACAGAGGAAATCAGGTTCAAGAACAACAACAAAGCCTCACCATTATAATCTTTGTTAGGCAGGTTGGAAGTCCTTCAGCTCCTGAGCCACGTGACAATGCCTCATTCCAAGAATCACTGAATAATTTAGGTTGGAAGGACCTCTGGGGTTGTGTGGTCCAGCCTCCACTAAGCAGAGGGGGATCTAGGAGGGCTACCTAGATCAGGCTGTCCATGGCCATGATCGTCAGACTCCTGGTTGGCTTCTTGCTTCTCTCTGTATTCATACAACCCTGAGTCTAAATTCCCTTTGTGGCTCCAGCTTTGAGGACGTAAATGCTCGGAAGGATCGTATTGACCCCCATCAGAGTAATAAAATGCTGCAATCAAGCTAATGGAAGCCAGACCAACTCATCAAAAATTCCAACAGGTGAAAAAAAATGATTAATCAACTATATTAAAATACGACGGGGATGCATTGATTCACTTCCCTGTAGTAGGTGCTTGGGCGTCCACTTGCAGGAATCCTGCTGAAGCCTGCAGAGGAGCTAATCCACCTTTCAGCTCAACATCTGTTTTTAGTGGAGGGCAATAAGTAATACACGAGATACCTCTGAAGATAAACTAACAAATCAGCATGGATAGCAAAATGTTCTTTGAGATGAAGATCACATTCAGTAGCCTCCAGGCAAGGAATGTATTTTCAGTGCTGTGAGAAGCAAAGACTACTTACGGAAAGCAATTCATGCTACTACAAAAGCCATAAAGAAAATTGTGGTAGAAAGGAAGAATGTGTACTGCAAAGGTGAGCAACAAAACATACAAACTAACTTCAGCGACATAATTAGATGAAAAGACAAGAGCTGGCAATGTGATAAGTGTCTTAATACAGTGAGCAATGAACTGTTAGGCTGGAAAAATATGACAAAAAGCCATCTGAAGATGAACGTGTCAGAGTGTTCCCTTACACGAGGTGAATGGAGTGAAACGTCTGAGCTGACAGAGAGAGGAGAATTGGGCAAACTTGCTAGCACCTTCTGCCACTGACAAGTTTACTCTCAACCTTCCTCAGCAATAATTATCCAGTTGTTGGGTAATTACAGTGTTCATATCACACAACATGGATGGAACAGCACTCTTGGACCACCAAAGGACCTATCCATATCCCTTGACTAAGTGTCTACAGTATGAACAGTGCCAATGAACACTGGGGATTCTACTCAAGGAGAAGATCACGATGTTCAGAAATCAATATACGCAAGTGGCATTTGTCAAGAGCATGCTGACAAAATGCAAAGTTTTGAATGCCTGGAATTAGTCACCTATTTTTATATAATTAATTCCTCTGCGGTGATTGGTCTGATTCGGGTTCTCCTCAATCAAAGCTGGTTTCACTCTTTCTGCCTCCAAAAGAGCTTTCTGAAGGCGAGGTGAGCACATGGGTATCCTGCCCCGGCAGTCGGGTGTTGACCACGGCCCTGAGCAGGTCACCATGGATTTACCAAGGGAAAAGTCTGGCCATGACACTGAAATGGAATAGACACTTGGTGATACGGCAATGTAAAAAAAAAATTAAAGTTTCTCCACATGCAAACCTATTTAATTTAGAAAAGTTTAGATATTTTTATTGTTATTATATTATCCGAACTGACCCTTCCATCCCTACGTATTAATCTCAAATGTACTTATCTGGTTGCTACTCAAGAGAGAGTATTTAATTTGAAACTCTCTTTAGCAATACAGAGAGGAATTCATTGCTGTGCTCTATCTTTGTGCCTAATCAACTCCTTTCAACACAGAATCTTATTAGCAAATCCCTTGAGGAGCAGTTCTTGTTTGTGTTGGAAAGCAAAATAAAGTTCTTGTGCACTCAGTGATAATGGCTTAGTTACAGGCCACATTTTATGAAGGGCATTATCTCTAATACGTGTCATTTCAAAAAGATTGGAATATTTATTTATTTTGGGAGTGAAAAATGAGTTCTAAAAAGTGACAAAGATTTGTGATTACTTTGTTGATTGGACCCTATTCCAGATTCTCTGAGCTAAGAAGAAAAACAGTGTGTCTAGTTTGATGAGGAATTAGAAAGTTCGTAACCTGATGAGTACCTAAATGGACCAAAACGAACCTAACTGCACTAAACCAGCTCAAAATTCATGTAGTTTTGACAGGAGGCCACACAGAATGGACGGTGTTTTGGTTTTTGCTCTTTCCTCAAATATGAGATTCAGGGGCTAAACGGGCCAAAATGATTTTTTTGTTACACCGATATCATTCCTGACTAATATTTGATCTGTTCCTCAAGCTTCTTCTAATGTGGGATAATCTACCCTTTCCCTGAGAAGTCTCTTAGAACGCTTAACGGGTACGTACACATCATCTCGTGCTCTATCCATTTTGCAGACCTGTGAAAGCTTGGAGGCAAGTGAATTCCCTTACTTTCAGTCAAGAAATAACCATATAATTTTCTCAGCCCTCCCTCCCACCCCCAACACCCCACCAGGATTGATGGGGACACAATCTACTAACTGTAGGTGGAGGGGAAATCCATGGAATTTGCGTTTCACCCCAAAGGGAAAAACCTAGCACACAAACTGCTCTGCCCCCCACCCTACCCCCCATTTATCAGAGAACCTGTTCTGCTTTGGAATTTTTATTATAGTAATGCAATTACTTTTGTCAAGAAATCTATCACTTGACTTGATTCTAAGAAAAAAGGAGCAAGGATTCTTAATAATTAATAAAATGACACTCCTTTAAAAAATGTCACCAACTTTATTATACTGTAGCTGGCATTCACAGTCACTTAACGACCTGGAGAACGAGAATTTCTTTAGCTGTTACTGGAATCTGCTGGTATCGAGAAGCAGAGAGACAGAACATGAGCTCGTTGGATGACAAATGCTGAAAGTTTGCTGAAAGATGAAGCAGGATCTTTGCAAAAGCTGAGGGTTTTTTCCATCCAATTGAAGCGTGACAGCAGGAGCTAAGTCCCCCTAATGAAAGCCTTCGCTTCAGATTCTTCTGTATCTAGGAACTCAGCTGCCAATGATTTATGCTAAATTTAGGAAGCTAAATCCCCTTATGTTCCTGTCTACTGTAGGTGACTAGACCAAGCTCTGCGTTTCTTGCAGAGGTAAAATAATTGTTTGTATTGACTAAAATTTTGTTGATGAATATAACATTTGATGGGCATATAGCAGATAAACATTAGCTACAGGGGCTGCTCTGTCACATCGTGCATTGATTTTTTTCCATCTGATCTCTTCAGGCAATCCAGCCGTGAACTAAGATTCCAGAGTTGAAAGGTGCGTTCAACCTGTCAGCTTTTAGCTTGGCTCGGTGCAGCCGGTGGTCCGACTCTCAATTACTCTCTAATCTAGAAGACCTACGAAGTAGGTAGAGATGACCTTTGAAAATAATCCTTTTACTGAGCCTTGTGAAGATGGAATATGGACTCGAGTTTCTTGACCTGATTCCATCAGCAAATGCTGATTCATTGAAATGAAAACGTTTTGCAGAAAATACTTTCTGCAAAAAAAGAAAGATGGAATTTTCACTAATTCACAGGCAGGAGCCTGGGGGAACTGGCTGCTTTTAGACCAGCTCATGTGACTTCTTGGAAGTAACCTGCTCTCTGGTACTCAGGGACATCCCTACCCATGGCTTGCAGGCAAATTCTTCCTCCTGGTAGCAATGGCGGTAGGTAGACCAGGGCTCCCAGATCCCTCCCTGCCTTTACTGGTTTTTGCCATGGGGGTAAGAGCTCCTGTTCCATCCAGAAAAACTACCCACCTTTGCAACCTTTCTGTAGTGTTGAGGCCTAGCTCCACCTCACCTCGCTTCCAGCACGTTGGTGAGGATCAGAGCTAGGACTACAACTGTCTGTACACTGAAATTTGTTAGGGGCAGACACTTTTAAGGAGCAATCCAGGCCACCAAAGGTCGGAATCTGTCCGTGGGAACATCAGTTGTCTCTATTTGTTGTACAACATGACTGCACAGCTCAAGGTACTTGAACTTAGGTGGCGTGAACTGAGACCAAAGGAACTTCAATGAGAACTGCCCCTTGGGAGATCTCTTTAATGACAATTTGGCTAACAGTTTCCTTGGTAAGGTTGACGCCCAACTATTTTAACACTTGCTATGTAGAGTCTCATCCTAAATTCTTATAATAGATGACTTGTAACTTGTGTGACATTTCATACCAATATATTACCAATTGCTATATTAATGATACTTCATAGACAAGGGGAGATTTCCCATAGCAGGCTGCCCGTAGAAATAAGTGCAACGTGCTTCAGTCCAAGGAAATGGCAAGACTGGACCCAAATTATACCCGTATACATATATAATATATGAGAAATCCTAAATTCATTTGGATACCTTCAAGGAAGCTGAACCCTGCAATGATTAATCTGCAATAAACCAGCAATTACTGTGCATGCCACTCCTTGGAGAGGGGAAAAAGTCTTGGCTGTAAGAAGAGTTTAAAAGCAAAATAGATCAGTTGCTAAGTAGTTGCCAAGATCCGAGCCTGAAATCAAACCCCTGTAAGTGCTAAGTATGAGAAGTAAAGCGTTGTAATTATTTACACAGTCCTTCTTGTGTTGGGCTTGCCCTTGCCACTTTGTTAGTCAAAATGGGGATGAAATGAAAATCTGTGTCCCGGCTCAGATGATTCGGAGCCATACGAAGTCCTTGAAACCTGGGCTGTTACTGCAGACCCCACAGCTGCATCTCTGGCCGGAGGGCTCCAAGGGATGCCCGACACTTGCAATGCACGTGTCTTCCAGGCAGGCCTCCCACATTCGGCTGTGTGACTCTTCCCTGTGCGTTTAATGATGTGTTCCCTGCCCGTGCCGCGCTTCCCTCCCTCTCCCCGTCTCCTCTCGGCGCGGATCTCAAGGTTGTGAAAGAGCAGGAGATGAATAGTCATCTAATCAAATCAGCCCGCCCTGAAAAGGTCAGAGCCGTTGCGGGAGAGTGTTGACTATCACGAGCTGTCACCAAAGGGAACTGCGGCGTTTGGAAGCTGCGCAGAGAATCCAACCCAAATTTGGAAGGGAAATAGGGATGGCCTCTCTGCTCGGGGCGATCCATGGCTGATGGCACCTTCACAGCTCTTTATCCCTTCTTTCGAGAGCCCGGGGCGCGGATCCCCTCTTGCTGCCGTGTTGCTGCACACCAGCAGACCTCCAGTACCGTACTGGGGTGATCCTTGCTGGCACCAGCCGAGGCAGAGCCTGCTGTTCTGCCTCCAGACCCCAATCCCATTACCCAGCTCCTCACGGAAATGATTCAGGAGGGGCCATATGGAATTTACTTACCAATGCTGTTTAGTTTCCCCAGCGCAGACATAACTCTCGCAAACTACTTTGTGTGGAGCTGGGGAACGAGTGTTTGCCACAACGGAGCGTGAGGGCTTGTGTATTTTTAGCTAACGCGTTATTCCTGGCATTCCTTTGGAGCAGACACCGTAGTTAAAGCCTCTGTCTATCCATCCGGCTTCCCTCCTTAAATACAGTCTGCCGCTTCTCTTCTGCTCCTCTCTCGGCTGGGGGTTAGTCACTTAATCACTTCATTATCAATGACTAAATGGGGAAAAGGACTGGCAAAAATCTGAACTTCTCCAGTAGCTGGAGACCAAAGGGTGGAAAAGGTGATGTATTTTGAAATCCCCTGGCAGTAGCGTTAAACGAAAGCCACTGGGAAGCCAGCGTTGATTTTGTTGTTATTTTTTTAAATGGAACACTAGATGATTGACTTCTCGGTTTGAACTTCCACTGGAAGTCTCTGCCGCCATGCAGCTAATTGCACCTAACGAAGTTTAGCTGAACAGTTTGGCCTAAGCTATGCTGGAGGGAAATAATTTAGTCTGAGCAGCTTTGGAATTAGGCTGCGAGTCACATTGTGTCTTGTCTCAAAGCAAGGGAAAACTTTATTTCTGCTGTGCCTGAACACTTACCAGGTAATGAATAATAGATGTGTGTTTCTCTTAATAGATATTTCTTAATAACCAATCTAATACAGTATCCATGGCTGATACTCCAAAATATTTAAGCACTGGAAAAGAAAAATTATTCAAAAATGTATATTTACAAAAAACCACCCCGCTTTGTTGACAAGTACATCTCCTAACTGAAAAATACAGACCACTTCTGTATAATGCTTTCCTTTGAAAACAGGGAATCACTACTTTTACACGCTAATTAATCCCAGAAGGAGATGTTTCCTGCTTTTGCACTTCTTGGCCTAACCTCTTGAATAATGTTTAAGGTTTATGCAGTCCTGATCGTTTGCAATACGGCAGGGATGCCCCAGTTCGAGTGGTGTCCGGCTCCTCCAGCTTGGCCCAGGGACGCTCCTCCCTGGGAAAAGGAGAGAAGCACCGTCCATGTTGCGGAACAGGTAAATTCTACACCATTAAAACCTGTTTCCCTGTACCCGTGTGTGGGAAAATTTTCAACATTTTAACATGTACCGTGCTCAATTATTAAACATATCTTCCTGAGCTGGTGTCAGAAATGTTTCTCCCGGCAAAGATAACCATATCAAAACGCGTTTCATACCGTGAGATGCTCTGGTCCTCAGGCTAGTTTCATTTACACCGCTGTAAAGGGGGAGCGATGCTATTGAAATCAGCGTATCAGCTTCAGGCTTAAGTAGTGAGGCAGAGGTAATGCATTACTCTAAGAGAAACAGCAAATTAAGAGTAAGCAAGAACCCTGACATCCCTGTAAATTACGAATCTCAGTTTAGATCCTTCACGCTTCTAGCAGGACCCTTCCTATGTCATCCGAGATCGTTGTTGTCTTCGTTCGGATGATAAAATCCTGTAAATCTGAACGTAAACCCCTTTGCTTTCCCATTTTTGTTTGTTTTGGGTTTTTTTTTCCCCTGAATATTATTTTGTGCGCCCGGGGAGAAAACAGCTGCTTTTTCCTTTGCTTTCTTTTCTTAAAGGGATTCAGGTAAACGGAGAGCAGGGTAAATATATATAAATATTTATTGAATATTCCCTTCAAGGGGGATATTCAAGGGGATAACAGATTTCCTGTAGACAGCATCACCTCCTCTGGCAGGAGGTATGGAAGAAGGGACGGCAAACTTGCCAAACCGTCCTCATTCCTGATAAGTGGATGCTTGGAAATCTAGGAGCTGCTTAGGATAAATGGCAATGTGCGCTGTGGGCACCTGAGTTAAGTTTAAATTAATGAGCTGGGACACAGCTGCTGTAGATGGGCTCTCAGGTTGGCTGTTTAACCCAGTGGAGGCACCACCATGGGTGGATCCTCCTGAGCTTGAAGGGACTTATTTGTGCTCCTCTGCTGCCAGCTTATAGCTCAGGAACGTTGGTGAAATGGGTCTGGAGACCCAAATCTCCAAGGTTTCCAGCCGGTTTCAACCCTGCCATGTGCTGCTCTAGTCTTTGCTGGAGACCAGGAGCACGTTCCCAAGGAGAGCTCGCAGCAAGCAAGAGACTCTAAGCTTCTTGCTTCCCAACAAAAGATGTGCCTGCCTTCTGTAAGAACACATGAATTTTGTTAAATTGGCACCTCTGAACAGAGAAAACCCTGCGCTGAAAGGCAGCGGGCTTCTGGAGCAGGCTATTGCTCTTCTTGATCACTCCCCCAGCCTTCTCCTTGTGCTGCTGTAATGTGTACCTTGCTGCAGGCGATAAAGCTCTCCAGTTAAAAAAAAAAAAAAAACACCACAAAAAAAATAGTGTATCATATTCTGTTCTGTATGGCGCTAATGTGAAAGTGAGAAAATAGCAGCGCTTGCTCTTGATTTGCATATGCTAAAACGGGGGCAGATTTCTGGTGGTGTTTTTCTTTAACTACTATTTTTCAACCTTATTAAAAACCTACTTTCAAATAAAGCCTGTATGCTTCTTTGTGCCCCCCAAGCTGGTGCGATCGCAAAATGTCTGTCCCAGGCTACCCTGTCTCCCACTTGTTCCAAGTGGGATTTTTTTACCCGACGGCATGCGAATAACGCCGAGGAACGGAGCGGCTCATCACAGCCCGTTAGCTCGCACTAAAATTTTTTTCTCCATCAACAGCTTTTTGACTCGGCTGTGGCTTGAATGTAAAACAGATGGGTGACTGTGCCGTTCGCTTTGCTGAGGTGGTTTTATTAGTGCCGCAGGATAAGGGGTAGGATGTTTACGGGAGTTCTCGCCATCGATTCAGTGCGAGCAGAGCTGGTGGAGGGACAAGCGCTTCCGAAATCCCCCGTCTGCTATTTGGACTCGGAAGGTTTCAGGCGCATCATCACGCGGCGGCAGCGAGCTCAGGTGATGAAAGCTTTTTGGTTTCTGTCCTTTGCGGAACGGAACATCCGTCAAAATGGACAACGTTTTGCCACAATGGAGGGTGCTTGCGAGGAGTTTTGGACCTCTGCGTTTTGGCATCTTTTATTTTGAAAAAGAAAAACAAAAAAACCCTTCTAACTCTTAAGGAAAAAAAAAAACAAAAAAACAACAACAACCAAAAAAAAACCCAAAGAAACCCAACCTAAAATAAAACACACACAAAAAACCCCCACCAAACCCAAGGAAAACAACAATAGTAGTATTCCACCAGCATGGCTTAGAAGTAGAACTTCTTAAAAAAAAAAATAGAATAATAAAATATCTACCGATGGATTAGGCCAATTGTCAAAAATATCTTGTCTACTCATTTTGTGCTGTAGTGATTGGAAGCAGCTCCATCTTTGCCTGGCCTTTTCTCACCCTGAAGAACCCTTGGAGGACAGATGTCATTGCACAGCGCCGCAGCTGGGGTCCCTCCTGGAGCACCACTTGAGATGTTGGCATCAGTCTCCGGTATCCTCCACTTTCTTTTGCCAGTAGGATAAGATGACTGGTGGGACTGGAAAGCAAGCTAGCCAGTAGCAGCACACAGATGAGGGTTTTTTCCTCAGGAGAAGGGTTGATTGCGCTGGTGGTTTCCACAAACCTTCCCGTTTCCTTTTCCACGGAAGCATGGGCAGATGCATCTCTTCCGGCAGGAAGCATTTTGCAATTTAGTGATATGAAAGGAGAAAATGCTTGAACCAAGTTATTATAGTTGTGCCTGCTATCTTTGCTTATTCAAAATAACTTCCTCTCTGGAACATTATTTGGAGTGGGGAGGGCAGGAAGGGACGTGGCTTTAGCTGTAACCGAGGGAACGAAGGGTTTCCACTGGAAGATGAGGGTAGAATTTTGATTAGGTAGTAGGAGGAAATTGTTTGCTGTGAGGGTGGTGAGCCCCTGGCCCAGGTTGCCCAGAGAAGCTGTGGCTGCCCCATCCCTGGAGGGGTTCAAGGCCAGGTTGGCCGGGGCTTGGAGCAACAGGGGCTGGTGGGAGGTGTCCCTGCCCAGGGCAGGGGGTGGCACTGGATGATTTTTATGGTCCCAACCCAAATCATTCTGTGAGCGGAGCCGTGGTCCCCCTTCTGCCACTGCCCTTCTCTCTGAGCCCAACCCATGGATGAGCCTCCTCAGTACCGCACCTTCCTATCTTGCAAAGGGGGGTTGAAGACGATTCCTGCCTCCATTTAATTAAAATAAAAAAGCTGGAATCTAAGCTAGATGTGTACATTGTGTAAGTTAGCATCCTAGTTCCCCTCTGTGTGCTAGGGTACCAGTATCAGTGTTAGGTTGGTGGTTGGACTCGATGATCTGAAAGCTCCCTTCCAACCTAGGCAATTCTATGATTCTATCACAGACTTAAATACCCAAGGTAACAGAAAATGATGTATACATATCCCATGCATCTAACTCTAGGAATTCATATTCCATGGTAGCCAGAGAGAGGATGAGATTTGCGGAGAAAGCTTGCAAAGTCAAAATGGTATTGCTATGCTAATTAATTTTAATTGAGCCCAAATAAATCTCTCCCTTCTTTTTCAAACAAAAAGAGACTTTGTGTCTCTCTCCCCTCAGTATCTCCTGCAGAGCCTCAATGGAAATATTCCTTTGTATGCATTTTTTTTCTATATGTGCGGAGGATTTATGAAAGGAAGAAAGTTCCTCAAGTTGTCATGCAGTGGAAGCTTTCCTTCACCCTTTTCTGGGCACAGTCCCTTTCTCCCGGGAGCTGCAATAATTCTAAATCTAAAGTGGCAGCTCACATTTCCGAAGCAACACGTCTTTTCTTCCTGCCAAATTAGCATTTTCTCCCATTACTGCACCCCTCAAGAAGAACATTTATAATCGGCTCATCCAACAGCAATACAGAGAGTAGTACAACAGCTGGTGCTCGATGATTATTCATGTGTCTGGAAAGGTGACTGTCACGCACGAACCCTCACTGATGTTTTTTGAAGAACTTGTTTCTGTTACGCGTATGGTTGAACTCCAACTGGGTGCTCCATCAGGGGAGCGAATGCGTGCGCATGTTTTTCCCATCTGGATGAAGGCACTCTCATAGAATCATTTAGGTTGGAAGGGACATTTAGGATCATTGAGTCCAACCATCAGCTTGACACTGCCAAGGCCACCACTAACCCATGTCCCTCAGCGCCACGTCTGCCCGGCTTTTAAATATCTCCAGGGATGGTGATTCCACCACTGCCCTGGGCAGCCTCTTCCAATGCTTGACAACCCTTTCCGTGAAGACGTTTCTCCTAATATCCATCCTAAACCTCCCCTGGTGCAACTTGAGGCCATTTCCTCTTGTCCCATCGCCTGTTCCTTGGGAGCAGAGACCGACCCCCCCCGGCTACCCCCTCCTTTCAGGGAGCTGCAGAGAGCGAGAAGGTCTCCCCTCGGCCTCCTTTTCTCCAGGCTGAACACCCCCAGCTCCCTCAGCCGCTCCTCACCAGACTTGTGCTCCAGACCCCTCACCAGCTCCGTTGCCCTCTCTCACCTAGATGGGACAGTGTTGCCCCAGTGCCTCTGGAAGTGGCCCAGGCTCTTTTTATTTCTGCTTTGCATAATGTAATTGGTTGGGTCAAATTGGAACCTATTGAAATCAGTGAGGTTATTGCTGCTGAGTTTTTAATGGGATCACAATTAAACTAAACTCCAGCTCAACCTTCCCAGTATTCCCTTGTTAATTTTGGCCTGCTATGCTCCTATGGAATTATAAAAACAGGCAGAGAATGGATAATTAAAGAAAAATTACTGTTTATCTTTTAAATGTGGACCTGCACAGTGTTGTCTTGATGAGGAGTGTCAAAGCAGAGCCCATCTCAGGACCCTGCGGATCTAATTCAGCGCTTGGGTCAGTATTCTGTAACTCTCCTTTGCCAATTAACCCGCGTAAGAGGCTACAGGACACAGTTTCACAAGCATTTCTTTTGGTAATAAAACCAGTTTAAGGAGATGAAGACCTTTTTCCCTCTGTGTTGTTCCCCCTCTCCCAGCACCCTGTAGCAGCAGTATCATTAGATAAACAAAATTGGGGCAGCAGATAAGTTTTGACCTAAGAAAAGCAATTATTGGTACAGCTCAGCCTGTGGCAGTGCATGCGTTTGAGCTCCCGAATGGTTATCCTGCTCCTGGTCACAATAGACTAGAATGGAATCGTAGAATGGTTTGGGTTGGAAGGGACCTTGAAGACCACCCAGTTCCGACCGCTCGCCATGGGCAGGGACACCTCCCACCAGCCCAGGTTTGCTCAAATGGGTGAGCAAATGAGCATCTCTGCTTAGGAGGGGTGATATGCGAAAATAAATAAGTGCTTTATCTGTTGCATTTAAGGATGCAATCAGCCTGCTCGCAGAGATCCTTGTTGCAGCCTGGGACTGACACAGTCCGCTGCAATCCAAATAAGAATCACCAGTAAAGAATGACTTTGTTCGTGGAAAAACAAGCTCCTTTGAGACTGAAGGTGGAGGAAAAACAATGCGCTGTTTAGCTGGAAAAAAAAAAAAAAACAAAAAAAACCCCAAAAAACCCAAAACAATGCAGAGTTTATTGGAAGAATGTAAAACAGGGGTGGTTTTGGTCTAGGAAAAAAACATCGAGGTAAGTGTAGGAAGAGCCGAGGGTGGGCTCCGAGCCCTGGCACGGGCTCTGCATTGCACTAAAATCCGTGTCTGGTGGCTCTGCACCTCTCGTGGCCCCAAGTCCTGCCCTCCCCGAACACGGGTATAGGGCATAAGGGGTGCCTTTGATCTGGTTTTATATCTGTGCAGGCTTCGGAAAGGCAGGGGGTGAAAAAGCAATTTGATACACATGCCCAGGCTTTGGAAAAAAAAAACAAACCCAAACAAAAACCACATTGCGTTTTGGATTTATTCAAATAAACCCAAACATCTGAAATAAATGTAAGGTTCCAAAATTCACTTTGCATGATTAATGCTTTTGAATATTTACGTTCAACTTTCAAAGAAATGAGAATCTTTAGTTTCCTGTTAGATAGCTGTTGCTCGATAAAAGATTCTGAAATTGGATGTTACAGGTCACGGAATTGTATTTATATACCCATTTCATGCTTCAGAAAACCAGCTGCTTAAAATGTAATACTTGATTACAGAGAAATGCTGCCTATCAAAATAAATAAATAAAGTGGCTGCTGCTCCTTCTCCTATCCGAGGTGGGATGTGGTGGCGGAGGTGAGCTCGGAGAAGTATCATCCAAATGCCAGCTGCTCTAATGAAGTTGTTATGCTTACCCTTTTTAAAAACAAGCGGCAAGCTCTGTTTATCAGAAAATGAGTTCCCTGGTGTATAATAAAGCGGGCGCCCAGGAATGGCTGCGAACCAGCCGGAGGATTTCAAAGAGTGTCTTTGCTGGATGGGGAGGATGCTAATGGGTGATATTTTTTTTTCCACGTTGGCTCTCGCTTCCACAGCTGCCGTAAACTTCTACGGCGGTTCCCGGGCTGAGCCTCTCGGGATGGCGTTACGGATGGTGCGGTGCTCCTGAAACCACCCTGCCGGAGGGCTGGCGAGACACTCTCGCGAAAGAAAATTCCGCAGGCTCGCCTCTTCCCCTCCCGCAGTCCTTCCTTGCCTCTTTCTTCGGGGAAAATCCCCCAGGGAGGTCCCTGCCCTGCGACGGCGGGGCGGTGGGGTCAGCCCACCCAGGAGATGCGGTGTTTCTGTCACTGCTCTGAGGGAAGGGTCGATGCTCAGGCGCGGGTATCTCGTGCTACGTGGCACGTAGCTGCTTGGTTTGCTGCTGGCGTCCGTCCCTCTGGCTGCATCTCACCGGCACGGACAGCATTCCCCGAGCCAGCATCGCCCCTGGCCGGGGGGGTACCACCCTCTGCCTTCTCCCTCCTGGGCCTTCATGAAGATTTTCACTAACGTTCCTTTGAGGTTTCTCAGGCTTTATTAAACCTATTTCCTCAGACAGGAGGAATTACAGCTCAGAAGATGCTGTTTAACATCACGTATTGCTAATTTAACTGTGATTGAGACCCCAAGCTAGCAAAATGCCTTATTTTTTTTCTTTTTTTTTTTTTTAACCAAACATCTAGCTTGGTAGTCACCTTTCTTAGGGCCTGAGATGTTTATTACAAATGGTTATGGATCAGTGTGATATTTACCACTTCTTCATTTAATCAGACCTTTATATGGATTCTTCCCTAATTTTCTGCCTTCATAATCCTGAAACTTCATTCTAATCAAAAACTTCCGACTACCTGGCTCTTCCTAGACCAAAAGACATCTGGGGTAATAGTATGCTGCTTTTACAAAAAATTATATTCTTTCCTTTAGGAATCATCCTAGTAGACTTCTCTGGAAATTATTACATACAGAGTCCTTGAAGGGAGGTAAAAAATGGTAAATTTTAGGTTGATTTTGTATTTTAACACAAATATTTCATCATGTGCTTATCAGCATATGGATGAGGAAGAGCAGTGGGTGAAGAACGTGGCTCTTCTGCTTTTAGGGAGAGGTTGGACCCAGAAAGATGCTCCCGCATCGCGCAGAATGGCTAATGCAATCAGCGTCTCGCAGTCACCGTTCAGCCCAGTTCCGGAGGCACAGTAAACTTGGAAAGTAGGAATTTTTTCTCCTTTTATTATTTTTTTTTTCTCTGACAGCAGTTCGAAATTCTCCTTCAGAGAGATCCCAGCAGCATTTAGCATCGGTAAATTAAGTTTTCCTGGCCAGCGTGTCCCTGCGTTTTGCTGTGCTGGAGGTTTCGCTTGGCTGGGAGGTTCCGGTGCTGCCTTTTATCAACGGCAATCTCACATCGTGTTGAGTCCCCGCGTTCAGAGTGTGCTTCCAAACGTGGCAGGAGAGGATGATGCTACTTTTTGTAGCAAAGTAAGTAGGAATAGTGAAGGCTACCACCCGGAGCACTTGTGAGGTCTTGCGTTGAGGTGACTGGCCTCAATTTACAGGTATTTCAGGAGCGCGTTTGCAGCCCGGTGCTACGAACACAGCAAAAATTACCAGGAGGCAAAAATTACCAACGGGTATGAGCAGGCAATTATTTATAAAGTTCCAGCAGCAAAGTGAGAACTCAGGATTTAAATCAAAAAGGGGATGTGATCTCAGGCTGCCCGTATTGCCAGCTCAGCTTTTGATTTGTAGAACTCGCCTGATGCCTGGATTTTTAATACGAGAAGTTTCTTTTAATGCTCTTTTCTCTTCTGAAAATGTTAAAGGCTCCAAAGAAAAATGATGCCACACAGTGTTGGAACAGGAAAAGATGACCTCGGTATCTACTTGGGTTATAGATACAATCATTATTATTCAATCTCTATCTCACCATGTAACTTCATCATCACCTCATCTTTCCTAAAAAAAAAGTTGATCTACCACCTTGGTGTGATTCATTTCCCTCTCTTACACTGAGGAATTGAAAATCAGTTAAAATAAAAAAAGGCCAAAACCAGGAAGGGATATACCAAGGGCATACTAAGTGCTGTAGTATCTAATGCTTTGTGAGACTCTCTCCTGTAGCTTTAAGATCTTGAACTTAGGAGAATTCTGCTCCATTTATGTAACCGGAAGGGCCTGGCTAATTTTTCCCTCCCTGAACCTTTTTCCCGGTGTCCATTTGTAATCTAAATTAGACTGGGCAAGCTATTGAAGTTATGGTAGCAAAGCCCTTCAGATCCATAATGGATGTTTCTGTGCGTATGGCTCAAGTTCCCGTCTGCTGTGCACATTGCCGCTGTGAAAGAAAGCACCCAAAAAAATGGAAGGAGGTCGGGGTTTAAAGATATGTTATTTTTCTGAAAATAGAACTAATGCCATTACACAGCTTAAAGCACACGAACAATAACAATAAGTGGCGGGTCAATGTTTTGCAGCTGCTGTGGTGATGGACGTGGCTTGAAACCTTGAGGACCTGAAAAATTTGAAGTCTCCAGGAAAGAATGAGTAAGAAATACTTTTGCAAAGAAGGAAGCGCTTAGTTTTGTTTAAGTATCTTTGCCTAAAACTCGTATTTGAGGGGTGAACAAGTTGTGATGAGTAAAAGAGAAAAGGCCACCTCTTGTCTTTTACTGTGCCGGTCCTCGTGGCTCAGGAGGACTTTGTGGTGACCCGTGATGAAGTCCTCAGCTGCCCTGTTTGGCTTCTCTTCCCCACCTGAGAGTGGTCCCTTACACCAAGTCCCAGCAGAGAGCAGAGATCCCACATAAGTCCATTTTATTGATTTTGTGTGGCCGTAGTCCCCTGGTAGTTTCTTTTTCTGAGACTCTTCAAAGCACTTGGCGGACGCACTTAGCCATTGGCTTAGCACGGGTTAAGAGTTTAGGTCACTGAATCGTGTATCGGTCCTTGGTTGGGGTCTTTTTGGTCTGCTCAAGAAGTGTTGAAATCCACAAGCTTCTCCCTTCGGAACTATTAGAAAAAAGTTATTATAAGAGACAGGGATGTTTGCTCTCCTTGACTCTGTTGGTGGGAACTGCTTAAATAATCAAAGTTTTTACTGAGCCACTCTTTCAAGGGTTTGCCCCGCTTCCTCTTAATTCCTTTTCAGTGCTAAAATAAAACAAGGAAATCTGGTTAAAAAAAAAAATAAGGAATACGTTGTGGTGGAAATTTAGAGGGGGAAGAAAAGGGAGAAGGTAAGGAATAAACCTCTTCATCCCTGAAGTGAAAAAGTTTGGGTTTCTTTCCCGACTGAGAGCATTTTTATTTTTTTTTTTTTAGGATATTTTTTCTCAAAAGGCTTCAGTTGGGGGAATGGCAATATCTGGACAGGATTAATTCAGTGAAGATGTCTGATATTAAATTTATTAATGAACACAGAGTTCTCAATCCATCTTTTCCTGTGTAGACGTTTGGGGTTTCCTGTACGGAAAGATTTACCTGCTCTTCTTTTCTGCCTTATTGTATAAAAATGAACTGTAATCAATTTGAGTTTTGTTATCCCAGTCTTTGTCAGACTCCAATCTCCTAAAAGAGGGAGAGAAAAAAAAACTGATTACCAGCATCATTATTGCTGCTACATGAGATGTCTATTTGTAAGCTACTTCTATGAAGGCTTTATAATTAAGCTTTATCAAGAAATGCAAACAAATGCGTAAGTTGCAATTAAAGTTAAACTTCCCTCCATGAGATTTTTTTCTTTAATCTTCAGGCTCTTTTCTTTGGTAGTCCTACAGGAAAAAGCAAACAAAAGTTAATACCCTGAAAAGACTGTGGTCATTCTTTTAAAAAGAGAGAATAACAAACTTCACTGCAGTGAAAGAGGTATTAGTCTTGTCTCCCATCCTGCACAATAATTCTATTCCTTATCTTTAACAAATGATGGAAGAATAATACATTTGCCAGTACAAACTGTTCCCGAAAGGAAAAATTATGAGCATACAGGGACATGGAAACTGGAGCGTGTTGGCAAGGGATGGGGTGAAATGAAGCAGAAAGCACCGCAGAAAGCCCAGGGTTGGCACTCAAGTCAAATCTGAACGTTTCTGGTCTGCTGTTGAATCCAGTTTTAGGTGTCCGTGGGTATTTCTGGGCTCCATGGCATCCGTGGAGATGCTTCACAGCTGGAGTGGGACTGCTGGGAGGTGGAGAGACACCAAGGATGCTCTGTGGAGCTGAAATCCTTCCCAGTATGGAACATTGCTCTCTGTAATGGGAGCTCTGCTTCTCTTCACAGGGGTGGGCGGAATACACCCAGAATACAGCCAGTAGCAGCGTGGCAGTGGTGGGGACAGAGTACTCTTGTATTTGACTGTTGAGGTCTTGTGTAGGTTTTCAAGACAGTCTGGTCTGCCAAGACTGGGGAGACGGGACCTGGGGATGGATTTTGAGAGGAAACAGGTCGTACTTCTCCTCGAGAGGAAGCAATGAGACAGCCAGTTACAGAAGAGTTAATTTTCTGATGCAGGTGTGAGCTGAGGTAGAGTCGCTGAAAGCCCTGAAATTTAAGAAGTTTAATTCAGAGATGACGACAGGCAAGTTTAGAGGGAAAGGGTTGAAACACAGAGATAGTAGGCGACTCGCAAGGTGCCCTGCCTTTGTTCCGCACGTGAGAGGGTTGTGGGGTGTTGTGGTGCAGAGACGCGGAATTGCTCAACCTTTAGACTCCACCTGAAAATTGCCTGTAATATCTCTTTCTGTATAATGGAGGGATGTTTTTTTTCCCTTTTTTTCCTGCCGCAGTATCCTTGCAGATGAGATCACGAGTCCTCGCGGTTGCTTTCCTAGCATTTTTTTAATGGCTGCGGGTTTGTTATGGTAAATGCAAAAAATCTCCTGAGCAAAAGGTAATAGTGGAACTTTGCAAAAGCTAGAGATACTGTAATAACTGCGTGCCTGTTGCACCAAAAGAGAAGGGCATTGTCCAGAGTCTGGTTCACAGGGCCCTGGGCTGCTGCTGTAGCACAAACAGAAGATAACTGTGCTTAAGTTCCATGCAAACCTTCTCTTCTGGGATGAATTACCCCTTAGATGCGTTCGCAGAAGCAGCATGAACAAGAGTTATATTGACCAAGGGTCTGAAGCAAAGCCAGAGCTACGGCTCTACAACTGTTGCTCCTAAATTAAAACCCCGTCAAGAACCCAGCGTGCTGGAAAGGGTAGTGACAGGGGTAAAACACATCCCAGGAGCATGGGACTAACATCTCCGTCTCCTCGCTGCCAACCCCGCAGGAAAGGCAGGACCTGATTACCCTTGGGAGAAGCTTCTGGGTGTCGTAACCTTTAATGTCATGCTTTTGTCAGACTCTCTTGTCACACCTGATAGCAAAGGGACGGTCTGTGATCTATAGCACGCCGCAACAAGCAAGATGGCACATAAATAAATTGCCTATCTGATAATACAGTCCACTGCTGGAGATAAGTGGAAGGGTGGTGTAACAGGGAACATCCCATCAAAAGCAGCTAGATTTCTCACAAGCTGTGCCTGTCAATAAGTCACTACTTCTACAGTTTTGAAAAATATCAGGCTGTAGTAAAGAAGATGGAAAAGGGGTGAATGTCATGGAAAACCTGGAGGGTGAGATTGCCGAGCGGTCCTAGTGAGCAGCGTTTGTCAGGATGACTAAGAGCCTTCGCAAATAACAAAGACTCCAAGGGGTGAAGTGGGCTTTTAACAGCTTCGTAGGGAGAAAATCGCTTTCAAAGAGAAGAAAAGGAGCTACTTTGTGCAGCAGCAGCAGATGCTCTTGTGTTTAAGGTTTCTATGCTGTATTGTAGAAGATTAGGAAGAAATGAAGATTTTCACTGTTAGCAGCAAAAAGATTGAAAGGAGAAATATGTTGATGGTTCCATTATCTTCTTTACAGACCTCATCAGGCCCAGGGCTTTGGCCTTTTTTTGGAGGGGCTGCAGGGAACATGATTTTCAAGGATTCAGACAGGAGGTTAGGAGATAAAGATGCCATTCAGTGTTAGACTGCTGATTTCCCCCAGCTTTGGCAAGTCCCTTTGACCCAAGTCCATAATGTGGACTATTTACTGTTTAGGCCATTGGAGGTCTTAGGTTGGGATCCATCCTTCCTACCCTCAGCTTTGTGCTATGAGGATAAGATGTCTTTGGACGCCTGCAGAGGCATCTAACCTTCTCTACCGGTTTGACAGGTAATTTAGGCACTTCTGTTGGTAGGATGTTTACACGAGGCATCTAAACTTTAGCCTTGTGAGTGATGGGTGATTAGGTAGGGAAAGGGTAGGCACTTCTCTTTGAAGGAAATCTTTCTGTTCTCCTGTACTTCCTATCTTTGTTTCGCAGCAGCCTATTTATAGAAGTGACATTAGCTCAAATTTAAGGACTCGGTTAATGACGAACGCTCTGCTTTGGCTGTCTTGCATCTCAGACACTGCTTTTCATCCTAAGATGCTTTCAGTGGCCTTTGACTAGTGCAAGCGGCCAAAGGACTGGTTCATTGCTGAGAATCCCACTTCTACAAGAGCAAATGAGCACCATTTGCCTCTGTGAGAAAGCACGGGCAGCATAGTGCAGAGACGTTTATGATACTGGAGGAAGCACAAGAATGTTAACAAGAAAAAGGAGAGCTTCTGAGAGTAGAAAGGCGGTAGGATTCCAAAATCACCACGATAGCCTTTGACCTGAGTTAAGCAAAGCTTGATTTGCTTTTTGTGCATTAGCGCTTGTCACCCCGAGGTAGATGTGCATGATTTTACCGCTTTTGTGTGCTGAGTGTACTCTGAAAAAGCCATCAGCGTTTTTCAAAACAGGGGAATTGCACAAGTGGTGATCCCCTTGAAAAAAAACGTACAGCCCTGAGTGGCTACGTGTAGATTAGCCCATACTGTTCCCACCACAGCTCTGGGGTTTACTGATTTCCTCTGAATAATTAGTTTCCCAACATATCCTGTCTGAATTTTTGCATGTGAATCAATTTCCTGCAGAGCGGTGTAAGTTGTGCTTTATTCAGGAACGGTCTAATCTTCCGCATCGTTGACTGTTCTTTGCTTTTGCCCATCACCTTGATCCATTAATATTTCTAGCGCCTACCCAAAAGTGGCAAAACAGTAGCAACATCATTACTTGGAAAATTAATTAACTGCTTATTGTTATTAATTATTTATGTGTTCATAGATACTAGGAGCTTGGATGAATCATGGAATAATTCTCCGTCATTTTATATAAAGGCATAGGAAAAAGATGGTGCTGTCATGAAGAGTTTATAGTTTTGATAATCTAAGTATGCAATGTACCATAAACCAATTTTTCATTTGCATTCTCCATTACTGGTCAATAAAAGGCATTTAAGAGCCATAACACTCCACAGCCAAGACTGAAGTCAATAGGAGTGATGAGTGATCTTATAATTGCATCTTTTGACTTCTGAATTTACGATGTAGAAGAAAATCTTCAAAGAAGCGTGTCAATAAAAATGACATGTTTTTCTTCCAGCGTCTGACCCCTGGTTTATTCCTTACCTTTCAGAACTGTAGACATCTAAACTTGCAGCTGGGTAAGACCACTCGGCTACTGTGTGCAATTGTAGAGCTGCCCTTCTCGGGGAAGTCCGTTACAATAAATTCATAGGGCATCAACAAAAGTGATGGATGGTTGAGGCAGTTATTTATGATTCAAGTGTATAAGAAGATAAATATCTGTGTAGTACCTTGATTAAATGGCGTCTAAACAGCGTAAGTGCAGGATGATGTATTTCTAAAAGGAGGAGTTGCATGAAAATGAAGAGGTGATGTTGCCTTCTGTGTAGCATTTGTAAAGACAATAAATGGGCCTGGTTCCGGGCTCTGCATTAGAAGGGAAATGACGAAGAAGTGAAAGGAGTACAGAGACAAACCACTAAAGTGATTTGAGGCCAGAAATTGTGCCCTGTGTGGAAAACTGTCTATTTTACCAGAAGTAATCGTAGGGTATAAGAACTCTAGTCAGCAAAAAGTGTAAAATTACTGAAATGCATAGCTAGACAAATTCTAGTGAGAAATGAGGTGCCAGTTTTTAACTGGGAAATTGAGTAAGCATTGAACCAAACTTCCAGCGATTGCAACGTCAGGATCATCTCTTCAGCTGAAGCCTAGGTGCCTGGATGTCGTTTTGTCTTACTCTAGACTTGGTGCAGGATGAGCCAGATGAAATTACAAGCCTGGGTGATTCAGAAAGTCCAGATTAAGTGATCTGAGTCTCGCTGTGAAGCAGTTGCTTTGTTAATTGGCACTCTTTGTTATCGTCTAAGAAGTGCTGGAGTAGTAGGGTGAAATGTTAGCTTTCTGGCCTCGCTGTGCTCTCGGTGAGGACAGAGGCTCTTCCAAAGAGCACGTTAGTCCATCCCATGATAGAAGTGGGTGGCAATTGCTGCTTGGGGGTCCATCACTCTACAGTGATTATGGAAGAATGCGTGAACTTTAAAAGGCTAAAGAATAAATTAAAGCTTTGACTAAATGCAAAAATGTTTTGTAGCATTGTCTCTCCAGAATGAGTCATGGATAATTTGTCCTTCAAAATAGTGAAAAAAAAAGGTTGACCAAAGAACTGTGTTTTATTCTATATAAAATACATACTTTGAATAGCAAGTCAGAGCGTTGTTCTTCTGGTATATAAGACCAGATATAGAGACCAAGAAGTTAAAATGTGATTGCTGTGATGAAGAGGACGACGGACGTGCCTCATGAGGGGAGAAGAAAAAGGATAAATGAAAGGAGTCCTCATCTTGGAGAGGGGTGAGCTTGGTGTATGGACAGATGAAAGAAGCACTTTACACAGCGGAGCTCCCCTGGCTGGAGAAGCGAAGCAGTGCTTGCTTTCTCCATCCAGGCAGCTTGGACTTGAGATGGGTACATCTCATCTTGGCACTTCCAGGGAAACCAAGAGGAATTCATACTTTAATGTGAAGGACTGATGCTTGGATAGCCATCAGGCATATCAGTTAGCCATTGAGAAAGCAGCTTCGGGATGGCATTCTGGATTTGCTAAGGTGCCTAGTTTCTTTCAGAGCCTTGGAGCCAAGTCCAGTAAAGGAGTCCTTCCAATTCCCCACTTTGGGAGGGTGACTGGAACCTGATGTGTCCTGAATACTCACCATTAAAGGAAGCTGTGATCAGTGCAGCAGCAATAAGGACATTACGCGTTAGAGCATCATTTCCTCTTGGGCTGCAATCTGAAAGGCCAGAAACCTCCACCTTCTGTGTGACTGTTTTCTTATTAAAAAGACAAGCTCTTTGGTCCATCCAGTGCCAGCCATCACCGTGACCCCATCAAAACTCCAATATTATGATCTATTTCCTGTAAGACAATGACTACAGAATAAGGAAACAATTTGCTGAATCTTTTCTATTGCTTTTTACAAACAACTGTTGGGTTTGACTGAAAAGTTGGCTTGACCCAAGGCTTCAGGTTCTCTACAGTGCTGTGAGAAGAATGTGCAAAATTTCACTTCCAGTCACCCTACTGATAAACTCCCCCTTAGTCCCAGCTGAACTCAGTGCTGCAGCGTAACTTAATAAATCACTTCAGCCACCAGGGCTGTCCCTGCCCTGGTCCTACAGCTCTGCTGCCGCCGTGCGCATCTTGACTCACACAAAGAAATCTGGAGGTGATGATTTTCCATCCCAGTCTGGAAAAACAAGGAAGGAGGTATCAAAAACATGCCATCAGCCTTCACTTTGCCTGCGCTTGTGTCGATGTTTCGGTGGCATTTTAAAATAAAGAAAATGTCAACTTGCTCTTCGTATCTCCCTGTCATATCTGTCACCATCAGAGATGTGTAAGTCAGGTCCTGGTTGTTAGGACTCCGGGATTTTCTTCCCATCGCTAGTTCAAAATAGCCTGAAATTTATGACTTTTGGGCACTTTGCAGGAGACACTTTGTGATAGATTTTTTGCAGGTAAGTAGGAGGAATGGAAAAGATTTGAGTAAAAGGTTGTTTGGCAGCGTGCACTTCTGTTTCGGTGCTCCCCAGGATATGTTGTGATATGAAATTCTGGTCCCACTGACGGTCATAGCAATTTTGCCAGTGAATTCTAAGGAGGATTGGTTTTAAATCAATTTTAAATCAAAATTTAAATAGCTACATTTATTTTTCTCAACACACTTGTTTGAGTAATTCCAGTTTGTTCTCTTTATTTTAAGTTCAGCTACCCGAGCGGTGTGTTGATTACATACGGGAGTACTCGCTTCATTGGGAGGAGGAATAATGAACAACAAAAACTTGTTTAGCTGTAGAGCTCTCTAAGCTGGAGGGCAATTTAGAGAAACACACAGCGATAACATTAGTCGTGAGCAAATTTAGTGTGGAAATTAGGAGAAGGTTGAAGCAGCTGTTGATGGGGTGAACTTCGGGAAAGGCTTTCTGGAAGCAGAACAAAGTCAGGAAATGCAAGCTGGACTTCGATGTTTTATGAATGTTGTTATATAGCGTGGATGCTCATGACAGCGAGGAGCTGGGACTCCCTCGGAGCCGGGCGGCTGGACGGATACCTGCTCCATTGGGGAATGGTTTGGGATTCGGCATGGAGCGGTGAGAGCCATTGCCTGAGAGGATGACACCTTCCAGTCAGCTTCTGAAGGTCTCTGAATGACACGATGAAAGTCTCCAAATGGTCCATTCAGGTTGGGTGATGAGGAAAGTTCCTTCTGGTTTATATCTTTCAACTGACCTTGTCTCCTAGGTAAACATTTATCTCCTCCTCTCCCTAAACTAATATTTTCTCCTTTCCCTAAGCAAGTATTTTCCCCTCCCAAAAACTTCAGTTCTTGTCTCTAAGAATTTCTCTTCCTGCATGATGTTAGTGACAGTGAAAGGATCTGATCTTGTTGGAGGATATCTTGGAAGGCAATTAATAAACAGTGATTAAATGATAGCTGTAAATTGAGTTACAAAATACGTGACACTTCAGGTCTGTCTTTTGTTACACGTGCTGGACCATCCTCAGTTAAATGATTTCGAATCAGAGCTCAGTCCCTACGACTTTAAATCCAGTTTTTGGAAGGCACTAGTCTCTGTTATGGCATGACTTTTTAAAAAAGCATTTTTTGCTACAGGTTTTCCTTATTACTATCTACTACAAAAAAAAAACAACCCCACCAAGCAAACTTGGAACAAAATGACAGGAATGTGTTTATTGTCAGGAGGAATGTAATTCAACAGAGGCTTTTGAAACAGATGCTGGCACAAACTTTAGCGATGAATAGGATGGTCCTGATCGTGAGATTGCTAATGAAAAACCGGTGGCAGCTTGAAACCTCATTTAGTGAACAATGCACTCTTAGACGGCAGCGAGCTAGCTCCCGGGTCGGGGAATTTAAAATGAGCGTGAAAGCTTTGAAAGAAAACCCTCAGTTCTTCTGACTTGGGTTTGTTAGAGTTGTTACAGCCTATTTCCTACACAATAGCCAAACGCCTCGCTTCAGCCATCTGCCAAGGTGCTGGGAGGTGAAGGAGAAAACCGAAACTTTGGGTTCCTTTCTGTCTTCCTAAACAAAACTCGCCCTTGTCAGACAACAGTTATTGAACAAGGGCTTGACAGCCACGGGGGAGCACAGATTGCTTCTCCATCCCCCTGCTTTACCCCCGAGGTGTCAGGTTCTGCCGGCAGCACGCCGATTGCAGGTGGTGGGGAACCTTAAACCATTGTCAGTCCAGGTCAAATTTTCTAACCCACCTTTTTCGTTGGGTAACTTTGACTAATAACTGTCTTTTATTCAATTGGGTAAGTAAGTCACACACTAGTTACTTAAAGCCCTTTTATACAGCAGAATGACCTCCAGAGCCATCTAGACCCATGGAAGGACGTCTCCCTTGCCAGGAGAGCAGCACTTGCAGCAGGGAATTGTCCCCTTAGAGGTGGGACGCTGGAGTTTATACCTGCGTTTGGCTGCGCTGGGGTAAAGTAGGATGAGGACCTGGACTTACTGATGCTCACTCCCAAAGGAATAAAAAGTATAAAATAAAACCCCAGTAAAATATAGTGCAGCCCATCCATTGATGAGAGCGTGCCCTGGTTTCCTAATAGCTCTTCTGCTGGCAGAGGAGGGGAAGATACTGCGCGGCAATATCCAACCTGTCAAAATCAATGAGGGATATCTTTGTCCCGTTTAATCAGAGATTCCAATACATTTTTCACTTAGGAAAGTAATAGACAGCTAACACATTTATACAGGCAGATTTTACGGATGGAGAGAAGCATACATTAATAGTTTTTTTTAAAAAGCAAAGCGGTTCTAAAGCCTACCCGAAAAAGCACAGGAAACTCTGCTGAAAACCTCTCCGGTTCTGATCAGATGAATCTTGCACAGCTGTTCCGCTGGGTGCTTGGGAATTAGCTTTGTCTCTGTTCATTATGAATTATTCCATGCAGCTAGGATGTCTTGTAACAGACAGACTACGGAGGGGAGCAAGAGTTTTTGATAAGAGTTTTTCCAAAAAAAAGGCTGTGATTAAATAGCGTACAGTGGGTAGATGGAGAAGTAGGGAGACCCATGTGTAGATAGATGAAGGCAGTGACGCTTTGTGGTGGTGACAGCTCTTCACTGAAGGATCTCAAAGCACTTTTTACTTGTATGTTCTGGAGTTACGTGTGCCTTTTTTTCCTCCTCTTTTCTCTTTAGACCTAGGAAATGAGTCTTTATTCACATTTACGTAGACATTTCTGGGTTTGTTTTTGTCTTTCTCACTCCAGGCCCTCTTGCTGTAAGGCGGATGCCTTCTGTACGGCTCCATGCATCCTCACTGCGGTGCGGCCACGCGTTCAACAGACTGCAGCGTCTGCTCGGGGTCCCGCCGTGCAGTTAACGGCACGCGTGGGTTAGAAATAAGGGTGTAAAATGGTGGACCTGGTTGGGAATTTCACCAGGGCGTCGCCAGCTTAATCACAAACCAGCACCGTGTAGATGCTGATGGGCATAAAACGCTTGGGAACGTTCTCCCGCTCAAGTGGCCAAAAATATTGAATGCAGGTTTATAGACACAAGGAATCATGGCCTAAAGAATAATTTTCAGTAAGTTGTAACTGCCAGACGAGAGGTGCTTAGAAGGAAATTGCTGTCTCATCCCGTGCTTGATGGCAACAACTTAGTGACAGAGAAGGCGTGTTACATATGAGGTTGCTGCATAGGAAGAGCAGATCGTTTTTGCAAGAGGAACAGCAGAATGTGTTATTTTGAAATCTCAGCTTGTCAGAACGGAGTTCTTTTGGGGCTCAAATTAGAGATGATTTAAAGGAAAAAAAAACCACCCCATTTTATTGCAAGAGAGGAAGGGGGAGAAAGTAATAAGATTTGCGTGGTAAATGTCACATTTCTTAGAGCTAACATGAACTTTTAGCAAACAGGAGGACTACTGACACAATATGGAGGTTTAGTGATTGATATTCTGTTTCCATCGCAGATGCATTTTCTGTCTAAAATTAAATTTTGACTCACCTGCAATTGATTTGTTTTTTAAACCAGCTTAGGAAAAATAAACTCTGTCTTTGTAAATAGAAAAGAAAGGAAAAAAGCACAGTCCAATTGGCTTAGGCTTACCTGCTGCTGCCGCCTTGATAACAATATAACCAGGCAAAGATGTTTTTAGCCATTTCTTACTCTCTGTTCCCAAATCTTTGCGCTCAGCCTCAGCAGCATTGCCCACCATAATGAGGGGAAAGTCTCCCACTGACTTCTGTGTGTCTCTGGAGGACAGTGGGAGGTCCATGTTTTAGGATGAAGCCAGAGAGTGAAGGACGGAGCAACTGTGGGTCGTTGCAGTAAGGAAGGGCAACCTGGGCCATATTAGCCAGAGCACAGCCAGGCGGCAAGGCAAGGAATGCTTCTTCTTTGGTGGACGCTTGTGAAACTGCATCTGGAGTGACATCTCCAATTTTTGGCTTCCCATCAAAAGAAAGGCATTGACATCCAGGAGTGAGCCCAGTGGAGGCCACCAAGATGGTCGGGGTGGGGGCTGGAGAACACGACCTAAGAGAAGAGGCTGAGAGGATGATGTTCGCTCAGCTTGGAGAAGTCTTGGAGAGGTGTTATGGCTATCTACAACTACCTGACTGGAGGACACAGCAATGATGGAGCCAAACTCTTCTCAGAGGTGAGTGGCTATAGGGTGAGAGGCAATGAACACAAGCTGGCACGTGGTGAATTCTGATTAGATGTTGGGAATAAATGTGTTACCATGAGGGTGGTCAAACGCTGGAAGAGATTGCCCAAGGAGACCTTGGAATCTCCACCTTTGGAGGTGTTTAAGACTGGATGGGACATGTCCCTGAGCAGGACTGCATGACCTCCAGGGGCTCCTTCCAGCCCAAAGTGCTCTGTGATTCTCTTTTAGAAGCCCTGACAAGCAAAGCCCTCCTCTGCTGCAAGATGAAGCATAGAAAGCTGTTTGGAACATCCTTCAGAAGGAGGATGATTTATTGAGCTCAGGGGTGGAAATTACCCACGTTCTTGGATTTAAAAAGAAATAAAATCAGCTGAAGAGTGAAGCTGACATTCAGGTATTAAGCACAGTGGTGTATGGAAAGGATCTTTTGTTTTGGAAACGCCATGTTTTTACATTTCCCAACACTTTTTTGTCTTGAATTTCCTGTTTGGGAGGATTGTAGATAAATTTTACTTGATAGACAGATTTGGACTTGGTCTGAAATTTGGACTGTAGCCTTGCTGAAAAACAAAAAGGATGTTTCTTGCGAGCAGAAAATTTAGACTTTCCGTCAGTTAACCCAACATCTGACAATTGGTTCAGCATCTTGTGGTGTTGTGATGGGAGAAGACAGAGCCTGTGACCCCAAACCATTGCACTCGGTGTGAACTGGGCTGCTCACAGGCAGCGTGGCAGCGGTCCAAAAGGGAATCATGACAACCAACATCTGCTTAACTGTCCGTGACACAGTTCTCTCTTTAATTCAGAATCAGTGAACCGGTCCACCACCTTTTATACTCCGAATAGCCTGATGCTGCAGAACAACGGCTGTGCCATCCCTGTTTTATACCACTGCTGACTTCGTTGGTGTTAAATATAAGAAAACCAGGTTGGCATATAATTCATCACTGCCTTGGCCAGCGTGCACCTACCTGGACGCTTTGACTGATGCTCAGGCTTCTGTCTGCAAGGAAGCCCGCTAGCAGCACATCCTTCATTACAGAGAAGTTGCTGAGCAACAACAACAACAGCAGAAAAGTCGTTAAATACTAGTTGCTTTATTTAAAAACAGTGTTTTGGAGTTCAAACTCCGAACAGAACAAAACTTCTGTGGTGGTGTGGCACACTAAGGCGGCACCTTAGTTTTCAAAGGCCCTGCCAGATGAAAAAGTGGCTTCATGGCAAATCTCCCTACGAAATGAAAGTCGGGCTAAATCTGATAAAGGGCTCGGGCGACATTTTAGGCATACTGTGTCCCAAACAGCGCTAGAAAAGTTGCTGCCGCTCCCTGTAGGTGATCAGCCACCAGTGCTGCTTTGCCTTTTGCTCCTCTGAAGTTTTCTCCCTGTTTCTGCGTGTTCCCAAAGCTGTGAACATGTTCAGCCAGCACCTACGCATGGTTTTGTCCTAAAAAATGGAAAATAATGGTTTTCTCCTAATTCCCCAGGGGGCTGCAGTATGTTAGGCTTCTCGGATTATGCATAGGAAGAGCCAAAAGGTTGTAACCCCCATGTAAAAGGGTGCAGACCTCCTTTTCATGGAGATTTAGACTTCCAGCACAGGAGGTGGGGGAAGACAGACGTTCAAACCCCAGTTTTTCACAGATAGTTATAAGCCATTCCTGGGAGGAATTCGGAACATCAGACAAAGGTACTGACGCGGATATACGGTGGGTGGGAGCGTGCCTTGAGCCATTCCTCTCATGCCGAAGCAAAGCATCACGTAGCAGGAGGCCGCTCCAGCAAGGGGTGATGAAATAACTTGTTGCCTAAAAGTCAAAACACCTCAAAAAAGGATTCCTGGCACCTGGGCTCTTCCTTCGGGGCTATGTTTGCCGGGAGTCAATCCCTGGAGAGAGGTATAGACTCACCTCAGCCAAACTGGAGCTCAAAACCAAGCATAGTTTCCTTTGTACTCTCTGCCAGGCTCAGGAGTCTTCAATATTTTCCTGTATGGGGCTGGCTTTTGAGATGAGATAAGGGTGATGGTCCCCTGGAGCCACCTAGACCCGGTTTGTGTTTCCGTTTGGGGGCTCCCAGCTTTCCGCGCGTATTCCGCAGCAAGAGTAGTTGCCCGCCGCAGGATTTGGTTTCTACTCACAAGGGGCCAAGCACTCTAATGTTATTAAAAAAGATCTTTTATTGTTTCTGGCCCTAACGGTTTTGCGGCTGAAGGTCCGTGGAGATAGTAAGTGGAGGAACGGTTCTCTGTGTTAAACCGCTGGCTTCCCTTCCTATCCCGCCGCGCACACGTACAGTAAACAACTGCGACGGCAGGGACAGTTAACAGGGAGAACTCTCCTTGCAGGGCATTTAATATCGCATGAAAAACTCTCACTTCTCCGCTCTATTTTGCAGTCGGGGATATTACGGACTGTTACACATTCCCTTGTGTTACTCTGATTATTATTCTTGACTATTACACCGAGCTTAAGTTTAAGATTTAGCAGAGAAGCCTTAATATTATTTAGGCAGATTACTCAATTTCATCTTCTTTACAAAAAAAAAAAAAAAAAATGAATGCAGAGCATAAATCCTAGAACAGAGACTAAACTCATATGATTACAGCAGAAGCAGCTAAAAAACAATAATCCGTTTTTCTGGTGTTTGTACTCACGTATGACTTTGGGACAAAAGGAGTCTCCCTTAAAAACGAAGGATACTTTAAGGAGACTTCTTTAAAAAGCTTACACAGTACTAGATTTTAAATATTTAGCCTTGACGTTAACTAGAATTCCAATGGCCACGAATCCACGTATTCTTCAAGCCAAAGAATCAATGCTCTTTTACACTACCTAAGGAGAGAAGCCAATATGCTTAATGGGAATTAACTCAAGTGTTAAAACGATTTCCCTGAGCATAATGACGGTGGAGTCGGTGGAATTTTTGATCCTGTGCAGGCTTCAGGCAGTCTCCCAGATCAGACGGGCACCGCTGCCAGTTGGGCAAGGCTCTGTAAAAACGAAAGCAGCAAATCTGTAACCTATGTCTAACTTCACGGCCTTTCTCGCAGATAAGTCTCCCTGGCAGTCCTGGAGGCAGCCGTAGAGGCAGACTCTGCCTTCACACAAGAGCAAACGCAAGGCTGCGAGGTTTTTACGGGAGCAGGGTTTCATCTTGTGTATGAGCGCTTGATCCCAAGCCAGGTAGGTGCAAAGGAAAGTTATTAAATCTGAGTTACAGCCCCGTGAACGCAGTTCCTGCGCAGAGCTGTATTTCTCCTGCTTTCTCAATGAAATTAAGTGTACGCAACGGCGTGGTTTGGTAGCCCCTCTGCCTGCCCAACACCCTGGATGCACTGACCGGTGTCAACCAAACATGCCAGAAGGATGGCAGTTTCAAAGACAAGGAGTTTTGTGAAAACTCACGTTTTAGCAGAAAAGAGTCAGTGCTTCTGCTTAGGGAAAAAGTGAGAAATTCTCTTCCCTCTGGTCTGCAAACCATTGCAAAGGTTACAGCTCAGCACCAGCCCTGAAGGGCTGCTCCTTCCCCCCAGGGCTGAGGGCCCCTGGGAGGCAGCGGGAGCCACCATCAGCTCATTTATTTTACAGTTGGGTGAGGAACAAGGTCCTGATTTAGAAGCACCTCGGTAAACACCCCAGCGATGTGCCTTGGCTTACTGGACTATTCTGAAATTTAAAAGAAAATCGTCCCTGCGGAGTTGATAGTGAGTTTCAGCATAAATTAGTAAAGAAGCAAGTGAAGAATCAATGGCATTTCTTGCAGAATATGTAAACGCTATGAGCTAAAAACTTTCACTAAACTAACTAGAACGGATCCAGTATAATTACCAGATTAAGGTCACAATTGAGTCAATAATAAGGAATTTACAACAAAATCAGGTTGCCAATTAATCGGGCGATCACGCTCTTAAAGGCACGAATCAAATGGTGAGATTACTACAGGAAATCTGCGATTAGCGCCTGCAAATGCTGACTGTAGTAAAGTGCAGAAGTGAAGACTTTTGCTCAGCGACCTCGTAATCAATATATAGACTCTTCTGGGTTCCTGTAGTTGGTGGGTGTAAGGTTGGCTTCCTTCCCAGGATAACCAGTGCTTTCAGGAGATCTGGGTTTGATTTCTGATCCTGTCGCTGGTTTGCCAAGTGTTATTGGCTAAGCAGTTCCACCTCTCTGACCCTCATTTTCTTCGTGTGAAAACTGGAATGACAAGACTAACAATACTGTTCTCTGTTATTAAGCATTTGGATCTCAAAAAAACCATTATAACAAGATCTGTCATTACCCCATAAGTTACGTGTACTACCTTAGTTAATGAGCAGAAAAACCACTGTTGGCTAAGAAGCATTAAAGTTGACACATAGGGGTGTGGAAGCACCCATGGTCCCTACCTCAGTGCTGTAAATGTGGTGGTAATAATTCCAGAAAGAGAGCTGCAGTTTAACACAGAGACACCGAAGGTTCACTGGAGGATGCTCCTTTTCAGCAAGTTGCGTGCTAGGTGTTTTGGCTTAGGAGTTTCATGGAAGAATGGAGCAGGTACGAATTTTAGTAAAGGCTAAACCAAAAAAATGTCTCAAAACCCACTTCCATGTACACGACGTGCTCTTTCAACGGTTTTTGCTCTTGTACCGTTATACTTGGTGGTGTCGTGTCGTGTCCTTGGCAAATTTTCCAACACTTGCCGGAAGCTCAGTATTGGTCTTTCGGAAACTGTCTCCCTCCGTTTGATTTAAACTGAGCTGCACCTCGTTGTTCAGCCCTGCCGCAAACTCACTTGTTAAAGTTCACAAGGTACCTGCCGTTTGTCAGGAGCTTTGCTCTTCATCATGATCCTGAATGTGCCCGTTAGGCTTATGATGGAAAGAAAAAAAAAAAACAAAACACTTAAATGACCTAAATTACAGGACCAAAGGCCAGGAAATTAAGCAAGCTGTTCTGTTGATTAATGGGAAACAAAAGGGTACTTGTCACAATCAGATAGGTCAGCTGATGGGCAGAAAAGATATGGGCATGGTTCAGCAAGCTGCGTTATCAAAGATTTGATATATACTTTATCACGGTTAATTGGACAGTCTACGGTTAAATGAGAGACGTCCTTTGTGGGATTCTCACTGCATCAAAACGAAGAAAAGCATTTTTAGTATTTCTTAACATGGTTTCTATGTACCACAGTGATCATAAAAGATGCTTAAAGCTACTAAAGTAGGTTTAAAATTCCTAAGTATTTCCAATGAAGTAGGTGTGGATTGTCAAGCTGAGAGAAATGGTCTGTGCTAAAACAACTCGAGGCAGGTTTGTAATTTCCCTGTGTCTGCACATTTCTCTCTCCAAAACCTAAGTCAACCAATATGATGTGTTTCTATTCACCCTTCTAACAGCTACATGTATTCTACAAGCCATGCGTGTTTTCTTCTTATTTGTTTAATGCAACAACTAGTTTTGAAAACATCGCCAATGTTTGTTGCAGAGAATTATGCTTTTATTTTTCATCCTTTGTGTGCTTCTGTGGATTTTCCTCATCCGCAGTGGAAAAGCGGTGAAGGCAAGAGGAGCAAAGTAAGTTAGAGCATCATCTTTGGGCTCTGGCTCTCCCATTTTTCTATCTTTTTCCACTAAAGTGCAGAAATTGGGGGTGGAATTTTCAAATCCGTTAACGGCTCCTTCCAGAGAAATGAAATATTTTCAAGGCAGTTAAAACAAATTGCCAAACACAGCCAGTTACAAGAAGAATTAAATTGATCATTAAGACTTTAATCTGGGTTTTTTACAACAGCATACACTGTCAGTAGCGTAACTCAGGCTGCACCCTTGGTTGGAGGAAAGCTGTCGGAGATTAATGCTGAGCAAGGCACTCTCTACATTACCACCTCCCAAAGGAAAAGGAAATTAAAAGTCTCTGCAAATTTTGCTAAACTGGAAGCCAAGACGGTAAGGGAAAATGATGAAAAAGTTCACAGTTTAGGCAGCAAAATCTAATTAACTGAAAACCTCATCTCTCAAGTACTCATGCAGCTTCAGGATGATTCAAGGGCACTACGGCTGCCGAGTGTCAATGGGAACACTTGTGACAAAAAAAAATAGATCCAAGTGGCGGAAGTGCCAAGCATCTCCTCCAAGGAAGAGGATTTAGGCTGATGTTCTGCTAAGGAAATAAGTATGCCAGAAGCTCTCTATAGGCATAAAAAAGGATGAGCTTGCAGAAAGCCTCCAATAAGGAAAATTCCAATTCTAAAGATTAATATGTAACCATCATAATGTTGACCAACGCAATCAAGGCAGACTTTTGATTCCTAAATGCTCTTGAAGGAAAACGGTGATTTGGCCCTTTCGATTTGATTTTTCGGAGAGGCTGCAGCAGTGCTTCAGGCTTTGAGATAACTTGAGAAGAAAACACAACAACTTTGTAGATACAGGAAAAGAAGGTTCTATATTTTGGCTAGCAAAGCTCAATTTCTTTCACTTGGAAATGACATACATTCAGAGATCCAACATCACCCTACAGCACCCAAGGGTCTGGGTTTCCACCCCACAGTAACGCTGTAAAAGGATGTACTAAACCTCTATGCAGACCAGAATCCCACCAGCCTTGGGAAAGAGCAGAAAATCCCATTTCTTTCTAATCTCAGCCTTCCCCTGACTGGAGAATGGGGGATCCACATCAGAGGAGGCAGAATTCTGCAGGAAGAGGAGTCTCTTTGCCATTGCAAGGAAAACAAGCCCAGATTTTGAATCTAAGGGTGGAGAACATACTGTAGAGAGGGCATTGCAGAGCATATCAAAGTTGGCCGCTACCCAGCAAGTGCTCCGTTTCGAACTAAGGACATGAAGTTGGAGGAAAGATTGGGAAATAAGGGCTCTCTTAGGCAATTAGGGTTCTTATCATACTCCCATTGCCCCATTTTTAGCATGCGATTCTGCTAATACAACTGTTGGAAAGGCCGGTGGTTCGGAATAGGTCTTGGATAAATCCTGGCTTCTTGTAGTATCTGAGAGCACGGAATATATTCTCAGTACAGAATATTTTATCCAGGAGCGTAATCCCCATCAAACTGCAAACAACTGCTGAGACTTGACAGTGTGAATAAAACTACCAACCCCCTGTGGCTGATCTGCTCCCTCATTTTTGTCCTTGCTCAAGATCACTTGACGTTAAGGGGCAAAGCACTCTTGACACGCTGTTTATCTTTGCTAGGTATATTTCTTTTCTTGATCTGTGTATTACTTCTACATCTACCTTGGTCTAAAAGGCCGCAGAAGACACTTCTGAAAAAGTAGGTATATAATGATTTATTTCTTTTTTAAAAACACTGGTTATTTTTAATGTTATACAGTAATTTACTTCTCTTCTTCTATCATGCTGAACGCGTTGAATTTCGCATGAAGGGAGCAATCAAGCTGTTGTGACTAAGGAGAAGAAAATTAATATTCCTACAAGATTATCCTCACAAAAGTACACCTGATTCCTACCTGGTCACTGCCTACCCACGCTCTGCTTCGTACTGGGAAGCACAAAGAGGTAAGGATGTAGTGGGTTTTAATTTCTGCATGGAACTCTCATACTTCTCTACTTCAATGTTAGAGGCCTTTCTATTATTGAATTTTTCATCAATACGAACTGAGGACAGTGTTGATGTGGACGCACCAGCACCCTGGGGCCAGTGTGAGATTCATTAATTACTTGCCTGTAAAATGACCTGCAAATCTTTTGAATCAAAGGTGGGGGGGTTTTTTTTGAGTCAAAGCTTTATTGCTAGATATCTGCTGGGAGGGGATGGTTTGCTGTAACTGCTGCCAACAATTGGAGCAAATCTTCTGGGAGCTATTCTGAAATGGCCCATTTAGTTCTCAAATATCCAGCACAATCTAGACCGGCACACGAGAGTGTCTGGGGAATGGCTGGCTCTGCTTTTCGGAGATTAGGTCTGCTGGTACTCTCAGCTCTTCAGCGTCAAGCCACGGTCGTCTTGTGGCACGGGCGCTAAAGGGTGATTCCGTGCAGCAGCAAGAGGGCTGTTAAACTGAGCAATTTCTGTAACCACCATGGTGGAGGTGCTCTATATGCTCAAGAACTGCAGCCTCAAAGTGTGACTTCCTGAAGGTGGAGGAATATGAGATTTTTGTCTCAAAAAACCCGACCCGCACACAACCCTTTCACTTGAGCTGCTGTTTGTTCCACCTCCTGGTGAGAAAATATCATCAAAAAGTAACAATTCCCTGGAAAGAAGGCAGGTAGAGAGTCGGTAAAGGAAATCCATACTGTTGTATCTGCGTGGACTGATGCTTTGATCAGACGACGAGTAGAATTGAAAAAAAGATGCCCCAAATGATATGTATTTTAGAGTAATCTTTGCAAACATAGCGAGCTCCTCTGAACTGAAGAGGTGGGAATATTTACATAGGCGAGTCTTTCCTATGGAAATGATGATACGGGAAAAGCTTATCAAGTAATTAGGAAAAAACAAATCCGAATTTAGATCCTCTAAGTCAGTCAAGTTCACGGCTGCAGCTAAAAGAAAGGGAATAGGAATCTAAGCGCTTCTCGTTAGCGAGAAGTGCTCAAGCAAAATATGTGAAGAGGTGGTAAAGAGATCACGTTGGACTGGAATGGAATAAACAAATAAGTGTCACAGCAATGATCACTTAGCACCAGCTTCCGGGACTTTCAAATGTCACAAAGGGGTGATTCACGCATTACAACACACGGAACAAAATTCTGGCCTTTGTTAGGAAGGTGGTGCAGCATCAAAAGAGCAGGGAAATGGTCACATAAACTTAAAATGTAATGTTTTTACATTTTTTGTTTGAAGGTCTGCAACCATTACTGAACATGCCTCTATGCTTCCTAACTGGTGACATCAACTGCTTGCTGCTCTGAAGTTAAGTAGGTGTTGGCTAATGAGTTATTGATCATTTGATTGAAAGTGAGGGGTTGAATAGACTGATATCACAAAAGGGTAAACCTCTAACTGCCAAATTCACATAGTCATCACTCTTGGATTATCAAAGTTAGACATTAAAGAAATCCTACTAGGTCACCTAATCTGCCCGCCAATATTGCCTGTAAGTAGGGCTGGTCAAGAAAAAGGATAAAACCAGTGTTCATTAAATTGCAATGCTCCATACGGATACACTTATTTGGAGGAAAAAGAAGTTAGTTTTTAAAATATGCAAAACTGAAATAGTTTGATTAGACTTTCTCATTCTTTTTTTCTCATTAGACTTTTTCATTCTGTAATTCTGAAAAATAGAATTAGACTTTTGTCACTAATCTGACCTTGTAAAAATGAATGTGTTGATTTCACAGAGGAATCTAATTTTCATTCTTTGGTTGCAGTGCTCTGTATCCTGATATTTTGCAATGTATGTTATGACCATCTTATTTCAGTTTTGGAAAAAATTAAATGTAGAAATGCAGGACATTTCAGTGGAAACAGATGTACTATTTTCTAGCCAGGTCCATTTGAAACCACTTTGACTAATCTCTTTTTAAACACCCTTTAAACATGCAAGACTAGGTTTTTAACCATATGAAAATTTCTCTCCAGCCTTGAGCGAGAAGCTCGGCTCTGTGAGAAGCTGCTAATTTAGACATTTCCTATTGAATAGCTTATGTGATTTTTCTGTTCATTTTGCTGGTTAGTATGTAGCTCCTGAGCTGATCTGTAATTCATATAGAAAGCCTGAGTACCCAGTTCTAGGGTTTTGAGTCTTTTCTGTATTTAGCTCTCTAAAAACTGGGTGAAAAAAATGTCGTGTTGCAAATCAAGAGTTTTTTATAGACCAAGCCGTAAGTTCTGCATCTTACCTCCAGCTGGTGAGTTACTAAGCATTGGGATGAGGGGTTTACGTTTAAAACTTCCAGTTCCTAGAATCTTGTCTGCCCTGTGGAAACTGTGGAAACCGTGGAAACCAGGCAGAATTGAAAAATGTGTCTTACTGTTTCCTTCAAGACTCTAAGCATTTTAGGATGGCTGAGGTTTTGAAGGGAGGAGAGTATGTTCAGATATGAAATAGCTGTGTAGGAGCTCTCCCAGTGATGAGAAATAGGCATTTCTAGCATAGAATCATAGAATCATAGGATCATTTAGGTTGGAAAAGACCCTTGGGATCACCGAGTCCAACCATCAACCCCACTCTACAAAGTTCTCCCCTACACCATATCCCTTAACACCACATCTAAACGAGTCTTAAACACATCCAGGGATGGTGACTCCACCACCTCCCTGGGCAGCCTATTCCAGTGCCGTTCTGTTGCCATTGCACAACAACAGAAAACCGATGCAGATACCCATGTTTTCATGAGATGATTAAAATTAAGAAAGTTATATTCAGGAAAACTGAATATAAACAACATAATTCATTAAAGCGCCTTTGCTTTGGTTGAAGTGCATAGTGGAAAAAATACACAAATAAATCCTCAATATTGTATTAGTATCAGGTAATTAGTAAAGGAGGGTGCAGGAAGGAAAATAATTCAAAATATTTGCAGCTTGATACAGGCTACGTTGCATTTCGCTCTGTGAAGTTGAATGAGGAAAGCAGAAGCAGCGGGGGGATGCACCTGGGCTTTGAGAATGGCAGACTGGACTGTCATGTCCAATTATTCTCCTGGAATAGGAGAGTACTATCCCACAACACAGTTAGCGGTCCTTGAACCAGCACCAAGGGAACCTGCACTTGACTTGGTTTTCTGGCGCTTTGTTGTTTTTCCCTGACTGGAAACAACCTGCCTCTTGATTTATGGCGTTACTCCGGAGGGATCTTTATGCCCACTCACCCTATTAGACACAGCCCCTTTTGTTCGCTGGTTGTTGACAGCAAGTCAGACACCGTCCCTTTGAAAAAAAAATAAAATTCCCCAGTGGTTGCAACTATCTGTTGTAAAAAATGATCTGGAAAGAAAGCCCTTCCGCTCCGGGTCAGTGCCCAGAGACACACATCAGCGCAGCGAGGTTCTGGGAGAGGAGGAGGAGGAGACACGGGGAACCCTCCACCCCAACCCTCTCCTGAGATGGACACCGACAAGTTATGACGCTTTAGTTGCCTATGACAACTGGATCGGACAACTCGGTGATGCAGAAAGTCCCTTCCCCTGTTCTGTCATGCCAACCGCAGCAGTCTCTGTGTCTCCACCCGTTTGATTTGTTTCCCTTGCCCAGCAAATGCCTTTTCGTAGCGGCTGGTCCAGGAACCCGTGGTGCAGGTAGAAACGGGTAGTATTCCTTGATTCGACTGAAGAGGCGGAAGATTGCGGTGATATATAATGCAAGCTTTTTAACATCATGGGATTTCAGCCACAGAAAAAGGACTGAATTTTTTTGCCTTACCAAATTACTTGTATTCTATCTGTTCCCTTCTGCAAGAAATTATGTATATTCCATTTCAGTCAATGTACGACTTACATGGACCTGCTTTGCCTAATTCATACATGTAAGGGGCCGGCTCTGCTTAGGAGTGGAGCAGAGTTTAAAAACCTTGGAGGAAGAAGAAACCCGATGTGTTTGTTCAGCTGCTCGGAACAAAATATGAGCTGCTCTAGGCTGATGAAAATGCTGGTTTTAAGCTTTTTAAGAGGATTTATCTGCAATGTCCAATTAAAGTATACGGTCATAAAATGGCAGTTTAAGGGAACTGATGCCTAAGTCTCATGCACATTTAATTTTCATTTTGTTTGAACAGGCCACTGATAGAAAACAGTTCTGTGAACTTGTTTCAAACCAGAATTACCTCTAGGTATTTTTTTAATCAAGCATTGAAATATCAGCCCCTTACATAATGGCTATGTGCACAGATTTTTAAGAGGAGTGGAGAGTTTGGGAAAGGAGGAAGAATGCTCTCAAATTAGCCTAGTCAAAAAAAAAAAAAAAAAAAAAAGCTAAAAATCAGTTCATTTGAGCTTGCCTGCAGGCAGCTTTCTCTGGGGTGTGTTATTCCCAGAGCCAATTCAGAGCGAAACATGAGCCGCTCGTGAACATTTGCCCTGATGTAGGATATGAGATAAACATGTACTTGCCTGGGACTATCAGCATTAATTTTCTTTTTTTTTTCCCTTAAACCAATCTTTTTTACTCTAGCAAGCCTAAAAAAACCTTTTTCCTGACAAAGCATCCCCTCGCTTTCTGTCATTTAGCCGCAGTTGATGATGAAGCACTGCTGAGCTCCAGCAACACCCGACTTGGGACCAGGGAGACGGTGCACTGAGCAAGTATTTACCTGGGGCAAGACTGACCAGTGGAGAAGACATATAAGAAATACAGATAAGTAAAACGATTTTCAGCCAATATAAGTGATTCTCAGTCAATATAGTCAATGCCAGTAGACTATATTTGAACTAAAGCTTTGGTCTGATCCATCTAACTTCTACGCGGTCAATGAAGTAACTCAATGAAGTCAATGAAGTCCCCCAGTGAAGTCATTGGGTAACTCAGTCGCTGTTGGTTCTGACCCATGGCCCGAGAGAGAAATATCTCTCTTTCTCAATTAACTGAACAGGTAACATAGAAGAATTAGGCTTCTAGCTCTGTTAAATGCCCATTTAGCTTGAGGAAATAAATTTAGATTTGTTTGTGATACATAGTTGAAGAATTATTTTCATTCATGCTATTATCTCACATTTTAGTATAAGCCATAACTCTGCTGTTCTTCAGAATAAGATGTTTTTGTTAGGGACAAGAGCATAAATAAAACAATCTGTGTTCTGCGCTTGGGATACCCTGGTTAAACAAAAGGAAGGTGTTTTGTCTATTAAATTGGGTTAAGAAAGATCAAAAAGCCTTTTTAGCTTATTTATTAAGCCGAGTGGGAAATAACCATCTTTGAGCATTCGTTTTTGAGTCAGAGCTTGGAAGTGCACTTACAGTTATTTGTATTGGTTATTTCCAGGTTCAAAACCTGTTTGTATTTGCCTAGCTGAAGCTTTGAATATTATCAATACTGAAGCCTACAAAGGCTTGCGGTGCCAAGGGTATCTAAGAATGGCTGACAAACGTTTCATCACGAAAGAACATCTCTTTATGCTGTACACACTTCATTTTCAAGAAGGGTAATTGCTTACACCTATTACAAATGGGTTAATTTGTATATCTGAGGCTAGATTTACTATAAGCATTACAACAAGGAAGAGTCTGCAGTAGCTGTTTGAAATCAATGACGCTAGGCCAGATTTATGCAATTAAGCTCCAAATGCAGAGTATTCTTTCATTGTCCTGGAGTCAGTCTGGATCACGTGTTGTACAACACCCTGTTTGCCCAGTAAAGCCTAGCTCTGGCTTTGCGTACGCAGCTATTATGCCAAGATTCAGACCAGCTTTTGGTTTGTGTGGCTCACAAAGGAGTTTGAGAGCCCAGCCTTTCCTCTTGCCATGCTTTGGCAGGCTGAGGAGAAGTCCTAAAGCACAGGAGCTGGGCTCTTTCCAGTTCTCTCTTGGTTCCAGGTGGAACCAAGCTCCTGGAGCAAAGCTCATGCTCTCCTACTGCGAGTGGCAACCAGCCCATGGGACCAGAGCAGCACGAGGCTGAACCAAACCCCCTTGGAAATGCTTCAGGTCCTCAGCACCAGCCGTTGTGCTCTGTGTATCTTCTCCTACTGGACAGCACAGTACGTTCTCCGAACGGCCAGTGTAGACACAGCCACAGATGATTTCTAAGAGTTTGACAAGAAAGATTGGCCACGTGGGATCGTGTACTCCCCCCCTCCCCAGCCGCCAACCTGACCTTTATCTCCCGTAACCCTGCCCAAGTGATAACCACCCGTGGTGGTCTAATGGATGCATCTAGTTGTGATGGTTGGCATCCAGGGCTCAAAGGTGGTTTCAGGGCTCAAAGATGGTCTCAGGGAGACAGATAACAACACAATAGCCAAGGGCTAACTTGAGTAGTTTGCCCACCTCACCACAATATTGCTACTATGGTCAATATGCAAATATCACTATAAGTCAATCATCTTACCCCCATAAATAGTGAACAGCTCAAGAGCCCTTGGAGCTCTCCTGAACAGCAGTGGGCTGCACACCAGGATCTCCCCTTCAGTTGGGATGCTGCTCAAGATTCCTCCTCGAGGTTAAGAGATTCCTTGCCGCAACAGATCCTCGGTAAGTGGCTTACAGCACGCTAAACTTTGAAATCTTAGCTAAGTGATATAAAGGATTGATTGTGCCTAAATAATCCTTTAGGCATAAACAATTGACCAAGTCTGGGACTAGGATTGGATCCAGCCGCACCTAGACTCCTCTCTGAGAAGGAGTTTGGAAAGCATGGGGGGTCCTTTCTGAACCTCGGGACTCAACGGGAGGGTCTCCCTGGCAGCTCTGTCTGACCCTGGCCTCTGTGCACTAAACAGCCAAGTGTGCCGCGCCATCTCGAAACTTGTTAAAACACCGTTGCATTTACCATCAAACTTTGTTAAATCCCTGTGTTATATCCATAAATGTATTATTGCTGCTTCTCTCTACGAGTGAAGTGCATCACTCCATCCGCCACACCATGATAAGGGGACTAGCTGAGGTCTTGGGAGACTGGGTTGTCCGGCCACCAATTGCCTAAGAAAAAGATATCGGTCCAAGTTCAATGCGTGCTGCAAGTGTGTTGTGGTTTGACTGTATCTTGTCCTTGTACATTTAACGCAACTAAAAAGTTCTGGAAGGAGACTACAGTCCAAAGTTATGCGCCTTAAAGTAGTCTTTGTAGCCTACTTTTTTTCTTCCAATTTTACTTCTTTTCTATTTCTGTCTCTCTCTCTGACCATATATGATGGTCAAAGCTGCAGTAACAAAGGCCTTATAGATAACTACATTGCTATGAAGTTCTCTAACCTAATTGAATTTAAATCTAAGTGAAATATTTTAAAGGAAATTCAAGCATGCTTTTTCTGGTTCTTCGGTACTGAAAGTACACTCTGATTTACCTAATCTATTTATCCAATCTTGGACCCAAGCGCTTTTTAAAGGTGGATCGAGAGAACGGCATTCACCTTGCTGAAGGCCTAGGTTTGCCTGGTAAACTCCATTAAGTATTTGAAACTTTGTTAAAAAAAGTCATCATCACATAGGAAGATCATCTTTCCATACCGTTAACTTTTTCTGTTGGTTTTTTTTTCCTAGAAGAGGGACAAAAATATAATGCATTAGCTGGTTCAGAGCACAAAACGTTTTATAAAAGGATACATAAAACCCCATGAACTGTATATGTCACTATCCTGGGAAATAAACCAAACTTTATAGCCACAGAAAAAAAATAAGTAATTTCCAAGCAGGTAACCAGTTGGAAAAAAATTGAGGAACTCTGTCCTCACCGTCGTAAAGCAAATTTCACTGTTTAATAGAGGACTCGCCGCTCAGAATATTGGATGTCATCTTTTGCCCAAATCCTGGAGGGCGCAAGTGATAGATATATCATGATAAAATCAGGACTGGGAGTCTTCACGGGGCCGGGGGGTGTTCCGTGGTGAGAGCAGGAGCTGGAAACGGGGAGCCGGGAATAGGAGCTCTAACCTGATTTGCTTTACCTTGGATGAGTCGTTTAACTTTGCTGTGCCATCTGTAAAAAAGAAGGACGATAATAACACCAGGTATTTTACTGAAGTGTTAACTGTGCAGGAGAGTACAATTACGGAGCGCTCTGCTCAAGGTTAAGCCTACTATTACACCGTCTCGAGAGCACATTAGAAGAGGACGGGTCTCCACGACTATAACATGGTAGAGCCAGGATAAAACTGTAGCCTAGCTTCTACGCTAAGCTTTTCTTTGTTACAAGAAGGCTTCCTTACTCCATTTGTAAAGCGTACCTCGAGCTGAGGCAGTAATCATGGCAAAACTGTGCTTGGTCCCGGTATCGTAACCTTCCCCAGCTGAAACAGCGAACGGCCGCAGGGTAAGTGTAAGCCCACGTGGACTTTTGCCATGCACCAGGAAGGCAACACCTGCAGGTTGGGCTCCCTCAAGCATATGCATTTTAGGTAAAAGCGCGCAGAAATAAAATACTATCGCTCTATGTCTTTATCCTGAATTCTCCTCAGGCTCGAGCAGACCCGAGGCAGAGCCCAGGAGAAACCGTTCTGTCTCCCTTTCTTCTAAGAATGGCAGGTGATACAGTGCTAAAAGCCTTTCTAAGTGTTTTTGTAGTCGTCTCCTGCTTCTTCCTTATCTCCAAGGCCATGACCCTGTCATGGAAGGAAATTAGATTTGTTTGACATGATTTCTTCCTAAAAAAAAAACCCTAGTGATGGCTGTTTCCTTGTTTTTCTCCTAAGTGCTTGGCAAAATGCTATAACCCTGCTCATGCCCACGGCATCTTATCAAACAGCCAGGGTTTCTGAGGTCAGAAAGCATCAGAAAGCCCTGGACAGCCCAGAGGATTCTTGACCCACCATGTGTGATTAATACCCTGCTTTTCCCAGCTGATGCAGAGTCACGAGCAGCTGCTGTCATTCCTGACCAGAAAATGCAATGGCTTATTTAGCAAAATAAACTTTTCTTTTCCTTTTCGTTCAAATAGCAGCACGATCAGTACAGAAGGAATTAACCTTGGTATGTCAGCCCTTCCCTACGGTTGCTCCAGAGCCACACCTGCCATTCCCGTGCAAAATCTGTGCAGGATCTGTCAAAAGATTAAATACAAATTCATCTCGCTGAACCTAATATCCAGTACTTGGCACATTCTGGATTCCGGCTGGAATTCAGACATGAACAGCTCTAGTGGCAATGATGGATGATTTCCTCTTGTTAGTAAACATTTTCATTATTTTAGCCCTCCCTGCAGCCCTTCACGTTGTCAGCCGTGAGATATTACCTCCCACTTGAGAGAGTGCCAGAAAAGCTACAGGAATAGCTGCTGTTCCTCCACAAGGGACAGCCTCAAAGAACAGGGATAGAAAAATACATCTTCAGCATTAAGTCTCTCATCCCTGAAGCCCATGAAGGTCACTTTCTCTCTGGCCCTGCTCAACATCTATCTGCATGAAGAGAGCTTGGAGCAAAAGAGCCGATTAAAAGTGAACCTCATTAAAGAGGCAAACACTCAGAAAATACGATGTTCTGATATTGTGTAGCATGGGTGAAGGTACACACTGATGGATGGTCAGTTCAGTCCAAGAACTGGCCTTTTGGTTTTTATCTGATTACAAGCTCTCATCTAAAAATCTGAAATGACTTCCGTCCTCTTCATTTGCCAGGGAAATGTCACCTCACCTTTTACATACCTTTTTCACCACCTCCTAATACCTTTTTCACCGTCTCCTACATACCTTTTTCACCTTCTCCTACATACCTTTTCACCATCTCTTACATACCTTTTCACCATCTCTTACATACCTTTTCACCTCTTTCCTGAACTTCGGCAATGGGGTATTCAAGCCATCAGTCATTCAGAAACTGATAAATAAGGAAGCGCTTCCATGCAAGACATCAATAAGTAGAATATGTCAGCCCACCCTCCACTGGGTACCTCAATACGTAACTGGAGTGTACTGAATCAAGTGCAAGATCTCAGTTTTTATCTTCAACTTCCGTAATGGTCTGGGTCCAAGGTACTAAAACATCTGCTGAAATTCCTGGCTGAAGGCCGAGAACGATTACTTGATGTCTCAGATCAGTACAACTTTCTGCAATAAGGGTAAACATCCCCTCTGCAGAAGACCTTCCTTTCTGAGGCAAACTCAGGGGTGATATTCAGCAGGAATGAATGACCACCGCAGACCTCATTGGTTTGTGTTCCAAGAATAAAGTGTACTTTTTTGACCTGCCAGTACCAGCTAGCACCTCCAGTTCAAAACCAAGCCTCACCAGCACTTCATATTCCATTAAAAAAGTTTTCTTCCCCTTCATTCCCTCTTGAGAGGGAGATGAGGCAATGACATAGGCATCAGCAGCAGGAGATAATCAGGTACTCCCACGAGGAGGAAGGTGTATAATTGCTATTTCCTCGAAAGAAAATTCATTTTAAAAGTGTATTGAAAATTGGCCTCAGCTTTTGACTGCAGCTGGCTTTTACATCACTCAGCTGCCTCTTTGCAAAACCGTCTTCTCATCTCCCAAATGTCAGATATTGCAGCAGATGGTGAGACCAAAAGTTGGGCCATGGAAGTACTGCTTATTTCCACAAATGGATCTTCAATGAGCCCCACAGGAGACAAGGACATTGTCAGGTCATGAAACTTCAAGGGAGTCTTACTCATAATGACCCTCACTTAAAAAGTGCGTGCCAGTAAGGCTCCACAATGGAAGGGAAATATATCGTAAAACAGAAGTTTCACAAGTTTCAAGAAAAATAAAATTTTTGACAATATAATGGATTGCTGCAGTTTAGTTACCCTGGTATACTGGAGTCTTTATCTAGTCATTATAATTTCACTGCAATAGCTTTTGCCTTATCAAAATGTTCCAGTGACTCGGGTGTTCTGGCTGCTTCTGGTATGGGGTAAGAGCCCTGACCTCTTGGTCAATACCTTCGTTTCAGCTAATCATTTCCAAGTTGCCAAAGGGATAAATACTGAAAACAATCATCCATTCAAAACATCCCAATTTAAAGGCTTAAACTACAACCTCAGGTTTCCTGCATCACAAATTTAAAGTTTCTGAGCAAATACTATAAAGCCAAGCTGAGAAGCAAGACAAAGGCTCTACGTTTGTTCCAGATTGCCTCTGATCTGTTCTGGGAATGGAAAAGAGAAGGGAGACTCAGGGATCCACACCCAGTAACAGATTTGGCCTCCAAAGTATGGTGCCAAATTCTGTGAATAACACAAAATCTTAACATTGATCAGCCAGACCCCTCTACAGGAGATCCTGCAGGGCTCCTCTGATCAGGACAGAGATTCTTCAAGGTTGGGCAGTAGCTATGTTTTGGGTGTTTACAAGGAAAAAGGAAGCCAAGAGTCCTGAAGATGCCCAGGGTGCTGAGAAGTGAAGAAATCATAGAATCATAGAATGGTTTGTGTTGGAAGGGACCTTAAAGACCAGCCAGTGCCAGCCCCTGCCCTGGGCAGGGACACCTCCCACCAGACCAGGTTGCTCCAAGCCCCACCGAACCTGGCCTTGAACACCTTCAGCGATGAGGATGCATCTGCGTCTCTGGGTATTTTGGCACCTGGAGCATCTTCTGGAAGGGACCAAGGCTTCCAGAGGCCAACCCAGTACCACCCCTCTGGGCATGGCACGGTGGGCGTACGTCTCCGCTGCCTCAGACCGCACACCGGGGACTCTGCAATGCAGCAGATTCACAGGGGGCATGGAGTGGGCAGTGTGGGGCTGAAATAAATTCTTTCATGCTGGAGCCCTTTACAGGTCAGTCCCACAACTTCCTCAGCAACTTGTTTTAAGTGCTATTGCTGTCTTCCAGTTAGGTAAGATGAGGCACAGACGGGGAGAGTAAGGATAAGTGGCTTGCCCAAGGTCACAGAGGAAGTGACTGACAGAGCTGAAAATAGTACCCAGGAGTCCTAATTACCAGCTCTCCGTTCCAACCACTAAATAGCAATCAAGAATGATTATGCAGCAAAGGCTCTTGCACGTGGGAACTGTCTTACCAGAGGGTTAATTCCTCTGTAGCTTCTTGCTGTGAGCTGACACATGGTGGTGCAATGAGAACATTAGCCTTTCACCCTTCAGGATGTTGTTTGATGAGGAGCTGGGCTGGAAAACAAAAGCAAGAAGCGGAGAGAAAGCAGCCAGCAGCGGTAATTGGCACCTCAAGAGGAAAGAGTCAGGCATGGTGGGACTGCTTGAGGTGAGCACAGCCTGGTCGGGCTGTGGGAAGAGGTTCGTGGACTCTGCTCCACAGCACTGCATAGGGTCTTCTGCAGCTTGAGGGATGGCACCCTGTACTAAACTGGAAGCTCTCATTCAAGCATATTGTTTAGCAAAAGGCCTCGTGGGTAGGTTATTCCATTGCAGTGTCTGACCCAAGGGCCAAAATGAGGATGCAGCATCACATTTGGCTCTGCTCTGATTCCGTACGGCAATTCCTTTGCTCTCGTTTTCCTAACTACAAACAGTTGAGTGATTTCCGCCGCACGTCGCTGGAACGCCTGCATTTAAATGTGAGGTCTGTATGCTGGCCTGTCGGCACTGCCTCCCCTCATTGCGGTATTTCTTGCAGCAGGCATTAAAAAATTATATTAGCTGATTCCCAGTTCTCATTTTTGGACAAGATTTCTCGAGTTAGAAGCTATTCCTTATGCTATAATTCCAACTTGAAATTCAACAGATAGTATTAGTGAATTTATGGCTTTCAAGCCATACGAGTAAAACAATCAATACCCATGAAGTAATGGGTTGGGTAACCATGCCAACACAACTTTCATGCAAGACTGGAGGGCAGGTTAGTTTTTAAAACATTGAAAGGAAAGGTAATTAAGTCAGATCCTGACAAGACGTACAGACAAATGAGAAAGCACTGCAAGTCATGTGGAAATCTTTTCAATGAAGAAATAAGGCTAATGCTGCAAATAAAATTAATTCAGTGCGTAATGCTGTGAAAAATGTTCCCTTCCTCAAGCAGCCATCAGGAAAGTTTTCTTCCTCATCTTGCACATTTGGGTGAACATTGATCTTCCTTTTGTTGCGTGGACATTTAGATTTTCTAAGCATTGTTTCCTCCCCAATGGATTTGATGTGTCGGTGTGCAACCAAGGTCTTTGTCAGGAAAATAATCGCCAGGTCAATGACCGGGTGGTGTGCTGTTCTTACTGTCTCTTGGAAAGAAGGTATTCCAAAGCATGATCCAATGTATGTAAGACCCATAATTTCTTGACAGAGCTTCTCTATTTTGTCCGTCGAGACTTTCCTTATTCTGGGGCTAAACCCTACTGTTGGAAAGATTACTATCTTTACCTGTGATGTGGGCCCTAAAGTGCCTTTGGTGGTAATACTGCAGAGGTCGGCTGTCACTAAGGAAAGGACCTGTGGATAAGAGATGTTCAGATGAATAAGGGTAAGTTCAGAAGAAGCTAGCTACGTGGGGCCGGAGAAGCAGGTGATAGCTTCACATCAAGGTGGAGCATGTGGGAGAAGGTACAAAGGTAAGGGTGGAAGAAGAACATAGAGCCCCAACAGAAAGGCCATGCTGTAACTCAGACACCAGACTGTGATGGAATAACAAAATGCTAACAACTTGTGATTTTTTCTGCTCTGCTCCACAGTGCTGCATCTTCCTGTACTTCTCCCCAGACCTTTCAATACGTTTCTCCTGTGCATTGCTCTCCAAACTGCTCCAGGCTCTCTGTAGACGTCAATGCCATCTCCCCTTTCGGACTCCTGTTTGCCATTCTGCGTGTGGGCAAATCCATGTGTTCATTTTATCCACATTTATCCACATTTAGCTAAATAGATATTTGCTAGTACATTTGCAGCTGAGAGCACCATGAAATAGAGAACATCTGCTTTTGAATGTTTTGGCAAGATATATCATAACTACAATAAAGCAATCGAGACATTCTGCAAATAATAACATAGCTGTTAAATATGCAGGTACGGGTGTCCAAGGAACAGAGAGGCGCAAGGAGGACCACGAGCACAGAGAAAGGTCAGTGTGAGCTGATAAATGGTTGGAGACCAGGTGAGCTGATGACGGTGTAGGATCAAATCTGGCTTCTGTGGATGAGGATCAGGATTCTGACCTTTTTTCCAAAATCTCCTCTTCATGCTTTGCATGGAGGAAGAACCGCAGTGGTTGACGTCTGCAGAAGTGTCCTCAACCTCTCTATGGACAGTCGTGCCAGGGATGGCATAGGGTGCCCTTGGATGGCATGACATTGGCGTTAAAAGCAATGACAGCCAAGGAATGACAGACACCTAGGGATGAAAAGGAGGGGTGGTGTCTCAGTGGAAAAAATATCAAACACCTAATTTTCAGTTACATTTGTAAGTAACGTTGTGCAATGCTTTTGGCCCCACATTCACGCCGTGGAGATGATAATAACAGCTGGCAACTCCCTTGTGCCTTGCTTCTGCAGGGCAGCTTTTCATTTTATTTAAGAATAACATCAGCTGGAAGCTGGCAGAGTGAGTCAGAGTTACCATGCTCTGTCTAGTACGTCCATAAAACCACAACCTGGATTTGACAGCTGGAGCCGTGAGTGTTGGCTAATGAACTCGCGTTCTTTACAAGAGCCATATGGGCATAGTTAGAAAATAGAGTTCCATGTTATAGAGGCAGAGAGGTAAAATATTAATGCATTGCGTTTTTTCAGGCTTTAAATAGAGTACGGACCCAAGAAGGGGATCTGTCTTCCACAAGTTGTAGTTCGAACAAATTGCTATGAAAATCAGCCAGTTTTACCCAAACAAAGACATTGTAGTCAAGTTCGAAGGCTTCTTACCTGTGTTATAGTACCTTGTCTATGAAACCCGTGCCTCATTTCACAGTAAATATCCTGTGAGCATCAGAGATGTACCGCTTGGGGATGTACCAAGTAAAAAGTGCTATCTTTTCCTGCCAGCTGAGCACCAGCTAACACGTTGCGATAGTTTGCGCAGCTCTGGCAGCTAGTGGTTTCTAGCGCTGGGGATGCTCCGTCACTGGCCTGACATGTACCACTCGCCTCTTGGACCACTGGGCATCTATTGGAGGTGGAATTTTGGTGTAATACCAGTGTCTGACCCTGCGATTAGTTGTATAAGAGCAAACACCTGGACTTACTTAAAACCCCAGTGATGTTTTTGACAGACCAAACTTCTGTTCCTTGTTTATTTTAAAATCCCACCGCAGATCCCAGTTTAGGTGCATATACCAAACTGCAGGATTGGGGCCTGGCACCCCTCTGCTCGACTTCCAGTGTTTCCTGTTTTTTCTGTGTTATCTTTACCCTTCTCTATGGCCTTCTTTATCAATTATAATTAATTCACTGAGCTCATTTTCCTGTTGGTTTTTTTTTTTCTTCCCTCTGGGTTTCAGGAGACTATTGTCCCCCGAGCCCTTTGTTCTACACGCCTCATGTGTCTTCTTCTAATTTATATAATTTCTCATGCTTGGCGTTGTAATTGCCTAGTCATGTACACTATCTTCCCTGAGCAAGCTCGGAGGAAAATTTAAATAGGTATTTTTTAAATCTAATTTGATTTCGTAAGTGAACATAGATACATCTAACGCTGTTCTTCGAACAGGTCCAAGAACAATTTTGATTTTGTCTTTCTCTTGGCTGGCAGCCTTTCCTTCCTACTCACAGGTAGCAATCGCCTCTCAGATGGTTTCGCTGACTCAGACGCAGAGTTCAATTCAGAACTATTGTTCTTCGCTTTGAAGATTACTGCTCCCATTTCAGACCTGCACGCTTGTCTCTTTCTTACAAACGCAGCAGTCGGTCTAATGGAGAGATGATGTTATCCCTCCTCACTACCCGGCATCATTTACCTCCTGGGACTGTGACAGCTGTAAGAGCGTTGCTGCTACCAGCCACAGCAATCACCGTTCAGGTCTAAGCCCAGGATGGCTTTGCGGATGGTTTTGCGGGTGGCAAAGGTATATCCATCCATTTTCTTATTTATTGATTCAGATTAGGAGTCAGGCGGTTTGGTATTTGCTTTCCTCTGTGATCAATGTAAGGGAGACCAGCGGAAGGTGGGACATAAAGATCACTGAGAAGCTTTGTCCTGAAATGTGAGAGTTCACGTCCCTTCTAAAAAGCCAGCTGGCCTTGAATGAATATAGACTGAAATTAAACCTTTTCTTTTTTTTTTTTCTCCTGGAAGCAATGAAATTTTCAAACAGCTTTCATATAAGCTGGTATCAATACAGGCCAGGGGATGAAAGGATGGAGAGCAGACCTGCCAAGAAGGACCTGTGGGTACTGGTGGATGAAAAACTGGACATGTGCGCTGGCAGCCCAGAAACCCCCCGCAGCCTGGGCTACATCCCCAGCAGCGTGGGCAGCAGGGCGAGGGGGGGGATTCTGCCCCTCTGCTCCGCTCGGGGGAGACCCCCCTGCAGTGCTGCCTCCAGCTCTGGGGCACCAACAGCAGAAGGACACGGAGCTGTTGGAGCAGGGCCAGAGGAGGCCCCGGAGATGCTGGGAGGGCTGGAGCCCCTCTGCTGGGAGGACAGGCTGAGAGAGCTGGGGGGGTTCAGCCTGGAGAAGAGAAGGCTCCGCGGAGACCTTCCAGCCCCTGCCAGTCCCTCAGGGGGCTCCAGGAAAGCTGGGGAGGGACTCTGGAGCAGGGAGGGGAGCCATGGGATGAGGGGGAATGGCTTCAAACTGAAAGAGGGGAGATTTAGATGAGATATTGGGAAGAAATTGTTTGCTGTGAGGGTGGTGAGCCCCTGGCCCAGGTTGCCCAGAGAAGCTGTGGCTGCCCCATCCCTGGAGGGGTTCAAGGCCAGGTTGGCCGGGGCTTGGAGCAACCTGGGCTGGTGGGAGGTGTCCCTGCCCAGGGCAGGGGGTGGCACTGGATGGTCTTTAATGTCCCTTCCAACCCAAGCCATTCTATGATTCTGTGACAAAGGTAATAGAAAGGAGAAACTCAGCAACTTTCAAGATGAAGCTTGAATAACACATGAAAGAGATTATCTGATTTGGTGGCCCGAAATGAGGAAGCTGGGCATTGAGATTATCTCTGGAGACGTTCCAAACTCTCCTGGAAGCGTTCCTGTGCCACCTGCTCTGGGTGACCCTGCTCTGGCAGGGGGTTGGACTGGATGATCTCCAGAGGTCCCTTCCAGCCCCATGGTTCTATGATTCTATGATTACCATTACAACTTTGTATTTCTCTGTTCTCATCTGTCTATATGACTTTTTAACAATTCAACTGGATTGGGGTATGAAAAGAGGGGAAGTTTTTGAATCGTTTGTAGATGTATATTCATACAGCAGTTATAGTTGCCATCTCCACTTGTGGGAGAAAGTGGGAGAAGAAGCTGGTGTAGAGCTGTGTCCCTCTGTTTTATCCAGTTGGCTCTTTGAAGGAGAGGGTTCTAGTTTGTTAGCAACCCCTATGAGAGCTGATTTTCATCTCCTCTCCCTATTTTTCTCGTCTGGCAGCTGCTGTGTGGGGTGATTGTTGCATCGGTACTTCACGGTGCCTCTCCCTGACTCCCAAAGCTCTGCGGGATCCTGATGGGTATTTATTTTCATTTGGATTCGGTTTTAAATTGTATTTCCTTTGCCGGTGGTTGCCGCAATTAATCACCAGGATTTCGCTGCCGTGGTGCTCCCTATGGAGTTTTGAAGCCCTCAGTGTTGCTGCTCCCCCCTGTGAGACACTTTATTGGAGCCTTTGAATGTCTTTTGTTGATCTCTGGCTTGGGCACCTTTTTTTTCTACGCCTTTCTCTCGCTCGCTGGGTGAAACGGTGCTCCTCGCTAGATGTATTGCCGTCGACATGCAAAAAGCGCAAAGGACACTGAAGGATAAATCTCTAACGAAATTTGGTGGGAGGCAAGCCAGCTTGCGCACTGGGGATTGCTTGCTATTCCGAGGCAGTGAGAGCTAATAGTTCTGGACTGTTAATATTAATGGTTACGTCTTTATCTGCTTCCCTGATTGACTTTCCTTCTGCGTTTCAGCATTGGAAATTAGTCTGTATTAAACTTACTTTCGGGAACAATAGAAAATGGAAGAAGCTGAAAGAAATCATAGCTTCCATGCTTTTTATCATATTTTATAGTCCTCTATTTATTACTCTCCATTTATTACCAAAACTCCTATTTCTTCACCAACCAGTTTTTATTAGCAACATCGGCTATAGGCTGCTGTCTCGGTTTTCTAAGTCAGAATTGATATTTCAAGCTGAAAGAAGGGAAGAAAAGAACAGCGAAAGAAGGTGAGAAGATGTATAGCAACATAACATGAGCCTTTCCCCCCGCCCCAGTCCTCAGAAAAAGATCTCCGATAGATCAAAAAAAAAGGTGGTGGTTTTTTTTTTTTCTTTTCCACATGTTTTGGTATCAAAATGAACTCAGTTTTTTTAGCACTATATTCACAGAAGCTGCAAAAACTTCAGCAGTGTCATAGAGGCAGGATCCAGTCTTGGTGAAACAGCATTTTCTACGTGCCCCGCGATGTCAGTATTAAAGTAACAGGTTTATTCAGAAATCTGGCATGGTTATAATAATGCCACTTGTGGAAAAAAAAACACTTTTTTTTTTTTTTTTTTTTTCCTACAGACGGTACTATTATGAGGGGGAAGGGAATGACCTGAACAGATTCACCGATTCCTCCACCAGAGGACTCGGTGACGCCACGGGAGAGGGAGAAGGATGGGACCCAGCCTCCATCGGCTGGGATCCCTGCTCTTACCACACACTCCTGCCTTGCCGCTGAAGGGAAGGAATAGCAATACCTTAACATTTAAAAACTTCACTCTTAAGTTGTTCTGGTAGGCAGTATTTAGATTTACAGGTAGGCAATAGATAGGAGGCAATGGTAGGAATAAGGATTTGACTTCAGAGTCAGAGAACTGTCCATTTTCTGCTTAATTTACTTGTATCTGCCCCAGGATTAGTACTATCTGTGGGCCAAACAGAGACAGGACATGCTGGTGTGCTGATGCTCTTGAAGTAATGTGCTGTGCAAGAGTCTAGGCTTATTACCCGCGTTAATGTGTCCAGCAGTGAGAAGTGTCTTGTACGGGACAGACTTGTTGGGTCTCTGCTGGTTTGGACAAATCTGCACATGCCTGGTGAGGTGGTTTGGGGTCCAGCAGAGGCAGAATATAGTTCTTTTAGCCAGTGCTTGCCTCCACTAAAATATCCTGCTTATCCTCTTCTACCTCCTGTTCAGACTGGAGTCACCAGTGGCAGCCTGTCCTGTCCTGCCAGGGCTCTCTGCCCATGCAGTAAGTCCCAGGCAGGGTAAAGGATTCTTCCTGGGGAGGTGAATTTAGCCCTTATTAGTTCTACCCTTTTTTTTTCTTTCTCTTTCATAAACAATGAGGGAGAGAGAAGGGATTCCTCTTGCAAGAAATACAATTTCCATAGAATCATAGAAAGGTCTAGGTTGGAAGGGACCTTCAAGTCCATCAAGGGACCATCAAGTCCAACCATTGACTTACCACTGCCAAAACCACCACTACTTTACCTGTGTTCTCTGCCCCCTGAACAGGACTGGCCGTCGCTGTATTGAAAACAGCAAGTAGATGTGGGAAAGGTTCAATCTAAAGCTGTTGGATGAGAGACCCTAAGAGCAAAGACTGGGACGAAGGGCAACAGAATACGTGCCTGGGGACCCAGGCTCTATTCCTGGCTCCACAGATGGGAATAGAGCCATGTTTTACCTGTTTTTTCCCTCCTGTCATTGGCTTGCACCGTTTGTCTAGGTTGGAAACAGAGTGGACTCTCTTTTATTAAGTGCTTGTTTATGTGCCCATCCCTCAGGACTCCCTGCGGCATCCAAGACTTCTGGCGGCTATTGTAAATACTATTGTTGGGAGATAACGGAAAAATAAGCTGCCGTGTAGTGCAAGAGTGGAATGATTTCTGCCACGGTTAACATGTGTCTGCTGAGAAGCAGCTGAAGTAGGCTCTTCAGCAAGTTGTCTGAAAACGTTCACTTTGCAGGAATTCACAGCCAGAGTCCCATGAAATATTCAAGCCAGAGTTACTAGTTAATTAAATCGCTGTTTTTTTTTTTTTTTTCCCCACAAGGCAGCAATAAATAGATTCCCTTTTATGAAAATTAAATATCAAAGTAATAATGTCATTGAAAATAAACGTTGCAACTGGTAATGATCTCCTACTGCAAGATAAGCGTCAAGTCATTTATGGAAAACAAACACAGAAAGGAGGCAGAGAAATGGGTTACTACGCTTTGGAAGTAACCTTCATCTGGTTTCCAAAATCAGCTCCAGGAAATGTTATTGCCAATCTACCGAATGAACACATAAAGAAAATACAGAAGAACAAACGGAAAACAGAAAAGGAAAAAGAAGATGTGGTGTGAGCTCTCCGAAGTCATTCAGAAGAGTGATGTTGACTTCCATGGACGTGGGATCAAGACTTAGAAGAAACCTTTATTTCAACAGGCTCGGGAGAATCTGCAGTGGGACCAACAGGCAGGAATCCCAGGTATGGTTTTTCTTTCGTACAGGCTAACGTGAGGACCATGCCAGCAGTATCTCCTGGACTCGCATGAGCTGGTATAACAGAGGCTGCCCCCGTTGTCTTCTCACTTGGCACCAGGGTATATTTGAGGCAATAAAGAGAAGAGCTCGTCGCCAAAGTGCCGGTTACCATGCTGATGTCTGGCGGTGATCTCCCGTTAGCAGGGTCCTGGGCAGCCTCTCCAAACCTCCTGCCGTGGCAGTGACGAAGACAGTGGCAAAGGCTGAAGGCCTTTGGGTTGTTATTGGCAGCAGGGATTGCTCCGGGGGTTGGAAAGAGGAAAGCTGAGCCAGCCCTGCCTCGTGCTTCGGAAAACCAGAGAGAAGACTTTTTTAACATTGTCTCATGATCCTCCATCGCACCTTGCAACACCTTGAATAAAGCAAAAATTTAAGGGTTTAAGTTTTGTTTTGTCTTTTTTTTTTTTTTTTTTTTCACTGGGGAACTGCAAGTCCTGCAGACCTTCCGCAGCTTATTCAACTTACTCTAGCCTCCGGAAAGAAGCGTGCCAAACTGCTGTGAGGTATTGATTTCACTCATATTTTCACTCCTAAGGTATCATCATGCTAATGTATACTGAAGAGCCCTGCCAAAGATTAATCACAATGGACGATTCTTATAATGCTTTCAAAATTGGTTTATTTCTATTTACAACGCTGACCAGAAAGCGCTCCTTTAACTCGTCTTAATCACCTCTTTGGGCCTGAAGCAAAATTTGTTAAATCTGAGTTCCTGCAGTTCCACCTTGTTTTAACATCAAAGCAAAACGGAGTTGTAGGTCAGCAGGAACAAAAAAAATAAATTCCGCGAGGAACAAATAAACAATTAACTTATTTAACAAGAAATGTTTTGTATGAGCTCTTCAGAGCAGAAGCACAACCCCTTTCCTTCCTGCTGATCGTTTCTTCTTTTTTTTTTTTCTTCCCCGTTTTGCAGCAACAGCCAAAAAAAAAAAAAAAAAAAAAAGCATGAGGATTATAAACCGCTCCACTGGTTTTCACGCTTCCTTAACTGAAGGTACCACCTGATGGAACGGAATCCTGATGGAAGAAGTGGGTCATGCACCTCTGGAAGCCCGTGAGCTGCAAACCCCAGGAGAACAGGTCTGTTGTTGCAGGGAGGTGCCAGCACACCCCTACTCCCCCCCCAGACCTCTGCTCCTGGGCCAGGACCCCACCGATCACCAGTCTGACGGCTCCAGTTCGGACGGTCTAGGTTTTCACCTATTTATTTAAAATTCAGCCAAACACATCTCAAGGTGATGCGATGAAATTGCGCGGTCTCTGCTGCGAGGGTCAGACCGAATAATCCAGCGTGCGTGAACCCGAGAAGAGCTAGACTAAAGGTTACTCAACGCCACTCCTTCGGCTTGCTCAGGTTTTGAGATATACATTTTATATACCATATGGTTTCGTACAAATGTGTAAAGTCTTTCACACAATAATTTCTCACTCCCCAGCCCCTTGTTCCATCCCCATAGAGAGCTGTTGTGGGTTTCCATGCTTAATTTAATGCTAAAAATTGTTTATATTTAACTATATATTTATATAATTATAAAAATATTTAATTACGGGTGCAAAGACACTGGTTTTGCGCCCCTGAGGGACATAGTGGGTGTCAAGCCTTGGCCTCGCAGACCGGCTGTGCATCCAGCAGCTCCCGAGCCAGGCGCGAAAGAGACTCCAAGGAAAAGCAGCCGGAGCAGCACCTCCTTCTCGCCAGCCTGTTCTTCCTGGCCGGAGCTGCCAGCAAAGGTAGTTACTTGCGCCAAATACGTAACTGTATTCCCTTGGGAGCTGTACATTTTATCCACATTACTGAAAAGCCGTTAGGAGTGAACGGGTTTGAATCCTTACCGACGCAGGTTTCCTTCCCTGTGGGGTGAATAACCAGTTTTAATGGCCGTTAGGCATCCGCGCATCTGGCCGCAGGTTTGAATCCTCACATTCCGTCCTAAAATTCACTCGAGTTTAATTCACTGGAAGTCCGTAGCTGTCAGAATCACCTTGCCGAATTCAGGTTGTCTGCGTGTGCCTGGAATACAGTGGTGACTGTTTTCCAAAGGTATCATTGTATCTCTCTGTCCTTGGTAAAACAGGATATTGATATCAGTTTGCAAAAAAAAATAAAATACTACTACTACTACTAATAATAATAATAATAATAAGAAGAACAACAACAACAACAACACACTTCCAAGAGTTAAAGTCAAGACTGATCAGTCTTGACTTGAAGTCATTGAAGTCTTGAAGACATTCAAGACTGATGGCTTTAATTAAAGCGTCGTCCTCATCACTCTTCCTTCCACTTCCTTGCCTGGTGACGGGGCATTTCCCAGAACCTGTGTGTGATCCACCGCTCCTGGTGGAGACAATCAGGGTGCTGATGGTGCACACAATAGTAACAACAACAGCAAGGAGAAGAAGAAGAAGGAGGAGGAGGAGAAGAAGAAGAAGAAGAAGAAGAAGAAGAAGCAGCAGCAGCAGCAGCTTTAACTAAAGCCATTGCTGATCAATCTTGAATTCAACTCTTGGAAGTGTTTTATGCAAATCTGTGTTTGTTTCTAACCGATAGCTGCATAATAATTTGGCTCCTGACATCTTAAAAAGCTCCTTTCTCTTGCCCAGATTGTTTGGTCAGAGGATGAGGTGAGCAGGTCAGGCTCCTGCAACACTGCCCAGCCGATACCTTTCTGATGGGAGACTTGGGAAAAGGCGTGTGAGCAGAAAGCAGAGCCACCCATGGCTTCTTCCAATCTCATCTCACTTCGGTTTTGCAAGCTGGCAGTAGCTGCAAGCTGGAGCAATATAAATGATGGGGTTTAGAATTATAAGAAAAAAGAAGCAGCCAACCAAACCAAATATTATTATTACTATTAACCATTTTAATAGAACTGCCGGCTAACATCTGTGTTTTTTAAAGTATATCTTCAGGTTTTGGCCAAACTGGTTTGTTTTCGTTAAAATCAGGTGCCTGCTCACGGAACCTTTCCTGTGCGTGCTGCACTCTGCTACCCGGAGAGCTGGGAATCACCGGGCGCTGCAGCCGGCTGCAGGAACGCACGGCTTTATATTTTCCAGAGAACTGGAAACTGTGAGTTACTGTGGGCATACCTCATCTGAGATGCACAGTTCATGGAATAATTACTTTCCTGATTTTTTTTCTGCCTAACTGCCAAGCCACTCACTGGCTCCCCCTTGCCTTTGCACGGGAATGAAGATGCTCGTACGGGGCTTCGAACCCCAGGCTCAACCTTGTCCTTACTGTTGTCTGCGAGCTCCTGGGGTGACCCTTGCCCCGCTGCTTTTGCATCCCCAGAGCTACTCTCGGTAGCACAAAACAGCTTTTCCGGCTCTTTGTCACCCAAATGCCCGTGCTGGGGTGGCCGGCAGGGGCTAACACGGGGTGCAGGATGCACCACTAGCGACGCTTCCGCTTCCAGAGACGGAAACCCTGATGATTCTCAAGCTCCTGACTCCAAAACCTGGATGAGCAATGGAAATGTGAGCACAGCACCGGGGAAAAGGGATAGAAATTAAGCAGCATGTATATTACAAATAAAATTGTATTCTTGCAAGGCCAGGTTGGACGGGGCTTGGAGCAACCTGGGCTGGTGGGAGGTGTCCCTGCCCAGGGCAGGGGGTGGCACTGGGTGGGCTTTAAGGTCCCTTCCAACCCAAACCATTCTGTGATTCTACGATTGAGACTTTTTCTGTGTAAAAATACTCTAACTGTACTAGTTTGTCTTTTTTCTATAGCAATTAGAACTAGACTAATAATAATCCTTGAACTGGAGTGTTAAGATTGCGAATTATACTGATGGTAAATTATTTTCTTTACTTACTGTGCTTCCTTTTCGCCGATAAACAAGCGCTCAGGAGTGACACCAGCTGCAGTGGTAGCGTTACCATCCAACGCAGGGGCTTTTAGAGTAGAAGTACATTAGGTTGCTCAAATACTGGTGACAAACGCCATGCAACTTCATTAGAAATAATAACAAAAACAATAATGTGTACAATGCAGACGACTATTGTAACGACACATTTGGAACACAGATTTCGCATTTGGAACTTAGTTATGTCCAAATCCATAGTGAAATACTTAATTAAGATCTCTTCCTTCTCCTCCTCAGCAGCATCTGCTGAAAGTAATGTTTGCTGCCGTCATTCTTCACTCTGCTTCTGTATCATCTCCTCACCCCAGTTTTATTTGCCCTCTCTGGGTAGAATTTTATTTTAAAATGTGCAAAACTTAGTGCAACATGCTCCCTTTTTTTTTTTTTTCCCCTCTTAGCAGACCATTGGGCGGTGATGTAACAGATAGGATTCTGTAAAGGAGAGAGCTCTAAAGAAACAGCTTGGTTATTGGGAGTTCTACGCAACCACAGTTTCTGTCGGCACTAATAAAAGCTAAGGATTCACTCCTGCTCAGTTGCTTAAATATCTCCATATTGCAAAGGGATGGGCTGTCCAGTGAGACTCGTACTGGAAGATACCCAACCTTGCTTTGGACCTTACCATGGAGCGTAACAAATACACAAAACTTTATATATAAGCATTGTCTCACTTTTTCCAGCCAAACTATTCCCTTGTACGTTAGATTTAGTGGCCAATTAAGTATGAACTGTTAGAGAAGGAAGGTCGGGGTTGTCTCTCCTACGCAATAAGCATCTACTCGTGCTCTTCCCTTCTGACAGGTCTTTGTGTAGCTGTGTCTTCATTCTACTTTGTGCCGGTTTCATCCTTCACCCTTGGGATACTTCCAGGCTTTCTTTCTCTCCAAATTAGAACTTCAGCACGTTTTACTTGACCTTCACAAAAGCTAAACATTTTTTTGGACGTGGTGTGTGTCTTTGAGCTGCAGTAGAGCCAAAGAAATGTAGACAATGTTGGTTGCGTTCCTCCCTTTGCTGTCTCAGCCTCTTTCTCTTGGCTAATTAAAAAAATTCCTTTTTTGGTGCTTGAGGGCCAGGTTGTCACTCACCTCAGCTTTGATCCTAGGAGGCAACTTATGCATATATTTAATTTTGCATGCTTTAGAAGCCTGTTCACTTTGAAGTTCGACACGTCGACAGGCTGCTCTTTGGATCTACATTTACCTTGTCTTATTCTGTGGGGTCATTTCCACAACTGCTGCTGTTCATCGCTGACCTTCGGAAAATATTCATGAAAGGTTTTTGAACTACCATCCCTCCTAACCAAGTTTAATTGGAAAGCTGATCCTACCTACTGTAGAAGCAGGCTCAAGACTTTTTGTCCAAGATTTGAAACAGGACCATCTGCTTTGGATCAATTTTATCCCCTTGTTGAACTGCGTACTTAAGCCATTAGGCAGCTAGGGTGGGAATTCAGCAGATTTCCCTCTCACTTAAAAATTGCCGTCTCATTGCGGAGTTATCGCACCGTCCTTTCAGTCTAAAGTTTCTCCTTTCTCCGCTGCTACAAAACACCTGCACGCAGATCATTATTTTGGGGCTTCTCGAGCTGTGAGTGGTTTGGTTTTTTTTCCATTTCTCATCATGCACTTCCCATCCGCAGAGCAATCAAGCATGCAGCTCCCGATCCTAGGGAACGTTGCAAAATGACAATTTGTTGTTAGGAGCACAGAGCTGCTTGTCAAAATGTAAAGTTATTTCAGCTGTGGACCTCATGGAGGACCTTGGCAACGAGCCGCAGCCAGCTCCTGCCCACGCCATCTTCATCCCTTTCTCTTCCTAAAAGCAACCTGTGGGCTACCCCTGGCTGGAGGTCGTTCCGAAGTTTCTCGCTACAAAAAAACCCCACTTTTTTTCTCTATTTTTTTCTGTTGAAAGAGCCTCAAAGGCTGCAGTTAAATCCCCACATGGGTGACACGTGGGATGCCCTGAGCAGGGACCTCTGCGGTGGGACATGCCGTGGGGTCATGGGTGTCTTCTACACAGAGGGGCCACCTGCCAGACCGACACAAGGGCATGAAAACCTGGTTTTACACTGCCCAGGGAGAAAAGCTACAGGATGTGTCTTGACCCTGAAACACAGATGAGGAACACAGCCTCAAATCTTAAGGTCTGCAGGTGAAAAAAATCCAAGACAAGTTCTGTGGTGTCAGACAAGGAACAACAGCAAGCAGCATGGAGCGTCTCATAGGCCTGACTTAAAGGGTTATGTCTGCCCATCTTTCCCCCTGTCTCCCAAAAAAAAATTAACAAAAAAAAAAACCTTACAGAAGGTATGTTCTATGACACCCTGACATCCCCCCTCTGCTATTTTTCTACCCACAGAAAAAAGGTCTCCCCCACAAAAGCATTTGTTTGACACTTAACTGCTCCAAAATGCGATACTTCTGCAACCGCTTTAGTGGCTTGCTTTAAAGGTACCGGTGTTTGCTGGGGCAGATCCCAGTTATAGCATCTGAAAAATAAAGAACTAACCGAGGCATTCACATTATCAATATCCTTTAGTCTTTTTGCCTTTAAATGCTGAGGGTTTAAGAAAAAAAAACAAAAAACAAAACAACCCTCTTTGACAATCTCTTGGAGGACACTACAGGTGGGAAATAAAGAAGTTTCCTGAAACGAGCTGGAGTGCTTGTGACTGCAGTTGTTCTCCAAGTCCTGGGCTGCTTCCCTGCATACCAACCGAGACTAATGAGTGCATAAACAGCAACTTTAGAAACTGTTCCTTCCTATTTGTGGCCCAGGCTCCTCGGGCATCTTCACCACTGGAGAACAAAGCCATGACGGGCCTTGCCCATCAGCCATCCCAAGCCCTGCAAACTTGCAGCAGCTTTGGGTCTCTTGCTCTTGGCAGCCTTGTTTGGTTGCAGGTTTGCAGCAATTTTATGGAGGGCCTTTGTTTTACAAAAGTGACCTTGGGCTGGCCAAACCAGATCCCCATCATCGCAGAGAAAGCAAGAAGGGAGCGGTACAAAGAAGAGAAATAAAGCCAGAAGGAAAAGCTCACGGCATCAATGCTATGTTTTGCATTATAGGAGTCATGAATGGGATTCAAACAAAGCCAGAGAAAGAAGAGGAAGGTCAGTCACATTGTCCCCAGTCTCTGGTTTGGTGCCTTTGAAAAGAGGTAAAATCCAGGTGGCAATGGCCCGTTGAGGTTGTTGTCTCAGGACATGGTTTTGCTTTCGTTTTAAGGTGATGATGACTCCAAAAGCTGCCTTGCCCTCATCTCCTGCCTCTCCATCACACCCCAGTCCACGGCCTCCAAGCCTACACAAGCGTTTGTTGTCTCCTGTTGACCAGTTTCTGACTCACTGGTTTTGGGTGCTGCACCACTCCTACTGAGAAGACCTCAACGGAGTCACGGGACAGAAGGTCCCTATTTGTAACAGAAGGTAACGTATTTGCCCGCGATAATAAATCTTTCTGCCTTTAACTCCTGCTGTTCCCTCCATATTCGCTTTTCTAGGAAAGGCTGAGCAGAGCTTTGGGGGCAACAGAGGGACGCAAGCTGTAGGAGGGGACACTATCCAGATTTATGGCTTCTGCAGGGCTGCCAAATCCGTTGGGAAGATTCCCCTGCCAGATTGCAGCTTCTGCTCTTCCCCATAAATTAACTTGCCTCCAAGAAAGATGTCTGCAAACAAAATTGGCTCTAATGAGCTTAATCCCGAGCATGTTTCGGAAGAACATCCTTCCCCTTTAGCAGCACCTCTTACTGCTCATCAGGAATGTTTCTGGTTTCAGTTCAGTTTGCAGTGGGGGCTTGAGGGGCACAAAAATAAGGAGAATTTTTACTTCGGCAATCTGTGCCTGAGCAGTGTGTTGGGATAAAGCGGAGCCAGGCAGCACTGGAAGCAGAAGCAAGGACCTCACACCGGCTGAGTCCCCTCCAGCCCCAAGAAGGGCAGCTTTAGGCAAATGAAATGGGTATTTATAGAATCACAAGGATACCGAAAACCAAGCCCAACACAAAACTCCTGCAATAGCTGGAAGGGTACATCCTGGGGCAAGTACTAATCCTATGGGATAGGCATTGATTTTTATTGGGATGTATCCTGATGCACAGAGGGAGGCCCGTTCTGCACCTCGATAATTATTTCAGTTGTGCCTGAACGCAAATGTTTTGGCTGGGAAATAGGCGCCAAGCCCCTGACCCGCGTCCCGGGAGTCACGGAGGCTGGCCGGCGCTACTCACCCATGGGAACACAGCGGGTCCCTTTCCTCTCTGACTCCCATCACTTCCCATTTCCACCAAACGGGAGCTTTTTATTAATAGAAATTTTTCCGAGCGTTATTTTCCACTCAGATTCTCCGACAAGAATGAGGCTGCTTAAATCCTTTAAGATTTAGTTACTACACTCAGGTGCCTTTGAAAATCCCGGTTTTATTTAACAGTATTGTGAGTTTTCTAATTTTCTCAGCCTACCCTGACTCACACGTTAGCACGCGTGAATCCCCGGCAAAGAGGGGAGGGCCGTGTGTTTATTTAGCAGTGGAAACCATTACCCTGAAGACAAGGAGTTGTTTCACAGGGCTTACGAAAGCGCCACGTGTTTTCTCATATTTGGGTTGATGGAAACTCATGAAAACAAAGCCCAGAAGACCGCTAATGGTCCCATCCTTTGCTTGAGTGGATTAGCCTTCAAACACGTTCCTGGAAATCTGGGTGAGCTGGAGCGCTGGCTGCCGCTCGGGTGCCTGCTCCGGCGGCGCAAAGGCATTTGATGTGCACCAAGGCGCCGATGCTTCGGTTGGAGCCGTACCTAAACCATCTCTGTTCACTGCCGCCCGTGGCTTGCGGGTGGCTGGGGTTTGCACTGAGCTTCCAAACCTGGCTGCCTTCCCGGAGAGAGGGACAAATGCACTTCTATCCCCTCGCTCGCCGTCATTCTCGCTACCTCAACACGCATCAGCGTCCCCCTCCGGGTAATAAAAATCGGTGCATGAACCGCTGCCAAAGTCACCCATCGGTGCAATATAGAAAGTCAAACTACACGTATAAAATAATCCCTTCTAGCCCGTAAAGCTGTGTGAAATCCTTCCTTGGCTAGAGACTCCTTTCTAGAACTGTGAAAGATTTTCTGGCTACTTTGCTTGAAATGGAGATGTCTTCAGAAAAGATTCCCTAAGGTTGAGGCAGGGAGGGGTGTGTGGGGGGGTGGAAGTTAGTAAAGACAGAGAATCAAAGACCCAGCAGATAATACTGCAAAGACCTGTTATCCCTATGGCTCCGAGTTGCAGTCAATTTTCTTCTTTAACAGGATTATTTCTTTGTCAGATATTTATATTCTCCTGCATGGAAAGTTTATAGAACATGCAGCATTGATATATTAGTGCCAAGCAGATTTATTCATTTAGCTGCTCAAATACTCATTGTAGCCCTGCTGGGAAGGGAAGATTTTTTTCTCAACTTAATAGTCTTTTTCCTTATCAGATATTCATTTAAATGGTTTGCCTATAAATACAGGACATGTTGAGACATGTATGCTATAAATATTTCAGAAGATTTATGCTTGCATTAGGCATTCCTTTAGCTGGACGTTAATGTATTGCAGCTGCTACAGCCAATTTAAAACAAAAACAATAACTCTCGTTATTGACATTAAGAAGTTCACGTGGTTTCAGAAGCACAGCCCCTCTCCCTCCCGTCAAAGGAGGGTTGTGTGTGTGTCTCGGCACGTGCCCGCCGTTCAGCTATAGCCCACTTTGCCCTGGGGGACTTGCAGAGAGGTGGAAAAGACATGGACGTATTCTCCGCTGTGGTAAGATGTGGCAGATGTTTGCCTTCTTGTAGCATTCCCACCGTGTAGACATGGCAACCACAGCTCAAGGAGACTCGGTGGGGCCATGCCATGAAAGTGCAGGTTATCATCAAGTTTTACCCCCAGGCTGCAGGGCCAGGCTCGGGTATGAAGGGAAAAGCAGGGCTTTGAGTTCCAGAATCATAGAATCACCGAATCGTTACGGTTGGAAGGGACCTTTCAGATCATCGAGTCCAACCATCAACCCGACACTGCCCAAACCACCACTAACCCACGTCCCTCAGCACCACATCTGCCCAGCTTTTAAATACCGCCAGGGATCGTGACATCTGTTCTGTCCACACCTGTTCTTCAGAGCCACCAAGTCTTACCTGGAGGACGGTTTGCTTCGATGATGAGGGGAGACTCTAACCTTCCATGAGCAGTTTGTTCCAGGCTTTAATTACACTTGCTGCTAAGAGCGTAGGGATCACTTCTAATTTGGGGGCTTTTTTTGCTTCAGCGTCCAGCCACGGTCACAGAATCATAGAATCATTACGGTTGGAAAAGACCTTTCAGATCATCGAGTCCAACCATCAACCCAGCACTGACAAAAACCACCACTAACCCGTGTCCCTCAGCACCACGTCTGCCCGGCTTTTAGATACCTCCAAGGATGGGGACTCCACCACTTCTCTGGGCAGCACGTCCCAATGTTCGACCACCCTCTCAGTGAAGAAATTTTTCCTGATATCCATCCTAAACCTCCCCTGGCGCACCTTGAGGTCCTTTCCACCCCGCCTCTGCGAGATTTAACAGCAGCACTAATGTACCATAATCACATCGCCTTGTGATCCTCTTTTTCAAAAAGTTAACAAAACAGAGAAGTTTAAGGCCCGGAAAAGTACCATTTCCAGCCCTCCCACCCCAAGTCATTATTGAGGTGCTGGCGCTTTTCAACCTCTTCCATCTTTCAGAAGGTTTGGTGTCAGAGCTCTTGGTGCTGCCTGGGGAGGGACAAGCGAGGCCATCACCACCTTTACTTGCCTGGGGTTGCACCATCGCGCCCTTGTTTATGTTGATATATCAGGGCCTTGACAAGCCTTGCTCCACAGATGAACATTTCAATTGCTCTGGCCTCCAAGGAAGGATCTTCCGTCACCCTCCCGGCATATCCCGGTTGCGCACCTTGGTTTGCGCAGCCTTTAAGTTGATTACGCTGAATATTAGCCCAGTCCTTGAGAACGGGTTGGTTTTTTCCCCCAGCTGCCAGAAAGTTTCCAATTACATGCAATTAATTAAATTTAACTTTTTAAAGATTTTAATTGTTTGGGGTATTCTTTTTTTTTTTTTACTAAGTTCTTAGTTTAATTAAATTAAATAAAAATTTTAATTTAATTAAAATGGAAGGTTAACTTAATGAAATGAAAGTTCTTAATTGGGTGAAGGGAATGTCATCAAAACTATAACAATATTTGTTCTGATAGAAAAGCAGTTCAGTATCTGCGGAAACGGGAGCAGCTGACAGGAGCAAGGATAACGACCCTAGGAGCGGGGTTCGAATCCTTGATTTTCCTGTGTGCAAATTATTTCGTCTGGGCTATCAATCTTTCTGTGGAAGGCTTTTCTTTTTAACTAGTGTTTCTGGATCTCCAGGAGACCGCCCGTGTTGCCAGGTGGATGATTCGAGCAGTCTCGCGTGCCTGCGGGTTTCCACAGGTGTCTGCTGTAGGTGGCGAGATAAAAGAAAGAGTTGTTTCCAGATCCAACAAATCCATTTTTCCAAGTGTATCTCACGGCTCCCAAGTGCAAAGAAAACCAGTTCTTACCGTGTAAAAATATCCCTCTTCGCGACAAACTTTATCTTCTTTTCAGTGCTGAGGTTGTGCCTCTTGCCCACCTTTTTTTAGTGAATATGGCAAATATGCGAAGTTTTGAATAATAAAATCGTGAAAAAAAAAAAATTGCAGCTGAAATGTGCAATGATTCAGACAAGACCCTATTATCTTAATCCAGTTCCATCAGCAGCATCACAAAATGGTTTCTACTTACTCAGGCTTTCCTTTTTAATGAAACTCGGTGATCTGGAAGGTTAAATGTTGGTGTTTACAAACTCTGCTCAAAGGCGTCTAATTCTGCCGACCGTCTCATGACCTGCTCCCACAAGCTGCTGATTTCTCGGGCTCCAGTTCAGCTTCGAGGACCTGAGCCAGGGGAAGGAGAACTGTCCCGCCAGGTCCTGGGTGCCCACCTGGGTCTCACCCGTACCAGGAGGGGACACGCTCTGCCCTCGGTGGCCTTGCACTGACACAGGAGCAGGGGGCAACTGCGGGTTGTAAGGTTGGTGGCAGCAGCCTTAGGGTATGGCTAGGGACCAAGAGTTGGTGGCCGTGGCCATGTCCACACGCCTTCGGGAAGCCAAAACACCTCTTCTTGCTTATCTGGGGGAATTCCAGCTCAGTGCAAGGTCTGGAGAGAGAGCTGGACCCTAGTTGTGGGAGGGCCACCGCTGCCCTTGCACCATCTCTCCATCCCCGGACCAGGTGTGTCCGGTGGAGCAGTGGTGGGACACCATCCTCTGGGATGGGGCTCCTGGTGCATCCCCCATCGCACCACCCTCTCGGGCTCTGCGCCAGTGAGCAGAGGCATCCTCCGGGACGGCGCTACAAGATCATTATGCTCCCAGCTCACGCTGCTCCTCCGTGGGCACTAAAATATTCATGTCTGGCACAGGGTGCTGGGAGGCCGGGTAGCACGTTGTCATAAGAAAGTGACACTGAATTTTTACATGCCTACTTCTTTTTCTCTCTCTTTTTCTTTTTTTTTTTTTTTCATGGTCCAAACATAAATTAAATTTGGTATTGCCCAAAATAAAGAACCAGCGGTTCATTCCAGATTTGAGAAAGTGTGTAATTTGTTAAATCAGTTAAACCGTCCCTTCTTTCAAATTATGCCCGGACGCTTAAAATTAACATTATACATTAACCCGCCCTGTCATTACATTGGAGCAATGACCTTCCTTTCCTTACAGGCATTTTCACGGTGGTTTCCACACTGCCTCAGAAGTGGAAAAGAAGGTGATGCGAGGGGAAAAGCTCGCTGGTGGTAGCTGTGGGGTGATGACCGGAGCCTGGGCGGGGGGGCTGTGGGGGCGAAACAAGGCGGAATCCATCTCCAACAGCAGCACAGAACTGTTGTCTTGCTCTCATTTCTCAGCAAAAGCAGTTTTGTTGGGAAGTTCTTCCAAGTCAAGTACAACACGGGGAAGAGGACTTAGGGTCTCCACCTTCCCGTGCCACCACGTGTCTGCTGACCACCTCAACACCACGTGTTGAGGCCTTAAAGTAGACATTTGCCACGTGTTTTCCCACTTTATCAAACCCTGTCACTCATGGCACTGCCCGAGGCCACGTGCCGTGGTCCCACCGGCATCCTCCAAGCAGTCATTTACAGGCAACGCGCCAGCGCTACTTGATCTGCCTGCTCCGGCTGCGCTCTTTGCTCGGTTTGTTGGGGAAAAAAGCACTTGCGTTAATTCCCACATGGCAAGAAGTGTGGAATTAACTGCTGCACTGTCCCCTGCTCTCAGACAACGGCTGGTGGGCTTCCAGAGCTGACGTCCCTGCCTGCTGAAAGCCTGGGCGCGCAGACCTCAAGGAATGGATAAATTCTGCAAGTACAGCAAAAAGTCTGGTTCCCACCTGGCCTGCAGTAGGTTTATAGCTCATGAGATAAAAGCTCCACTGTATCTCATTGTGGTCTGAGGGACCAGGTCAGCTGGACTTCCATGGAAGGGAGAGCAGAGGAGTTGTCCAAGGGTAAGGAAACTCAACCTGTCGCTCTGCTTGGAGCTTCACCCCCAGCCGAAGCACAGGATCTCCCGTCCAAGCGACGTTTGGGGTCTCCGGATGAAGCCCAGGTATCCGTGCAGGTCAAGCAGCAGAACGTGCCACCAAGCCAGGGTGACACGAAGGAAGGTTGTTTGCTCCTCCCTTGGTTGCTACAGACGGAGTGTCTCGCCTGGGGCGCCGGCGACAGCAGCCGTAGCAGAGCGTATCGGCTTAATGCCGCTGGCAAATTGAACTGCTGCTCCGCAATGGAGCCAAAACCTGGTTTCATCCGAAACCGGGGCGAAAAATGACAAATTCATAGATTTCTTTTAAAGGAAATCTTGTGAAGGCTTTTGGTTTACTCACTCTATATTTCAGCAAAGCCAGAACGCTTTCTTCTGCCTTTTGCGTCTGGACTTTTGCATTATAATAGCAGCCGGAACGTGTGTAGCTTTAAAGCATGATACGCGAAAAAAAGTCAAAATATTTATGGCACAGCCAAATACTTCGCCAGGTTGAAACAAGACTGAAATAAAACACTGTGATAATTTCCTGAGCGTGTTCCGCTCACGAGCTCATGCGCGGGGAGGCCTGCCCTCGGAGCAGCCCCCAAGGCGGTGGAGTTGTGTTTATTCAGAAGATTTTGCAGGGTGCTTGAGCTGGTAGAAGCCGGGAGAAGTCTACGGAGACACGTCTCTGTGCAGCCCCAGCCCAAAAGGCAGCGCAGCCACCCCCCTCCCCAGGCTGTGACCCCCCCCAGGGTTGGAGGTTGTGTATAAATTCCAGCAACAACCGCTGTCTGCTCCTGCAACTCCCTCAGCTCCCGGCGCTGGAAATAAAAGCCGAGGAAATGCTCCGTGCCCAGGCGCGACCCCAGTGACGGGGCTGGGTTGGAGCCCGACTTGTTCCTATTTTACCGCCGTGGTGCTCCTGGGAAACTGCCGTAATAAAGCGCTTCCCACGCTGCTGCTTGTCCAGGGGGTGATTTTCACCTCAGGGCTCCTCGCCTGCTGTCAAACCACCAGCTGCCTTTGCTGGATGTGACTTCGTCTCGCAGCCAGGCGCCCCAGCGTCCTCCCGCGGAGCTGGAGAAATCGGAAGGGCAAAGCCATCGGTGAGCTGCCGACCCCCTCAGGAGACGGTTTGCAAATTATTTAATAAAGGAAACACGCTGATGGCCAGCTCAGATTTTTTATTATTATTATTAATTATTATTATTATTATTATTATTTATTTATTGTTATTATTGCCGGCGGTTAACTGCCTCCGCGCTGCCCCTGTTGCGAGCAGGTTGCCGAAGCCACCACCGAGTCATCGAAGTTTGGGGCCGGAGCCCTCCCACGCGCGGGCTGCCGGCTACTCACGCTTGGAAAACCAGGTCTCAGCCGCAGACGCTCCTTCGTTTATCACGACGGGTTTAATATTTCCAGGCTGGCTGCAGCTTATCCTACCGGCCGCAGGGAAAAGGAGGGTGATGGCCGTGTAACGCTTCCCCCCCCTCAAAACTCCACACTGCCACCGCAAATACTGAAGGCAAAGGTCTTCAGACCAAAAGGCACTGATCCGGCAGTCAGTTTAAATTAAAGTAAAACAATATTTCCCTCTAAACCACCCGCTGATTCATTTCCTCCGCCAGCCTTATTTTGTTCCGTGAAAAGTTCAAATAGATGGAATTTATTGGCCCCGAGAGAGGCGGGCGTCTTTTTGCGCATGAAGCAAAATATTCCCACCTGACCAATAAAATCGGGAACCACGATGAATTTATTGGAATGCCACCATTTTCAATTCAAACTAAAGCCTCGGTGCATACAATCCATGGTGGGCTGGTTTACCCAACGGTCGTATTTCTCTGTGCGTAACCGTGGTCTAATAGAAAGGGCTTCCATGAATCCCCACTGACAACCCCCAAAAAGGGTTTTTTCAAGGACTCGGGCACAAAAATAAAGGCGGTGCTTCAGGGCACCACCCCCCTAGATTTTTTTTTCTTGGATCCTCCTTTGGGACAATGGCCCACCTTCGCTTTCAGCAGGACGCAGGCCAAGAAACCAAACTGCGGGCAGCTCGTGTCCTTTTCTTGGAAGAAAGTCCCACTGCGGTGCCAACTTGAGCTCTTTTATTATGGTATTTCATGGAACCATAAAATTATAGAATATCAGGTTGGAAGGGGATCTCAAGGATCATCTGGTCCAACTTTTCTTGGCAAAAACACTGTCTAGACAAGACAGGTCAGCACTCTGGGGGGCCTTTCCCTTCCTACAGAGGAGAACCTAACATTTACCAAGTGCCATGAAGGCTAAATCCTCCAAAATTTGCATTTGGGGTCCCTGGGACAGTTTTCCTCAGCTTTCAGTCCAGCTTCGATGTTTATTCCGCAGTATCTTCTAAAATGCGGTAATAATTCTTGAAGAAAAATAATGGAATTAATGCCTCCCTTTCCCTAAATGGAAATCTGGAAATATCAAAAGTCCGACCTCATCAAAACGCCCCGTCACGCCCCCCCCGCTCCCACCCTTGGTCCTGCCGCCATCCTCGTCGGCATCAAGCCCAAACTTTGGAAGAAAAGCGCAAGTTTGCTTGTGCGAAATGTTTATGTGGGCAACGTGCGTCCCCTGTCCGTCCGTCCCCCCACCGCGGACGGTTTCTGCCTTGGTGACCAGAGTTCCCACCAACCACCGAGGTCCCCCGTGCCCAGTCTGCTCGGGTGGGCAGAGGGCGAGGACACGGGACGTGCCTCTGTCACCGTCACCACTGCAGATGAACAAACCTGTCAGGTTTTGACTTCCTTTCAAAAGCAGGATTAACACCCTTACCTAACTACAGAGACAGCGTCTTATTTCTCTCTATATCTCGGCCTTCAAACACAAAAATCCTCCCACCTGCTCGATGTGATGACTTGGTACCTGCCACCGCTTGGGGTTTAGAAATAAAAGGAGTTTCGATAGCAAAAAAGGTTGCGCCAAGAACATAAAAAGGGCTCCAGCGTCCATAAAGTGGCATTAATTTCTAGAAATAAACATGAAAGCTCTGCCCCCGTGAACCACGCCGCCTGCTTTGGAGAAGACCTTGAAAGAGTCAAGGGAAGGAGAGCAATTCCTTCTCTGGAGTTCTATTGTGCTATGCAGCCCTCAAACTTGAGAATGATGGGGGGAAAAAAAAAAAGTAGACGCCACCACTCCACCCCCACCCCCCACCCCCCCAAATATTTCCTTTACCCAGAAGCCTCCAAATTAGATGAGAAATAAAAGCTTTGCATGAAAGAATAAATATGGGCACTGAAGGCAGTTGGCCGTGACGTTCGTTGAGCACGAGGAGTGATGCTGCTGGGGAGCAGGGACGCCGAGGAGGATGCAACAACAGAAATGGGGCATGAGAGGAAAGGAAGCTGTGAATTGTAATGAGAGATGGAACCGTCTGCCTTGGTGACCCATCAGGGGCTGGAGGACATCTGCTGTGTGTAGTCCTTGGGCTGTGGGGTCAGAGGAGATGCTGCGGCACTGGCTCTCTGGGCTGCTGCCTCCTGCAGGTGCCCGAAGGTGGATGGCTGCGAAAATCCACGTGTCGGGTGCTTAGAGACCAAGAGCAACACGTTCGGAGGTTGCTCACATCCCCCAACGCTGTTTTGGATAACCAATACTAACTGACGATGCCTGTGGAAGGCAGGGCGGGTGGGCTCCGCAGTCACTGGGAAAGGAGGGCAGGATCACAGTGCAATAGGAAGAAACGGGCGCAGAAATAAATCCAAATCCAAATCCCATCTGCTGAATCGCAGAATCACGGAATGGTTTGGGTTGGAAGGGACATTAAAGACCATCCAGCGCCACCCCCTGCCCTGGGCAGGGACACCTCCCACTGGATCAGGTTGCTCCAAGCCCCGGCCAACCTGGCCTTGAACCCCTCCAGGGATGGGGGCTTCTCTGGGCAACCCGGGCCAGAGGCTCACCGCCCTCACAGCCAAGAATTTCCTCCCCGTATCTATCTTCCTGACAGCTGTGTTCCTTTCTCTACAGATACGAAGTTGATTCCCAAGTGACCCAACTCCCAAATTACCTTCTTGGACAACCCCTGATGTTTCCCTACACAAGAAGACTTCTTCTTCCCTTCCAAAGCCTTCCCCAAATCAACACAGCTCCTACAGCATCCACAGCGTACCATGACATTCACCTTAAATCGTCCCCCAAATTGCAGATTGCATTTCCATGGGGCCCCGGAGGGGAGCAATGCAGCGGGGACGGGGCCAGAAGATGCTGCGGGGCCGGACGGGATGTGCCGGGGCAGGAGCTGCGGAGTTGCCCTGGGATGCAGGGCCTGATGCCCAACGCTTGCCGTACCACGTCCCAGCCAAAGAGAGAGAGAATTTGTATCAAAACTTTATTTATTAAACCAAAAAATGCACCATTGGAATAACATTTCTATAAAAAATGAATATGAGACTGTTCTACAGTGCATTACAAAACCCCCTTTTTCTTCATGTAGTAGTATACAAGATTGTGTGTAGAAACAGTCATTTCTTTTTAAACTGTAAGCAAGTTTCCTTTCTCATAGAACAAGATTTACACTTAAATATTGCAGTCACTATTCTAATTTGGTTAACAATGCTAGAGTCCGACAATTTAAAGAAACCGTTTATAGGCTCAAAATGCCACCTTTAGGCCTTTTGTAACAACAAGATTCTTTTTTTTTTTGTTTTTTTTTGTTTTTTTTTGTTTTTTGAAACTAAGGCTAGTTAAAGCTGTAGTATAACCCATTTCTATCAGATAAACATATCACTAGTATGCTAAGAATTTCTGAATTACCTTGCAAAGCCCTTTGAACGGCATTCACCGGTGCCAGGACACGGAATTTGCAGGCTGGAGCCGGCGCGTCACAGCACGGTGGGGGGGGGTGTGTGTGTGTGCGTGACGGCGGCGGTGGCACGGTGACAGGCGGTGGCACGGTCCCGCTGCCCGACCCTCCCGAATCCTCGCGCTCGGGGCGCGTTAAGGCAGGGCCGGAGCCCCCGGCAACACAACACGCGCCGGGGGGGGAACATGGGCACACTGCAGCTTTAACAGCCTGCTCGAGGATTTCCAGCCAGGTATCCCTTGTATCATAAATTATCCAAAAAGAAAACACTCTAAATAATAAATTAAATATTACTTATAAAAAGTACACCCTTCCCCCCTCCCCACCCCCAACCGCCCCATCGCGAACAAGGTGGCGATTCGCCAACGTAGGAATCGCCAGGTCTATGTTACAAGAATAAAAACAGCATCGTCCCTTCTCCTCCCGACGTTGCTTCCTCGCCCTTGGAATTCCATGTACAGCATACAGTGAAGCGCGCTGGCGCCTGGGGGGGCTGGATCGCCTTCTCCAGCCGGCCCGGCCCAGGATGAGGATGCGTTCAATGCCTTTTGCTGAGAACGTTAAAAAAAAACAGGTCATGGAGCCTCCGAAGAACCCAGTTCGACACCAGACAGGACACTGAGCAGCTAACGGGGACGCGGGGAAACAAAGCCGACAGGAAAAACAACCTCGGATCACCTACGAAGCCGTGATTATTTTTTTTTTTTTTAAGAAAAAACACCCTTCTTCCACGCGGCTTCCAGCTATCCGTCTCACAAACGAGGAGGCCGAGGGGTTGGAGATTCGCCGCCGCCTGCTCCCCACCGGAGCGCTGCCCGTGTCTCCCCCTGCTTGGGGCTTGGCCGAGCGCCTCGGGAACGCTGCCAGCTCTCCCCCCCCAGAACATCTGCGCCGGGTTTTCACCATCGGTACGGCTAAAGTTGGTCGGCAGCGTGTGCGAGCGTCTTGGGTGTGGATTCAGCGCTGGGTGCCGGCTAGGAGGGCACCCCGGGAGAGGACCCTCGATGAGCTACAGCAGGAATTACACCGTCAGCTCCGACTGCGGAAGAGAACGCCTGACGCTTCCCAAGGGCTGGAAGGACCTGGACGCGGCCTCGCCGCTACCTCGCCCCCCATCCTTCCAGGTGTGAACGAGCCCTGCCATCACTCTGCCCGGTGTTCGCTGGGTCGCGCTGCGCGTTTTGGCAGCAGACGTCAGAGCGAGTGAGCACGCACCGCAGAACATGCCCAGAAGCTCGGGAGAAACGCTTTAAAAAAAAAAAATAAATCATGTAGCCTTTAAAAAATGTCAAGGAGGGAATCAAGCAACGTGCGGCATCCTACCCAGGCGGGTTCTTAAGGAGCTGGCTGCGGGAAGGGCTTGGGGAAAAGATGCTCCTGTAAAAAACTAAAGGCAAAGCTACTAAAAGAGGAGGCTCGAGGGGTGTCGATGCAAAGAACAGCCACTTTGCGGCAGAATCTGACTGCAGCATCCGACACGCGACGTCCCAAGCCACACGGAAGCGTCATGGCTGACGTTCCCTTCGCTACCAGTACAAAGCGGCCAGAGCACACGGGGACGGTCATTGTCGCTGGCTACGTGACGTGGGGAGAGCAAGGACCAACCTTCGAAGCATTTCCAAACCGGTTGGAGAACCCTGGAGTGGCTAATCCTGCTTGGAGCTACATGACCGTCTTTGTGCTTCTCCTGTTTCTGGCTGCTTCTTAGTTGGGCATCACCAGTTCCCAAACGTGAGGGTGCCAGACCAGTAGAGGGGATGTCACAGAATCATAGAATTGTCTAGGTTGGAAGGGATCTCCAAGATCACCGAGTCCAACCATCAACCCAACACTGCCAAAACCACCACTAACCCACGTCCCATGCGACGGTCCTCGCTCCCTGAGAAGTGACACCACAAACCCTACTGGCAAAATTTTGGCAGGATCGATGTCCAGCCCTAAATCGGGACACTATCAAGATCATGCGCAAGAACAAGAAGCAGATTAACCTCCCTCTTCCAAGAATTAATTAGCTTCGCAAAGGGACTGAACCTCTTCGCCAGTCGTGAACATCTAAGCAGTCCACAAGGGAGCCCTCAGCCTTTTGAACCATGGATATTGCCCCATTTTTAGGTCTTAACAGAGAAAAAGGGGGGAAAAAAAGAAAGGGAAAAATACATCTTTTTTTTTGGCTGCTGGATTTTTTTCCCATCTGTTGAAGGCAGCCCTCTCGTATTGATTAGCTAATGATCTTCCACGGTAACATGGAGCTTCACAAGCCCGTCACGCAATGACAGGTTTCTCACGCCATTTATCTGGGAGTGCCCACGGCCGAGATAGCCACGGGCTATAAATATTCTGGCAGTTGAGGAAATTTGTCAAAAATCCAAAGAAACTCTCAGCCAAGCTCACCGCAAATAAACAGAGCATCAGCAAAATCTGACGTGGAAGATTTCTGCTAAAGCACTCGTTTGAGTTTTGCAAGTTCTGTCGTTCACACATACGGTGAAATTTGAAAAGAAATGCCTGCTTACTAATTAGTTGGGAGTCATAATCATACTAAAATCATCCTCAAACGAAGGTTGGGAATGTCTCCAAGGCTCCTTAGGGCAATGACACCCAAATTCAGTGTCATGTAGATCATGGGAGGTGAAGGGAAGTTGAAAAAAAAAACCACCCAACCCCAAAACTCAGCGCTTATATGGAATAATTTAGTTTTACTGACAAATCCTGAGCTTAAATTGAAGCAGAAATTTCTTACTCATTTGTTAAAAAAAGGGGGTGGGGGAGCGGCCGTGTCTTGCTTGGGCTGAGCCAAAGAGTTGTTCCTTCCCATGGAGAGGAGGACGCGGTGCCAGGCGTGGGACCTTGGCCTCGGTCTGCAAGTGGGACTGACTTCAATGGGGCTGAGCCTGGGAATGAGAAATGCTTCAAAAGGCGGAAGAAAGGGCCAGATCAATCTGCGGACTTCCAAGGGTTTAAACTGAAGCGAGATGCCCGAACAGAACCCAGCGGCTGAGCGATACCGAAGCGCCCGGACGCTACAGCTCCGGTGCCCAAACCAACCCAAAAACCAACTCGCAAACCTTTTTGCGGCTCGTCTGCTTTGAGGCCATCTGGGATTGTTAGACACTCGCTCCTGGATTAGTGTGCCGGGATTAAAAAGGGGCAGCGCTGCTCTTGAAAGTCCCGGGGGCAGTTTCTATTGCCGGCTATCCCGCTGCAAATCCAGGGTAAGGCGTATTCCATAAACGATAAGTGAGAGACGGCTTTGGCCTTGTGCTCCTATTCCAACAACGTCAACCTCTGCAAATACAGACGGGGAGCTATTCAAAAGCCGCGTCGAGCCTTCATTTGTCGACTTAAAGCGGAGGCAGTGATTTTACAGGGCCTAACAGCTGAGCTGGGTTTCCATCAGGAAAAGTTTGTGCATTTTATTTGAAGTGGAGCTTTGCGGTTACAAATCTTTCAGAACGGGAAAGCTCAGCCTCCCATGCAGGCAAGATTTCCTCCCTCTCAAGAAATATTTCATTAAAATCTGCGTAAATTGAATAACAAGGCATTTTTAAAGGAGCACTTTCCCAAACACACTAGAGTTCCTAATGAAGCATTTGAATTCCTCCTTGACATCTGATTTCCCTTCCAGCACGGGGGGGCCGTAGAAAATAATCTGAATTATTACTTCTGTTGCAGTGCCATTTTACTCAAAATATTTTATTCGGAGATTCACATATAATTACCCACCTAATAAAAGGAGCTATTAGGTTGTAAAGATCCTATCCTTTCCATGCTCTTTTAAAATTATGACCCACTCAAGCTTGAAATCAAAAGCAGCGCTGAATGGAATAATTCATCTGAAACTCTCTTATTGGGTTTTGCAGCCTCCTAACTGATAAATATGCAAATTAGTTCCCTTTTGGTGATTCAGCTGCATAAACAGGGATTAACGCTGAATGCGGCTTAAAATTTCGCAATAAAATGTATGCACACAAAAATTTAGTCAATTCAACCCGTTACGGTTGTCAATAAACACCGTAACGCGCGGCGACAGCCCTAGGACAAGGCGAGGGAATCCCTAAAGACGGTTCACCGTGTCCCCCTTGCTCTCCGCTCCTTGCTCGCTGTTCCCGTGGAGCACTGCCCACCTCAACCAGGAATTAGCACGGAAAGCCCTCCTAATTAATTTAGCGGTTATTCACTCTGGGCTTCCTCCCCCAGGCTGGCGTCCTGCCCGCGGGAAGCACCCGGCGCCCGCCAACCCCTCCTCATCCTCTGCCCATCCTCATCCCAGGCGGAGGGGTCCTCGGAGCGGAGCCATGCCGGGGTGGGACGGAGGGTGGACGGGGAAACTTCGGCTCCGTTTTTCTCTCCTCTCCGGCTCGCGGTGGTCCCCAATGTCACCACAGGGCGGTCCGGCACAAAGGCCACCCGTGTTTTATTACGAGCTTAAGCAGGAGCTGACTGCGTGTCAGAGAAGATTGCATATTACGTCCTCTTTTTGCAAGCGTACACTGGCTGGCTGGCAGCAGGCCACCAATGCAGTGGTTTTTTCGGGTTTTTTTCTCTTTTTTTCTTTTCTTTTTTTTTTTTTCCTTTTTTTTTTTTTTTTACATTCCTGGTTCTCTGTTCGCCATACATAAAACATGAACTACGGGAGGATTTACAAACGCTCGCTGAAATGGCTGAATTTTCGCAGCAACTCGCTAATCCCCACCGCTCGGGCGAGATGAGCGGCGGGGAGACGACAAGAGAAATTAGTAATTTGTCTTTTTTCATTTTGTGCTGTTGGGAAAACTTCCAGATTTTTTCGGCGTGGTGGTGTGATTATTTGCTATGGGTGTTTCCGTAGTCAGTAATTACGTATTTAAAAAAAAAACAAAAAACCAACAAACCCAAACGAGCGGCCTACGACACTGTCTCATTAACGGCATGGTCTATGTTTAAAAAACAGACTTGCATGAGGTAAGACTAGATCTATACAAAGAGCTACAAACCTCTACGGAGTAAAACATGAGTTAGTCATGACAACTTGAGCTCTACGAAGACTAGTAGATCAAAACGAGCAATCCGGTGGCATCAGCTACGACACCGCGGTGATGACGTCATCCGCCTTGCCACGCTTCCATCACTTTAGATGCCAGCTCTACAGTTCTTGAACATTTCCATCGATATTCTCTCCTTTTTCTTCATTTTATCATTCTTTTTAGGACTTTGCAGGAATCCTCCTTGCGCTGAAGGAGTGGTACCGGGAACAAGATGATTTTATGGGGTGGTGTACGTGGGTGGTTGGCGTGAAATCCTGGTATGCTGCAATGCTCCGGGATAATTATCGCTTCATCAAGAGCTGTTAGAAGGCTGAGCCTGTGATAGCATTGAGTTGCTTCATTAGCCCCTCCAAACTGGCCATCTGTTCGCTCAGATCATCCTGCTCATAAACCTGCGAGCGAACAAACACAGAGAGATCAGTGGGCAGCGGGATGGCAACCGAACGCCTCCGGCACAGAGCCCGGGACATGGCCCGTGGCAGGGACATCCCGCGGTCCCCCACCGGGACGCCTTCCCTGCATGGTCCTCAGGGACCCGGAGCCTTCAAGGATGGGCTGATGCTTACAGGCTGGGTAGCAAAGACTCCCTGGGCTCAACACGTGAGCTGGAAACCAGGGGTGACCATGCTAGACCAATATTAAATGTTAACAACCCTTCCCTGAGTCCCCATCTCTCCCTCCCTTAGGTCGCCTGTGTTGGGGGGACTGTGAAAACATTTTTTAGCATCCAACAGAGACATCAAATGCTCATCTAAACACACCCCTCTTCCCTAGGGCACGCTGCAGCAGTTCCTTCAGCAATTAGCTGAACTTCTCAGCCTTTTCTGGTGGTTGGGAATTTCCACCATCACCTTTAGTGACTGGGGAGACCTTAGAGCCCCTTCCAGTCCCTCAAGGGGCTCCAGGAAAGCTGGGGAGAGACTCTGGATCAGGGAGGGGAGCCATGGGATGAGGGGGAATGGTTTTAAACTGGAAGAGGGGAGATTTAGATGAGATATTGGGAAGCAATTCTTTGGTGTGAGGGCGGTGAGCCCCTGGCCCAGGTTGCCCAGAGAAGCTGTGGCTGCCCCATCCCTGGAGGGGTTCAAGGCCAGGTTGGCCGGGGCTTGGAGCAACCTGGTGTGGTGGGAGGTGTCCCTGCCCGGGGCAGGGGGTGGCACTGGATGGGCTTTCAAGTCCTTTCCAACTCTAACCATTCTGTGATTTTATGATTCTCTGACTGGGAACAGTTTTCAGAGGCACCTAACTGGGCCAGAAGAAAGTAATCCTTTGGGGTATGGTCAACTGTGAATCTGCGGCAAAACCTAAAACTACCAACATTGCACTTATTGTTGGGAACCATGACCTCAAAAATTACCAAGGCAAGAGCAAGAGGAAGGATCCTCTGCTTTCAGACACTGAGAGGGAGCTTAAACATTAGTTATTTACAGAATCATAGCATTGTCTATATTGGAAGGTACCTTTAAGATCATCGAGTGCAACCATCGACCTAACGCTGTCAAAACCATCACTAACCCATGTCCCTCAGCACCACGTCTACCCATCTTGGGTTTTACCCAGTAAAAGATCTGAAAGTGCTGTATAAGCCCTGCAGTCCCCGAGGTGGGATGGAACGGGCAGCTTAAAAGAACACCCACGGAGTCAGGCTTAAAAAAAATTCCCCAAATTTTATCCTTTCTCCCCAAATTCTGACCACCCGATGAGCTTACTGCCTGCACTGGTGTTGCCTGTAACTGCCCTCACGCTTGTGGAGCTGGAGCAGTGTCGTTCCCGGGAGCTAAATTGTGCCGCTCTGACAAAATAAGGTACTGAGAGCTGAGATGACACTTTGTGTTATCAAACGTCCTGTGTTTAATTACTCCTGATGCCAGCAAGTTCACCACAGAGGGCATTTTCCTTCCCGTTCCCCTTCCAGTAGGAGATTCCACGTCTCTTACATCCTCCCGCGTCCCCTCTTCCCAGCAAAATGTGAGAATCCTTCCGCGAAGTGTATTTTTATGCCGTTGATAACGACGACACGCAGGAATCGAACGCTGTTGCCCTGCATTCATCAGGCAGCAGACCCAAACCCTCCATACCCACGGCGAAAGCAAACCTTTCGTCCTTCCCTTTAGCCAGGTGGAATACGTGAAAGGGTTCACAAACAAGATGCTGGGACAAATCACCACTATTTTTGCCTCGCAAAAAATTCTCTTTCGCGAGTAGATGAAAAAAGAGGTGATATACAACACGTATTTAATATATGTCTTTTTTCCCTTATTCCTTTTCTTTTGCACTGTTTCATCTTCTGGATCACGTTGAGACCTTTCTCTAAGAGAGTCTTAATAAGAGTGAAAAGGTTATTCTAATTTCCCCACCTTTTCACTTATCTACTTCTTCAATGTTATTTTCCTCGCCATTATCTGGTATTACTACATACTCATTTTTCCTGCCAAAATTATTTTCTTCCCTTATCGCTCCTCTCACCCCCTCTTGCTCTTCTCCCGCTATCTCAGGGCGCTCGGGACAGGCTGTGCGAGTTGTCCCGTGGATAATATTAAGGGAGAATTGAAGCACTCGCTTCTCCCCTGTATCACGCACGCCAAAGTCCATTAAAGTCAACAGCGAAGTTTTACCGGCTGCCAGAACTTTTTACCAGCTTTCTAATAGCTGTCAGCTGCAGCCTAATACCTTCGGTAAGGAGGGATGGATCGTTATCTAAAAAAAAATTAATGTGTAGATTGGGGATTAGAGACTAGAACTCGGTGGCGATGCGGTTTGCGAGAAGGTTGGCTCAGAAAGAGGGTTCTTACGTTGGTGGAGTCCTCCGTCTGCTTGTGGCCCTCTTCTGCGACCTCCGGGGCCGTGGGGACGGAGACGGGCAGCAGAGGTGACCTGGCTTTCCCCGCCAAGCCAAGGGATGCTGTTTTAACCTGAGCCTTGGGGAGGTTAGGCCCTGGAAAGAGAAATAAAAGGCACATTGAGGCAGGAAAACGAGGATTGCAGTGACATTTTGGGATCACAGGCAAAATGCAGCTGGTTTTACCATTGCTGGTCGCGTTTTTAGGTGTAAACGTACGGTCCCCTTCCCAGACAGACACTGCATCTTCCTGCAGGAGCATCGGAACCAACACAAACCCTTTCTAAAAACTCTTCAACTACATTCCATGGGCGCCGCTCCCGAAAGACGACTCACAGCCGCAGCAGGTTTGCAATTTTCCACTGACGTCACTTTTTGACGGAGCACGCTCTTTGGCAAAACCAAACGTTTTCACACGAGAACTCGAATCTTCCTGGGAAAAACACCTACAAACCAGGTGCTCCGGGAGATAATGGAAACCTGGGCTCCACGGCCCCCGCCTGGTGGGGAACTGTCACTTTGACGTTGTTTCCGAGGGAGAACGCGAGACCGAAGAGCAGAGAGCAGTGGCCAGGCTGGAGGAATGGCAGTTCATTTTCACGGTTCTCCTTCTCTTTTTTTTTCCCAGCTCCCTCAAACTGACAGCAGCCCTCCAAGCGGGTCACTGAACAAGCTCAAATAAATACCCCAAAAAAGAAAAAGTTTTTTGTGAGTTTTTATCCCAGCTTGGAAGGGGGGGGGGCGGAAATCAAAATAATTTTATTTTGTTGACGGAAAGGGATTCCTCTTTTTAAGCAGCTCTGCTGAAAAGTCCTCCTGCCCACCCCCTGGAGCCCCACTACTGCTGCTCTGCACCAGAGGCGTCAGCCGCAGCCCTTCAAAGATGCATCAACTGAGACGTCTCGGCTCTCCTCCAGAGGAAATGAAGACTTCTTTGTCTCTTTTAATGATTTAAAACATCAAAGACTAAAACCTTTGTCCTGGGCGATCTGCCTCCGCTCAGCACAAGGTGCTGGAGACACAAGGGCTGTCAGCTGAAACAGGGGCACACAAGACATTGATTTTAAGCGCGCTGGGAGAGTTTTAAAAGCCACCCTGAGATCACGTATCTCATGCATCACAGATTCAAGGCCAAAAACGGGGACGTTTCAAGCTTGCTTGCTGCCAGCCTAATCCTGCTCCCTCTGAAGCCGCGGCTTAAACGTCCCTATGACCCGCGTAAGGCCAAAGCCATCCCACCGAGTGGCTCTGGCACTTCTTTCAGTCACTTAGGTCCCCACAATTTATTCTTCCCGCTTTCCCTCTATCGACATTAAACCACTTAGACGCCTACTTGTGCCCTAAGGCAAGTTTCACGGTCAGGTCTTTAAATATGCAGCCTCCAGGGTGATGCTTGCTTGGCCGGGGGCATCACGTACCAGGGACCGCCAGATCCCCCCCAGGTAACGGCAGATCGCCTCTGGCACGGCGGATGGCTTTGGTCACTTTGGGCATGTTTCCATCTCCCATGGGACTTGGGCGTAATTTTTATTCTGCTCGTTTGACTCCCGCTGAAATCAAGGAGACGAATCATAAATAAATAGGTTTTTTTCTACGTATTTCCTCCACTATGACCTTCAGCAAGTTCCCTGCCTTTTTTTCTATTAAGAAAACGTGTACCGTAATAATGATAGTAACAACAGCCATCGCTTTAGTAGCCGGTCATGCTTTTAGAGGTATTAAAAGGCATCAGCCTCAAGTAAGTCAAGTAGGCTATTGGCCACTGAATCAGAATTGGACCAGAAAAATAGGTCTTGAGACACTCCAGCCATAAAACGTGCACAGAGGAAGGGGTGTCCCAAATGCGAGCCATGGGACAGGTTTGTATGAGGATGATCGTGGCTCTGGAGAAGAGACGCAGGGACCAGGAGCAGGGGAGATGTCTCCGCTCACATGGGACGCACTCCAAAATCCACGTCTCGGCTCAGACACTCACACGGTTTCCACGCAAAAGCAAACCATTTTTTAATGAATCTTAAGTTTAAACACCTGTTTGTTTTCTTCATCGCTGGATTCCCACCTGATTCCCTGTCTTTTCTTACGGATCATGAACATACCATGGAAGTGACGCTCCTGAGCCCGGAGCGGCACCTCCAGCGGAGGAAGGCAGGCAGCCGCAACAAGAGCTGCAGACTAATTTCCCGATATTTCAAAGAATGGTGTTAACATTTTTAATTAGTTTAAGGCAGAGAAAACCACAACGGAGCAGAAGAGAGAACAAAATCCCTCTCGAAAGCCAGGTGCCAACAGCCTGCTCATTAAAAGTTCCAGTGAAGAGCTGCAGGATGGGGCCAGGGAGGGAGAGACTCGCCAACACCCGTTCTGTAAGGCTGAGAATCGCAGATAACGCCCGTTTAGCTGAAGCTACGAACGCGTGAAAGCTCAATACGAGCTAAAAAAGATCGCCACCAAGATACGCTCGCTCTTCCAGCTCCAGTTTAATAGCTAAAAGACTTCTTTAATAGCTGGGGCCTTCAAGCGCCCCTGTATCTCAGAGTAAGGGTAGAAGATACAGCTATCCCCAAAGATTCAATCTTCTGAGCGCTGCGCATTCAAATCAGGTTTTTAGAAAAAGGACAGGATTTTTTCACTTCCATTCCTTAATGAAAAAAAAAAAAAAAAAAGCTTATTTCCAAAGAAGTAGGGGAGGAATACGCACAGGCTGACGCTCAGCACCCAGCGGTTACATGCTGAGAAATGCCTGACTCTAAAAAATAAAGGGAAGAAGGCAGCATCGGAGGCAAATTAACTCTCAGCTGTCTTGTACACAGGTTATAGCTTCTCGACATTTTTCTCCCCACTTGGAAAACACCCGCGGCGCTCAGCAAGGAAGGAAATTGCAGCTGTGGCCCCCGCAGCTGGCGCATTCCTTTTATTCTAGTTTTATCCCATGGCCGTCCCAAGGAATCCGGACTGCGTCCTGGGATAGCGCCGTGACGGGAAGAATAAATAATAAGAATACATAATAAGATGCAGCCGCTGCAGAAAATTGCATCCATGCTGTTTATTGGTCAGCTAATGGACCCAAAGAGGCTTTTTTTTTAATACGAGTGACTTCACGTTGCATCTTGTTTGATTTCCATGGGCTGGCAGAGAAGTAAACATTTGATGTGGTGGCGAGGGGCTCCTGTGAAATGCAGAGTAAGTTGCTACTGTAATCCTCAAAATCCCATGGTATAAATCATGTTTCTCATACGTAACTCATTAATTGTAGTAATTGGACTTAAAGATCCCCTTTTCCGCACAAAGACAGATGTTCCCTCCTGGATACTGTTAATGAGAAGGCATAACGATGATTGGGAAGTTCAGTTTGTGCATCTTTTTGCCCTTTAGCTCACAGAAGCAACAGGCAAATCGTAATGCTGATAAGTAAAATGAAGCTGAGAAAAATCTGCCTTGCGCGTAGCCGCCTATTTCAAGTTCTTCTGTGAGTTTGACAGCAGTGATCGTTGTCCAAGGCAACGCCTGTGATACATAATTAGGACAAGAGGTGAGCCCTCTTCCCCCAAAGGACGTTAAAAAGACCAAGCAGGCCTCTCGAAGAGAACTCTGGACGCAGAAGGTTGACATGCTAAGCAAACTAATTTAGGCAAATGAGTAGCTAATTGAATTCAAATCGCTTTGGTTTCTAATGTTCTCCAACTCAGCGGGAGTCTCGCCCGTGAAAAAGAGGAAACCTTGGCTCTGACGCCACAAGAGGCAGAAGATGACAATACCGGTCAGGTGTAACTCCAAGCAACCCCAGCATGGATTCACTGTTTCCAAGTTTCATGTTCTCAGTAGGGTTATTAAACACTTCCTGGGCTCATTAGTTAGGCAATATATGGCTACCAGGCACAAATCCCAGCTACGGCCGCCTCTCCGAGGCCCACACCACCTGAACTCACCACGGTACCATCCCTGGTGTTTCGGGATCAGTGCGATCCCGTGTCAAGGCAAAAAGAAGCAGTTTTCTAACTCTAGAATATGCGCATTTGTGCGTATCAGGCCATGCCTCATCATGATGGACACCAAGTCAAACCAACAGAGCATCCATCCTCCTGGCAGCAATACTTTGGGAGAGCTACTTGGCATTATTTTATTTGGAGATACGTCAAATGGGACAGGAGGTGATGTACGCAGCCAGGTGAGAACAACTCAGCGCCTCTCTGATGAGGAAAGGCTGAGAGCCCTGGGGCTGGTCAACCTGGAGAAGAGCAGACTGAGAGGGGATCTCACCAATACCCATCAATATCTAAAGGGCGGGTGGCAAGAGGATGGGGCCAGACTCTTCTCAGTGGTGCCCGGTGACAGGACAAGGGGCAACGGGCACAAACTGGAACACGGGAAATTCTATCTGAACACGAGGAACAACTTCTTTCCTTTGAGGGTGGCAGAGCCCTGGAAGAGGCTGCCCAGAGAGGCTGTGGAGTCTCCTTCTCTGGAGACATTCCAAACCCTCCTGGACACGTTCCTGTGCCACCTGCTCTGGGTGACCCTGCTCTGGCAGGGGGTTGGACTAGATGATCTCCAGAGGTCCCTTCCAGCCCCTGCCAGTCTGGGATTCTGTGTAACTCATTTCAGGGAGAGGACTCAAGGCTCCTGCTGGTCACGTTGCAGGGTTTCCAGCGGCCGGTCCCCAGCTGCAAGGAGCACAGTGGCCTAGCCTGGAAACTCAGAAAGTGTTAAAAAAATGCTTATGTTCACGCTCAATGGATCTGGGCTCTGTGTCAGAGTTGAAGACCAAAAATTCTTGTGTGGTTCATGTGTTACAGGCATTCTGGGCGATGATGAAAAACAATGACCTGGGAAAAAAAGGGGGAAAGTGGAGAAAATGGAGATGAATGCAAAAACTGAAAGGAGCTAATTTAAGGAGAGACAGCAAGAAATCATGCTCAATGGAGAATACTGGAGTAGAAGGTGGCTACCAGTGGAGTTCCACAAGATCTGGGCCATCTTGTCTAGACCGTGCTTTTGCCAAGAAAGGCTGGACCAGTTGATCCTTGAGGTCCCTTCCAACCTGGTATTCTGCGATTCTAAGATCTGGATCTAGGACCAGTTCTTAATATTTTGATACCTACAAAAGACGTATGAAATCTATTACTAGCAAAAGCTTGGAAATACAGCTGGAGCTGGAGTAACACGAAGGCAACTGCAGGGACCTTTCTGCTGCTCATGCAAACTTTCAGCCTTTCACAGCAAGGAGGCCAGACCACGCATCACATCCCTTCAGCCGAATTTCACATCGCTTCAGCTGTTTAAAAGTCAGGGATGAGTCTCCGCTGGGTCTTTCATCTCCCTCAATCACCAACGGAAAGAAGCACCTTCCAAAGTCTGCGGAGAGGTTGGATGAATTGTCTTTCAGAAGATCCCCCCTCTCTCTCTCTCTCTCTCTCCTTTGGCTGCACAGTGAGCTTATGTGACTGGCACAGAGCAGACACCCATTCATCAGGAGTCTAAAATTAGCTAGGAATGAGTCATATCTCTGAGAAGGAACAGGAAGTTTTGCCATAAATTCTGCTGGGTCTAACAGAAGGAAACGAGGGAAGAGAAAAGCCTGGACGCTTCTGACTTCAAGCCTACAAGTGGGTACGTGCCTCAGAGAAGTCAACTACCACCTTCAAGTGTATGAGGGAAGCAATTTTTGGCAGAACCAAAGCAAATAGAAATGTTATTTTACAGAGCGTTGGGAAGATCCTATCTGGAAAGCTCAAAAAACGTGACGGAATCAGCTTTGCCTGCGAACTCTGCGCTTCTCAGAAGGATTGCAGTACTTGGGTTTCACTAGGGGGTAATGCAAGATTGAAAGGCAGTGAGAGGCTTTCCATCAACCCCAGCGAGATGTGGATCAAGCTCGCAATGCCAAGGTGCTCCTCACAGAGATCACCAACAGCTGGGCTTAGGAAGGACGTATCTGGGCTCAAACACCAGATAGTCACCAGAGTTAGAGACAGGACATCTAGCATTTTTTAAAATGTATCTTCCTAATATTCTGCTCTCCATAAAACACACACAACCATCATCAAACATGAGGTGCGACAGCAGACAGGACACCGGAGAAACTCCGAAAAGAGGACTGTGCATGAAGATGCATTGTGTTGTATACGGGCTGCTGGTCCCAGTTGTCAACCTGCAGCCATTTGAGTCTGTTGATTCCAGAGTTGGACAAAATGTTCAACGTTTCATTAATCTGAAGCTGATTTTTTTCGTTGTTGGTTTAGCATGTTCAACAAAAGCCAGAAGTATTTTGGATCGGGCAAGGCGTTCATAGACACGTCTCATAAAGCCGATCCGAAAACTTAAATAGAAAATTGCCAAACTGGGGAGACAGATATATTCTTATACCCAATAACCCATCAGACAGGGCATACATCAAAGATGGGAAGTTGAAGATCCACGGTTGAAAATCACCTGGTCTGAGGCGGCAGCTGAAAATTGATCAATCTACTGGGGTGCAAGCAAGCCTTTGCTTTCATAAGAAAGGAGGATTCTTGGAGGATGAAGAGGACCAAGGTGAATCCTGTATAATGAGGCTATACAAGTGAAAATTAGCTGCAGAAACCAGAAGGCAATGTCAGAAATGAGGATAACCTTTTCTGGCCTTGCCTCTCACGCCTTCTCCACAGTTTTTTCCAACCAACAGGACGCAAGACCAAAACGATCTGTGTCGTTAACCAGAGCTGCTCCTAGCCGTGCAGATCGGCAGGCAGGGAGGAATCCGCAAGGATGCTCCCGCAGAGATTATGTCATAGCGCACAGAACTGAAAGCAATCAATCCGGAAAATTAAAATTATTTAAGAATTTCCCGTGCCCCAGATACTTCTAACAGTAAAGAGACTGGCAGCCTGAACTTCAAGGGTGGGGAAGGAGGGCTGCATAGAAATGCAAAGCCAGATGTTTACTCTATCGAGTAATAAAAGCTGGTGGGGTCTGCCGCTTACCTTGCGATAGAAAGAGGTCATCTTCTCATAAAAGCACAACAGAGAATCACAAAAGGATCAAATCCTTGGCACCTCCCCCAGTAAAACCAGTGTCAGTTTAAATGACTTGAAAGTCGAAGCATGGCAGATGAGAATAACACGCAGAAGCGAGCTCACCTCCGTCTCCGTGGCAGGATGTTCCTCTGTAAGTAAGACGGTGCCTCCCAGGGGAACAAAATATGTAACTATATGAAAAATATTAGTTGAAGACTCAGCTGTTTTACTTTACAGGTGGGGAAAATATTTTTCACGGTGAAATTGAGTTTCTAAAAATGACTTTTGAAGCGATAATCAACGGAGGCTTGGCTCATTCCACAAGGGAAATTGTTCTATAAAGAGGCAAAGTTTAATTTAGAAGCATTTGATAGCAGGAGAAATAAAGTAAAAAGAGAAATAAAACACAAAAGAGAAAGAGGTCATTTAATCACTCTCCAGAATACGGTACCAAGCAAGGACTGAGACTGCCTGTCGGGGAGGCTTTTGAAATACCACCGAGGAACTTCACGCATTTTTACGTGCGACGGTTTCAAAATAGGCACAGGAACGGTGAGTTTGGAAAGGACGCTTCGAGACAAAACCAACACAGCCTGCTCAAACACACGGCAACACGAGAGAGATCCGTCCTCCGTCTTCTCAGCTGCTCTTCGTGTTTTTAACCTATTTGCTGGAAATACTACATGGGATAAGTAAGTGTTAGGGCAAAAGGGCCTCGTTGGCCGCAACTGTTCGATGACGACAAATACAGCCCCAAATGAACACGGAGAAATTGTACACGCGGGGGAGAAAGTTTTGTTTCTCTGCTTATGAAACACAGGAAGACAGAACGGCCCATCGTTAAATCTTTCTCTGGATTTACAGTATAATTATTAGTATCTAATTTAACAATTGGACTGCTGCCTTGTATTGAAATACATCATTTACATCTGTCCCAGTTTGAGGTAAAACAGAACCAATTTTCTGGTTTGTAATTTTACTTTTTAGCTGGGCCTCTTCTGACTGACCAACGCCCGAAGTTAACAGCGTATTGTTCGGACGCTGCTCACTCTGAGAGTGGTAAGACCTGATTACACCAAGGAACGGTGCGCACGGAGGCTCTTGCTTAGCCTTACTGCGATAACAACCAAGGGCAGCGAACTTCGCTGATTTGCCCCGTTAGAGGGTGGGAAGCGGAGAAGCGCAGAGGGGTCCCACCTGCGGGGAGGAGCAGACGGGACGGGTGACCCCAAACTGACCAACAGGGTATTCCAGCCCATCGGCATCACGCTCAGTGTAAAAGCTGAGGATCAAAGGGGCAAAGGGGGCCCTGGCTCGTTTTTTCTTCAATGGCCGACGTCTGAGGAGGACCCTGTCTGTTCATTTGCCTTTGATCCCGATCCGAGCATTCCTGACTCTAGTTCCGGAATTCAGCTCCTGTCCCTCGCTGACTCCAGTCTGGGACTTTCCCTGTGCCTGCTGGTGACGCCATCGTCATCCTGGGAGCTGGATACGGTTTTTGTATGTATTGTATACTTTTTGTTTTCCTTTCATTTTTATTATTCTATTATTATTTACTATTTTCTTGTTTATTATTATTTTCATTAAAGTAGTTTAGTTCTTCTAAACTCGTAAATCTCCTCCTCTCTTCCTCTCCTCTCTGAGGAGAGAGCGGGGGGAAGGCCATCTGTCGTTCTGCTTGGCCAATCCGGCCAAAACCACGACACGCCGAAGAGGAATCAGTTCATCTACCCAGACGAGCACCTAAATCCACGTTTCCCTTTACACCTTCCAGTTGTCCCGTGGATTTTAATTAGACAACTCCGGTGCCTCAAGTTACCGGCATGCTAATTAAACTTCACCGGACTGGGGCCAGGTTTCTGCAATAGAAAGAATTAAACCTTTCACGACACTTTGCGTGTCAACGCCTTTCCCGGTTGAATGGCAGAAGTTTGCTTTCATAAAAAGAAAAATGTATTTTGAAATTGAAGCGGGGGGGGGGGGGGGATGAGGTAAAAGCTTATGAAATAAAAGAATAATTTTCATTTGAATCTGGGAATCAGATTTGAATCAGATTCATTTGAATGTGGGAATCATTTCTAGTGCAAAAAGCTACGATTTCGGAATAAAAGGTCGAAGAATGAATCATTCCCATGTTTTCAGTGAACTTACAGACCTTGCTTACTGTAGGCTATGATAAAGGGAAGTCCATCGTCTTATTTACACTCATCACTAAAATAAGAATAAAAAACCCTACGCCAGAAAGATTTTTATACCCTATTAACAAAAAAGTTCTTAGTTGCCTTCAAATTCAACGCCTGGGTTCAAATTAGAAGCAAGAGGTTTTCATTTGTGTTTTTTATCATGAACGGTAAACTTCCCCCCCCTTATCCCCCAAAAAAAAGAAAAAAAAAAAAAGGAAAGGACCCAGAATTTGGTTATACAGCTAATTAATTAGAGCGAACTGACTGTCCAGAATAAATGCCCTCACAAATTCACTCCCCACTTTGCATGAGAGGGGATTACACACTCTAAAAAAAAAAAGGGACAAGCAACTGAACTTATAAATCCAGCACCAGAGGGTTCTAAGGTCGCGTCTCCAAAATTTGCCTAATTTGCAGCCAAAAGTTTTATTCTTGGAATTTCCCTCCCTAAACACTCCACCTGAGATCCGATGCTCAAGACACTGGCGTCGCCGTGATTCCGCCAATGCTCCTGGGAGGAGCAGTCTGTTTTCAGCACGATTGGAAATTCTTTCTATATTCCTCCTATATTCACTCTTCTAAGGATCACTGTAATTTCGACATCTACGGAGGCCCCAAACCTTCGCTGTTTGAGATTATTACAGCCCAGGATTCACCGCTTAATACCAATATACCCTTTTTTTCCTCTTGATTTCATCCCTTATTTATTTGACCGCCAGCTCATGGTTTTAACGCTGGCTTTGCAAACCTTCACTCTTATCTTGGTTTTCTGGGTCTTTTCTTACAATAGCTACAAAAAAAACATAAAAGCAGCACAAAAAAAACCCACCTCAGGGAGCTCATTTTCTTATCAGGCTTTCTTATCCCATCGGGTAATGAAAATAGTGCGTGGGTCAGCCTGGATGCGGGAAGGATTTTTACCGATGTCCAGGCAATATCCAGCTCCTGCTTTTTACACAGGGATGTTTACCGCCGGATTTCTTCACCTCGCTCTTCACTTTTACTCCCCAAACATTGAGAATATGAGGGTTTTATTTTCTTTTCCCCCCGAAAAGAGGCGAAGAAATAAATCTGGAGCGGTTTCTCTGCTGTGCAACCCTTCCCCTGCGCTCCCAGCCCTTTGCCGGTTTGGGGCATCGCCTACAGCTCAGCAGGAGGGAGGAAAATCAAGGTCAATTTTGCTGTACAATAAAGTCTTTTTTAGCCCTGGGGCATCCCTGAGTGATTCCAGGAAGCCCGAGAAGACGACCATTTGGATTTCCAACTGCATTTTTTTGGTGAGTTCGCGCTAGAAAAAAAAGCAGCGCTTTTACAGTCTCGCAAAAAGATACAGGAGCCCGAAAAGGGTGAAGTTTTAGAACTGTGACACAATACAAAACCCAGCACTTCACAGGCAGCATTTTTTATCACCTCGCACTTGCTTCTGCAGAAGAAAAATGACCTCCTAATTCAGGTTCATTTAAAGTGCAGCTGATCATCAAGACCTAAAAGGAATTTTCATTTGCGAGGGTGTTAAAAAAAAAAAAAAAAAAAAAATCTATCCTGTCCATTTGGGGAATTTATGTCAGATCTATAATGCAATAAGCTCAACACTCCATCAAACATTTTCTATTTAACCTGAAAGGGGACTAAGTCAAATCACTTCTATGCCTATGTGTATGATTTGCAAAGAGGAGCAAGTGCAGCCGCGGTGGGGATTGGAAATACCGGGGAGTGATTCTCACGCCTTCAGAATAAGTATTAGGAACCTCAAGTGCTCCACCAGAAAGCAGTGATGAAAAGGTGAGATCTCCTATAAAACATCAACGGGAAGGGCTTAAGGTGAAGGGTTCAGATTTACTGGGCTCCAGCAAAAAGAAAAAAGGGGAAAAAAAAAAAAGAAGAAAAATGGCAGATTTTAGCTCTGGCTTAGGCTGGTGTCATGACCCAAAACCAGGAGCACAGCCTTTAAAATATTTATTAATCTCCCCATGGCAAAATCCCCCACAACTGAATAATGATCTCTGTACGTCTTTTTTATGAACCATTTGATAGAGTTTAACCGCTAATTATAATGCCAGTACAGAGATATACTGAATAGATAAAATATTAGAGGAGACACCTCCTTTCAGCGTCGGGTCAATCAAAGCCAAGAAAAAGCCCTGGCCTCATCTGTTCTCTGGGCAAGATCCAAAAATTAATTCCGATACTAGTATCGCATGGGGCCCAGCGTTAGACGTGGGCTCCAGGACTATAATCTAAATATACAAACGTATCTGGAGCGTCAGCATGCGGTGGGCCGCGGGGCAGGCGGTGGGGCTGGCCGAGGACCAGAAGACACCGCTGCTCGGCATTTCCACCCAAGCTTCTTTATAAAAGGAGATGCAAAACTCGTCGGGATGGAGGGAGGAGGGTCTGCAAACCAGCAATGACGGGATTTCAAGGGAAATCACCACTGAACTTCAGGTTCCTGCTTTTTAAAGTCTTTGCTGGAAACCTCTGGCTCCATCTCTGCAGTTCTCCGCTGCTTTCTCCCCTTCGGAATTCTGCAGGATCCTTCCATTAGTCATGTATTGTCTGGAGGGATAAGACACCTGATTGACATGCTTTTAAAAAATAGGACAGCAAAGCCAAAAGTAGTTTAATTGGTTTAAGTGATGAGGAGTCCATTACCTATTGCCCTATTACTTTATTACATAGGACATGTAAAAATGTCTCAAGTCTAAGAAAAACGTAATGAAAAATTAATTAATTCTATCTATGCGGTTAAGCAAAGTAACAGTTATTATTCCAACGTGGCAATTTGCTAAGAGCCTTTTAAACCTGCGATGTCCCTAAGTGGGGTATAATTAGCAGATGTGGTGCACAAGGGAATTGTCTCAGGTGGCCTCCAAAGAGCTCAGCCACCCTTGCTCTGCCAGCTACTAGGGATGAGTGACTGCAGGGACACGGCAGTCCTCGTCTTTAGGAGGTTTTGTTCAAATAGAGAAATACATCACAAGCTTGGTAAAGTCACAAAAGTCTTCAAAATTTCCCTTTTGCGGGTATCTAGCTGTGGCTGAGATACCTTGCTCATGGGTAGTATTAAACTCTCAAAATTGCTGGTGAAATGAAGCGCTTTTTCTTGACGTCTCTTTTTCAATGCTTTCTCTCTCCCCATTTTAAGTGAAAAGACGACAAATCTGGGTTCCAGAGAGGAGTGGGATTCAGGAGTGGGTACTGAAAGAGCAACCCAGTTTTGAGGGACGATGGGCCGGATCAGGATCAGCTCTGCACACCCCACCGCCCGGTTCGCATTCGACAAGAAATTGGTAAAGGAGACAACATCAGTCTGGCTACTGGCTCCGAGGACAAGCGCATTGAGAAAAGCAAGAGAAACAATGCGCGGAGAGAAATAAATAGCCCCCAACACCGCAAACAAGCCGGAGGCAGATCAGAAATGACGTCAGACACAATTCTAAAGAGCAGACATTGTGGTTTCAGTATGCCAGTGAATACAAGAGTTTGAGTGCCGTACAGAACCCAGCAACATGTTTTCGTCGATATGACCGAGTCCAGAAAACCATTTTTTTTCATTGCTTTAGCATTTGCTCTATTTATCTCCACTGCTTTATGGCGGATCGTTGCCATAAACTTTCAGTTCTTAATTTTGCCCAGTAACAAAGTCCCGCACGTTGTTTGCAGGCAACATCGCGTCTGCTTACATCAGGTTACTCACCCCAAAAAAGGGCAATTTTATTTTTCGGGACGATGGGATGCTGTATCATTTAGTAACACGCCCCAACGTCCTCTCTTTTTACCTCGCCCCCCTCCATTATAACAGTTAAAATGTAAACTCTGATTGACTTAGAGAACAAACAGCCCTTTGGAGGTAACCAGGGTCACTCACTGGAGTAAGACACAAACTGCATCCTCACGAAGTAAAATGCAGCGCTACATAAAGATGAATGGACGCTGTTACGTATAACAAATAATTCCGCCGCGCGATTTGGCAAAAGCGGTTCTCCAACAAAGAAGGATTTATCTACTTCTGCCCGCTGTCAGAAACTGGATTACTTGCTGACGGAGAGCAGGTGCTTCCAGTGAAAACGCGGGGCTGTTTTGGTAGCCTGCTCGTTGCAAGCATCGACCTAACATATGCTGTATGGCAAGAAAGCTACGCTCGGAAAGCAGCATCGGAAGAGAAAAGAATAAAGCTGCAATCTCAAAGGTTGGCTGAGCCAAACTGGAGATTATCCAAGCTAAAGGAGTAAAGCAAACAGTTAAAATGAGGTACCAGGCTGCAAACTCTTGGGATTTATCCCTGAATAGCTCTAGGAGTTAGGGTTACAAGGGAAATAGTGTTACTCAAATTACACCGGTTCACGTGAAGAGCAATTCTAGCGCTGGCCCTACTTCATGAACACAGCAGATAGCAGATCTATCATGCACGCATGTTCCTTTGACCCAAGGGTGAAGTTTTAAAACAGCTCTCTAGAATCGGTGCTGCTCTGGAAACAAACCCAGGGATGAGCTGGGAGACACCGTCCCCGCTTCGCTCTGCCGTGCCCCACGCTGCCATGCCATCAATGAACGTTTCACTGCCCTTCATCTGTGAAACATCTCCGAAACCAGCGCCCAGCTTCATTCAACGGCGGCACCATTCTACGCCCTTTTTTTTTTTCCTTTTTTTTTTAAATAGTCATTTTCTTTCTGTTCCTCACAGGCTCGCTATTTAATTTTGAAGTAGGCTGCACACAGGAGTGGATGGCAGTCGGTTCTTTCCCAGCATACATAAATAGTCCTTTCATTATCGAAAAGGCAAGCCTTGAAACACGAGGCAAGCATTTGGCACCGGTTCAACGTACTGTAGCATAACAGGAGACGGGAAACAAGACCAAGTGATTAATTTGGCATCTCATTTAATTCATTTTTATCACTGACTTGTTAACTCTGGTTTTAAGCTATTGCCTTGTCCTGATTTTTTTTTTTTTTATTCCGGGTTGTCAGAATGAGATATTGGATTATAATCATAAAACGGCGAGCCCTTATTGATATTTCTTCAAGGTACGGGACAGTCTCACGCTCTCCGTTTTCTCACGAATGGAAAGGCAAGTGGTTGGGATGAGCGGTACTGGAGATTTCTCACCCCCCCCCCCCCCGTCACTCTTACCTGTTTGAGACAGAAGCGGTGTGTAAGGGACTTTCGGTTCTATTGCACTCATGGGCGGAGGTAGCAAGGGGTTGGCAAAGCTGCGGAGAGGGTGCGTAGGGCGGACGCAGGCGGTGGGGATGGTTCTGCTGGGGGCATCCTCGGTGGTGGAGTGCTCAGGCTGCGTCTGCGGTAGCAAGGACGGCTGCTGCGGTGCGGGGCCTTCGTTTACAGCTGCGAGAGAAGAGTTAAAAAAGGAAAGAAAAAACCAAGCCGCTGTTATTGATGTATTTTTTATGTCCCGTTTCCTACTTTTATGGTGATTTTCGGCAGAAGGGACAGCATTAGCCTCCACCCTCCAAGGCGGCGCAGGAAATGTGTAAACAGTTCCATCAAAAGTTACTGGCAGATGAATTAAAAACCAGATGTTCCTCAGAGTGTGCCATTTGGAGCTCAAAACATTTTCCTTTAAAAAAAAACAAAACAAAACAAAAAAAACCCCAACAAAACCCCCAAGCGTGATATTTTTATCTCCTCTCTACGTGCCTTTAAAGATTAAACCTTAATAAACACATACATCATGTGGAGATTGGAACAAGCTACAACTATGTTCAGCACGGTGATGCTGTTCCAGTCCTAGTGGAGAAAAGCTAGAGACAAAGAAAGGACTTAATTAATTTCCACATAACCAATCACCAATATTGTTTTTCCCCGAGACAGCTGTAACATTCCGTGTGCCAAAGCAGTAGGTTGCTGTTTTATTAGCCTATATTCAAAGTCAATTTTTCAGAGATTTAAACGTTTCACGTCAACCCTCTAACGCAAAAGACAGCTTCCCTATGTTCTGCAGTGGTTCTTGAAGGAAGCTTCCAGTATCAACCTCCACCCTGGACTTTCCGTGCCAGAAAACAGAAGTCAACGTAGTTTTAAGGAAAATAAAGGTTGAAACAAAGAGAAAAGCCCTTTATTTCTACAGCCTTCTAGAAACCCATGTCGTACCCAAACTATAAATGACAATATGACGACGACTGTACAGGAGTTTTCAGGATGGGTATGGTCCAGAGCGTAGACTAACTTCACCAGCATTCTGAATGCAGAAAAAGGTTCTCTTGAAACTTATAAATGCAAAATCTTCTACCCCTGTAGTCTAAAATCAGAGTTTCCTCTGTGCGGTGAAGAAGATGCTGCACAGGGAGAAGGACAGAAGACAGCGAGAGGCGGGACGTGCACTCATGCATGCCGGTGGCATGGCCCAGATTTGTGGCACCGCTCTTCACCTAACACTGAGGCTCGGTCACGTGGAGGAACTCGCTCCTGCTCTTTACACCGGAGAACCGTATTGTCCCACGTTATTCAGACTTTAAGGAGTTGAAGAAAATAAACAAAGACAGCAAGAAAGAATTCCAAAGAAAACAGATCATTTTGTTCCTGTAAGGGAACTGTCGTTGGAATAACGAAATCCTTACAACCTCTTCCTGACCACTATGCCTACCACGGCAAACCCAACTAGTTAAGAACTAATTACGAGGAGGACCGATAAGCGTAAGTCTGCTGTGGTGCTTTATGGATGGCATCAAGAAGTTCACTTCCCCATGCCACACGGAAGAGCCTGCCGCTTCTGTTTTCTTCCTATTGCAGGATGAGAATAAAAGAATTGGACTGAAAACACCATCTCCTATCTTCTTTTCCAAATCCATGCGTGCCGTTGAGGTTTCCTCAGAGCTCAGGCTGGTGGCCTCTCCTGTCCCCTCTCCCAGTTCCTGCCCCATCGCCCCAAGGAGCAGCACTGGAGAATGTTCTCCGCATGGGGAGTGCCCACAAGGCCTGACACTATTTGCAAGCTGAAGAGTGGAAGGAAGCAAAACGGTTAGTGAAGAGGCCGATCACAGCAGGAACTTCTTTAATTTGAGCGTGTTGGTGGTGTCCAGCGTCCCCACAGTATACCTACGCCAGCCAGGATGGCTCACAGCACAACGGTTAGTCATGCAGCTCGTGGCAGGAAAGAGAAACCTAGGAAAAGCTCAACCTTTTACTGAAGAAAACAACCTTCCTGACACGGAGATATCAGAATTAGTTATTACACTGGGACCCAAAATGCTCCGGAGGATCTGGTTTCTTTCAAAGCTTGCTGCAACGACCAGAACTCACTGCACGAATAGCATGCAATTACACAGCCAAGTCAAATCTCAAGGCATTTTATAATAATTAATGTCAAAGTATATAAGTAATTACAGCCTACTAAGCGGCAAAACAATTTTGAAAAATGGAAATGAGGACTTCTCGTTTCCACAGCCCCACTGCTTGTTCCTATGGCAATATCACAGATGGCCCTGGCAATATTGAAGACCGCGAGTAGAAATCCAACCACAGGATCAGAGCAAGGTCAAAATCATCTACAGTTTGTAAAAGTTTGCTCAACTGTGGCTCATCTTCCTTGTTTTCACCTTCAAGGCTCTTCGCGTTATCACGCCATTACTGATGGCTGCTTTTCTGTTTCCTTCCTTGCCCAGCAGACCCCTCTTTTTCCTTCTCTGAGGGCACCACCCTCCTTAAGGAGGCCAGAGATATTATTTATAACAGGGTGGACTGGGAATTATAGTTTAGCTCATTCCACCCTTACTCACTCCTCACACATTCAAGAAGATGTCCCAGCGCGTTGCTGCTCTAGGCTACCATGGGCGTTGGGTTCTTCTCACCCTTCACCTTGCCCAAGGAAGATGCAAAAACAGCGTGTGAGTCTCACAGAGGTACACACCTGAGGTTACAATGCCTTCTGGAGCAAATCCTTGGTGAGGCCTTTGCTTCAAGTCAAAATAAAGCCTTTTGTCTACGCTCGTAGCCTCAAAATGCCTTTCAACATGCCTGTCAAAGCCTCAACTTCCTATGGAGCCCAACACGGCGTCCTCAAGGACGGTTCTTTTGGGATGCTCTTGCCCTGCTTGGAGAAACAATTAAACCCGACACCTACTCACCAGCAAATACCTTCTTGGTATTTTCAGCAGTGGTGTTCTCAGATAACAAAGCTTTATCAACTTTATCAGCTAACATCAGCATAATGGTCACGGCATTAAAAGGCTATTAAATTACCGCTTTACCGTACGGGTATGTTTTATCTTACGGATTTAGTTGTAAAATCTGGAGACCTACATAGCCATCATTACATAGAAGATTTCAGGTTATCCTTCAGCTATTACTGAAAAGTGTGATGACTCTATTAAAATCAGAAGCTAGAGTTGGGATTTAAATATTGAAGGTAAGTGGCGTAATGAAGGTGCTTCATGCTTGAGAAGACTTCTTTTTTTCCTAAAATAAGATGTGCATGCTTGCAAACATAATGAGAACCATCAATTTGCAATTCAGTCAAGTCCCTGCAGGAAGCGAGGATGGATTGTTTATTTGAAGGATGGATGAAGATGAGCACATCGCTGCTGCTGCCTACATCGCCTACACCAATCCCCTGCCTAGCAGCCAGATATTTACACCTCAACAGCAGCGCCCAAGAATTCCGATTATTACTACTAATCCAATTTTTCCTTATTTGTTTTTTTTACAGAAAGTAAACACCCAATTGACCTTACTCCTTATTGACAATACCATGCCGCGTCCCACTTGCGATCTTCTGCTCTTGAGTTTAGTAAAACATTTTGCCAGAGTAAAGAAAATATTATGCTATACGTGAAGATCTATTCTACAGCCCAGTAAAACCAATTAGGGTCTCTCGATTGTTTTGGAGAAGCCTTGGATAAAGCCCTACTTACATTCATATTATGTGTGAGGAACACTAAGAATGAGCTGGCTTTGAACTTCAATAGCCGTGGACACTGCTCACCAAGGAGAAGAAAATATATGCCATACAAAGTCTTTTGATCTTCCCTTTGCTTTCACCTAATTGTCGGTTGGTACAACGCCGTTAACCAAGTTTAATGAATTTAGGTTTCTGAACCTATTTTTCACATTGTGTATCTTCTATTAAGAAGCAAGACTGGAAATAGCCCCCGCGTGGATTTGTGGCTGTTGGCTCCGCCACAGTCTGGGGTAATGAAAAATCAATACAGATTGAAACCCAAAGGTAATAACAATTCTGCGATGGTAGATGGGGACTTAAAAGTGGACGTTATTCCCTACCTACTAATGACTTTCCCTGTATTTTTGAGCTTATTCAGGTTATATCATGTGAGCAAGACTATACACGTGTATAGTAACAAACCAGGGCCCCATTCCTGTCGGGGTCTCCGGATGTTATTGTGGCACAAGCAGTAATTTTTATTTTTTTTTAGTATGTTTATTATCAGGTTACTACTCTCGTGCAATTTTAGGGAAATCCCAAAGAATGCTTTTGAAAAATACTTTTAAAAAATCGCTAACCTAAAGCTGAATCATGGGAACGCGACCGAACCATTTTAAAATCATATGTGGTTAAATCCAAAGAATTACCTACTGAAAAAAAAAAAACCACCCAAATCGCTTTGCTGATAATTCGGTTTCTAGAGGAAAACAAAGGAAATGAGGGGCCTGAAGCAGGACCTTACCCACAACCCCCTTACAGCGTTCATCCCTCTTCTCTGAGATGCTGCAACCCTTGCCGGACCCAAACCGGACTGTGGAGTAAAAATGACCATTTCCACTAAGTCCAGAACGCTAGAAGGGATTTAAGCTTCCCAGCTTAAATGCAGAAGGGATTTAAGCTTCCCAGGTGGACGGGCTCGCTGCAGAGCTGACTGTTCACAGCCAGAAAGCCGGCTCCAAGGGGAAACGTGCTCAGGAAATACCTGCTTTAGTGCATTTCACTTTAACAGATTCATGTAGGTAAAATTATCCTCATTCCACGACACTTCTCTACAACTATCTAGAGCTATTAATAGAATTCTTTTTTTATTATTCTGGTTTACACAATTTTCCATCTTTCTTTTTAATACTAGAAAATAATGTATCTTTATTTTTAAAAAAACCCCTTATTTTCTGACCATCTCCAAGTTTTCATCATATGGATCATCAGGGCAATACACTGATGAATGGCTCCCTCTAAAAATGGCGCTGTTGGACCAGTTGTAATCTTTAGGGTTAGTCTCCTGTAAAAGTGCAGTCAGGATGGGACCAGAACACGAACGGTTTCTGCTGACCAGCATGTGGATGGGGCTGGGGCCACCCCAGTACCTCCTAAGTGGGAGATGGTTTCCTCCAGCTCTCTTCTTTCCCTACTGGAGACCGTGATGGCTCAGCATCTCCAATAGTTGTGGCAGAGGAGGAATAAGAACATCTCCTTTCTTCTTTAATACACGGCAAATTAGAAATGTCACCATTTTCTCCTCCCTGTCTTGACAACGTTGTAAGCAGCGGGTGTGATGGAGCTCTGGAGGAGCCTGGAGGAGAAGGCAAGCCGCGGGAAGGATTGCTGACCAGACAAAAGTCACTTCATCATGGCTCAGAGATGTTTTCTGCCTGGAAAAACTGATATTTAGCCATTGCATTTTATGGCTGGTGGTGTCATCAGCAGCAATCAAACAGGCAAGACAGCTTATTATTCAAGCCCTGGCTGGGGCCTGACTCTTTTTTCCATTTTCTTTCGTTTCCTCTTCAGCGGAACATTTGTCCTCAAGATAAGTTGCAGCACTCCAATCTTCGGGTCAATGAAAAAGGCCTTCAGAAACAGAAGAAGGTGTTCGAGCATCGTCTGTACGGCGGGATGCCGAGCAACACCCTCGCTAATGGCACGGCATATGATTTATTCAGGGATTGCTACGTCTTGATCAATGGGCTGCTCGGTCATGCAGTACCGCAGGTAGGCTGCGTCTCTGAGGAATTATTGCCGGGTATTTCTTCTTCAGACACAGCTCCGATTGGTCAAGAGTCAAGCAAATTTTTCACTGAGGGGCAAAACACACCGAAAAAGCTTTATGTAGCGTCTCCGTAGTCTCTTTAACTGCTACTTGCTCTCAACCGCGTGATCATATTAAGAAAATAGCCCCCAAAATAAATAAATTTGAAGAGTTAAGAGTAATTTTGTTGATATATCCCCGTTCTCTGCTGCGGTGCGGCAGCGGGAGGTGAGCCACAAACGAAGCAGCTGCTTTTCAGTCGGATGTGCTGGAGATGGACCGCTCTTCCAGCTGGGCTGACGGAGCCCAGCGCTGGCACTCGGCAGCAACAGCACCCGCGTGCTGAGAAAACCTTCTGGCATCATATTTGAACCATGATGTTATGTACAAAAGTCTACGTCGACAGGCTGAGAGAGTTGGGGGTGTTCAGCCTGGAGAAAGGAAGGCTCCAGGGAGACCTTATGGTGGCTTTTCTGAACTTAACGGGGACTTCAAAGAAAGATGGGGACAGGCTTCTTAGCAGGGCCTGCTGCGACAGGACAAGGGGTGATGGCTTTAAACTGAAAGAGGGAAAATTCAGCCTAGATGTAAGGAAGACTTTTTTTACGCTGAGGGCGGTGAGACTCCGGCCCCAGTTGCCCAGGGAGGTGGGAGATGCCCCATCCCTGGAAACATTCCAGGTCAGGTTGGACGGGGCTTGGAGCAACCTGATCGAGTTGAAGATGTCCCTGCTCATGGCAGGGGGCTGGACTACACGGCCTTTAAAGGTCCCTTCCAACCCAAACCATTCTGTGATTCTATGATTTTATATCCCTTCACCCATCCTTAAAACGAGAAGTAATGAATGCGCCATTATATAAACCTAAATGCTCAGGGCCTTTATGAGCAAGCTGAAATGACGAAGGCTGAGAAAAGTCCTCAAATTTTTCTTCTTCCATCTCCGTGATCAGGCACAGGGTAGTGACTTTGGGTTTTATTCCCCAACATCTAATCTGAATCTACTTTGAAACTCCATCTACTTTGTTTCCGTGCATTGCATTTGTGGTGGGGTTTGGTATTAATTTAAGCAGCAGACCAAAACCCGATTATTTCAGCGAGGCCCTCCAAGGAAAACGGCCATCTACCTTTGAAAGGACCTCAGCAACCACACTGAAGACGTCAGGGCGATGACTGAACATTAGGGCGAGGACTAGGACACCCGAACCCACCTTTTCCCTACAATCCCACCACTGGATTTCAATCCCCGGTCCCCACGGACCTGTCTGAACTGACTGAAAGCAGCAACCAAACAGGAGGAAAAAAAATCAGCCATTTCGAGATCAGTTCCCGGCGGACCAGCAGCACGGACTCTCGGCGATGGGAAAAAAAATAGGTGTAACAGATTGACATTAATCTGTCAATAATTCAGACTCGCTATGCGGTAGAGCGAAGAGAGAACTGTAAGAAAATACGAGCCCTCCAACTCTAATTAATATGCCAGAGCACGCTCGTTAGGCTTGAAGAAAGAACAGATGGCTGCGGGCGCGGCAGAGGCTTCCAAGTTGGGAAGGTGAGGCCGGGGGTGATCACGGTAAGGTGAAAAACAGTTACGGGAACCCACAACCCACAAATCTATTGCTGCAGAGGAGCAAATCTGAATACAGAGCTCACTCGAGAGGAGAGACGGGCGACGCGAGACGGCAGAGCGGCATTCACATGTGTAAAAGGATGTGCAAAAGGAAGAAAAGAAACTGTTCTCTATTCCCGCTATCATCGAATCAAGAAACAATTGGCTTAAATTTCAGCAAGTTAGATACATTAAAGAAAATACTTCTCGCAGCGAGGGCAGCTGAGCCTGGGAAGACACTGTGTGGAGAGGTCGGGTAAGTGCTACCATGGATGATTTTAATGAACGATGATGCTAGATCCTGCCTCGGGATGAAGATGAGCTCTTGAAGCCGGCGTTTTTCGGGGAATATCCTCATGAATAAAGCAAAGGGAATTAAAGTACAGTGAAACGAGTGACAGACCTGCAGAAAAGACAGGATTGGAGTAGAAATGCAATGACTTTTAACTTTTCAGGTGTGCAGTACAGATCGGAAATTGCAACTGGAGGCAGCCCGTGGCCAGTTGCTGGTACCAGACTGGACTTATCCTGGCTCCCAAAAATCACGACGGCGTGATTCGAATTGGCTAGAGCTTACACATCCCGATGACAGGTAACAACGCATTTCCAAGCACTGTCATAGCAAATAGCAGGAGAAAAGTACTGACTTCTTGCTGCTCCAAAGGTCCTGTCCACGGAGAGGGTCGGGAACGGCACCGGCCGGAGGGTGAACTGCGGGTGGGGGTATCCGCAGGTGGGGGACGGCAGGATCCCGGGGTACTGGGCACTTTCTAGCGTTGGCACCGGAATGGCACTGACCACAGCTGAAAGGAAAGAAGGAGAGAGAGATTAAATGAGTGCTTTCGGAAAACTCAAGGAAAAAAACCAAGTCCTCTGGTAGGGAACCAGAAACAACCACGTCGCCAAAGCAAAGCACCCAAATGCTCGGTGTAAAAGATGCCTCTGCCCACGGAAGCCACCTCTGTACATAGAAATAAGCCTCTCTGGTACACACTGGATAATTGCAGTCTGCAATCTGTAAAATTAACCACCTTTTTGCCTATGTTCCAGCTATTCAGCCCCATTTCGGGGGGTGCTTTGCATCCCTTGGCAAGTAAGAGAGAAGGGACGGATCAGGCAATTTAAGGGCTCATTTCAGTTGTTAGGCTCCTGCAACTCTTCCATCAGGTCTGCCAGCTTCACACCGATGTCCCTGTCACCCTCGGATGCCCCCGGAGGCACAGGACCCCTGGGTTTACCCACCAGCTGAGGGTGTCCGGGCATCGTTCCGCACTCAGGCATGTCCAAGCCCGTAAAGAACAGGGGTGAGAGGTGCCAGCAAACCAGTAGCTAAAAGTCTGAAGTCGAAGTTGAGTTCTGGAGTTGAATTTAAGGGACACTTCGATTTGAGAACCAGGATCACGGTGTGCTAAATTCAGGCTTTCCTGGGGCTTATCTCCTTTATTTTCAAGTCATCGCTTGAAGAGCGGGTGATAATCAAGCTATTCAAATCATGAGTTCCTTTGTCGATTTTAGGAAAAACTTGGAAGCTCTCACGAAAGTTTTGCCCAGCTAAACAATACGCAGGGATTTTTGGCTCCTTGATGATAAGGTTTGGCTTATCTAGCACCTTTCACACACGAATTGGAAGCAACGCTGTAAACTTTAAGATGGTCACGACAATTCCTTCTAGCTCCTGCTACGTCCGTTACACACAGCGGCGAACTGGGCCACCTGCCCAAGGTCACACAAGAAGCTGCGGCGGTGCCAAGGCTTTATGAAGGTTTGGTTTTTTTAAGCAGACGGCTGTCAGCGAGACAACGCCGCGCTTCCAGAGGTAACGGAGAAGCGCGGAGATGAAGAAAACTCATGCAGAAATGCTGACCTGGGTAAATTGAGCTTCAGAGTTGTCTGGGGTTCAATTCACCTACTCTTCGAAGAGAATTTCTATTCTTCAGGCCTTTCGTTTTGTCTGTGTAAGACATTTTTATTGACAATATTTATAACGTTGCTGCTACAGTGAAAAATATCGCTCTTTATTGAATCCTATTAAAGAACAACTTGGTTTTCAAAGTCCATTCCTTCATTTCTTTTTAGGGTCTAGGCTCCCAGCACTTTTCATTTTTAAAATAAGACAGGATTACTATTCATTGCAGCGCTCTATTGTAGAGAAGCTGGAGAAAAGGTAACATCAAACATTTTCAATAAATCTTCGCAATTTCAAGCAGATATGACAACAAATCTGTTCTGTCAGAGCCTGTCAGCAATGGAATTTGCACTTAATATTGATAGACTGAGACACTGAAAACAGAAATTCCCTGACCAAATCATGGAGCTCCCTGAACGCCGCTCTACATTTAAAATGTACTGTATCCTGTTAAAAGAAGCAGCACCCAAGAACAGCTTACAGAAATGACAAAGTAGGACATTTCGAATGGTATTCCAGCACCCCAGAGGCTGCCAAAGCGACTTGAGTCGACACGTTCATATTTCCCCAGAAAAAAACCCAAAACAAACCAAAAAAGAACCGGTGTGATTTTCTGCAATTTTAGGGCGGGGGCGTGAAGAGGAAAAAAACCTCCCCGCCAAACACAGCGGAAATCTCGCTCCAAACTCATTTACTCCGGCAGCGTTTTGTTTTCCTCTTCCACCAGTGAGGATTACAAACGCAAAGCACGAGAATTACGGGCACAACGCTTGAACGCGATACCTTGCAAGGCCTTTCTCAATTGTTTTTCTCTGTAAATACTCTTTTCGACACAGCGGCCTGGGTATTTGTGACTGCCTGTGTTTCAGTAGCATCGCTAAAACCTTATCAAATTCATCTGGTTTACGCTCCTTCCACTTCAGCAAGCAACGGCGCATTACGGGGTGTATTTGTTCTCAAAGACTGCAAATACTGATTATCGAGATGAACGTGAATACCTCCCGATTCGGTATTTCACAATTAACAGTCTGTGGGTTTTACTTCAGAATTACGACGTTGCTTCTTCAGTCTATTTAATCGCTCGCTGCTGACAATTTCTTTCAGAAATTAATTAAAGCGTCTGATCTGACAAAGCCTCAACCGTCTTTTCTGGGGAAATAAACATACGCAGCGTTAGCTCAGCCTGCCCAAATGCACAAGTAAGACTTTTATAAATCAGAGTTTAATTATTTGCAAACTATCACAGCATGCCGTCGCCGCAGATTAGATTTATACTGTTGAAAATATAAATAAACAGAAAAGGGGACATCGCTTGTCAAAATACATCATTTGACTGAAAAAAATAAATATGTTTAAGAGCACTTTTATCTATAAGCTGTATGAGAACGTTGTCTTGACTTGTATTCAACTAACACTGCTATTTTCCCATGGTAATGACGATTGATTTGGTTCTGATTTTGCTTCCACCATTCAAAGTCTATCCATTTTCTTGGACTTTGCCCTCCTTCCATCCAGGCCAACTCTGGAGAAATCCCACCCCCAAAAAAGGACAAATTGCCCGATTATGAGACTAATGCGGTTATACGATGGGAATATTTCCCAGGTGGAGTCAAGGGCTCTCTCCGCCTCATCCCAGCGGTCCTTCTTCCAGATGATAAAGAGGGTAAAGGCTGAAATGGGGCGATATGTCCAGGCCAAGGCGTGGAGAACTGGAGTTCAACCTCTCCCTTAGCTCCTATGAAGTCATTTCCTGAACAAAGCCACGGTAGGTTATTCCCTCTCCTTTCCTTCATTCACTTCCTTCTATTTTTATTTTTTTTTTAATATATCATTTGTGATGTCCCCCTTCCACAAACCCACAAATAGCCACTTATATTGAAACGGCAGAGCTAGGAAGAAATTTTGCGATGAAATGGATTTCTCTCAGTGCATGTTCATTTTTAACTCAAGGCGATTTACGCAGACGTACCGATTGCGATAGATTTCCGTTCGGATCTATTTTTGCGAGGTCAAAGGTAGAACTTCTAGCTAAAAGCTGAGAGCTACCAAGAGATTGATCACAAGGCTGCTCGGAGGAAAGGTGGAGACCCAAAGCCTCATCCTTGACCGGGAACTTGATCAGGGCCAACCCCTCTCTCGCTTACCCCTTTCCTTCGCTCAGATGTGAAAAAAAGGTCACTTCTGAAATTTTCATCAGTTCTGGAGGGCGGGAGAAGCTATCTAATGCTCTCCTGCCTTCCTGTCTTTCTCGTGTACCTTGCTGCTTTGAAAAAGATTGACTTCACCTATGACATTTGTTCAATGACAACCGCTCTGTAGTCACTAAAATTTAACACCCGGTAAAAATATCTTCTCTCTTCATTTATTTGGCTTCGTAAGAGCCGCTCCATATTAAAAAAGCACACGGTGGCATGGCCAACTACTGTAGACAAAAGAAAATATACAAATCTACCAGAAACTGCAACAATGTCCAGCTGATTATAATTATTGATAATAACAATAACATTGAAATTTACATCTGTGTATTGCAAAGCCTTCTGCTCCGGCAGCTTGAACTCTTACCCCTTTAAATAAAAGTTTTAGTGTAAGGAGACAGAGGGATTTATCCATCACTATCCACCCGCTAAAAATAGAAATGCCGACTCTTTAGGCTTAGCCCGGGCTGACTCTCGCAGAAGCAGGATTTCCGAGTTCGCTCCATAGCTTTTCCACTGCTGCGTTGTGAAGCCCTGGCAAGCTTCCAGGCCTTTCACGTCTTTTCGAGACGACGACAACAACATGGCTAACGCTGTTTAACCTGAGCGAGGCCTAACCAGACGACATCTGAAAGATCGTAGGAGATCTTCAGATGCGTGAGCCCGGCCTTTGGGGGCCGGGGGAAGGTCCCGGTACTCACGAGGGTTGCTTGGTTGCGAATCCATGGGGATCATGAGCTTGGCCCGGGTGGCTCGGCGGGCGGCGAGCGAGCGCTCCAACGTGGACATGCTGCTTCCAACATCTTCTGTCTCGGGACCTAGAGAAAACCACCACAACGGCTTAGTGGGAAATGCTGGAAATGAATGTTTCTCTTCACCTTATGTCTAGCAGGAAGATCAATGGGTTTATTTTAGAATTCAGTTATTCTAACCCATCATTAAATATCACCACCTGCAAAGAGCTGCACAGACTATTTTGGCTGCCTTTTCTGAATAAAATTATTGTTTGCGGGTTTTTTTTGGGTAAGAGAATCAAGAGAACACGTCCGCTTTTTCTTTGTCTCGGAAACTATCCTGAAAAATCCCCATCCACTTCATTACAATGTGAAGTTTTTCTTGTAACTTCCCTATTATAAACTCATTTAAAAATTAAAATATTAAGACCAAAGGAAGGCTGCGTAAATTCGGGTACCTACAAAACCCGGCAGCCAAGAACTGCTCTTTGAAACACATCTGAAGGACGAAAATGACCTTCCTTGTGAGATGCCACCAAGTCTTGTGTCCTGATTGCCCAGATTACGGACCGGGTAATTCACGGCGGCTCTTCCAGCCCGCGCAGCTTGTTTTTCCCACAGCACCCATGGCAAGTTCAGGATGTGCCTGGGTCTTCCCGTTATCTGGTCCTGGATCGCAACTAGCCCATCTCCCGAGATCAGAGAGCTGAGACAGGCTGCCTGATGCCCAATCCAACCCAAAACTGTCTCAGCAGCTACAGAAATCAGACTCCCTGTTTATGTATTTCAATGCAGATGCTCTGATTTAGTCACATTTGCATAGGAGATTTGAAGTATTCAAAGATTCCAGAGAATACACTTGTCAGAAAGAAAGCGTGGTTGAAACGGGATGTTCAGTAATTTGCAAGGAAATGAAAGCAATATTCCTCTCTTCATACCTTGTCTCACATGAACCTTGCATTTATGTTACTTTCGCTGTTTTAATAAACCGTGGATGAAATCAGTTTAATCCTGTCATACAGGTAAGCTTCATACCCACTCAGACTATTCGTCTCTGACGTACCCAAGTAAATACATATTCCTTACAAAAAGAAAAAAAACCCGATTTGCATAGAAAGACTACGTATTTTTCGAACCACTCTGGCTGAATTGCAGGACTGAAACGCCAAGCCTTCTGTCGATGGCCATTCAAAGCCCTAATTGCTAGTGAAAAGCCAGGGCCAGTATTACTGAACTGCGTAGGACCGAACGGGAAGAAACATAAAGGCATTTATTTACGGCCCAAGGCGTTTACACATAAACCATCCAGCCCAGCCTTTGTCATTAACTTGCTCATATGCTGGGATGACTTCCACGCACTCGATTGCAAGCCGACAAGCAATCGATGGAGCTCTCCTATTGATCCTTCTGGGCTCTTCTGATCGTCAGCCGCAGCTCTTTAGGCAGAGGGAATCTTCTGGCTACGTTTTCCCAGTGTCTTAATATAATGAGGATCTTTGTCTTAAAAACAATAGGAAACATCGTCACCATTATCTTCCTGAATAGCAAACTATCGGCCCAAAACACAAAGTCAGAAAAAGAAAATGAGATCCATTTAGAAATTTGAAAACTGCTCCTTTTTAACGTTTTTGGGTTTTTTTGTTTTTTTTTTTTTTTTTTTTCCTTGCAAGAACAGAAAAGAGATAAAAACATCAGAAGCATCTGAAAAAGTCACCTTCGTTATTTACAGCCCCAACCAACATGCTGGAATTATTTCACTCCGTTCCCAAGACAAAAATGTTTATGTTCTCCAATTCTGTGCTGTGTTTTGTCCCCCGTCGCTCCCTGTACGCGCCACCTGCCTCTCCCAAGACTTTCTACTGTTACGGTGGAAAAAAATGTTATCAGCTAAAGTGCAACCTGTGATGGGCTGCGTGCGCTAAGGTTAAAAAAAGGAGGAGGAAACATCACTGAAACCGCATTTTTCTTACAGAATTTCTCTCCTCCTAAGTTTTCTCAGCCTCCCTGGCCCAAATTCTACTCCTGGTGATGCTGCTGACCTTCTTCCTAATCATGTTCTCCCTCTACTCCATTTGGTTTTTTCCCCACTTACTTCTCCATGTCCCCTTTTCCCTCTCTTCCTTAGCACGGTGCGCAAATCTAATAACATTTGACTGACAGTTGAATTCCTGAACTTAAAAAATTAGAATGGCATAAAAATGAAAAATGATGGGTTTTCCTTTAGTGTGGAACCACCGCAAAACATCTCTCCAAGGAACATCTCTCCCAGCACCCACGGCAGAGCTGTCAACTCTTCCAATCTCCTCCTGGATCTGGTCTCAGTTAGAGACTCCTTGTGCTGGGCTAAGGTCACTAACCACCAGTATCAAATGAATTTAAAGAAAATGTATATGCTGGTCATGGAGAAAAAAGGCCCAGGGGGGCTGGACTAGATGACCTCTAAAGGTCCCTTTCAACCCAAACCATTCTATGACTCTACGGCTCTAATGTCGCAAAATCTCCAGGTGAAACCCAGCCAGTTTGTGTCTCTCCTGCCCTGGGAGCCCCTCACCGGGCTGTGGGGTGCTCTTGCTGCCCAGCTGCGTTTCCGACTGGCTGTGGCTGACGGGGGTGATGTCCTGGCAGCTCTGCATGGGGGAGTCCCTTCCCACGGGGTCCGAGCCCGTTGGCTTCTCGATGTTCTTCATTTCCATCTCCTCGTGGTGTATCCACAGATCCGGGGGTCTCAGGTCCTTCTGGCTGCCCTTCCTTTTGCCAGCGCTGTGGGTTGCACGTTTCCTGCAGCAAAGAAAGATCAAAACTATCACCTAAGAAGGTTTTTCCCCTTTATAAGACCAAGAGGTGGTGTCTCCTCATTGATGTCTCTCTAAGGAACCCCTTGGTTGTGTCCTCTAAGGGACGGTGGTTATCTTGGTGTGACCCTATGCTTCATGGAGTTTGGTCCAGGGGATGGACCCGGGGCTCAGCAGGGTGGGTCATTTTTTGCACCAATTAATGTAGAAACCAGGGAAAACCACTCTTCCTGGAAGAGAAGGGGAGTGACCAGTTTCATGTTGGGAAGAGCAGCGCTTGGGGAATGTCTGCATCTACAAACAGCGAAGGAAAACCGCTGAGCCCACTTCTGCCGAGTTACGCGCATCTTATACCTTCCATAACCGTGTGCCGCACGCGATGTATTTCTTTACCCACCAAAGCAGTATTTTTAGTACGGAAAAGCCCAAAAATCCAGAGTAGCATCTCCCAGAGCAACATTAACTCTCCTCTCTTTAGGCATCGGTATTAACGATGTCTCTCACGTCAGCGGGGAGCCACGAGGGGATGGCCCTGCTCCGCTGCTCTCGGATTTCCGCCTCCCCTCCACTACGCAGGCTATTTGTAACAAAATTCGCACGGTTTTCTATTCTAAAGAAAAGACAGGCTCCTTAAATATGGAGCACAACGGCTGATTTACAGCTGAAGGGAAAGTCTTATCAGGAACCCACCAATTTAAATAACTCTGAAAAAGGAGTGCTCCTGGCTTACTGTTTTGCTCAATAATCCAAAAGTACTCTTTACCCCTTGATTTTTCCTTTATACATCTCAAAATACTTTGTGAAAGGAAAGGAATATTACAATGTCCCAAGTGGAAAAGCAGAAATAACTTGCGATACACAAAAGGTGCAGGAGAATGTCTTCAAATTCATGTGCACTTTTAGGTAACAAACATAAGAAAACCTTGATTTCCAGGGGCTCTAAGTGCTCTCGGCTACTCATTACCCGGGTCATACGCCCACCCCAAAACACAGCGGTGCATCTCCTGAAGGGAAGGTTTTTTCCCCTGAATCCATGGAAAGCAATGGAAAACCTCTCTCTGGCATCCCCAGGACTCGCACCGCGGGTAGCACTGGTGGAGGTGTGCTCAGAGAGCCGCCCTCCAGGCAGCACCGCGGAAGGTGGCATGGCGTTGTTTTCCCAGAAAAAAAACCCCAACCTTGAGGAAATTTGAAACTTTAAGAAACTCCAACGGTCGGAATCGATTCCTGTTCTCTGCTAAATTTTCTCCGTCTGGTCTAGAAAGCGAGAGACGCGTGTTACGGTTACGCGCGTCACCAACCTTTTTGCTTTCAAGAGAAGGAACAAACACATCCTGTAATTGAAAATGTCACCCAGGGCACAGCCCCGTCTCACCCCCCGGAGCTGATGGCCACGACATTTCATTCCGGCAGAAATATCCCGGGCCTCAAACTGCCACCCTTGCAGGAAGAAATTGTTTTAGGTCCTTCGACTGGTCGATAGCCCAAAAAGCTCTTCGAGGGTCAAAATATTAATTTTAAAAAGTCATCTGGAAGGCGAGCGGCAGAGGCGAGGCTGGGGTCGTTCAGAGATTTATTTTATAGCGCCTAATAAATACGACTGTTGGGCTCTGGTCATAATTATTTCCTACTTTTAGCCCATTATTTTCTAATTGCCAAACCTTAACTATTGAAAATGACGGTATTTCAAAGAACAGGGCAAAGGCACTGCACTTTGCCCCTATGGAATAAAGACAGTCCTTTAATACCTTCTTGCACAGACCCTACTGCCATCCTGATTAACACCCACAAGAATAATTATGAGCCCTTTCATTCAACCTTAATGTACGAAGTTAAAAAGTAAAGTTGTTCTTTCTGTCTCGTTCCAAAAAAGGCCATAATTTTGATTCTAAACAAGGAATGACTTTCTTCACTTCGGGATACAGCATCTTTTTTTTGTCACTTTCAATTGAAAATAATTCATTCCCCCGGGCCCGAGCCAGGCAAGAGAAATTTTAGCCCCAAAGTAATTTTATACACAGCTGTAAATAGGGGGCTATAATGAATGTGTCATTCCAACCGTAACTACAAAACCGCTCCAGCAATGATATCATTTAAAAAAATACATGCAATGATCTTGCCTGGTTTGCATTGGGTTTTTTCTCCCAAATTATTGATGCCCTGACAGCCTGGGAGTAGCAAATGGAATCAGAGCCAGGAGTGCACATGAAAAGGTCATCAATAACAAATGAAAATAAATTCTCCCCTGGAATGTTTTGTTCATGCGATGCTAAAGTTGCGGTTCGGCTCCTGAAAATGCATCTACCTTTAATTTCGGGGGGAAAGCGGGATCTTCGGTGCACTAGAAAAGCACATTCTATCTACAGAAGTTAATCATAAAAGCTACGCCATCAGTTTCAAACCTCCGCTGTAGCAATGGAAACCGATGCTTCGGAAATTCCCGTCGAGATTTACAGCGGGATTCAAATGTAGTCCATTACCCAGTTTACAAGCGGACCCAGGGACTGGGAAGGGAAGGAGTTTGGAATTGAAAAACTGATCTCAGACGGTGGCGTTTCTGTTGTTGTTCGATTATTTTACAACACGGAACGCATCCAGCTTGCATACCGTAATGGTATTTTGGGGTTTTTTTTTCCTAAGGATGGATATAAAACCAGAGTTCAGCTCTGCCCTTAAAATATATATTATGGGCATGCAATCTTGAACAACAACAGCAGAACTTAAGCTGTACTTTCAAAAGAAATAAACTCTCTGGAGAGGAAAACCCTTTCTTGTTGTCTTGTTTCTCGAGTTCCCAGCCCGGGCAGTGGCTCCAGCCATTACACATCCTACATCGGATAATTTCTCAAATACTCCGGAGTGAGATCGCTCCTCATTGCCTTCATTTTACAGTTACAATACCCCAAAGAAAACACTTAAGGTTATAACAAGTCAGCCTAGTTTATTTCTTTTTAACAACAGCTGAAGGCGTCTCTATCTGAAGAGCTCAGAAATAAAGCGTTTTCTTGGGCAAAATGGGATTTTGCTCATAAAAAGAAGCATGGGTAACCTCGTCCTGGTGCGACGCTTTTTCTCATGGAGCAGTTTTGGAGGCAGGACACAGAAGCAACGGTCCCCGTAAGCCGTAGCCACCTCCCGCTCGAACCCTGAGCCTCCCGCACTGCTCTTCAGAAAGCCCTTTGAAGACAGTCAACAATAAATACTTCACCTTAATTAGCCTTCTGATGCATGAGTTAATATTTTCTATTCTTTGCTCTTTACTCCTAACCTGGCAAAAATGTGCACTTTGCCTTTTGGGCTGTATTAAAGGAAATTCAACTGGTACAGAGATCCCGTACAAAAAAAAAAAAAAAGAAGAATATAAACCAATTCTTTCTTCAGCAAATCTCTCCCGATGTTTACAGATGAAAAATTATTTCACTTTGGCCTCTCTATTCCCCGCCAGCCACACTGAAAAGCTGAAACCAGTGCCTGTCTCTCCTACCACCTCATGGTCCTCTTCCTCGTGGTGAGCTCCAGCCTCCCACCACCGTGCAAGAGATGGGGCAGAGGCCACCACTAACGAGCTACACCAGCACGGAAGACCCCAGGAGCATCTCCAGGGAACACAGCAATGACCTTCACAGGCTCTTTAGCAGCTGCCAACTCATTCCTCGTTAGTTTGGGATAGACTGATACTCAGTCTAGCGAAAGGTAGACCCCAAACACCCCAGGGCAGGGGGTTGGAACTACATGGTCTTTAAGGTCCCTTCCAACTCAACCATTCTAAGACTCAACGATTATGCTTTTGGCTCACCAGAGCCTTCACAAATGTGTGCTGACACACTCCTATTACTTCTAACAGGACTTAAACTTAGTTTCAGCTTATTTTTTGTGGTCCATTTTCGCACCACTCCTCCGCCCAGCACACCCATCGGTTGGGCAACTTGTTCAAGACCACGCTTTGAGCAACCTGGTCTAGTGGGAGGTGTCCCTGCCCCTCGGGTTGGAACCAGATGGTCTTTAAGCTCCCTTCCAACCCAAACCATTCTAGGATTCTGTGATTCATATGCACATTCAGTGCATAAATACGCATTATTTACCTACAGCTCAGACCAGCTGTCCACCCCAACCTTTTCCCCTGCAGTAGTCATCGCCTCGTGTTACCAGTCCATAGGCTGATCGTTCTGCCACGTTACAAATTTTTGTAATACCCTGAAACCTTAAAAGAATTCCTGGCAGAAGCAGGTCCTGCAGTTGGGGTGTACGCTGCACAAAGTGGTATTTTTCCCTTACTTTAAGATTCAACTGGGTTTCATCTTCTCCAAGCTTAACTCTGAACTGACCCTGCGCTGAAGGACGGAGCTGCCGGGTGGCCCCATCGTCCATCCTCTGCGGTACCACACCAGAGGACACCGCCAGCGCAGGGCAGCGAGCAGCTCGTGCTCAGGAAGATGTAATTACGGTGAGGGCATGAATCTCAATTGCTGCAGGAGCCATACGTTCCCCTCATGCACAACTGGGTGAGTTATTGCACCTGAATCTTTTACTCACATTTTTCTCCCCTATTTTTTTTACTGGCGTCCCCTTGTCACAGGCTTTGTATGGCCGATATTTCATTCTTCCCTAGATGGCTCAGACAGAAAATACCTACTAAGCCACCTGGGTCAGTACCAGGTTGTTCTGTATAATATGCTTTATTGTGCTTTGTTCAGCCAAGTTTTAATTAACTTAAGAAATATGACTTTCCGCCTCTGAAGGCTTACAGGAGATTATTCCATCACCTGCAAGTTTTTGCTCCGGGGAAGGACACATGCATTATCCAACGAGACTTGGCCTTTACCCTTACTGCAGTCCTTCTGTTCAGCAGTTCATCCCTGGATTTTAAACCAAGAACCAGCTGCCAATAAAAGCCTGAATCTAAACTCTCTGTGTCACAGCGTGCATCTCTCCAGGCAGGTCAGAAACAAAATCATTCCCACCACCAACCTCTTGTTTTGAGGAAATTTAGGCTCTTTCCTGCTGTGCTAAATTTAAGATCCGTCGTTTAGTTTTCATTGCCCTATTTTTTCCCCACTTTCAGTGGGGAAGCGGTTCGTTTGGGGCAACTTGGGTGAGATTCACCCACCCATAGTAGAGACATTTAGAACTTAAAACAGCGAATCCAAATCCACCAGCTTCACATTTTTTTCATCACTGGAGACCAATAAGCATCTTCAGACGGTAAATCTTCCCATGCCTTAGGATAAGATGAACAATTCTTTGAACGTTCCTGTTCCTCCCCAGGGGCTAGAGAGGAAGTCGAGGCTGATTAATTCAAACTTGGGATATTTAAGTTTTAGACACCTAATTGTGGACAGATGAATCTGTTTGTTTCTCTCCCTTGTAAATCCCCTTTCCCTGCTAGAAACTCAAGAGAGATTTAGCCACGATTCACTGGACTCTATTCAACAGAAGAATTTCCATTGCCTTCGCACGATGGCCTGATTTTCAGGTGGTAGGACTCACAATAGAAGCAGATTTTCAAATCAGTTCATCATTCAACTACCCCAGCGCTCCTGAAAGCACGGGCCCTTATTTTTCTGCCTAAATGAGAGCTTTCTTTTTGAAAAAAATCTACCCTCAAATACCCATCTGTAGAGAAAGCGCTTCCCCTGGCAAAACACTCCACATCTGCTCGTGCCCCACCAGCCCAAAGCTGATCTCAGCAAATTTGGGAGCTCTTCGGTCCCCTGACCATCCCTGCTCTCATCGTCCCACCCTTTCTTAAGCATTAGTGCAAATCACTGCAATAATGTCTTGCTCTTCTATGCACTTTTCTTTTATGTTTATGCTTTGCACTAACAAAAATTTCTCGTTAGTGTGGGCAAACTATGATTAAACTTCACTTTCTCATGTCCTCGTACTCCTAACAGTATAATAATGCCATGAGTTAATAGTAAAATAATAAATAGTCTAGTAATTGTCAATGCATTAAGTGCATCAAACCCGTCTCTGTTTCAAACCCATCATCTCCACACAGAATCACAGAATGGTTTGGGTTGGAAGGCACCTTAAAGATCCTCTAGTTCCAACCCCCTGCCCTGGGCAGGGACACCTCCCACTGGATCAGGTTGCTCAGAGCCCCGTCCAGCCTGGCCTTAAAAACTTCCAGGGATGGGGCTTCCACCACCTCTCTGGGCAACCTGGTCCAGTGTCTCACCACCCTCAGGGTGAAGAACTTCTCAGAAAGACTGAAAAAACCTTTGTGCTTTACGCTACTGCCCTTTTATAGCATTTCAGAAGATGCCTGAAGATTTTTCTCCTCGTAATTTTCTATAGACTGGGTGGGTTGGTTTTTTTTCCGAGTAGACGAGAATTACCTGGAGAAAGAGCTGTTGATGCTTTTTACCGGAAGACTTTTGGAGGCGGACTGTCTGGAGAAGATAACGCCCTCCCCAGGGTTAGCAAGTGAGCAGGACCCTGTGTTTCTCAACTGTGCAAAGTCAGAAAGTCCAACAGCATCACGAGGCACAGAAAAGACTTTTTTTTTTTTTCTCTCCACTAAATCGATGGAATTGATTCTTTCCTGTGTGTGAATTATACTTGGGAATATAAACAACAGCGAGCTGTGCACGGCAGGCTTATTTTTTCGAGGCTCACCATGCCAGGGGTACTTATTCTCCACGGTTTACCCTGCAGCCTGGGGGACTGGGGACGTTCTCCACTCACCGGCAATGAGTGACACCTCCAAAACCAAAAGATTGAGCCCCAAAATGCCTTTCAGTCCCAGACCCCACATTTCTCCACTACGACCGTTATACTGCTCGTTTTTGAGGCTGAAAATCACTGCTTTTTCCTCCCACCCCACGATTCCAGAACGTACTTCCTCTGCTGGGCCGAGGAGCGCCTGGTGCAGATGACGGCCACCACCGCCACCACCACCACGGTGATGACGCCCACGGTGACGACGATGATGACAAGGAGGTTGCTGTTCTTCTGGGGCGTGACGCTGCCGTGGGGAGGGTGCATCTGCCCGATGGGAGGCTCTGAAAGGAGACAGACAACGAGGGGCTGGTCAGGGCTGGATTCGCTCCCCTCCCTTTTTAGCAGTCACCCATAAAATAAACCACATCAAGGTGGCATGAATTCCTCCAAAAAAAGCAGACAGAGGGTGCCATAAAGAGCTGAAATGTATGTCTCGCTGCACGTCAGCGGCACAGCAAAATATTTAAGCGGTAACGACTCTGCACTCTCTGGGTGTTAACAACCCGATGTTGGGAGTCAATAACTCTGGGCTCGTTTTTGCTATTATCAGCTGAAAATGGAAATACAGAGACTATGGATTTTCTCTTTAGGGCCCGTATAGTCTTTCTCGAGACTTGCAGCAGCAAGACAGGGACTGAAAATAGCATCATTTCTCCTGTCAAGTCCCGGTCAAGCTGACTTCAAGTCCCAGTCCCTTACTTTTGACTTTTTTTTTTCCCCCCGTTCCATTGGGAATAGCACGTTATATTTTTATTACCTTGTTGGATAATGCCCAATGCAGCACTGGGCCATACGTTACAGCCACCAGCGCGCAATCCTTCTGCTCTAGCTGCTCAGGCAATCTTACAGGCGTCTCATAAAATCACAACCCCCAAAATATCTTTCCGCTTAAGCCTGGAGAAAAACTAACTCTTCGGAGCAATGGGATGCGAAGGGAAGAGCTGTGCTATGGCACAACCGAGATTTCACAACAAAACGTAAAGAGTTCTCACATCGTCCCCACCACCTCCCATGTATAAACTAATCAATACTTGTCTGGCATCTCATTTTGCCTTTCCTGCAACTGGATGCAAAAGTAAAAAGGAAAAATCTAAGTAAAAAGGAGAAATCTTTCCAAATAATAGTTTTAGTTGGCCATAGATGTAATTTAATTGTAATAGTCTGCCTTGATTCTCTGCCCTCATATCCTTTCTTTACTTAACTAATTACGCTATTTAAATAATTCGCCCTTTTCTCATAGCTTTTTTCCAGGCAGCTGAACAAGACAAGCAGCTGCGAGTCCCGTCCTTTCGGAATGACAACGGTCTAGTACAGAAATCCCAAAGATTTTGGGGTTTGGTTTCTTTTTCATTTCCACGCTGAGTAAAAGGCATTGAGGGAATGTACCACAAAATACAGCGGTGATCACAAAAAACGGAAAGTTTTCACTCCCTACCCTTTCTCGCCGTCCCTGGAAGCTCTCTTTATTTCTCAAAAGTCAGTTTTCCTACAATTATGATGAATTACCACGAAGAGGAGGAGGAAAGCCTAAACCACACAACAGTGGTGTGTTGGCTGCGGCAAAGCAGGGCAGAAAAGGTAGCAGAATTTTGTATTCCCTCCTGGTCTTGGCTGAGGAAAATAATCAGCGGGAGTTAATCAGCTATGTGCCTTGTAATTATTTTGTACTTTCAAACCTCGCTTGAGACCGCATTTAAGGGAATCTTGTCTGTTGTTTCATTCAATAACGTGAGACGACAATGCTTCATTAGGTAACGGAGACGGGGTCTGCAATAAGAAGTTATTGATGGTGCATCTACACCCCAGCTGGCACTCATTAGGTTCCATTAATTTTTGTTAATCCACGGGGTTTCCTCTCATTTCTTCCTATTTTAGGGCAGGATTAATTAATTTTTTAAAAAAATGGTATTTTCTGCAGAAAGCTAAAATTGAAATATAATAACGTAAAGTGCCTTCTGAACTTCTTTTGAAGCTGTTATTTTGTTAGAGGCATTCCCATGGCCTGAGACAGATCTACAACACCTCTTGAGATGGGACATACTTTTGGGAGTACTCCATCAGCTGGAAACCTGATGGGTAGTTTGGGGATCAGCTTTAAGAAAGCCAAAACAGAATACGTGCTGTCCTGACCCTATCTTTGGTTAACATTTTTGGTCAAAACTACCATCCGGTTTACAGCAGGTATTTTGCACGGGGATGAGATTTTCAACAGCCGAGAGAACTCGTCCCTGTAAAACAGCAAGTGTGCGACCGGTGGGCACGCTGGGTGGCCTCCAAGCCAGGAGAGGGAGGAACGAGAGAGCAATAAAGAGAAGAAAAGTAGGAGGTTATCACCAAAAGTGCACTTTAATTATGGAGGGTGACTGGAGGGAGCCTGTACTTACCGTTCAGACTGCTCCTGTCTATCAGGTTGGTGTCCACCGGCCAGTAGGAACCATCCCCGTGACGACCTGTTGGCATTAAAAAAAATGCATCAGACACGACGTGACAGGTAAACCAGCACAGCCACGTTTGTTGCTTGAGACGGCGCCTGCCTGACAACGTTTAAACCATTAAACAGCGCAGGAAAAGTCATCCCATATGTGCTGGGGAAAAGCTGTCATCAAAGCAGGCTTTGGAATCAAGCTGAATTTCAGCCCTTTGAGCAGCTTGCCTTGTTCTGTTGGGTTGTTTCCCGTCCCCCCTCCTCCAGATGTGCTCGTTAGAGTGACAAACTAAGGTGCGATGGCAGCATCCATCTGTGTCCCCTCCATGGGTGACGGGGAAGAATTCAGACAGCTGCTTTTGCACACAAAAGGCTGGAATTGCGGCAAAGGAATGGTGCTGTACGGAAAATTGCAGGCACGTCCTCCACCTGCCTGGTGGCTTTCCACCACAATTAAGCGAGCTTTCTTTCATTTGTTTTACCGCTTGTGGGAACACAGTTGGGGAAATACAACTCCACAACCGCTTGTGTTTTTTTTTTTTCCCCCAAAAGCGTCCTTTCTAAGCCTGACATCAAAAATAAAAGAAAGAAAAAAGAAGGGATACGATTATTATTCCAATAATATTTTGGCTGTTGAGGCAACATCCGCACTCCAAATTAATATGGCAAAATTTGAGGTGTTCGTCTTTTCCTCGGCTTTATTTTTTCTTATTTATCAGCTTCAGGATAAATAGCTGCGTTGGCATGGCCATGTTCCTGCCAAGTGCATCTTTGCTTCCTCATGTCCGACAGAAGGAGAACCACAAAGGCTGGTAAGGTCCTACCAAGCTTCTCCTCATCTCTACTGATACGGGATTGAGTAGTCGAAGTCCCCAGGAGAAGTGGTTTGGGGTAAAAGCCGCTTTTCTGGCAAAGACCAAGCTCATGCCAACAGCCTGCGCTTGGTATGGGCATACTACCCCCAACGTGGCCATCTCATTCCTCCAAAGCTAATTACTTTTTTCATTTTAGCCAAATGAGCCTTCCCAGGTGGCACGGTCTCAGCTGATCTCCCACATCTGAGAGGCTGCCAGAGCATCACATCGACACCGATGCCGTAAGACCCTGGGGCACTCTATTTTTTGGCTCTGCCATCCCTTAGGTCAGACAAATAGAACCTGAAGGTGGGTTTTGGCTGGTGAAGGGATTCCGCAGAACAACTGCAAACTTGGTCCAGGGCACGGAATTCCCAGGGCTTATTCCAGCTAACTCCTACATCAACCAACCACCACCTACATCAGATCTTTTGGCAGATTAAGCAAAAAAACCCCATTTTAACTTTCCTGCACTGTTAAAACAACTGCCATATTCCTCTCCAGAGGTACTTGTGTTTCTGTGGATTGCGAAGAGATTCACGTGCGTAACTTTGTCTACCAATTTGCAAAGTATTTGGTGATGAATGGCCCTAAATAAATGGCAGATGATTATCATCAGAAGAGACTTCAACGTAATCATCTTTTCAATCAGCGTAATTGCACAGCTACAACAACACGATACCAAGAAAGCAAGGTTGCAAAATGTTTAGCTGTAAAAGCAGACAAAATAGAGATAAACGGAAGGCATATCGTAATTCTGTTTACCAAGATGACACTCTAAACCGTGACATTCCAACTGTGACTATGTTGTGACCCCGGCGCTATATTGTGCTTAGGAAACTGGGTATCTCCATGGGAGATTGCTAAAAGTTACTATTTTTTTACGTTTAGCCCACACTGAAAACATCTTAGCATGAGTCTAACAGACTGGAAAACTTAAGTCAGGATATCAAAGACTTAAAAAACCTAACGCTGCAGGCCCGACTCTGAAGTTTAGTACCTTCTTAATTAACGTAACAGCACTTTTCAAGGCATTATACATGACATTTTCATTATAAAAATACGCGTGCAAACAGCTGCCCGTTTCATTTCTGGCTCTAATACGGTGACTGGCACCCGGAGATGGCACTTCTTCGGGATGGCTGCAACGCGGAGGCAGCCAGGTGGCAACCAGAGGAAGGTCTGGGCTACACCGTCCACGTCGGGTGCTTCTTGGGCTAGAAACACTTGGAAGTTTTAAAACCATCCCAATGCAGCAGAGTCTTCCAGCTTTACTCATTGAGGGTAGCTTTCAAAAAGTCGTCTAATCAGAAGCAATTTCACTGCGAAGAGACGGGAAGGCAAATAACTCTTAACAAACGGTCTTCCAACAGTTCGTCAAGATGGAATTTACGGTACTTCGGCTCTGTTCTGCCGTTAAGACGTACAAACATTATTCAATATTTGGATAAACACGGAAATTTAAGCACTTAGGAGACAGGAGGTAAATCTCTGATGCACTGGAAGGTTTTATATGTTCAAGGGTAGGTAGGGCTTTAACCCCTACGGATTATCCATGCCCTGTTCTAAGCCAACACACCTCCACAAACCATTTCTATCCCTAGGCTTTTTAAGTCCATCTGGAGGTAGTTGTCTCAACTACGTGTCAGCATCGCAGGAAACGCAACCGATGTGCAGGAATAACCCATTTGCTTTAAATTTCAAGCATTCCTTGCCTTCTTTCCTTTTTGTGGACCTTCAGAAAGAGTTCCTACACCTGCCTGGTAAACACGGCCAGATGACAAGAGTTTAAAAGGCTTTTTTTTTTCTTTTCCCCCAGAAGGGGTTATTCTGATAAATGGGATATTTCTTATTTCTTTTCTCTAGCGAAGAGAGTCACAGACCACTGCCTTATTTGTTTAGGAAGCAGCTCTTTGAAAAAGATCTGAACTGCTCATCCTTTCACTCCTGCTACGCTCAGAGTTTGCAAAATAGCTTCAGAACCCAAAGCCCGGAGCCATCAAAAGCTTTAATAGGAAAAAAAAAAACAGGCAAACTCGATGCCTTCTGCCGTCACAATATGAGACAACTGTTTTGGGGCAGGTATCGGGCCGGGGATGGACCGGCAGCCGTTTTCAAGCATGAAGGCATAGGCAGAAAAAGGGAGCGCAGGAAGGTTTCAAATGGGCAAACAGCAACACGCCTGCAATGATCCAACACGGCAAAGGTCGAACGGCTGAAAGCCGAATTCCAGGCGTGACCGGACTGCGTGTCAAACCCTCTTGACGGCAGCGGTGTGCTGTTAACACGCGAGATGCAGAGCACCGAGGTGTAAACCAGCAAGCGTGCGGTCAAGCACCCAGAGTTCATCCCTTCTTCAGGAGATGCAAAATCCCCCGGCATCACTTGGAGACCCTTCCACCTGCCTCCGGACTGGATGCAAAACAATGCAGACCAGTGTTTTCCTTGGGATTCGGAAATAAATGCCGTGGATGTCTGTCTCAGATGATCTTCCCCATAGGCTTTTCGTGGGTACGGTCACTGGCCCTGCTCCGGGCATGGGGAAGAGGGGACCTCCCAACGGCCTCATCGCGGCAGTAAAAATTAAATCTGAACTTATAAATATCCAGTTTATGGTTTAAAAAGAGTAATGTCATATAAAAAACACGATCATACCTGTATTCCATATGTAACCGTTTTCCACAGCGATACATGAATTTATCTAGGTTACGTGACCCATTTCACGGGAGGTATGTTTTCAGAAAACAATTGAACACTAAAACGTACTGAAATTTCCTAAGATAAGGAGAAACACTGGTTCAAAATTGTGTATGTTTCCTTTTATCAAAATTTACAGGGAATGTTATAAAACATTTGTAGTCCGAAGGCAGAAATTGGCTTTTTTTGCTCTTGCAGAGATCTAATTCCGATGGCAACACGTAACTGTTGACAAGTCCTGTATTGACAAAATACGGGCTAAAGAATTTGTTTTATCGAATGGAAACTGGGGCAAGATAAGCCACAAAGAATTAATCTCTTCTTTGCCCAATTTGCCTCTATATATTTTGGGTGAAAATCATAAACGGAGTTTTTTTAGACTCCAGGAAGCCTCTACTACAGCTCAGGCCCACGCAGCTGGCCTTGTCCCACGTACATAAGCTTTGTGACAAAAATTCTCTCTTGGGCGTCTGAAACTGTGATTTTATTCTTACTTTTTTACATTACTGTTTTTACGACCTCTGCACATGCCCTGCTCTACCAGTTGCATATATGCAATATAAAAATGTAAAAGGAAGCCGACACATTTACGGGCTTGGCGCCCACTTCAGGTTTAAGGGTTCTCTTGGGAAATACGTGATTTGATTCTCTAGATGCCGATGCTCCTCCTCCTTTTGCCCTTCGGATAACAGTGTTTGCACCCTGGGAGCGTTATTTGCGTTTCAGCAACAGGATTTCTCATTCTCTGTCAGACAGTTGTTGACTAAAGCTGGGATGGGATGGGATGGGCTCTACTCTCTCCATCGCTCGTGGGCAAGACTGAAATAATGGAGAGGAGGCATCTCCTGCCTCCTTCCTCTTCTCCACCCTTCTTGCAGTGGCTGGTCTCTGCTCTCCCAAGGAGTTCATACAACAGGGAGCACAGCCGACCAAGAAATTTTTGAGGTTCTCCCCAAACTCTCCTCTCCTTCCCATCTCCTTTTTTGCACCAAGGATGGCAGCAGTTGTACGGTCCTTCTAGCTGACCCCACATCTGGGATCTTCAAAGCTCCATCTCCTCATGTCCTGTAACCTCGGTGTCTCTGCCCAAATGCCCTCGCGTGTCCCACACCCTCCAACAGTGCTTTTCTACCACGTAAATGAATTTTGCTTCCTGAACTCAGGAACCACGAGCCGGCCTTAGAGACAGATGACCTACCAGAGTTAATTCATGTCACTCAATAAGAATTGCATTTGCGGCGGAGATGGCCCTAAAGGCCTTGTCCAAAGCACAGAGTAATTTAAAAGGCTCCCACTGACTTCAGCAGACGTTGGTTCAGGACGATTAAAGAATTAGCTTTGATGATTTCTAAGGCAAATGAGCTTGCAGAAACTTTGACTTTGTTTGTCTTAATGTGCTCGGAGTACAGTTACGGTGAGACCTGGGCCCATGGGCTTGTCTTTAACAGAGTTGCCTAAAGATCAAGTAAATGCAAGTGAAGACCTTGGACTTCATCTTATTAGAATTCATCCTTGAGGTCACGTACAAATGGAAACTCAATTCAGGTATCAACAAGCCTACGGAAGGTAGAACAAAAGGCTGAGAATTTCTCCTCCTTATATACGACAGAACGCAAATGCCGTGTATTTCCACCAGCCAGGCAAAAGACAGTATTTATCTACTAGGAGGGACTGTCTTTAACTCATGCTGTCTGCTGAGGACACACTAACCTCATTTCAATTTAGTAAGTTATTTGACTCAAAGCAAACCAGAAAACCCCACCATCCCCGAATCTGCCGGGAACTCACAGGCTACGGCTGTGATGGCAACACCCGGTCACCACCCCGGGGATACGCGTCAGCCAGACATCCCGCTCCACGTAGTTACACCAGACTGGCTGAAATCTTTCCCGATTTAAAGTCTATGTGGAATATTGTTCACTACATCAGTTGCAAACACTCTTCGGGCTGCGCAAGAACAATGAATTATTCTGGGGAGAGTTTTCCCGTAGCAAGGAAAACCCTAGCAAGGGGCACAGCGTTCCCACAGGAACACGATGCACAAAACGACCCAGAACTCTGTTTTTCCGTGGCATTTTGAGGTCCGTTAACCAGCACCACTGTACGGCCCCACAACCATATTGTTAGGCTGAAAAAAAGAGACATACAGAGTGAAGAACCAAACCACAAACTCTACTTTCCATCCAGCCTCACTTTTTTTCCCTTTTTTCTTTTTAAAACCGAACTTGACGCTTTTTCAGTGCCGTTTAGCAGGTGCTGAAGCCCCTCCCAGGTTTCCCAAACCTGCCCAAAAACATTTTAAATGCAAATTCGAGAAAAACAGACTGACCATTTACTTTCAGGCTTCTTTGTAACCTAACACTTTCACCCTTTCAAAATAGTTTTTATCTATTCAAACCTGACATTTTCAATTTGTGTGTGCCGTGGTGCAAAAAATCATACCGAGCAAAACGAGCTTTTAATTTTATAATTTGTATACTTCTCCTTCTTTCAGCAAATCATACGCTTAAAATCAGCGAGTTCAAATCCTAATAAACCTCCCCAGATCGGGCCTGAGTTCTCAAAATGTCACCGTTTCCTTGGGCAGACAGCACATAAACGTACAACATTCTCGCTGTAATTGAAAGAAATACTTCATAATAAATAAGTCTAAAGTAAAAAAAAAAAAAAAAAAGGAAAAATATCCTAGCAACAGACTGCACAAGTATTTGAAAGGAGACAGGAGCAGAGGAATTGCGACTAATTAGACACATATTCGTATTTGGAAAACGTAATGATAATGCCTTGAAAAGTTGACTAAACTTTGCTATTATTAAACAGGAGCTGCTGTTTTGAGAGAAAAGATGATTTATGATTTCTCACCGGGAGGCTTTTGAACTCTACTCTATAACCCACGGAAGGGTGCAAGAGGAGCCTGGAAATTATGCTGAGCTTAATTATACTTAATGTGAATTATTCAGAAGTGCAGCAGAGAGACTAAGAATTTATTTCATACAAAGAAGCTTGACATTTTAATTGGTCCTTCAGAAAAAGAGACAAAACAATTTCCTCTCCCGAAAATTTACATCTTCCCCATCAAAGCAGCAGCCTCAGCCGAGCAGAACTTCATTAACAAGATTAATTATCGCGCCGGCGTCTGCCTCATCAGGTGTGCGGCCCAGGTGAGAAGCGCGACCCCCTCCCCGGCGCGTCCCCGAGGCCCCGGCAGCGAAGGTGACAGATTGAGGGCACCCTACCTTGGTCATTAGCCATTTTGTCAGGGTGCTCGGCTGCAAGAAAGAGACAATGTCATTAGAGGCTGACAGCTCCGCGGTGGCGAGGTGACACGTCGCGTTAGCGGGATGGCACGGCACGGCCGTCCTGCACCGGGCGCGGATGGTGCAGGAGGAGTTTTGCCGTTCCCGTTTTCCGAGAGATCCTGGAGAACTGAGAGGACAAACACAGAATCATGGAATCACAGAACATCTCCAGCTGGAAGGGACCCGTAGGGACCATCGAGTCCAACTCCTTGCTCCTGCAGAACCGCCTAAAACCAAACCACATGGCCACGAGCATCGTCCAGACGCTCCTTCGACTCTGAACACAGGCTGAACTGTGCTTTACAGCAGATAGTTTTCACCAGGTTCTTCCAATTGTGAAACCTTTTTTTCATTCTCTTGTTCTTTATCAACGTGATCTGGGACGTTTAATTAAGCACGAAGGGAAAGAGAGAGAGAGAGAGAGACCGCTTCTTTGAATTAATTACAGCCAAATCACCTCCACGTTGAAAGCTCAGCCTGACTTATATTATCGTTGTTTCAGCTTTTTACCAAGGGCTTTAAAACTATTTACAGGTTTTTGCATAATAACCATAAAAAGATAGCGTGATCTGAAGCGCACCAGACAAGACTTCAAAATTCAACAGATACATTAAAAGCTTTCCTGCACAGCTACAACTTCAGACTATTTATGATATGGCCGAGGGAATTAAACTTTCCTCGGATTCCTAAGTAGCTACCATCGTAGAGCATTAACCAGTCCTCTGCTTAATAAATTATGCAAGAACCTTAAGCACAGGAAATTGGGGGGAAAAAGAAGTGATTTGGCACATGAATCTGGAAGTCAAATCACCGCTGCCTGCAGGTGCGGAGCACGCTGTTCCCCGGGCTGCTAAAATCCCGACAAAACCTCCTCTGGATCATGGCATCCCGCTAGGAACAAAAGGAGGTACTGAACTAGCAATAATTTACATTTAGAGACACATCTATGAGCTCTGTGCCTGGGGAAAGGGGGGAAAAGCTCCTTCGATGACTGCCCAAACCCTCAGGAATTTTTTTTTTCCCCCCTCTCAGACTTTTTCCCATGGATGCGGAGAAGAAAAGGGGGCTAGGGAGCACATTGCATCGGACTTCCGAGAAATCGGCGAGCCTGCGCTTCCCCACGGACCCACACCTGGCTTATCACTTTACCCTTCGGACAAATATAGCCAGGGGAAGAGGAATCCCTGCTCGCAGCTCAAGTTACCTCCGTCCCAGCGCTGACGCCACTCGGACGCTGCCCTGGCACCGCTCGGCGTTTGCCGCCTTCTCCAGGTGACGGAGGAGGCGAAGCCCCTGCCAACTTGCGGCCCCGGGGGGGCGATAACTGTGCCGGGGGCGTCCCCGGTTGGTGCCGGTTATGAACTGGGACGCGCTGGCGATGAACCACGCCGCCAAGGCAGCATTAGAGGGCACTGCAGGGCTAGAAATGCCGCCCCCCAGCATCCCTGCCAAAAGCTGGGGGGGTCAAGGGGGGCAACCGGCATCATCTGCGGTTTCAGGGCTCTTGTAGAAATGATACAGTGGCAATTTTTGTTCTGGCGGCCGGTGGAAAGGCCACGGAGAGTTCTCCTTGCTGATCTTAGGGAATATCCGAGAGTCAGCCCATCACCTCCCTCTCTCTCCCCCTTTCCACTCTTCCTTTTAAACCCACATCCGATCCCGCACTTCATTCGTGCGCGACGTTAACGTCTACAGGCGCATCAACAGGCAACTTTTGTCAGGTTCTATCTATTGATATAACGTTTCGCGCGATTCCGATAAGCGGAACACTGCTCTTAAACGCGCTGTAACTGAAGGCGCTCGGCACACAAGGAAGGTCTGGTTTGTCAACGCTGGCTGAGAGCCGGAACAGGTAGGGCTGAGGAGAAAGCGTATTTAGCAAGTGCAGCTCTGAGATTTGCTTGTTTCCATAATAGATGAGAAAAAAAAAATAATAAAAAAAACCACCGACACGTTATTTGGAAGACTGAGGAAATCCTCCTGCCTGCCTTGTCTGTCGCCGGTCCGTTCATTCGCTCTTTAGCTGTCCCGTTTCAATGGGCAGTTGCAAGCAAATTTCAGGCTATTTATTTACTTCTGCCACTTAACGGATCTCTGGGAAGGTATATGCCGTAAAAATAATGCAACAGCGAGAGTTAGAATTTAGATTCGGCGGGGGGGAAATTCATGACCATACACTGCGAAAGGCTGGAAAACACGAATACTGTTTGGGCACCCTCTGCTTCTCTTCCATAGACACATAGACGTATATTTTTATATATATGTGTACACATAGTATTTACTGAAGTCATCCAGACTCAGTAAGGAATAAGAAAAATCCTAGTCACGACCTCAAATTTTGGCCTAAATCCTAGAACAAAAAAGAAAAGGCGGCACGTCCAGCCACACTTTATCCTTCTGTTCCAGGTCCCTAAGCGCGTATCAGATTCTTCGCGCTGTAAGTGATAAATTTAACCAGCCGGAGCGTAAGAAAAAAAAAAAAGCAGATCCTCAACTGATGTAAAGTGTCGCAGAGTGATTGAGGTTCACAGCGTAACGACCATTTACATAAGGTAAGGATTTGCCTATTTGCCTGTATATTATCATCAGTGGAGCCGAGGTGGAAGAATATAAACTCGTTGCTCGGCGGGGGCGTTATTTACTACTAAACATATCTCTTTTTCACAGATCACTACATTTTCATCAGTAAAGGAAAGTCACTCCGAATACTCACGGCACAATTGCAATGCGAGCAATGGCTCGGTTTCCTCGGAGGAGCTTTATGTGCTCTAATCCACGGAACGAGACCGGGGGGTGACTCAGTGGATCTTTGACGCTTTTAGTTCCTCGTGGTGTAAAACCCCCTCTGATCAGGACACGGATTTTTTGCCATCAGAGCCCACGTTACCATCTGGCACGTGCCCATCTTCTGTTCAGAATCATTAAGGGCGGGAAACCAACATTTTTGCATCATTCAGAACGCGCTCGAGACTTCAGAAAGTCTCTTCACCTCAAGCGCAGGGAGAGATTTGTCAAAAAACCAGCTGAATAGTATTGAACATGACATATTTAGGGTGGATATCGTTAAGTATTCATGGCAGGGTATTAGACATAGTCCTTGTAGGCTATTACAAGATGTAACAAATGTATAAATTCATCTTTTTGGTATCTGTTGATGCTGTCTGATCTCGAATTCATTTCCCAAATGAGTTTTATGGTACTTTGTGTAAACATTACAGAGTAGGTGCTATCAAGCGCATTAATCTTTTGGTTTAGTTAGCTATCTGGCTCTCTCGATCTTTTCATATCTCATTAGTCTGCGGTTATTATATTTTGATGCCTTGACTCATTTTAAACCCGGTCTAATAGACTTCTGCTGCCTGGCACAAATTGTGAGCGTGAAATTAAGCTGGCACCACCCGCTTGATAGAGACGGAGCGCCCGCAAAGCGCTATCTCTTCCCATTTCACGGCAGGGGCGAATGAATAATCGGGATCTTACCAATAATTCACTCAAAGCGAAACATGACTTGGGACAAGTTAAGTCCTGCAAACCTGGGCAGGCGGCGATAAGCTCAGGACAAACTGATATAATTTTTCTTTTTTTTTTTTTTTTTTTTTGTTTTTTCAATTCCCCCCGACTCTCGCTAATTCGTGAAAATCGTTGCATGAGGCTTTTCGCTCCCCCGCTTGAGCGCGTTTTGGAGACACTGACACCAGTGGAGCCAAGAGGGCTGCCGAGGACACTGCCTCGCTCATCGACAGCCTGCCTTAAGGGCTGAAAACGGAGTTTCCCCAGCAGAAAAAAATCCGCTATTCACATGCGGGTTTGCTGCAGGACCAACAATGCAAGCTCTCGCCAACCAACCAACCAAGTCCCCCCCAAAAGGGAACGACGCGTTGCCCTTTGCCGCCGTCGTTTTGCTTGGCTTTTGTACAGCTGGCGGGAAATGAAGTCACTTAGAACTGATCAAAAAGTGGGCTGAGTGCGAACGCTAATTCCAAGCCTCTCAGGCCCAGGCTTGAGTCTGAATTTCCCTAATTTCCCGCCAGTCGAGACTTCTCAGGCCCATCCAGTTTCAATTACCTTCTGCCAAGATGTTATTTTTCCATCCAAATCCCTGGATTTTCTCTAGAGAAGACACGGCGATAACGTGCTCTCTCGTACGCCACGCTTCTTTCCCGGTATCGGTTGGCTGTTTGTGTCATTGGAGTTTTTCCTTAATTGCCTATCTTTTAAAAAGTAATTTCCTACCTTCGTGCAAATGAATGAGCGACAGTTAAAACACAAGGAGCAGAGCTGCGGCAAGCACCTCGCTTCCCACTCACGCTAATATCGCTTACGTCTTCAGAACTCATCATTTCTGGGTAGATCGTGTCAGGCAGCGGGGAAGAGAGAAGGGGAATCTCTCTCTCCATGTTAATTTGAATTCGGGTCTGATACAAGCGCGGGCCTTTGCTCTCATAAACCCAGTGGCGCTGAAATACCAGCCCCCGCCAAAAATTGGGTGCCCTCGTTTTGCCCGCTCCTTCTCCCTGGTCACTAAGGGAGAGGGATCGGGTATTAATTAGTCTGTTAACAACAGATACTGCAAAATATCCGGAATAACTTTCCCCATATAAAGGCAAGCTGCATCTCAGTTTGCTGAGGTTTTTAATCATAATTTTGCACGCCTACTCTGTTGATAGCGGTGAGTCATTACAGGTGCCTACCGTCACCGGAGGATCCAAAATGAAAAGGGACCTCCCTAGAGAAATCCCGTCAAATCCAATTAGCTTTATTACTGACGGTAGAAAGTTAGGTGGTGTCAGCGTGCTTTCCTCCAGTTGATTGAATTTAAAAATACAGTTACCGCCTCATTATGTGGTTTACTTTTGTCAACTACCGTATGTAGCGTTTTGCTTTTATCTCTCAATAATAGTTTCAAGCAGTAAGATCGCTTCTGGCTGACAGGGAATTAATTGCAAAGCTCCCACGGAGGCATTAGAAAATTCTACGTGTCATTAATATCCCGATGACACAGATGCAAACCTTTCAGAGTCCGGAAGAAAATAGGATCGGAGAGGGGCCCCACTCCCTTGGCGTTGCGCGCTTGGATTCTGAAGTAGTAGACGGTGTCCAAGTTGAGGTCCATGATCTGGTGGGTGAGGCGGTCGCCGCTGATGGACTCCATAACCCAGTCATCGATCGGAGCGTTCTTGTCCAAAGTATAGAAGAGGATGTAAGCTGAACAAACACAGTCTCTCAGTTAGTGCTGCAATCCAATTTTAACGCGCCTCTGCTACGAAAGACAGATAAAATTCCGATTTCTTGAAAATCGGGGTTGGCTTTTTAAAAGCAGGGATGGCAGGTCTCCCATCAAACTAGCTTTGAGGAATGTTATGACAATACGCATTTGTCTATTTATAGAACACAACCACAGTTACAGTATTCGCTCTAAGAAATATAGATTTAACAAATGTAAAAATAGGTAGCGGGCATTAAAATGCTGCTACAAGCACATTTCTCAAATTCAGGTGCACCGTTTAGTCCGACAGCTGCCATAAACCATATGATCTAAGTCCTTAGTGTTTCAGTGCTGAAATAAAACTAAGGGGCATTAATGATACACCGCAATTAGCGGGTGCTTTTGGGAAGCCATGCAATAGTTCTTGGCAACTACAGGGGAAAGTATTTTGGGGAAAAGAATGAAGAATGAAAGATTTTGGTAGCTCAGAGTACTACGATCGCTGCTGACCACCGAATAAAACTTAAAATTTTAGAACTCGGAGAGCAGAAGGATCAGTGTTAGGAAACGATAAAGAGTTTGTAGGAATTATCTTGCCAACGAATGTAATTTTGGGAAGAAGAACAAAGGCTGTAAGCAAGGCTGCGAGGTCCAGCACACCCCGCAACACCAGTCTCTGCCTAACTTTGAAAATACCTTCTTTTTTTTTTTTTTTTTTTTTTCCTGAAAGGCTCCCTGGCAAATTAGTTATATGCAGAAAACCCATTCTAAGCCTGGTCTTAGGTGCCGTGCCGCAGGAATGAGCCCCAGAGGGTCTTCTGGACATCATCCTTCTGCCTGGATCCACAGGTACTGCAAAGTTGGCGTAAAAGTTACTATTGCTACTTCCCTACTCTTTCCTGAACGAAAAATGCTTTTCAAAACTCGTTCCATGGTCACATTGCCCATGGACAAGCGGCATTAGGATGGACGTGGTATGTTTTTCTGCTTTCTTCTTTTTTTTTGGGGGGGGGGGGCTTGTTTTATGTGATGGGATTTCATTTAGAGGCTTGTAGCTTGGAGTTCGTAAAGCAATTGCTCTGACCACGACATCTGGATTAATACAGATATATATATTCATAACTTCATATTTGTTTCTCAAATTAACACAGATACACCCACTCCAGCACTTGTAGGGATGAAGATTTGGTTGCTGGGGGTATTTCTGCTCTCCATGTGGAGCGGTTTCCTCTGCTTGATGCCTCTAAGCAACGTTGGACCACACACGTCCTAAAAAAATCCCTACGAGACTCATTCTTCAACCCAGCGCTACAAGAACCACGTCTGCGCACGGATGTCAAGGGACCCAGTCTGAACGCTGCCGTCAATGGAGAAACTCTATAGAAGTTGCTACCGTGGAGTCATTTGACATCCTGGAAGTCAGAAAAAGCTTTTCTTTTATTTTGTCTTTTCGTCACTGGGGAATCAGGACCCTTATTTCAGCGTGTTGTCCATCAGAACAATCATTTCTTCTCTCTAATGGCTAAATTAGGTTCGTGTAAACAGAGCTATTTCATCAAAACACCCTCCTTTCGGACACCGTCACGGATTGTAAAGTCCCGATGATAACGTAGAGCGAAATTATACACCGTTGTGCAAGTCTAACCTAGGAATCGTTACTGCTGGGCCATGTCCGCATGGAAATATCTCCTTATTCTGCTGGTAATATAAAGTGGGATATTTTCCTGGGTGTCTGATGCCAGTGGAGTTACAACTGTTAAAACCCCACCCGCTGCTCTACACGGCTAAAGGCTCGCGTGGGACGGCACTCTGCAGCGTTCTTCCTCTTGTACTGGTGTTTTCCAACGCTTCAGCAGCGTGTTGCTGGGCTTACTGGCAGTACTGGTGACACAAACACGCTTTTTCGCGCACAAAAGCATATTGTAGAGCTGGGCCGTCCCAACTGTTTGTAGCAACGTGACCGGTAACGGGCATGTTTCTGAAGACGAGAAATGTTTCTCCTAATAATTATACCCCTCAGATGTCTATTGCCAGCCTAAAATCATCATTTAAATGCAAAATCTCAGATAGAACTCTACTGTATTTTTCAAACTAAATTAACATTAAAGGTTTGTAATGGATTTCTTAATTAGGCACTAAGGTTCTATGCAATGTTTTGGAAAATAAAATCTGTCATTGTGAAGCGTCTATTAAGTTCAGTCCCTGTCAGTCAATATTAAGGGTTTTTTTTTCCCCTGATCATCATTGCCTTAAAAGTGTTACTGCGAAGTTAAATATCTACCAATAAATTCTCCCATTATGTGCTGCACTGCGCAACCTATCATTATGTATATTATGTATTGCATTATTGCCAAACAAAGTACTTAGCATTAGTCATTTCTAATTATCATTGAGCAGCACGTACCAGGAAACCTTTGCTTAAGAGTGCTGCGGTTTTAAACTTATATTACTGCTCTTAGCCTTAAAAAAGAAGAGATTTCCGTCCCCTGAGTTCTACATCTTGCAGCATTCCTAACGTTGCCTTGAATCCTAGACCAAGTTGGCTGGTGGAAGTAAGAGAAAAGAAAATACCGTCAGATCAAACAGCGCCCAAGAAAAAAACAAAATCCACCGAGGGAGAGGAAGCGGCAAATGATCTGAATGGTAAATAAATGGAAAATACAGGATAATGTAAATGTTTACCAGTAATTTTTCCATTGGCATCCAACGGCGGCTGCCAGCTGACAATGACGGCCCGGGGCTTCCCTTCCCGTGTAATGACTGTCAAATCCTTGGGAGCAGAGGTTGGAGCTGAAAATAGTGAAAATAATTGCAACCAGCAGTTATTCACCTTCTTTTGAATTCCGAACGTGCCGTAGCAGGCATGAACTACTCGGGAGGCATTTACCGCTGCCTTAGATCCTTTCAAGCACGAGTGTCCTTAGATGCATTTCAAACATGTAACGTATGATTTGTCTCGAAGTGATATTTTAATAGCGGCAATTGTACCAAACACCGTGTGTGGATACATGAGGATTTATCCTCCTACTGTTAATATTGGTCCTTCCAGCTAAACAACCACCGAGGCATCCAAGAACATCTAATATTCTCCAGGAACCCTATACATTTAATAATAGTAATAAAATCGTGGCTTCTCTATTAGGAACATTTGCAGGTACGCACCGCTATAAAAGAAATATAATTGTGTATATTCATTAATTGTATGCTCATCTTGGGAAATTTTAGACACGACAGGAAATTCTTAGCTTTTCTATCTCCTCTGCATTACGGACAGAAGGTTGGACTTCCGAGCCTGCAGTGTCTGCTTTGCACCCTGCTTTACCAACGCTGGCCAGGAGGTCTCGCGCAGCGCCTCAGGTATTTTCGAATCACATCCTAAGGCTGCGGAGGAGAAAGTTAAAAATGGGCAATTATTAAAAAAAAGTTAAGAGCGAGGAGTAATATATGGGCACCGAGCTCATTGTTCGTTTACTTGGTTTTGATACAGGCTGTCAATGACTTAGAGCGTATAGATACCACCACAGCATGGAGAACACAGCGCATGAGCATCCCATCATCTGTGTCCCACCCTTATGGCCACGAAACAACCTTCTTGACTGTTCAAAGAACTGCTCCAAAGTCACTTTAGGAGATAAAGCTTTAAAAATCTGTTGGATCATGCTGAGCTAAACCAGCCCGATCTAAAGTACAGACACAAATCTTCAGGGTGATGAACATTCAGTGATCTCAAACAAGAAGGAAGGGAAGCGCCAGCTGCCGCACTGGTCACAAGGAACACAGAGCAGATGGTCTCAGGGTATCTGCATCGCTTGAACTTTTCAAAAGTGGGATCCAGGAAGCAACCAAGAAATCCGTAGACAGAAAACAAAAGTTTCTTTACCATTGTTACATTTGGGGGTTGGAACAAGACGATCTTTAAAAGTCCCTTCCAACCCAAACCATTCTATGATTACGGAGGAGGTGACTACTTGCCAGCTGATGCTCTCTGTGGCAGACTGGTGGTGGATTATCTCTTTGCTACATGTGCTGGAACATGTTCGGTCTGGCACGTCCAGCGCCAGCACCAATGGGACTCCCAGCATTTCACTTTAGTCTGGTCACACACATTAGCTGCTCCTCGCTGGAAGCATCTTTCTTAGCCTCAGGAGGCCACAATACAAACTGAACGATCATAGAGTCAGAATCATACAATGGTCGAGGTCAGAAGGGACTTTTCATATCATCAAGTCCAACCACCAACCTGACACTGACAAAACCACCACTGACCCACGTCCCTCAGCACCACGTCTGCCCGGCTTCTAAATACCTCCAGGGATGGCGACTCCACCACTGCCCTGGGCAGCCTCTTCCAATGCTTGACAACCCTTTCGGGGAAGACATTTCTCCTAATATCCATCCTAAACCTCCCCTGCGGCAACTTGAGGCCATTCCCTCTCGTCCCATCGCCTGTTCCTTGGGAGCAGAGACCGACCCCCCCTGGCTACCCCCTCCTTTCAGGGAGCTGCAGAGAGCGAGAAGGTCTCCCCTCAGCCCCCTTTTCTCCAGGCTGAACACCCCCAGCTCCCTCAGCCGCTCCTCACCAGACTTGTGCTCCAGACCCCTCACCAGCTCCACTGCCCTTCTCTGGACACGCTCCAGCCCCTCAAGGTCTTTCTTGTGGTGAGGGGCCCAAAACTGGACACAGCCCTTGAGGTGCAGCCTCCGCAGGGGGAAAAGATCTCTGAGAAGACTCTTAATCCTTGGCAATGCCCAGCAGGACATGAGCTCACACGTTACACAGAGGGAAACAAGCATTATTGTCATTATCGATGCTATTATTATTATATTATTATTATTATGATGATGATGATGGTGTCTTGAGAGGGTTGTGTTGCATTTAAAAGCCACCCAGCTTACAGCCAGCCTGGGACACTGGTCCATCAGTTTGAAGTACAAGAAGAAACATCTTGGACTGCCACTGCCTTGCCGTTTCAGGGAACTGCAAGAGATAACCCTTTTCATAAACGAATCAAACTTGATTTTCAAAGTAGAATTTTCCTTCTCCTTCTTTTTGCTAAGTTTATTCCGCAATATTCTCCAACTTCACATAAATGACTGTATTTCTACCAAAATGCACCCGCTTGCCTGTACGCAAACAGCATCTTTACCTTAAACACTATTTCCTGTTCTTTGATATTAACCTTTTTGAGAGATTTTCAGGAACTAACCCTTTCGCTTCCTAGACTTTCTGTCTTTTGTGAGGTTAAACTCATAGAGCTTGTAATTTCTGTAACGCAGGCTTCCCACGCTGGTGATCACCACGTGAGCCCCGCTGAGCGGCTGAAGTCGAGCTCTGCTTTCAGCAGATTGTGAGCGTTAAGATATCATGAGACAAATCAAAGCTTTAGATGTTTCCCTCAGCACTCATTAACACCCCGCGTATCAGGAAGACTTGTGTAGGCAGATCTGGGGACGGAACTTGGCTCTGAGACTCGCTTTTGAATTACGGGCGTAACAACTCTCCCTCGCCTTGGTCGTAATCTCCAGCGAATTCTGTATCGATGCTGATATGTACATTGTTTAATATCATTATGGGAAATTCAACATGCGGAATGGGTACAGAATAGGCAATAAAGATCAGCAGCGCAGGATGCCCTTAATTAACAGAGCTGCTCCATCAAGCTCAGATAATTGCACTGCAATCACATGGGAAAATCTAAGGACACATATATTCCCTCTTATTTTCCCTTTGTTAATTAACTGGCGTGTACTGTGGTTTTCATTAAAAAAAAAAAAAAAACAAACCCAACAAATCAATATTTACCAGCAGACTTCATTTGGTATCTGCTGGTAGACACTGATTTGTAACGGCACCTGGAGCGTTTTCAAGGCCAGCAGTCACCCTCAGGAAAACATAGCAGGTACTACCCTACACCGGTGGCCAAATGTACATTGCTGCCTACAAGAGACGAAGAAGAAAAATATTTTTAAGCCAAACCATAGACATTCTTATCCACGGACTATAAGCAAGATATCTAGGCAACCATAAAGGCTGTGGAAAATCTAGTAGCTCTGCGGTACCCAGCCTCATACAGTTCAGTGGAGTTGTTTAAAAGCAAATCTACTTGGGATTTTCAGAAAGGGGGGGGGGGGCTATTATTCTAAAAGAAACACAAATTTAACGGAAGACCCTACCCTTGTTTAAAGACAGCCAAGGGATCAGGGTATGCGCTTGCATTAATGCCTACGGGATAACTGGAGGTAAAGCCCAGGCACGCGATTTCCCTACTGCGGTTAATTGAAGGCACACAAAAGAGAAAAAAACAATGAAGCTCTGGAGAGGATGTTGTTTTCTGCAGAGATCGCTACGTCTCCATCCCTTTTCAAATACTTCTATCCCACTGAACTCGGGTTCCATATCATCTGTATCCACCGTCTGTTATCAAAACTGCATTTAGTCCATCCCCTGGAGAAGCTGAAGTATCTTTCAGGTCATAGCATCTGCTTGGAAAATAGCGCTCAAGGGCTTGAGAAGAGCAGCTAAATTAAGTCTTCAAAGTGTACCTGTTTATTATAAGCATGTTGTTAATCTTAACAACGGCTGTTTGCTGGAAATGAAATACAGCTGTCTCTAATTTTGCACACGCGGCTTCCATCGCTGTATCTCTGACTGTAGGTCTTGGCTGGACAGATGCGTTGGTCACCAACACAGTGCACGGCAAAGAGCTTAAAATATGTCCACATAGTATTAGGAGCAGAACTATGGGTCAAGACCTCGAGTCAAGATGGATTTGTGATAGATAGAAGCAGTCATGGAGGCTTCTTTACTAAGCAGGTAAGATGGGAACTCATGAACTTGAGACAAAACCACGCAAAACTTCATCAGTCAAAATTTTAAAGTAGCAAAATCATTATCGAATAATAACAGAATAATTGTTCTCACCTGATCTTGGGTTTCTTTGAAAAGTGAAAACCATTTTAAGGCATTAGCATTAAAAGTCACAGATATTCATTACATTACGGTGCAAAATATTACACACACACACTACCATCTCCTCCCTTCTTGCAGCGACACCAGAGCTCAGTAGAACGACCGCTCTGCTTTGCTACCCATGAAAAAAAGCCAAGAAATACAGCTCATTTTGCACGTACGCAGTCGGATGAACTCGAACAAGGCTTTTGATGACAAATAAAAACCCAAAGAAAGCCTTTCCAGCAGCTCTTGCCGTACCTGCTTCATAGGTGGTGGCGTGCGCGGTCATGCTCCAGGTGCTGGACCGCCGACCTTTGGTGACCATGACGGAGAACTCGTACATGGTGTTGGGCTTCAGACCGGTCACTGTGTGACTCAGGGCGGTCGTATCTGCTGACTGCAAAGAGACAGAGCGAAGAAAGCCTTTAAAGCCACTCTTTTTACTGGCAGCCAAGCAAAACACAGTTAACAATGGATTCCTTTTTCAAGCCAAAAAGCTCTATTGCTACCGCGTACCTTAGTGGGAGTATTTTTAGTACCATAAATATGATACTGAACTTGCTGCCTGTAATTTAGGCAGTTAAATCAATTATTGTGATGCTTTCTCTTTCTCTTTTCCCAGACAAAGCAATTTGCCATGCTTTTTTTTTTCAGATGTAAATTGGAAGCTAGGCTCTATGTCCTTCATCTATGCCCATATGAGGATGAAAAATAAGAACATTTCCATAACTTAGACACTCATTTCCAGCTTCTTCGATGGGTTCCTTCTAAAAAAGAATGTTTTTAATATCCACTGATTTTTAGTGGAGGCTCAGAAAGCATTTTTACCTCTAGAATGGTTCTAAGGCTTCCCAGTTCCTGGGGTTAACGTATTTATGGTAGAGATCAAAACAACACATATTTATGGAAGAGATCGAAACATGACCTCTGCATAAAAATGCATTTTTGTATTCATAAAACACACTTCTGCTTGGTTAAATATAACGTGTTTATATATATTAGATTATATTTGAAACCTATTATTGATTTGCCTCACTGTGATAAGTTATGACCAACTAAACATACTGATGTCGATGTGAATATTAAACCGTTCGTTTATTTTGGGCTGATTTAGCTTTTTACCTCTGCCTGCAGTAAGGAACAATTCCAGCCAAACTGCACTAGCATCAAAGGAGACAAGTGAGAAGAAAATTGTCGGACAAATTGGTGCCAACTGAATAAAATCAATTCCCACGCTTTTCGAGCCACAGCGTGCAATCCTCCAGCATCAACGCCTTACAGTGAGTTAAAGGTGCTGTGTATTTTTGCACGTTTATAGACCCATAAATCTAAAATTGACTGAGTAAGGACAAGGCGATATGACTTCCCACCAGAAGACTACCTCCACGTTCACATCTGGGAAGCGGCCCACAAGGAGGCCTCTCGCTGGCACGCGTCGGTAATGCCATTCTGACGCCAATCATCAGACGATTCAAAAAGAAATCCACCTTTACTAAAAACGGGACGTCAGATTTGCAGCACAGCACAGAACGAAGCACTAATATTCAAGGGGGAGCGGGAGAAATGTATTTTGCAGAGACATTAATGCACGGGCTCTATATGCCTACACGCTGAACTGCTTTATGACGAGCGCTCTGGCAGATGTTTTGCATGCTACTTGATAGGAAGACTTAATACAATACCGAATTTTATCATCTTCATGCTCAATTCAAACTCCTAGTTCTTGGAAATATAGCAGTTTTTGCGATTTATCTGTAGTAGGGCTTTATTCCAGCAGAGAATCTCCCTCTATAAAAAGGGAGAAGCAGAACCAGCCCTTATAAACTACGTGTTCACGAACTACACGGCCAAACTACTCGCTTGCCAAAGACGGCAAAATCTACCTCCTTGACTTTACACAAGTTATTCTTTGGCTAAAGGCTGGATTTCAATTTAGGGAATAATAATTTTCTCCCCCAGAAAAGATGTTGGAAGAAATGAAATGATTTATGGCATAAAATACTCCTCAGCATGACTGAGGGCAACTAAATCTGATAACTCGTACTACGGAAGTGCTCAGATATTACACCTGATCAGGAAAAACACAGCTGGAAAAACCAACAGGCTTTGAACCTACTCCTGGACAAACCAGTCTTTAGCGGAACATAAAGACAGGGGGTTCTTTTGTGTGAAAAGAAAGTTATTTGTCTCCAGCTGAGGGTTTTTCTTCGACTGTTTCGCTCCATACTAAACATTAGCATTTCAACAGTCGCAAACATCCTTGAAGTTAATTCCACGTTGAGATGAAGGGGTGTAACCGGAGCAAGTACCTTTAGCGATGCCACGCCATGCCCGTTCGGGACGGCCTGTACAAAGTGAAGTTGGCAGGGCGAAGTTAAATTTATACGCTTCCCACTTCAACGGGAAAGGCTCAAGCCTCCATTATATTAGATTTGATACACATTTTTGAAGCAACGGGAGGCTTCAATGGGAAAACCTCAAAAGACTTGGAAATTCAATGCCAACGCACAGGGCAAGCGCTTTGGGAACCTATTTGTGAGCCTTCCCCCACTGTTTTCAAAGAATAACATACTGGGTTTGATCTTGTTTCCTTAAAAAGTGTGGTTATTTCAAGAAAGCAGACCCTCTTGAAAGTTCTTCTATTGTTTCCGCTTCTGGGTGATTGAACTGGAATAAATGAACCCGACCGGCTCTTTATGTGCCACCCCCCAAGACTGGCCAAACTAGTGATGGTGGTGAAAAAAAAGGTAATTTCACTCTTGCTCCTCTCCTCCTCAGTCTCCTGCTCCTTGATGGCTCCTGGAGCCCTTCGTGGTGGCTCTGCGAGAGATGTCCATCCGCTCATGTTAGCAGAAGGCCAACGAGCCCGACACCTCCAAGCAGGATGTTCTTCTCCAGAACAGCACATTAATAGGGCTATTTTTGATCATTTTTGTTGGTCACCCACCATCTTCCTCTGCGTTCCGCTCAGGACATGCATTAGGAAACTAGAGAAAACGGTATGATTGACTGTGAGCGGCAAAACACAAAGTTGCCTTTTCTGGAGCCTTGATTTCATCCCCAGAGCTGAAACTGGGACTCGCTGCGCTTCCCTGTGCTACAGTCCTCGTTTTGTTGGGCAGGGAAATCCATCTCGAAACAGGATTCGCATCAAGGTAGGGCATGCAAAATATTACAATGCGTCGTTTTGGCACCTCTTAATTACCTAAGAGCTTGTCACAGCTGCATAGCCTACCAGTATCTTAAGGGGGCCCACAAGAAAGCTGGGGAGGGACTTTTCAGGATGTCGGGTAATGGTAGGACTAGAGGGAACGGATTAAAGCTAGAGATGGGTCGATTCAGACGGGACGTGAGGAAGAAGTTCTTCCCCATGAGGGTGGTGAGACACTGGAACAGGTTGCCCAGAGAGGTGGTGGAAGCCCCATCCCTGGAAGTTTTTAAGGCCAGGCTGGATGGGGCTCTGGGCAACCTGATCTAGTGGGAGGTGTCCCTGCCCAGGGCAGGGGGGTTGGAACTAGATGGTCTTTAAGGTCCCTTCCAACCCTGACAATTCTATGATCTATGATTCTATGAAATCGATAGCTCACGGCAGCACACGGACTCAGCCGCGTGCCAGCAAGCCAAATTCTGATGGAGACGCGTAAGGGGAAGAGCTGAAAAGTCACGCTCGGAAAAGGGATTGAAGGCTTCTCCGCCATCATTCCTTCCAAAAACTATCTGGGAAAGATCTTGAGATTAGAGTCTGTAGGACAGGTGTACCCCAGACCTGGGAGAAGTTGAGAACCAGCCTCTGGGGTTTAGAAAGGCCAACCTATATTCTGACACATCACTCAGGCTCTAATCGGAGGACCCTCAGTGGGATAAAGCACGGCCTGTTCCTCAGCCCTTGTTAAAATGACTCGTACGAGGCTGCTTTTGTTACGACAGAGAACAGTAAAAACCAAAACATAGTATAAAAATCCTTCCATCGCAAACAACTCCCTATGGATCAATACGATCCTTTAGGCAAGCGATAACAACTATTATGGTAGGGCACGGGAGGAAGGACATGCTCATCACGGGGAAGGCGGAGATGTTATACGAGATGCAATATACAAAGCTGACGATAGCGGGGAAAAGCAGCTTCTTGTTCAAAAACAAGCAAACAAAAAAAGCCTAAAGGCTGGGCTTGTTCCTTCCCATTCCCTGTCCCACCGTATCTCTGCGGCACCGCACGGGTCTTGGTACTGCTTTCATTGGGACATGAAAAGAAATGCTCATAGAGAACGTAGCACGGCGCTGTCATCTCCGTTCAAATTGAGTTTTCTCATAAACTAACCTTCATTTTTTGCTGTTTGGGAATACGTAATACGGGTGGGTGGAATTGCCATACTTTGTTGGGTGCAACTGGTATTTCTTCCCATTCGTGCTACGCTGTTGTGCTACCAAATCTGTGACTAATTTATATCTGATTGCTAAAGACTAAAGATCACCTGGAATTAAAATACAGCACTTTCATCCAACTGAACGCATGGATTTCTAGGAAGCAGCAGTTAGGCAGGTCTCCCTTTGGCTGGAACGGGACTTTTGGTGGAGGGTTGTTCATAAAAGCCAATTCAGAGCCTTTCTAAATCAAATACGAACAGATGAAATCGCTCATAAATTCGTAACGTGTTAAAATTTCACCTTGTACTTAGCGCTTGTCGAATAGCTCGTTCTCCATCGGACCGTGTAGAAGCGAACCTCCGTAGTCTTTTGGTTCTTTGGGACAGAGTTGTCTGCCCAGATGACCCTCACTGCGTCATGCGTAAGTGTAACAGCCTGGACACCTACTGGTGGGAGCATGGGGGTGGAGATATCTGGGACTGAGGTAGGGAAATCATCAAGCAAAGGATAAAAATCAACTTCTAATGGATCAATGGGGTCTGGGTCCATACATCACCAAATGAGCATTCCAAAATAAATGAATACGGTAAGTTAAACAGAAAAACAACAAAAGAAAACAAACCAAAAAAAAACCAAACAGCCACCAAGGGGCACACATCACAATGGGTTAAATGCATGGCATTAATGAGGAGGAGGAACATGAGGGGAACAGAAAGAAAGGCATTAATGCAAAATGAGAACGCACCAGCAACATTTTCAGTTACATCACTACAACAAAACTAACCAGCGCAAAGTGCTATTTTGCACGACTTGTTTAAACACTTCCAGGTACGCCGCGTTTTCCTCACACAAGATGAAGTCAGCGCACGGCCTCTCCTTAAAATGATTTACATTTTCTTCAAAACACAGAATCACTTAACTGATACACTCTTGGAAACACCTACAAAGTGGAGAGTGCGTCATCTTCCAACCTGATTTACAGACACGACATGGTCTCAGACGTGCAGGAGGTACCTATGCTTTTCTCTCTCTCGGCAGCCCCTTTTGTTGTTTTGGGCTCTTGAAAGGAACATATTCTGCATCTGCTTAAATGTTTGTTAAGCAAAACAGAAGATAACAATTTCACTGCTTAAGCGAAGATCTTGCAATTGTCGGTGTAATACCATCAGCGTGATAAATGGGCACGTCCAGGCGTGGAGACGTGGATTTATCTTCAAGTGGGCTTCCTTCTCGAGGAACAAGCACAGTTCCTCTCCCATAGAATCACGGAATCACCTAAGCTGGAAGGGACCTTTCAGATCATCGAGTCCAACCACCAACCCAACACTGACAAAACCCATCACTAAACCGTATCTCTAAGCGCTACGTCTACCCGTCTTTTAAGTATCTCCAGGGATGGCGACTCCAGCACTTCCCCAGGCAGCCTGTTCGATGTGTGACAACCCTTTCAGTGTCAAAATTTTCCCTAATATCTAATTTAAACCTCCCCTGGCGCAACTGGAGGCCGTTTCCTCTTGTCCCACGTGTCTGTGACCAGGGGGGTCTTTGGGAAGAAGATGCTGAGCACCATGGGCTGTGCAATGTCACGAGCAAATTCTGGACAGCTTAATTACTGAGATATCTGCTGTCTCTTCCCTTTGGGGCTGCACGGTGACAGCATCCACGCGGGAACCAGAGACCGTTTCTACTCGGTTTAAATACCCCGGTCCTTGTTGAAGCACCCGGTCAGCTTCTGGCCTGTCTTACAGAACTATACTTACAGAACTATACTTACAGACTCGTTATTTATCAGTTGTGATTTTTCTGAACACAATTTCAAAACGCCGTGTGTGAAGTGCAGCAAAAGCACGCCAAAAGGTTGCTTGGGTTTTTTTTTTTCCCTTAAAATAATGTGCTAATTAATTAATCAAAGCATAGATGACTCTAATACTTCCTCACTGAGAGTTGCCACAGTTTGTCTGCTCCATGTCCAATTCCAGCTCTTGACACCCTTTGATCACCCCCTGGTTTTATGGTTTTGTAATTCATTATTCAGAACTTTGGGAGGCCACAGCCTTCAGAAGCGAAAACAGAGGAGAGGAGGACGTTTGAAATGTATGATCAGCCATTAGGTTCCACCTGCTCCTTCTGTTGTCTTCGTTCATCAAAAGCTGCTTCGTAAGGAGTTTGAATACGAGCGTTGAAGGAAATGAAGCAACCTGGTTGCTGTTGCAGTGATCCAAAACCCCAACACACGACCCACACGCAGAGGGACGGGCAGGTGAATCTCTTTTTTGCCCCATCCTGGTGAATCGAGCTTCTGCAAGTGGAAAGTTGACAGTTTCTTTTCCTGAACCAAAGTTTTCCAAAAGAACTGGCCGTAAACTTTGGATGGTGAGCTTGCCTCTTGGTTTGGATTTTTTTTTTTACAAAGTAATGACGGCAGTCAATGTACCTGGAGCCGAGCTGGCATTTTAACAAATACCGCGCTTCCTTTCTCCTGTCTTTCCCATACTGAAAACTAAAGTCCTGCTGTAGAGGAGATTATGGGAAAAAGCTGGGTTTAGCAGAATAAACGGTCAGACGCGATCAATCAAGATAATTTAGTTTCTGAACGTCACCACTGACCTGAGGAAGAGGGAAACGTCTATAATCCGGCGGGGGCTGAAAATAGGGCCCTAAATACTGCCCTCCACTTCCCACCACAGTTTCATTTGCTATGATTTACGCGCAGACATCTGTCACTCGGCAATTGCAATCTCCTGACGGGAAACAGTTTCTTGCCCTCTTTGGGGTTGTTTCGCGAATATTGCGCTTACAGAACTTTATTTTGCACATCGTATCCACACAAGCAGACACCAAAATATGTCTGTTTATACACCAAAGGGACACGCAAACCCAGAGTTTTGGGGTTTTTTTGGTGTCTAGGGTGCGTCAGCTCGGCCGCTGCTTGGGGAACGCAGTTCCCGTGCTCTGCTAAAAGCTTTTTTGAGATGTTCCTCCAGGAATGATGCAGGCCACCAGCTCCTTTCAGAGGCTGCATCCCGTAGGTGGTGGGAAGCTCCGGGCATGGAAGTCTCCACCGAGGTGGGTTTCTCGCAGATGATCATCAGCTCACCGCAACAGAGCCCAAGTCTGAATTACCTTTGTCACACCTGGATATTGTTTCGTTTACGAGAGGTTATACGCAGACATAAAATCAAATCCCACCGGCCAGCCGGGTAATTTTTAAATACAATCGACAGGGAACAAAAAACTTAAAAAATATATATGGATCCTGAAGCAAACTCACTGGAAAAAGATTTTACAAGACACACTCAGCCAGAATGACCTCTATAGACTCCACGCAAGAAGGAAGATTAACAATTTTGAGCCAGAAGTTTCCTGACACTTATTATATCTAATGCAGCTTGTTACGGTTGCCCTTGATTGTGTAATTAATCTCTTTTTTTTTTTTTCATCTTTCTCCCTCTGACTTTCCAAGATTTCTTATGGGAATACTTCACAAAACCATACGGATAAAAGCTGTTTTTCCTCGTGGAGCCACAGAAGCGCCATTTGGGTGATTTCTTCCTCGTGGTCCACCCAAGCCAGCGTCGGTGATCGGGTTTGCTCTCAGTGACACAGCTCCCCTTCCAGGCAGCTCTGAACACCATGGGTGGAACGCGAGAAAAAAAACCTTCGCCAAAGGATGGTGTCACTCCAGAGGAAAAACATCGGGGTTTTGTTTTTTTTTTTTTTTTTTCCTCAGTTCTGTGTTCTTTTAATCTTTCGTCAGTCCCACCCACACACCAGTGGTCGCGGGAAAACCACGAGGCAGGCCAGAAGACAGTGCCGCACAAGAATAATTCTGATTTTATAACTTTGCTAGGGTCCCAGCAACGTATCAGAGAAAAACAGTTGCCTAAAAGCTCCGTTACCGCTGGGTAATCCCTTCTGCCAGCTTTACCCTGCCAGGAAAATCTATCAGTATATTCCTTCACCTTTTGCAAGCCCTCTACACGCTTCTGTAAATGTGCATGATGACCGTGTGGTATTTTAACTAATTCGTTTTCATTTAAACTGCTTTAAAAACGAAATAAAAAAAAATAAAATTCATCTGGGCTTAATTCAGCGAAGTTATTCACCACTATCCGGCCTGGATCTTTAAATATTTAAATTGTTTGGGAGTCATGCTTCTCCCAAGCCAACCCGCACCAAAGAGCAAGCAGTTGTGAGCATCCCATTAAATTTCTACAGCCGATTTCTGGAAAGGGTAAATAACTCATTCTATCTGTGTAGTTACAATAAAGCGGCAAATGAAGCTGATTTATTCTAGCGGGGACCCGGAGGTTGCGGAGCTCTTTTCTTCCAGGGCCTTGACCAAAACGCTGTGCCTGATGTGCACCTTTGCAAAGCGAACGGTGAGTGATGGGGAGCAGATCGTGAACCAGCTCACCTGTCATCGACCTGGTGGTCGCGCTTTCGTACAGAGGCACCCCTTCGCCCGCGTTGTTAAAGGCCTTTAGGGAAATCACGTAATGCGAACTTGGCTCTGCAGGAGGGAAAAAAAGAAGGCAAAACAAAGCACACACTGTTAAAAGGCAGATCCGGGGTACAGAATGGACGAGCGCTTTCCTGAAAAGCAAGAAGAAATAACATAAAGTTAAGCAAACGCCTGTGCAACGTAAGCGATGAGCACAACTGCTGCCCATCGTATTTGTCTCCTTTCCAAAGGCTTCATTTATCTCAGTCTGCGGGTGCGACCTTCATCAGCGGTGAGCTGAAGTTCTTGCAATAACCTGCAGTTTTGTCTGCAAAAAAGCGCTAAAACCAACTCTGTGCATCTGCTGGACCTCCTGACCCATCGCTCGGAGCAGAGGAAGCCTCAGACACGGGGCTACGTGTAGGGCTAAAGGGCGGCGAGGGATGCTGCGGGTACCAGTATCACCCTGCCAGATGGAGCCCGGGGACGCGGCGATCCAGCCCCGCACAGCCCCTCCTGAGGACACGCCGCCATCCCGGGGCCCGTGGGGGAAGAGATGGTTGAGGGTCACCAGCCGCGGGATCCTGAAATCCACACCATGAGCCGCGGGCGTCCAGCCCTCCTGCTCCTCAACCCAGCCCGGAGCAGTTCACGCACCCCGATAATCAATTTTCTTGGACGCTGAGCAAAAAGCCTCCCTTCTTTAATTTCCCGACGCCAGAATTTCATCGGTAATATCCATTTTACCACCTTTTATCTCACTGAGAACTCCTCACGCTACGTTGTAAATATGAAGGATGGGGCAGGCGACAAATAGCAGACGGGAATTAATTTCTGGGTGCGCTGCTTTGCGTGGCCTGGTTTACTCTAAATATGTCCCTAAATGAAAACAAAGTGAAACGAGCAGGTCAGTTCCACGTTGCTTTTTGCTGCCGTTTCCCGAGAAAAACAAGGCAATCCATTTTCCTGATTTTTTTTCCACGTGAGTTGCTCCATCCCCAGTTTGTTTGCTTTTTTTAGCTGTTAATTTTTTATTTGTACAGAAGAAAATTGAGGCTGAAAATAGCGGGTGCTCATACACCTGCCAAAGATGGGAACTGCCTCCTCAAAGTCCTTTACTGAAAAATAACTAACGCTCGCGTGTGAAGAGGCATTTATTAACGTGACATTGCAAAAGACCCGCTGCAGAATTACCTATTTCATCTACATTAGCACCAAATCAGCTCAGCATGATTAATACTATTACACCGAATCCGAAATGAGTAAATAATCTTTAAGTACTTATTGCATATTGTTACTAATATCCTTTCCACCCACATATTTTGTACTTAATTTTACGTCCAGCAGAAACACTGACATATTTGTTTAATATTCAGGTGACTTCTGGGCTTCTATTGCAAAAGAGCCAAACTTTAAAAACTGCCAAATGAATGACGGGTGCATTAATAACTCCCTGCACTAAGTATTGTACGGTTATTAATTCCGTTGGTACTCGCTGTAATATCATTACTCATAAGGAAATGATTTCGCATTCACAGAGATGTAGCATGTATTTTCATTTTCCACTGTGTATTAGCATACTACTTTTAATTTCTAATTTAACTAAGTGTTGCAACTCTCCAGATTCCACGCGAAGATTTATTTGTTGAGACACAAAGTCGTTATTTAGCTGAGGGTTTAAGAATGTCACGTTCGGTAGTTTCTGCCAAAGAAATTCATATGCAGAATCTCGACCGACTCCATCTCTTGCTTCTACCCGTGCCCGGGCTGTTGTGTCTATTTAGGAGCTTTGAAAGATGCCTGGCGAGGGGTTAACGCAGACCATTCACTAGGGCAGACTTTGGTTAATAGAGGGAAGAATACCAAAAGAGGAATTTTTAGGACTTTGAGACGTACCAGGCATTCGCTGTTACCAGCAGTGAACGTGGTGACTATCCTGAAGGGGACATTTAGAGATGGGACAGCGTATTCATCCGATTGCTTTCCATAAATCAGGCCTGTGGTTTAGTTTTTAAGGGCTGTCCCCATACTGACCGAATCATAGAAGCACAGAATGGTTTGGGCTGGAAGGGACATTTAAAGGCCACCCAGTGGCACCCCCTGCCCTGGGCAGGGACACCTCCCACCACAACAGGTTGCTCCAAGCCCCGGCCAACCTGGCCTTGAACCCCTCCAGGGATGGGGCAGCCACAGCTTCTCTGGGCAACCTGGGCCAGGGGCTCACCACCCTCAGAGGGAAAAATTTCTTCCCAATATCTCATTTAAATTGCCTCTCTTCCAGTTTAAAACCCTTCCCCCTCATCCCATGGCTCCCCTCCCTGCTCCAGAGTCCCTCCCCAGCTTTCCTGGAGCCCCTTGAGGGACTGGAAGGGGCTGGAAGGTCTCCGCGGAGCCTTCTCTTCTCCAGGCTGAACCCCCCCAGCTCTCTCAGCCTGTCCTCCCAGCAGAGGGGCTCCAGCCCTCCCAGCATCTCCGGGGCCTCCTCTGGCCCCGCTCCAACAGCTCCGTGTCCTTCTTGTGCTGAGAGCTCCAGAGCTGGACACAGTACTCCAGGTGGGGTCTCACAAGAGCGGGGCAGAGGGGTAGAATCACCTCCCTTGCCCTGTTGGCCACACTTCTTTTGATGCAGCCCAGGCTGCGGGGGGTTTCTGGGCTGCAAGCGCGCGCTGCCAGCTCATGTTGAGCTTCTCATCCACCAACACCCCCAAGTCCTTCTCCTCAGGACTGCTCCCAAGCCATTCTCCTCCCAACCTGTGTTTGTGCCTGGGATTGCCATCACCCAGACTCTGAAGGACAATTCATCCCACGCTAAGGGAGGTATTTAAGAAGGGGAAGACGAATCAGCCTCCAAGTATCGGTGCATATCTCCACTGGTTATGGCCACAGCACAGATGTCTGGACTTTACTTGGCTTAAATTTTAAATAACGAGACATTGGTCAGAAAAGAACATCACCCTCAACACTGATTTTTTCAAATGTGAACCATTACTCGAGAAACCTGATTCTAGAAATTACCGCCAAAACCCCCAAAGCCCCATCGAACCGCCACGTCTAATCAAAACACACTGTGTATTCCCAATAACGAATAAGCAAAAGGAGTGATCTACTATTAATTCGATCATGAAAAATATACTCGCAGAAAATGATAAATTAGGTGGAAAAGATGTGATAAGTTCACGGAAAATTTAAAAACGGAGACTATTTAGCACATACTTCATTACCACTGCCCATATAGCACAATGTATGGTCCACCAAATTTTATAAATTGAGCAGAGTGACGTATGATTTATGTTTATAACTAGGTTGGGTGAGGTTACCTTTGCAAAAATGAGCTAAGCTTGGGATGAGGACGCGAGCTGTAGCTTTCTGTTAAAAACATGAAAAATTCAGGTGGTTAATTTGAGCTGCTGCTAACTGGAGCAATAAATAATTGCTTGAGTCTCCTCTTAGATAAGAGGGGAAAAGGCAATTTGCCACGGTACGGCGTTTGAACACAGTAGCAGAGTTCGGTTTAGTCCAATACAGTGAAAAAATGAGAAAAGCATTAATATTATCGTGTGGCAGAGAGCTGCTTTTTGAACCGCGCTGAGTATTAATAATACTTACGGGGGTCATTCTGGTGCTCTTTTTTTGCTTAAATGCCACTGAGTGGAGCGGGGGTTCAAATGAGGGAAGTTTTTTTTAGTGCAAACCTACTAATAGCGCGGCAGGTAATGGAACAGAAGGGTCGTTAGCGCTCCTGGCAGCAATAAGGCAAATAAACAAAGAAATGGGGCTTTAGAGATTGCAGTGCAACTGCAAGAATTCAGAGGTAAATCCTGATTTTTTTCTCCACCGACTCCTATTCACCGCAGCGAGGAACACAGCTCTCTAACGATGATGTTACCGTTTGTATTTGCTATTCTGGAGCAGGAGAAGGAGAACGATACGCTTTTTTTTCTGGCAGAAGAAATCTCTTCTTGCCTTTGAAGAAGCTGAGAATTCAGCTCTAATTAGAGCATCAGCCAAGAATTCCCCATGTCAGTGTCGGTGTGGAACACGCTCTGGAAATAAAGTTGTGTTCTGCAGTTCAACTTAAATAAAAAAAAAAAAAGGAAAAGTGCAAGAAGTTCAAACCAAGTATGAACAAAATCAATTTCTTCTACTGACAGATGTTGTTACCGGAAAGAAAATAATCAACAAATAGCAACTCATTCCAGCTACCACAGCTATTTTCTTCTTTAAAAGGCTAAAATTGTGACGTTCTAGAGGTACTACATGGGGTCTTTCGACAAATGTTGAGTCTTCATGTCTGATTTAATTTTCTCTTTAAGCTATAAATAGAAAATAAACGTTTGACAAGTAGATGTGAACTACAACCCGAGGAAAGCTCCTCACCTTAAACGACACAGTTGGAAAGAGGGAGGCGCACTCAGCTGATTTTCCTGATCAGCTCCTTTCCGTCTCAAATAAAAATTCCTTCTCAAGTCCTCTTCTCATTTCCCACTTTAGCAACTACCTGAGAGGAGGGACCTGCAGAGTGCTCTACGGACCGGTACCCCGGGAGAGCCAAAGCTAAGACGGGATCTCCTGAGCATCACAAAAACGTTGCTCATCCCATCGTACCACTCGGAGCTACTGCCTTCCACTGAAAAACACCTGCATTTCTTCCACACATACTTACTATATGCACTCAATAAACATTAACTATAAATATTTACTTGTAAAATAGCAGTAAAGATACACTATACATTCAATAATCTTCTCACAATGCCTTTGTCAGTGCCTTTCTTGACGCTAACCAAACGTGAAGTAGCGACTTGTTGACGATCTGATCCCTTTTACTCTACTTGAGCTTCAGCGTCTGAGTACAGTATAATAACGTTCCAAAGCTTGCTGAGGAGGAAAGTTCCCATCTTTTGTGCTTTTTTCCCCCATAACTAAGCTGTTGTTAACCACAGGCTACAGGAGTCTACCCTTGGGATGGCAGAGCCAGTAGTAAGGTATCCATCATGAGGAGCCATGGCCTCCTGGTAGACAAGGTGGAAAACAAAGACATCTTGTCAAACAAGATGGGGTTTGACAACATCCTGCAGTAAAAGGAACAGGTGGAAGTTGTAGTAAGAGAAATCCCTATTAGCTATTTGGAAAAAAAGAAATACGAGGGTTGCCAAGCGCTGAGGCGGGAGCCCAGAGAGGCTGTGGAACACCCATCCCTGGAGGCCCTCAGAAGTCAGCTGCTGATGACGCTGGTGTGACCCGGAGCCATCTTCAAAGCTGGCCTTGCTTGAACAAAGACTCGGACCCCGTGACTTGAGAGATCCCTTCCAACCTAAGTCATTCTGTGAGAATTAACACGTGCTCACACAAATGTGATGAAAGCAGGAACCTGGCTTTGATGCCGAGCCGCGGAGGCAGTTCCAAGGCAGCTGCTGACACAGCACACTTCTGTCCTCTCCCTTGCTCTCACTCTTTGCCGCACCAAAAACATACCGACTCCTCTTTATTAGCAACAAAAAGAGCGGAAACACAAATCCCATATTTTGTTCTAAGTGGAGTAACTCCTGCAGGAAAAGCCCTTTTGAAAGAGAAAAGGTCTTCAAGAGAATTATGCCTCTGCCCCACGCGTCCTTCCAGTGCCACCGATGCCGAACGACCCTCTAAAGGGCAGAAAAGCCGTCAGTCACCATCATCTCCAAAAGCAAGCAGAGAAAGGCCTCCTTTGCTCCTGCCTGGCATTGTGAAAACATTACACCCAGCAATCAATAGCACCAGTGCCCATTCCTAGACCTAGTAACAGTAGTTTATTGCCAGGCAAAGGTAATCTATCAATAGGACAAATGTCAAATTGCAGTACAAACTCTGCAGACAAGGGTTATTGAATTCAGGAATCAGGGGAGAAAAGCACTTCCATCCCCATCGGATGTAGCTTACAGGGCCACAACGAACGAGCCCAAAGCAGGTGGAGTTCCCGCTGGAGATCCTGCTGCGTGAGACAGCTCCGAGGGAATCGGATGATTTTACAAATAGCCACTGGGCACCTAACAGCCAGCAGATTCAACTCCGTCAAAAGAAACAATAATCGATGTGTTCCACCTCTTGGACAACATACGCCTGCCCTGGAGAGCAAAGCTTAGACGCAGGTTTTACCAGAATCTAGGGAAATGTTATCCACATTTTAAAAAAACTAAATATCTTTAAATCGTATTAGCAAATTTAATGGTGGTTCACCATGGTGAACTTCTCCAAGTGAGTTTCTCCCGTGTCGCCAGCCGGAGAAAAACAATTTTATTTTATTCCTTCCAGGCACTTGGTACATCAGCAATAGCTGCCTTTCAGGAGTGGATGAGGACAGCATTTCTGTGATATTATTTCATAAAACGTATCAGGCAATTTGGAAAGAGTCACTACCAGAAAGGCTAAAATGGGTAATAAAGGGCTCACGTATCGCTTTCAATAAAATAAGAGACCTACCAGCGAATCATCCTTTCTCTAACGCAACAGAATTAGCATGTATTTACATTTTCTGGTAAACTGAACAATCTGCAGGAACAGAGAAGAACTTTGTCCAATTAAGTTCAACCTACCAAAAGCTGTAAAATTCAAGAATGCATTTTCCATCATTATAGAGGACGGGCGTAGTAGCTTCTTTGTGAATGGCAAGCACAAAAGGTCCGTTTTGGCACATTTTTTCCATGCCCCAAAGGTTTCATCCACTGTTTAAACGAAGTCAACTAGATACGTTTTTTAAGCATCGGGAGTACTAGGATCTCCTGAAAATCAATTCCTTGTGTTTAGGATCCGGAAGAGTAAGGTAGATTGCTGACTGGGGCATCAAAATCTGAAACTTTTGGCCTGGAAAAATTCCCACCTGAGCGCTGAAGCTCTCTTTAGACAAAAAACATTCGTTTTGTGAGGGAGTATAGAGAACAGTGGGAACTTGGCTTCACATCTGCAGTATGTCACAAACTTCTCACAAAATGATGGACAAATCACCATTTTTTGTGTGTCTTCAGTCCCTACAGTATTAACTTCTTTTTTTTCCCCCCTATTTTCTGTATTTTCCTATGAGCTCTTTGAAGTAGAGTCTCGCTGTATGTTTCTACGTTAACTAGACAACGAAACCCCGATCTCGTCTCGACCCTCTGGGCACTACCGTAGCACAAATAATGAAGATATGTTCATACGTAGACCTGCTTAAATTATTTCCTATATTTAACTGAAAATTGTCCCCGAGGAGCGCAGTTCCGCCCACCTGCTTCACAGAGATGTGAGGGAGAAGGGACAGAGGGGGGTCCTACACATCTACATTTCAAACCAATACAACCTGACCTGTGATTTTTAATCCACTCTCACCATTGAATCTCTTACGACCATTGAGGGCATGTTCTAGCTCTTTGGATGACAAACCAGGGCTCCAGTCATCTTCCAAACGTTCGGTTAGGTGGCCATACCTGGACCTTTGCCTTTGCTGTGGTGTGGGCTCCAGCAGCGTCCTTCAGCAACTGGACCTCCTCGTCTTCTCACAGGCTGTGTCCTTGGCAAATCATCCTGAGAAGTCAACACAGACCTACCCTGGAGTCCTCTTTGGGTGGGCTCATCATGTGACACAGGGAGAACATGACCCTCCTGTGAACCAGCGAAGGTCATGGCATCAAAACAGGTTGCTGCAGCTGGATGACGATGACGCCTCTCACTATTCTGGTGGTGTCTATTTATTTATAGGTACTCAGGCTGATTCCGGACACATTTAACTTCTAAAGCACTAGGGAAAGTGCTTAACGGAGCAAAGAGAATTTATAATGAGAACCTGTTAAGTGCTTTCATTTTAATGTAGTTCAGGAGCCGAACAGCAAATCCATATTTACAGTTGTTTTTAAGATGTCATCTCATCATCTATTATGCCTGCTGGCTGATTTCTCCCGTGAGCTATGTCCTGCGTGCATTATAACGAAGTGCGCAGGGCTTTTTTTTAAGCCAAGACCGTCATTTGAGCATGCTTCGAAATAGGTCTTGCCTCCTGCGGAGATGTGAACCTTTACGAGTCCCGTGGTGCATTGCAAGCTCGGTGCACGCCGTGTCGGTAGGGATGCGGAACAACAACAAAAATCCCTATGCGTATCACGTACATTTGTTATGGATGTTACAAATGCAGCCAAACTCAGGAAAAGTAAAGTAGTGTAGCAGAAAATTAAGTGTAAGACATATGGACAAATGAATAAAAAATGAACAGCCGTGACTCGAGATGCTTTCTGACATCGGAGAAGATGCCATTAATGTACCAAGAGGGTTAACTCGTGTGGGGGCAAGGTTTCTTCGGGCACTTGTACACGAAAAATAACAACAACAGTTGCACCATGAGGAGGGGTTGTGTTTTCCTTCGCAAAAAATAAGTCTTTCATCCAAAGAATCCCGCGTCTGTAAGCCTGGGTCTCTTAGCTGGTTTGATTTCCTTCGTATCCGCGACTGAGATACCAGTAAGATTCGAGAAGGCAAAGCACGGTGTCGTATCCATCCTTTTCCCTGAAAACTAAGCCTTGCAACAAACCTTCTTTTTTTGGTGTTGATGAACGAACTCAAAGACAAAAAAATATTCTGGGCTATCAGCATGATTTGTATTACGATTTGGGATTAAGAGCTATTCTTAGGCATTCTGTTCTTCACCAACGAAGAAGAGCGACACTCAGCTCTTCTGTTCCATCTGTTGACAGTAGATCCTAAACATTTAGGCAGGTTTTAGCTATTTTTTTACGAGGAGAACTGAGGTGTAAACAAACTAAAATGCCTTACAGGAAGTCATCCAGTGAAGCGCACGAGAGGATTCCTACACGTAGGAATACGGGCAGGCGAAAACGCACTTTAACACGAGGGACACTCTTAAAATCCACACAATATCTGGTTTGGGGGAGTTTGGCGAGATCGGTTTGCGACGTAAATAGCGCGTGGATCTCAAACTGGCCCTTTGCTTGGGAGCAATTTCTCCGTACTCTGTAAGCAAAGCGAAGCCAGGGAGAAATGAAAGAAAATTGTTGCATGAGGTATTTGCAGAAACGGCAGCACTCTTTAAATGACAGCCACTTTTCGAAGGCGAGAAAGAAAATGAACAGTCCCTGGAGTCTCAAAGTGCCTTTACTTGCTAGTGTTGTGCTTTAATGTGATCTACGAGGGCATCGGTGAGATGCATAAAATTTAACATATTTTTGTTTGATTTTCACTGCTCCATTTTGTATTAAAAATGCAAAGGGAAGAAAACAACCCGAAACTACATTAAAAAGCTTTTTTGTTCCCTTTCATGTCTTTGTTATAATCCACAACTGTCATCGGCAAAGATTAAAGAAAATGAAGAACCTTCTTTCTCTCCCTTCACGATAAAACAAAATGCCTTTTTTTTTGCCTCGTCGACACATAAGGGTCAAATTTAATCTGATCCGCAGTTAAGATGAAGGTGAATTTGCTGGAACCCTTTGCATTCCTGCCGGTATGTTTGTTAAAATATAAATTCACAGGTAAAAGCTCTATCTTCATGTCTTGTCACTTGTAATTGCTGGTTGGTTTTTTGGTTGTTTTTTTTTTGAATAATGCAGGAATCTGTAAAGTTTAACATTTGTGCCGGTCAAAACTCTAGCGCATCACCTGAACAGTAACACTCCCATCACGGTGCGCCAAGATAAACACCACCGACGTGCCACAACGAGCCCCTTACGCTGGTCCATACAGACCAGAAGAGACCGTGCAGCCCCCTCCAGCATTACCAAACAACTTAACCGGTGTGAGTTTTTAACACCTTCTTATTATTTATACGGTACCTCTAATCCTCCAAACTACTAATTAAGCAGAAATTGTTCACATCCATTACGTTTTCCTCTTCCGAGCTTAACATTTTCAGCTGTGCGCAGCTTCAGGCTCCACGGGAGGAGAAAGGGTAACTTTGAAAAGTCTTTGCTAGATTTTGCGGCGTATTACGCACTTTGCTTTCATTGCTGGGGCCAGGAGGATCAACGGTTCGAGTTAAAAAAAGAGACATGGAAATAGTATTTCAAGATGCGCACTCCAGCTTCCCAATCAAACTCTTTCAAGAGGGTGCGCACGAATTCCTACACGCTCTTGGAGATGAATGTAGCTTTTTCTTAGGTCACGTAAAGGCAACTGTACTTAAAAACTCTTTCTAAAATTATGCCTTGTTCTTCTGTTCTCACACACGTAAAGGGGGAGGAAGGGATGCGCTCTGAAGAGGAAAGTCCACATTCCTCTACGACTGTGGAATTTGGTGCAGCTTTCCCACCGTATATAGCTCTTAAAAGGTTTGAATATCTGAAAATAGTCACTTTTACACACATTTTCTCATGGAAAGAAGACTTTTAGAGATGGAAGCATCCTTATGGCCGCCAGAGGAATTACCTTTTCTGCTCAGCTTCAAACCCGCGTCTCAGGTTTTCAGATCTGCACCTCTCTGCTTTCTCCCACGTGGCGCAAACACCCCGCCAGCAGCTGCAGAATTATTCTATTGTTCCTATTCCAATGCTTTTTTTTTTTTCTTTTTTTAAAACATTTTTGCTGTTGGGATGTCGCCAACATAAAGCAAAGGCAGAGGCCACAGCGTGCAGCGAATGGTCATCCTCTGGGTCTCCTACCAGCCTTCTCCTTTCAGCCTCCTTCCTTTTCCCATTATTCCAGTAAGTTATTAAAGTATCCCAGAATGAGTTATCACCATATCCCAGCATGACATAACGATGTTTTTGACATATTGGAACACGCTATGCTAAAGTTCCATGTTTCATTTTTCCAGGGTATTAATCAAAAATTACAGCCTTATTAGCTACCAGAAGTTTTTAGGCAAATTATTACAGCTAGCGTGGTGGTTCAGCTATTTTGGGGTAAATGGAAATCCTCCTTGGCACCCTTCCTTTTCTCAACTTTTATTTCATGAGTAAGCGTTAACACAAAGCCCCATGGAGATGAGCCCCGCCAGTTCATCACTACGCCTTCCAAGTTGGATCGCTGCAGAAATCGTTACTTCTTCCGTCTAAAAGATCAGAATTGGCATCCGTGAACTTCCCGATATTGCTACCCCCACCGTTAATCAGCCAACAGCCTTGCCGGTTATAATCCCAAGCAAAGAATTTAAAAATATTTTAAAACAACCCCAAACAACAAACCAAAAACAACAAAGGAAAACGAAGTGGCTCACAGGTCTCCCCGTTGGAATTATTCATTGGAGACTCAGTCAAGCGCTGATTTCTCTGTCAAAGAAAAGGCTGAATGAGAGCAGGGGATGCTTGCTCCTGGAATTTATGAGACTGGTATCAAATACCTTTCATACACCGCAGAAAGAAAATACAACAAATTCTTCACTGACAAAGCTGAAGTCTCTGGATATTCTTATATTCTCCTGCACCTGTGGAGAGTGTCTCCAAGGCAATATGACCACTCAGTCGGGAGAAAATCACTTTAATTCATTCTAGAGTACAAGTGTTACCTCTATACAGTTGTAGTCAAGATGATCATCACACGGAATAAAGTTCTCCATCACCATTATGAAAGACTGAGTAGTTTTCTTCATGTTTTGAAGTGATTTATTCGGTCGCTGAAGCGCACTACTCAGACAAGGGCTGGAAAAGCTCGGGTACGGGCTGATTCACTCATTAAAAAAGTTTTGCTTGAAGGAAGGAATCAATTAAGTACCTCAAGTGGGATGCAAAGCTGCCATACGACTTGTGCATAGTGGTGTTACACTTGCATTATCAAGAGGAACGGAATTAAAAAGCAGGCCACCCCGTGAGCGTGTAGGTCTCCACCCTTCCCCTATGGGTGATCTACTCAAGGAGATTGTCCATCGCGTCCAAGCCTTGTGCTTTTAACCAGAGCTTAAAAAGTATTTAGGATTACGAAGGGGCAGTGAAGTGGCTAATAGGATTTCTAAAGAGACGTTGCTATCTGACTCCCATCCAAAACCAGTTAAGTGCTACACAGAAAGGATTTTTGGTCGATCATTAGCAGCACACTAAAGGTGCAAAGACGTTTGGAACTTCGTAATCACCTCTGGAATGGTGAATCCTGATGCGTACCAATGCACACCACGGCTAAGTTACAACTACAGACATCCACCGGGGTCAACAGGGAGAAAAAAAAAAAATCAGACAACGGAGCTCCTGAATGGGCTGAAGTATCCTGGCTGTTGTCTTTTCCTGCTTGATGGACTAGAAGGAGGAACACGGGCTGATACGGCTCAAACTCGGGTGAGTCAAGTAAACCTCTGAAGCTGCGTAAAATAAATAAGCAGTTAGGAGTGTAGGTCAGAGATTTTATCTGTCCTATCACAAAGGTTTCAACACCAAACGCTGACGTACCACCATCACAAGTAAAGCTACCATCTTCTCTACAGCCTGGCTGCAGAAAAGATGAACAATCCCGAGGGCTACGGTTTGTTTCTGACTCTGCCTCAACTTTGTCTTCCGACACCAGGGAGTCAGTTAGGCTTAGATTTTAGAATTAAAAAATTCAGCACAAGACCAGAAAATTACAACAAACTACGGTATTCTAGACACCGTACCCAACCATCCATATTCATCGGATGTCCGTGTGAGTGGCCAACAATGACCCACGGCTGCAAAAATTTAGGGAAGGAGGAACAAAACCCGCACAAATAGGATGAGGAACTGCAGCCTTACGTACCCAACAAGCAGGAATGGCTACAGCAACTCTATCGCACACCTACGGCAGGAACCGCCAGACAAAGCGGGATCACTGAAAGAGGGGGGGATTAGATGAGCTCTGAGGAAGAAATGTTTCGCTGTGAGGGTGGTGAGCCCCTGGCCCAGGTTGCCCAGAGAAGCTGTGGCTGCCCCATCCCTGGAGGGGTTCAAGGCCAGGTTGGCCGGGGCTTGGAGCAACCTGGGCTGGTGGGAGGTGTCCCTGCCCAGGGCAGGGGGTGGCACTGGCTGGGCCTGAAGGTCCCTTCCAACCCAAACCATTCCGTGATTCTGTCACAAAGGCAGGAATTTCCAGGGCAACCGCATCGCAGACGCTGGGAAGGGAATAAAGCCGGTGGGCCAGGCTGGGGGCTGTTAGCTTCGGCTTTAAATACCCACGTGCATCTCTCTTCTCAGTCTCTCAACTGCAAGGTCTCTGTGAAAGACGTCCAGGAGGTGCTTTTGTGCAGATCTGAACAAAGAGAGGAGAAAACTGTCCCCAGAAGAAGATCATGGCATGCGTGGATGCGCACGCGTATGGCCTCAGGGTGTTTCGCATCCCTGTTCAACCCGCCAGGGCACTAGTTTTAGTCGAGAGAAATGACAGTAAAGAACTCAAGGACTACAGCACGAGCCTATAGAAGTAACAGAACGCCTGACATGGAGCCGGATTATTGGGTTTGGGGCGTCTCTGTGCGAAAACGGTGACTGTAAGTGAGAGTCAGGCCGGATTTCTGAAAAGCAGCTGATGTCAAACAAACGCCATTGCTCTTTAACGAAAGCGCCTACCGCTCCGGAATCTAAATGATACATAGGTTTGCAGCGTGCTTCAAAATGGCATACAAAGGGAACCATAAAAAGAAGCACCGCGGTGAACCTCGGGAAGCTGCAAAAACCCGTTTTTTCAGCTAGATACATCAGAGGCTGGATCGAGGGGAAGCGGGGCGACCTCTCCGCAGGCGCTGGCTAACGAGACAAAGGAGAGCCGGGGAGCCAAGAGGAAGCGAGCGCTGAAAGCCAGGAGGATCAAAAGGGATGAGGTCTTTGGAGGGGAGAGGGAAAACTCACTGAAGTTCATCATTTATTTAGGCCTCAGACTTCGTTGTCGCTTTCCGCACGGTACATTTAAGGTAGCGTCTACCCCTCACGCACAGGTTTCGTAGGAAATTCTACGACAGGTGGGATGAATCCAACATCTAGGAAATATTCCCCCCCACCTCGTTCCTGCCAGCAGCACATTTTCATTCATAACCTTACTGAAAACAGTATTTTTATTAGGAAAAGAAGTCTGTCTCCTCATTTTGCGTAATTTTCTTGTAATGCTTTCTAATAAAGTGGGTGAATAATGTAGGAAGTGTTGGCAACTGTTCTAATTTTTTAAAAGCTTTCTCCGGGCCCTTGGTCACATCCCTCTGGGGTTCATTTTCTGTGGATATTTAAATGGTGGAATTTAATTAGCGCAATTATTCATGGAAATTGATTTTCAAAGTTGTACACGTGAACGTTCACAGAAGTTGAATTTAAAACGTGCACGTGCCAGAATCTGTGACCAAAGTGCTTCTATCCTTACCCAGTCAGAGACCAGACACAGGCGGCTTATCCGGACACTGCCGATTAAATCGCGCTGCTCACATTTTGAATATTTGCAATCAGACCAAAAAAAAAAAAAAAAACGTACAATGAAGAGATACTTTCCAGTCGAATACTTAATGACTTTCATGAAACCTCAGTCTAATAGAGAATGTTCAGAAAAAAAAAAAAAAAAACAAAAAAAAATCCAACCCTGATTTCAGTGATCAAATTATTTGCAACTAAATATTTGATACGATCGAAACAGCGGTAGCGGCTCCTGGAGGTCCTATGAGCAAGTGTATTCACTGGTCATTTAATACACGAAGGAAAACAAACACTAAAGCTTCACAAAACCCAAGACATTTCTCCAGTTGTTAATCCGGACACTTTTAGCGCGAGCTGACCGTTCGGAACTCTATCAAATGGAGCTGTGCAGGCGTCTCCTTACCTTTCGCCAGAGCACACTGGCCCTGATAGCTCTGTCCATACAATCTTCTTCTCTAGTACTTGGGGCTCAACAGAAAGACAACTGAAAACTCATTAAAGATCGGAAACGAAATAATCTTGGGAGAATTTAAATCCCTTTTGGAATTAACAAAAATACTTCGCATTTAATCCTGACCGTTAGTTATTAGGCACACACATTTCATTAGGAACAGCTTTTATCTTTGTATTCCACAAAATTTCTTCCATAGGCCCGTCAGACATCTTTCCATTTTGCGTAATAGCTTCACACTTGCGCGAAACGTTATCAAATCAGCCTTTTTCTGTAGAACCCACAAAATATTTGGGAGTGTTTGCGCACGGCTCTTTGCAAATACCTCCACGGCGAAATACGCATCTGGCCGCAGAGAAGCTGTTTGATGAAGGAACAGTAAAATGAGTTTATTCTGCTCTCCAGCTTTCCCCGAGGAAAGAGCAAAAAGGTTGGAGGATGCAGTGTCGTGGTGCTGTAAAATCCAAAGGAAAGTATCCGCAGATATCAGAGAGTTTTGGTCCTACAGAGTTGAGATAATTAATCTGGCTGCGCACCCCTAATGCACCCGGTTAACGGATCTCCCTGCAACATCTGATCGTTCCCGAATTACTAAGCAGAAAAGCTTACCGTTTTTACCCGGCATAAAAACACTAAAGAAGAAATAAGAAGGAAACCATTAAACTTTTTGACTTCCTTTCAACTTTGAACCGTTTTCCCAGTGCTAGGAGAACGCTCCATCGCCACGGGAAGGATCCAGGCCCCTGCGGTACCACGCTGCGAATTTAGATGAGCTGTCATCGAGGCTGTGCCATGAATAATGAATAGCCACCTCTCTCTCGGCACCATTTTGACAGACATAAACCAGCAGGTTTGCGACTGCCATTAAATTCAAACATGGGGGGGCCAGCCCGGGGAAAACCATCTTTAAGTCCATCTCTCTCCCAAGCGGGAGTCAGCATTAGAAGCACACGACTTAATAAGACCTACTGAAGAAAATGAGCATCGGATCAAAAGGATTTGACGTATTTGAGAGCACCCAGAGTTCAGACGGTAAGACCAAACGTGAAGCGGAAGGCAGGAGCAGCCTAAGCCAGCAACACGTAAAGGAAGCACCAGTGACAGCCTGCAAAATAACCCGCAAAAATAGCGTAATGAAATGAATGAAATGAATGAGAACAGCCACTTACCCAAATTTTCAATGGAATAATAGCGCTGTTTACTGTCCACCCGCACAGTCTCAGCATAGGGACTGCCGACGCCGTAGCCGATGATGTACCCGCGGACGACGATGTTCGGGTTGAGCGGCGGAGTCCAACTCATGACGATACTTGTCGTCAAGGGCCTGACGTGAAGAGAGCTTGGCTGGTCAGGAACCTGAGATTCTGGGATTCAAAAGCAGAAAAAAAAAAAAAAAGAAAGAAAAAAAAAGAAGTATAAATTAATATGCTACTCGTTCAGTCTTACTCTTCCTAAGGTTGGGGCTTAGACTAAAATATTTGCACGAAAAACCCAACCAGGTTACATGCAGAGCTCACATGCAGTTTCATTTCTGAGCTACGTCCTTCCCTTCCAAGAGCATCAATATGCTTCATCCCGTTTTGAATGGAATATCTCCTAGCGCTCTCCACCTTTAGCATAAGGCTGCAACAGAGATTTAAAATAACGCAGGAAAATGGAAGATGACCTGTAAAGGAATTTCCAGTAGGACAACTCTTCTCTTCCCTGGCCTACTTACAAGCGCAGCAGGATCCTGGCAGCTGATCCTATGAGTTATCTTTCCGCTCACAGATTATTTAAGAAAAAGGTTTTTTACTTTGTTAGTGATATACTAGTATATTCTAGCGATAACCTGTCTCTTTCCCGCGAAAACAAGGAGTGAATTTTAACTCTCGGACACGCGCCTCTTGCTTTGAAGCTGCTTTAAATATTTAAACACACCAGCTTTAAAAAAAACCTGAAATAACAGAATGAGGTATTTTATTCACAGGTATTCCCCAGGTAAAGTTCATTACTTCAGGGAGTAATTAATCACCCTGAGTCTATTTGCCTTCTACAAGCCTAATTTTACTGTAAAGGTGAGATGAGTAAATGCCTTTTGTTTGAGTTTACGCAGTAACTACCATATCACAAGTCTCTTCAGAGGAGCCGCACAGTAGCTTGTCTTTTTGAGAGCAGAAAGAGACAAGTTACTATTTTTCCCCAATAAAAAGGCTTGCAATATAATAGACGAAAGCTTATACGGAAGGCAACAAGGACGGGGTAGGAAAAAACCACCGCAGTAACAATATAAAATGATGTAAACTCCAACAAAAGACACTTGGCAGTTGTGAAGCATTCCCACTGTAAACCTTGGAAAAGACAATGAAAAGAAGAATTAACACTTTTCAATACCCAGTGCCATATGTACGTCCTTGGCGTTTTACGTGCTTTCAGATGAATTCTTCCGAACACATGAGAGCGCCCTGAACAACCTGTCGGTGAGCACATATTACCAGGCTGAAACACCCGGCCACTTTAGAAGTCCTTTGCGTTCTGCTCCTTAAAATTTGCAAAGCAGGCGGCTTGGATAAAGCTTGAAGAAAATTCACTGAAAAAAATCGCTACTCACAACACGAAGAAACCGACTGCACCAGCAGTGCCGCTGTAAGTCAGGTTAAGTTGCCGTTTACCCCCGCTCCGCTCCCAAACTTTAACGCAGAAGCAAAAGTTACTCCAGCCGCTATTCCTCAACAGCGCTGTTTGAAAAACAAACGACAGAAGCGTTTCTTACAAGCCCCAAAGATAAAATAACCATTTAATGCCTTGAAACGAGGAGCTGGATAGCGTTGCGACACTGCGATTCCTCCAACTTCCTAAAAGCAGCAATTCTCGGGCAGCAAAGGAGATCAGAGCATCATCCGATTGCCTTCAAACGCTCATTTTTACATCCGACGCGACACGGGGATTTCAGCTGCAGCACAGATACCTCTAGGCAGCCGTTTAGGTTAAAACTGCTTTATTCAAACGTTTTATATTCTACATCTCAAACAATTCAAATACGTGACTCGTGCATTTCCGAGCTAAATCACCCCTTCTCGTTTCAAAAAGCAAAAAGCGGTTCAACTTCTTGTAGCCTTCTTGTGAACTAAGTGAATTGCGAACGAAGCTGGGGTGAACGCCATTTTGGAACTATTCTTTCAATACTGACGTTTCATAAACACAGGTATTTTTTGAAGACGCAGTTTTTTTGCTTCAGCTTTCTGCCCAAAGCAATTTTAATTATTTTCATTAGCTTTACTTTCAACCGTTTGCTGGGAAACCCCCCATTTCTCTTCTTCTGAAACAGCCGTGAAGTCGAGAATTTGCGTCGCGTAGTTCACATCCTAAAGGACCAAGTTAAGTGTTAGAATCAACTACTTTTTCCCCCCTCAAACAAAGTATTTTTTGGTTGTCTTCACAAGAAAGCACGTTTTCCCAAGTAAGGACTTCTGCCAAATATCAAGATACAGCCAAGTATCTAAATCCATCAGTTCTTCAGGAAACTGGACCATCCAACCTTTGCATGGCCCCGCTGATCTTCAGTCTCCCAGCGCTCAGATATCCAGGAGAAAAACTCGTATTGAAACACGTTATCTCATATTTCTGCTGTCTTTATCAGGCCATTTCCTTGCAGCTTCAGACGAATATGTTTATGTTTGTTTCTCCTGGGTTTGAACATGATGCCAGAACGACTTGCGAGGAGCAACCTTGAGATCCCGCTCTCCTGCCTGAATTAACAAATGAGTTCTTCATCCTAAGTCCCAAATTGGCCAAAATTTATGGTTTTTCTTCTTAACTGCACCAAGAGTTTATCGCTTGCTCTCATGTAGCGACATCTTTGGGTACTTGCAAGCAAATGCCGTGCTCAGACACACGAGCTGTGGATGGCAGCCAGCCCCACAGACCAGCATCTGGCACGCAGGAGGAGAATTCCTGGTGAGACCTCCCCACGAAACCAGATTTCTTGGAACAACATTCCTTACTCTCCTTCCCTTACGGGCCATTAGGTTCCCAGGAAATGGAAGCTGAAGCTCCGTGTCACTGCCTGGTGTCACATCTCCTCCTGGGATGCCACATCTGCTCACACGCGCCTCCGAGGCCTGCGCTGTGTTTCTACGTGATGGTCTGAGCGCCCACGTCTTCCATCCAGGGAATCCAGCACTTGGTGCTACTTAAAAGTTCCCCAATTCCACTGTCACGCTTGAAAAACGCTTTACCTTTGGGTCACTTTGGCAATTTTCTTCGACGTTCAAAGACGTATATTTAACACAGTCAGGGTAATTTTTACTCATCCCATTTTGTTCCCCTCTTTCCCCCATCACTTTTCGGTAGGAATTACAGTATGATAGCGGTCTAGCTTGTCATGCTCTTAGAGCACTAATTGAGAGCTGAAGCTAAACTCTATCACTACCTAATATGTCTAACAGCTTCCATCTGTTCCACGCGGTAATCAGGAACCAAGCACCCTAAACCCATTTTCCTGGAGGATACCTTTGCAAAGTTGATCAGCCATTGTCTTGCATCCGTGCTCAACCTGTTTAAAGCACACCCTTTGGGGAAAGCGCGGCTTTCGATTTCTTTTTTTTTTTTTCTTTTTTCTTTCTTCTTTTTTCTTTTTTAAAGCGCAAAATTTCAGGCTTAAAATAAATATTTAAAACCTTCCCAGCTGTTAGCAAAGGCGCGCGAGCTTTCTAGGGAACCTTGAAGAAGCAGCTATGTTTGGATTTCTAATCACTTCAACAAAACACACTAATTAAAATGAATATCCGTCGGGAGTCTGACGCCGTTCTCCGGGATACCGTTTGTCTCCGTGTTGCTGGTGCCAACCAGGCTTCCAGTGAAAGCAGGAGAAAGGGCATTAGCCGTAGCAGCAGGGAGGGACCGGGGTCACCAGCCTGAGCTCCAGCGCTCCCCAGATGAGCCGACACTTGCAGGACCACAGTAATAAGCAGATAATTTTTTTTTTCCCCGGGGTTTATCGGAGCATTAGTATCTAGTACGCGCCACGCTGCATTCCCAGCATCAGCGTCCTATTCACGAGGATATTTCATCACCGCCGCAAACGCATGTAAATACGATGCACGGACAAAACGGCTTTGCTGGAACTTACTCCCATGGACCCACTTCCACGGCGTGTCTCCTGCGACGACGACGCGATTAACATGGAATCGTAGAATGGTTCGGGTTGGAAGGGACCTTAAAGATCATCTAGTTCCAACACCTTCGCATGCATGCGCGGATTTGGGCAGGAAAAACTTCAAAGGAATGCCATGTGTACTAAATGCCAATCAAAACAAACGTGCTCAGTTGCGTTACTTACTACTTTTTTTTTTTTTTTCCGGTACTGCGGTGTGTTCAGAATTTCTCTGTTCCTCTCGCGAGCGAAAAGTCGGCTTTCACACCTTAACAGCATCACTGCTCAAACCGCTGTCTAGCCAAAGCGTAATTAGCAAGACACCATGGTGCACCGCGGCGTGCTGCGATCCGTTGGCAGAGTTACACCGCGGCTAGAAGCATCATCTCTTCTTTAAAAGCTTGACGAGAAACCACAGGTGCTGGTTGCTCTGGTTCCTCCCATCGCGCCTGCCGGGCACTGCGGGCGCTCCCCCGCCTGCTGGATAATCGCATTCGGACATAGGGAAAGGCAGAGATTCTTCAATTTGCAAGGGTTGATTTTGCGATCGTAAGGAAATCCGGCCAGTCAAAAGAAAGGCAACATCAAGTACTATGGTGCATTTAAACTGATTATTTGTTTATTCTTTCATGCAGTTTGCCTTTGATCCTTTTCAGGTGATTATTTTGTTTTAAGAATCATAGCAATTTTCATCAGTTTCCTTTTATTTTTCTGTTCCTCTCCTTTCTACTACATATTTGCTTCTTACGGTTTGTCTGTAGTTTTGCCGCGACTTCCATCTGTCAGGTTCTTTGTTCCATTCGATTTGCACTCCGTTTAATTTTTGTAGGTAGATTTTTCCATCGCTCTCCTTTTTTTCCTTTACAACTTCCAATATTCCAGGCGTTTTCTCTAACCCTTTCATTTCAGTCTTTTCTTTCCCTTTTGTGTCAGCATCTGCGCTGATGTATACAGCCCACGGTTTTCAGGTATCTGCATCCCATCATCTTCCACTAATTAACTCAGCTTCGTTGCCAACCTGCATTTCTGACATCTGCAAATAAAGGCTGGGAAACGGGATTTGACCTCTGTGAATATTTGCTTAGTGAATTGTTAGGATTGTCGGCGTCGCTTTCATCGTTTCTTTGATTGATGACGGGTATCATTGATGAAGTTAAGAGATTCGCTTCGGCATATTATCGCAAATGGCCACGATGCTGAGGAGCTAAATTCTGGCAGGGAATTATTTTAACAAATAAAATAATTTTGAGCTCCTTGGTCCCGGTGATGACAGAGGAACACAACCCAAGGCACGTGGGATCCAGGAGGATAAGAAAACACCTGTCGGTGGGTGTCTGGACCCCAGGCATCTCACCCTAACCTCGGCCTGGGTGACAACTGCGGTGACACCCCTCAGCTAAAAGGCTTTTGGAAATAACAGCTTTTAAAAGAGATTAATTTACCGTCCAGATCGTTCTCGGGTGTTTCCGCCGTGTACCAGTCCGAGGGGGGCCCTGTCCCATTCACTGTCATGGCAGCCACCTGGAAACTGTACTGGCTTCCTTTCTCGAGTCCTGTCGGAAAATAAAAATAAGCCAATCAAAATCACACAGCAAGAAGATGTAAAGAAAAAAATAAAAAAATTAATGACGTTACCACAGTTTGCAACAGACCTTGAGTAAAATGGAAGCTCTAGGAATAGTCCATCGGACTTGCCGTATGTAAGGAAATATATAGAAATGCGTATATGGAATCATCGAGGTTGGAAGGGGCTTTTAAGAGCATCGAGTCCAACCATCAACCCAACACTGCCCAAACCACCACTAACCCACGTCCCTCAGCACCACGTCTGCCCGGCTTTTAGATACCTCCAGGGATGGCGACTCCACCACTGCCCTGGGCAACCTCTTCCAATGCTTGATAAAAAAAGCAATGGAAGTCCAAATAGAAGAAAACGGAAGAACGGTTGGACGCAACTAAGCCATTAATTACACAGGTAACAAAAGCAGCCCACTGCTGCCCAACACGCAGGGAACCGCGGGTATGCGCCCCGTACGCAGGGGATTTGCAGGCAGGGACGAGTACTTTGCTTTGCGGCGCTTCTGATTAACTTCAGAGCACACACTTTCAGGAAAAAAAAATAATAAAAAAATAAAGACTTGCCAATATTACGAAATAAGCACGAATTCAGAAACGGACATTCTCCTCTGTGGCTAAAACCATCAGCAAACAATTACTGCAGCGTTCCTGCGTGTGCCACAAGGCTCCCGGGTCTCTGAGGTGGGGATGGAGGTTTATCTTTCTGCTCAGTCTACACTGACCACAAAGCAAAAAAACCCCACTCTTTTCCTTTAATTGCAAACGTCCTCCAGAGAAGAACGCTCATAATTACAAAGAGCAGTTTAACATTTAGCTGACGTGGAAGCCTACTCTCAAACTGACAGCGGCTATTTAGAAACCTGCACTGTAACTCTAAACTCCTCTGCCATTGCAGATGTTCTTATTGCCCCGTAAAGCACCTGCCCACCAAACAGGATGGCACCAAAGCCATGAAGTGCCTAGGGGTTAATATTTAAAATGTCCACTTAGACGAGCCACATAGCTCCGTCTCCAGCAATCGCAATATATGAGTGCAGAAAGTAATAACGGGATCTGGATGTTTTTCTGAATTGCTTTCTAAACCACGTATTCCCAAGCTCCGTCAAACAAAGCCCTTCGCTTCGGGCTGCGGGGAGGTATCGGTAGCAGGAGGCTTGGGGCTGCCGGCAGCCCACAGTCCCACCAGGACTCCCGCAGCTCCCCAAGCCCGGAATAATTCCTGTGAAAGAAACCCAGGACGTGGGGATCTACCGCGATAGAGATTAATCTGCTCTGCCCTCCCAGGGATGGGACCCGCAGGGATGGAGCTACGTAGGTATGTGCCTTCTATGCTTTCTTCTCTAAGCCAGCAAAGCTGCAGCAACTCAAACATCGGAGCAGCTTCCACCGTTGTTTCTACGTTATCTGCCAGAAAATAAACACTTCCCTACTTGTCGGACACACTTAACACGCTATCTCCCGCCAGAAGGTACCACTTCGCAGCTCTTAGTTACGTAGCCCCCACAAGAGATCCCACGGGGGCTTTGGTCAAGAGCCCAGGTTAGATGCCCCCAAGTTGAGATTTCAATATTTAAGGTCTTCCTCATAAAAAACGTGCTGCTTATGCTTTTATTTAATTTTGCAATAACATGCTGCTTTTCCTTCCAAAACAGTCAACGATGTTGTTTATGCTGACATTTACAACTCGGAATTTCTTCCAGTTCTCACAGATTACACCTCACACGTGAAAGTAAGCATAATGCAGGTCATCTGAGGTGAAATCACGGTTATACCGAATTCAGAGGCAAAGTTGCCGTTGACTTTGATAAAGTTTAATTTCCTCCCTTGATGCTTTGCGGCTTTCTCAGTTATGTCTTGGGCATCATGCAAGAACCCAGCCGACATTCATTTTCACCTACCAGAAATCACTGTCACCCTTACGATACCCACCTGGCTACTTTCATTCATTGCAATTATAGTCCTGCTACAATCTAGTGTTGAAGCTCTTATTCTGGAAGGAGGTATTTTCCATGGAAAACCTCGGAAAAGAAACTAGGGAAATCGACCTTTTTGCACCCGTGAGAACATAGGAGAGGTTGGCCGAGCGCTCTACTAAACCACCTGAGACTTAAGAGACTGGACACGAGAAATTTGCGTTCAAATTCAGTAGGGATAAAATCCAGGAGACAAACATATGACAAAAGCATTAAGGAAAAAACTCGTTTAAAAATAGCCCCATAAAGACTGTCTTCGTACCACACAATAAATGCTACCTGCCAGCAAAGAAATCAATGTTCCCTTGAAGTGAAAGTATATTTTATTCCCAAAGCATTTAATTCATCAAAACCTTGCAAGGCTGTACCATGTGAACACTGACCTGTGAACAAGTACCAGAGGTTGTTTGGCTCCAGCGTTTCAATCTCACCCCTGCGGGTAGTCTTTCTATGTCGGATTTTATAGCCCGTAATAAATCCATTTTGAGTACCTGGTGGTGGAGGCAACCAGCTAACTTTGATGCTCTGTAAAAGAAGAGATATTATTATTGTTGATTGTTTTTTTTTTTTTTGGCAAAGAAATCACAGAAATAAAGCACATAAAATGAATGACACAGCAACAAGATGTAAAGAAAAAAATAAAAAATTAATGACGTTACCAGAGTTTGCAACAGACCTTGAGTAAAATGGAAGGTCTAGGAATGGTCCATTGGATTTGCCGTACGTAAGGATATACATAGAAATGCGTATATGGAATCATCTAGGTTGGAAGGGGCTTTTAAGATCATTGAGTCCAACCATCAACCCAACACTGCCCAAACCACCGCTAACCCGTGTCCCTCAGCACCACGTCTGCCCGGCTTTTAGATACCTCCAGGGATGGTGACTCCACCACAAAAAAAGGAAAACGAACAAGGCAAGATTTTTCTAACAACAAGGTGTATTCAACTAAGTTATTATTTTGAGGAGAAAACCAAATCAAATCTAAAAAGACTCAAACTGGCATAAAGAAAACTATACATTCCGTAGCAGTGGACGGCTATATAGACAATGGATTTATATCGTAAATTTTGGCCCTTTTCAAGAATTTTTCATTTCAACAGGCCTCTAGAATACCCGGGGTACTATAAATGTCAGCTCTGGGGTTGACTCGACACTGCAACTCATTTCGCTTTTCAGCCCGAAGTGCCAAAGTCGCCTCTTTTTGACTGCAGGATACAAATATCAACCTGGGCAGCTCCAACCATTTGGTGCCATTTTAATTCCACAGATGTTCACGGAGACCTTACTGCACCCTCCTTACAGTAGCGTAAAGGAAGTCAAACCTCTTGGGAACAAACTTATTGCCGATCCCAACACGTAAGAGAGTTTTCGCTGAGCTGTTCGCCACAGTCAGCAGCAATGCAATTAACCACGGCCAATCACTTAATTTTTCCTAAATGTTGCTTGTTAGATTGTGTGAGGGATCTTATCTCAGCCCCACAGCCCAAACTGAAACTGTCCCTTCCTGATGGCTCAAGAGAATGGTTTGGGTTGGAAGGGACCTCAAAGATCATCCAGTGCCACCCCCTGCCCTGGGCAGGGACACCTCCCACCACAACAGGTTGCTCCAAGCCCCGGCCAACCTGGCCTTGAACCCCTCCAGGGATGGGGCAGCCACAGCTTCTCTGGGCAACCTGGGCCAGGGGCTCACCACCCTCACACCAAAGAATTGCTTCCCAATATCTCACCTAAATCTCCCCTCTTCCAGTTTAAAACCGTTCCCCTTTGTCCCATGGCTCCCCTCCCTGCTCCAGAGTCCCTCCCCAGCTTTCCTGGAGCCCCTTGAGGGTCTGGAAGGGGCTGGAAGGTTTCCCTGGAGCCTTCTCTTCTCCAGGCTGAACCCCCCCAGCTCTCTCAGCCTGTCCTCCCAGCAGAGGGGCTCCAGCCCTCCCAGCATCTCCGGGGCCTCCTCTGGCCCCGCTCCAACAGCTCCGTGTCCTTCTGCTGTTGGTGCCCCAGCGCTGGAGGCAGCACTGCAGGGGGGTCTCCCCCGAGCGGAGCAGAGGGGCAGAAAGGTCTGAAGGCGTTTCGTCACCACGATGCAGAAGCCGGTCTATGCTCTTGGCCAACGCTACCACCTTCCCTTCTACCTTCTCTTCCTTCCCACGTTTGGCGGAGGGCGCATGGCAGGTTCGCGCAGCGCTGCAGTCATCGTTTTCTTTCAACCCTGCTCATTTTCCAATAAACCCCGACACTCAGCGGCTTTTTTACCGCCGCAGACCGCTGTGCTGCCAGACGTTACACAGCAAGACCTCCTTCCCGAGCAGCAGCAGCTATTCAGGGCACAGCAGCGGCTACGCGTGTTTTCTCTGCGTCTCTTTACATTTAACCACACGGCATTTCATTTACTCTTTTATCTCCCAGTCACTCAGCGTTGTAAGGCTTTTTAGCAACCAGCTTTCACTGTCGTTACACCAAATCGCTAACCCTTGCGTCCCCACTCTCCATCCCATGCACTGGCCTTTGTGGACCCCACCGCCGGCGCTCCTCAGCCGGGACGAGCCAACACCTCTCTCCATCCTTTGTTCTCCACCGCATCAGTTGTTTATCACAAAGGGATCTTTTTCCTTACACCGCAGCAACTTCATTCCTTCAGGAGCCTTTTGCGAGGGATCTTATCAAAAGGCTTTAGCAAACCCAAGCCAACAATATCAACTGGATCTCCTCGCCCATGTGCTCAGTGATTCCTTCAAAGGACTTTAATAAGCATGTGAAGCGAGACTTTCCTCCACAAAAGCTGTATTGATCCCTCCTCGTCATATCATGTTCGTCCATATGTCTATTCACTCTCTTCTTTATTACAGTTTCTATCAATTTGTCCAGGAAAAGCCACCAGCTTTACGGGGCTGGACTGATAAGAGAGCTGATATTGTATATCAACATTTCTCTGCTAAAACAATCTGGGCACCAGCTGCTCCTCGCAAGCCTCCAATCCTTCGAGCGTTTTCACTCAGCGTGATATAAGGTATTCAGGGTATTAAGGGTTTCTCATGGAGCAAGGCCTCACAATTGTATCTCTGCTATCCCGTACAGCACTGCATTACAAATTTTTAGACAAAGAGGAAAGTCGGCCACATCACAGTGGATAGTTTTTGACCAAATACGATTTATGACCATTATTGAGTTGCTCAGTCCCTGCATAAATATGTTACCGCATATATCAAATTAATTATTGCAATAGAAAAATCAATTTTGCACATATACTGCCCAGTGATTTATTGTTACAATCAATTATACATTTCAAAATCAATACCTCGGGTTTTCATTGCTGAGTGAAATAATGCTGAGTCTTTTGCGTTAGGGCAGAACAAACTCCATTTTTCAAACCAGAGAGTGATTGTTTTAAAAACAGATCACTCTGCATATTGAAATTGCCTATGTATAAAAAGCTTATGGGAGAAAGCAAACCCCCAGAGAGTAGCTTTAAAACGTATTTCTCTTGACAGCTCTTAGGACACCTACAGGTAACTCGCTGTTTGATATTGGTGTGCTCCCAGCTCTTCCAGTATCTGCACAACGCTGAACCACGCTCTCATCATGGGGACCTCAGCCTCTGCGTATTATTCCAGCCCAGCTACGAGGAGAAGACACTTTGACTGCCCCATTTCCCAGGTCAAGAAGAAAGCAGGGCATTTGGATATTTTCTCAGAGCAGGGGAGGGAAAAACAGCTCCATCTTTCCCCTGCCCCTTCCGAGGGCAACAAGAAAGGCTCTTCTGAAATCCCAGCTGCCCCCATCCAGGACAAAAAAAAAAAATACACGGAAAAGAAAAAAATACAGAATGCTTTCAGGGACGTGTTGCGCAGCTCATGTGGGTAAGTAACCACCTAGGTAGATAACCAGGAATGACTGGTGGGTTGAAAAATCCCATCAGAAGGGACAAGCCATACTGGTCTCAGCTTGGAAAGTGCAGTAACACCAACTTTTACCCAAAGGTGCCGCTTATAAAAAATTTAAAACTGAATCGGCTGATAGAAACCACAAGTGGATTTTGAAAGACATGCCATAATTTGGAAGACCTTCTGATGACGCTGACTTTTGAGTGGATCTTTGGGTGCTTCACCATCATTTCGAAACCACAGGCTCCATGTCGTCCATTTATTTCAAACAGAAAAGACTGAGCTGCGTGTGAGCTAAAACAGCTAGAAGGCCCCAAGACAACTTGTTGTCCTCTAGGAGAGGCAGCAGCAGTGTTCGTTATTGCAGCCATACCATTTCTAGCCTGAACTTGATATTAATTTGATTAAAAAAAGAAAAACAAGAGTTCCAGCAGAAGCATCCAAGCAATGATGCCTGCAAGTGCTGAGCAATTTTTACGAAACCCCAACTATCCCCTCCTCGAAGTCAACAGTGACCGTGTCTCCCGGCACAGCAGGTCTCACAGAAGCAATGGGTTTGACCTAACGCTCAAGGCCAAATAACTAAGATCTTCCTTATGATTAGAGGAAAAATCAGGTTCTTTACAGATCCACCTAAAGCTGTCACTGTAACGGTAACAGTTCACTTTCACCTCAACCTGGTCTCCATGGACACCGCAACGATGCTTTTTATCAATAGTACTTAATATGTGACTCTCTCCTCCAGGAAAATCAATGACTAAGGTTCTGCCAGGCTTCTTGTCCTTTCTTCTGCTTAAGAGAGAGCAGTAATGACTAGCGCTCTAATCCTTCACGCCTTATCCGAGACGTAACCAACAGAAAGCAAATATTTCCTTTCTGTTATACCAGGATTCCTATGGAAACCATAAAATGAAGTCAACTTCCACAGGATTGTAGGAACCTGTTAGCCTCGGTTGGAATGCAACATGGAAAAGTATTGTAAAAGGTTGCTGGCCACCTCCGCTTGCTGATGAGCCTTCTTCAACGGGAGCGTGGTGGTCCCTTCCTTGCACCATTCGGAAATCACGCCGAGCAGCTCAGCGTGAGCTGGGACACCCAGCACTGCCCTCGCTCAGAGGGTCGAACTCCCCAGACATTGCAAAACGGCCCTTCAAAGACCCCTTCGAGTTCAACTGTATTTGAGAAAATCTTTCCGAGAGAATAGGCCTTGGCCCAACAGATCTAACCAAACCTGAGCTCAATCTTTCCTGTAGTTTCCAAAACCATAGGATATTTTCATTTTCCCATTTTCATGATTATTTAGAATCACAGAATTATAGAATCATAGAGTGGTTTGTGTTGGAAGGGACCTTAAAGACCATCCTAGTTCCAACCCCCTGCCCTGGGCAGGGACACCTCCCACCACAACAGGTTGCTCCAAGCCCCGTCCAACCTGGCCTTGAACCCCTCCAGGGATGGGGCAGCCACAGCTTCTCTGGGCAACCTGGGCCAGGGGCTCACCACCCTCACAGCAAAGAATTTCTTCCCGATATCTCATCTAAATCTCCCCTCTTCCAGTTTGAAGCCATGACCCCTCGTCCTATCGCTACGTGCCCCTTTACTTAGGAACCAAACCAGAATAAGAAAAAGCTGAGATATTATCTCTGCATTGATTGGAAACGCGGAGCAGCAGAAATCTCATGAATCTTACCAAATCAAAGTTTCTGGATGCGCAAAGGTCCTTTGTCAGTTTATTTTAGTCAATAATCCTCTGGACATAAATATTTATTAACAGATATCTGCAAACATTCATTCAGTTGTGGTGGCAGACGACTAGGACCTGCTTTATGAAGTCTGTCTGTTGCACTTTGTCTCTGCGCATACGCTTTTCTTCTGCTTTTTTCTTTCCTAAGTCCATTCTGTAGATTTATTTTTTTCCAATAGAAATCCCATTTCCTACAATCAAACCAGCTAGGCATACACAAATCAAGGATCTGATACAATAGAGCCTTGAAGTGATGTGCTGGAGTAACACTGCAAAAACTCATGAAGATTTTAAGTAGGGGCAATCACGGGCCTTAAGGGTGTGGGCTGTTCTGCCTGAAAAGCGGAGCCAAACTAAACCAAAGCGGGAACGACACCTGCATAAAAACACCCGGTGCACACCGTGAGCAGCCAACGAGCACAGGGATGGGATGGAGACGATGGAGATGGGGCTCACAGAATTCATCGAATTATAGAATTGTTTAGGTTGGAAAAGGCTTTTAAGATCATTGAGTCCAACTGTAAACCTAATGATGGCCAAACCGCCACTAACCCATGTCCCTCAGCACCATGTCTGCCCGGCTTTGAGATACCTCCAGGGATGGGGACTCCACCACTGCCCTGGGCAGCCTCTTCCAATGCTTGACAACCCTTTCCGTGAAGACGTTTCTCCTAATATCCATCCTAAACCTCCCCTGGCACAACTTGAGGCCGTTCCCTCTTGTCCCATCACCTGTTCCTTGGGAGCAGAGACCGACCCCCCCGGCTACCCCCTCCTTTCAGGGAGCTGCAGAGAGCGAGAAGGTCTCCCCTCAGCCTCCTTTTCTCCCAGCCCCTCCTGCCACCCTCGGAGCCGTCCCCGTCCCCGCGCCCCTCCACTCCATCACCCCACAAGGCAAGGGGCTCTCCTTCCACAACCAACCCGTAGGCTGCAAATTAATTTACAAATACGTGTTGAGGCTGCTGGCAGTTGCCTTGGATACGAGCAACCGTAAAGTCCCCAACCATGGCGTTCCATAAAACCACTTTTTTTTTTTTTTCCCCCCACCCCAAGAGAAGATCAGAAGGAGAAAAAAGATTGGGAGAGGAGTTTAGGTACGAAGACCGCTTCGGCCAGTATTGTCTCCTCGGGGTGTTTCTCTTCTCAACTACGTCTCCAAACAGCTCTTATATTAAAAATTGCATGATGAAATACTGGAATTATTTGATCACCGCAGTCTATAAAGAAAAAAAAAAAAGGGAAGGAAAGCGACAGTCACGATATAGTGGGGTGAAATAAACTTAAGGATAAAAAAGCCTCTGGGTGCCTTCACTAACTTAAAAAGAAAAGAGGATGAAACATAACCAAAGACAAGGCTTAGAGGAGTCGGAAACCTCAGGCAAATTCTCGGTTACGGTGGCGAAGGAACCAAACAAACAGAAAATAGCGAGGTTCGAGAACGCGTACTGAAAAAAAGTCATCGTTTTCTCTCTCTCCGCAGACGTAGAAACTTCTAAGGCACGACTGCTCCCCAAAATTTTGTTCTGGATACTTAAAAAAAAGACTTGGAAAATAATCACGTGTAGCGCAACCGAGTGCTTTTTAGCTGGGTGACGTACGGACGTTCCAAAAGAGCGTGCAGAGCTGCATTCTGCTCTGGCGTCACGGGAACGGCTCAGCCCAACATCTGAATAATTTTAGCGTTTCAGAAGTCACGAGATCCCTCTGTGCTAAGTTTAGACGGGCTCTTTTTACAGCTGACAGGGAGAAAAAGGACCCACGCAAAGAAAAGCACATGGTAACTTTTTAGGACAGGTGAGTCTTGCTTTCTGTTTCTCATTTTATTGACTCGGCAGAAAAGAGTGATTGCTTATTGGGGTTTTTTAAAGCATTTTTAGCTATTTTAGGGCGCTTTTAGGCATTTAATTATACAATTGAAGTTCAGCTTGTACTAATATTGCCAGTACATTTGAAAACAAAACCTTTTGAAGTAACTAAGAGGCACCATTAACTTGAAATTATTTTTAAAGAACATCAGATCCAGAAACAATTTCAAAGCTTTGACTTCTCATTCAGGGCTGGGCTAAAAAGCTTTCATTAAAAAAAAAATAAATAAATCCCGTAATAGGAAAACCCACCTACAACATATTGCCATGGCTGTAGCGATATATTTCTTTTCGGTTTAACTCCTTCTGGTGCCAGCGACGCAGTTACTCACAACGAACTCTCAGCTTTTCCTCCCTCCTCTGAGGATGTTCTTTACAGGGCCAGGGATCAAAGCCACTATCAATACTTCAATCAAGTTTTCAATTACAAATGCACTTAATTGATTAGCACTTAGCAGCACCTGTAGTTGGCTATCACTTTAATTACTGATTATGCTGATGCTGATTACTTAAACGATATCTGCCTGAGAGCCTCGTGATTAAGAGTTTATAAAGCAAAGGGCACAATAATTTCAAAATAATTAGGCTGTTAAGATTCAGATTCAAATCGAAATCTCAAGCATATTTTTGAGGAAATATTCTGGTTTAAATAATGTTAATGCATGCGCCTTTATTATGCCGTGCTGGTACCAGGAGCTGCCAGAGCCTCCTCTTTCTCTGGAGGAAGGGCTTAGCTGCCCATCAGCCCAAACGACTCAACACCATCACCGCCCCCAAACCAACAAAAAGAGGAAATCAAAAAAACCCCATGAAATAACGCATCCCCCAAACTCTTCATTAAATATTTACGCTCCTGCAGCAGTAAAGGAGGTTTCTCCTGGTATAACACACGCAACGGAGTGGTGCAACGCTGCACGTGGAGACTGACGGAGCTCTTGGCGTCCACGACCCGAGTGCTGGAACCCGTCTTCGCTTTGACGCTAATTCTATGTACGGGTTTTTATAAAGCCACTGACGCTCTCCTTTCTGAAAACTGCACATTTTCATGACAATCCTACCGAAACACTAACTGCAACAGAGGTTTGCGAGCCTTAACGTGCACCGAGATTACCGCATACCCGCTTCTCACGATGAACCTGGAGAGCATCTCTTTGGGCCTCAAGTAAAAAGCGTAAAGGCGGTTCACCGGCAGAAATGCTCAGATTTAAAGGCCTAACTCGGCATAAGAAAAGACGCTATTTTGGGTATAGAGGTTAGTTAGCGAGCTTCTGAAGAGAAAGGAACCATCTGGTGCTATTCAGCGCGCATCGTGCGCTGGAACGGCTCCCCAAGCCCAGCCGCGGGCATTGAGAGAGGGCCGGGAATGGATTTGGACAGGATCATAAGCAAATAGCTAAAAAGGGGTAAATTCTACAAATGGGTATAAAGCTTTTGTTGAATTGCTCAAAGATGGAAGGCGATGATGAATAATCCTATTAAAAAAGCCACGGACACAAGATGGTATTGAAACATCTACGGAAAGAAGGGAAGACCTGCCAGATATTGCTGGGGTTGGCAATTTTTATGTCCAAAGAGGAATATTCTGGATTGCAAGTTTTACAACCAGGGTCTAAACTGATTTATTCCTAACTATGGTTGCATTAAGACTTCCAGAGTGGCCTGAACATGACAAGGTCATCCACGCTGCAGCCTCAGGAACACATACGGGAATGTCTGAGAGCTACAGACCCCTGAGAGTCAGTTTGGAGCTACTGCCCCATGCCTGGATGTCCAAGCAAACCTACAACATCTGTACAGAGAAGGAGGAGATGTGAGATTTGGGGAACTCCTCCTTATAGAAAGAAAAGTCATCAAACCAACCAATCCACCAAACTCTGCTCACCTTCATGGCACTCATCTCCCTGCTCATACAACGGTGTCTCCAGAAAACATAAAAGCTCTTCTTTTGGGTACAAGTTACTCCAGGGGAGATTCCAATTGGACACAAGAGGAAAATTCTTCAGAGAACAATCAGCCACTGGAATAATCCCAACAGGGCAGCGGTGGATTCCCCACCACTGGACACTTTCAAGATTCAGCTGGACACGGTGCTAGGCCACCTTGTCTAGACCGTGCTTGTGCCAAGAAAGGTTGGACCACACGATCCTCGAGGTCCCTTCCAACCTGGTATTCTGTGATTCTCGGAAAACCACCAGTGTCCCGGTTCCCTGAGCAGGGTCTGCCAAGCCCCAGCCGTGCCCCCACGTGCAATAACCCCGAGCAACTCCACCGCAGCATCACCTACCTGGCTCCCAGCTGACCTCGGCTAGTATTTAAGGGCAAAAATCTCCAGCTGTCTGCATGTCCTGGCCCTCTTGCAAATCAGAAACAATATACTTATTGTGGTACAAATGTCTCTTTAGAGAGTGACCGCCTGCCCATCAGGGCCAGAACCAGTACTCCGTTCCCCGTTACTGGGACCACACAGCTTTTTGGGTGGACTGGCCCCACTTTATAGGGCGCCAACACCGATGCTGCCTGGGGGCTTGCTGGGTTAGTTAAATAATAAACAATTTCACGTACTCCATTTCTTGAGAACAAACAATGTGAAAGGCAGAAGAATGAAAGACGCATTAAGGGAGGACGAACGGAAAGGTGTGAAACAATCAGCTTGTTTTCGCCAGCACCGAAGCACGGGCAGAGCTCTGCTCCTTGTTTCAGACGCGCGGCAGGATTACAAACGCTTCCTCCTCCTTTCTAACTTGCTACGCACCAACACCCTCCTTGGAAACCGTTACTACTTCCAATTGATCTTCGGGAGAATTACTGGTGTCCCATGGGGTAAACAGCTCAGGGAAGACAGAACTCAACAGTGGGCTAATTCTACCCAAAACCAATATTAACTCCTTTTTTTTTTTTTTAAAAAAAAAAAAAAAGCTCGAGATCTGAATGGGAGATGATGCCTCTGCAAATTTTCAGGTGAGGGTAGGACGTGTCCCATCCCACTCCTCTGGACCACAGAGCATCGCAGAGCAGCATCCAAGGGGAAGGAAAAGCCCCCGCTCAAGAAATGCAGGTACCGGGAGCGGGGTGGGACATCACTATATGTCTGCGTAACACCGAGTTACTGCTGTTTCTTTTCTTTCTGTAAGAAAAATCACACCCTGCGAAATACCTCCTTGAGTTCCGCTGGCAAAACTTCATTTCTTCAATGTCTTTGACAACACCCCCGAATTGCATGCATTTTCTGTGCCCTACTGAAAACTGGCACTTTGAAGTACTTCTAAGCTTTGTCCCATCCATTTATTCACAGAAGTGCGTTGCTTTTCCTTTTGATTATATGAATATACCTCCCATCACTAAGTTTGGGGCCGAACGGTAATAAAATGTGGTTTTGTAAAACTGTGTTTTAATGATCACGTAGCAGCAAAGTTTACGACCAGGAGAAAACCTGAAACATGAACGTACGCTGACCTTGTCTCCAATTAAATCCCTGGGAGAAATCCAAATGAAACGAGAGGGGAAGGTTCCGGCCCTGTTCTTCGGTTAGTTATCAAATAAGGGGCCGCGTTCTGGTGATTGTAAGGCTTAATTAAAAACAAAAACGGAGCGTGAAGACCCACAGGTAGACTTTCCAATTCGAACAAATACTCAACACAACTCCTTTGTGATTCTCTACTCTCACCTCTCGCACGCTGCCACGCCACGCAGCCTTTGGGCTGTACATACATCCTTCTGCGGCAGCTATAAAGCAACTCCATTGTGTTGTTTGTTCAGTATAATGCATCCAGAACTTGCGTCTTACGGGACGGCCACTCCTCCGATGTCCCAGGTGGAAGATTCAAATACAGCCCCAAAATAAGGGGCTTCTCGCACATAGAGCTGGGTTATCGAAACGGACCCAGAGGCACTTCTCATGGCTCCCACCGCCGATGAAAAAGCAAAATTGGGCATTTCATGAGAAAACGAAGGTGCTCTGCCACATTCCCCGGGGTAAATCAGAAAACTTAATCCGTCCCAGAGACCAAGGGCAATCCCACCCCAGGGCCCCATTCCTCAGCCTATGTTTATTACCTGAGCATTTTAAAACCTGCTTAATTCCTCCCCATTTTGTACCCCAAGGCTGATCTTATTCATTAATTCTGATTGAACATTATCTGTGCTTCTGCTTTCGGCTTTCCGAGTCTCTAAACCACGGACGGAAATACAAGGGTAGTCCAAGTATCACACGTTGCCTTAAATAACTCCAGCTCCAGCCAGCTGTGAAAATACACAATCTTCACTAATTATTTCTGGGTTTATCTCTACATTTTTTTGGTTTAATTATGTTTCGGCTTTAAAATTTGAAGCGCTGGAGGTCCCTGTAATTATCAGGGGACCCAGATGCCAAATTCATCTGGGAAAGGTAAATGCCTGGAAGTCACCAGACAACCGAACACATTATATTGATTTTTAGGATTAACGACAAGGGTCATTCAGGATAGGCCTTTAAATTTTGCACCCATTGGCATCTGTTTAATTAAAGACTTTTCATTCCCTATGGACACTCAGTAACATTAAGCGGGGCTCCAGAAAACATCTCCGACATAAAAACGTATTTTCTAGTTCTTCTAACGAGTGCTTTGGCTTTAGGGACCTGCAACTAGACATTCTGAATCAGCATCAGAGCTGCTGTTGGGACGCTTCTGGTATAATTTTTCTTCCCACCCCCCCACCAAAATCAGCCCGAATTTGCAGAATTCAATGGGATTTGCCGAATTTTCTGTACACCCAGTGATAAGCTTAAAGCAAATCTCTGAGGCTTAAAAGGCTTGTGCTGAAGACCTCCCGTTAGATGTATTTGTAATTGGCACCTTACTTGATATACGGACCTGCAGAAGGATATTCCTCTACGGTGAAGGACGGTGGATCTAGTCCAGCCTCAACTGTTGTTTACTACTAGAGCTGGAAAGTTCAACTTTGTTATAAATCTGCTGCTGGACGCTCAAGGCCGGGTTCATCCCAATTAATTATGTACAGAGCTGAAGGATCTCTGTATTTGGCCAGAGAAGGACGTGTCGTCTATCTGAACCATCCCTCAGGAGCTGCCCGCACCTTATCACTAAAACAAGCATTAATTAGGGTGCTTCGCTTCAGACGACTAAATTAAGTGCCTAAATTTAGGCGAACGATCGGAGTCAGGCACTTCATTAACCTGGATTGCAGCTGAGCCAGGTTGGAAGGGAAATTAATATCGAAATGACAATGGAAAACAACAGAAACGTCACTGAATGGTGTGGGTTCGAAGGGACCTCTGGGCGTCACCTACTCCCACCCCCAAGGATTTATTTTGCGCTGGTTCAGAGACGACCCATCATGGTCAACATTTCCGAAGGCAACCCGCGGCGCTGTGACATCTCCCCCGTGTTTCGTGGGGACCCGGCTGACTTGGTGTCCCACCACGGATGGTTAGGGGATGCTTCCCAGAACCGGAGACCGCAGACCACACCTCGCTTTAGAGAGTGCCTCATTAGCAGCCTCATTATCTTGAATTAAGAGCAGGAAAATGGTTATTTAGTTCAGTTTTCAGGGGCCATCGCAGCTCTCCTATCCTCAGGCTCAGCGCTGCGTATGCCAGGCATCGCCGCACCCCCCAGCCCTCCCAACGGAACAGACCCAGCCTTTTAGCCATTAATTCCTCAGAAACGGAGATTCCAGGCTTCAAAGGCCAGAAGGGATCTCTGTGACCGTCCCCTCCATCCCCTGCCCGGTGTGAGAGAGTCTGTAAGACTCCTCTGGATTAATTCTTGTCTGAACGGGATAAATCTGGTTTTGCCTGACCTTGGGAGAGGGGACAGCTGTGTTCAGTTAAACACACAAAAATGGCTCATTTTGGTATATTTTGGAAGTTTTATCGTATTTTCAAGGAAGAGACAGACTTGCACAGCGTCGCCAGAATGAGTGACTGCCCAAACTTTGGATTACAGCCCTGCCGCCCAGTGCCACTGCATTAAAAAAGTTATTTCCCTCTCAGAAGATTTAATGTCGCAACGCTACCAAGAAAGGAAGGCACAATAGAGTTGTCAAGAAAAATGAGAAATAATCCCGGCTACAGCCCTGAACAAAGCCCTCCGAAGTGCAGCGTGCAGTGATCTAAACAGCCTAGCACCCGGTTGTTATTCTTTGACTGGGTAATAAATACAGCGGCCTTTAAAAATGGGTTGTGGAAAATAACCTGTTCCGTTACCAATGGGGTGGGCTCCCACCTGATGATCACAATTAACCGCCCCAGTCGGGAAGACGGCTAAAAAGAAATATCTCAGAATGGCAGAGGGAGCATTTCTGGCAGTTTCGACCCCTTTCAAAGGAAAAGTTGCAGCGTTAAGAATTATAAAGACAGCCATCTATTTGAGTCCTGCCTGCTCTCATTACCGTGGGCGCAACGTTCAGGCTCTAAAGGGCGAAGAACTGTCAAAACCCTAAAAAATTCAAAGTGTTCACAATTCGCCAAGTAACTCTATGGCGCTGTGCACACCATACTTGTTCCCTAAGTAAATTAAGCGATGGGTTTCAAAGGAAGTATGTTTTATCGCATCAGACTGCCGTAACAACCTCCCTTCACGGGAGGGGATCCGGAAGAAGCCGCTCTACACCTTTATCCGTGCCACTTAAGAGCTGAGGGCTTAGTGCCAGCCACCGCAGCGGAGGGACTGGAGCCTGCCTCCGGCAGCCTTCACCGGAGTTTGGATGGAGCGAAGGATCAAGCACCTTCCAGCAAAATGTCTATGAAAACAGAGAAATGGCGCAAGGCGAGTTGTACTCGGCTGTTACCATCTGTAGCCAACAAAGCATCGCTCCACAGATATTAGCACCACCCTTCGTCCTGTACAGTTTTTCTCTTAGGAAAGACACGGGACCAGCGCCGGCGTATTCTGACCTCCGGGAGTTTTGCTAAAAGGCGGAGGGAAGAAGCTGATATTGCAGTCACGATAAAGAAAGATCACGTTTTGATGTTAATGTCTTCTTTTGAGCGAAGAGCCTGTTTCTATCCTTCTACTCTTTGCCATATCATTTTATTTGCACGTGGCACATGATTACTCGGGTACCACCGAGTACATAAAGAGGGAAATTTTCACTTCGCGATACCCTATCACGCTGCTAATTCGCCTCAACTTTACAGGAAAAAGAGAGCAACCATTAAAAAATGAGAAACCTTTGTCGCGCGCTGCTTGTGGAAAAATAACTTCAGAGATTTTCTCAGTTTGAGTGAATTACACCAGATGTCAACTCTTCAAAATTCCAGGCTGTCATTACTGTGTCAGAAATAAGTATTTGGGGCCTGTTTTTATCGGATGGGAATGCGAATTACACAGCAAATATAAACAGTCAAAATAAAATAGTGTCCCAAAATCCTGCAAACTTCACCCAAGAGCACGGCTCAGTCTTGCCGGGCAGGCGGGGTCATTCGCAGCCTACAGAGGAACCAGGAGAGGTGCCACAAGAGGAGTCAGAAGTTGGGCTTAATAGAGGACTTCCCAAACCCAGATTTCAGCAGGCTCAACAGCCTCCTCAACCTGCAAAAGCATCTTCAAGCGCAGCGAGGTCCAAATTGCAAGATCTGCAGCATTCACCAATGCTCGGGCCAGGATCAAACCTTAATTTCACGTACACGAAGGCCCAATCTAATGCAGAGTACGGACCGGAACAATAAAGCTTTGCCAAAGGTTGGTAATTCTGGTTAAATGGCTTTCTTTCCTATTCAGAGCTACGGAACAGCGCTGAGAGCAAATATTGCGAAATCCACAGATCAAATCACAGAATGGTTTGGGTTGGAAGGGACCTGAAAGATCACCTAGTTCCCACCCCCTGCCCTGGGCAGGGACACCTCCCACCAGACCAGTGTGTGTGTATATATATATGTATGTATGTATATTAATATATATTATACTAGCATGCATTTATTTCCTGATGAAGAAAAGGTTGTGAAAATAGCGGGTATCTAATATAATGAATACACACGCGCCCAGAAAAAACCCCACTGCTGAAAACCAAACCAAATAAATACCAACTCCCCAACAACATCTACCGAGGAGCCTTTGCGTAGCGTGAACAGCTTTTCAGATACTGCATGAGTTTCTCTTTTAAAACACTCGTGTGAGCCACCAGCACTGTTCATCCGAACCCCCCCCCCCTTATCTTCGTGCCAAGCTGCCAACGCTCCTGGTGGAAACGCTCGGGATTCGCGTGAGGATGTGCAGCGTCTGCCCTGGTCCACAGAAAGGCTATTTCTCCTGGCGAATGCTCTGTGAACTCTATTTCAATAAATAACTGGGACAAAAGAAGCGAGGTGAAGAGTATTGCTGCGTGTAAATGAAATCCTTATTGAGGAGAAAATAAAAAGGCAGCAGAGAAAGAGCACAGGAGACCCAGCATTCACAGGGAAGATGAGAAGTAAATATATTAGAGTGTACACAGAAATATAGGAAAGGGTTTAATAAATCAATAGAAAGGATGTGAGCAGATTTGGAGATATTTAGTTACACAGACAACATTTAATACCCAGATCAGCAGGGACTTAGTGAATCGAAGCGCTTCAACTGCTGCTGCAGATGATGATGGAGTCTCCTCCTTCCTCCAGGTGGGGCAGGAGATACCCAGCATCATTCGCCTTCGCTGTTCAAACAATAACATAGTATTGATCTCTGTATTTCGTACGTTTTACGATTCCGGCAAACTCCTACAGCATCGAAAAAGCGGTTCTACACAAGTATCAGATTTTACGTACCACGTTTGTCTTCACCATCGCGAGAAAAACCAGAGTTAGTAAACCCAGGGCAGCCACCCTGCTTCCCATCTCCTGAGCCAAAGTTCCCCCCAAAATAAGATTTTTTTTCTCTTTTACTTTCAATGGATGGGCACCGTAAGCTGGACGGTTAGGCCCACAACCGGCATTGTTTGTTCCTCCATCAAATCTGTACTCGGTACGTTGACGCACTCATCAACACCACAGAGATCACTTAGAAGGCAGGTGACAAATCTGCTCCTTTACAAGTTTTGTCGGATAATCTATTCAGCGGCGACTACTCAGAGGAACGCTTCTCAAATACCCCGGATACCGATACCACAACTTCAGTCCCACAGAACGGAAAAATATATATATAAACTAATTCTTTCCTACCGCCACCTATTTTTATTTTTTTTTTAAAAAAAGCACCAAAGTAATGTGAAGAGCACTGGAGAATACTACTAGAGCATAAATACAGGTTTTCATGACACGCTTTCCGAATTCTCCGCGAAAGATGACATTAAGCTCGTGAAAAGAGTTAATTATGCATTAAAAGGCCACTCTGGGAGTTAAGGCTACTTTCGAAATTCTGAAGCAAAGCTAATTCTGGCATGAATGATTCCATAAATATCATGTAATTTAAGCCCAGAAATAGGCTGGTTTATAATTGTTTTATTCTCTAGAGACTGTTCTGGGGATTTTAAACATGGGAGCACGTCTCTTTTTGGCTTCAGTAGAGCTACGGGAGACAATTTTGGTCTTAGGTTTTTGTTTCCAACCACTCCCCCACCCCTCACAGACCAATCCCATGAGGCGAGGTTATTTTTATAACATAAAAAAAGATCTTTTATGGCTCCCCTTTTCATTGGTTCTGCAAGATAAACTAACAAGAAACATTATTCCCCCCGCTATATACACACTATCAACAAGGAATAAGAAAAACAACAACAGAAAAGCAAAAAAAAAAACCCAAAACCCCTTAGGTTATATATAATTAAGACAAAAACTTGTAAAAGTCATTAAATGGAAAAAGAAAGAAACCTCAGGTCCTGATTTTCATTTAGACGGAGAAATCTTCCAACTGTTCTGGCTGCGCAAAAAGACCTCAAGGAGGCAAAGAGTGAATTTACAGCTCTTCTCAGGTACCTTCAACCTCCCAGAATGGCATATGCGGCGGTTGCATAAATAGAAACCCGCTAATAAATCTACTGGAAACCTTTTATTTTCCAAATCTTTGGCAGTCTTATAGCTCCCCCCGCTCCCCCCAAAGCAAGTCAGGCTGAGTCAGTGCTGCGAGGGAAGGCTCCACGATACAGGAGGTGCTGGGATGCTCTCGATCCCACCCGGAGGGTGCTGGGTGCGGGACCCCCACGGGGCTGAGCACACCGTGGTGGGGACAGGCCACCTCCTGCCAAAGGGGCTTTCCAGCTCAGAGGGTTTATTAGTACTTCGTAAGGTTTAAAACTTCACGAGACACCCACGCTGGTTTTGGCAGGATGCGAGAAGAAAACCCAGTGTACTCAGATTCACAGACCCACTGGAAAAATGAAGCAACCAACCAACCACATTCCATGTTCTTCACGATGGCCAAAACCATATTAAAAAGTCTGCCCTGCAGCTCTTGACTGCACTCATGATCCAGGCCAAATTCCATAATTATTCAGTAAAAGTGTGATGCTTCTCCTTCATTTCATTAACCGTCATTTCTCTGCTGAACCAAACTAAGCACCATGACCCCAGCAGCTCCTGACAGTGAAAGGAGATGCCAGCAGCATCCCCAGGTGCACGGGGCGAGGGGCCCTGGCCTGCACCCCACGTGGGCACCCACACGAGCAGATCAGACAGAAGGGGGCTGCAGGAGGGATGGAGCTACCAAAGAATGAGAAGGTGGACCTCGTCTCGCGTTGACTGGTCATCACAAACAGCAAAACCCCAACACTTGAGTCAAGACACATGAAGGTAGGGTGTCTTAACAGTGGTATCAACAGTCACAGAATCACAGAATGATAGGGCCTGGATGGGACCTCTGGAGACCATCTAGTCCAGCCCCTCTGCCAGAGCAGGTTACTACCAAAAGCTCACCCAGAGCACATTAACACCAAATACTTTCTCCATCTGGGAGATAATTCTATTACCTTAACATTGCGACCACAAAGATCCAGAGCCCCAAATCCTCCAGACACCTAAAATGTAACTTCAGACAAAGAAAGTGAAAATGTCAGTGGACTCTGATGGTGGGGTTGGTGATTCTGCCCCTCTGCTCTGCTCGGGGGAGACCCCCCTGCAGTGCTGCCTCCAGCCCTGGGGCACCAACAGCAGAAGGACACGGAGCTGTTGGAGCGGGGCCAGAGGAGGCCCCGGAGATGCTGGGAGGGCTGGAGCCCCTCTGCTGGGAGGACAGGCTGAGAGAGCTGGGGGGGTTCAGCCTGGAGAAGAGAAGGCTCCGCGGAGACCTTCCAGCCCCTGCCAGTCCCTCAAGGGGCTCCAGGAAAGCTGGGGAGGGACTCTGGAGCAGGGAGGGGAGCCATGGGACGAGGGGGAAGGGTTTTAAATGGAAAGAGGGGAGATTGAGATGAGATCTGAGGAAGAAATTCTTTGGTGAGAGGGTGGTGAGCCCCTGGGCCAGGTTGCCCAGAGAAGCTGTGGCTGCCCCATCCCTGGAGGGGTTCAAGGCCAGGTTGGCCGGGGCTTGGAGCAACCTGGGCTGGTGGGAGGTGTCCCTGCCCAGGGCAGGGGGGTGGCACAGGGTGGGCTTTAAGGTCCCTTCCAACCCAAATCATTCCATGATTCTATAACCCCATCCTATCACCTCCTCACCAATGTCTAGCTGAACCCCAAAGCACAGTAGCAAACCCTCCTCTGCGGGCTTTGGGTACCAGCATACAAGGAACCAGCACCCCGGGAACCAGCCAAGAGGGACGGATCCCAGCTCCATCTCATGTGTGCCCACTAAAATGTCCTGGTTCTACTGTGACGACTATTTCCACCCCATTTCTGGAGCCAGCTTCGCAGTCACACCGTAGCTGCTGCTTCTTCCTGGATCTGACCCCAAAGTATCAATAAGAGAAGCAGTAATATTTTTTCCTTCCAACTTCATCCCCATCCCGGCTGAAGCCTGTCCTGCAGATGACATTTCTGCTGAGACCAGCTCTTCATTAATGGAGTCTATTCTTTTGTATTTTGTCTCAAAAAAGGCATTTCTAGTAAAAAATTACTCGAAGAACAGTTCATAAAGGGTAAGTGCCCTTTTTTTTCCTTTTTCCAAAGGTGATCCACACAGCCCGCTCATTCATCCTCATTTTGCCGGCAACCTAAGACCAGAGGAATATTCGGCTTTACTTTCGCTGCTATACTACGTCAGCTAATGCTGCTGTTCGCGTTCCTGCCGTTGTCATTTTAAAGCCTCCGCGATAACACAGGGCAAACGGGGCCTCCTAAATCAAAGTGACGGCCCAGGTTCCCTCGGCAGCGACGCTCCTTTTTGCTATTCAGGTGAGAAAAGCAACGCCCAGACGTGGAAGTTGGTCTGTTTTACCGAAAGCAAGGAGAAAGTTTTGTCAGTGAAAACCCTGAAGGACAGACGAAGAGGATGAACGCCATAAAATTGGATAAGCAGGAAAAAAAACCCAACCCCTAGCTGATCCCCCTAACTGAAGGCACGCAGGGTATTATTACGCCAACAATTATATTTCTTTCTATTTATACAGGAAAGATGTAAGCTCTTTTTTTTTTTTTATTAAAAAAAATAATCAAATAAACGCTGCTAAATCTGCGCAGATAAGATCTCGCAGAAGAAGGAAAGGCAAAAATTAAGTTCCTGAGAGTAATCCCGACGCCTTTCTACTCTGCAGCACAAAGTCGTCTTTCCTGGCTAATTTATTTATGCCTTAAATGCCTCTTTTAAAGCGTACATTATTGGCAGTTTAGCCAAGCTAACGTTTTATCGAAGTCTTAAACACACGTCTCTCCCTCCTCTGTGACTTTGGCTGCACGTCTTCAATAACGCAATCATACAGTTTTGGGTACCCAATGTTTTTACTTTTAATAAGAGAGTTTCGTGTGTGTGGTTTGGTTTTTTTTTTCTATTTTAAGGATTGGTTTAGCACGGGTGTATAACGAGACAGTGACAGATACAGGGAAAATTTTAACACTTTTTAGTATTTACCCTGGCTCCTTTAAAAACTTTATGTTCCGTAACATACGGGGAAATAGATACCGCATCCTTATGATACAACCAGCTGCTAGAAGAGATGCGGTGGGAAGGACGGAAGGAAAAGACCTCAGTATTTACAGGAGCAGAGCAATCATACCCGAATACGCCGTATTACTGGATATGGCTCAATCTCTCTCCAAATCATCCTTGAACAGAAGGATAAAACCGAAAGAAATCACGCACAAGCCCCATCTGCCCTGAGGAGCGCAGGAACCGGATAAAAAAAAAAAAAAAATCCAAAATATCCAAATTATGCTGGTTTTGCTCTAATGAACTCTAACTTCGGCCTGTGATAAACTACTCAAGGCGCACAATCCTCATCCCACGAGTGCTTTGTCTCAGCTACTAAGTAAAACATTCCAAGTGAAATGCTGTCCGAACTACATGAAGTCTTCTCCAGGACAGCAAAACCGGCAGGCGCTAACATCATGGGATAATAGATTTTTTTCCACACCTGCGATTTCCCTCCCGTTCCTGCCACTCTGGAGCTTCTTCAGAAGGCACCGGGGCCAGCTGCATTGGCCTGTCAAATCGAAAAAACTATCAAGAGTTTTCACTGGGTAACTTTCAACAAATTCCATTATATTGCTTTTTCTAGAGATGAACTTTTTCCATCCCTTAGGAGCCTCCACACCCGGCATTTAGTCTCTTAAATATGAGGTTGAATGAAAAACTAAATGGCGTTAGAAATCTCCTCCCGTGCAGAAAAATGAGAATCCTAAGGATGAATTTAAGACTATCCCACGAGCTCTCCAACAGAACCTGTTTCCTAATAACAAAGCAATAATAAATTCAGATGTTAATAAATAAGTTAATAAAATTCAGCCGGCGGCAGTGTGGTATTGACCTTTCTCTGTACTTGTATTGTCTCTAAATGAAATTAAGGCCTGACCATGATGAAGAACGTACAGCCAGAGGGGCAGGCGCTGCCCCGGAGGGTTTTCTGTCTCCACGGACACCACAAACACCGTAGGGCCAGAGGGCACCAGGAGAACAAAGTGCAATATTGGAGGCAAGAGGGTGCTCCGGCAGCCTTGAGGCTCCCCACTTCGGCATCGCCTCTGCCCCGGGTGGACAAGTCACACCGAGGCCTGCTGTGCAGTCTGTCTGCATGGGAATCCATCCATCCATCCATCCATCATAGAATCATAGGGTTGGAAGGGACCTCTGGAGATCATCTAGTCCATCCCTCCCTCCATTTTCAGTATAAACCTGATTTTCCTTTTCAAAATGAACTCTATGAATCCTGCCTTTCTGTTCCAAAACTTAAATGAGTAGGAAATGAAGTTTCGTTTCTCACTTTCCCCCAATAATCATCTTGAAGAAAGCTACAGACAGCTCTTAATATAAATCTTGTTTCTGGGTAAATTTACCTTAGAGACCTTTCAGGTGCTTATTTTAGTTGCCTGTGTTCAAGAAGAAATCAGTTTTTATGAATACAGCAGGAGCTCTCAGCCATGCCGAAACGACGAGCACTTCTCCAGGGCAACCTGAGCCGCAGGTACTTACTTTTCCTAACGTGGAAACAATTATTTCTGTGGCTGAAACATAAAGGAATCTTCTCCCAACGAAACACATCTCCTCAAGGTTCAGGCACCTCTAACAGAGGTGCTGTTAGAGCGCTATCTCTTGAAATATTGCCAGGTATGGAAATACCTCCATTTGCAGGGCACTAGGTTTGACAAGCCAAGTCACGTACGGCAACATCACCTTCAGACGTGTTCTCGGGGGTTCCCGCCCCATAACCGGAGGATCTGGTCTAAGCCAGAAGTCAAGGTTAAAACCAGATTTTTAGAAACTGTAAATCCAACCGAGGATACATATTTTAGGCCAGATGGGTAGTATCTCAAGATGGGTCATGTAGTACAAAGAGCAACAGCGCGTGTCAATGACCTTTGGAGCCCATCTTCTCATCACGGCAGCACTGAGTTGTCCTGCTCTGAGCCAAGAGCAGCTAAGTTCCGGGACAATACTTCATCTGAGGCATATGCTGTGAGCATTGGTACGGAGGAAACCACGCTCCCCTCTCAGGATGCCGTGCTAACCCATCCGCTGCAGGATCACAAACCACGGCTTCTGCACGCCGCTCCGTGTTTGAGCTGTTGGCTCCATCAGCATCATCAGAAAACGGTGGGTTTTGTCGTGCCTAAAACCTTGGGCAGAACCTCTGATTAGCACTCCAGAGGGCACACAGGAGGAGGCCTGGCTTCAACAACTTGGCCTCAATTTCTGGTGCCTGGAAGGCACAGATGCCCTTCTGATCACAGAATGGTTTGAGTTGGAAGGGACTTTAAGCCCACCTAGTCCCAACCTCCCTGCCACGGGCAGGGATGCCTTCTACTAGACCAGGTTGCTTACAGCCTCATCCAACCTGGTCTTAATCCATCCCCTCTGGCACCAAAATCAGAGTTTCTTTCACCAGAACGCTGCGCATCATGTTTCCCCCTCTCTGCTCCCTTCCATCACGTCCGCTGAACCCGAGATGGACTCTACCACCTGTGCCGCTTGGACCGCGCTATATACTCTGCGAGATGATCCATGCAACCACCTCCCCGACCAACTTGCTCGCTGTACGTAAAAGTCAAGGACTGGGGATGCTACTTACTGAGCTATATAACACAAGAAAGTGTATAATATTGAGTATTATTCAAGATATGGAAAGGCTGAGAAGTAGGAAATTAGATAGAAGACAGAAAATGTCTACGGCAGCGATTATCAGGGAACTAAAATGCACGTTTACCTGCAAATACCCTAACAGCAGCCACGCAGAAAAGCAGTCGGGACTACCAGAACTCCCTCTGACTCTAATTTTGGGGGCAAAGGCTGGTATTTTGTTGTTTTGTCATGTTGTCCAGCCCAGTGCCTTCTTAAGCCTGTACCTGTACACGCCTCGAGTGCATATACACCACATTAATACAGGTATTAATAACACCAACTGCGGTAATTGCGTGCAGTAATGTACCTTTTTTTTTTCCCCCTTGTCCATTTTAATGAAAATTTGTCCCGTAAGGAACTCGGCGCACGAGCACTGGGTGGGGAGAGAAGAGCGTAAAATGTATACAAACTATGAACGTCAAGAGCAAGGCATCGCTCACGATGGCACCCAGGGGCGTAACTAGAAGCGGCAGAATAACATTAAGAAAGGGAAAATTTAGGGTGTTTCAGGAAAGACAAATAGCGATATCGGATGGGACGCGTGACAGTGACGCTCCAGAAGGCCCCCGGCAGACGTGGTGGGAAAATACCGTCACTTAAATGCTTTCCCAGTACATGGGGCAGGTGGGGGAAGAGAGAAGAGGAAAATAATAAAATAAAAAAACCCCAACAATCCCATAAAAGTGACTGCTGGGACCAGCGGTGCGTTAGCAGCGGTACCAGAGGACACAACTCCTCCTTCCAACGCTCATTGCGGTCATTTTGTAGGGGAAAGCTTGACCCAGAAATGATCTGCTGATGCACCCCGCCGGTGAAAACAAGCCTCTCGCAGGCACTCAGTTAACCTCAGCCACAAGTTCCCTTACCCTCTGTTACGGCCAGGTTCAGATGAGCACATAACTTCATCACCAAAACGACAAATAAAAACCTCCCCGCCAAGTTTATTCCTTATTTTTGTGTGCGTGTTAACGGCAGATTACCATTTCCCCTCTTTCCAAGGCCAATATAAATGGGAAAATTATCTTGAATGCTAGCAATTAAAATGCTACGGTGAAAACACACAGAGACAATAAACCGGCACGGCCACATTCTTACTGACACTGCCCAATCCTTTCCAATCGTTGGAGTATGAGAAATGTTCCTATTTCGTTAACTGTCCTGGGCACACATTGCATCGCAAGATGCGGTCGTTTCATTCCTGCCCTTCTGGTCCCTGCTGAAAAAACTAATAAAATTATGGAGTTTATAGGCAGAGCCGCCCGACAATTAGTTTATTACCAAGGGGGCAGGGGGAGAACGCGCCTCCTTCACCCCAGCCCAAGAGTGTGGCTGTCACCATCTCTCTTAAATTAACAGCAGGAGCTGAGTCAGGCCACCAGTGACCCCAGCTCCCAGCTGGGAACGCACACCATTCATCCCAGTTACATGTGCAGCCAAGGGTGAATGAGAGAATATTTTTACTCGGTGTTTTCCACTGTACCAGCAGAACAAAGCTATAACTTTCAATCACGGACGCAGAATCTGGCAGAGGAACTGGGCTGGAATAGAGACATAAACCACGGAAAAGGCAGCTTCTGCGAGCGGACAGAAGACCCGCACCTCGGCACGGAACCTCTCCGTAATTACCGTCCTCTTCTTGAATGCAAAATCAATATGGAATTAATGGTGGTGTGACAGGAGAGGGCAGGCGGAGCCGTGGCCATGACCGGTGCGGACCTCGCAGCCCAGCAGGAGAAGAGCTGGAGGCACCTCCCCGTGTCACCGAGGAGCCAGGGCCACCCCATCCTCCCAAACCGCTTCTCCACCCAAGGCAAAGCCAAGGCAGGAGTGACACAAAGCGGCAACCGAGGCCATCGCCTGAGCTGCCCCTGCCGCAGGACCAGCCCTCGTTTGGGTACAGAAGTTTGTCTTGCAGTTACAATTTTTCCATCTTTGCACCGATTTTTGACTCATTTCTTGATTTTTTTTGCTGTAACTTATTATCTGAAAGCCTTCATTCAGATCCTACTGTATCAAAAATAAGACACATAATCATCAGAGGCTGATAACGTCTGGCTGAAGGTACAATTACACATAAAAGAGAAATAATACTTAAATTACCGAGCCCAATATTACCCAAAACCGCAAGCTGAACACACCGAATTTAGTCTGAAGGGCAACACCAGCAACAGAAGAGCTATGAAGGAACTCAGCTCCCCTCGCAACACGCATTCGCAGCTGCGTTTCGGCATCTCTTCATTCTATGTGACATATTAAACACTCCTAAACTTGTTTAGTTTATAAATTAAAGAGAACCAATGCGTAAGCCAGCAAAGAGCAAGTCTCTGTGAACACAGATGTATTCCCGCCCCCCCCCTCAAGATTTCCCTGCTTTTGGGGAGTAAAACGCCCTAGTCAGATGGTTGGGCACGTGCAACCACGTGCTGGGGCCGCGCTGCAAAGCCCCCAGGCTCACGGCTCAGCTGGAAACGGGATAAAAGCATTCAAATTTAAACGTTACAAAAGGCACGTAGTTCAAACGGGGTATTTGTAAGCTTCAGAGTTCTAATTTCAATCTGCTTTCAATCACAGTTCTGATTTCTATCTGAATCTAATTTCAATTGTTTAATGCAACCACTTGTTACTGCTCCAACATTTCAACCACCTTTAGAGCATCCGTAGGGAACGCTCTCCCGAGGAGCTCCGACGGAGAACTGGAACTACAGGAGAAGCTGATGCAACCAGTACAATATGACGTTCTTCTGGTTTTCTTTCCTATTCAGGTACTGCAGCGTGCGGTTTTATTTCGTATCGGCCGCTTCTACTGCCAAGCACCGAGGCAGCGCTGGGCCGTGCAGAAGGCATCTAAGGCCACTTCGAACCCTGGACTACAATCTGTCGCCTCGGATTGGACCTCTTTTATTCCCTTAATTAAGTCCTAGAAAAAACTGGCCATTTTAACAAGCTTTTTTTTTTTTTTTTTCCAGGGCTCTTTCCTTTTAGATGGAAGCAACACATGGAAAAGCAAAACTAACAACTAAAGCAGACAATTCCCGCTTTTACATGCGCATTTGCCACTCCTTTTTCCCAGGAAATCAGAGCCCCCAGGCAGTCCCCACCAGCCTGGAGGCTGCAGCCCTAACGAAGTTTGCCCCTGCTTGCCTAACGACTGGCTGCACGTCCTGCCCTGCGTTTCAGCCCCTTCTTCCTTGCCTGCCGATAACTTGAAGCTGGGAATCTGTAGCTTTCCGAACCCAACATCTGGCTTTTTTTTGCGACACAGGCGGATACAGCCACCGTCGTGTATTTAGGTACGAGATGCCAGCCCAATCCCAGATCATTCTCATTTCCAAATATTTTTGAAGGAGAACATGCAAAACAATTTCCGTTCAATGTTACGAAGCAGACACAGCCGTCGTTCAGCGACGGTGATAAATCCCCGGGGTTCGGCAGGGCTCACCCATGGGGAGGCAGCGCGGGGGCAGCGAGAGCCCGGCCCGCAGCAGCGGGTGCCGCTGGTGGCATTCCCACTGCCACGGCGGAGATCTGCTCTCCCCAGCCAGCAGCCGTAGGGAAATGAAGTATTAACAGACGGGTTTCAACTGTCCTGCCCATTCAGAATTGCTAACAGTAACGACATTACGTCTCTGCATCCACCCGTCCCTCCCCGACATTCAGCACTAAAGTAGTTTTGTCTGCTTCTATGGGCATCCCAGATTTTGAGAAATGGAAACTCAGATCCACAAATATCCCTGTCCGTGACACATGCGATGTCCTGCTTAATTCCTGCTAAACAGCCTGGTACCACCTCTTTGACCCTCTGCTCCGTACGGCATCTCAAGGGATGAGGATAGCTGATAAAATACGGGTTTGATGGACTGACAATTCAGTGGATAAAGAACTGGCTCGACGGCCGCACCCAAAGAGTGGCTGTCAAGGGGTCCACGCCCAAGTGGAGGCCAGTGACAAGTGGAGTCCCTCAGGGATCAGTACTGGGACCGGTCTTGTTTAACATCTTCGTCAGCGACATGGACAGTGGCATTGAGTGCACCCTCAGCAGGTTTGCCGACGACACCAAGCTGTGTGGGGCGGCTGACACGCTGGAGGGAAGGGATGCCATCCAGAGGGACCTGGACAGGCTGGAGAGGTGGGCCCATGCCAACCTCAGGAAGTTCAACAAGACCAACTGCAGGGTCCTCCATCTCCATCTGGGTCGGGGCAATCCCAAGCACCGATATGGGCTGGGCAGTGACTGGCCTGAGAGCAGCCCTGGAGGAAAGGACTTGGGGGTGCTGGTGGACGAGAGGCTCCACATGAGCCCTCAGTGTGCACTTGCAGCCCAGAAAGCCAATCGTATCCTGGGCTGCACCAGGAGAAGCGTGGCCAGCAGGTCGAGGGAGGTGATCCTCCCCCTCTACTCCACTCTCCTGAGACCCCACCTGGAGTACTGCCTCCAGTTCTGGAGCCCCTGCCACAAGAGAGATATGGACGTGCTGGAACGTGTCCAGAGAAGGGCCACGAGGATGATCAGAGGGCTGGAGCACCTCTCCTATGGGGACAGACTGAGAGAGTTGGGGTTGTTCAGTCTGGAGAAAAGAAGGCTCCGAGGAGACCTTCTAGTGGCCTACCAGTCTCTTAAGGGGGCCTACAAGAAAGCTGGGGAGGGACTTCTTAGGATGTCAGGTAATGGTGGGACTAGAGGGAACGGATTAAAACTAGAGATGGGTCGATTCAGATGGGACGTGAGGAAGAAGTTCTTCCCCATGAGGGTGGTGAGACACTGGACCAGGTTGCCCAGAGAGGTGGTGGAAGCCCCATCCCTGGAAGGTTTTAAGGCCAGGCTGGAAGGGGCTCTGAGCAACCTGATCCAGTGGGAGGTGTCCCTGCCCAGGGCAGGGGGGTTGGAACTGGATGTTCTTTAAGGTCCCTTCCAACCCTGACAATTCTATGATTCTACGTGTGCCGGCATTCAAGGCATTTCTAAAATCATTTTCTCTTATATTACCATACCATTTGCTATTAATTGCTGACAGTGTGGGCAAGAAAACAAAACAGTTCAGTGTCATCTCATTGTATCGTACGCGCTTTTAAGCAAACCAATTACACTTAAGGAATCGGAGAGTTACTGGGTGGTGTCAAACACCACCACGTGCCTCTAACAATTATACTCCCACCTTGAAGGACAGGAGGAAATTTCCCCACTACAGAGCATATTTTATTATTTTTAATTTCGCAGGCATCCTTCTTTACTGTAATAACAATAAAAAAAAATAAATAATCATGGAAAATGTCAAAAGTCGTATAAATCTCTACACGCTGCCGTCAAGCGGCAGAAGGGAAATTTTCTTTTGCAAATGGCACCAAGCCAATATATTTGAGGATGATAAAAGAACATCTTGCCAGTGTGTATCTCTGCATAAAAGGCAATTAAAATATGATGTTAAGAAATGCTGAAGAAAATGAGGGAAGCATGAGCACTTGCTGGTTTGGGTTTTTTTTATACACTAAATAATACAATAAAAATAAAATCCAATTAAAAAACTCTGCCAAAGCTGCAGAAATCTTATGACTCATTACCAGCCATCGGAAATCAAAGGAAGAGAGACACCCAAATTATCTCCCAGCTTGAACCACGAGTGCTCAGCCCCAGCCCCAGAATGAATTACTTCTGTGTTTATTCCATCATATGGCAGGATCCCGACTCAGTAAACTTTTATGACGAGCCATTCCCAAGTTTCCGATGGCTCAATTTTATTGTGTTTCGGTGGAGCAGAAGAGCCTTGTTCTAACAAGTGAAGAAATAGCTGTTGGCAATAAAGACTCGGGCGGCCCTATGCAGCCAGTTATTTGCAGGGACAACATTTAGGCTGAGCTGGCTCCATATGTTTCCATCTCCTGATAGGAACGGGGGAAAAAAGCAGGAATTAGCACAGGAGTTTAGCGGCAGAAATACATATTTGCCCTGTGCCACCCTCTCCCTGTGATACACCGGCTCGTCGCAGATCCTCCCGTCCAACCATCGCAAAAAAGGTACGTTTACTTCCAGATCTAAAGAGGTTTGGGGAGCACAAATATGGGTAAAACTCAGTTTTGAACGCAACTTCCCCCAAACGGGACTCGATTCTTTTATTCCCGTACCAGTTTTTTTTTTTTTCTTACCTCAAGATGGTTTTTAAGTCGATCAAACCATCCCGACTTCCAGAGTTTGGATGCAAAAATCACAAAATATTGAGCGCGGTCAAAAGAAATTAATGAGCGTTTTTTTCAAAGGTATTCTCTACTGAATTAACGGCAGCTCACCAACTCTGCGTCGGGCAAATTGCTTGCCGGCATGATTAAATCACAGTTCCTCAGAAGCAACATGCCCGTCAGTCTTCATTGAATTCGGCTGTATTAATACACTTTTACTTTTTTTCTTAACGTAATTAGCAGTAAATTCAATAAGATGCTCAGATAACATCTTTCAAAATAAATAGGAAATGAGAAAATGCTGGGAAGGATAAGGCAGCGCTGGCTTTATCAACCTTGGTCACAGCTCCCCAGGCGCCGGGCTGGGTTTGGAGACCCTCCGAAGAGCCAACCACTAGGGGCAGAGAAGTTACGGGCCAAGCGTGAAGGGCAGGAGGACATCACGACCATCCAACAGCCTGCATCAGGCTTTTCTTTTTCTTTTTCCTTTTTTTTTCAATTTATTAAGATCTTTATATTTCTAAGGAAGAGCCATGTAAGGTTATTCCAGAAAGCTCTTTCTTTTAACACTTTCAGCACAAACTCTGGCTGCCTTGTAGACCTAGAAATCCAGACGGCCACCAGTCACTATAAGCTGCTGGAGACAGCTTTCCCTCAGGCCTTGAAAATATAAACCCATAAATAAAACCAGAACTGCCTCTTTGCTCCAAGGCACCCAGGTTTAGAGGAATCGCTGTCTACCTTAAAGCATGTAAAAATAAGCAATTTCCACTAAAGTACCCTTCACCCAAGTGATATTTCTGGAAGGCACCTTTCTAGAAACAACACTCTTTCCATTAGCAAGACAGACATCCTTCAATAGCAAAAACGCTACAATTTAGAATCACAGAATGGTTAGATTTGGAAGGGACCTTAAAGCCCACCCAGTGCCACCCCCTGCCCTGGGCAGGGACACCTCCCACCAGCCCAGGTTGCTCCAAGCCCCGGCCAACCTGGCCTTGAACCCCTCCAGGGATGGGGCAGCCACAGCTTCTCTGGGCAACCTGGGCCAGGGGCTCACCACCCTCACAGCACAGAATTCCTTCCTCAGATCTAACCGTTATCTCCCCTCTTTTCAGTTTAAACCCATTATCCCTCAATCCTACCCTCACTCCACCTTCCTAAAACTTCACAAATTTTTAGGTCCACATGAGTACCATTCCACCTTGGTGGCCAACGAAGACCATTCGCAACCATTTGCTGCAGTGATCCAGGGGCAAGCGGTGCTTGCTGAAGCCACAGCAGCTCTCCCAGTGTCCTGGGAGGACTTTGGAGAAGACCTAAAGGAAGAAAATACCTAACTTCTTCACCAGCTTCTGGCCAGTCTTGGGGTTAGAGGTCCCTATATTTGACCGAGCCAACTTAATTCTCTTGTGTCTGAAAGAAAATAGTCTCCCAGTGTCAGGGAATCATAGAATCGTTTTGGTTGGAAGGGACCTTTAAGGTCGTTGAGTCCAACCATCAACCCAACACCGCCAAGTCCACCACTAACCCACGTCCCTCAGCACCACGTCTACTCGTCTTTTAAATACCTCCAGGGATGGCGACTCCACCACTTCCCTGGGCAGCCTGTTCCAACGCTTGACAACCCTTTCCATGTGGAAATTTTTCTTAATATCCATCCTAAACCTCCCCTGGCGCAACTTGAGGCCATTTCCTCTTGTCCTATCGCCCGTGTCCAATAGGTTTGCTTCCTACAATTAATCCTGATTCTCAATTAATTCTAAAAACTCATTCAGCTCAGAAGACGAGTAGGGTGAAAGCTGCCCGGCACCATCAGCTACAATGATGGGTCCCTCCGTGCCCGTGGGGTGTTTTCCCAGCCCCTGCCCTCAGCACGGCGCAGTGGCACGGGGTGGAAAACGAAACATCCCTCCAGCATCCTCCCTTACAAGAAACCCATCCCAACAAATAAACAGGAACAAAAAGATCGATTCATCTTCCGACAGCATTAATCTTCACAGTACAGACAGCCCTCACCAATAACTCACAAAATAACATTTTTCCAATATATTTTTTCAGCGCAGCGGCTGCTCTGGCAAGCTCCTTTTTTGTGTTGTGCTCTCACTCCAGTTTCGGGTTCTGTTCCTCTTTCTGGCAAATACCAAACAGGAAACGTTCTGTTGGGACTTCAGCGCAACGATGTTTTGACTCTTTTTTTTTTTTTTACAACACTGAAAGCATATGCAGGCTCTGCACTCAACTGCGGCACGCAGTAGCTCTGACAAGGCTTTTAAACAGCTGGAAACTTCTGAGAACTTTCTATAGAGACGCTGAATATAATTAACGCGTAAGAGGAGCTGCAGAACAGCCGTGCCGAAAATAAACTTATAAATATGCATGAGACTTACCAAAGTTTGTTCCAGGATATCGGAGGGGAGCAGCGATGTTCAAATGGAAGGTAAAGAAAGAGACAGCAAGCAGAAAAAGGTGACTTTTTAGATTAAAGGAAATCTGTTTGATGATGGAATAATTGGAGGAGCGACGACTCCCTCAGACACGGCAGGGAAACCTCTGCAACAGCGGATTTTGAAGCAGGTGAAACCTGTAGGACCGAATTACCTTCATTACTGGTGAAGGTAGCTCCCTCAGGCTGACCTGCTCCACAAAATCTCCATTGAAAATTTCAACTGCTTCTAAGACCGAAATACAGAAAATGTTACTTTGTTCTAGTTGAAAATACACGCGCATTCCGGTAGGAGGCATTTTTTTTCTCCCCACCTGAAGAGCAGCACACGGAATTGCTGCAGGAGGTCACATTTGTCCCGGGGATGTGCCTTTGTTGTTCCCATCCAACTTCATCCATGCCGGATGGAAAGCCACCCAACGTTTTTGCCAACCTAGAGATCTTCAAAAACAACCCAACCCATGTAGAAGTCTGGTGGCAATTACAACCACATACATATATATACACACACACGTTGTTTTTTTTTAATGATATTTCAGCCACACTGAACACTTTCATGCCTGATCTCGGTGCTGGACCATTGTGAGGAAGGACTCCAGGCCCTCACCACGGAGCAGGTTGGACGTGGATTGTATCGTACAGTCCACTTCTTCTCTAAGCAATGTGGTTACGGAGTTATTTTTTCCCCCGTTTTTTTCCTCAATAAGCTTTGTAAACCTTTGCAAAAACCTTACTGAAATGTCACCACCCTGCTAAATCATGATGCAGCAGTTAGGAAACGCCGGGCAGCCTTTCCCGTGCCCGACCCATTGCACAGAACCTGATTTCTTTAATTAAATGATACCAATTAGTTTGCTTTCACTCTGCTCACTGAACTTACTTTTCAGTCCCGGTCAGGAGACAGAGTTACTAAGTTCCTCCTGGGATTTCTATCGTGTCAGCACTTTGCAAACACTAATGAATTTAATTTATACATTCGTCTATGAGTTTCTTTTCACAGCACTCCTGTGGAAAGGATGACGTTATCCCCCCGTTCTTCCATTTGGCTGGGAAAGATTAAGCTCCACTGCTTTAGGGTGCTTTATGATGCTTACTATGCAATTCTTTCACAATTTTGTTCCAATTTTAGCTGTATTGGAGTTCTTTATTCATTCAAAACACTACTTCTATCGACGTTGCAATTGTGTCTGCTCAGCACGTGAAAATGAGAGCTCCCAGCCCAAGCTGGTCACCAGAAAATGAAGGCGGCAACTACTGCGGTCACATCTGGAAGAGTGACCAGCCCAGTACAAAACCAGAGACAGGAATCAAACCAGCTCCTCACCACTGGGTCAAACTCTGCAATGGTTCACGTGCAGGGAAACTCTAAATGATCAACCACCTCCACACAAGCCTTGCAAGATGTGGAGGCAACTAGTAGTCCCCCCTTATACTAATATATCTCTAAGAGATGTGGCGGCAGAAGGAAAGTCCAAGCCATCAGGGATGGAGGATTTGACTTTTTAAGGTATTATCACATCATTCTGGCTCCGTTTATTGATGCACGTGTGCGCACGACTGAGCAAAGGACGATATTTGATGGCCCTCGGCAAACATGGGTATGGAGGTCTCCAAACCCCAATGGCATGGTCTGCATCAAGCGCCGACCATGGGACCATGTGTGAATGGGCACAGGCTGAACCTCTGTGTCCTAAGACAGGGGGAATCAATCAAGGTTTTTCACCATGAAGTCACTTTGTCTTTGATTATTCAAGCTCGTGATTACGTTTGCCTGCAGCAGAGCTGCATACACGTCTAATTTTATATATACCGACAGCATATATAGAGCTTTGAGAGGGGTGCTCAGCAGCGGGGACAGATTTGGGCTAGGGAAGCCAATCAAAAAGTTTGCCACACTCTTAAAATCAGCCCCCTGAGACTGGCAGTGGGATGGCGGCCACTGGCCACCGCCTCGTTGGCCTCAACTGGTGTCTGCAGAAGCAGATAGCATCGTCCTCCTAAAGGGGTTCGGTGCTGAGGCAGCACTTCTCCAAAGCTAATCGCTTCCCATGCATGAAACCACGCTACCATCCCACGAGGGAACAGCGGGGATTAATTAGTTCCTATTTGTTAAGCGCTTTGAAGATGAAAAACACTTTATGAAAGTTAATTGTTACTACTCAGTTAATTTCTCCCCACCAAATCAGTGTGTTCTTCCAGCAGAGCTTTCTCCCCTTTGCATTTCAACCAATATACGTCCGAAGAGGAAACTCGTTTCATGCTGCGGAAAATCTCTCGCTGTTGTTCACATTTTTGACACAATCACCCACCAAAAGTCACGCTGCAGCCTCGGGAAGCTGCTTCAACAGCATCTCTACCCTCGCTTCCCACACAGGATCACCGTTACGGTTTTTCTGTTTTATATTCCGCTCATCCCTTCAGAAATAAAGTGGCAAATTGTGCCAATTTGTTTCACCGCCTTTGCTATCTGCCCGGAGAAAGCGTGCGCGCGCCCGTGACCGCGGCAGACAGCTGAAACGTTTCCCGCAGCGTGGGGCTGGAGGAAAGCCTTCGTTCCAGATTTACCACAGTTAGCAGCCAAACGTCCCACAGCCCATCGCCATCACGCTGCTCGGACCCACTTGCTTCCATCTGCTCTCCCCTCTGTTGCACGACGCATCGCGAAAGGTAAGCGCAGTCCCCTCTCTCAAAGAGTCACAGAATGGTTTGGGTTGGAAGGGACCTTTAATGGCCGTCTAGTCTCCAACCCCCCTGCCATGAGCAGGGACATCTTCAACTAGACCAGGTTGCTCCAAGCCCCGTCCAGCCTGGCCTTGAACCCCTCCAGGGATGGGGCAGCCACAGCTTCTCTGGGCAACCTGGCCCAGGGGCTCACCACCCTCACACCAAAGAATTTCTTCCCGATATCCCATCTAAATCTCCCCTCTTCCAGTTTGAAGCTGTTCCCCCTCATCCCGTGGCTCCCCTCCCTGCTCCAGAGTCCCTCCCCAGCTTTCCTGGAGCCCCTTGAGGGACTGGAAGGGGCTGGAAGGTCTCCGCGGAGCCTTCTCTTCTCCAGGCTGAACCCCCCCAGCTCTCTCAGCCTGTCCTCCCAGCAGAGGGGCTCCAGCCCTCCCAGCATCTCCGGGGCCTCCTCTGGCCCCGCTCCAACAGCTCCGTGTCCTTCCTGTGCTGAGGAACGCAAACAAAGAGTTCCGTTTTCGCCCTCCTTGCTTCTCCACTAAAACCCACAAAGGCAGTAGCTCAAAGAGCATCCCATCACCCCAAACTCCCGGCGCTCCCCACTGCAGAAGAGGGGGACAGGAGGTGGCTGCAGGGACCAGCCCGTCCCCGAGCTGCCCCTCGGCAGAGACGGTCACGTTCTGCACATCTATTCGAAGGGAGGTGCCGAGTTTCAGACGGAAAACCCGGCCGTTTTACGGGAGTTCAGCAAAGGTCGGCTGCTGGATTACATTATCAAATCAAAATAATTTGGGAGTCCTTCCTAGGAATAACAATTTTAGAAGATTATAGTAATTTCCGGCACAAACCAGTCACACTGAATAAGAGACTGCGTTATTTTTTTTTTTAAATAAGGTCATTCAAGGCCACCGATTTTACGCCCTGGACTGTAGCCAAAGAAATCTGCATAAATACATGGGATTATAAAAAAAATTACATTAATTTGCATGTTATGTGTTCCCCTTTTAAAAGAAAACCCAGAGGGCCAAATATAAAAGTGGGGTATGAAGGTAAGGCGCCCGCCTGGTTGTTAAAAGGCAACGAGGTGTTTTGGGACGGGGGGGACGGAAGGGAAGCCTCGCACCCTAAACCAGCTCAACGAGGTCCATACTCCATCTGAAATATTACCAGTCATTTCTTGCTGTGTTTATTTGTTCCCAGCAACTGACTGACGAGACCGAGCAGAGAACAATCCCCGCGATGGCGGGGAAAGCGTCGGGCTCTCCGGCGCTGCTGACAGTCCATCCTAAAGAGCTGCGTGGAGGCAGCTCTCGGCGGCCCTCGGGGTGGTTTGAGCTGCAGGAGGAGACGCTGAAGACGGGCAGAAGCGCCCAGGGACCCTCTAACATGGAAAGAACACTAAAAGCGACAATGTACGGACATGACTTGCAAACTGTTATTGCCCATCAGCATGGAGGGGATGGGAAGGGGACGGGCGAGTTTGGTCCTTCTTCATGGGTCTGAGCATGATGGTAAAAAATGCCATGCCCCCGTTCCAGCGCCTGGAAGGTGAAAATCTATTTATGAAAGGGGAGACCACTTTAGCATCCACGGGCTGCTTTTCTACGGTTTGACAACGGAAGAAAGCAAAAGGAATTATTTCAAAGGGCGAAGTTAACACCCGTACGTTAAAGAGCATCGAGCTCCGGCGCGGATGCCCTCCTGCAGAACTAAACTGGCCGGAGTTTCAAGGAAGATCACGCCTCACTGAAAGCACAGCTTTACATCCGACTGAGAGCATCTGTACGGGGGTTTAACATCCTTTAATTTAAGTCCATTAACCTTACAGCTTTCACTAACTTCTCTTTGCTCCCTGACTTTGGAATTCTGCTGATAGGACCAGGGGAATGGTTTTAAACTGGAAGAGGGGAGATTGAGATGAGATATTGGGAAGAAATTGTTTGCTGTGAGGGCGGTGAGCCCCTGGCCCAGGTTGCCCAGAGAAGCTGTGGCTGCCCCATCCCTGGAGGGGTTCAAGGCCAGGTTGGCCGGGGCTTGGAGCAACCTGGGCTGGTGGGAGGTGTCCCTGCCCAGGGCAGGGGGTGGCACTGGGTGAGCTTTAAGGTCCCTTCCAACTCAAACCACTCCATGATTCTACGACTTGCCCCTGACATTGTATCTCCAAGTCTTCAGCAAAACCCATGGGACCTTCAAATCCACAACCCCACAGCACCCTTCATTTGCTGTCAGGAAGCTGGAGCAGCGTTGGATGCCAAAATCAAGTCCAACCCTCATCAGAGTTGTGCTCTGGTGTGTTCCTTCCGTTTGGCTTTGCCCGCGTTAGGATGCTCGGTCTGATTTGTCACTTCAGCTGTAACAGAAGCGTTACTGTCTTTTACAACCCTGCTTTTCTTTTTTTTTTTTTTTTTTTAATTTTAATTGCAAGATGTTCCCTCGTCAAAACAATTACTGAAAAGGCATTAGAGCGCAGAGGGCTAAAGAACAAAGAAAACCAAAGAACGCAACGTGGAATGAAATCTGGCATCGCTGCAAAATTAAAACAGAGCAAAATGAAACCAGAATGAGAGATGAGTGAATTATTTACAGGGAGTAATTTGTCTTCCTGTCTGCTCGCAAACGAGGAAAAGTTTGTTGTTTCCTCCAACCCATTCAAGAAATCTCAACAAAACACGTCTCTTTTGCGATTCCCTTAAACGCAATACATAGGCTGACGGATACTCTCTCTATAGGTGAGCTGGCATTATGTCTGCTTCTTACGGGGCAGAAGTGGAAGCGTTTTGATGGTGATACCTTGGATGGCTCCATTTCGAGCCTGGTTTCCACCAGATGATGTCTGTGCTCAAACGCTGTGGCCTTGAAATGGCACGAAAACACGGTGCCCACCCTACGGCTGCACTGGGAAGAGCACGTCACTCACCACATCACTGTAAATAATATAAATAACATCGTGCTCTGAGACAGAACGAGCGCTTTGGAAGATCAACGCAATTCTGGAAGGCGCTTAAATCCCTAATTCAAGGCCAAACTGTAACGGGGGGTGGGAAGCCAACACTGACAAAAATATTTTGAATTACATGACTTCCGAACGCAAGAGGACTTCATCGAGCGCCAAATTTTGGCAAGAGAAAAGCAGGGCGCTGCCACGGACAGATGGGAGCAACCCACAGAACGAAACCTTTTCTCCTAAAGCAGCTGGGATTAGAACACAGACCTACCAGCTCCCAGTTCTCAACTGAAAGCGTCCCTTCTTTTTATATATATATATAAAAATATATATATATAAATAAATAAATAAAAATATACACACACACACACAAAAATTTTGCTGGGAAGAGAGGCAGCTCGAAGTTCAGACGCTTTGTCTGATATTAAAAACAATCTTGTGCTTACGGGGACTAAGATGGCGCCGGTAATTTTCAAGCAACGTATTTATAAACGAATCGACTGTTTACCACAACACATCAAAATTAAGGAGAAATATATTTAGGAACAGATTTGCACTGCTTGGGTTGTTCTGATTATAAATTATTTTGTCAGTCTAACTGCCTAATTGCAAAAGGATAAGGATCTCTTAAGGGAGCAAAAGTAACTATCTGAACAACTGAATGATGTGCAGCATCAAACGCGTCTCTTGACAGGGGCATTTGTGCCAACCTGCTCATGGGTTTTGAGGAACTTCGGACAACACAAAGAACCTCGTGAGGTCAAGGTTTCCTTCAGGAAGATCCGAATCCTTCCACGTCTGTGTGGAGCAGAGAGCAGAGCCAGGACAGACTGAAGGGTGGCCAAAGCACCACAAAAACTTTACAGTCTCAGCAGTTTCCTAAAGTAGTGGGTTTTCTGCTCCTTTTTTCCAGCCCAAGCAGTAACCGGCTGAGTGAACCTGGAGGTGTTTACAACGACAAGAAACGGGAGAGCTCCAGCTCAAGGCCGGAGTTTTACTGACCGTGTAAATATTAGATTTTGAACAAAACCATCATTCAGTTGCTCAAAGGAAATATTGCAAGGTCAAAACTACGTTTTCCACATAGAAACACAAAGCAGAGAGCTCTCCCAGTTCCACGGCCATTGAATATCCTTCTCCCTTTTCGCTTTGGATGGAGCCTGTGATGGCCGAGCGCGCGGCAACGCTACTTCAGTGCCCACGGGAGAACGCTGCTGTTTGGCGTCATCCCAAACCAAAGACAGACTTTTAACCTTCCATTCATATCAGAAGCCTCATAATCATAGAATGGTTTGGGTTGGAAGGGACCTTAAAGCCCATCCAGTGCCACCCCCTGCCCTGGGCAGGGACACCTCCCACCACACCAGGTTACTCCAAGCCCCGGCCAACCTGGCCTTGAACCCCTCCAGGGATGGGGCAGCCACAGCTTCTCTGGGCAACCTGGGCCAGGGGCTCACCACCCTCATAGTGAACAATTTCTTCCTCAGATCTAACCTTTATCTCCCCTCTTCCCTTGAACCTCCCCCCTCTTCAAACTCTTCATGAGCTTGAAGCTGTTACCCCTTGTCCTATCACTACACGCCCTTGTAGAAAGTCCCTCTCCAGCTTTTGAAAATCAAAAAATACTGCCATATAAAGCAAAAAACCCACAATTTACTCTGACTGAAACCACCGCCCTGCGTACGTCGTATGCCAAAGGGAGAGTTCTCGACCAGACAAGCTGCATTAACATGAGGTACAGCCGCACGGAGCACTGGAAACAGCCAAAACTACTACTGGAGACTGCGACGGCCGGGAGCCCAGAGGGACACACCAGAAGCTGTCAGACCGCTGGCTCAAGCATCCCCAGCTGCCTGGGGCTGCCCCCCAGCACAGCCCACCACCGCGGCCGGGGACAGCCCCCTAGAGGCATGCTAGATGATAATTTTAATCCTGTTTTCCTGCGATCAAGCTTCTAGGTAGAGCAGTCACAATCATCTCCCGGGGTCAATACACTGAATATTTTTGCTACCAGTAGAGTTCCGCTCGGAAGCTTTCCGCCTCGCTCACATTAGAAGGGATATTGGTACTTTAACCTGGTATTTTTGTTTCTTTCCAAAACCACGCAGAAACCCTGTTGTCCTCAGCGCGGCAAATCAAATCCCAGCATTTGGGCCAGCATCTCCTTCCTCCGGCGGGAGGCAGCAGGGAGAGGGTCTATCTGCTCCCTGCCCACTCCTCCCGACCTTGCCTTTCTCCTTCCCGAGTCTTTTTATGGTTCCTCTCTCAGAGATAACGGGGAACATACAGCTCTACTAATCAGTGTCATAGCTCGTTAATTTGCTTTATTGGTCTCTGGGTAAACCTCTCCTGCTACGCCGTTCAGAAGCTACCGAGTCTTTATCATTAAGGAATAACTGCCCAGAGCTCCTGCTCCGCGTGTCGCCGGGGTGCGTTAAGTGGCTTAATAGTATCTCTAAATTTATCTTAAATGGAAAGGTGGCCGGAACATTCATCACCACGAACGAGGTTTAATCAAATCCCGTAACATAATGAATCCGTCCGGTTTTGACACCGTAACCTTTGAGAGTTTCTATGAACTCAGCAGCGAGGTGTCGGATGCGGACGATACCTTTAAAGCCCAACAAAAAAATTATCAGACTGTTCAAGATAAACAGCTCTTTGCACTTGCATCACGCGCTTCGAAGCGCACAATTCTAAGGCTTTCTTGATAACGAAGCCATCTTCCAGCAGGATTAGTTCAAGGGATGACCCGCAAACAGTTCTGGTCTCAGCAATGTGTATAATTAAAAGTGTGAATGCGAAGGTATTGATCTACAAGTTTTCAGCAAATTTTCTCTTTTTAAAGGTTAAGCTCAATGCTTGTTACTATTCTTTCCTATACGTAATAGATTTAAAGGTTAAAGAGCTCTTTCTCTGTGGTCTTCTCCATAAGTAATACATTTAAAGGTCACATACATTGTTCCTAGAGGACATATCTCTAAATAGCGGTGACAGTCATTTTGATTTTACTTTTTTGGTTCTTTTAAACTACTTATTTGATATCAACTCCTTCATAGGGAATCCAAGCTCAGTCTCCAGTTCACGGCTCGTCTTTTCCTACAGCCCCAACATTTACGTACATCTGAGAGCTTCAGTCACCACAGTGCTTTACAAACATTAGATAATTAAAGAAATCACTCTGGTTTTCACGCTTTACAAACACCACGTTAAAAACCCTGCTGTTCCCCCATCCTTGCCATGGAATGCCAGGCAGAAATATCCCAGGACAGCACGGGGTTAGCCCAAGCAAGGACTTAAACTTACCACTCAGCCGTCACCGCTGCTGAGCTCGCGGGGCTCTTTCCTACTTATTGACTCCCCATCCCTGCTGGAAGGGGACTGAAGAGGCACTTTCTTTGACGGTAGAACCCACCAGTCGCATCACGCGGGACTCAGCAATTAGTAATTTTCATCAGTATTTCTCACTTTGAAAAAGCTTCTCGGGTCTCGGTCTTTCTGTCTGGGAAATGGGTTAACCGCTCCTACCAGCATCCTGGGCAGCTGCCGTGCTTCGCGCTGCGCTCCCAGCAAGCCCGTAGCTGTGAAAGGCACTCGGTGCCCGACACGACCGGAGCTGGACGATGGATCGGTGCTGTGTGAACCTCACCTGCGGGGCCGGGGGGAGGCACCGAGGGGCTCCCCGTCAGTGGGATGGGAGACAGCTCTGCCACCTCGGGATCACCGCACGCCCTGCTGCTTTCCTTGGCAGCTTTAGGCTTCATTGGCAACATAAGGGATCATTACAAAAGAGAAAGGAATTACAATAGAGGGGAAGGGGAAGGGGAAGGGGAAGGGGAAGGGGAAGGGGAAGGGGAAGGGGAAGGGGAAGGGGAAGGGGAAGGGGAAGGGGAAGGGGAAGGGGAAGGGGAAGGGGAAGGGGAAGGATTAGACTAGACTTAGAATAGAGTAGAACTGGAACAGAACAGCATAGACTAGAGTAGAACTAGAGTAAGAATAAAATATACTGGAATTAGAATAGCATGGAACAGAAATAATCCAGAATATTTTCAGTTGGAAGGGACCTACAACAATCATCTAGTCCAGCTTCCTGACCACTTCCAAGGCTGATCCAAAGTAAAACCACATTATTGAAGGCCACTCTCCAAACGCCTCTTAAACGCTGCCAGGTTTGGGGCATCCGCCACCTCTCCAGGAAGCCTGTTCCAGGGTTTCACCGCCTCGGTAAAGAAACGCTTCCTCATGTCAAGCCCGAGCGTCGTAAATAAGGCCCATTCGGGGGAAAACGACCTCCCACGCCAACCAAATGTTCCACATATGAGAAAAGACACTGAACGGGATATATTGCACCTCCTTCAAGCACTCTGTCCGGCCCGAAAAGGCGCGCTGGCTCTCGATAGTGCTTTATCATAAAGGGCCCGATCCATCCTCATCCTCCCGCGAGCCAGAGGCACTGCACGGGGATGACGTACAGCTCAGCAACGATGCCTCTGAAGGTTTAGGATGCATTTATAGCCCATTTTAACGTACATTTAGTAGGGGAGCAATGCTAAGCAGCTGAGGTAAACGCAGTCTGACAGAATGGCTGATCTCCCTGGCTGCGCTGGAGCGTATCGTGTATCACTTGCCGTCAGTGCAAAGCAGCCTGCGGCTCCAGATGCCAAGAAATAAAGAAAAAAAGAGATTTTTGCAGTGGCAACATCTGGCTCCTGGGTGCCCCCCATCTGCCACGGAGCATCCCAAGGCAAGTCTCCGCGTGTCTGCATCCTCCTCCGCAGCAGAAATCAACGGGGGGACCAAAACCATGAAGGGGAGGAAGAAAAATAATAATATTTTAGTTTGACAGCCCAAAAAATCGTAAAGGCTTTGTTCTACGAACTGCCAAAGAGTTTGGTGCTGACTTTAACTTGGAGACCGCTACATTTTTTTGAGCGGCTGACCTATGCGTAGATGATGTGAAACTCCTGGGGAGAAGCTTGTTTCCTTCAGCAGATCCTCTCTGGCGGCAAATAAGGGTTAACGTAAAATGTCCCATAGGTGAGCGCCCATGAGAGCAGGCAGCCAGATGCCTAAATCCTTTGGATAAAACGACGTAGGAAAAGGACAGAGAAACAACATTTTAAATAGTCAACGTGGTTGAAAAAAGCATAGCTAGCTCCAAAGTACTTCTCTACCCTATATCCTTCCTATCTACGGAGCATCTCCAGCAGCCACGGAGCCGTGCGTTTAAACAGTGCGAAATTAAGTGATGTCTTAGGGGTGGAGGCCCCGATACCCACTAGCCTACCCCTTTCAGCAGTAAAATACGCCCTCCGAGGCTGCAGAGATTTTTGCCAGGAATAATTGACCACAGGAGGCAAAAAGAAGGGGAGAGTTTTGCTCAGCGAATGTTAAACGATACAATTATTCACACTGGAAGGAGCCCCGGGTTAATACTCTGCAAAGCGCTGCAGATGTGGGATTCAAGTCTATTCCTAGCTGTAGCCACCTTCTCCTTTGTTAAATGTGATACAAACCCCCGTATTTCATTAACATGAGCTAACGACTGAGATAACTCTCCCTGCAGTTTATTTACAGGTATTTTTTAAATCTCATAAACAGCACGAATTTTGATTTGCGGTACAATTCTGCAAACAATACGGCCGTACAATGACCACAAAGGGTTTTTTTAGGTATACATACAAACACACACCAAAGAAAGGACAAAAAACCCCAGATTAATTACGTGTCTTTTAACCTTCCCAAGGAGAATATTACACCGATTATGTTTTCAGAGCCCTACCTGTCCTACAGAAAAGCTTACCCCAGACGCAATCCCTACTCATCAACGTGGCACTCCATCCCGGGATTAAACTCCTACTAAACAGGACCAAAAGAATTCTCCTTCTACAACTGGTTCCAATTCCTTCTTCGCTTTTCTCTGTATTTTAAAATGGGAAGAAGTAATAAAGTTACGTACGGTTTTCATTAGACAAATCGACAGCTATTTACGCACTTCTGAGTCGCTAATTAGCGACTCTTATTAAAAAGAATTACAGAAAGCAAAACCACACCAATGTTTAAAGCGAGGAAGTAAAGAAGCAAACAAATACATAAATAGCCACCAACGGCTGCCTCCGCGCTGGTGCTTCAAACGGGCGGGAGAAATCAGCTCAAAGGAAGAAAATCTCCTCAAATCAAAGAGAAAAAGGAGCGAAGTCTTGGCATTGGAGCTCACGGCCCCCGGCTACAGCCACAGCTGGCCTGTCGCCGAAATCATACGCCAGCTCAAAAGAGTTCAGATCCACTGGATCTCCCCCAAAATAAGAACATCTTTTTCTGTTTTGGTTTTTTTTTTTGTTTTGTTTTATTCCCGCAGCGCCAGCAAAGCGCAGATCTCCTTGTTCTACAGATTCAAGTCAAAAACTTAAGCTCTCTTTTAAAAGCGAAAATTTTTGACGATTAGCGTAGCTTCGGATTGCATCTCTGATAATTGTTTTTGTTTTCTACAAGCCTGCTATAAAAACGTTTCCCTGTTTTGACCCCCCTTCTGCTGCCCAGAATTCGGCAATCGCCACGTTGCTCCTGCCAGAAGGAGAAGCCGTGGCCGCGGAATATTCCTCGGACAAAACCCTCTTCACCCATCCGGCATCGCGCCCGGCCTTTCCCCGAAGCCAAGCAGGGTATTTTCAAATAAAAGAAGTCAGAAATGAATGAGATCATCTATCCCTAATTAAAAGTCCGTGCGAGCGCCCTGTGCTACTGCCATTGAATTACTCCGTACTCGTCGCAGCCACTTCGGTGTTGCGTTTTCCAGTGAAATCTCTTTTAAGCAGGGGAACTGTATTTCTGTCACGGCCCTTTATCAATTCTCATCTGACCCGGGTCTCCAGGCCCAGAACACCATCAATATTAAGCAATAATCACGATAATAGCAATTCATATCAAGCATCTTCCATTTGCTTGGCCGTCTCCGTTATGTTATTAAATTAATAGATCTGCCACCGCCAAAGAAAAATAGCATAAAGAGAGAAATCTTATTAAACTCGAGATAAAATTTTAAACAATTCTGGGAACTGCCAAGGCCAGCCTTTGGGCTCTTCTGCGCGCCACTCAAATCCAGTTAGCGAACTAGCGGGCTTATTTAGTTATTTGTTTCGATTTAATCAGTTTGCAAATTATAAGTGTTTAATCAAATTAATTCCGACTGCCGCCAAGGCAGAAGAAAGGCAAGAACACGATAAAAAATGGACTGCAGAACACAATATTCTGAGTTATCGCAGCCTTCTACAAGAGCTGGGGACTGTGTACAGCTCTTTACAACATTAGCAATTTAGTTGTGCCTCGACGAAAATGCCGCAGGAGTGGTCACGCAGGAGAAGGAGCAAAGGTATTTTGGGGCATGGTCTTCGAAGCTGGTTCTTCTGCTTGGAAAAACCTTTTTATGCCTTGAGATTCAGCGAGTTGAGTTCATTGCTAGATTTGTTGTTCCGTATTACCTAGATGGAAATATTTCATTTCCATTCAAGCTTCATCAAGATTTGCACGCGTGGGTATCTGTGCTTTCCCAGGTCCGTGTTACCTGTAGGATACAGCCCCACAGAGTCCCAACCGGTTCCACATTTCTCTCTCTCTCCAACGAAGATCCCCGTTTCTCAAACATACGCCCTTAAAATACCTTTTTACACAGTTGCTATGTCACACGTGGAACTAGATCTAAAGCTTAGAAATCGATACTCTGCACGGCGAGAGGGATGCTTTGGAAGGTCTCAGATCTCCAGCTCGTAGAAGATGTGTTTCGGGGCTGAGTTAAAGGCATATTCTAGCTGCCCAAGGCCACCTTTGCTTCAATTTCGGGGCGATGGAGAAGTCCTCACGCTACCACCCGTGTGGTTCTCCAGCAATGCTACTTGGTCACACAGAGGAAGACCGAGACCCGTTTCTTTCGCCTACCACGAAACAGCAGCCAAACGCTCGGATTAACACGTAAACCCACCTTTGTCCGACGCAGCGCTTCTATCTGCAAATTAATATCCCACCAAGACTTCCAACATTCAGCAGGAGCCTCCGACGATGGTGGAGAGGGGCGAGGTTACGCACTCTCTTACCCCATCGCCATCACCTATCTCCACCTTTAAGTACCACTAAGGCAATAATTTGGGATGCGTCTTTGGGAAGGAGCATCCCTACGCCAGCCCAAGCAGCTTGCTTTCTATTTTTATTCTAAGTACTTGAAACGTAAAACCATCACCCCAAAAGGTCATAAAAACGCGATCAGCTGCTCTGTGACGTTTTTACCTGGAGAATAAGCAAGAAAAAACAGGCACAAAGGATTGGAACAAGACGTGCCAAGACACCGATGCCCTTTGGACACTGCGTCTAAGAGGACTTTAAACGTAATGGGAGCCGGGGGCGTTGAAAATAAATAAATAAATAAAATCAAACCGTACATTTGATGTCACGGAAAGAAGCAGTGGAGGAGAAAGATCAAACTGACAGGTACTCGGTGTTCCCAGCAAATCTGGGATAATATAAACGTTCCTTAAGCTGCAGTTTATCCTCCTCAGTGAGCTTTGGGTTCCTACTCCTCAGCAGCTGTGCGACCAGAAATCTCCAAAGATCCAAGGGGACACCCTACGGGTGGGGGTTTTTCACGCTCTAAACGGGGAGCTTCTCCATGCCCAAAGGGGCCTATCGTTGAAACCAGAACAACAGCTTATCCAGTTCCAGTAAATGGCAGGAATGAATACAAAGAGAAGAAATAATGTAAAAAAAAAAAAGTCAGGATATACTCAGAAATAGCACTCAACAAGTAGTAAACGTAATTAACACCTATTATGTACAACATTATCTTACGAAATAATATCAACCACTTCATCAGGGATATGTTAAGACTTATTTAAGAAGGGAAGTACCGGATTTAAGAGAAATAAGCGCACCTTTCAGAAAACAAATGTATCTGTTGGAATAAACAAGCTGACAACAGACTTACCTGTATGGGCTGCATTTCACCAATCAATAAAATATTTCTTTTCCACGCCTCTCCCCCCGGAACAGCTCTGCTTCTCATTATTCCCTGAGATTGTTCCATTTAATCAAAGCGTAGTTACGTTTATTGCAGACGTTAATCTGCAATCAGGGAACAGCTTCTGCTCGTTCACCTCAGTTTAAGTGACACGGCTGTTGTTGAAGGCTCTTTGGAAAAATCACTGCTTCTCTCTAAAACGCTTGTTTGGGGTGTTTCAGTTTTTATTTTAACATGATCTCACGGCCAAGTGAGGGGAATCTTCTGCAAGGGGCAGATTGGGTCCGTTTGCATATGAAAAAGCTACACACAAAATAGGAATTTCTACGCAAACACCCGGGATCGCTGGCCAGGAGGGGCCGAGCACGTGGCAGACTTACCCTGGAGTTAACCACTTCCAAGGAGACGTTCTGAGGCATCGCGCTGGGCACTGAAAGGGAAGAAAAACAAAAAGAAATGGGAAATACTGCCATTAGCGTCAAAGTCAGAAGAGGTCACGTCAAACACTTCTCTTGTTGGAAAGGAAAGCGGGCAGCTTTTACACCTAGTTTATAATCTGATCACAAGCGTGCAGCTAATCCAGGTGGCACTTCAGATGTCCCCCGGGGAGAGAAAAAAACCAAACGCATCTGTTCATTTCTTCCCATTTTTGATAGCCCTATTAGGAAGCCCTTTAAACAGCCACTCAGCAGGTTCCCCGCAGCGAGACCGATGACTCGCATTCAGTTATTTGTTATAAACTTGGTCAGGAATAAACAAGGACGTGCCACAATTCCTCTGGCTTTTTGTTATTAAAGCGCATTTCGGGATCTTTATTTTCTATAGAGACAGGGCAGGGTACTCCTCTCGGTGGCACCCCTTTTTATAAGGATGCCTAAAGGGGAAAGAGAAAATAAACTTTGTCTTTAGGTGTTGTTTAAAAAACCGTTTTACGTGAAGGCTCTGCTTGTCGTACGTATAATCCATACCTGGTTTTATACAACTCAACTTCGTTATATCCAATCTGATACATCGAATTCTTAAAGGGGACTAACGGCTATTGCTGAGGGCAAGTACTAACACCCAGCCGAGGGCAAATATTAATTCAACCACTGAGGAGCCCACAGCTTTAAAAATAAGTTCACAGTCGGCCATGTATCAACTGCCTGATGTGAAGATGAAGCTTTACTTTCCTTGCAGAGGAATAATGCCTGCCTGGCTAACCCGGGCTACCGAACAGTTGAAAAGCAGGGATTAGTTGATCCTCATGGGAAGGTGGCCCCGAATCCGGAAAGAAAAGAGATGAAAAAGCACCATGGTAAATACTCAGTTTAAGAATAGTTTGCAATGTGATGTATTATGGAAAATGAGAGAAAAATGACTTTTTCAGTGCGCAAGTATTAACGTACCGAGTCAAAGCAAAGCTGTTTAAACCATTTTCACGTGATACCAACAAGAACAACATCATTCTCACGGCGGCTCTCCACACATCTGAATTGCTTCCGCAAACATCTACGCAAACATCTACATCAAACGACCTGCGACCTGACACATCTTGGAGACCAAATAAATTAATTTAATTTAAACTAGCATTAAGAAGAGCCTATTGTCTGTTGTCATCCAAATGGGGAAAGGACTTCTGGCCATAGGGAATAATTTAGTAGGTGAAGAGCTACAAGCTGAATTCCATCTACAGCAGAAATGAGGCATAAGTTTCTTTGCAACTTCTTCAGCCTTCACTGAAAATTGCTGTCTAGGAGTGGGACATACATCACCGAGCAAAATGTATACGGCATTCCTACGAATCACTTCATCCTGGCCAAAACCTTCCCCAGAACGAACTGGTGAAATCCAACGTACCGTACAGAGGAGGACGTAACGGGGGCTGGTGTCTATGTTGGAACAGGCCCTAAAACGAGAAGAACCACCCCTGCGCAGGCACGCAATAAAAAGACTGCGGCAAGTCGTAGAAATGCTCCTTTTCCCAGATAATTTTAAGCAGCGCTGGTCAGACAACTCCTCCGCTGGACTCTGTCTAGTCACGTCTACATTCAATAAAGAAATCCCCAAAGCGCAGCGCTGTGTAGCATCCTCAGTGCCCGCTGCTATTTAAGGATTGGAGTCAGTCAGAGCTAAGCCATTTGTCAGTGCTAACAAGAAAACAGTATTTCAAACACTGGCTACAAAAGAGCAAAAGTAACAGCAGCTAAACAGGAGGGTCCCCACCGGCAGCAAAGTCCCACATTAATATCGTTGTCCTTCCTCCGTGGATCATAAAAGGGGTGGGAAAAAATTGCATTTGAATCACAATAATCTGAAAACTCACTGTTCTTGGGAGGCAGAGGTACAGCAAAGTGAGCGACAAGGAACACCGAAACTCCTCCTCGGGGTCTGAGGACCCCAAGTCACAAAGGTTCAGTGTTGGGAAAGGTCCAGGGTAAGAAATAGCCTGAGCCGGCTGGGAGTTAGAATCATGGAATCGTCTAGGGTGGAAGGGACTTTTAAGATCATTGAGTCCAACCATCAACCTGACACTGCCAAATTCACCACTAACCCACGTCCCTCAGCACCACGTCTGCCCGGCTTTTAAATCCCTCCAGGGATGGCGATTCCACCACTGCCCTGGGCAGCCTCTTCCAATGCTTGACAACCCTTTCGGTGAAGACATTTTTCCTAATATCCATCCGAAACCTCCCCTGGGGCAACTTGAGGGCAGGCGGTCCAGGCTGGGGGATGCAAGCATCCTTGGCCATGGGACCCGAGCCCCATCTCAGCTCTGCCGGGGCTCCGCATGCAAAGTCCTCCCCTCTTCAGCCTCCTTTTTTTTCCTCTCCCTGGATTAGCAGCTTTAGAAACGAATTGGTTTCTCCGCCGCAGGGACTATTCTTTATTTGTTTCCACACCGCCCAGGACAACGCAAAGTTGATCTAGGGCATTGCTGCTACATGAAACATCTCATCTCCCTTAATACGGAGGAGATGTCGCTGCTCACGCTCCCATTTTGAACAACATCAAACTGTCTCAGTGCTGTACTCGATATTGCAAGGAAAAAGAAAATTGAGATATTTGTGGACGTTCCTGAATTAGCCAGATCTGGTGAATGCCGGTACCTCCCAGAAAAGCCTGTTCTCGCTGGAGAATGTTTGCTCTTGTTTGTGAGAGGCAGAATTGCTCACGGCCCCGGTTTCTAAAACATGGTTCCTCTTGTCTCTCACCTCTCTCGTGGGCAGCGAAGGCTCATCGCGACATTTAGCTGTTCCCACCTTAAACCTTTTCTTCTCATTACTCTCTCTACTATGTATTATTCCCCTACCAGACAAACTTCTCTTCATTTTTCTTTTTTTTTTTACTGTTTTTTTCTCTATTATTTTGATTATTTATCCTTGGCAAACTCTTGTCGTATTTCCCAATTTTGCATCATGCGTGAACATAACTGATGCACTCCTCCTCTTTTCTTCTAGATCTTCAAGCAAAACAAGAAAATAAATCCCGACCTGACCCAGCATCGAACTCAATCACTTCCACAGCAACACTGCGCGTCTTCATTCCTTGCTCGCCGTTCGCTCCAGGAGACGTTTTGCAACACCACATCAGAGACCCTGATTTAATATCTCGGGCTGCATAAAAATCAGGGAGCCCCCTTGGGAAACCCAGCACCTACGAGATTACAATTAATTCCTCCAGTTTTCTATCTTGATCGAATAAAGAAATTGGATGCACCTGGTAAAATCTGTGTTCTTTTCTTTATTATTCACGGCTTAATTATACCATTAGAAATCAGAGCAGAATTCGTTTTACCTAGCGTTAGCTATGCAACAAGCAATGAACAGGGATGCATCCAGGGATAACTCCACCCCTTCCTCTCGGCACAGGGTGACTCGGTGGTGGAAGAAGCCTCGAATATACTGGAGGAGCATCGCTGCCTACCTTGGACCAGGTGTCTAAAGGTAGGTGAGATGAGCCTCGCTGCTGGAGATGTACTGATGGGAAGAAGGTTCACATGGCAAGGAACTCAAGATTTGTTGGTTGCTTTTGGGTTTTTTTTTCACAGAATCATAGAATAGCTTGGGTTGGGAGGGACTTTTAAAGGCCACAGGCAGGGACACCTCCCACCAGCCCAGGTTGCTCCAAGCCCCGGCCAACCTGGCCTTGAACCCCTCCAGGGATGGGGCAGCCACAGCTTCTCTGGGCAACCTGGGCCAGGGGCTCCCCACCCTCACAGCAAACAATTTCTTCCCAATATCTCACCTAAATCTCCCCTCTTCCAGTTTAAAACCGTTCCCCCTCATCCCATGGCTCCCCTCCCTGATCCAGAGTCCCTCCCCAGCAGGAATGGAGAATCACGGAATGGTTTGGGTTGGAAGGGACCTTAAAGACGATCTTGTTCCAACCCCCTGCTCTGGGCAGGGACATCTCCCACTAGACCAGGTTGCTCCGAACCCAGGAAAATCCTACATAATTCTTGCAGGGAAGACGAGGAGGAAGGAAACATCCTGGTACTTCTTCCAAACAGATAAAGATGCATTGGGTAATTTGGGGGGAATTCACCATACCAAAAGGTTGGGCTACCAGGGTGGTTCAATAAGGGACCTGGGTCCCCAGCAAGGTCACAGCCACGATGCCGTTGACCTCTGGTAAATCCATGTGTGTGGCTCCGAGTGACGGGCTCTGCTCACGCTCCCGTGAAGGCCCCCGCAGCCTGTTCCTCCTCGCCCTGCTCCCAGCTCTCGTACAAACACAGGGATGGCTACCGACACCTGAAAAACTCCACAGGCCGCGTCCTCTGTCCATCTGAATGTCAATCTTCAATTTTTACCTTTTTTTTAAAAAAAAAAAAAGCATCCATATTATAATTATGGATATAAATTAGATTTAAATCAAGTATTCGGGAAGCATGAAATAAGAGTGTCTGCCAATTGCTGGGATTAAACGCATTTTGATAAACTCATGAGCGTGATAGCTCAAAGCGTGTCTGAAATGGCACGCAGCTTGGCCAAATACTATCTGAGCTGTATTTTAAACTGAAAATTAAGCATTAAAGATACAGTTTGTTCCTTGATCTGATGAACGCTGTCTGGGGTCTGCGGCTCCTGCAGCTGGAGATGCCACACTGAATCCCTTTGACTGGGGCGCACTCCTCAGACTCTAGATTACATCCCAGAGCTTCATGGAAAATTTCTGCCTACAGACTTGCAGGAACTAAAGAGTAGAGTCTTTTTTTTTTTTGTGGAACTACGTACCGTATCGTATGCTATAAAGCAAGGACTGGCATGGAAAAAATAACCTGCTCAAGCACAGGCATTCTCAAGAGGAAGGCAGACTTAAAAATGATCCTGTGTTTTTTTTACAGTAGGAAAGGAGAGGCGAGGCAGACCAATTTTCAGGACTTTTCTCCCATTTTTGATGCTTAACTTCCGAAAAGCAGCACGGGAGTCGCTGCCCTTCGAGAGCATCCCGTCTCTTAGCCCAGGAGTTTGGGTACCAACGCGAAAATAAACCGCCAGAGACCGCAAGGACTGAGATGCAAAGAAAACATACAGAATCGTATCATACCACAGAATGGTTTGGGTTGGAAGGGACATTAAAGCCCATCCAGTGCCACCCCCTGCCCTGGGCAGGGACACCTCCCACCAGCCCAGGTTGCTCCAAGCCCCGGCCAACCTGGCCTTGAACCCCTCCAGGGATGGGGCAGCCACAGCTTCTCTGGGCAACACAAAGTAAACCCCAAAGGGAGCCGGTTGTGACGATCAAGGTGCTCCTCATTAGGGTTTTGCCTGGTGGCAGGAGCAGGGAAAGGCAGCCAGCCAGCTCCCGTCCCTCCGGCAGCAGTGGTCCCTGACTGACGAGGCTGCTAAATCTCAATTTAAGGCGGAGGATGGGGTGCAATCCAAAAAAGCGTCGTGGGGCAGCCTGGGGAGCTGCTCTCCTCCACGGCGAGGGTGGTGGCAGGGGACGCGGGAACAAAACCTGCCCCAAACCCAGGTGTGTACAGGGCAACTACAGGCTTTCTCCTTCCTTTATCTCTCCCCTATAAACCAGGACAGATCAAATGTCCTTGTCCCTCCTCTACGGAGGCCGTTAGCTTGCCTCTGCAGGAGTTATTTCTCGCTGGTTTATCGTGCATCCTCCAGCAGAAAGGACCTTAACCCTGGGAAAGGTCTCTGCGTGGTACCATAAAAGAAGAAATTGCAGAAAGTTTTGGTGCTGCAGACTTGCTCTCTCCCTTCCCTGCTTTCCTTCTCGGCCACAGGACAGCTAGAAAAGACACTACCTTCACTCAGGCTTGGCCAAAGCCAGGCTCTCGCTGCGGCCCTTTGGTTCTTCTTCTTCGTGCTAGAGACCAACGCGGTTTCAGGCAGAGCCAGAATAAGAAGGATGAAAAAAATACCCTACAGGGATTTTCTCTTCTTTTACACCTGCTCCAAAAACTAGTGGAAGGCTGGGAAGGCTGCAGCCAACCAACTTCTTCGTCTACCAGACTTCTGCTTAAATAAAGAGAAAAATAAACCCCATCTTTTTACAGATTCCTGAAACAAGGGCACCTAAGCACACTCCAGCTTTCTGGAATCGTCTCATGCAAACCTTCTCGTTAGCAGTGATTTTTGTTCGCAGACAAGTGAAGCGTTTGAAACACTTGCCGAGGCTCATTTTCAGACTCATGAATAACAATCTTTCCCTTTCCCACTTACGGTGACATTTAAAACCAAAGCGGAGTACAGGGCTGCAGTTCTACACTTCACAGTGTGAATTAAATCTACATACATTATGCAAAATATTCATTTTCACTTGTTTTCCTTTTGTTTTTATAATTATAAGTGTGAAGTAATTTATTCTGCCGGGACCCAGCCTGTACTACAAGGGAACACTGAATTTGCTGGGTAGACCTAAGTAGCACTTGAAAACATACTGCAGAGGTGTCAAAGGTAAAATCACGGTGCCAACCCAGCCGGGTGAATCCCATGAAGATACAGCCCAGAAGAACAGCGCAGATTGAAACAGGGATGAGGTTCACCAGCTCCCTCGCTTGGGGTTCCCCAGACCCCCCGTCTCCTTCACGTCGCTCTTCATGGGGCCTGTTTTAGAGGCTCTCTTATCATAGAATCACTGAACGGTTTGGGTTGGAAGGGACCTTAAAGGCCACCCAGTGCCACCCCCCTGCCCTGGGCAGGGACACCTCCCACCACACCAGGTTGCTCCAAGCCCCGGCCAACCTGGCCTTGAACCCCTCCAGGGATGGGGCAGCCACAGCTTCTCTGGGCAACCTGGGCCAGGGGCTCACCGCCCTCACAGCAAAGAATTTCTTCCCGATATCTCATCTCAACCTCCCCTCTTCCAGTTTAAAACCGTTCCCCCCCAGTCCTATCACTACGTGCACTTCTAAAAAGTCCCTCTCCAGCTTTCTTGTAGGCCCCCTTCAGGTATCTCCCAGTGCCCTACATCGAGGTGCCTACTTATTTCTGAATTAAACTTAGGGCAGACTGGCTCAGCCTTTTTAAAACGAAAGCACTGCTCCTCCCGACCCCCACAGCCTCACCACCCAGATGAACCCCCCCTTTTCAGACCATGCTTTCTCCACCGCGGCTCCTCCACAGCTCAAGGAGACCTTTGCGGGGGGTGACATTCTACAGGGCGCGGGGTCATTCAGGGTGGCAGCAAGTCCACCGGGAGCGGGTGGAGGTGAGGCAGGAGCATCCCTTCTACCGGGGATGTCACCAACCCCCCTGGGACCCAGCGACACCTGCAGAAGTGCTCGATGCTGTAGATACGTTACACAAATGCAACAGCTTCTCCAGAGCATGACACCCCCCGCCGCTGATTTGCTGCAGGATCTGTACAGCTTCTATTAATAATTCCCAGAAGTTGATATTTTTAGTTGATCAGATGGAGCACTTGGAAGCAAGTGGGTTACCAGATAGATAGAAAATTGCCGTTCTCAACCCCATGTAAATTTTCAGCTGTTTTGGGTAGAATAAAAAGGGAGAGTTACCGACTTTGTAACAAAATCAGATACATATTTGTAAATGTAAAGGGGTAAATCTCAGCCATCCCGGTCCTCCACTCAATTGTTTTGCTCTAGCATCCACCTACACAGCACGGAAAGGGAAAACCACTGACGTTTTTATGTGACTGGAGGTGCCTCTGCCGCTGCTTCCCTGATGTCTTGGGTGCTGTTTCTGAATGTGCTCATTAGCAGGGGGTCGCCTTCTACACTGCTGAGGGGAGAAAAGCCCGGCAAGTTGAAGCCCACAGCAACACACTCCTTGCCTGCTCCCCGATTTTACACTCGCGTGTCAAAGTAAGTATTTTTTTCCCCGTGAAAATGACCTTAAATTAGTGATCCAAATCCAGGCCAGGGCCACCCCAACTCCCGTACCTTGCTTTAATTAGCATGAATGAAAAAGAAGTCGTCTGAATTTTTATCGGAAGGAAAATTAACTGTTTAATCTCCATTTAAAAGCTTAGTTGACACCTCTTAACGTCATTTTTAACTAGAATGTTGGTACGGAAATAAACCCTCTGGGCTGCAGGGCTCAGTCAGGAGCTGGCACATCCCTGAAGCCTCGAGAGCCTGCCTCTGGTCTGGCTTCTGCTTTAAGAACTCTCACCAACCCTGCTGAAAGAATTTTTCCTTCATTTTTATGGTTTTTACACTTTTGTAGCCCAAATGACTCCAATGAAGTTATGCCCTGTCTTAGCCAGGCGTGGGGATCAGGCCCAGGGACTTCCCGAGGAGTCGGGCGTGCGCCGGTTTGGCAAGATCAGACACAACCGAGTGCTTCCGAATGCAAAATAAAATTCAATTTATCGCTCGCGAGCCACAGGAGCACGGGAAAGCGTGGGGAAGGATGACGGTGCAGAGGTGGAAGCCCTGGCACATCTGTTTTTAAAGCACACGGAAAACCTGGGCAAGCTGACTCTTCAAATAATAAAATCGCTTCTGTTGATACACCTGTGCCAAAGTTAAAGCAAAGATAAAGAGATAAGTAGACTATCCTTATCACTAGACATAGGAATAATAAACCCAACCAATCATCCTTGGAGACGAACATCAGCTCAGAGGGCACCACTCCATGGAACCTTGGATTCAATAACCTCCTCGCTTCATTCCTGCCTCCTCCAAAAGACGTCGGTAGAAGAAAAAGCCTCGGGATCGCAACCGATAGGCGCCACCTGCCCACCCCCGGGGCCCCAACTCACCATCCGAAAGTGTGGTGACCGTCACTTCCTCGGTGGAGACGCCGGGGCCGTAGCGGTTGTAGGCGAGGAAGCGCAGGGTGTACTCGGTGAACTTCTTCAGCCCCTCCAGGCGGTAGGAGAGCCCGTCCACCTCCACGTTCTAGCACACAGGGACGATAAAGCCAGGGGATATGTGAGAGCTGGCACCACGGCCACGCCGAGGGATGAGCGGATTAGAGGCGAGCTTTTCATTCTTGGAGAAGTGGAGCTAAATCCTTATTTAAGTTGCTATAAAGGGTAATTTGTAACAGAATGGCTTGTTACAGCTCGGTTCTCGGCACTCATCCGACGGAGGGGATTTCAGCGCCTCAGAGTTGAGTTTAGTTACTTAGGGAGCAGGGGAAAAGGGTTCTTTTTTTTTTGGTTAAGCCGGTTGCTGCCACTCCACAGGCACAGAAGAAAAATAAAGGCGTAGAATCCAAGGGGAATTTTGGAGAAAATAAGGAAGTAAAACAAAGCAAGCACAGAAAAAATGGGGACGGTACTAAAAGTTCCCATAAGACTACCGAGGCACAAGCCCCAAGACCACTGATGCTTGTGATTATCGGGGCAGAAAAATGATCTCCGCTTTCTTTCCCTGCCCTATTCTTTGCCAAAAACCTATTCCGGCCGTTCTGCGCCCAGAGAGCTCATCTCCACTCCTACGGCCCCACTCCTGTCCAATACTGGTTATTAAACAGCCAGCGGGAAGCGTCGGAGCAGTTTGCAAAGAGCAAGGTCGCTTGTTTGCCACTCAAAAGCACGTGCTCGTGGCAGAGTTAGGAGCACAAGCGATATCAACTGTTATCACATCCATCATTCTGGAGAGAATACGCATCATTTCTAGCCCAGATGCGTATTATTTTATCCTCCTGCTTGAAAGAAATTACAAGAAGCAACTAAAAAGACACCTTCTGCAAAGATCCCCCGTACAAGCTGCCCTTAACGCGCTGATGGTTTCGCACAATGGAAAGGGAGAATCTAAAGGCTCTTTAAATGCCCTTGGGCGTTACTCTGGAATTTCAGCGTAAAGCTGAGGATTGGTTAATATACGGTTAATATATCGATTAATAACACAGGCTGCTTCTTTCTACCTCCTGAACCCATTTCATACAGGTGAAAAAGCATTTCCCTTGATTTTCTCTTTTATCACCGGTCTGCGCAACGTTTACCTAACCTGGAAGATTAATCTGTAAAACCTCTCACTTCGAGCACTTTAAAGACCTGCAGATGCCTCCGTCAAGTATCTCCTTTTCACGGACGGAGCAGAGCCGCTCCGCTCACCGCTCACCTGCTCTCTCCCCGTCGCCGTCTCCGTGCAGAAGAGCCTGTAGCCTTGAACGGGGCCGTTCGCATAGGCAGGGGGATCCCAGGAGACGAGGATGGAGGTAGGTGAGGTAGACACAGCCCGCAGGTTTTCCACCGGCCCGGGGACTTGCACTGCACGGAAAGGAAAGGAAAGGACGGCGTGAAAATCCCGTTTCCCTCATGGCTGCGCCCGGGTCTCCGACGTGTGGCACGACCCAGCCCAGCGCACACCTCCGAGGGGTGCCTGCACCCTCCGAGGCACTGCTTCAGCACCCTGCACCTCAGGAACTCCAGACGAAATACAAAAGGGACGATAATCCCACGGAAAATACACCACGGAAAGACTACTGCAGATTTAGCGCCACTAAATAGATGAAATACTGCGAAGGGTTGTTCCGTCAAGGCTACGCCTCTGCGCCTTTGGCTCAGGGGATGGACTTCCCCTTTGAGGTTGGACCAGATGGATCCTTGATGTCCCTTCCAACTTGGGCTTCTATGATTCTTCAAATTGAATTTCTGGGAAATAATTAGCACAAACATCTAACGCACGCAACAGATGCATTTACCTTGCGGTAACAGGAAATCGGAGACATGCAAATCTCATCATCCAAGACCAGTTCAAGTTAAGGACTGCCATTCGAGGAGCCATTAGAAAAACCCACAGGCAACCACCAACACACCACCTGACACAACCAAAGGCATCCCATAAACACACCCTGAGCTTGAAGCTGCTTTCCAGTGAGGAATCGCTTAGTTGTGCGTGTTTCTGTCCCAGCTCTGTAGGTACCAGCTTGACGCTATTAAATTATAAATTGATTTGGTGCACCGCAGCAGGCTTTGGTTTCTTTTAGCAAGCAATTAGCCTTCAAAATCCCTCTGCTGGCTTCTCCTTACAGCATTTGCACATATTGTACACGTGTAGCTGTCTGTTTAAACTGCTATCTGTTTAAACTCCTTTATGCATTACTCAATCTGGTTTAGCTGCCCGAGGGATCACAGATGCGAAGCATCACAGGCAGCCCTTGAGATGCTCTACTGAATGAGGGAGCCCACAAAGGATGGGCCGTAGGCTGGTGTCCCCCCACCCACGTAGCAACGGCATGAAATCGCTACTGTAAAGCCACAGAAACCTAGGAGCATGGAGCAACGGGATGGATTTGGTCGGAAGGAATCACACAGCTCTTCTGGGAAGCTGGGCTCCTCTGAGAGCTGACCCTGCTTTGAGCAGGGGCTGGACCAGAGACCTCCCATCATCCAACCTGCGTCATTCCATCATCTGCAAACCCTCATTTCCCTTTAAAAGTTAGACCTCAGGGGTATAAAGCTCCAATAGAAATATGTAGGCCCAGTTCTGCTCTTAAATAACATTCCCGTGCTTGCGTGGTGCCCAGCAACTACACAAATTGGAGCAACGGGATGGATTTGGTTGGAAGGAATCACGCAGCTCTTCTGGGCAACTGGGCTCATCTCAGAGTTGAGCCTGCTTTGAGCCGGGGCGTGACCATCATCCAACCTGCGTTATTCCATCATCTGCAAACCCTCATTTCCCTTTAAAAGCAAAGCCTCAGGAGTATAAGCCCCAATATTAATATGTAGCCACTATCCTGCTCTTAGATAACATTCCCGTGCTTGCGTGGTGCCCAGCAGCTACACAAATTGGAGCAACGGGATGGATTTGGTCGGAAGGAATCACGCAGCTCTTCCGGGCAACTGGGCTCATCTCAGAGTTGACCCTGCTTTGAGCCGGGGCGTGACCATCATCCAACCTGCGTCATTCCATCATCTGCAAACCCTCATTTCCCCTTACAAGTTAGACCTCAGGGGTATAAAGCTCCAATGGTAATATGTAGCCACCGTTCTACTCTCAAATAACATTTCTGCGTTCGCGTGGTGCCCAGCAGTTACAGAAATTGCAGGGCTGTAGCAAGCCCATCTTACAAACCAAATAACGACGCTAAAAGCGTTAAAATATCCCATCCTTAAAACTATGACGTGCTTTGCTTAGTTCTGAAAAGAGAGAGGGGTTTGCAATAGGTCGAGCCTTGAGTCGGGATCGTGCCGGCGGGCGAAGAAGCACCCAACCCTTCTTTAAACCACAACGCAAAACAATCCCTTAGAATTGTTAAGGAAACCACACTCGGTCAGCTTTCGTCACACAGACTCTGCCTTCAAGCGCTCCAATTTCACCCTGAGAGCAAATTATCACACATCAACTACATCACGCTTTTGGATGTCAGCTTAAATCACTCATTAAAAGAGCTAAAAAAGCTTAATAAACTCCCGTAACTACCAGCAGTACGAGAAAATCAGTCCCTGCACGTAGTAACCGATGTTTGGAGACGAGGATATCTATAGCTTATCTGCGCCTTCGTCCTGAACTCGGGGAAAACTGGGGAGGGAAAAAAAAAAAAAAGAATTGTGGCAAAAACGTAAAGGTCAAGCGGGTTATTTCTGAAAATCTTCGACACCAAATAGTACCTTTTTTACTTTCACCAGGGAGCGCGCCGTGGCATAAAACAAACTCACAAGCTATTGTGCGGCCGGCAGATAACAGCATTACAGGCCCTGGAACAGCCTTTCCGCAAAGTTACATCCCCGTTACGAGGCGGTTTCACACTAACAGCTCTTTTGTTGTAAATCCGTAACTGCCCGACCCCGCGCTCCCTGGACCCGTCCCGCTGCCGCGCAGCAGGGATGGCCATGGGAGAAAGGCATCAACAAACCGCAAATCGCCTTTGAGCGCAATTTCAGGTTTAGATGCAGCGTAGAGACACTTAAAATATTTTTATTTCCTTCGCCCCGCTTTCCTTTTCGTTCGATTTCCATATTTCTGACAGACGCTCTAATGTGCTTAAGGTCTCAGTATTTTCAGTGCACACAAAGCATTTAATAATCTCTCCTGATCCCTTCTGTCAAATAATAATCTCGCAAAAATTGGCATTACGTTTTAAATCTTTTCCTACATTCTGTTTTTTCTAAATAGCGGAGAGGCCTTAGAACTGCTTTACATTCCATTAAAACAAGACGTTAAATCGTGTTTCTTCTAATGTCAGCCTTTCACAACTAATGGCATCCTTTCTCTAAGACAAAAAGGGACAAAGGGAAGAGGGCAGGAAGAGGACTGATGCGTTTTGTTTTTTTTTTTACCATGGGCTCCACGTAATGCTTCCAGATATTCCAAAAACTCCATGTTCTTCTGAGAACGCTCTTTCGCTCCCACGAGAGATGGGCTCAGCGGCTCAGGACTGCTTCACAAATACAAGCTACCACTGCGGCTTGCAAAGAGTTTGACGCTGCTCTCACGACTGCCGCTTTTGGGGTTATTTGGTGGAATGACTCCTATTCAGTAGCGGTAAAGGCAATCAGGCCCGAAGCCAGAAACGGTCCGATGCTTTGTTTTATTTCTTTTCCCCAAAGCTGATTTTACCTCCCTTTCTTTCATTACCAGGGTGAATCGCTGTATCCACACTGTGCTGCAAGAACGCGTCCCACGCGGCCCCAAAGACAATATGGCCAGGGCTAAAAGACGACACTTACCGTATGCACCTGATACATACCTTGATTTTTGGTATATACTATTGCAGAAGTAAGTACCTGTGTTCCCAACAGATTCATTGCGTTTCGAATCTAAGCTGGCCCCAGCAAAGTGGGTTGTCCTCTACATAAATGGTATCGCTTGCGTTTAATCTTCCATCAGTTCTAAAATCTTCCAGACTATAGGCTATTTTGGGAGATAACCTCCTGCCAGCAGTCTGTCTGAACCCAAAGAGGTCGTGTGCAGTTGGCCACAGATGAAGGGCCTCCAGAGAACGTCCATAATTCACATCTCCGTCTTACATTGCTGCACATAGAATCAGAAAAGTTTCAATCATAGAATGGTCTGGGTTGAAAGGGACCTTCAAGATCATTTTGTTCACCTCCCACTAGAGCAGGTTGCTCAGAGCCCCATCCAGCCTAGTCTTGAACACCTCTAGGGATGCGTGTCCTGTCCCGGCTGCTGCACCACACGCACGGGGCAAGCTGAGAGCCTCTAGCAGGAGAAACGCCAGATTCATACCTCTGGGATATGATGGCACAAGTTGAGTCAACGCAGCTTGACTTGGGGGCCACCAGACCCAGAGGAGCTTGGCAGGAGGGCTTCACAGCTTGAGGTGGGCAACGACTGCTGGGAAGACCTGGCCACTTGTAGGGTATGAGGGATTTAAGAACTCTAGTAACCCGGTGAGTTTGGTTTCTTGTAGGAGCAGAAAGCGGTGGCACCTCTGTACACCTTACTGACAGACTCTGGTATTGACCCCGCTCATTTTCAGTTGCATAAAACCAGATCTCCACGTAGTCAACTGCTCCTCAAAACCTGCAGGAACACAATTTCTACTCTCACGAGCCTTCGCTGTTCTTCCACAGAGATCTCCTCTTTGCTATTGTTCAGTTAAACTTCTGATAATAACAGTTAATAAGATACAAGAAAAAGACAAGTGCCTAAAATAGGAACGCACGCAACTATGTCAAAAATTGCTTGGCAACTGCCTAAACATGCTACATCGCTTTCTCAAACCTGACATTTTTATAAGTTTCTGAAGCTTTGCCTTCTGCACCTCAGGCCACCCTGCCTGTGCCGGTGGGAATTTGGTTCATACCGAAGCCCCACTGGAGAGCGGGGAGAGGGGCACCTGAACATCATGAGTGCAGCTCCAGCAGGTAAAGAATTCAGTGACCCCAGGACCGGTGCCTTAAGCTCTGTCGCAAGACACCAGCCTTGTTCCAGATCTATTGATGGGTTCCGGCCTCGGGCTCTAAGGTGTCTGGATGCAGAAGTTTGCATGACAACCTTTGGACAAGAGAGTCCTAGACACCACCTTGAAGTTGAATGCCCAAATATGAGGTGAAAGGATGATGGTCCTGCTTCTTTTCTCTCTTCTTCTGGTCCCAGGGGTCTTGACTTTTGCTGCCTATAGTCCAAACCAACCTCCCGCCTAATGGTCATGATGCTCCTGCACCAAAAGTGCCATTCAAGGCACTCATGCTCTGAATCCTTTCAGGTAGAAGAAAGCATTAAACCTTTGCATTAAAGCTTCCCAGGAGAGACCGCGCACCACCGGGCACCTATCACCACCACACTTTCCTAAGGAAAACAAAACCACTTATCCCAACTCCGTGTTTTTAAAGAAATACGCCTGGTAATTCTGAGTTGGGCTTCCTAGCCGTCTCCATCATGAAAGCTGCTTTTTAAAAATGTTTTCCCTAGCGATTCATCCCTCCCCTTAATGAGATGCAACGATTAAAATGTTCTTGTTATTACATTTCGCTTTTTGTTTCAACAGCTGCTTCTCTGCTGATCTGCACTGAAAACATTTCAGACAGAAAACATTTATGAAGCTACTTGCAGTCATTGATAATAGAGTGCATGCTTTGATTGCGCCTTTGATTTTTGCCCTCCCCCTTCTTTCTCTGTAGGTAACAGCTTTAATGATATTTTCATTAAAATCTGGTTCCACGCTGCACGCAAAGATGCAACTTCAGAGAGCCTGCAGGCAGCGTAATTATTAACACAGCAAAACCTGCTTCCCCACGCTGGACACGCTCTGAAGACGTGACAGTTGTTTGGCAGGACCGGCCCAGCCGCCTCCAGTGCCGTCCACAAGAGCTGGCGATGGAGCCAGCTTTTGGAAGTAGCTGCCACTTGTATTTTCACAGAGTCTTCTGGTTTTCATTAGTTTTCCCTTTAAGTCTTCACGTGGTGCCCAGCTGTGCACCACAGATGTGTGAATCCAATAGAGAATCGTAGAACGGTCTAAGTTGGAAGAGACGTTTGAGATCGTCAAGTCCAACCGCCAACCTAACTCTAACAAAAACCACCACTAACCCACGTCCCTCAGCACCACGTCTGCCCGGCTTTTCAATACCTCCAGGGATGGTGACTCCACCACTGCCATGGGCAGCCTCTTCCAATGCTTGATAACCCTTTCGGTGAAGACGTTTCTCCTAATATCCATCCTAAACCTCCCCTGGCGCAACTTGAGGCCGTTTCCTCTTGTCCCATCGCCTGTTCCTTGGGAGCAGAGACCGACCCCCCCTGGCTACCCCCTCCTTTCAGGGAGCTGCAGAGAGCGAGAAGGTCTCCCCTCAGCCTCCTTCTCTCCAGGCTGAACACCCCCAGCTCCCTCAGCCGCTCCTCGCCAGACTTGTGCTCCAGACTCCTCACCAGCTCCGCTGCCCTTCTCTGGACATGCTCCAGCACCTCAAGGTCGTCTTTAGTGTCCTGAGGGGCCCAAAACTGGATACAGCCCTCGAGGTGGGGCCTCCCCAGTACCCAGTACAGGGGTCACTGTGCCAGTCCTGCTGGCCACACTGTTCCTGACACAGGCCAGGATGCTGTTAGCCCTCTTGGCCACCTGTGCCCAGGTGACCAATATTCTTTGATTTGCTAAGGAACAGGGGACCAGGGATGGTGCCACCAAATGGCAGGTGATGGAGGTAGCTCAGCTCCGAACTCTGCAGCCAAGGGAAAGCGCCTCCTTGGAGCTGCCCGTACCAGAGGAGGTGTGGGAACGCGTCCTCCTCCACCCTCCTGCTGGGGAGCGGCAGGAACCCGGGGGGGAGGACGGGGACACGAGCATCTCTCAGGCCCCCGAATGTGGCAGCAGGGCACAACGCCACAATACAAACTCTAGGAAGTCTGGAACAAGAGGCAGGCGGCAGGATGGTGTTATCTTCTTGCCACATAAAAACCTGGCCAAAACCAGGTAAGACAGTGGCAGCAGAAGCAGCTCAACACTTATACAGGCTCTTAATTAATGAAGAAACTTTTAAAAGTATCTTCAGTACCCAGCGTTTCCACTCCCATACTTCTTTTGCCGGACTTGCAAACATTTCAGCATGTATCACCGTGTACAGCTCTAGGAATCAAACCAACCTGTTCGCCTCGCTACTAAACTCAGAAAGACAACGATATTTCCTATGTTTTCCTGCTATTATTATTACAAAATGCCGACGGGCTGTATTTGTGTCAGGGAAGGCAGAAACTGCAGACAGAGGAAGAAGTAGTCTGTTGTAATGGTTTGCACTGGGGAGAAAATCTGTCTGTCAATCAAAATTTATTAAGATTTCACTAATGTCAATAAGCTACTTAAAAGTAAATACGGGGCGCAAATGCAAACACTCAAGTAACGTCGTCAAGGAAGAAGTAGCTGCCGGTCAGCGAGAGAAATTCATTTCGAAAACGAGCTTTTGTTACCAAATCCATCTGCTTCAGGGTGTCCAAACACGCCCTGCGTTTGTTTTGAGGTCTGAAAAAATGGAAGGAAAAGCTTTCTGAAAGGAAGAGCATTTCCGAGGGCTGGAGGCCCCGCTATGCACTTAGGCGAAACGACAGCGGCCGCCGAGCGAAAAAGCAACTCCTATTGACTTCAAGAGGGAACAGAAATTCAACCTTTTATTTTGAGAAAGAGCGCGCAGAAAGATAGGTTACAGCAATCCCGGCCCTGGCTCAGGCTTCCAGAGGGAGCTCGGATAAATAATTTAGTGCTTTTATGCTTCAATTTCCTTCCCATAAAATGGCATAATAATATATCTCCTACCCATTCTTTATCTTACCTATTTATATTGCAAGATTTCTGGGGTAGGAAGAAAGGGCCAGATAAAACAAAGATGAATGCCTGTCAAACGGAACTGAGACAGAATTTCAATTCCTACATCCCAAGCTACTTGAGAAACGCTCGGCAGCAGCTCAGTTTATAGGACATCTTCTCTCTGACCTTCTCCCTCTCCTGGTGCTGTGCAGCTGCAGAGGACCAGAGCGGTTGCGGCTGAGCCCCCCCGGTGATGGCAGCACCCCAGTCCCGGATGGGAGCAGAGCTGGATGGTCAATCAAACACCCCTGTGACAGTGATGGGCTTGGATATCCCAAGGAGACAACCAACATGGAAGGGGCCAAAGGACCTACCTGAATTTTTAAATGATTTGGCCCTTCCGTGAGCCAGCAATGTGCGCTGGCAGCCCAGAAACCCCCCGCAGCCTGGGCTGCATCCCCAGCAGCGTGGGCAGCAGGGCGAGGGGGGGGATTCTGCCCCTCTGCTGCGCTCGGGGGAGACCCCCCTGCAGTGCTGCCTCCAGCTCTGGGGCACCAACAGCAGAAGGACACGGAGCTGTTGGAGCGGGGCCAGAGGAGGCCCCGGAGATGCTGGGAGGGCTGGAGCCCCTCTGCTGGGAGGACAGGCTGAGAGAGCTGGGGGGGTTCAGCCTGGAGAAGAGAAGGCTCCGCGGAGACCTTCCAGCCCCTGCCAGTCCCTCAAGGGGCTCCAGGAAAGCTGGGGAGGGACTCTGGAGCAGGGAGGGGAGCCATGGGACGAGGGGGAATGGTTTTAAACTGGAAGAGGGGAGATTGAGATGAGATCTGAGGCAGAAATTCTTTGCTGTGAGGGTGGTGAGCCCCTGGCCCAGGTTGCCCAGAGAAGCTGTGGCTGCCCCATCCCTGGAGGGGTTCAAGGCCAGGTTGGCCGGGGTTTGGAGCAGTTTGAATCTGGTGGGAGATGTCCCTGCCCAGGGCAGGGGGGTGGAACGAGATCATCTTTAAAGGTCCCTTCCAACCAAAACATTTCTATGGTTCCATGATTCCTAGGAATAGTAGGCTGGAGAACATCCCTTGCTCAACAGCAGAGGTTCAAGAGTCTGTCTTCTGTCTCAGGTCTAGTCCCTCCCCTAAATTTGTAGAAATCACAGCACAAACGGCCTTGATCATCATTTAGGTCTCTGGACAATGGGTGTCATAAAAACAAAACCCGTCTCCCTATAGAGACAGCTTTGTTTCTGATGAAAAGAGTTGAGAAGAGCTTTGTACCACCATTCAGCCAGGGCAGCGGTGGAGTCACCATCCCTGGAAATATTTAAAAGCCAGGCAGACGTGGTGCTGAGGGACATGGGTTAGTGGTGGTTTTTGTCAGTGTTGGGTCGATGGTTGGACTTGATGATCTGAAAGGTCCTTTCCAACCTCGACAATTCTATGATTCCGTACAATGTGGTGGCACTGGATCAGCTGGAGGCACTGAGCAGGTTTCTTCCCAGTGCCCAAATTAAGCTCGGTGAAGTTTATTTCATTTCCAGCTCATTACCACTCGCCTCAATCGCCACTTTTTTTCCGGAAAGGGAGACAAACCTATCCCAGCAGAGCTTTTTGGATGAATCTCAGCAAAGCGAACACGCCAGTGCTCTCATCCAGGGACGGATCCGACAGAGCCAAAGCAAACTGCCCCGTCCGGCTGGGGACACACCGCCCTGTGTCCCACCAGCAGCGAGTGGGGAAGGACGGCCACGCTGCCCGAGGACTGCGGCATCAAAACCCTCCCTTGAGGGACATAAGGATGAAGGAAACGGACCCTGGTGCAAAAGAGCTTCCAACTACAACATATTTCATAGCGGCAAGGTGACATCTTCATCCGGCGGGGTAAGGGGTGCCAGGGGTTGTCCGTCTGTCCTACACCGGGTCGAGGGGGATCCAGGCAGGGCCAGCGTGCCTCTGCATCACAGTCTGCATAGAAATATGGAGATTTCATGCAAACGATGCAACGCCTCGATTTGCATAGTTGATTAAGACAGGCTCACCTGCTCTGCATTTTCATTTTTTTCAGATAAAAGTGGCTTTAATTTTCTGCTCCTTCTCGGCAAGTCAGTCGAAGCAAAGTGTTTTACTTGGCATAATGGCGCCTTCGCGTCTCAGCGAAGCCGGAGCAGAATTACAACATCCCTCTCACCAGCGAAGCTCATTATTTATAAAAAGCAACGATTAGGTGACAAGCACCCAATCCCTCCCATCGGCCACCTCCACGACGCACTGAAAGGAAGGAGCATGCGGCGCAGGCAAACCTCCGAAATGGAAAATCCCTCTTCTCGTTTAACGCATTTGGAATATTTTCACCCCAGCAGATTATTTCTGGTAAACATGGTCTTCACAGACATCAAAACATTTGGGAAAAAAAAAAACGCGACAATTTCTGCTTAGCGAGAAAAACGAAGCGAAGTAATTCTATAATGCTGAAACATCCAGTAATGATGTTTTCAAACTGAAATGGTTCTTTTTCTAAATAACTTTTAAATTAGTCACATGGATTTTGGCGTAAGCTTTTCACAGTTGTTCTAGACAGGAGAACAGAATGAAATATATTAAATTCATTAAAGGAAAAAAAGGAGAGCGATCAAGAATGGGTTTTGCTGTAGTTTAAAATACAATAAGAGACTCCAGCATCAGAAAATTTCTCAATTTTCCCGAAATTTCCCAAAAAACCCAAACCCCAAACCCCTGGTCCTTGCCGCGCTCTGCCTAACCGCAATCTGTATTTAAAGAGTCCGATGAAAAACATAAAATAGTTTTAAAGAAGAAGTAAGCATAAATAGAAATGTTTTTGGTAAAAAATAAATACTGTCTGAGGGAAACAGGATGGGTCTGTCCTCAGAAACTCCCTCAGGCCAAACCCTCCGGAGCACCAGGAAAGAAAACACAACAGCTTTTTACTGCTTCTGTTCTAATTCTCATGGAGGTCGTGGGAGCCGATGCCGGGACTTTCAGAGATTTCTGCAAGAACATCTCGACACCTCTCAGGAATGAGGAGGGTCAGAGGAATTTTCAAACCTACCAAAGCCAAAGGATTTTTTATTTTTGAATTTTCTTTTCCAGGAGGTATAAAAAGATGAGTATGTGTCTGAGGAGAGGAAGTCTTTCTGGTATAGTGGCAACCTCAGTAATCACAGAATGGTTTGGGTTGGAAGGGAGCTTAAAAGCCCACCCAGTGCCACCCCCTGCCCTGGGCAGGGACACCTCCCACCAGCCCAGGTTGCTCCAAGCCCCGGCCAACCTGGCCTTGAACCCCTCCAGGGATGGGGCAGCCACAGCTGCTCTGGGCAACCTGGGCCAGGGGCTCACCACCCTCACAGCAAAGAATTCCTTCCTCAGATCTCATCTAAATCTACAGGAAAACAACACCTGAACCTGGCACTGATTCGTCTTGTACCAGCAATTCCACCCTAAGCATGAAGCCATGGAGATACCTCCTGACGACTGCGGTAGGAAGGATTCAGTGTCTACATCTGAAATAATATGTATTTCTCATCTACCGGGGCTCTTCCCCTGTGCAACTGAGGACACCAAGACCTAAGAAGGTCTCACAAACGGGATGCAAAGTCATTTGAATTCAATTTTAATTATCATGTTTCATACAGCAATGCAACTTTCTAATGAGACGGATGCTTTTCAAAGAAGGCAGAAGAGCCAGCCAGGAAAAAAAAATATCAACCAAACAAAACCCCCAAAAGAAAAGCTTTTGACTGCATTATTTCAGTTAATTAAGATGAATGATGAACAGCAAGCAATTCGTGGCGCTTTAAATTGAACCCAAGACAGTTTGAAAATGAACATTTTTACTTTCTGGGCTTTATTGGGTTTTTAATTTAACTCTTAGTCTACTGAGGCGGTAACAAATTCTCCTGCTCTTAATGAGCCAGAATCCGCCCTCCTCTCTCAGAGAAAAGAAGGGTTTGCAAGACACCTACAGGGGATGAAGATTCCCACCTGTCTTCACCATTTTGCCCATTTTAGAACAAAGGGATGACGATGTACGGGGATGAAACACCTTGCTCCGGGGCGTTGCACGAGCCAGCTGGAAACTTCAACTCCAGAGAGCTTCTGGAGGTAGCACTATCTGTCAAGTAAAAATTCAGTAAGAATTTAATCAGGTGCCCTTCAGAGGGCACCTGGCCGCAGGAGGGACCGAGCTGAGACAAGAAGGCAACGGGGTGGCACCACTGCGGGGTGGAAATGCTCTCGGTGATGGAGATGACTTGGGAAGGTGTAAATTTTTCAACTGAGTAAATAGCTTGAAGCCTCTGATCATGGTGAGTTTTGCAGAAATGCTGGGAAGAACTGGCCACATTCTCACCTGGCCCCTTTTTTTGCTGCTTAAACAGGAGGCGAGAACCAATCTAAGCTCCAAGATAGATGTGCTGAATATTTTCCTCTCCTCCTCTTCGCAACTTTTTTCAAAAGTCTCTATGAAGCAGCACAATATAAATTTTCATTTTTCTCTTATTTGATCCCTCCTTGTATCTCTTTATTGCAAACTGCCTTTACGAAAGTCTTAATCAGCCTCCCCATGACGCACGGGGAACCAAATATTTGGCAGGTAAGCGCAGACGGAGTCACTGAATCTGGCTTGAAGTACTGCATTTTCTTCCACAAGAGAAACTAGAAATTCCAGGGGAAATAGAACGGGGGGGGGAAAAAAAAAAAAAAGGCCATGGCACTAAAACTAACCAGAGTCTGAAGAATAAAATAGCAGGAGGTGATCCTTAATCTCAATCACCAATGCTAACAGCCCTGACTCCAGTTTAAATGTATTTAAAAAGCAAACTCCGGGCTGACCACCCCCCGGGGCACGTTCAGACCCAGCCCCGAGGTGGCAGAAGAGGACGGGAGCTGGGAACGGGAGCTGGGAGCGGGAGCAGGCAGATCGCTTGCCATGGGAAAATGGCTGAGATTCCCCACAAAATAAAAATAAATTTCTGCTTTCTTCGAAATTAAACCCGGCGTAAAAACAAAAGCAGGGGAAACAAACGACAAAATTCATTCAGGGGATCTGAATTCCTATTTTCCGTTGCAGAGGAGAGCTCTAAGGATACTCAGATCCGTGGCCGGGGACACCACCGGTGTCCCCATGACCAGGCTAAAGCAAGACCTCACCCTGCTCCTGCAACAACCTCCCGCAACGTGAAGCCTCCTCCAAGCGTCGAGCCCGAAACCAGCTCTTTTCTCTCAAGAAAAAGACGCCCAAAATCGACAAAGTGGACGGGAAGCCGGAAGCAGGACTCAAAGACGGACAGAAAAACAGACGCCACCACCTTTTCCTTTAGGTCTGCCCAACTTTTAGACAAGAAGATACGTTTCATTAAAATTTAAAGCAATTGAAAACCTCCCCCCCACCTCCCCGCCCCACCTCCCGATGCTCCACATAAATTACTCGTAAAATTAAAGAACCATGCACGAATGGCATGAAGTTACCCCAGGGTGTATTTCACTGAGCCATTATGGAAGAATACACACAAATGAGGAGGATATTAATGACTCCACAGAACGCATTTTTCAGGACTGCTTCGCCCTTTCATCAAATGACAAGAAAAATTCACTGCCGAGGCACTGCACCGGAGACGCTCGCGTTTCTGCCTGCCCCAGCTCTTGCATATATTGATAAATGGATGAAAGATATATAATATATATATAAGTACCCCTGCGCCTTGCAAAACAGACGCTGCCCAAAACCAACGCGGCCATTCCTTATTCTGAGCATCTTTTTCTACACACAAAATTTGGCAAGGCGAGAATGCAGACTCCGGCTGAGACTTTTTTTTCCTTTAAAATAACGTATGTAATGTTGCTGTAAACTGATATATGGAGAGCAGGACCTTCGCGTCCTCGGTCCACCACTGTGACAGCCGACGCGGGACGGGCCGCGGCGGAGAAGGCTCCTGATGGAGCCCATGGCTCCCTCATTAGATGGGACTAGCTGCAGGCCTGTTAAAAATTATTAATTTTTGTTACATCAGTACAGGATGGAAAGGGAAATCCCTGCCACTGATGGATATGGTTTAAGCAGCGTGGACAGACTAACTGTACCTGGGAGTGACGGAAAGTCAGGGACTCAATGAATAGCCCAGGCTGGAAGGGACCTGGAAACATCTTTTCTCAACATCGATTATTTGTGTCTTGGGGATGGAGAAACCAAGAAGCTTCAATGATCCACCATGGGAGGTTTTATGGATAACCTGCAGCGCCTGCCCAAACTCATGCCAGGGCTCTCATTTCAGCAAGACCCTGACCATCATGAGCTCATTCAGCATCATTTATAGTAACAACTTTATCATCCTTGTGACTGAAACTGGTACCCAAAATAGCAGAGCAGGGAGCAAAGGGGGCACCAGGGCCCTCTGAAATACTCGGCATCCAACAGCGGCAGGGGCCAGCCCTGCTTGGGGACCCCGGCCAGCCCGGAGAGGTGACAATCGGGCACCGTCTCTGCCTCGGTGTCTAAAACGGACGGGTCTGATACAAGTCTTCAGAAAAATTCAATTATTCCAGCACACGTTTACTTTGCAAACTTAATTTGCGCAGATCAACATCTATGGACTTGACTACCGCTTGATAAAATTGTCATCCACGTGGGCTTTAAAGACATCCCCCCCTTCCCTTGCTTTTTGACGTGGAATTTCACCGCATTGATTTTAATGGTCTTGTAATTTTCTATGCGCTTTTGACATTTGTAGAAGAAATGTATGTTAAAAGAGGCTGCAGGTGAAATTTTGTCCCTGTCTTTTTAATGTTTCCTGTGCAATAACCTCGAAGAATATTGTCTCCACTGACAAACTTGGAGGGGGAAAAAACAAACAAACAAACAAAAAACCACACTAAAACCAGAAACTTCGACAGCTTCTGGTGCAACTGCTTTAATGCAGTACCGATGGTAGTTTTTTGGTGCTATTTGTCTTGGCGAGAAAATTCAGGCGCAGCCAGTCAGTGATCAAACGAGAAAAGAAATAATACAAATGCTTCCTCACCATAACCACAAAAAAAAATATGAAATTCTGAAACGAGAAAGGGACTAATTTCTGAGGTTAGATGCGCTGGCCTCCAATGGGAATTGAAAGTAATTCCGGAAGTATTTAGGCAGGGGTGGATGTCGGTGACCAAGGCCACCCAAGTCTCCTAGGCAAGTAGGAGACCCTCTATAGCTGCTGCAAAACGCTGCCCTTGCTACATAAATCCCCTACAAATCTCTCTATTTGTTTCAGAATTTCCATTTTCAGGCCATCGGGGTGGGGAGCTCGGCTCCTCCCGGCTGCTCCCCACCTTGGGGGCAACCACGGGGTGGGGGTGTCAGAGATTTGCCCCTCGTAGGACAGCGCAGGAGAGGGGGAGACATAGGGGTACGCAGCCGGGCTTCTCGTCAGTAGGTACAGCAATACTGCCCTACCTTCAGAAGGGTACGGGAATTAATTATCCCTTAACAAAGCCCCTAACGATGCTCGGGCAGAAGTTGAGACGCCAGCGCACGCTGAATTATTCCATGGAAGGGAGATGAGAAGAGGCGACTTTCCGAGGCTGGAGTGATGCCGTCAAGTTTCTCTGGGGCATGGCAACGCGCTTTCCTCTTCATCTCCTCTTTCACCAACTAATACACACATCCCGGAGACACAGATTTCTTAAGGAAACCAGTTTTAATTCATAAGGGCGGTGAAAAAGAAGGGAGCTGGTCCCACAGCAGGGAACAGCTTTCAAAGCTCGGATGGACAATTCCAATCCTCCTGGCGAGAATAGATGCGTTTCTTTATCCCCTGCTACCAAGCCGCTTTCACAGCATCTTGAGGAGCCAAAATAATAACTCACAAAGTCGCCACATGTGGTATGAAAAGATTAGACATGGCTTAAGCAGGCAGGGATTTAAATCCGGGCCGATAATACTGTAGTGAAATTATATACCATAAAGGCAGAGAAAAAGGGGTTGTAGTATACTTTAAAAAAAAAAAAAAGTGTGGGGGGGTTGTCTATTAATCTGGGGACAAAAACCTTCATATAAATCCAGCCCATACATTCTGGATGATTATTTCAAATAGCTGGAACTTGTTCTGTTGATCTTTTAAAACTGATTATTGAGCAAATGTATGCACTTTCAGAAACAGGCGCCGACAGACATGAATTTCAGATGTCCTTTTTCATCAGCTTTTTCTTCTTTAACAATGCCAGATTGCATAATACTTCTGATATTTTCAAATAATGTGGAAATTCAATTTATGTGCAGCCATGTAATTTATTGTACAATAGTTACAGCATGTTCTAAAAGACAGCCACATGGAAGCTGACTGCCTCCCAGGACTGCTTTCAAAATGATAAGATAATTTGGTCAACAGTGGAAAAAAAAAAAAAAAAAAAAGGGGGGAAAAGAAAAATGGAAAGCAATATTTCCCCCATGCTCAAACTTGACACGTTAGAGAAATCTTGAAGTTATTAAAATAGGAAAGATATTCCCAATGTCTACACACGAAACGGAGCCAGTAACTGCGCGGTGGCAGCTTCAGACAGTAACAGCGGGGGGTAGCGGCGCTTGCTTTTCACCAGGGTTTTGCGAGGGGGAAGGCATTTTCCAGATTGAAATGTTATTTTACTGCCATAAATACATAGATACATTACATATATAAAATACAAACACACAGAGAAATGCGTATATGCGCTTTTGTGCGTGTGCGTCTAAGCGGGGACAAATTACTGACAGCTAAATGATGCTGACGGTTAGTTACTTAACGCCTTACTTTCAAAAGGTTCATATTCATAAATTGGCTTTCAAGACTTATTTCTCCCAAAAAGGGGGAGGATACAACCCTGCTCGTGTCTGCAGACGGCAGCAGCGTAACCGCAAACGAGTGCGGTAAGTGGCGGCGCAATCTCAGAGCGGGAATTGAAGAGGTACCGAAAACGCAAGGCCACCCAGAAAAACAGAGCGTTACCTGTCTCGGGTGGTATTTCACTAACGACACTGCTCTTGGCGGGCTGGGAAGCGACGACAGGGAGGAAAACTCATGTTTTGTGATAAATAAAGCTATAGTCGTAAAATCACGGCATAATCTAAGTTGAAAGGTCCATTTCCCCCTCGCTCACAACATCCCACGCCTGGTCAGGGGACGTCACGCATCCTCCCACGGGCCCTAATAGACGCCTTTCCTGGGGCTCAGCTTAACTGGAAAAGGAACTGAACAGTTCAAAAGCCACCTTAAAGCCACCTCCGGAGGCTCGTCTTATCCTAGGATTTGCTTCCAAGCTCCTCTTTCCCCTCCAGACCCCCCGGGGAGAACCATTTCCACCTCCTCTCCCTGCTCCCAGCAATGAGCCACCTGCGGCAAACGAATCAAGAAAAGACATTTCAGGGTTTACCAGCTGGTACCTTCAACACAACGAGGAATTTTCAGACAAATATTGCCTCTCAGTGAAATTTCTGCCCCTGGCGACGTGTGACCATGTAAAACAGTTCCTGTGCTTCTGGTAAGCATCAGATTTTCCGCTTTGTTACAGAGGGGGAGCGGATTCTGGCAGGGATTTACCGACGGAGCGTAAAAGCAGCTCAGCATCCCACCATCATCCCCCCGTGGCTCACCAAAGCACTCCAGCGCCCACCAGGGTGAGACCCAGCACCCACCTCTGGGCTAACAAGGAGATACCAGTCCCATTTTTAGGGCCGATTCTTCTGAAAAAATTAATTTTGCCATAGGAGGGCTCAAACGATGCCTCAATCCTCTCCCTGCAACGGCCCTTCCACCCAAGAAAGACTGCAACGGGACAAACTCAACCAGAAGAAACATCTCTTCTTTCCGGACAACAGACATGAGCAAATGTTTATAATAAAATGAGACGTACAGAAAGAGGAAAGTGGCTGCTGAAAGGTTCCACCTGCTCCAAAGATTTTTATTTTTTTTTAAAAAAAACCACCTTACTGCTAAACAGTAAACTAATGGAAAATATTTGGTTTTAAACACCAATAAGCCAAAATGTTTACGCCGGGGGAAAGACTTTTGTATCTTTCAGTGAGTTTATCTTGTTTCCTAGTAAAAAACCAACACCTCATGTACCACAGCGTAGATTTTGGTGCCACTTGCGCTGTCGCGTAATAGATGGGACGCGTGAGCATCGAAGTCACGACACAAACCACCAATATGCTGCTCTTGAGATGCTCTGCCAAAACCAGCCCAAACCGAGGAAAGGTTTTATTCACTGCACGTAAGGGCCGTATTTTTTCAGAGGAGCTGTACGAAAACCTCACACCGCGGCCCTGCGAGCACTGCAGAGCTGCGGTTTGTGGCTACGGCTCTCGCTGCCGCCCTCGCCAAGGGGTCCCGATCCCGCGCACACTCACGCTCCGGCTGCGTGGCCACCTTGACCGGCTGCGAGCTCTCTCCCGGGCCCCACTCGTTGTACGCCACCACTCGGAAGGTGTAGGTCTCCTCCGGCTTCAGGTTGCCCACGGTAAGTTGAAGCGTCCCAGATTGAGACGTGTTGACGGCCCGTTCCCTGAAAAAAAAAAAAAAAAAAAAGCCCATTTTAAAATGCATTTAGATCTTAAAGCATGACTTATTTATGCAGTTGGCAGCCTGGATGGTACAATTACTTATCAAACTTCAGTTTGAAGTTTGTTTATCTATCGGGGTTTTTTTGAGTTTTACTTTAAAAAGCCTAATTCAAGTAATAGGGCCCACTGGGAACGCTGCAAGCGCTACAACAACAAAAAAAAAAAAAAAAAAAAGACTTAAAATATTTTAACACTTCGTAAGGTATATAGTGTATTGCTTCTTTGCTGTTCTTAATATAACAAAAGAAGGAAAACTGATGGAAAGAAACGGCTATTTGCTAAAGGAACGCATCCCTGATATAGGAAATGAGCTGTATATTGGAGCGTAAACACCCAGCTGATGAAAACCGGGGTCTGACGCACGTCGTTGCTGGCATCAGCCACGTTTCTATTTCTGCCCAACTGGGCCAGCAGTTTGCCATCCCTGAGCCACGGCAAAAAATGCCATTGATGCTCCTCCACCAGCTGCTCCCAGTGGTGAGTCCTGGTCTCCAGTGGTCTCCAGCGTGAAGGTACAGCCCGGACACCGGGAGGTGGCAGCCCCTGGCCAGGGAGACGCGCAGGACATCATCGCCCCAACAGGGCAAGAGCCACAGAATTTCTCCTGGTGCCATGAGCGCCCAGAACCAAAGGGGCATCTGAGCTGAAGGGATGGGAGAAAACGAGCGGGGAGAAAGATCCAGACCCCAGGGTCATTAACGCGGGATTATGTGGGAAAAAACCAATCCCCGAGGAGTAAAGCAGGGTTTAAATTGGACGAAATCACAGTCATTTCATGGGCAATCTGCAAAAAGAAGTAGGTAAAATTGCTTTTGTAACTGATTTATTATGGGTGGTGTGCCTCGCGCCCCTCCTTTACTAGAAGCCCTCTGCAAAGCCAACAACAACAATAATGTAGATTTCATGCTGCAGAAAAAAAAAAAATCATTTTAGACTGAATCAACAGTCAATTTAATTGTCAAACCTTTTGTAGCGTTGCTGCCATTCTCTGGGCTGCAACAGGCACAGCAGCAATTCAGGGAATGGAGATTATTGTTCCCTTGGGGAACATTTCCTCCAAATGGAGTTTCTCAGACCAAAGAAAGGTCCTGCCCTCCGAGCGCCAGGATCCACCATCGCTCCAGCCCTCCTCCAAGGATTGACTGAACAAAGCTTGAGTGAACATTCCCTGGGGAAAATGGTCTGATCGTCCCTTAGCAGAAACAACGAGAGTTTAATGTCTCCATTGCCAAGTCCCTAAGCCACTATCCATCATATTTGAGAAGTCACAGCAGAAGAAGCTGTGGCTGCCCCATCCCCGGAGGGGTTCGAGGCCAGGTTGGCCGGGGCTTGGAGCAACCTGGGCTGGTGGGAGGTGTCCCTGCCCAGGGCAGGGGGTGGCACTGGGTGGGCTTTAAGGTCCCTTCCAACACAAACCATTCTGTGATTCTGCAGAAAGGCTTTCTGTCGCACTTGGTAATGCAAAAGCGGAGCTGTGGCTGGCTGCTGCTCCCTGACGAGGACACTGGCTCTTTCTAACTGCAAACTGAGCTGGGCTTGCCCAACTTGGCCAATTTTATTGTCTTCCATCTTATCTCCGCTTTCTATTTTCAAGCTGTAGGAGTAAGAACACAGCTGCAATGAACTCAGCTCCAATAGATTTGTAACCAATTGACCGACAGGGTTTAGTGCTGGTTTTTGGCAGCGTTAGGTTGATGGTTGGACTCAATGATCTGAAAGGTCCCTTCCAACCTAGACGATTCTATGATTGACTCTGAAGGCAGCGGTACTGTGGGGGGATCAGATGGCCAGGAACACCTGAACCGAACAGCTACGATATTCTCATAACCCCTTTAAGATGCAGGAACCCACAAGTAGTAGGACAGCTAACAAAATATGCCCAGTGACTTCCCATGTGCAGGATGACGGGACTGGCGGCAACTCTCTCTCATTGTATACATCTTTTTTTTTTTTTTTTAATGGCAAAGCAACAAGACTACCTTCCAATCCCAAAATAGCAGTAAAAAAAAGCAAGAGAAAGACACGTTTCCGAAGTTAATTAACTCAAGTCCAACCCTACGCTCTGGCAACTCAATGGTTTCCAGTTTGGGAGCAGCGTTGAACAGGAGAAACTCTGGGCTGTCCCCAGCCCACGCTAAAAATCACGGAGGGAAGTTTCCCCGTTCGCGGCCAGCCAGTGCGCTCCCTCCACGCACCTCAGGAAAGCACCCAGGAAATGAAACCTTTTTATGTTTTACTTCCTACAGCGTGGTTTTCCATCTATCAGATCTGGAGTATCTTCCAAACGCACCACCAGAAGCCCAGAGGGCAGTGCAAGATCTTGTAACTTGAAAAAAAGGCAAGAAATGGACCGTATTAAAAAAAGTTCCAGATTTTCCTAAGTAAAGACTAAGTAATAATCCAGCAAACACCCCAGGTCTGAGATCAAGAGGAATAAAGCAAAATAAATGGCTGAGGATTCCCTCCGGACAGGTTGAGATACGGGAACGGCCAGCAGCCCGCCCAGCCAGATAATAGACATTTAGAGGAATAAGTAAACCAGGATAGAAATACCTGGTTATTCTGGCATAGGACAGAAATATCTGGTTATTCTCCTGGCACGGGACAGAAATATCTGATTATTTTCCTGGCACGGGACAGAAATCCCAGGTTATTCTCCTGGCACAGAGCTCCCGCTCACACGTTTCTGGAATTTGGGCACCCAGGTTATCACAGATGCTCAAGAGGGTCCATCGCCTTCAAACCATCAAATCTCCTCTGACTCCACTGTTTCTGGTTTCTGTGATATGCCGTGTAGTTATGACTGGTGAGGAGAAAATTATCCCTTTTGTTTAAACAAGCCACCTTCCAATGTCAGGTCGGGCAGTGATGTCTTCTGTGACACCGTAAACCCTCCAGCTGGCAAAGAGAAAAAACTCCTTGTGAATGTAACAACCCTAGATTTGTCTTTGTAAAATAGACATCTAAAACACCTCGGATGGATGCTGTAGAACGTGTCTTTCTCCCTTGAGCTCCAGTGACCTGCCCCACTGACACACACTCAAGCTGAAGTTAGGTGAGATGAGTGCCACCAACGTCCGAAAGCCCATCGTGTGCTCCTTCCTGCTTACCAGCGAGGGGTTAATGCGCTACAGATGCTACAGCAACGCAGGAATCACCTAAAAAGCACCCCACATCCTTGAATCGGGCACCTTTACATTTGGGGGTTGCTTTTTCAAACCCATCTTGGCCATAAATTACAGTCTAAAAATAAAAGACCTTGACTAAAGTCATCCACTTTCTTGTAAAACGGAGGCTTCGACATGTAATTTCCAGTGACTGAAGATCATGTTACATTACGGTATCAGCATGTAAAAAAAAAAAGATAATTACACTTCCCATATATCTCTTAGGTGTGTAACAAATGCTTTTATAATGTTTCAAACACCTAATTAGTTACTTCGAGTAAGACAAGTCATGTTAATGCTCCTTGCTGTGAAATGAGCGCTATTAATTTTAAAATGGACCGGCTTTTACTATTTTACTACCTGGAGTTCTTTTTTTTTTTTTTTTTTTTTTAATCTCCCATTATCATTCTCCCACAAAATAACACAGAGTCCTCGATTATAATAAGCAAACCTCCAAACTAATGTAAATAGATCATCTGGGAATGATGTTTTCGAACTTCAGCGGAATTCTGAAGATAGGCTTTAATCAAATATGAGGTTTTTGTATTCAATTAAAGTGGTCCCTTGCTTCATTTCTTCAGCCCGCAACACGCAGGAAGCTAAACCGGGAGATCCATTAGCTGCTTGTGACTATCTACGCGCTTTTTAATTTGTTACTGAAAATAAGTTCTAGTGAAGGTTCAACTAAAAATAAAATGGATCCCAATCTTGCACGAGAGCCCTTCGTCAAAGGGGTTTACGTTCAGCTGTAATACTGCTGATTTCCAGGGGCACTTTCTACTTTTTTTAAAAAATAAAACAATAAAAATCAAAGCATTTAATTTCCTATATTGGGAAAAAAAACCCAGTCAGTTTAAAAAAAAACAAACAACAACAAAACAAACAAACAAAAAGGACAGCTACAAATCAGGCCCCGCTATTGAACCCAACTTGACATCTCAAAGGCTGCGATCAAAAACTGAACTGTGTTTTGGGGGGTTGCGTCTCATCTCAAATGCTAAACAGAAATACATTACCATATAAATATTTCTCCTTATTTATCAATAAATACAGTGAATTTTTTATCGTAAATTAAATTTTAAATTTAGCCGTGTAAATTCTCACCGGGAAGGCAGACTTCATTTAAAACTCTGCACAGGTAATTAAATACGCCTTGAGATTACAATCGAGGAGTTGGCTTTTTTGGTTTAGAGAGAGATCAAGAGCAAATCAGCAAAAATAAACAACGTCTCTTCCTTTGGGGTGACTAATCCGCTACCGCATAAATATCAAAATGTCTTTGTGAATCACTGCTCGCTCCTTGAGAAGCAAACCAGCGGAGACGGACGAGAAGAGGGAACAAAGAACGAGGCCGAGAGCAAATCTCGACATCAAAATCCGATCAAACCTGGAACCTGCCTGCGGATTGAAATATCGCATCCGGCCCATTTTGCAAATACTCCAAACAAAACAAAACTGCCGCTCTAAATCCGTTTGCAATTAAACGGGGGCGACATCCAGACACAAACGCTGTTGGTTCGGAAGGGGTTTAAAGATGGGGATGGACCCAATGACTCCCACCTGAAGACCATCCTCTAGCTTAAAAAAAAAAAAAAATAAATAGAAAAATTAATTAAAGTTGCAACAGCAGGCGGATGTGAGAGATGCTGGAGATGCAGCAGCACCCAAGGACGGCCCCGTTCCCAAGAGCTCACCACCTGGGCAGCGTCCCAGCAGTAAACTGGGAAACAAATCAGAGAGCTGGATATTTACCCATTACATGGGCGAACGCTGCATTTTTCATCTTTCAGATGACCTTCTTACTGGCGCATAAAATAGAGTGGGTTTTTTTTTCAGTGTGCTTATAACATCAAATGAAACCTAAACACGTTTCTTTCTCTTCTGGAGCGCTTCTCTGGCAAGGCACGATGGATTTTTACGGTCTTTGCATGTGTGTACATGTCGATACCTTGAAGAGTGACATCCATTGAAACGCACGCGTTAGTATTCTACTACTCCACTCTATTTTAACAGAAAAGAAGGACAATTAAATGTATACTGCAAGTTATATCTCTACTAACAGATCCTGTACATGAAATCCTCTGTTTCTGCTCATTTTTTCACCAACAGCCTGCTATTATCAGCAGATATTCTAGAATATCTCTCTTTTAAACACAAACTTTCTTCTCAAGCAGTAGCTTCCCTGAGTGCAGGGCGTACGGGTTGGCTGTTTATTTATTCCCTAATAGATTTAAAGTTTGTTTTATCCTTTTCTGAGCAACTTGCCTTTTACCTTTAAGTGCTCTTTCCAATCACCCTTCTCAGGGAGCGAAGCCGTTTGATCCCACGCGGGATGCCCAGCTGAGCGCGAAGATGAAAGAGCATCCCATCAGAAGGGCTCTGGTGATTACGCCGCGGCAAGAAGCGCCATCGCTTCCAAAAGGGGTTTCTTTCAAAGGGCTGAGCTGAAAAACCCTTACGGAAGAGTTCAAAACCACAGGAGGATATTTTTCCGGATGGTCCCTGAAATGGCTGTGTGTCCCCTGTGTCCTGTTGGCCTCGGTGACGCCGTCACCCAAATCCTCCCTGCTCTCCAACCCGGGAAGATCGCCTTCCTCCGGACTTCAAATAATTTCTCTGACAATTCCTTCGCATCCCTGAGGTTAATGTCAAACCCAATATTTATTTTTTTCTAAACAAAAAAGAGCTCTTTTGTAAAAATAATGTGTAAACAATAAACAACGCAAAAATTCCATGGAAGTTTTTTTTTTCCTTTTAGGAAAACTACGTTACTTTTATCTCGCAGTCTGTCGGAAAGTTTGCAAGCCTACAGGTGCGTATTCAAAAGTTTTAAACCGCAGGTGGTATTTTGAGTCTCTTGCTGGAGGGAGCATAGTGGAATTTTTATTTTATCTATTTATTTGTTATTTTATCTCCGAGCCCAGAGTTTTCTGCAGGAGGCTCTTTACGAAGGGGGGCATCTAGTTGAGAATGGGACTAAGGCATCCTGCTGGTACCCAGGACTTCGAGCAGCACCACGAAAATTCTAGAAGAAAAACTATTTTGAAGCGTAAGGGAATGGGGGTGAGCAATTCTGACATCTTTTTTCATCTCAGAAACCCCACTATTTAAAGGCCTCGTGTAGGAATATCAGTATTTTCTCCTCGGTGCTAAACGAAAAGGCTGAGTTAGAATACGACTCACCCAGTTGTGTGTGGCAGCTCGGAGGTTTTTAAGACAATTAAAATAAATGAGATGTGATTACAACAGTATCCTCCAGCACTGCCACGTCACGGCCACTTCATACCCATCAACAAATCTCAAAGCACTTTATAAACTTAAGGAGATGAGAACCCTCCTGTCCAGCACAGGACCCTCTTCCATTACTCCTGGTGGCATCGGCTGCAGACAAATGTTAGGACACAGATTCAGCCATGTGAATCCCAATTTGGTACCCAAACTGGGAGCGACAAGGGAGCCGCTGAGCATCCTTGCATCCCGCCAAACTCATTCATCGCTCTTTTCGCATCCGTTACTTTGCTACGGCCACTTAGTGTCTTCCCTGACTGCCTTACAACCCTCAATGTGTCTCCGGATGTTCCTGACGCTCCAGCAAGGTGTCGTTCTTATTTCATAGACACTAGTCACAACCGGAGACAATGTGACGCAGGATGGAGATCTGAATGCTGCAAGTCTGTCCCCTCTGTCTTACTCCGCTCCCATCGTAGAATCGTCTAGGTTGGAAGGGAACTTTAAGATCATCAAGTCCAACCATCAACCCAACACTGACAAAACCACCACTAAACCACGTCCCTCAGCACCAAGTCTGCCTGTCTTTTAAATACCTCCAGGGATGGCAACTCCACCGCTGCCCTGGGCAGCCTGCTCCAATGCTTGACAAACCTTTCAATGAAGAAAAGTCTATATCGTTATAGAAGAAAGCTGGACATTGTTGGAGATTAAGATGAGGATGTCCAGAGAAGGGCAGGAAATTTTGCCTGCAAGACCAAGCCCTTTCAGATGAAGGATGAGGCCGTGCTGCAGCAGAGGGGAGCTCACTTTCAGGGAATGGTTTGGGTTGGAAGGGACCTTAAAGACCATCCAGTTCCAACCCCCCTGCCCTGGGCAGGGACACCTCCCACCAGACCACGTTGCTCCAAGCCCCGGCCAACCTGGCCTTGAACCCCTCCAGGGATGGGGCAGCCACAGCTTCTCTGGGCAACCTGGGCCAGGGGCTCACCGCCCTCACACCAAAGAATTTCTTCCCAATATCTCATCTAAATCTCCCCTCTTAGTAACAGTGGGGCTCCATCTTCTTTAATTCCCCTGAATGCAATACACATCCGCCGGTTTTTCCATTAGCTATAGATTCCTACTCAAGTCCCCTCAGAAGCTGAGCTGCCATCAGCACACACAAAAGCACAAGCCACCAGCCGGGAGCCGAAGTGCAGAGAAATACAAGCCAGGATACTTCAAGGGAATTCTTCATAATGATGTACAGGAAGATTAAAACGCACAATTTTTCTCAGGCATAAAATCATTTATGAAGTTAGGAAAACAAAACCCAAGTAAATAGGCAGTACTTTCTGGAGTGTGAAATGAGCACATACGATGAGGGATCGTGCAAACACCAATCAATCTATAGTGCCATTATCACAAAAGATCTATCTGCTGCACAGCTCTAATCCACGCGGCCAGAACAGCCCAGACTGGTCCCACTGGTAAATAGTGTCTACATGATTTACCGTCATGTAAAACTTCCACAACCCCCTCCTTGGTTGTTTTCAAGGCCCTACACCATTTGCGCGGCTCTAAAAGCACTCCTTCTCTCCAGCTGATTAAGGCTCCGCCTTAATTCACCTCCGCCTCCGATGCAAAGAACACTTGAGCTTGTGTCTTCAGAGGAAGATAAAAGGTATAATATGGAGCTAACAATACTTTATTTTATGGTAGACAGCTGAGTAATAGCTGGAGAGATAAGATCCACAGACATCACTGTCATGCAAACGGTCCTTCATACCAAGACAACGAACACTGTTGCACAAATGTTGACGTGATATCTACAAAAATACACAGCAACAAAAGGCATTTCAGCTTCACACTTACCACGGGGAGAAGAACACGAGGTTGAGAACCATTTACAAGACACTCGTGAAGGCCTCAGGCCCTCTTAGGACTATTCCCCCACCCAGAGGAGACCCACGGCCTGTTGATGCCTACCTGTTGACGCCATCCCTGGAGAAGAAGACCGTGTACGTCTGGACGCTGCCTCTGGCTTCTGCGGGTGGGCGCCAGCTGAGACGGACAAATCGGCTGGAGACCAAAACAGGGACCACATCTCGGGGGGCAGAGGGGAGGACACTGGAACTTGGGACAGCTGGAGGGGAAGGAGAGGAGTCAGTCAGAAAGGCCGGTGGCACAGGGGTGTCGGGGCGGGCGGGAGGTGCCGTGGTGGCCACAGCTGAGGTGTTACGGAACAAAGGGCCAAGGTGGCATGGAAGAAGCGTGAATAAAATGACAGGGGATGAAAAGAGAGAGAGAAAAAAGAAACTAACAGTAAAATCACACATTAAAATACACCATCCTGAGCCATCCTCTAACGTGAAGAGCAACACACAAAGCTCAAGTAGGCTGCTTCCTCGGGGTACTTGGGAATTATTTCCTGTACGACTTATCAGTGCGATACGTTCCTTCGTTCACTCCTCTCTCACTGGTTTTGCCTCTCCTGCCCCAAGCGGAAGTATCTAACCTCATAAACAAGCAGTAATTGACCGCTCAAAGCCTGAAGCCTACGAAGCGACCGGTCTGGGAAGAGCAGAAACTAAGTCGGGTGCTTCAGCACGCCACTTAGTAGATAATTGCATCGAAGTGGGATAAAACAAAAAGGAAAAGACAGTGACACTTAACGTTAACACTGTTCCCCATGGAAAAGCGTACGGTCAACGTGGAAAATCCAGAAATGGCTACACTGCACTTTCAAGCTGTAAAATTCATTTTAGACCAGCACTTCTTTATAGAGCTTTAAGGGTTTAATTGTTGCCCATCAAGCCCATGTGAAAGCTGGCCCATCAGCATAAATAAAAAAAAAGAAATATTTATTTTTTAACAATAATTTAAGTGATCGGCTACCTCCTGATTTAGCACACGCACCTGATGGAGCATCCATAGTTACCTAACGTTCCCCGAGGGCAAACGTGAGGTATAAGGTCCGATTTCAAGGGTCACACCGGCCCTGAAAAGCAGGTTTTCACCACTGGTATCGAACCAAAAAGCAATTTATGTTTTTAATTATTGCAAATCTTTTTGGTCAGTCCCTACGCACGCACTGTGAGCTAAATTAGTAGCATTAATTTACTGTGAGTGCATTAACCGCATTGTATTATCTAAACAGCCTATGAAGAACAGCTTTATGCAAAAAGCTTGACGTTCACCGAATACTAGCTTAGCATTGTGTTATCTTAGCCCTAAAGAGCCATTAATATTGCTATTATTAATAACAAATATTATTACACCTCTTATTTATTGTGATCAATCCGAAACCAGAGGGAATTAAGGAATTCCCCACTGGCATTTCCAGAGTAATGATGTGTTGAAAGAAAATATTAAGCCCTAGTCTCAGCTCTTTTGGCTGCAGAGTTGTGATCCGTTTATTTGCAGTGAGATTGCATTTAGCGTCCTTAGTCACGGGCCACCGATCTAAATAATGTGCAAACACAAAGCTAAAGTCTTAATTCTGTGTACATTTATATTACAACGACGCGACTATTTTGCTTCACGGTCAGAGCGAGCACATTTGGGCTTCTGGGCTATTCTCCATGTTGACTCTTGTATTATGAGTGCATTGTCTTCTTCTAATGAGGGCTGCGGTAGATAAACATCTCTAGAGAAGCACCAAGTGTTTGGGAAAGAAACCACACAGACAAACCTACAGGGCTTTTCCAGTTGAGTTCCGGTACTTAAACCAACCACAGCAATTCAGAAAACTCCCCGTTTTTAACTGTTTTGGCACCTGAGGGTCTGCAGAGCCTCTCAGTTCCCCCACAAAACTCCCTGGTCCACGGTTCCTCCACCGAATGGCCATCCTCCTGGTGGAGCACGGCAATTTGGCACCTCTCTTCCACCAAAATCCATTTGGTGTTCAGAAACCTGCGCTATGATCAGCCCCAAGTCCAAACATGTACATTTAGGTGACTACATCTATATGGGTGTCTAAGGTCCCCCCACAGAGAATGAGGACATCTACCTAACACAGATGATGGAGCCCAAAGAGTTACTCAAATGACCAAAGGGTGGGATCTACCTTTGAAGTATCTAAAACCTGGAGGTGTATCCATACCCTCCATGACCTCATCCCCACGGAGACAGCGGTGGTTGACCTGCTAGGTGTCAACTTATGGAAAGAATAGCAAAAAAATGAGGTGAAAAGCAGCAAGATTGGGACTGAAGCTCTAGTCCACTAAGCACGGGTTTTTCTCTGGCTTCCAGTAAACTCTGTAGAGCTCTCACTGACAAAAGCAATTTCACCGTCATTGTTGGCAGCACTGAACAGCAAACATATACAGTACAATAGGACAATACAGGGAGACATATAACCTGAAATTATCTCAGCAAGTAATGGCTGAAATCCTTCAGTCTTTCATATGACTACGCAAGATCAATCCACCGCTGGTTAAACCATCTTCATCAGAGTCTGACAGGCTCTGATTTTAGCCTGATGCGGCTTCTATTAACTCCTCGCAAAGCGCATCTCTCTCCGCTCTCCCGGCAGCGTGAATAATCACGTCCCTGGCAGAGCCAGCAGAAAACCGGACTCTCTGATTCATTTTCCACACGTGTAAATGACTCTACAACCAACTGAATATAGGCCTGAGAGGAACTGATCCTCACGGCCCCATCTAGGAAGCCAAATGGAGCACCTCACATTCAGAACCAACCCCCCCCCCCTCCCCGTCGGTTTTACTCCAGAATCAGCCAGGAGGCTTGTGACCTTATCCTTATTTTGCCAGTAGGACCCATCCCTGCACTCCTAAAGCAAGTTTCCTTCAAAAATGGAGAAATACGCTTGATGGAGATGTTCAGGACCTGCCCGTTTACAGCCATTATTTGTAAAATGCAGACAAAATAAAACATGCACAAGGGCAACTATTTATGGGATTTTAAAACAACTTAAGGCAAAACAACAGGCGTGATATCCCAGATCACCACCGCTTCCCATGCACAGCAACCACGGGCTGTTTGTAATTAAAAGTAATAGGAATATGAGTCCTAGCTCAAAGAGACAGGGTTTGTTTTTTTTTTACTACATTTCATCGGTTGGTTTGGTTGTGGGGTTTTTTTTTTGGTTTTTTTTTTTTTTTACATATATATTCACGTCTGCAGACAGGTAGGGAGGAGAACCTATTAGTCGCATCCGTCTACACTTTGAAGGGTATTTTTGGAGACCAGGAAAAGCTTCTGTGCGATATACAAAAAGAGATGATGAATGAATGAATGAATGAATGAAAGAAAGAAAAAAAAAAAAAAAAGCCCCTTCTAACTGTATCCCGTAAGGAATTTGGTATCGGGAAGATGTAACATGGTTATTGCTGAGCAGAGGTGGCAACAGATGGCATGGGGTTTGTTTATGAGCCTCTCCCGGTAAAAGACAGGGGTGCAAATCCTCTCAATCCAAGTTACAAAACATCTCATGTTCTTACTTGAGTGCTCACAAGGACTACATATATATTTTTTATATATATATATATATATATATACACACACACACACACACAGACCTCAGCACAGGTTTGGCACCTCCGTACAAAAAAAAAAAAAATACTCATTTTCTTTTTTCTTTTTTCCATATTTGTCAGTTGACAGAAAACCAAAAGGAGTTCAGGAACGTTTAAGGAAAAAAAAAGTTGTAAGTTTAAGATGAAAAATGAGTTGAGAAGTTCCTGTGCCTACAGAGCACGTTGCTCTTCCACGTCAGTGATACCGACCTCAGAGCCACCCTGGCAGGCTGCACTGAGGACCAAGTCCTGAAGGGATAAAAGATGAGTTTAACTTTTCTGCTTTTAAAGCAACTAAAATTTGCACGCTTTTAGTCGCCCGGGTTTCATTCACACAGAATATTTCAGCCTGCTACCGCCATACCACTTGCCACACGCCTAAATTAAAAAATATACTCATTTTTCAGGGGGATGAATTAATACCGCAAGAGATCGGACTATACGTAGGAATTGCCTATGCCTCACAGAAAGTGGTTAATGTTCACGACATCATCAATTTTGTAGGTTTTTTTAAATTATAACCTTACCTAAGCGAAGACTATTCAAGCAATTGCCACTGTTTTACACCTAAAACCTGTTAAAATAAGAGATGAGCTATAGGCTACCTGTAATTCTAAAATCCTGTCAATTAGAGCTTGCTGGTAAGATTCGAAAGTCGATACTTTTTCAGCAAAAATGAGAAAACTATCACACCTCCAATCTTCACCCCTCGGCTGCAAATCACACTTCCCCTAAACATCCCACATACCCCGCTGCCAAAGTGACGCTGCAAGACACCAAATGAAAATTCTCAGCCAAGAGAAAACCTTACAATATTCTTTATGCCTTCTAACAATTATATCAATTCCTTGACTTGATTCTTTTTTTTTTTTTTTTAAATACAGAGCCAAATTTTTTATCTATTTCGGTTTTAAAAGACTTTTGAAAATTTGACTGGATTTATCTAAGCATAAAAGGAACACCCTGTGATTCAGGTTTTCAGTTAAGCATACCATTTCAGAAAAAAACAAGATGGTTTATTCAGGTTAAAATATAAACCTTGTGGATTAATTCAAGTCTCTTCCTCCCTCCCCCCCTGCCAATATTTTCCTTGGGTTTAGCACTTTAACTGGGTTATCGTACAGCATGAATTGCAAGTACGACGTAAGAACACGATTCTCATCTCCAAAACCTCAGCGTTAAAGGGAAAAGTAATTTACACGGAATTTGAATTCCAGAAATAACGTCAAACCCGTGCTTATTGTCTGGTGTTGCTCAGTACAGCCCTAGCCTGGTCAAGCCACTCTTGTGTTGCAACTCCTGCGTTTGGAGAATTTAGTCTTTTTTAATTTTTATTTTTTTTTCCAGAGCCTTTTTGACCTGTCTTACATCTTCCAGTTTTCCCTCTGAGGGTGGTGAGCCCCTGGCCCAGGTTGCCCAGAGAAGCTGTGGCTGCCCCATCCCTGGAGGGGTTCAAGGCCAGGTTGGCCGGGGCTTGGAGCAACCTGGGCTGGTGGGAGGTGTCCCTGCCCAGGGCAGGGGGTGGCACTGGGTGGGCTTTAAGGTCTCTTCCAACCCAAACCATTCTATGATTCTACATCACTTCTCAAACCCAATGCTAACCTGCAGCGGGAAGACGTTCTCCAGAAAAGCCCTGGGACACGGATCCAGGAGCTCTCGTTGTCCCTCATTAAGTGATTAAATGGGGGAGAAACGGTGAAAGGGAGAAACAAGAACCAAATGAATCGCAGTGTTTTGGTCCGATCATTAAACAATTACATTTTGGTCTTGTTTCCAAAAGCTAGGAAAAAAGCAGACGTTCTATAAGAACGGAGATACAAAACGGGCGTAATTCACTGTCCCAAATAAGCATCACATTGGGCAAGTTATTGGCATCTCATTACTTACGGTCAAACAAAACGCTCTTTTCCACATAAGCAACTCCTATTATTTTTCCTGGGGCCCATTTTACACAATTTGGCCTTTGCAGTTTTTATCCAGCCCATTAATCGCACAACGCCGTTTGAGAGAACCACATTGGGAAAGCATTTCTCCAGGCGTCGTGTGCTCAGATCCGTCCTCCCAAGGCCGGCGGAGCTGACGGTGGCGCAGCTCATGTGCCTCTATGTTCCATGTGTTCACAGGTGCCAGGTTTTCCCAACGACACGGCGCACACGCCAGGGCGTCAGGGTACATCAGCATATGTTTAGAGATTTTCAGCCCATATGCAGCGATACTAATTTACCAAATAAAAGATCTGTCCTCGTCGCCATACATACTTCCTCCCTTCCGGCTTCTCGCGCAGTAATTCATTATTACTGGGTGCCATAATGATGTTCTTAGAAACAAGTCATGCAGTACTAATTTTTATTATGCCTCTTTTATGACATTACGAACCTCGCTATAAATCACTGAAGTTCATGTGCGTCAACAACGCCTGATGTTGCTGTACGAGGAATTCACTCCTGACTCAGCCCCTCGCAGGATTAGGCCAACAGCTCTTTCAAAACAGCACGGACGTACCCGAAACACAAAATCTCCCACAGATTGGGGAGATTTTGACAGTTCCACCCTATGGGTTTTACTCTCTGCTCATCACTGCAACGTCTGCCCACCTTTCAGCTGGAGGTGGGAAACCAAGATGAACATCTATCAAACCTCCAGCCCTCTTTTGTGCATTGACAGGCGCCAGAGGGCAGACAGAGGGAGAAGACGACCACGTTGCACCTTCACTTCTCCCAGACAAGAGTCAGCAGCTTTCATTTTTTCCTCCTCATTCACAGGGAAGAGCTGCTGGAGGGGTGGCAGGGAATATGGAGGACAAGAGGACAATAAATGCCTGGGAAATGGGACGTGCAGTGCAAGATCTGACCATAGATCAAGATAGATCCCCACTGATCATAGAATGGGTTGGGTTGGAAGGGACCTCAAAGATCATCCAGTGCCACCCCCTGCCCTGGGCAGGGACACCTCCCACCACACCAGGTTGCTCCAAGCCCCGGCCAACCTGGCCTTGAACCCCTCCAGGGATGGGGCAGCCACAGCTTCTCTGGGCAACCTGGGCCAGGGGCTCACCACCCTCACAGCACAGAATTCCTTCCTCAGATCTCATCTCAATCTCCCCTCTTCCAGTTTAAAACCATTCCCCCTCATCCTATGGCTCCCCTCCCTGCTCCAGAGTCCCTCCCCAGCTTTCCTGGAGCCCCTTGAGGGACTGGAAGGGGCTGGAAGGTCTCCGCGGAGCCTTCTCTTCTCCAGGCTGAACCCCCCCAGCTCTCTCAGCCTGTCCTCCCAGCAGAGGGGCTCCAGCCCTCCCAGCATCTCCAGGGCCTCCTCTGGCCCCGCTCCAACAGCTCCGTGTCATAGAACCATAGAATTGCCTTGGTTGGAGGGGACCTTTCAGTTCATCGACTCCAACCATCAACCTACCTCTGACAAAAACCATCGCTAAACCATCTCTCTAAACACTACATCTACCCATCTTTTAAATACCTCCAGGAATGGTGTCCGTGGGACGGTCCTTCTGATGTTGGGGACCCCAGACTCAACTCACTATTTTATTTTAAAAATTCACCTAGAAATGATACAAACTACTTTCACATCGTATCTTTAACCGCAGTGAGTCTGAGATATTTCTCTTTTCATACCTGAGGTTGTTTTGGACGCAGCTTGGCCACCGGTTCTCCAAGAGGAGACTCAGAGAGGCTGGTACGCGCACGCACTTTTCTCTTCCCACGCACGTGAGAGACAGGCAGGCCTTTACGCACGTCCGTCTGCATATTATATTCCATTTCTTTCCTTTTACAGCTGGGAAAATTGCTATTCACGTTCGCAAGAAAAAGGAAAAATCAATGGCAAATATGGCCTTAATGGCTGCTAATGTTCGTGCAGTGAAGAGATGTTGTTAATTAACTGAAACTACACTGTAAAAAAAAAAAAAATAGAAAAAAACAACAGGCAAACCCACCACTGATGAGCTCCCGTGTTCAGAGAAGCGCTACTGCTCTCCCCCCTCAGTGCTGTGAAGGCAGCGCCGGCGTCACCGCGCAGGTGACATCTGTCATCATCAATTAGTCACCGAGAAAAATTAAGGGGGGGGGGGGGGGATGAGGGGCAATGGGCTGTTGATTGCAAAAAATTCAATCACTCGCGAAAGCTCCCGGAGGAAATGCCGGTCAGTTAATCTCGTCAGCCATCCCCGACCCACCGAACAATAGCGGCCGCCCACGGAAAAAGCAGAAATAAAGATTTGTAAAGCAGCCAAGGGACTCGGAAGGCATTTCATGGGCAAATACCAAGGGTGTTAAACGGCAACCACGGACGTTGTCATCATCTGTGGTGTTCAAACACGCAGTTCTTATTTTTCCAAGCGAAACTCAGCGGTGCAGCAGCTGCTTCCAGTAACAACAGGGAGAGTAACTGGAAAGTCAACTATGTCCCACTGTTCATGATCAGCTTCTTGGCCTCTTCGTCCTCCCTGTGACCATGAGCTCTCCTGCAACAGCGTGCTGCGCGTGGCTTATTTTTTTTTTTTTTTTTATCAAAAAATAAACTTTAAAACTGCACCTTGAAGGGTTTTAAGTTGTTCAGGAATGTAAGAAAGTTGAATAACAGTTTTTGCTGAGGGAAAAAAAAATAATAACAGAGGGAAAATTCTGAAAGCCCGACAAACTGAGATGTCCTCGTTCTGAGAAATACCCGTCTTTTTTTAAGGAACATTACGGTATGGCTCAGCGTGTTCTCAAGGAAACCTTCTGACTTTTGAGTTTGAAATATCTTCTCATTTTTAATATCAGGATCATGTTTCGAGTCAAAACTGCATCCCCCTTGTCTTTGCTCCTTAGAGCACCTGTAAACAGCGTCAGCTTGGAGCACCTACGTAGGCGACCACAACTTGGGGCCACGTTTGAGATTTGGGCACTCTGATGTCAGGTGGACTTTTCAGGGGGGCAGAATATGCACTTAAAACGTTTGTTCACACCTAAAGATGTCAGTCAAGACCCATCTCTAAGTCTCTCTTTCACCTCAAGTTCTAGTCACAGCAGTGCGTAGACACAGAAGTCCGACACTTCACACCAATGAGACCTTCAAAGGTCTTCAGTCAACTGCTATTTAAATGCGTAAGGAAGTAAAATCTCGGAATTCTACTGAACACATACTCACTGCTGCTCCTCAACTCCCATAAGGTTTTGCTGACGGACACGCACGAGCCTCCAAGCCTTGACACGGTCAACTCACGGGAAGCTTCAGCCCATGCACACCTTGGCAGCTCTTCCAGGGACGGAGCCTCCTCACCATACCTGGCCTAGGCTGACAGCAGGATTTAAACATTTGCTGCCATCTTTAATATTTGCGACAAAATCCTTTGCTTTCAGAGAAAGCAGGACAAAGTGGCTCCCTCCGTCTGCGTCAATAAGGTCTTTTACAGCTGATTTAAAAATAATAATAATTCCAAGCTAAAAATCTCAAGTAAAGCAACAAAATACTTTGGTATCGCTGTTATTAACAGCATTTCTCCTAATGTGGCTAAATGAGGTATTTAGATATTCGGTAAATAGTTAAATAGTTAGAATAGTTCTAATAGAATATTTAAAAAATAGTAGAATAGTTAGAACTTATTAGTTCTTGTGGTTTCTATCCGTGGGCACCTAATTTTTCTCCAATACTACACAACAAATTAGTCCTTTTCTGTAGCTCAGGTTTCCACCGGGCACATTAGCCCTTTTTTTATAAAAAAAAAAATTACTTCTCAGTGTTCCTGAAAGTCTTGGCAGAAGGTGGCATATGTTACCTGGTTTGTTCAGCAGATTATTTATCAAAATCACTGACATGAGCGTGAATTTTCAAGGCAGCCGTGCATGGCTAATGGTGATGCTCTTGAGGTGGACCTTTCTGCACCTTTCCTCCTCATCTGAAAAGCGCAGAATTGTAAACCCAAGTGTGTTCATCATTCCGCAGAGGTTTGTACGCTCTGGTACCAAGCACCAAAGAAAAGACCCTCAAAAAATTAAAAGTTAAACCTGGAGACCCTCAAAAAATTAAAAGTTAAACCTGGAGAACAATAAAAAATACGGGGTGTTTCCACCACTGAAGCATCATCTTGTACTCCGTGAGAAGCTTTAGGACCTGAAAATTGCAAGGACAGCCACAAAGTGTCAAGGAAGGCCAACTCCAAGGTGTCCTTTGCAGGAGGCCAGAATTTTTCATAATTCACTAAAATACCTGTTGATAGCCTGGCAAACTGACTTCTCCCCAGCGGGAGCAAAACCATGCCATCATGAAGTAGCAGCCTGTAAGTTTGATTTATTTAGTCCCAAAAATCAAACCAAACTTTCTCACGGCAGCTCTTCCTAAATACGTAAGGCTTTGAAAGCTGGTACACGATGGGAACAACTTCAAAGGAGAAGAAGGAAAGATACTGGATCTCCCAGTCTTTTCAGTTACCTACCTGCCTTTGGTAGGAAACTCTTCAATCATAGAATGGTTTGGGTTGGAAGGGACCTTAGTGACCATCTAGTCCGCCCCCCTGCCCCGGGCAGGGACACCTCCCACCAGCCCAGGTTGCTCCAAGCCCCGGCCAACCTGGCCTTGAACCCCTCCAGGGATGGGGCAGCCACAGCTTCTCTGGGCAACCTGGGCCAGGGGCTCACCACCCTCACAGCAAACAATTTCTTCCTCAGATCTCATCTAAATCTCCCCTCTTCCAGTTTGAAGCCATCACCCCCCATCCTATCACTACATGCCCTTGTAAATCAGTCATGCGCTGGGTGGCACAGGTCACCGCCCCAAGGTTCCAATGCTGCATGGGCTTGGAGCATCTCCTTCAGCTGTCCCTCTCCTCCAGCGTACATCTGCTAAGGCTTACCACATCAATTCACTGCCCGTTTATTACCGTTATCGCCCTATAATACTCCGCTCAGTCTGCCTCAGCCTCCCGCTCACCTCCCTCTTGCAGGGAGCAGACGTATCTCCCCAACTTGCCTGGCCAGTAACGAGCCCGTTCCCAGACCCGGTTAATTAACGCTGCTCAGGGAGCTGCTCCCCGTGACGTTATCTCATCTCAGCCAACCCCTACAGCACCCGCTGCTGTGGCTACACACCGGCAGGACCTGAAAAATTCATTATCAAACCCTTTACAGCAATTTTCCCATTAAGGGACTTAAGAGTTCCCCAACGGAACCAGGATTCACGTGGCTTCTTAGGTCTTCTGACGGACTGCAAAAACCTGCGACTGGTTTTGCTTTACTGAGCGTCGGCCACACGAAATCTAAGGGAAGAGCCAAGATCAACTCTTGAGCTGCTTTAGGACAAACAACATTCATCTGTAAAGGACCAGTTCTGACCCGCACCAAAACCATCTACGTATTGACAACACAAGCCTGAATCGGAGATGGAAAATAAGGAAGACGGCTGTGTAATAAAGACATTTTTCCTGGATTACAGGTGTCCCGGGTTCAGCTCCTAGCTCTGCGAGGTTTTCAGCATAACGTGTAACATTTCTCTCGCACCGCTCTCATCTTTTCCCACCTGCACAATTGAAATAATTATGCTGATTTTTCATCGTTTCTTTTATGACGCGAATCACAACATACAGCAATACCTCAGGCAGGCAATAAAAAAAAAAAAAAAAGCAGCTCCCAAATCACTTAGCTTGAGACAGGCGTCAGCGTGTAAGTAAATTCAGTAATGGGAAATGCTCGGATCTCACAGAAATAAAAGCATCAAAACAGACTGATGAGGATCTAAAAAGTCTTCTTCCCTCTGCAATTGCCCAGGATTTTGCTCTTACCACTTCCTTTTTCCTGACATAGGAATTACATCAATGCAGTCACTTTACATTTCCTACTCGGCCCATCATTTTATTGTACGGTCTGTGTAAAACTGCAGGAAATAAATGCTACCATCCAGCCTGAAAATAAACAAAGAGAAGAAAACCATCTGAGTCCAAATTTCCTGGAAAGTGCAAAGGGAGATTTTAAATAACCCGGACAGCTCTTGAGTGCTTTTTGTGAGTCTTCTGCATTTTTTGTGCGGCATGTTGCACCGCCGCCAGCGAGACGCCGGGAGAGAAGCACAGAGAACGGGGTCAGCCGTGAAATCGGCCAACATCTCCCAGACGCACAGCCTGCGGTGCAGCTCCAACAGCTCCACGTCCCCCCGTCCTTCCCAGGACTTGACAGCAAAGCTCAACGGAGGGGTCCTGGAGGGACCCCCCTGCCCTTTCCCACCGCTGCCCACCACCTCGGGACCGACTCCAGTGGCCCTTCTCCGCCCACCTTCCAGTTTTCAAGGGATTCAAAATCTTTCCTCTTCAGCCCTTCCTGTAAGCACTTCAAATCGCCCAACTGATAACGAATAACTCGAGAGGAAGGCGAGAGGCAGACAGATGGACACCCAGATGGTACCCCCACATCACCCTGATTCCTTCGGCAGCCTGAACCATCCCAGAAGCCAGCGGTGAAAACCCCTTCTGAGGGCCAGCGCGGCCGTGATGCGATGAGACGGCGCGGAGAGCCGGGCGGCAATCACAACGGTGCGTCGCCACGCCGGTGCCATCCCGCAGCTCCACTGGGATCTACCTCGCTGCCCATCAAAGCACCGGGAGCTCAAACAGGCCTGCCAGGAGCAAGACAAGAAGTCGGGCGCAAAAGAGCAGCAGCCTTAATAGACGAAGACGTGTTTAACGTAGAGGAAAGGCAAAGCCGACCCAGAATGAGAGAGCTGTGCGTGGGTTTTTTTCCCCCTCTCCCCGCGTGATAGAAATGACTGGTTTAATAATGCCTGTGAACCTTCAGCCGAGTAAGCAAAAATCATCCAGGAGCTGGAAAACGTCCAGGTGCCCTGGGCGAGATGTTCACTGCACGCCAAGGTATCTCGAGGACAGCACTTTTAAGAGAGAAAGATCTGCGGTTACTTTGACCTTCCACACTTTTAAAAATAAACTCCATGACTGTGCCCAGCATACGAATAAATTGCAGAGACCTAATTTTTTAACAGTAAAAGGTTCTCACAACCAGCAGATGACCTGGCCGTTACCTCCGAGGTAGGCAGTCAGCTCAGCATCTCACCACGCACGCACCTTCAGGAGCTTGTGAAAGGTGTATCTACTGCTGCGGAGACAGACCTGGGGCTCTGCTCAGAGGTAACTCCGCAAAAATCCACCTAAACTCACCACACTTGTCCCGATGCGCATCCGGTTTTAGGAAGACAGGTATGCTGAGCCTCCGCTCCCAGCCTGCCACCCCTATTCCACAACAGGCTGAAGGAGCCAAATGTCCGGCTCCGGGGCCACCAACAGCAGAAGGACACGGAGCTGTTGGAGCAGGGCCAGAGGAGGCCCCGGAGATGCTGGGAGGGCTGGAGCCCCTCTGCTGGGAGGACAGGCTGAGAGAGCTGGGGGGGTTCAGCCTGGAGAAGAGAAGGCTCCGCGGAGACCTTCCAGCCCCTTCCAGTCCCTCAAGGGGCTCCAGGAAAGCTGGGCAGGCTTCCCCAGAAGGCACTGTTGTGGTTGGCCGTCACCCGTTGCTTCTCTCCTTGTTGGTCCCATCTGTGCCTGCATGGCAGCTCCACTGGAAGGTCCCCTCCCTGCCCACCTTGCCTCTGCCTCTTGCGGGTTTTGTAAACTGTTTTGGGTGGCACTTGGCGCTCCTTGGCGAGGGGTCAGCCTCATGCATGCGGGGGACATCAGGGTCTTTTTCACTGGCACATCTCCCATGCTCACTGTGCCAATTTGCCCAGGTGGAATGGGATTTTTCTTCAATAACCGGTAACTTTAACCAAAATAATTTTTTCCAGACGCCCCACATGACCATTCAGAATTATTTCCAGATCAAATTTTGATCCAGTAGCTCTACAAGAAAGCTGGGGAGGGACTTTTTAGGATGTCGGGTAACGGTAGGACTAGAGGGAATGGATTAAAACTAGAGATGGGTTGATTCAGACTGGACATTAGGAAGAAGTTCTTCCCCGTGAGGGTGGTGAGACACTGGAACACGTTGCCCAGAGAGGTGGTGGAAGCCCCATCCCTGGAAGGTTTTAAGGCCAGGCTGGACGGGGCTCTGAGCAACCTGATCTAGTGGGAGGTGTCCCTGCCCAGGGCAGGGGGTTGGAACTAGATGTTCTTTAAGGTCCCTTCCAACCCTAACAATTCTATGATTCCTATATAAAGCAAAATAGTTTAAATTTATTTTTTTTTCCCCCCTATACTGAGTTAAGTATTTCTCTCATTAGATCCTCCGTATCCTCCTGCTCGCAAAATACTAGTGGGCGGTTCTCTGCTGAAAAATTGCAACCTAATAGGTGAGAAAAAGGTTGAAAATTACAGGTGATTGAAGAGAGAATGAGAATGGCAGAAAGCCAGAAATTTTTAAGATGCTCCCGTAACTACCACTATTATGTATAATTCTTTTTAAATCTATGGCAAAGGAGATAATGTTAACAAAACTATTAGTATCACTACACACCGCTATAAATATCACTCCTGTTGTCTCAGAGTAACCGCTTTTCTAATGGGGCACAGGGAGTTTCATTAATGTATAGATTAGTCCTGCTGCTTTCTTGCTTTTATCTGTAAATTCAATATCCTGGAAAAAAACCTTACCTTCAGAAATATGTGACATATTACTGTATTTTTTTTCCCCCCAATGCTTTCTACCACAATAATGGTCTCAGAATTAGCGTTCAGCCCATCTGATTGCTGTTTTCTAAACTGGCTTCGGTGGGGAGGTGATTTTTAGAAAGGGCAGGGCACTAAAATCTCTGCTGACTCTTTCTTTCTCCCGGGGCAGCGGGGTCTGCCGTTGAGCTTTCCAATAAGTTTGTTATAGATTGAAGGCGCTAAATCTCTCAGGTTGGGAATCCTCTTAATTACTAATTTGGTTACTCGCATTGTGGAACAATTGTTCTGGGAGCAGCGTAACCGATGAAGCTTGCTTTCCGATAGACCTGTATCTACGAGCCTGTGCCTCAAAACCGGAGTCGCTGTTGCTGGGGTCCTTTTCTGATCCCTTCTCCCATCCCTGGAGCACATCCTGGGGTCTCAGCAGATACAAACGCGGTCAGCCCCACCACTTTTGATGCCCCTGAGTACCACCTACCAAGAAGCAGCTGATAGGGGAGCATGGGTTTGGTACCAAGCCCGTGCATCAGGTCATTGAGTTCCCACTGAAGACTTTTGATCATTAGGAGTTTATTGAAAATCAGTTCTTGGGTGCAGCGTCCCTGCTGATCATAGAATCACAGAACGGTTTGGGTTGGAAGGCACCTTAAAGACCACCCAGTGCCACCCCCTGCCCCGGGCAGGGACACCTCCCACCACAACAGGTTGCTCCAAGCCCTGGCCAACCTGGCCTTGAACCCCTCCAGGGATGGGGCAGCCACAGCTTCTCTGGGCAACCTGGGCCAGGGGCTCACCACCCTCACAGCAAACAATTTCTGCCTCAGATCTCATCTAAAGGCCATCTATAGTCCAACCGCCCCTGCCACGAGAAGGGACAGCTTCAACTAGACCAGGTTGCTCAGAGCCCCGTCCAACCTGACCCGGAACGTTCCCAGGGATGGGGCATCTTCATCTCACACTTCTCCCCAGGCATCCTGTTCAGGGCTGTTAGGAGACGCTTCTGTCTGCCCAAGTCCCTCTGAAGTTGCATAAATAATCCATTAAGGACCTTAAAAGGATCAGAGGAAAAAAAGAGATGAAATTTGGGAGCTCAGGGGTTTCAGGGGGACTGGGAGGTGAGGCTGAGACACTGAAGAGAATATAATAGAAGAGACGGGGCAGAAAACCAAACAAAATCACGCTTCACACACAACTCTATCTAGATGACCTGTATATAAAATTTCCCTTTGTTTAAAAAAAAAAAAAATCCTCTAAAATATACCATTCACCGCTATAGTAAACATTTTCTGAGTACTGAAAGCTATTGCATCCCTGGTTCTCTCAAAAAATTGGGAAGAGACGCTGCCCGTGAGGCTGCTGAGATACCTCCAACACTTGGCCAGGGCTGACGAATGCCGGTACCCTGAGCAGCTCCGACACGTAGTTTGAGTTTGCTACAGAGGGCTTGCTGCTATAAGCTTTATCAACAGAATTCTTATCAGCTTTGACAAATATTAATCCATAATTCATTTTTTTAGTACAGTTAAATTTTTTTTTTTTTTTTTTTTTTAAAGAACTTGACAACACAATCCTCTTCCCCCAGCTCTGTTCCTTGGAGAACCTAACCGCAGCGCTTGGGTTTGAAATCTCGCTTGCTCGCTTTATCTCCCGGATAATGCTTTGAAATAAAATAGCATTTCTTAGCAGAAAAATTGGAGGACCAAAGAAAGAATCCTTCCTTTTGAAATATTAAATGCGCTTCTATTTTGAACCGCTACGATTAAAAAAAAAAAAAAAAAGGAAGCTGCTGTGGCGGGGGTTACGGTTCCTCATCATATAAAACGACAAACTTAAAGCGAGTTTATAATTGTCAGGGAGCTTTAAATAATTGAAGAGTAAGACACAGCATGGGAGGGTGTGTTTTTATTGTGTAATAACATCTCAGGATTCATTATTCATAATAATTATGATTATTAGTCTTGCAAGTTTTACACTGTTTCCTTTGAAAATTACAAGACTGATTGTACGAGGAAAGAGAATTTACAATAACACAGTTAATTTGCTTTTAGTTTATTACATTCCTCTGCATTACGTTTTTAACCAGAGGGAATAGACCTCTAACATGCAAAACCCGAGAAAACAAACTCCTTAATTAGAGAAAAAAAAATAAAAAAAAAATTAAGTCCGCTACAGCTCAGTTGAAAATAGTCTGTGTGGGTACGATTTGGCACCTCTTTGCCCTGAGGTCAAGGGCACACTCCTTGTTTTTAAAGGCACAAAGTAGGCCCATATGAATCTATAAAGAATTAAAAATTACAGAAAGACATTTGATGTTGGAGGGATGAATTACGATCTCCTTATTCATACTGAACCGCGCTTACGCTTTGATACCAACGGGGCTCTCCATGCTCTATGTTATTATTCAGAGCCAGAAGTGGTTTTGCCTGTCTTGAGAAGAAATTGGAGATAAAAGAGAGAGAGAGAGAGAGATGTTTCTGCATTCGGATGAGCCCAAGAGCTTTAGAGGTTTTTTCAAGGAGAAAGGGAGCTGCAGCCCAGAGCTGTGGGAGAATCCCTCGTCAGAACCAACCTCCGGCTCCATCATCCCCGCCAAAACGAGCATCCTACCTTCGCAGCCCCTCGGAAAAGGGACAGCTCAGCAGCTCTGCCATCGTTAGCGGCGAGACCGGAACCGCAGAGACGTCAGTGGAGAAGGAAAATACCTGAACACATCCCTCTTATTAATGTAATAATATTATATATATAATGGGAAAAGTTGAAACAAAGCGACGGAACAAAACGCGATGAAGTGGGGTCGAGAACAAGAAAGTTTTTCAACGGAGGTCTTTCAAGCTGCAGTTAAAGATGACAGAAAAACATAGAATTTTTTCCCCCACAGCAAAGATGATTCCACCAAAGATGGCACTCAGATGTAAACAACCACCGACGCCGTCAGCGGAGTTATTTTCCAGCTATTCGCTGATGGGAAAATGGAACTAAATATTTCCCCGTCAGCCGAGGCTGCAAGGGGCTCCAACCCCAAGCAGCACTATTTGTGTCACCAAAATCTTTAACCTCTCCAAATAATTCACTTCTACAGGACAAGCTGGGGCGTAAAACAAGTTGTCTAAGATGTCCAGACACTTACCGAGGCTTAATCTTGGCTCGGAATTTTAAAGTCAGTTTGAAACTTCGCTCTTCGCCGGATGCCCAGCGAAACGTGGAGGAAACCTGCAGGTTTCTTTTAATTTCCTGCATCTTTCTGCAAGCTTTGTGATTTAAAATAGAAATTCTCTGGCTGAACAACTAAGGGAATAATGGAGTTTTCTTCATCTAAAGATTTTACACTTCTGAGAACAGATTTTTTGCTTCTAAAACGATGCTAAGCTTTTAATATTGTATTTACAAAGAGAGACAAATTGCTCAGACTTACATGTGGGATGAGTGGGGTTTTTTGGAAGGAGAAAGCAATAAACAGGTTTATGAAACGATTCAAGAACTCGGAGAACTTAAGAAGAACTTTTTGTGAATCTTGCCAAAAAAACCCAAAACTAATTCTATGACTCCGTACGATAAAGGGGATGGAACATGAGGAATTTATACTTTAAAAGATTACAATTGATACTGAATTCTGGAAAGTCAAGTGCTACTAGCGTAGCAAGTTATGCTAATGAAAACGCAAGGCAGCCAGAAAAGAAATGGAAACGCAAGGGGTTATTTTTCTATGTAAAAGAAAAAACGTGTTTTATGCAGAAAAAGGAAGCATTATTTACAAGAAAGGGGAAAAAAAAACCCAAACCTTCTCAAAACGTCAGTGACTCCTTGCAGATTGTGATTCCGAAGATCGTTACGACATGGGTGATATATTCTCCACAACAAGTATGGACACGTAAGCATGAAAGAGAAGAAAGACTTGGGAGAGCTCTCTGTACAAACCCGGGAGTCGCAGGAATAGATAAGGCAAAATAAAAAGGATTATTCTTCTCGGGTCTTTGCAGAAAGACTCAGTAATTGATTGCTATGCCTGAGGAGCTGAAAAAGTGCAAGATATATCTTCCAGGTATTCAGGAGCCATAAATAAGCTTTATTCACGTGTCATAATGTAAAAATGTCATTCCATGTGTTCAGAAATGTCAGGCTGGCAACTACTAACCTTAAGGAATAGCTGATTTTTCTTGCTGAATTGGAGGCCCGTCAGAACAAAGGCAAGGAGCACGCGCTGGCCATTACCTGCTCTGTCAGAAGCCACTCCTGAGAAAGAGCCACATCCATCGTCTTCAGAAAGTAGCCTTGGAAAACTGGAGTTGTGTTCTCTAAAAATAAGACGGCTTGAAAGAGAGGAATGTATCTTAGCGTGGCGAGGAAGATGCTAGCCCTCAAGCTTCCTTAAGACATGGAAGAACGATAGAAAAAATAGCAAATAATGAGAGCAAAGAGCATCCTGGTGGCTATTACAAGGATGGAAGAACATCCTGCTGGAGCCTGAGGAGGATCCTACTGCTTGAGAAGATTTCGCTGCTACCATGGATGGGAAATGCAAGGTGGTGGCACGAGTGGGAGATCAGTCCCTCCCCGGGAGCTGTTGCCAGTCAGAGTCTTCCTAAGCAGTTCCAGCCTGGGCCTCTCCTTCTAGGAAGAAATAAGGATGGCAACAGACATCCCTACATCCAGAAAAAGTCTTGGAGATGTTTATGAAAGCCACCTACATGCTGGAATAACAACTGCTAAGCAAAAGTAAGAAACACAGTGCGTGAGTTGCGTTTTAGGAGATGTTCACATGGCATCAAGGCGGGTACCTTGGTCGGGACTTGGCCCAGCTCTTGGGGAGCAGACGTGAGACGTGGAGTCACAGCTCACACGGAGGGAACGGCTCATCAACATCAAGGAATCTACATCTGTCCTGTGGCTCAGGCTATTATCCATCTTTTGACAACTGCTCACGTTGCTCTCACTGACTACATACAACTACTTTTCTCTAATAAAGAAGAAACAAGCGAAAATACAGAAACGATATTTACGAATGATTCTGCACGGTGATAGAGAAAAAGGAGCCAAAAATCAACATTTCCTGTAAAGAGAAGCAGAACAAACAAAAAACCAAGAAAAAAGGACAAATCCCCTCCATATCATTTGAATTGGCGAGGCCGCACGTTTGGGTAGCTCCGCTGAGCTGGTTTCTAAGCAGGAAATTATCTGTGGCCGATCGCAGGAATACTAAATCCAAATCTAAGTACAGAAACCGTTTCACACGCTCTTCCTTAAGAAAGCCTGCAAAAATATATGCCAAGCACAAGATAAACGAGAACGATGGGGTTAACGAGCAGCATGGCTTCGCGTGGTGGCCAGAGCCGGTGTCGGGTCATGCGCTCTTGTCTAAGCTCTCGAAATTCAACGTAATCATTACATTTGAACACTTTTTTTGTTTCTTTTCCTCCATCAGACATCTAAAATTCCTTCACGTCTCTTCCATTTGGCCCAAAATAAATGAACTGACTTGTTTTTTTATAAATTTGTGAATCCAACCAGAAATGTAATCAAGCCGAGAGGCCTGCAGAAATCTCCCGCTCCAGCCCAAGCCATTCAAAGTGATTTGAAGGCCCGAGTTATTCTATAGAGGAGCAATTCCGCGCAGCACGCCGGGGCTGATCTGCATGTAAATAATCCACCAGGAGGGCCCGAAACAATGACAGGCTGCTGCTCGCTTTTGCAGCCCTGAAGAGCCATTAGCTTCGTCTTCTACCACGGCGCTGCCACACGACTCCCCGTGTCACCTCCTTTCCAAAGGAGCTTTGGATCCACGTACAGACCTGCCCTCTACCCGCTCCAGCTTGTCCCATGTAAGAGCCAGAGCAAGAAATCGCTTTGTTTTCCCTACTATATGGAATTACCTTTCCACACGAAGACTGCTAACTTATGCAGGAGACGGTTCTCTGGGGAACGCATTACGTTGCTGGCAAACATTTGCTATCCCCCTGCATGCTAACCATCTTCTACAAAGCAGAAAACAGCCATTTAAAATCGCATTCCGTTTCTGTTGGCACGGCTCGTTCGCGGCAATAAGGCAAGGGGGAAGTTTTCATTAAAAGCGGGTATCGTTTTCAAACAGGGCATTGCCAAGCTTTGAAACAAATCCTACCAACTGGTGCCGTTAACGCATATTTGGCTGAAAGTCATCAAATCCACAGGAAAATGAATGTATTATATATCGTTACTGTCATGAAGGGACACAGGACAGCACCAACTATATACCCACGTTGTGTTTTCTTACTGCAGCGCTGAAATACAGCCTGGTTCAGCGAAAGCAAAACACCACGTCGCAAAGGGCTTAATCCCATACCACTTAGGGATGGTTACCCTTCACGGCGTCGTGTAGAAACTCTCAACGTACTCAAAGCAGCGTAACCACATTGCTCTAATATCTGATTCTGCTTATTCAACTAGGGAGAAGGCGGCATTTGCCCAGGCAAAGACTTACGTCCGCGCAGTAGTGCCGGTATCTCAGGCAGGTACCTTAACACAGCTACATCTTGCAACCAGAGACATCTGTAAGTGAGACTGATCAGAAGAGGATTTAAAATAGTAGTTATGAGTCTGTTGTATGCACCTACTGCCCATGAGCCTTCTGGCCTGGTGCGATGATGAGCAGCAAGCTGAAATGGCAGCGAAACAAAGTCCCGTTTCGATGGCCGAGAAGGATCGCATCCCACCCCAGCTCAAGAAAGCGGCCATCAGCAGAGACCTTCGCACCACAACATGAAGCCACGTTCCTTTGGTAATTTATTAGGAAGAATCACAGAACGCTTTGGGTTGGAAGGGACCTTAAAGATCATCTTGTTCCAACCCCCCAACCCTTCTTCCAACCACTAGAGCAGGCTGCTCAAAGAAGCTAAAGAGATAAGGCTTCTCATAATTGCATTATGTTGGATTAATATGCCTTCATTTAATTGCCTACTGTCAATTAATTCCCAGTAGGGAATGCAGAAGCCAGTACAGGTAAAGGGAGCTCCAGTTTTTATTGTCACTTCTGGCAAATTACCAGATAGCAACTGGAGAAGTGAAGCTTCAGTGAGCTCAAGAAGCAACCGGATGCATGGCCATACTTAACGTACCTCTCCTACGCCTACGTATAGCTCTGACAGCAATCTGAGACAACATACGGACGTGTCGAGAACGATGGAGCGACACAAATAAACCTGTGCAGGCAATAAAAGAGATCACCAGCACAAAGACGACTTGAGCAATGTTGGGTGAGTGGCAGGACGGACCCTCTGTTGCCGCCATGCTGGGTTGTTTAGAAAAGCAGAAGGAAACGCAAGAATCACCTCAAGACCAGCCCTACTTGAGCTCCGGCACAAGACAGAGAAAACCGGGGCTCTGCTCCTCTCCATTCACTCCCTGACAGGTATAAAATACGCCAAATTTATTTTCGATAAAATGTCTTACTCCAAGTAAGTCACAGCGAACTCCACTCAGTTCTCTCCAGGAAAAGTCATAACATAAAAATGTTTGCTCCTCTTCCCTTATGAATGGAAATGCCGTAGCAGGAGAAAATAACAACCTCCTGTATTTATGTGATGTTCCCTAAATGAAAAGTGAGTGGTTTGATACAGTTTCAAATTCAGATATTCAAATAAAATTTAAAAAAAAAAAAAAAAAAAAGAGATAAGGCTTGCTTAATGCAAAACACTCCTTTAAACAGTCTCCCATTTTCTGCTTTACAGATTGCGCTTTCTTTCTCAGGTCATCGGGGTAATGTAAGAAATGGCAGGCAGACAAACTGCCTCCGGCAAAACTCGCGAGCAGACCAAAGAGTACATTCAAACAGTGGTCACACTAGAATAATTCTCCCCAGTCTGGTGCGATGGCAAAACCACAAAGTGTTAGAATAGAAATCAGCAGAGACTGATAAGAAAAATAATCTATCCGCAGCAAGAAGGCATTACGTTTTCCAACCTCAAGAAGTTCACGCTAAACCGAAAAAGACCAAACACAAACCCCGCCAGCCCAGGGCTGGCAATGGAAACACGGAACTTACTGGAAGGGGAAGGGAACAGCTCTGATAATCAAGATTTAGATCAGATTAAGAGGAGCTGGGGAGGGGAGTGGGTTCTGAACGGCTTTTTTAAGGGCCAGCTCGTATCCATTTGCTTTACGTTGCATGCTAAAAATTCCACCTAATCAACTAAAGATCATTTACAAGATTATAAGAAAAAAAATCCCAAATATTGCTTTTCTAGACTTTGCAAACTCCATGTGTGATGAAGCCACCAAAGAATGGATAAAACGCGTGTTTCGCGTACCCAGGGTGGTAAAACCAAAGAGCCTTGCCACGCATGGGGATTTTCGTCAGTTAGGAAGGACCAGCTGAGCGCAGGGTTTATGCCAACGAAGTCTTGAGCGAAAGGAAAATACCCACCTTTGGTCTATCCAAGAGAGGTTAGAAACCGAGTAGTATCATGGGAGAACCGTCTCAGTCTGGTGCTTGCTAATGTCCTAAAGCTGCCATGTCTAATGCTTTAAACGCCGTTTCCTTCACAACCTCCACTCTTCGGATAATTGCATACGCTCAAGCGGTAGGTCAGGGGGGACGCGCTTGTCCTATACGTGCCAAGTCGAAGAAAATTAATTTCATTCCCCAAAGAAAGGAAGAGCTGGCAAGACTGACATTAAACAATATTGATTCCGTGGCACAGGGGTCTTGAAAGCAGAGCCAAAACAAACAAAGACGCTTTTGGATCCAGCATCCATAATATATCACCAGCCCAGACGGAGCCGAAACGGCTCAGCAGAGGACACGGCTCTTTTCCCTTTCCTTGCTACGGCGGAAAGATGCACAAAGCTCCCGGTAAAAAACAAAAAAAAAAAAAAAAAAAATCAAAAAAAAATCAAAACAAGTCATGTGTAGAGCAAAATACAGCCCGGTGGTTCTAACAAAAGAGAAAATGCTGGGAAAATGCTCATGCATATCTGATGCCGAAGGAAAGCCAGGGTGTGACTAACATATTGGAAAAGTGTTTTCCTCTTCAGACAGAGATTGCCCCGGCAAATTCTGTCAAGGTTACAAAGACCTTGTATTACAGCTTCTGTAAAGGAACAGCTGTCTACAAACAGACTTGCAAATGTACTGCTGCATCTCATTTTTACTTTATATTTAATTTAAACCTTTAGTAGGACTTATTTATTTCAATAGTTCCCTTCTGTTAGCATCTACTCTAGCTCCTTCTCCTCTCTCTCTTCACAGATTTCCATAACAGAAGGGTTTTCTATAACGGCATCTTGAGTCCCCTGTTTAAAAAGAATAATAATAATCATATAGATGAGAGTACACTACACTTCATTAAACGTGACAATCACATTCCTCCACACAGTTGGCCTCAGAGAATGCGTTCTGTCTAACCCAGCTACCTGTACTCTGTTTAACCTATCGACACAAACCGTGAATTTTCTTCTAACCCAGGAAGAGCAAAATGTGCCTTTCAGCCACCCCACTGAGGCTCCTGGAAGAAGAACACACCTTTCCCGCCACCAGTACCACCCCTCCTCTTCAAAATCCCAATTTTAACGCCTGAAAGCAGTTCCAACAAAAAGAGCGATCTCCAAGAGTCAGAATTCCTTCACTTTCGCATTTTCCCCTCAGAAATATAATCGTGAAGCATTTCATTGTTTAGTCATTTCCTTTTAACTTCATTTTATTTTTGCCAATTAAACGAAAATCTGTATTATACTGCATCTCTGCAGTCTAATACCGGACTCACCATGGATTCTGTGCTCAGTACGGGGCTGGAATGACTTGTGTTTAGCTGAAAGGTATCTTGGAGAAGACACCCTGACTCCCTCCGTGGAGCAAGACACCCCTCCCTGACGGCAGAGGTGGTCTCAAGGGTGCTATGGGGAGACAATCACAGCAGCTCCCCCCTCCTGCTCATTAATCCTCCGCTTAGATACCCAAATTAATGCATTTAATGCATTATCCCTCCTCTTCGTAGCACTCCTGGGGATTCCTGTTTGAACGCGTTGTTTCCCTTCTGTCCTTTCCAGGGCGATCGCTTCCTACAGGATTTCTTTAGCTATTGCCTGCTTTCTTATTCCTACATATATATTTTATTTTGTAATCGTCTATAGTTAAAACACGTTGTTTGAATAGGCTTCATTCGTCCAAATCATCCTATGCGTCTGTCTCTAATCTATTTAACTCCAACAATAAGAAGCTCCTATTTATTTTCGGGTAATCTCTGCTCAATGCCACCACCAACATACCCACCCAGTGACGGATCCCAAGTCAAGAGCCAGTTTTTAATCCATTAAACATACGCTGTGCAGAGAGCGAACGGTGTTTGTTTTGAACGAGAACGTCAGGCAGCTCCAAGCGAGCACCTTCCACGCACCGGAGCCTACGTGGTGCCCTCCATCCATCAAACGCGCACCCACATCGAGGAAGGGGATCCAGTTGACTTCTCAAGGCATCATTTTCCATAGAGCCCCCTCCGCAAGTATTACAGCTCTTCTCTTTTAATTTACTGTTTCAGATGGCCTTACTTCCCCCTGCCCCTCTGGCGTAAACCAAGTTGGTTAATACTTTTAGAAGTTGCTCACTTGCCATTTTTTAGCATCAGCAGAGCAATACATACATTGGGAGTTTTCATTTCTAGACAGCTTCAAGATTTAGCCTGCAAATAGGTGTTGATACATCTGAATTCCCCACTACCTGAATTCCCTGGTTTGCTCAGTCCACCTGTAGCTTCCTTCCAGAAATCCTACCTGGAACAGAAGCTTAAAGCCTTGCACAATATTATTATTGCTGTTTTATTTATATCCAATCAAATACAGACATTTTAATTTCCTCTCTCCTTTCGGTATTTTCATGCTAGTGATACTTGAGATCAACTGGTGTTTCTTTAATAAAAACTCCTTTCTGTTTTCTTTTCCCTCCCAGCACATTCTCCTTCCCTTCCGAAACTGACCACGTCAATGTTAGCAGAAAAACGTCTTTTTTCCAACCCTACCTATGTTTTTTCTCTTATCCTGCTTTAAATGATGGTTCGGGTTGGAAGGGACCTTAAAGATCATGTAGTTCGGTCCATCTTCACCCCTTAATTCTGTCAACCCAGCTATGCATCTTAAGCATCTCCTACCTGATTATATACATGGTCTATTTAATCACGAACATCCACTTGCAATAAGTCTACAATCATATTTTCCTTCTTTTCCAAGCATTTTAACCCTTTCTTTCCTTCACGCTTTTCCACAATTTCTCAGCCACGTTTTAATTACTTTTACCGCTTTACAGCACTTCTTCACGGAAGAAGCTATGGGAAATAATACCCTACGTGATAAAGCGCCTACGACAGCTTTCGCTTCCTTATTTCAAGGCAGGAATCTTGAGCAAACATTGCAATGCAGGATGAGCACGGCACTTTTAACTACAAAAAGTCATTCAGCAATTTTCCCTAGTTATCAAATCCGTCGCTGGAGAACTTGGACGCCCTTTGCTGTTTACCACTCCGTCATTCTGTCCTCTCTCTTATATTCAGTGCGTGCTTCCCATCAACTTTCTGAATCTCCTCCTTTCGCATACATGACTGCAACAAGGGCGGCATAGACCCCAGGAGTAATAAAACAGAGGCGGCATCTCATACAGTTGTGCTGGGTTGCTTCAGAAACCCATTTCAAAGACACTGCGACGAGCCTCCAGTGCCAGCTCTATCAGCCAGGACAGGTATTTGTCCCACCGGTGACTGCTGTGGGTGGCCCAGAGGGAGATAACCACCGCCCCGCGCTCCCTCATTGCCCCAAAAAACCCCTCATGACCCAAAAAAGCCATGGATTACGGCGCGTGGACTGTCTGTGCAACAAGAACAACTTACAAAAACTGCATGAGTTCATAGGACCTAAGTCAAGGTAAAATATATCAACTGATACAATGGACTGAACTACTCAATTCACGTATATTAAATATACATTTTCCAAATTGACGCAGAAGTAACTGGTGGGGATTCCTGACCTCGCTCCGCTGCGTAATCACGTTCACCAAATATGGACCACGCAATAAAGCAAATCCGCTGGAAAACCCCCAGACCTACCCACACCTCCCACCTCTCAGCCAGGATTCTTCAGGACAGGAAAACCACTATGAGCTGAAAATACCGGGCTCAGCACCGGCGCCAGCCAGCCCAGTTAGTCCATAAATTCACACCGACCTCTGTAGGTATGTAACAAACTGTTGTTAACATTTATATACTTGGTATATACAGGTATATACTGCACGCACACGTTAGGGACTGCAGACACAACTGAGCGTACAGCACAAGAGGAAAAATCATAGAATGGTTTGGGTTGAAAGGGACCTTAAAGACCATTCTAGTTCCAACCCCTTGCCCCGGGCAGGGACACCCCCCACCACACCAGGTTGCTCCAAGCCCCGGCCAACCTGGCCTTGAACCCCTCCAGGGATGGGGCAGCCACAGCTTCTCTGGGCACCCTGGGCCGGGGGCTCACCACCCTCACACCAAAGAATTTCTTCCCAATATCCCATCTCAATCTCCCCTCTTCCAGTTTAAAACCGTTCCCCCTCGTCCCATGGCTCCCCTCCCTGCTCCAGAGTCCCTCCCCAGCTTTCCTGGAGCCCCTTGAGGGACTGGAAGGGGCTGGAAGGTCTCCGCAGAGCCTTCTCTTCTCCAGGCTGAACCCCCCCAGCTCTCTCAGCCTGTCCTCCCAGCAGAGGGGCTCCAGCCCTCCCAGCATCTCCGGGGCCTCCTCTGGCCCCGCTCCAACAGCTCCGTGTCCTTCCTGTGCTGTGGGCTCCAGAGCTGTATGCTTTAGTGTTTGCTGACTCCTTCCATTGCAGCAAATCACCCCAAAGCAGCTCTTCCGGAAATTAAAAATCTAAAGAAGTTTCCAGGTTAAATTCAGACTTGGTCTGAAGTCTAAACATTTTTCTTGTGACCTGGGAAACCATTAAAACCCAGAAACGTGAGAGGTTAAGAGGTACACTAACCAAAGCGTGACAGGGAGAGGAAGGGCAGGGCAGCGATGGACACACAGGGTCTCCCCGCCGTGTCTGCTACACAAGTTTTACTGCTCTAGCGCTCTCTACCCCATTACGTACCCACATGGAAACTTAATGCCAAAACATATTGTTCCACAGCAAGAGGACGCTGGCATTTCATCCCCTTTATCAGCCTGTTTCCCCACAGGGTGCAGTGCTTTAATCCCGGCCAGCCGCTAGGACCATGCAACCGCTCCCTCACTGCCCCCAGTTCGGACAGGGGAGAGAATCAGAAGGGTAAAAGTGAGGCAAAACTCGTGGACTAAGATAAAGACAGTTTAATACAGAGAGCAAAAGCCGTGCACGCAAACAGAGCTAAACAAGGAACTCATTCCCTGCTCCCCACCGGTAAGGTGGGTGTTCAGCCATCCCCAGGAAAGGTGGGCTCCATCATAACGTCACTTGGGAAGACAAATGCCATCAGTCTCAATGTGTCCCCCGCTTCCTGCTTCACCCCAGCTTTATACACGGAGCATGATGCCACATGGCATGGAACGTCCCTTTGGTCCCAGTTGGGGTCAGCTGTCCTGACTGTGTCCCCTCCCAACCCTTTGTGCCCCCCAGCCTGCTCGCTGGCGGGGTGGGGTGAGGAGCAGAAAAGGCCTTGAGAGCTCAGCAACAACCAAAACCACCAGCGCACAATCGACACTATTCCCATCCCTGATCCAAAACACAGCCCTGTACTGTTAAATCCATCCCCGCTGAAACCAGGACAGTGGCAGAACACAAGACGGGGGGCAGGAGGGGGGAATCACAGAATGGTTTGGGTTGGAAAGGCCCTCAAAGACCATCTGGTTCCAACCCCCCTGGCCCTGGGCAGGGACACCTCCCACTAGACCACGCTGCTCAAAGCCCCGTCCAACCTGGCCTTGGTCTCCTCCCAAACCCTGATGCCCCCAGCCCATCGCTGGGGGGTGGTTCGAGGAGCAGAAAAGACCTTGAGAGCTCAGCAACAACCAAACCCGCCAGTGCACCGTCACACCATTCCCATCCCAGACCCAAAACACAGCTCCGTACCAGCCGCCAGCAAAAAAGTTAACTCCAGCCCAGCTGAAACCAGGACAAGGGTAACAGGACCATATCCCTCGGCTTCGACTGCCTTGAAAGTCCTCCCGAAAGCTCCTCGCGTGTCAGCTTGCAGCCTTTTCTTCACAATGCATTTTTATTCTTCCACCAGAGATATTTTCTTATTAGTTATTCTCTCGGGCTGCATCGCTTCGTCCCCGTTTCCAAGGCGACAGACAGGAAGCAGGAGTTAAGCAGAATCTTTCATCTGGGAGGGGATGATGGGAATGGATGAGGGAGTTTGAGCAAGGTCAGGCATTTACCGCTGAATACAAATCTGTCACGCCTAATAGATGAAGCTCTTTAGTTTCCGAGCTACTCAGGCTGCTCCCAGCATCCAAGGAGAAAATAAAAAGACACTCAAGCATGAATGCCAATCAGCTTGTGCTGGCAACAATGATGTATATACATGTGCCACAGCAGCTGGACCAGGCTTGGCCATGGATGAAAGGAGAAATTAAATAGGTGTCAATAATTATAGAAGGTCAGGATCTAAATCCTTGAATACTAAATATATTTTAATAATATCGGATGGCGAAGCAGAGAAGTTATTAAGCCAGGAGGCTCAAGAGGCCTCGACCCGGAGTACAATGAGACGCTGGGGACGCGGTGGCACACAAGAGGGATCCCGACGAGCCGTGGGGACACCAAGCACGTATTTAGCAAAGACGGCTCTTTCGACTGGCCGGGCCAAACAGCCGTGGCTGTGCAAACAAGGGGAACAAAATGATGGCCGGAAGATTTTCCAAAGGCAGGGAGGCCTTTGCTGAAGGAAAAAGAGGAGGGTGAGAAAACACATACCCCGCTGGTTTGCTGTTTGATACCGCCACCAGAGCGTTGCAGATACTATTAAAGCACGGAGGGGACAGGTACGCCAGGCGATACCCTCGTCCCCTGCCCAGGACTGGGAATCCGCATTCCAGATTTATCATTCTGCCTAAGAATCAAAACCACGGTAGTCCATCGCGCCCGTGAATGTGAGATGCTGCAGCTGTGGGGTGTCTGTGGTCCCAGGGCGATGGCACGGCCACCTCCTCCCTCCGAAGCTGACACTGCCCCGAGGGACGTCCTCCCGCAGCTTGTCACCGCAGATGGTGCCGCCATCGTGGACACCCCCTTTGCCTGTAAAACGAAGCCAGGAACGGGGCACTCTGCGCACACTACTCCACAGCTTGCCATCCCCTCCTCGTGTCTCAGCCCCAGAGATTAACATGGACCACGCTTGGCATCTTTTACGGAAAAAAAAGGCTTGGTTTCCAGGACAAACATTTTGCGGGGCACAGCATCCCACCCGGCACCACTCAGCAACTCGCAAAGTTCACAGAGAGGAAGAAGGTTGGTTTAGAATAAGCCACGAAATAAAAAGAATCAGCAATTCTTCTGGTGGAAAAGAGGCAACCCCTGTTAGATGTCTCCTACAAGGACGACGTTCAGCCCAAAACCACATGGCTGAGGGATCGAAGGGATCACTCCCTGCTCATACACAAGGGCACACGTGTCGCTCCAGAGACAGCACGATAAATTGCGCCTGCTCCACCCGTGTCCGTAGCCATGGACAAACTTAGATTTTTTTTCCTGCTAAAACCACCCCCTCCGAACGCACATGCTGGAGCCAGGGATGCCCAGCTCCGCTCCCAAAGCCGGCCAGGCCCAACAGCATCGTTTGCTCCCCTCGTTTCTCTCCATCCCGCACTAATTACAAACAAAAACCAGATGAAGTGACTAAACCACTGGCTAAACCAAACCCTCTTTAGAGGATAACGCTTAGATTGTATTTTTCTAGTTTATCCACAGGTTTCAACACCAAGCTGCTCTTCGCACGCTGAAGGCAAAACTTAATGGGATTTCAGTACTGAAAGACGCAGGATAACGGCAGCAGTGCAAATACACAATGCTACATAGGCAACATTAATTTTAATACGGCTTCACAGTAGTTCTGTGCAAAAAGCTTGGTTTAAAGTCGGCATTATTAAGCATGCCTTCAGTGTGCTAAAAATATCTTAATTCGAGGGTATCAGCAGGTTGATTTGGCTTTTTTACTAGAGTTAGGCAATTCCCCAGGAAGATAAGTGTCACAGAGCCAGCCCAATGATGTAGTCTCGCAAAAACACCAAGAGCACTCCAACAGAGTAAGCCGGACCCCAATATAATAAGCAACACAGTAGCTGAAATCCAGAAGAGTCGTTTGAATTTTGAGCAACTTCAGATCAGAAGAATTCAAGCCAGAAATGAGAATAACTCCTCCTGGCAGACTGCCCACATGTTGTCGTCGATTTTTAAGAAATATGTAGGGCCAAGGGGCCTGGGACCGGATTAAGGACAGACCCCGGACAACGGGATCTTTTTGGTCCCATTACTATTTTTTGTTTCTTCTCTCGCTACTTTGGTGGATTTTACTTAAATCCATCCCATCTGACCTCCAGCAGAAAATTATCCCAGTGGACCCTGGGCAGACGTTTGTCAAAAAACTCTGCTTTTGACAACGTTTAGGGATGGAGATGTCATAACCTCTCAGGCACAGTGCCCTGAAGCATCATCAACACATGGAAGGCTGGGGTGTTGTGGTACCTGTAGCCCGAGTCCTGGTCCTGCAAGTGGGCTTGGGAGAGCAAAGGATGTTCTTGCCTTTCCCACTGGTGCTTGGAACTTTGCGAACCGGGATGCTGTGTCTCCTCGGTCGGCTGTTACAGTACCTAAATTGAAGTCTCCCAGTTCTTTTGGGTTTTCGCCTCTTTATGACCCTCTGATGATTCCCCATGGCTTTCCTCTCCAGTGTCTCTCTGGTCCCTTCAGTGAAGGCCTCAAAACTGGAGACAGGACTCCATCCCAAAGCCGAGCTAACAGCAATCAGAGCAAACTATTTCATTCTTCTTGCCAACCACGCGGCTTCTCACGCTGCAATTCGGCTTTTACAGACAAAGCTGTTTTAAGAAGGATTCATTTTAATTTATGAGATTTAATTTTTGAGATCCGTACTTTTATCTGGTCATGGATAATAGAAATTATCTAGTTTTTATTATTTCATAGTCTGGCTTGAAAAATGATCGGATTTGATAGTCATACTGCAGCAAAGACTTTGCTTCGTGTAACAGACCCGGGCTCCAGGTCTGCGGGGAAAAATAAGGGGATTTCCCACCTCCACCGGTGTGCGGGGAGATCTCCCGAACACAGCCCTGCTGAGGGCAAACCACGGCCGCTGAAGGGAATCCATAGAATTAAACATCGTCCTAATTAAGCCATTAAATTCGGCAGGTTCCATCTGCCTTTACCTCGGTGTGACAGATAATGTTTTGGCCCACAGTGATTATTTCCCATAAAAGAGAAAATGGAGTCTCACATCACCGGCACAGGGGACGCGGGGTCAGGCTCTCCGTGCCCTACCCGTGCAAACCATGGCATTAATTGTCCTATTTCTTGTCATAATTACAAAAAGGCACCCAACCTCACAAGATTCTCAGGCTCTTTACCCAATTCCTCTTGCTTTCCAGGGTTAACAGCTGTGACGGATGCTTCCAAGATTCCCCTCCGTTCTTCCACGCCACTGGATCAGCAAAATTTTGCTGTGTTCAACTGAAGTTGCTGCTGTGGATATTTTAACTGACAACAACTGTGAACAGCTGGTGCTACCTGAAGGAGAGATACTAACTTTTGGCAGGGAAAATCCCGCCAACTGTTTCCATAATGAAATTGTTAATATCTCGGAACCACTCAGAAATCCGACGCGCGCTACATTACAAGCAACAGGGGGGAAAAACCCCACCACCACCACCAAGAAGCCTAAAGCAAACCCAAACATACAAAGAGGTAAACAAAGGGTATCTAAACTTCCCTTAATCCTGGTTTAAGAAAAAGATAAATGTAAGGATATTAAAAGTCTGCATTCCTTCGAAGCAGAGCAAGGCACAGCTCTTAACAGCGGTTCTGGTGCTGGGAGGAGATGGATTCATTCCCAGGCAGCGGCTGTAAATCAGGAATACAGCCACCAAAGGTCAACGTGGGTACACCAAAAACCTATATAGGCGGGACAATAATTTAACACCCAGAATAGCTGACGGTACAATAGTTTATCCAGCATTCCTCAGCCGTGAGATGCTCAGGGCTGGAGGGGAGCAAAGAGTCCCTCTCCGTTCCTGAAGACGGGAGGGACACGATGGGGATCCAAATTGGCCCTTGGGGCAGCCCCAGCAGGAAAAGGACCAGGGTCAAGCAAGGGAAATACCGTGGCAGTCATGACACCACGTCCCGGGTCCATTCTGAGAGCTACATCCCCAGATCCGCTTCGCTTTTTATTTCCCAGCAGACCCGTAAATCGCTCGCGTCCCTCCGAAGACATCACTTGGCTACCAGAGATTCCCTGGTGCCAAAGGTAACTGCAAAGCAGTTGGGCTCTACATACAATATTTTGGGGATTTTTACACGGTTCTGTCTACAGAGATGCCACAAGCTGGAGAGAAGCAGAAAGCGTATGGAAAACCCAAGTACGCACCCTCCTCCCTCCATACTTTCTCAACAGATGATGCTACAAAAGGATGGAGAGGACAGAAATAAGTGTATTTTTAATTTGGGACCAAAGCAGAGAGAGGGAAATAATTTTTTCCACAGTTTCTCTTTAGAAAATACTCTTTTAAAAAAAAAAACCAAAACGATTTTCTTGTACATGCTTTACAACCTTTTAGAGCTATCACATGCCCCCACCTTTTTTTTTTTTTTTTTTAAGAGATTTTTGAAAATTAATTGAAGAGCCAGACAGACGAAATCCTGGAACTTTGCCAACAGATCTTTGAGCAGATCTACGCCGCCGGGAGGACTCGCATCCTCTGAAGCTGTCCTGTGTATGAAGTAGTATAAAATAATTACCTCCTTGCCGAAGTAGGGAACAGGGACGAAGGAATAACGTTTTAGCAGGATTTTAGGAAATTCTGTGGTGAAACGTGAGAACTTCTTGAACCTTGCCTAACTAACGTTTCGCTCTGCAGGCAGGAGCCCCATGAATATGAAATGAAAATCAACTGGAAACACCTTTCGCCCCCAAATCCGCAGCAGGATTAGGACACCTCTCCTGGGATTAGAGGTTCAAATCCCATTAGGGAGAAGACAGCGGCACCACACACCGCACGCGACGGCTGCAGATGCGATTCGGGGCAAAAAAAACTAATTGCATCAAAGAATTTGCAGACAGTAGAGCCACGAGAAAGAGAAATCCTTCAAACTCAATGAGAGGAAACTCAAAGAAGAAAAATATTAAACAGGCTGAAGGGATAATATCTCAAACATGAAAATTAAGTGTTTGCTAGCGAAGTGGTGGCCTGAACTGCTGTGCAGTTGTCCTGGCCAGAAGACACGCCGTCAGATTTGACGAGGCCAACGGGACTTTTTCTACCTAATCAAACCTTCAGACCTTTTCCAAATTAACTTCTACCATTGCCAGGAAAATTACAGTAGATACGGAAATGGATCCTGATCTCCGCTCCAGCGGTACCAAGTTGTTGACTTCTGCAAATCTCAAGTTGTGGTCCTGCATCTACGGGTGAAAGTAGACACGTTTCAGGGAACTGGGACCATTAAATAATCATCTTCAAGAGGTTATCCTAAGAGAAATGCTCCGCCTGGCAGCCTGAGCGGGGCACAGCGCTGGCTCACAGCACGGATAACACCGTTCCAGCTAGCCACGCAAGGAAAATTCCGCTTTTTCCTGCCGGAGCACATTTAATTTCGACAGGACCGATTTCAGACTACGTGCTCCAGGATGGTGAACGCTAACTTTTGACGGCTGCTCACCGTAGCCCTCTATTCCTCCGAGAATCGGGGCGTTTTCTGAACAAATAACGGCTTCTCGCTGCTTTCGAGCCACCCCTCCCCAGCCCAATCTTCCACTCCCAGGGCAAGGAACGGCAAGGCGAGAACGCTGCTGAATATAAATAGGAGTAAAGCACATTATAATTACAAATCTGGCTATCCAATGTACAGCTCTAAACCCTGAAATGATAGGCTGACACTGTCATCCCAACCCAGACACCAATTACAATTACATCCAACCGAGGCCACCGAGCCAGACAGGGGACGGGGTGGATGAAAGATGCACCATCTCAGGGATTCTCATCTCTTCAACTTCCAAGAAATAGCATTCCGCAAATTATTAGCAAATCACTCGAGCTAAATAATTAATGTTTAAACAAGGGGCATGAAATTATTCCTAAATGGTGGAGGTGGGGGGGGGGGGAATGGCAGAGAAGGAAGGGATGGAGGAGAGGAAGGGGGAGAATATGGGAAACCTTTTTTTTTTTTTTTTTCCTGTCACTCAGATAAGACATTTGCATTCCTGGAAGAAATGTGCTGCTTCCTCCCTTAGGAGCTCGCACAAGGTGATATTTTTTTTTTTTTTTTTTTAGATTTTTAATTTTATTTTCCCCTCCTTATTACTCTCTGATCCCACTAACATAAATTAACATACGAACAGCAAAACTCCTAATAGGCCTGAATTAACATCCGAAACAAAGGGAAGAAAGAAAAAAATCATCATTTTCCTCCCTGAGCCCACGCTCGGCAGTGTCAGAAGGCAGGAGACCTGCTTTGATTTTGACAAGAGACTGTCCGCTCCCAAACTCCAAACCGAGCTGGCGCTGCAAAATCAATCTGCGAGCTCATTACATAAATCCATATTAAACTATTTAGTCTGTATTTAACACTCAAACAAGGATGGTCAGGGTGAATTAAATGGATTTCATTCCAGGTGGCGAAATGCCAAAGTTTGCCCCTTCCCCTTCTAATTCTTTCCTGGACCCATTTTTTGCAACACTGAAAAATTACTTTTTGCACCCAAATATGCGTACCCAGGGACGACAAAGCTCCGCATCTTTTATTGTTTGAGCTGCGGGTGCTAACGAAATCAACGTAACATCTAGCAGTTTCCTAAAGAGGTCCACGTGAAAATCAGCGTGTTTGGGCCTTCTTTTCCCCTAAATCTTTCCCCTCAGGGAGCGAAGACAGAAAGTTAGTATCACTGACAAATATGCCCGAAGATTAATTTGCTGTTTCCTCATAAACCAAACACATGGAGCTATTTCTTACCCTTTCTTATCGCTGATCAAACGGCAGCTCAGCAAATAGGTTTCTGCTGGGAAGGTGACAAGGTAGCGCACTCCATATAAAAACCCATCAGCGCTCAGGCCTGCAGACAATGCATCTCCTGACCTTATTACTCCTGAACTCTGAGGTGTAACTTCATCTACGCTTCTAAAGGAAACTGGTATGTTTAGGGAAAAAATGAGCACCTGCAAAAGGGGGAAAACAGATGACAGGGAGAGGAGGTAAGTTAAAAATTAAGTGCTCTCTGGCTTGCAAAGTGGCAGGCGAAGTCAGAAGCCAGGGACGGAACACCCAGCTATACGCGGCCAAATGAACGAGGCTAGAAGGACACGAGCCGTACAGAGGTCAACAACTCTTAAATAACTTAAATGCCTTGCCAGCGTCCAGCTACAGAATACAGATCATAGAATCACGGAATCGTTTAGGTCGGGAAAGACCTTTAAGATCACTGAGTCCAACCGGTAACCCAGCACTGCCCAGTCCACCACCAACCCATCTCTCTATTATCACCTCCTGCCTTCTAATGTAGTTATTTTTAGGAGACCTTCGATAAACAGGCAAATACTCTTGAACTCATTCGATCAGCAGGCATCCCAGTGAGTTACTGGGAGGTTTGGGGCAAAACCATTCCCACACCAGGGTCAGAAGAGCAATTTAGGCACTGGCCTGTCTTTCCTTGCTAAGGTTTTTTCCCCCCATAATTTTTGCCCAATTCCTTCTGTAGAGGTGGTTTAAAGGAAGAACGCACTGGTCTCTCCTTCCTTGTTAAGGCTTTTCTCCATATTTTTCCCCTCATTCCTTCTCTAGAGGTGGTTTAAAGGAAGAAATCCATGCCCGCACAAGCTGCAAAGTCCAGTAGAGCCCCCTAACAACTTACTAGTAAATTACTGAAACTCAGGCCATGGATATTTCCCTGGAAACAAGGGCCGAAAAATCTTGGCCTATGGCCAACTCTCAAGAGCCTACACCTCCGTTCAAGAACGACCATGGCTTCCCGAAAACATGAACTGTCACCTCTCCTGACAGTAAATCCCCCTCCACCAGTGCCGCGGGAGTCACGGCTGGTCTCCGTGCAGGAGCTGCAGCCTGGAGCCTCCCGCAGTTCTCATTTGATGTCTTCTTTTCCCACATTCGCAGGATTGGCTACCACTGATTGAGTGCATTAACACATCTAAGGTTGCTTTTAAACTAAACTGCTTTAAATTTTCGTGATACCTTCAAAATAAAGAAACGAAAAGGCTATCACATCTTCAGAGTCTACTCAAGTAACCTGTAACCTTGGCTGAATTTCTTTCCTACCGCCCAAATATTGAAAATTCTGCCTGCGCTGTGGTTTCACTCAGTTGGGAGAAAGCAGAGTGACTCCAGCATCAAAACTCATCTCCTGAGCTTCACTGAAGACTGTGGTGGGGTAGAAACCCAGCCACCAGATTTTTAAACCATTATGGCTCTTAGAAAACAAAGCTGCCAATTTTTATATCAGCATTTTAAGACAACATCAAGCATCTCTAACTGCACCTTTCCAGAATCCAAAGTTTCCTGATCAACATTTGCAGCAATGTTCACTAAATCAATGGATGCAGAACCAGACATGATCTCAAGAACCCAACTAATCCACTCCTACACCCCACGGCTGGATTAAAAATACCCCTAGCAGATGTTTACCCAACTTCTTCTTAAAGACGTGCGAAGATGGAAGCTCCAAAAATATTCCAAGATAACCCCTTGCAGTGGGTCGATCTAGAGGTGCCTCCTAAGCACCTCTCCTGGTTTTAGGGATGGTCTTTATATACCAACTTTTCTTTTTAACTAAAAAAATATTCCGCTGATTTCGTATTTTTGCATACATCTGTTATAAATCCCCAGTAAGGTGCCATAATATTATGGCAAAGACCACCATAAAAGCATAAAACCAGAATTTATTCTTACTATTATCATGATTATTACTGCTTATGCGAGGCAATAAATGTGAGCAGCTTACCAGTCGTGCATACCAAAATAAGGACGTTAAATCTCTTGTTTCAACACAAAAAATCCTGACGCTCTGGTCCAGGAGGTTATTTTTCTCCCCATCCCCGGACGTCAGGCGCCTTTACCACTTTTTGCTGCCAGAGATGGGTTGCACCCAGGTCTCATCCTGCCTTGGGATGTGTCAGGGGAAACTCTCCCACGGCTAGAAGCAGGTTTGAGGTGCCGAGTCTGCTCAGACGGCGCTGGAGAACCGTGTGCGATGGAGGGTGACACCGCACACCATCTCCTGTCCCTCCGTGGGAGCAGCACCCCAGAGCCACGTGCGAGTTTTCTAGCCAAGAGCCACCTGGCAACGTCCAAACCAGAGGCAGCTGGCAAACCAGCGGCTCGGAGGTGTGAAGGGTCCCTGGTCCAGCGCAGGAACTTGCCCCCACGCTCTTTTATTTAAAAGAAGTCCGTATGGTCAGTATAACTCGAACCACATCCCTAAATAAGCCTTAAAAAATATATATATATATATTTCCACAACCCGGTAGCATAACAAATTCTCTGCATTAGAGGAAATAAATAAATAAATAAATAAATAATATATATATATTCTACTCTGAAATTTATGAGTGGGATCCTGAAATAGTCTCTCACTTCTTTCTCCTGCTCTGTCTCTGCCTACACGATGGGAAGTAGCTCTGTGAAATTCGCTATTTCTAATTCAGGGCATAAGGAGCAAACTAAAGAAACTGCACATTCCAGCCTCCTCTGCAAAGGCAACTTCGGCAGCATCAGCACAAAGATACATCTGCCCAACCTCTTCTTAAAATTTCCAGTAAAGAGCATTCCTTATCGCTACTTTTTCCCTGTTTTACCTATCGTTAAAATAAACCCCCTGGTTTTCCTGATATTTGAAATCGTGGGGTTTATTTCAGATTTTATTAAGGCTAACCATAAGCAAGATTAACGCCCACGGTTCGCCCTTCCAACAGGCTTGCAGCGACTACAAATCGGAAGTTTTAACACCAATATGAGCTCAGTTTCTTAGCAGAGAGATGGATTTTATTTTGTGGTTGCTTTTTTAGTGGGGAAGTAATTATAAATAATACTACACTATAATTACTACGCAATAAGGAATAAGCAATACGCAATAAGTAACAGAATAAGTAATTATAGATAATACTTATGATAATAAATGGAGGGGAAACGGTGCCTCACAGAATGTTTTTGTAACAGGAATTCAGGGAGAAATGAAAATTGAGTCAAACACTGTTTCTTTGGCAAGGAAAAGTAATTCACAGGTTTCCCAATCGAAGTCTTATCATACAGAAATAAGTCTTTGCAAAGATCTCACGCATGCAAAAACGTTAAATCTGCTCGCTGCTAAGCTGAAAAATCTAACACGAGAAAGAGCTAGGCAACTTTTAAGAAGAGGAATTAAAAAGAAAGAAAAAGTAGGTGACAAAAATGACCAAGTGAACGGCCCAGAAAGCCGAGCCTGAGCAGCGAGGCTCCGCATGAAACACCTGCTCGACGGCGACCAGTCATCAAGGACCAGGCCACCCACGAGCTTCAGCTCTCTGCCCTCTGCCCTGTCTCCCTGAAACATCCACCTTCGGACATCCTCAATTGTCTGGAGACCATCCGTGGATGGACACGCAATCCCTTCTTCAAATAATTCTGGCGCTATGTCATAGAATCGTTTAGGTTGGAAGGGACCTTTCAGGTCATCGAGTCCAACCACCAACCCAACGCTGCCAAAGCCACCACTAACCCACGTCCCTCAGCACCACGTCTGCCCAGCTTTTAAATACCTCCAGGGATGGCGACTCCACCACTGCCCTGGGCAGCCTCTTCCAATGCTTGACAACCCTTTCCGTGAAGAAATTTGTCCTAATATCAATCCTAAACCTCCCCTGGTGCAATTTGAGGCCGTTTCCTCTTGTCCTATCCCTCATTACTCCTCCTTGCGTGGCAGCACAAAGAGCCCAGGCACTGGTTAGCTGTGCCGCGTAAGACGTCATCGTCTTTGTTGCTCGTTTGCCAAATTACCTACTGCTTATAATGCCAAGAGTGAAGACTGATTTACAGCACTTTCACCAGTCTCTGGGAGAGGGCATCTCCCCAAGCCAAAGATTTGTCAAGCCAGGAATTTATTGCAGGAACATCGCTAATAATTATCCTACCGTATACACAAGTTGGTTATTTCAAGGCTGTCTGTATCTGATCTTTCACCTGCTAGAATAAAACAATCCCTCCGCGCATCCTGTGAATATCTGAAGGATGGATCCGTGAGAAGCCACCGGCACAAAGCAAATAACTGTCTGGGAGCTCTTTATAGGAAGATTTTCCTCTGGGATGCTCTCCTCATCTGAAGGTATGCATGTCCATCACTCACCACCACGCTGTTCTCCAGTCATTTCCTCGGTGTGCAAATAACAGGTTTTATATGGCCATAAAAATAAGACAAGTCGGCGGAGATCTCTTTCATCTGCTTTTTCTCGCTGTGAATTTGTTTTCCAGTACATGTAACCACAAGTACATACTGTAGGCTTTATTTCTGGTAACTACTCAATGTGATCACACACTCCCATAGAGCGTGTAAAGTCCATCGCGCTTTAGCGGAGTCAGGGAGCAGAAACAGAGGGAGCCAAGCAGCAAAGTGGCCTGAGAAACGCAGAGTACGTGAATTGGAGATGATGAGAGACTTGAAATCCTTAAATCTGGTTCATTTATTGCTTTGTTTTTCAAAGAAATAAGAAGCGTTTAAAGCTGTGGTTTTTTCTCTTTTTATAAACTGGCGAGCAATCTCTCCCTGAGAGGGGAACATTAAGGTTGTTAATGGGAAAGAAAGGAGAAAGAAGAAGAAACAATCCCAAGCGCCTTTTCCCCAAGGGTGCCGGAATCCACAAATGTACTTTGATTTATTGACTAACGCGTGCCTTGCAGACCATCCACCACCGCTTATTTGCCTCTAGTTCATAATGCACCGTTAAGTACCGTCCCTCTCCCGTCATAATCCCAGCTAAATAGGACAGAAATTTTATATTTCTCAGGGAGCTCGTTGGCTTTTTATAGTCCAAGCAACACGTATCGAAATAATTTTGAGCATCCAATGGCCGCATCTGGAATACTAAAAGTGGAAGCTATTACCTGAGGGAGCTCGCAGCCCGTTTGGCTTTCCCTTCTCATTTTGGTACTGTCTAATTCCAAATTAGCATCGCAGCCTTTACAAGGGGTATATCTGGTCTCAACCTGAGCTCATTTATACTTGCTTCAACGCCAACTTACGCGCTGCTACATCAGGTTCTACAGTCAGTGGTGGTCAGCAATGGATGTCAATCTACACGTCCGCATACGAACAACATAGTAGGAGGAATCAGACGGATTATAGCTTTCTATCTGAATAAAGCTTTCAAAACCCCCCAACAGAACATACACAACTTTTTTTTACCCCACTGGTTGGCTCAAATTAGCTGCAATAAAAGCAAAAACTATCTATAGTCTCACAAATCACCAGAAAAAAAAAAAAACATATTATTTTACCCTGATGTTAAGTTTGGGGTAGAAATCACTGCTAGGAGAAAATCGTTATTCATTTAATAGATGGTTTATTTGATCCTGGCTTTCAGAAAAAAGCCGCTCAGAGAAGCCTTCAGTATGTCTCTGTTCATGTTCCTCCCCCGTTAATGGCTCCAGAAAGGGATAACAGCTATTAATGAATATATGGAAACTTCACCGGGCTCTCATAAAACACGCCGACAGCAAGCGTGGGCTCTGCTGGGCAGCTGCCAGCCCCGGGAAGGGGGTAGCCCCCACCAGAGCCCCCTGGCCAGACCCCGGCTACTTGGTGGTGCCACGTGGAGCTCAAGCTGAGCACCCGACACGTGCTGAGCGTGGCCCAACACAATTCAAAGCAGAAGGGGGTTACGTTCCTCCCGCCACGGCCAGCCCCACCGCTTCATTTGTATTTCTAACTGGCTTCTCCACCATCTGTGCAGGCCGGCCCTCCCTTCATCTCCGAGGAATTGGAGCGGCATTGTTTGAAGATCTGATTAAATAGCCAGAAAAAAAGTAATCCATCACTTAAAAAGGGAAATGGAGACAGTTTACAATGGCGTCCCGTAGCTCTTTAGGATTTTCTTTTCATTTTCTTCTATTTTAATTTTAATCCGGTGCCAAACATAACAAACACCGACACAGAGCGTGAAATCCACTGACAGCGTTTCACTTGCGATGGCTAGCTGGGAGCAGCAATGAGTTACCCCGTTTCCCTACGGATGATCCGAGCATCAGATTAAAACCCCACTCCAGCAGGAGACGGCCTGGTTCCTTCAGAGCTTCACGCATGAAAATACAACCCAAGCACATGAGCTGAATGGAGATTCAGCTTAAAAGAAAGTGGAAAGAAAACAAAACGTAACGGCAAAACAACTGTGTATCTCCCCACGGTGAGATCTGAAGTGGAGGAGGTTGGTTCGGAGCAGGATGATGTCCCTCTCGTCCCAGCCGACCTTCCTCCATACCACACAGACATTCTTTTCTGTCAGTGAAATCTAGTTTTTAAGCGTCTTTTCATTTTCACATTCGTCCCCAAGGGAAGATAACCTCCATCCTCACCTCTGGTGACTGCACAGAGGGAAACCCTCAGCTGGCAAGATCCAGGCTGTAAGGCACGCACCAAAGTGGGAACCCAAATAAATACCTGCCTCTTGATCCCGACACCCACCCGTCGACCTCAGTTCGTTAATTAGTCCTGGGCAAGGAGGGTGCCCAGGCTGGAGGGTCCCGCTAGCAGGAGGAGGACAATCGTAACGACTCTATGGACGTTCCATCTCCCGCTGCCTAGTCTCATGGCTGCAAAGCATCTGCGGCACGAGCGTCTAGAGAGAGGGGCTGAGAGGTCCCTGACAATTCCCCAGTTGCTACTGGAGTTGCTTTCAGGCAGTGGACGTGAAAGAAAGAGGCTTATAAAGGAGATGCTGAATCACCAGGGAGAAGGACTAAGAGGGAGGTGAGCTTCAAAGATGTGCAAAATCCTTGTTCAGCCACAGATATGGGACCAAGGCAGCAAACGGAGGGAGAAACCTCAGCCCTGTTCCCATTTTCATTTGCCTTAACTAATTGCTTGGAGGGGACTTTGCAAACTGGGGAAACATGGCTTTCCCTGGTGCTTACTCCTCACTTTTGTCTACCAGATGATCTCAGCTATGGCCACGAGGTACCGCCATCCTCCCTCTGTGCTCCTGGAACCACTCTGGATAATAGCGCTCGTAACACAACAGCTTACAGGATGAACTTTGATGGATCTCAGCAAACATTCCTGCTCAGTGTTGAGACGGGAGTCCTTAAGAGTGAGACTACTGCAGCTCAGAAGAACCTGGACCACGGCCATTCTTATTTCTGTACTTCCAGAAGACCAGATTTTTGGCAAAGCTTTAAGAACTTCAGACTGATGCTGTGTGGAAACTTTTCAAAGGATTTCCCAAAGAAATTCTATAGTTGAAGCAGGTTAATTGATCTCAGTAGGGCTGTCTCAACCGAGTATTTGTGGGATACCAAGATTCTGCTCTTCCCAGTCCAAATCGGAGAACGAACAACACTTCAGCATGTTCTCTTGTTCTCAGCTTACAATGAGAAGTAGCACGTGTAACCTACAGCCCAGTGCAGGTCATTAATCATTTACAACCCAGAAACTTTGAAAGGCTTTTATCCATGTTTTACATATCATCAAGCCCAAGATGAAGACATCTTTCTGTTACTTAAAAACCCGTAAAGCAGCAAATCCTTACGCTGCTGCACAGAGCAGTCACAGAGTCACTGAATGGTTTGGGTTGGAAGGGACATTAAAGGCCACCCAGTGCCACCCCCCTGCCCTGGGCAGGGACACCTCCCACCAGCCCACGTTGCTCCAAGCTCCGTCCAACCTGGCCTTGAACCCCTCCAGGGATGGGGCAGCCACAGCTTCTCTGGGCAACCTGGGCCAGGGGCTCACTGCCCTCACAGCAAACAATTTCTTCCTCAGATCTCATCTCAATCTCCCCTCCTCCAGTTGAAAGCCATTACGCTTTGTCCTATACCTACATGCCCTTGTGAAACGTCCCTCTCCAGCTTTCTTCTAGGCCACCTATGAATTTCAGAGCAACAAAATAAAGTATTCATCCTTCCCGCGCATAGACACAAACCTTCCGATCTCAATGGCTGGCTGCACTCCACATCCCACTGACGAACTGTTCTTTCTCTTACCTTTTTCTTCTCTTGCCCTTTCCCCGAGCCAAACATTCCACAACAGCTTAATACAGAACCACATACAATATAATTCTCTATTACTTATGGACTATTTTATTCCACCACCTCACCCATTTGTGATCACCTCTCGTATTTCAGCAGGATAAAGCCCACCAATAGACGGTGAGACACTGCCGTTGGCTTCTCCTGCAGGCTTAGCCGGCCTCGAGTCATTTCTAGGACAAGGCCAGTATTTGTAATTGCCCCAGTAAACAAAATGCCTCCAACTATCCAACAGCCTGGACACGCTTTTAACTACAGCCAGCCAGCTGGATAAATAAGAGGGAGTAAAGAATAGTAGCTGCTCATTTGGGATTTTTATGTTAATAGCATTAATTACATCTACAATTCTGTACGTCCTTTGCATCTTACCAGGCTCCGGGATGATTAGCTGTGCACTGGCCTGTGCGTTTCCAGCTTCATTTTCAGCTACACACTGATAAAAACCTTCATCTGACTTTACCAAGCCCAGAATCCGTAAGTTGCTGCCACCCTAGAGAGACAGCAGAAAGAAAAAGAAAGGAAGTGGAGGGAATTAATTAGAAAAACACCATCCAAAGTGAGTGCGGATTATAAAACCTTTCCAGAACAGTTATTCTGTGAAAGGGGGTACTCTGTATGTACTCTCGGCTCCAGCGCAAATAGCCCTGGTCCTTAGAGGGCTGTAACCATAAGCACTTTCATCAGGAATCTCTTGACACTTTGTGGTCTTTGCATTTTGTTTGATGGCGCCTCCGGCCCATGGGCGAACTCCCTTCCTTGCAGAGTCCATCCCACACCCTTCTCAAGAACTAAGCTCCCAATTCCAGCCCTCACTCCAGTAGCGCTTTCAATTTTGTCTTGGCCCTTTGCTGCAGGGAAGATTTAAAATAACTTTCAACTCTGCCTCGTTGAACAAATACTGTTGTGAAGGTCAAACCCTCCTTATGGCTCCAGGCCTGGAGATCCTTAAGAAAAGGTCACCCTACGCCCACTTCACTTGAAACAGATTTAACTTTACGTTTCCTTCAGCACAAGCAGCAACCAATTAAATTGGGTAAAATATCTCAAGTGAGGGATACGCTGAAATACACCTTCCATAAACTATTAAGTTAAATAATTTTCCACCCCTAAAGCATCACAGCAATAGAGCTGTCTTTTCTTTGGACAGCTTCTGGCTGCTTCTAAGAAGCACTGATGTATTAAAAAAAAAAAAAAAGACTGAATTTGCTATTACATACAGCAAAATAAGTGTATCCTGTATGAAAACCACACCAGAAAGACTTTTTTTTTTGTGATAGGTAATTAAAAGACATGATGATAATCAATATTATTTGTTACAAGGTGAAAAATTAGAGGCGCTGAACCAAGTCACATCTCCAAACAAGCCACCCCTCGTGGCCTGTGGACATCTTCACAGTGGCTGAAGTTTCCAGGGGTGGTCCTCAGCGTCTCAGCTTTGTCACTGACAAGTGACACTGCTTCCAGGAGAGGCCACCTCGATCTACCCTTTCAGAAAACACAGCGCAAATTCTCAGCCTATGTAATAGTGATAGCTAAACTAAAAGACATTGGAGTCCTGGATGGGGAACTTACTCTGGGGAGAGCGCGCAACAATTCTCTTTGAAAAAGTTGTAATTATGCCCAATGACCCTTACTGGTTTTAACCCCTTGTGTCAGAGTACCATTTCCCTGGAGAAGAAACCTGGTACTTGTGTTCACGAAGGACAACGGTAAGGGAAGTCATTCACACATGATAAACAATACCCCGAAGAGCAACACACAGTATGACTGGACATCACTTCTATTCCAGGAACGGACCAGGTTCGGCTCTCTCTAAAAACAGGAGACAACGTCAACATACTTGACCTAACACAACACAATGTGCCTAATTTGTATTAGGAGGCAGCAGAAATCTTGTTTCCATCAGGAAGACCATTACGTTTATGAAGTTATTAGATCAGAACACATTTCATAACTTAGTTAAACCCCCCCCAAATTCTAACAAGTAAAAGCCAGATAATTACCACTATCTGAAAATAGTCGCTGGGGATGACGACTTCTCCATTCTTGATCCACTCCACCGTAGGAACAGGCTTCCCAGACACGGCACATTCAAACTCAATATCCATACTCTCGTAGGCATAAAGATTTGAAGGGCGAATTAAAAACCACGGTGGGACTGCAAAAAAGATGGGGAAAAAATGAAAGCGCCAATGAGTGGAAATAAATTCAGGCTTAGCAAGTAAATCATTTCAATAAGCCTAAAAAATATTAGACATAAATAGAAAATGTATCTGTAATTCAAATTATTCTCGTTAACCCAGAGCCTATTAAAGATTAAATACTAGAGAAAGCATTTATTCTAGAAAACACACTTAAACAGTTGATGTTAACGTTTTTTTTTCCCCAAATAAAAGACTTAAAACCTCAATTTAGAAGACATGTAAGATTTATGTCTAACAAAATATATATATAATTCTCGCTAAGTGAGTACAGAGGTAATAAAATCTCACTCATTTCAAAGGATTAGATGCCAACCGCATACGTAACAAGGTCCCTCAAGTCAACTTATGGACAGGCACATACATGGACAGGACAAATGATACAGAATTAGAAATATTTAGAGCAGAGACACTTTGATAGAACCAAGAAAAACGTCTGACTGGGTTTATAGAAGATGAGGAGATAATCAATAACCAGCAAATCTGGCCCTAGCGATTGGAAGACGAAAAAGGTTGAATTATCTTGGCTGAAAATGAATTCTTATTAAGCTAGCAATTATCTGTTGCCTTGTATTACTCTAATGTATTCACAGTTTTTCAGTATGCTATATGATATGCTAATTTAATTTCACTTCATCACTATTGTACTACCAGGACGATGGAAATTAGCAATTTGAGGAAAACTGTTAAGAACATCATATTTCTAATGAGCCCCCCCCCGCCCCCCACTGAAAAACACACGCAAGATCTCAGCAGCCCACGAACATTTTGGCAGGTTTTGTCGGGGAACGACGGCCTCCGTTTTGAATATCCGTAGCTGCCAGGAAGCCAGAATAGATTAATTTCTAAGCACCGTCCATGACTTATCATTTCAGACAGAAAATCCAATTGTATTTCTTGAGCCATCATTCCCCATGTCTGATTAGAATATTTATAAAGCCATAACGTTAAAGAGAAAAAAAAAAAAAAAAAGCCTCTAAATTAAAAGAAGGTGAAGATAAAATAAATTGCACAGGAGCTAAGAAACATTAGAGTCAAGGTTGCTCACGCATCCCTAGCTCAGGTCCCAGGTTTTTGAGGATTTACAGCGCGCTCCTCAATTCCACCATCAAATTCTGGGTTTTCGCGGCTCCTTTGGGGCTCCGGGAGGACCCTGCTCGCCGAAAAGGGTTTAATTTTCAAGCTTCCTATTTAGTACATGGCTTCATGCTTTCACGATTCATTTCCCGGTGTTGTTTTTTTTTTTCCCCCTCCTCTTTCTACAATACCTGCGTGATCCACAAACGTTTTTGAACTGGTAGGAGTCGAACACTAAGAGGTGCTACTAACCAAGCTACCGGAGAAAGGGCAAAGTACCCCCCCCCATGTTTTTCTTGTCCACTTAGCTATCGTTTAGAGCAGTCTTTTATACAGTATTCAATATACTAATGGGGTTTTTTTTGCACAACAGACCAAAAAGTCTCATTGGGGATGCAGAAAATAAGGAAAAAAGCTGCAACACCTGAACACGTGGTGTAGACAACCAAACCCCTGTCCTGCAGGAATACTATGGCAGACGTACAGATAAAACTGTGTTCTTCGGGGTTTGCATTTCATCACCTTAACTACAAAGCTCTTTTCTTTGCCTTTATTGACAACCGAGTTTCCAGGTTTGGTAATAAACGAGGGCAGGGCCCTAGACATCATCGCCTCTTCGATCACACCCTCCCAATTACTCCTGGGGGCTCTCCGAACTTGTGTGCACTTTGGAGAAAATGATGTTATTTAAAAACTGTGTATAATACATAAAGCCAAGCAGATCAAAGTAAGTCTGCAAAGTTTTTATGTCAGCGTTTTCTTGATTTTTAGCTGTTGTTTCTGCTTTTGAGCTGAGTTACCTACGCTTAAATAAGCATCCGCCCCGGTCCCCTCCAGCGCTGCTCCCATCTTCTCCATTCCTCTTCCACATCGGTCCTTTTTTACCGTATATTTAATAATTTAGGATACCTAGAAGCTCCCAATCCCGTTTGGCTCAAACGCAACGCGTGCAAATTAAAACTGATGAGGCGTCCCGATTAACTCAGCCGCCTCATTTCCTATGGAAAAGGCTCCGAGGCCTGCGTGCGTTTGGATAGGCATCGCCCCGTGTTGGGCTCTTCTTGCTCCGCGGCCAGAGAGACCTTAAATCAGGGGCTCCAGACCACACAGCAGGAAAATTTTATATACGTTTTTTCCAATAAAGCAGCACTCAGAAGGGAACACCGGGAACTCAGACGCTGATCAAGAGGTTTATAAAAAAATAGCATTGTTTACACTAGAGATATACAAAAAGAAGTAATTTAGTGGCCGAGTTACGAAGGATCGGCATTGATAGTATGGCTCAAGGAAAAAGAAACAAGAAAAACCCGAAGACAGAAAATTTAAGATGGAATCACATTCAGAGGTTAGTTTTTAACACTTTTTTTTATACTATAGTCCTAGTATAATTTATTCAACAAGCTCGCATAAAAGCACCAGTATCTATGTAGTTTACAAACCACCTAATTTTTCAGAGCTCTGACAAAATCATAAACTACTCAGTCTTCATTAGCGTGGTTTATGGCGGTGTCACCGCAAGCCTGCAATTAATTTATAGACTTGTAATTCATCCATTCCTGCCAGTTATTCTTTACGACGCGCACGCTCCGGGACCCTGACCCCAGTTGCCTCCGGTTTCTCACTCCCTCCACCAGGACTGTTGCTCTTCTCCCACGATTTCTCTCCCTTTTATTTTTTTAATTGCTGGCATTTTTTTCTAGACGGGTAGAAATCCTCATGGGTTTTTTTACGCTTTATGTTCAGTATATGCATAACCCTGTGCCGAGTTTCATTCCAAATGAACATATTTAACAATTATCACGCACTAACCAACGCCTTTCCTACAACGGGGTAGGTGTGCCCTTTATTTTTCCTACAGATGCCATTAAAGCGAGCAATTTGCATAATTACTTTGCTGGAAATTAGGCAGTATTAAACACAGGTAGGACGCCACAAGTAAGGACAAGGTAACACCCTAAAGCAGACAGATGTAACACATCTAGACTGGAAATATGTACACACACATAGATATCTGAGACGTCAAGCACTATAAATATACATTCTATCAATATTTTATACATCAATAAATGTCAAGCGCTGCCATCTTTGCTCTCTATGTGTTTTTTCTCGGTCCTGAATATTTTAAAGGCATGCATATGTGAAGAAGGCTGGTGAGGAGGGCTGCGAAGGAAATAAGAGATCCATGATGTTTTCACGTTCCTTCTAATTACATTATAGCAATATAAAAGCGGCTTGAAGAAACTGCCATCTTTTTCCCCCAAAAAAAACTTACCACGTTTCACAGAATTTCCCCCCCCCCGCCCCGAAAACTTCTGGGAATCGTTGGGAAGTGGCAGTTCAGCGAGATTTTTCCTCAACAGCCCGCCACTGTAGGATGCTGATACTGTACTTTGCCCTGGGCTCTGGCTGAAAGCCTTAAAATTCCAACTTCAGACAAAAATAATGTAAAATAACACCTCGGAAGGTTACGCTTATTCCGTATCAGGATGAAACCACTTTTCTAAACACTCATTTTCATTATTTCATGTTAACCCAGGCCTATCAAAATGCCCCAGCTGCAGACTGAGGGTATTTAATGTTAGATATTGCACCAAAAAAAGGAGGAAAAAAATCCCAAAAGGTTAATGGAGATCTATGAAAGAAGATGTCCACGAGATTTTGTGTTTAAAAGAATTAATATCAGGAAGTGGTATCAAAGTCTTCACTAAATATCTTTGGATAAAGGATTAGGACGGACCCCAGCGTGCAACCTTATTGACACGGGAGGATTTTTATTCGTGTGAACGGTAGAACTTAAATGAAATAGAAGATAAGAGCCATTTTGCAGGAAAGTCGTTTGGTATCAAAATTTACACAGAAGTTTAAAGTTCTCTGTACTACAGTAACTGCACTTGGGGGGGTTACCGAGGTTGTCCCCCAGCAGCACGTGGTATCGCAGGCTCTGCGATTCAAAATTAAATAACTTAACCGTGTGCCAACAGACGCCCAACGCCTCTGGGAGAGGAACAGCGCTTCGTTTTCCACCATGCCAGAATAAAGCGAATTTGAAAATTACATTTAATGCATACACTCCTGTAAAGATCACGCTACAGCCCTGACACTGGTGAGCCCCTGGCCCAGGTTGCCCAGAGAAGCTGTGGCTGCCCCATCCCTGGAGGGGTTCAAGGCCAGGTTGGCCGGGGCTTGGAGCAACCTGGGCTGGTGGGAGGTGTCCCTGCCCAGGGCAGGGGGCGGCACTGGACGGGCTTTACGGTCCCTTCCAACTCAAACCATTCTGTGATTCTAAGAACTTTCTCTTGCCTGGAGGTCCCTCAGATGAAGAAGGCGCTCTGAAACCTGTCCTGTTTGCATGGCAGGACCGAAGCCGGTCCTCGTTCCATGTCATCTTCTAAAGACCTCCTCGGAAAGCTGTGCGGATTTCTGCGATGCCACAGAAAGGAGGCGTGGGACCACCGGCTTCCAACAAATGGGCTTCTCCCTTGAAGGACCACAGCAAGCAGCATTTATTACCAAAAAATGTCAAAGATTGGTTGTAATGAGCCTGTAGCAGAGACTCGGGGACTAATCGAACGCTTCCAGCTAGTTTAGAGAGCCATGTGTTGGGATGACCTCCCCGTTTCTAGAAATACCTTTTGTGAGATGACAGCTGATCTTGCGACAAGAGGAAACAATTTTAACTCGGAGAAATGTCAGCATTTCCTAATGCAAAGTGTCTTCTCTTTGCATGTTTGAATAAGGAATGTGTTTCTACTGACCCAAGAAAGATAACTGCTGTCAGCGAGTGCCCAACCCTGTCAGCCTCCTGAATGGGAAGAGTTTCAATTCCATGTACTTAAAGGGTGGTTTTGTCATCTTAGAGATTCAAATCCTTTTAAAAAGAAAAAGAAAAAATCCCTTGTACTTTTCGCTGCTAACTCGCACAAACCCTGAATTTAAAATAAAGTTACATCAAGTGAACGCGCCGGGTTGCGCCTGCCGTAAGGGGAGTCAGCATCTTCCAACTCAAAGCCAATGGAGTTCCTCCAGGTCTAAAAAGGACAGGAGAATTGGATTTTTACATCAACATAATTTTTTTTTATATATTTATATAGGTATTTACTATTCTTCCCTGTTACATATGGTATCTGTGTTGTTATTGCATTAAGAAAAAAAATACAAACGGTGTTACAGTGCACTCTCAGGAAGGAGTAAGAGGCATAAAAATAAAAACGCTAGCGTGTCTTCAATATACAGTAGGTTAAAATTAATATCTTCTTATCTCTTACCACAGCTCCGTATCCTTCTCTTACTCTAAACCCTACACCTGACAAGCAGAAAGGCAATATATCTCCCCTCAGACCAGCCTTGAAGAAATACAAGAAAAACGAAGCTGCTATTCTACGTAAAACTTCATTCTTCACCTAAATAAAGGTATTACTTGTCTTATTTAATGATTTTGATTATTTTCACGCTTCTTTAGTTCTCCAGGTGAAGGTCAGCTTACGGTGTTACTGCGCAACAGCAGAAGTTCACGGTTCCCACGAGAAAATGAACCGAGCCACCAAAAATTCAAACGATGCATCGTCGCAACCCCACGGGCAGGAGAGGGGAGAAGATGCGCAGAGAAAGGCTTTGGGAGTCCACGCCTTCTCACCGGAGACGTGCTGCCCACTTTGGACTCAGCGGACTAGAAATGTGTTTTCATCAGTCTGAATCTCCCGTTCTGCAGCTAACTAAAATACATCCTCGTCCCTCAGCATATTCCGCTCTAGCATTAGTTAAATGAAAAATAATCAAATTAAGAGATTTTATTGTCTTTGACTGCTTTACTAAACATACTTCTACTACTGACTGCACTGATGACCTGCTTAAAGAAAAATACAATTTCGGTGTTATAAATAATTACGAAGATTCTTCATCGTTACATCCAGAAAATACAGTGAAAAGCAAAGCGAAGCTTAACGTTGCTCCCACTTCTGTTTCCAAAGGCAAAAGTCCTTCTGAAATGCTGTGATGACCTGTGCTATACTCAAATTGCTAAAAGTCTTGATTTTATTTAAATAAATAGCCCCTCAGCCCAGTGCAGAGGAAAAGGCGACGCTGTTTATGTAAGGAAAACTCATTATTATCTCCGCATTGGTTCAAACTGCAGCTACCCCAGGAAAATTCAAGAGGGATAAGATCACTCATGAAGTTTTCAGAGAGGTGAAGGACAGGTTCGCTGCATTACTGTACGCCAACGATAACTGAAAATAAAGAGGCTGTTAAGAAAAGAAAGGACTTTTTTAGTAGTTCACATCAACAATGATTTCATTCACACATCAGGAATCAAGGAAGAAATTCCTGTCGCAAAATATTACTTCCCTCTAGATGTTGTCATCATCTCATTTTCCTTTTTCCTAAATATTAGTTTTAAAAACTTGCCACAGACAGTCTGTGTCTCATAATAAAAAAATAAAATAAAATAGAAAACAAAACAAAACCTCCTGGGTTTTTTTTGGGGGGGAAGCTTGCATGGTCATCAGGTAGCTAATAACAACTCCCACTTTATTGCCCTCCTGGTAGCCAGGCCCTAATGAGTTCAGCAAGGTTGGTAACGACCCCGTGAAATCGCTGGGATCCAGCTGGCTGCTGCTGGGCTACTGCAACGTCAGCACCGAGGAGCAGATGCCGCCGTTATACGTGTTCAGTCACACAGAAAAAGTCTCTACGGTTTAAAAAAAAAAGTATTGAAACCAGATTAACCGAGGGCGAGTTTCAAGGTCGGGGTAAGGAACGCGCACAGACACTCATCTACAAGGTTCTGTAGAGTACGATCTGTATAATCTCCATGAGCAGTCTATAATAAAACCCAACCACCTCGTAGGGCGCCATATAGAATTAAGAATCATGGAATGGTTTGGGTTGGGAGGGACCTTGAAGATCATCTCGTTCCAACCCCCCTGCCCTGGGCAGGGACACCTCCCACCAGCCCAGGTTGCTCCAAGCCCCGGCCAACCTGGCCTTGAACCCCTCCAGGGATGGGGCACATAACTGAGACCACAACATGGAATACTTCAGGATTAATGTAAATTTCTTTGTAAATTTCTGAGTTTATGAACAAATCAGGAACGTTAAACTTCCAAAGGAATCGTAAGACTAAAATGCTATTTTATCCATAATATTCCTGATCTAGTTGAAGATGCCCCTGCTTACTGCAGCGGGGGGGACTAGGTGGCCTTTAAAGGTCCCTTCCAACCCAACACATTCTATGATTCCGGAGGACTGTTGCGAAATACAAGCATCTGCCCCCACTGCTACAGGAGTTAAGCACGGAGAGAGGATTGTTCCCCATTAAAATATAGTTCCATGTGTGATTACCACGTTAAAAACAAGATAAAAATGAAATAAAGCATCCCTGCCCTTCGGAATAGGTAAAAATATTGGTCCAGCTCCTGCGTGGGTTTGCCTGGCCGCAGAGCACAGGAGCAGGATGCAAATAAAAAGTTCTTTTTATGTAACGCACCGATAATGGACAGCCCGGGAAGAGAAAACTAAGGTCACCGATATCTGTCAACTTATAACTACCTAAAGATTTTATTTTATTGCTGCCTTTATGACTTATAGTACAGACAACAGTTATTGACCGCATACCATCTGCCCCAGGAACAAACGAGCATTTCATAATTGCGTATTGGGTCAAACTTCATCTTTAGATGCATTAACGTTATTTCTGTCAAAGCCTGTATAATAGGAACGCATGCATCACAGAGCAGGCTTTCCGAAGGCTAATACGATGCTGACAATTAGCCGAATTTTGAGTAAATAACGTGAAAGAGAAAATTAGGTTGTGAGAAAGTTGCAGGTAGAGCTGAATTAGCTCCCTAATTCTTTTTTAAAAATAATATTTTGCCCGTGTGGGAAAATGCTGCAGGACTACAAACACTTTTCAAGGTCTTAGGAGGCCATACTTGGGTTTTTTCTTTCTTTCTATTCATAAAAACATCAAGATACAATGGCTCTGACCAACCTTCATCTCAGCGCCAAGGCACCAACCTTCATCTCAGCAACAAAGGAAAAAAAAAAAAACAAACCAAAAATGAAAACGTAAAAATATTCTCCAGCCTTTCCTCCTATGCCAAGAGGCAACATTTCACACTTCCACATCCTGCTTGCGAAAAATAAAAGTATTTGTGGTTCAACAGAAAAATAAGTGTTGACCCTGGTTGCTGCGCCCTGTTCCTCACGGCACGTTGAGGCCCGGGAAAGGCTCTTTTCCGGGGCTCTTTGCTGAGATTCGGGCTGACACCAGCACGCGCCATAATTGCAACTATAATGCATTTCATTTGGGGATCTCAAAGCAATTTGTAGACATTAAATAATTCACAAGCATTTTACAGCTAGATACACACACACATAGAGTAAATGACTTGCTCAAGGTCATGTAACGTATCAGTGACAGATAATTAAAAGCCAGTGTAATTAATAGATGTCCCTGTGAGATTCCTGTGTATCCAAGACTCCCCTCTCTAGCTGGAAGAGAAAACCGCCTCTTCGCTGTATGGATCGCCCAGGTTTACTTTTTGGAGTTTTTCTTTTAAAAAAAAAAAATAATAAAAAAACCCTTTCCAGGCTCTGCATGGCTTCACCGTGATGGCATCCAGCCGAGGGGGCTGCCACCGGAGCAGGAGCCCCGGTGGTCCCTGGGCCAGCCCCACGCTGGGCAGCGGGGACCGGGCTCTCGTTTGCCGAGGGGTCAGTTAATGAGCCAGCACCACCCCGCACCATACAGCTTCCCCTCCTCCCCCAGAGCTCCTCATTAAAGTTAAAAGCAACCACCGTAACCTCATCAAAAAGAAAATTGGAGAGGCTGAAAACAGATAAAAATACAGTGGAGGCGAGGGGAGCGCTGTATGAGTTTATTACCCTCTCCGTAGCAGTCCTGATCTCTAACAAAGGCTTGTTTCTTGCCGTTACTCACTATTTCATTCCTTTTCCGCTTTTGCAGCTCAGCGCTTCGTGGCTTTGCCTGCGGGGAAGGAGCAGGGCCAGAGGGAACGTGGTGGTGCAGCCAGAGGCAAGGCACGGCCGCAGGTCCCTGCCATTAACCTCCACTTCTTGGGAGTGTTTCCCTATTTTTCCCCATGATATCCAAGGGGAATAAACAATATTCACAGCGATAGACTGGGGAAACGAGACTCCAGGGAGAGAAGTACATGTAAGGAGGGGAAAAAAAACAACACCAAAAAGTACGACAATTTGGGAGTTGCCAGAAGGTTGTCTGTTGCCTTTAGAAACTTCTCCTGGCCAATGTGGTTTTAATTCAGTAGCACAATTTCCAAATAAAACTATCAAGAGCTGAATCACTCAGGGACTTAGTCAAGTCCACACATGGGCAGAACATGGATCTAAGCTTGCTCAGGCTCATCGTCACGCTCTAAAAGAACGCAGAAACCACTCTTCCACCTTGAAAGCATCCTCTAAAATTGGTAAAACAATAAGAGAAATATTTTCTAAAAGGAAAAAAGAAATTACAGTATTTTCCTTTCTTTAATTTCATTCTATTAGTCACCAAAGCACTGTCTGATAAGGAAACAAAATCACCAATTCGTCACATTTCAATAACCTTTAACAAAAGTACGCAAGCTGGCTTCTGGAACAACCCAAAAATGTACTGCGAATCCACTCTAATCGCCCCGTGTGTGGTTTGCCTGGAGGAGTTTGGCTGGAGGAAATCCAATCCTAAAGACTGGCAACAGTCTGTGACTCTGCAAGAGGAAAATATGGAGAAGGTGTGCGGAAAGGGTGCTTATTTTTGAGCTATTTATTTGTCGGGCCTCGATCTTCGTGTTATCACACTGTCTTAAAAGAAAGAGAAATGAGAAACTGAAGAGCAAACAGGTAAGACAGAATATATATTATAGCAGTTTATATAATATTGGACACGTTGCCACAGTCTGTTACGATGCTTACTCTACTTCCAGACCCCCGCCGATGTACCTGGCAAGTTAAGGGGTGGATTCTCCCATCATTTATTCAGACTAGTACATCCGCTTTTAAATTATTCCATTCAAACAAGATCATTAACACAAACTGACGCTCAGAATGAGGATCTTGGAAAAAAAAGACTTGGGCCATGCATGGAAGGGTTGACAAACTGAGCTGCGGAGAGCACAGAATGAAGAAGTCATTGCCAAAAAGTAAACACAGCTTCCATTTTCAAAAGCCAGGAAGATTCACGAGGATTTGATGGCTTCCCAGCTCCCCCCGGGTAAAGCATGCGATAGCAGCAGTCTGAGGGGTGCGATGCTCAGGGAAGCACTGGAATCCCCATCCCTGGAGGGGGCATTTAAAATACGGGCAGACGTGGTGCTGAGGGACATGGGTTAGTGCTGGTTTCGGCAGCGTTGGGTTGACGGTTGGACTCCATGACCTTAAAGGTCCCTTCCAACCTAGGCAATTCTATGCCAGAGCTCTCCCAGGCCTCATTTACCTGTCTCCCAACTCCAGTTCTCATCTCCTTTGAGGAGGAATTGCTCCTCAGCCCAGCCAGCTGAACGAAGCCCTTTTCAAATTGACAATATGAGTTTTATCCCCCCCCATAATTAAGGAAGAGTCGGGAATGGCAGAGCTGATGGGAGCCATAGTGGTCTCTGCAAGGTTATCACGTTCGGAAGTCAAAGGAAAATATACTCCTCTCCATCTCCTAGTCATCAGACCAACACCTGCTCTCATTTTCAATGTCAGGCCAGTTAGTGGATATGTAGCTGCTTGTCCAGAGCAGCCTTTCAATAAATAAATAAAGACTTATTTTATCTTCTTTGTAGAGATAAGGCTAACGGCTAGCAAGCGCTAGGTCTTAATGAAAGCATCCAAAAGCTCCGTTTGGTTTAAAACTAAAAGCATACACCAGGCAGATTTCTTGTGGTTTCTTTGGTCGACAATCCTACCTGCCAACTCGGTAGGCAAACGCGAGCGAAGGCAGAACATGAATTATGGAAAGGGCTGAGGATGCTTTCGGTGCAGCTGGCACCAACCTCCCTCTCCACTGGCCGCTCTGGCCCGGGCTGACCTTTGTTCTCGGCACTAGAAGCGAAGAGCAGAGAGATGAAAGGGGCTGGATGCAGCCCTTGCAGCTTCGGGCACTTCATTACACCCCCCCTCCCGCTCTGGGTGAGGCAGTTGTGTTTTGATCAAAGAGAAAGGAATCAACGAGCTCTAATTCGATTAGCAAGCAAAAACGTCAAATGATTCTGAAGTAATCCAAGGTCACCGAGAATAAAAGTGACTGAGGTACACACGCACTGTTCACCAAAACATAAAGCAGGCGGACATTCTCTCGATAGCAGCCAAGTCGCTTGCTCCAGGAGCAGAACTCCTTGTTTTCCATTAATTCACCCAAAAAGCAGGACTAGAACAGCTGAGAGCTCTTGTACCACGCGGTGAGATGAGATGGGGTGAAGAACCATCCGCCTTGGTCCTGCAGGCATTGCTGTAGAGACCTGGCTACAATCCTCCTTTCTCCGGATTCCCTGTGTGCAACCACCAAAATAGAGGAAAAAAAGGCAGGACGAAGGCAGCATGTCCCGCCGGGGGACACGTCGGGGGGGAACTCCACCTCTCAGCCCACGGAGGATGCTGCCTCCTGAAACACAACGCAGAGAGCAACCGGGAAACGGGGAATAAATGAAAACTAAGGAGCTAGATTTTAGAAAACACCACGTTTCACTCAATTCTGCCCCAGGATAAGACACGTTAAATTTTTACAAACTGATATAAATTAAACAGACCGGAGGAATGTGTATTCTGTGTCCGCATAATGTCCTTTAGCGTGCTGCTTCTGAATCTCACCGCTAATATACCACGAACCGCACAAATGTAGACTGAACGGATGGAGCCAGCTGAATCACTGTCAGCCAGTGTCACAGGCAGTTCAGTTCTTCCAACCGCCTTAACCTTTGATGCAAAAAGTAATAATAGTTTAATTGCTGCGACACGTTTCGCCTGTAGATATTAATGGGTTTGCAATACCCAAGTGAAGGAGATTGACACCTCACTGTCATTTTGCCACTGGGAAAATGAGAGCGCGTGGAGCAGACTTACAGAAGGGGATGTTATGATGATCTAGTCCGACCTAACGTATAAATCAGAAGAGGACTTCCCTGAATTAATCACTTTTTGAAGTACTGCGTATATTTTAGGAAACTCATTCATTTCTTCTTAGCGATACAAATACACCGCGGCCCTTGGTACATTGTTCTACTGATTAATTATTCTCATTTAAGAAAAAAAGTATTATCTTACTTCTAAGTCTACACTTGTCCTTTTCTCAACAGGGGATGTTCTTCCTATCTTTGTCAGGTAGACTGTAAGGCTCCATTATTATAAATCTGTTCTTTGCACAGATAGCTACGGACCATGAGCAAAGCACTCTACAACCTTCTCTCACAAATTAAATAAATAAAAGAGGCTCTTTCCTTTTCAGTATCTTTTCCAATTCTTTAACCAATGTCATGATTAAAGCCACAGCAAGCCCCTGGCCCAGGTTGCCCAGAGAAGCTGTGGCTGCCCCATCCCTGGAGGGGTTCAAGGCCAGGTTGGACAGGGCTTGGAGCAACCTGGGCTGGTGGGAGGTGTCCCTGCCCAGGGCAGGGGGTGGCACTGGGTGGGCTTTAAGGTCCCTCCCAACCCAAACCATTCTGTGACTCTATGCTTCACCCCGGATGCCTTTATCACTTCTTTAATTTTCTTTTTGAGCCACAGATGCAATTCTTCAGCAGGGTTTTCCCCATGTGGAGCCCACAACCACCGAGGCATCCCCTTGGCCTTTTCAAAGCTCGGCACACCAGCAGCTCCCCTCCGCTCTGCCACCATCTCCCACTATTTCAAAAAATACTAAAAAAGGAACATTGACAATTTAGACGCTTCTTCAACCAGTTCTTGAATACAATATATTTAAACAAGCTAATTTGAAATTAGACATTTGAAGATGTCTATTTTAGGTACTTCTTTTAGAATTTCCTGATCTACCGTTTAGCTCTTACTGAAGCTCCCCTGATGCCACGCCATGCTCCGGATACATCATCCACCTTCTCCTCTGATCACATGGAATATCAGCGTTACTGAAAATCCCACCATATATAAACGTACAGCCTGGCAAAACGCCAGTCTGTCCCAAATACTGGAGCTGCCAGGCCATAACCCACCTCCTGAAATGGGGCATGGGTCCAGGCTAATTAGTCCTGCTGTGGGGCCCAGCTCGGGCAGGAGACTGAGTGTACTGGTCCCGTGGTCCTTGCCAGACCCGGCAGCTCGCTCGGGTCTGGTACGACCGAAATGATGCTTCAGTAACACTTAGCCCCACAGCTCAAGGTGTTCTCCAGCTTGCAGAAGAAATCTGCTTCCCATTGTGAAACCATGAAACTAATAAAGTCCCTAATTATCGCCTGCATTTTCCTTCTGATTGGCCTCTGAATTTTCTTTAATTTCATTACTTTGAAGCCTTTTAACTATCAAACGTGTATTTTGTATCTATGGGCTTTACTGTCCACATCAAGCTTTCAGAGCTAACATATTTTTGAGTTAGGGAAGGGAGTAGCTCTTCACTGGCCTTGAATGGGTGCAGGATCAGCAACTTCACTGTGATCTCAACTGAGAGAGTTGGGGTTGTCCAGCCTGGAGAAGAGAAGGCTCCGCGGAGACCTCAGAGCCCCTTCCAGTACTTAAAGGGGGCCTACACGAAACATGGAGAGGGACTTTTTTCAAGGGCATGTGGTGACAGGACGAGGGGGAATGGCTTCAAGCTGCAAGAGGGGGCACTTAGGTTTGATCTGAGGAAGAAATTCTTTGGGGTGAGGGTGGTGAGCCCCTGGCCCAGGTTGCCCAGAGAAGCTGTGGCTGCCCCATCCCTGGAGGGGTTCAAGGCCAGGTTGGCCGGGGCTTGGAGCAACGTGGGCTGGTGGGAGGTGTCCCTGCCCAGGGCAGGGGGGTTGGAACTAGATGATCTTTAATGTCCCTTCCAACCCAAACCATTCTGTGATATCCGATTGTGAACTATCGACACGGCAGTGCCGGACCAGAGAGGGGCTTCCTAAATCTGCTCTGTCTCCACCACAGGGCTGAGCTCGTGCTGAGAGCAGTAACAGTGAACATCTCCATTCCCCTACTTGCCGATCTCAGCAGTTAGGACCACCTGGTACTGGGCTGGCACAGCCTGGAGTAAAGAAGGCAGAGGGGTGACTAAAGCGTTCCTCCAGGGATGCCCAGCATCCTCCCAATCCTTCCTTTGGAGCACTTTATAGAATTACAGCCCAGGCCCCAACATGGGGACAGCGCGTTAGTGATGGGCACTTGGCATGAAGCCCCCAAGCACTGGTGTATCTTCCAACCACGTTTCCTCTCCCAAAATGAGCTGGCGTCAAAACGCAGAGGTGCAAGAAGTAATCCAAAGCCACAGAAGAAAGCTCAGGTGAATGCAAGCCTACTGCATAAGTAAAGTATCACAACAACAATAAAATTCAAATACAACCCTTTACGGCAAGGTCAATAGATCACTTCCTGCCAAATTCAATTCGGGTATATGTATGCATGTGCAAGCGCATATGAATTCTTACAGATAAAACCACTCTTAAAATACATGCACGTATACATACACACACAAGCATGTATTTCCCCTGGCTCCCGCTCTTATTCATATTCTAGGTATTATTTATGTGAAACCAAAAGTGACTCTTCAAAACTACAGCTGCTCATTTCATTATCACCACCGCCCAATATTTTCCTGACAGTTATCTGAGTTATCCGTGTTTTCCTATGTGACCTACCTCGACGCGCTGTAGGACAGAGATATCAATATACACAATAATACGCTGCGTCACACAGCTTTCACGTCTCTCCAACAATCACCGTCTGGCATCTCTAAGATGTTTTCAAATTTTATCTCGCCGTCCTTGGCTATTTTGACCCCTTATTTTCTCCTAATATAATCTCCGCGATTATCAGCACATGATTGCATCAGGAAATAATATTAGTTAATTACGGTTTATCGCATTTGCAACTTGGCCTTTTATTGGGACTCTAAAAGCTCTCAGTGCACTGAGGAGCTACGGGAAGTCCTTGCATTTACCAGATAAACTAAGCTTTGTCCCCACATGTAAATCCACCATCCTGCAGCTGAGCCCGCCTCTACAGGTGAGGTGCCCGAAGAGGCGGTTCAAGCCAACTGCAGCAGAGCCGGACATCCCCGGACACGATCCGAGGGCTGGAGCCCCTCTGCTGGGAGGACAGGCTGAGAGAGCTGGGGGGGTTCAGCCTGGAGAAGAGAAGGCTCCGCGGAGACCTTCCAGCCCCTGCCAGTCCCTCAAGGGGCTCCAGGAAAGCTGGGGAGGGACTCTGGAGCAGGGAGGGGAGCCACGGGACGAGGGGGAACGGTTTTAAACTGCAAGAGGGGAGATTGAGATGAGATCTGAGGAAGAAATTGTTTGCTGTGAGGGTGGTGAGCCCCTGGCCCAGGTTGCCCAGAGAAGCTGTGGCTGCCCCATCCCTGGAGGGGTTCAAGGCCAGGTTGGACGGGGCTTGGAGCAACCTGGTCTCTAGCGTCCCTTCCAACCTAAACCATTCCATGATTCTGCAACCTGGAGTTGTCCTCAGAGCAGGTGCAAGTTCACCAGCGGGTGGTGGATCTTCACAGAGATCATCCATTGCACCACAAAACAGGGTAACAGAGCGCAAAGACACGTGAGCACATCTGTGCTACACACCCATGGGCAGCCTCTCCACCTCCGGAGACAGGTGCCAACCCACTCCCAGAGCTTCTTTTCTACTGATGTCACTGAAGTAACTCCTCTGATTAAAGCCAGGCAAGCGCTTTGCTGAACGAGGGTCACATTGCTGCATTTCAGCCTCTATCAGCAACTCTTCTCCGAATTACTAAATCAATGCTCTATCACACTAGTGGCGGACACTGGATTGCTGGGAGTGCTGTCTCTTTTTAATTAAAAATTAAAACTGAAGCCTTCACCATTACCGGTGATGATTAAAGTACACGCAGCACCTTTTTTCACGAGGGCAGCGTTAACTTTAAAATCCAGCATGAAGATCAGCAGGAGGAATTAAACTCGTCCACGTCTATATCTCATTCCTTCAGATACAATATTTACAAGCATTGGTACCCATTGCAAGACCATTTTTACAGCTCTTGTATTCTCAGCAGTTTACAGAAGAAATAAAAGCTATAATCTATAACCCTAAGGTTTCACCGGTATGATCCCAAACCTGCAGGCTCCAATTGTTTTACTAGGATTAGTGTTTACTGCTTTAAGTAATGCTCCTGACCCCTGTTTAATAATAGATATTTCATCTCCTCTGTTCAAACAGCCCACTAATTCATGGACTGTGGGTAAAATTCACCTTTGCACACAAAGCACGACTATTTCCATGAGGGTTTGTACAGAATCTCAGACGGACAACGCAGGCTCTCCGCTAAGCAATAGATTTCATCCAAAGAGCATCCTTTTGAAGAACACGTGAATTATTTTCACAGGAAAATAATACCTTTAAAATAGGACTGGAAGGAGGCACCGTGTTGCTTCTCCCACCTGCGACAGGATTGCTCATACCTTAATTTATGCACAAGGCAAAAATTTTCATCTACTCTAAGTACTCAGCTGCTGAGATGCGATACTAATCGCTCTGACAGCTGTCACTCCTCCCATCACCACTTAACACATTTAGCTGTTGAAGGGAAAACCAGGCTAGCAGACAAATAAAAAGGCTTATTCCGCAACAAAGAGTTTAAAGATTTGCCCCTGGAAAGTCACGGGAAAATTACAGTCTTAAAAGTGGAGATAAAAAAAAAAGAAAAAGAAGAAAAGCTGAAAAAGCTGATGGAAATATTACTAAAAACCAACTTGAGTTTTAAGGAATTATGTGTATCAATCAAAAGTTGCCACACTTCAGAGGGTGTAAGGATCACAATTTATCAATTTATGAATTGCATTTTGATTCTTACATTGAGTGTTTCATTTATTGAGGTAAGGAAACAAACTCATACAACTAATTCAGAACACGTATGCAACTCTCCTACCGTAAAAACTGCCTTGCTGCCGTCCAGTTACTCCCAGTTAAACCCATTGCCTCTGCTGGGGAGGAGCAAACCTGCAAGAAACCTCAATGGCAACCACATTTTCATGTAAAACTCTTCGTTTAAAGACAGGCTTTCTGAAACCAGATCATGAAGACAAGCGATGGTCAGCGTGGAGAGAGAGAGAAGAGGGGAAAAAAAAATAAAAATAATATTCAAGCAACGAAAGCAAATCAGTGTGAAAAGGAAAAGGCTGTTTCCTACAATTAACACCAAAATTGCACAATTCCGGCTGTGCATCCAGATAGGACTCACCAGGGCAAAGCCACTAAGTAGCCATTGTGGGTTTATTTCTATTCTAGTTCTATATTTTATTTAATATTAATGTTTCTAATTATAATTATCTAATAATAATATAATAATAATAACAGTTCTATTTGCATTTTTCCTTTTTATACTCCTATTTTTCCCCTTTAATAATTACTCCTATGGCAACTTGCTGAATTATTGGGAGATACAACCTATTCCTCAGTAGAGACCCAAGGCTTCAGGCCCGTGTGTTCGTCTTCCCCCGACTAAGAAAATGAAACCTCTACGGAAAAGTCCTCCCCAGCAGCACTTTTCTTCAACAGGTATTGAAAATGAAGTAAAAGCTTTGAAGTCGAGATAAACTTATTTTAATGCTCCTCCTGAAAGCATGACTCAGCTCACCACGTAAGCCATGGCTCCGTTTCCTCCCGTAGATAACGTTATTGCACCCGGAAGGAGGACATTTTCAACAGGGTTTTGTGAAATAGAATTTAGCCAATTGTTTTGTCTGATGTAGTCTGCCATTAAAGAGGTGTTCAGTACCCTAGGAAATCACTATTCAATTTTCCAGAGGTGGCAGAGCTACTGGGAAAATGATATTAAAATTCTATTATTGTAGTTATTATTAAATTATCAACTTAGGACAAAAAACACGTACACATACACACAAAATATGCCCCCTGCATCTTCTCCCGTCTGAAGTTAACAAAACATCATCTCCAGCATTTGCTGACTACCTTTTAGGACCTTAATGCAGAGCTGAAAACCAGGTTTGAAAGAATCCAGTATATAACTTCATATTCCTTTTCCGTCTCTATTAAATGAACCCTCCTCTAGTTCTCTTTTTCCCCCCCTGTCATTTTTTAAGTCTTCATCTTCTTTTTTCCTTTTTTTTTTTTCTAATTTTTTTTAAAGAAACAGAAACCTTTTGAAAGAAGGTCTAGAGGAACAGAAAATATGTTGAAGGCCAAAAACCTCAGCCCCCCCAAAAAATCTCGAGAAGCCGCTTCATTGCAAATTAAAAGCTGAAATGAAGAAAAAAGGAAAATAGCTGACATTCCCCACAAAGCTTTACAGGTATCAGAGGGAGTTTGTTGTTTATCTGGAAAATTCTGACACCCCACATGCACTTGGGAAAAATGAACAGAACGGCTTAGAAGACAAAGAGATACGAGCTTATGTCCAAACTCTGTAATAAAGTTTGGGAAATATGTCACCGTTGATAGGCAGCCATGAAAAGCCACTGCACGATGGCAGCAATCCCCTCCGTTCTGCACGTTGAAGTATTTTGGTTAAGCACACGTTAGCTTTAATTTCTAAATACCTTCTAAATGACTTACCGTATTGGAATTAGGAACCCTATTAAAGAAAACCCTGTGGGGTCTTTAAACCCCCCCAAACCATAATAAAACCCTAACAATAATAACAACAATACTACCACACACCAAAGAACACCCGCACAGCAGTTCATCCCAGGGCACCAGTTGCTCTGGAATAACCGAGCCTCCAGCGCGGCCCCCAGCCCCCAGCCCCGGCTGCCCCCGAGCTCATACGAAGCATCAGCTCCGCCTTCCCGTGACTTTAATGATTTATATTCCCTTCTGCTGACGGACCTCAATAACATCTTTGCCATTTTACTCCATCAAAAAGCTAAAATGATGGCCTCAAGGATTTTCCTATTATAGTCACATGTACTCTGTAGCCTGGTTCATTGCCTCCAGACTTATTTCACATTTGTCTATATTACACTGTATGTTTTCATGTAATTTTCCCAATAACCACGAAGCCTAAAACCTTCTAAATGTGGCTGCATTATTTCTCATTAAACACCAAATTGAAATTGATGACAAAGCAGGTTCCAAACTGGAGTGGAGAACATAATAAGCCACAAAAATCTTCTCTATGTACGCAAGACCCTAATTTTGTCTCATTACTCCAAATTTGATATAATCAAATGTTTAATTACTTCTCTTTCCATCCATTTTATTGAGTATATGCAATTATCTACATGTATTAAATTTATACATACAAATTCCCAAGTAAGTGGCTTACTCTCATGATCTTTTCATGCAGAATTACTATTTACGCTTTCCAATACGCTGTTGTACACACAATGTCCAATTTTACTGTGATTTACTATCACAACTCTAAACCCAATCTCAACATTTCAGTCCCTCGGCTACACGGGGGACGTAGGAAATGGGTTTGAAAGATTTGTAACATCCGCTGCCCCACTCTGGCCCCCAGCATTAGGCAAGAAGAATAAAACCCCTAATTTTTTTAGGCAAGAACAGTAAGATCCCTAATTTTCAATTTAACCCTGACATCTGCCCATCCCAAGTAGGAACCGTGAGATGTAGATAAAACGTCTCGTCCTAATCAGACCACGCAGAATACTTTTCAATTCAACAGGAAAAATCCTGGGAATATTTCACTATTCCTCCAAGCAAAAAAAGGAGAAACACACAGAGAAAAGCCCTTAAATCTCCTCTGCCTTCATTTTACCCAGGGAATTTTATGTAAGATATTAATACTTATTTAATGGCATTTGCATAGATTCAGGAAATAAGGCAGAGGGAAAAAAAGAAACACAGACTAGATCAAATATTTGTCTGGCAAAATGTGGTTTAGGCCATCATTAAGAGACATCCACCATCTGATCCTCATCCACAGGAACACCCAAGATTCTGCGTTCACGCTGCTTGAAAGAAATCTCCTTTGACACTGGGAGACTGCGATGACTAATAGACACAATACTGCTTGTATGTTTGTGTTTCTGGAAAATTCCTATTCTAATAATCACTCAAACATTTTCCCTAACGCATCTCTGATCAAACTTACTCCTCACCCTAAAAGTTCAAAGATCCCTAAATTTTTAACGGCAGTGGGAAACAGTTTGCTGTTGAACCGCTGTCAGCTTTCTCAGACCGTTCCGCAAGTAAAATTCATTACACTCAGGACGGAGAAATCTAGGAACAACTTCATGTGCATGAAGAGACTCAAAAATCTTTTTCGGTGTTTGCGACAACGGCAAAATATAACATCAACCAGAAATTTGTAGGGATTTTTTTTTCCTGGCTGACATCCGTTGGCAAGCACGCTCGCCCCTAGGTTGCAAAATATTCTGATTAAGGATCCACTTTTTATACTCTTGGGTACATACTTAAATATTTTGGGATATTTAGCAACCTATACTCCACTCTTAATTCTTGAGGACCTTTTATAACCACATAATAGAGGTTATAAAATTATTCTTAAAGGCTGTCCAGCTGAATACTCCTTTGCTCGCTCAAATGAATACTACAGATTGATTCAACGTCATCTCCAACAGATAGGTTAAAAAAAAAAAAAGCATTGGGGAACTTTGAGAATCCCACCGATCCCTTACCTTTGAGATTTTCAAGATACAAGAAAGGAAGAAGCCATTTATATCTTTCCGCTAGCAAGCAAAAGGTTAGGGTTTGACCTTTGGGAAGTCATTGTTTTCATCAAACAGAAACTGTGTTTGCTGGAAGACCACCGAGAACCACGACTCCGGTTCGCTAATGGTTTGTGAGATGCAAGGCGATGAAAGATGCAACCCGCCAGCATGAAGAACCCCGCTGTGACATTTAACTACCGCGCGGCCGGGGTCAGTGGGAGAAGCAGCATCCCCTCGCGGCAGGATAATCCCCGCTCACAGAAATCCCATGGCTATTCGGGAGCGTGAACGCCGCGTGCAATGCAAGAGGAGCCCAAGTGGCCTCAGGTTAATCAGCTTCTCCGTATTTCCCCTGCCTGTTTTAGCAAAGCTATTATGCAGTTTGCTGTTGTTAACAGATCGGTAACCCCGCAAGAGGCTCTTAAATACTTTGCCGCTGAAGTTAAAATTGGAGGCCTGAACCTCGGCAAACACGGCTCCTCTCCGACGGCCAAGCCCGCAGTAGCTCATGTTCAGCCCCAAACCTGCCATCCATCACCCAGGACACGGCGACTTTCGCTGTGCCCTCGGGGTTTCGCCAGCGTTCAGCCGCAACAGCCCCGCTGCAGAGCTCATTGATAAATTTAACCAAAGGTTCAGAATTCCAAATTACAGTTTAAATCTTGCCCATCTCGATGCGTGTTTCAACACGCTTGTTGCAATTACCAGGGAATCCATAGCTTTGCTCTTCTGAACTCCACTTTATCAGACATCTGTTGCTTCAGTTTGTACATATTGATTATTTTTTTTATAAAGTGATTTCAAAATACGTGTTGTGCAAGTGCTATAAAAATCAAAGCACAGTATTATTCTTGTTAATGCCTGCAGTCCAAGAAAATAGGCAGAACCCTAACATTGCCTACTTCAATATCTTGACAGTCTTAAATACAGTACGGACCAAAAAGCTTTAAGTACTGGTGAATTAACTCTTTCCGGCCCAACCTAACAGAATGTAAATGCTTAAAAATACATCTAGTGAGGTCTAGATCTGGAGAACGGTATCTGGAAAACTGAAGGTTGCAGTTAGGACACCGCTGCACAGGAAAATAATTCCAGATGCCCAAAACAAGCAAGATTATTACTAGAATAATTAAAAACATGACTGCCCTGATCTCAGGATCACAGAATAGTTTGGGTTGGAAGGAACATTAAAGGCCATTGAGTTCCAACCCCCTGCCCTGAGCAGGGACACCTCCCACCACAACAGGTTGCTCCAAGCCCCGGCCAACCTGGCCTTCAACACCTCCAGGGATGGGGCAGCCACAGCTTCTCTGGGCAACCTGGGCCAGGGGCTCACCACCCTCACAGCAAACAATTTCTTCCTCAGAGCTCATTTACATCTCCCTTCTTCCAGTGTAAAACCGTTCCCCTTTGTCCCATGGTTCCCCTCCCTGATCCAGAGTCCCTCCCCAGCTTTCCTGGAGCCCCTTGAGGGACTGGAAGGGGCTGGAAGGTCTCCATGGAGCCTTCTCTTCTCCAGGCTGAACCCCCCCAGCTCTCTCAGCCTGTCCTCCCAGCAGAGGGGCTCCAGCCCTCCCAGCATCTCCGGGGCCTCCTCTGGCCCCGCTCCAACAGCTCCGTGTCCTTCTGCTGTTGGTGCCCCAGAGCTGGAGGCAGCACTGCAGGGGGGTCTCCCCCGAGCGGAGCAGAGGGGCAGAATCCCCCCCTCGCCCTGCTGCCCACGCTGCTGGGGATGCAGCCCAGGCTGCGGGGGGTTTCTGGGCTGCCAGCGCACATTGCCGGCTCGTGCTTCTCATCCACCGACACACCGAAGTCCTTCTCCTCGGGGCTGCTTTCAAGCCATCCCTTCATCTCCCAGCCTGTATTCATGCTTGGGATTTCCCCAACCCACATGCAGGACCTTGCACTTGGCCTGGTTGAACCTCATGAGGTTCACACGTGCCCACCTCTCAAGCCTGCCCAGGTCCCTCTGGATGCCATCCCATCCCTCAGGCGTCTCACCGCACCACACAGCCTGGTGTCATCACACAGAAGTGTCATAGGCTTTTTTTTCCTACTTCTGTATATTGACCAACCTTCCCAACAACTCTGTTTTTGACGTCTTAGCACCCCTAAAAGCCCAGTTCAGCAATACTATTCCTTTCTTCTTCTGAATTTTCCCCACGTATCCTGCATTCACAGCTTGCCTTCTTCAACGGAGATACACAGTATCAGGACAACTTTCAGTGCAAGTATATGGCTCACAATCTGGCTATTAATTTAAAAGGAGCTTGCACATTAATTTATTATATTAATACTTTGTGCTTTTACGGCATTTTTCCATTTAGGTATTCCGAAGTACTTCACAAAAAACTAATAAATTAAATCTCACTATGCTCCTCCGAGATAGCTATTATTAACCACATTACACACAAGGGGGAAAAAGCCTTACAGAAATGCCAAATGAATTACCCAAAGTCGCATAAGAAGTTGGTAACAGAGCTCAAAATGAAAAAGTAAATTTTAGCTCACGCTTTTGACAATTCCTCTCAAAAGTACCGCGTACATCCCAGAGAAACCAAAACATACGGAGTGAATCCTCCAACTCTTAATGAATCAGTGGGGACTCTCCACCCTGAACCTACAAGATCAGCTAAAGCTTTACTCAGGTCAGGACTGGTATTTCCTTAAGGACAGGGAATAAACACACAAAAAAGAAACAAGTGGGTTTCGAGTTACAGCCACAAGAAGGGATCCATATTAGTACCGCATAGCTAAAATTAACAGTTCTGGGGTAAAACCCCAAAGGGAGCAATGCTGATCCAAACACTACTGTCATCTATGAGTCAAGGTTCTATCCTAATTGAAGTTTTTCTTAGTTAAATATGCTGGCATGCTTCCCACAGACACAGAACACGGATGGGAAAATCCACCGAAATCTCCTACAGTAAACTTTAGATTTTACTACCTTCAAAATCTTGTTTGTGTATACATATATTCTGTGTACGTATACAAAATAAATGCACACACACATCTCCCAAATAAACCTACAATTAAGCATCTTTCTAACCACATGCTTTGCTCAAGCTTAGTAACTCTAACAAGTAGGTGCTGGGACTACGCAGAAAGGCCGTTCCATCTTTTTTTGTTCAAAACGAGCAAAACCAAACAAAAAACCAGCTCGCTGTGATAAAAATGTCATTAATATTTTTGGAAGAGCAGTTCTCTCTTCTAGAGGCTTCCTGCCCATCTTTAGAATTGAGAGGGCCAGAGGAACACTCCAAGTTTTGATGAGGCGATGCTCCCCCATACACTGGAAATACGTAAATTGTCACCAGAAACCAATTTTTAAATGTTGACAGAGAGGTAGGTCACTGATACAATTGGGAAGTATAATCCAAGATGGAATTCGCCTCTGATTTAGGTGCCAACTAAACAATTAAACTAAAACAATAACAACATAATTCGGTCTACCCTACCGTAAATGTAGTGGAGAGAGGAAAAGGAGAAAATCCACAATCCAAATATTTTGATGGCCAATCGTACTTCAAAGAAGAAATACAACACATTATGCAAATAATACCTCTAAGAGTGAGAAGAAGCCTGTAATTTGGGACACAACAGAAGAAAATTAAGAGTTGGTTACCTGAAATTTGCAATTCTTTGGACAGATTTACCTCATATGGTTTTTCATTAGGATAAATATTATAATCCACTACAGGATCCACAGAAAGCTACTGGGAAAGCCAGAAATTACTAAAAGCATATGCTGCAAGCAGTAAATAGATTGCTTTTCACAGTGAAGACGCGGTTAACCTCTACCCTTTACCCCCAAATGCCCCAGTCAGTCAATCAAAATGTTTAATAAAAACAGGCTTTCATCCAATTATGCTAGAAGTTGGATAATCCCGCTGCGTGGAAAGAAATCAGCTAAAGGTGTTTCTCAGCTACCCAGAAATGCTGACGAAATTTCAGAGTGACAGCGTTCATTTGATTCCCTTTACAGCCTCCGCCAGGGACCCCGAGCTCCACTGGTGGCATCGCTCAGCAGAGCCCAGGCAGCCAGCGGGCACCAACTGCTGGCTCTTCACACGAACAAACCGCGCTGGAAAGCTCCGGACTAAGCTCCCGTTTCCCTTCCACAGGACACGGCAGTAAATCAGAACAGCAGTAAACCCCAACCCACATTACACTTGTGTTTTTCCCCTCTGATAAATAGGAAAACAAATTTTCCTCATCATTAGTGTTGGCACGCAGATATTTTGAAAATACTCCTGTGGTACTTATTAAACAAATTCTCCCCCAAGAAGGAAGATGCACGCAGAGACAATACATCCCACAGCTTGCAGCAAGACAGATGTTCACAGATCCTAAGCCCAATTTTGTTCCTACTGCTTTCAAACCAAAGAATTTTCACCATACAAAGACACATCAATTGGTGCAGAATTACCTTCATGCCTTGCTGTGTGTGTTGAGACGCAGCATGGAACACACTACAACACCCTAGGCATTCTCTACAACCTACAGGAGAAGATGAAAGGGTGCAGAAGTTGCGATGAGAGACCATACCTACATGCTGGCCAGGGAACTGGGGCAGGATGAAGTGTGCAGGAGAAGCAATCAGTGATACACTACTGGTGGAGAAGGAGAGATGAAGCACTTGCTTTGGTCTGAAGATCTACCCCAGTAGCAACGGCCCAGAACAGGCACAGAAGGGATGGAGTTGCCCACCCCGCAGATACATTTATCACAGAATCAGAAAATGGTTTGGGTTGGAAGGGACCTCAAAGATCATCTTGTTCCAAGCCCCTGCCCTGGGCAGGGACACCTCCCACCACAACAGGCTGCTCCAAGCCCCGGCCAACCTGGCCTTCAACACCTCCAGGGATGGGGCAGCCACAGCTTCTCTGGGCAACCTGGGCCAGGGGCTCACCACCCTCACAGCAAACAATTTCTTCCTCAGATCTCATCTCAATCTCCCCTCTTCCAGTCTAAAACTGTTCCCCCTCATCCTATGGCGGGGGTTCAAAGAGACTTCTAGGGATCATCTAGTCCAACCCCACAATCACCTATGCCTCAGTTTCATCAGTGCCAGGACATATCCCATCAAAAAGAATCCACACCTAAATTAGCATTAAAATGCAGCAAATGGTTCAAAACCTCACCCCCTCTCTAAATTAAAATAAACAAACTGTTTTCAGAAAACATCAGGCTCTTCACTCCAGGGAAACACGAACCTACGCATCGCTTACAGGACTATCCCAAGGAAATGTCACCTGCTGAAGAGCTGCAATATAAAGTGCTTGCACCCATAGCCCAGGTGGCCCCTCCTTGCCTCACCTTCCATCCTCCTAATTAATGGCACCCACCTGGAAATGGGTTTTTCTTCTAAAAGGCATTTCCTACCTGTGGCAGTTTATTCCACTGTAAGAAGAAAAAAATCATTAAGCTATCAGAAGTCATTGCTTTTACCACAATCACATTTTCATGAACCGAGAATTATAACTTCAGGTGTGCGATAAGCAGCATGGGCAAATAAATGTAGAAAACAACATTAGGTTTCAGCCAGATTTGTTAAGTATAAAAAAATCAGGAAAAAAAAATAAAACAAGAAGAAAATGCAGAACATAAAGTGTGAATTGTTTCTAAACAGAATGTTTATTGAAGATTTTTCAGAGGAATGAGTAGTTCTTTAAGTGGCAAGTTATTGGTTTCCCGCAGATTGTATGTTATACAATCAAATTGAATTATTGAAATGCCTTCCATCCACCAATCTATTTACATCAAATATACTGCGTTATTTTTCATACTGTGATCCCGGCCTTCACGGGAAGTCTTTCCAAAATGTTTTTTTAGTGCATTTTCTTCATAACAGTGACATTTTTACAGTCATTTAATATATGGGATCCAGCCTATTAATGTATTTATCCTGTTTCACCACAGTTATGAAATCTTTAAAGATTTATTTATTTTTTTTTAAGACAGTGAAACAAAAGCACAAGACAAGGAAAAACAAAATACGATATACACTTAAAGGGGTATTGTGAAAGGCAGCAGGGTGGTCTGATGGTCTGACCAAAGACTTGCCCAGAGCCTTGATATCCCCCGCGACTACAGCATCTCGCTCGCTCTCGACCTCAGGCGACGCGCTTACATTCACAGGTCTCAAACAGCCCCAACGTGAGCCCTTAGTACACCGTGGTGGCTAAAAAAGCGAGTGTAAGCCTTGGATGTTTAAAGAGAAGAACATCAAGGAGAAGAAAGGGTCTGATCTTGCCTGACTACGTCGCCTTTCTGAGACCGCTACTACAGCAGAGGGCTTAGTTCTGGTACCCGCTTCAAGGGAGAGGTGGAGATACCAGACCGAGGGAGCACAAAGGAAGGCCGCAGAAATGATCCAGGAGCCAAGGACCATGAGACTTCACGTGTTTAATGTCTCCAGCTGACTGAAAATGCTGAGAGGTGACTACATTGCTGAGAAGAGGGACCGTATTTAAAACACTTGCGGCTTACCCAGAAGACTGGTAATACTTCCCACCTTAATCAACTGATATTATTTACACCATTTTGAAAACTGCCCATACTTAAAGGATTGCAGAGATGCTATTACACGCTATTTTTTTGGATGCTGCTGGAGAAGGCATGCTGGAGGTTTTGTCTCATGTGCGTGACTTATGCTCTGCAGCCCCCACACCAAGCAGCGAGCACGGCCAGGCTGCCCTTCCATGCACACCCTGCCTAAGGCTCCTACATTTTGCTTTCTGTAAAAACAAGCCCAAACCTCAATTAAGTACATTAAACACCAAGCTCCAGTGACTCTCCATGAAGTCCTTTTAGACTGGAAAGAAGTCAGGAAAAACCTTTGCAGGTCGGTATCAACAGAGAACAAGGCTCAGCTGTGGTGAGGAGAGGGAAGGTCAGTGGCAGGAGGCAGGGACTGAAATCACAGAATGGTTTGGGTTAAAAGGGACCTGAAAGCCCATCCAGTGCCACCCCCCTGCCCTGGGCAGGGACACCTCCCACCAGCCCAGGTTGCTCCAAGCCCCGGCCAACCTGGCCTTGAACCCCTCCAGGGATGGGGCAGCCACAGCTTCTCTGGGCAACCTGGGCCAGGGGCTCACCACCCTCACAGCACACAATTTCTTCCCAATATCCCATCTAAATCTCCCCTCTTTCCGTTTAAAACCATTCCCCCTCGTCCCATGGCTCCCCTCCCTGCTCCAGAGTCCCTCCCCAGCTTTCCTTGGTCTTTAGGATTTGATTTTGGGACTGATCAGCAACAGAACAGCATCCAACCAACATGTTGATCCACGGGAAAAGACAAATCTGATCATGTAATCGTTAGTTACCGACTTGGGTTCATCTTAAACTCCATGAGCACAATCCTGCTGCTAGACGAACACCAACCAATCTTATTTGAGCTAAAACATAGCAAGCATAAAAGGTTTTATTCATGCACCGGTAATCATTAGATGTCAGGGTCGCATTTATTCTACCACTTCTTTCAAGAGAGACTTTCGCTCTTTTTGTGATGCCTGAAGATACAATTCATTAAAGCCCATGTCCATTGCCCAAATTCTTACAGCAGAGCAATGACGAGCGCTGTGAAGTGCATTTATTCCATCTTCCCCAAGGTAAGACTCCCCAAAAAATTAACAAAGGACCCTACCTGCCTTATTAGACACTTATTCTTCGAAACAATAATCAGATTAATTATCCCGAACTCGTGAAGACATAATTTTATTCCTCTCTAACACAACTCCATAAACCTGCTGTTACTCCAAACTGAGATAACGTATCTGATGAGACAGGGGGGTTGTTGCGTTAGGTTTCGACAAACCGATCGTGGCATGAAAGCAGCCCGGGGATGAATTAGATTTTTGCTAAGATTAATTGCAACATTAACAAAACAAAGCCAAACCAGTATGAGGCAATATCACACAACTGGGCCTAATCACTTTCTAAGCAAATTTCAAATGGTAATACTTAATATATTTGATTAAGCAAACATCTGTCACACATACTTTAAAGAGATGTTCCTCTGGCCAAGCTGCATCTTCCTACTAGAGGAAAAAAAAACCCTGCGGGGAAGCTCAAATAATGCCAACACCAGCAGCACTGATATTTTAAGATATTCATCTGCTCAACAATCATATAAGGACACACATTGGTTCCCATCAGATCTTTTTGGAGGACTGGGAGTATTTTACTTTCTTCATTAAAGTAAGTCTAACACAAACCAACATAATCTCTCTCGCCCTCAGAGGATGTGTTTGAATCACTGTGGTTTAAGACCACGTTGCTGTCACCAAATTGCAACGCTTATGCCACTGTAAAGGAGTGCCTTCCTGATGATTTTGATTTTCTTTCACTTTAATATCTCCTTATAGCTCTATAGCCCATGGTATCAAAAGGTGATAAAAGAACAAATGAAACTGTTAGAGCAATGTCTGTAAATGTCTCTTTCCATCCCACACAGGAGAAAAATGTGTTATCATGACAATGCCATCTCTGTTTTTATAATACTCTGGATAATTTCAGGAATTTCATGCATAAGGTGAAAAAAATCATTTTACCACATTAGTTGCCAGTTCCAAGATATTTTACTAACAGGAAAAGAGCAGCAGTAAATTTATGGTTACCCCGTATCTCCATTACTCTCTACCCTGGCCTTTAAATCAAAGCCTTTCTGGCAGGCAGGAGGGTCAGTGTGCTGAGGAGATGGAGGGAAGCCCAATGCAGGGACAACCTCGGGGACACGCTTCCTCACCGGATGGTGCTTTGCCAAGGACCAGCGCGGTCTAACCCCAGGGAATCACTGAAGCTTCCAGAAAAGTGGCATATTAATTCCCAAATTAAATTTTTCAGGATGATGGACAAGTAAAGGACAAAACAAAAACAAGAGGTGGCTTGCCAATATTGACAAGAAAATGGAACTCTCCTTCCAGTCTAGCCTCCAGCTTTGAAAATCAAAAGAGCAGGATTAAGAAAGATCGCACTGGGGTTGAAACTGGAAAGCCAAGCAGCACATCACTGAAGGTTTTCTTTTTCCTCGGTGGCCTGTGGCTAAAACCATCCAAGCAGTGAACATCAGCTAAACCCCCACCTTTCCTACACACAATGTCTTTTCAACGTCTTACATTGCTGAGGAGTGAGGGCAGTGGCTTGCAGATGCCACATGCTGCCTTTCCCCACTCTCATCCCTTCAGCACTGGTGCCCCGTCACAGGAAAGGAATCGGAGACTGGTTTGGGTTGGAAGGGACATTTAAAGGCCATCCAGTCCCACGCCCCTGCCCTGGGCAGGGACACCTCCCACCACAACAGGTTGCTCCAAGCCCCGGCCAACCTGGCCTTGAACCCCTCCAGGGATGGGGCAGCCACAGCTTCTCTGGGCAACCTGGGCCAGGGGCTCACCACCCTCACAGCAAACAATTTCTTCCTCAGATCTCATCTACATCTCCCCTCTTCCAGTCTAAAACCGTTCCCCCTCGTCCCATGGCTCCCCTCCCTGCTCCAGAGTCCCTCCCCAGCTTTCCTGGAGCCCCTTGAGGGACTGGAAGGGGCTGGAAGGTCTCCGCGGAGCCTTCTCTTCTCCAGGCTGAACCCCCCCAGCTCTCTCAGCCTGTCCTCCCAGCAGAGGGGCTCCAGCCCTCCCAGCATCTCCGGGGCCTCCTCCGGCCCCGCTCCAACAGCTCCGTGTCCTTCTGCTGTTGGTGCCCCAGAGCTGGAGGCAGCACTGCAGGGGGGTCTCTCCCGAGCTGCTGGCGATGCAGCCCAGGCTGCGGCGGGTTTCTGGGCTGCCAGGGCACATTGCTGGCTCATGCTGAGCTTCTCATCCACCGACACCTCCAAGTCCTTCTCCTCAGAGCTGCTCTCCATCCATTCTCCACCCAGCCTAGATCTGTGCTTGGGATTGCCCTGACCCACATGCAGGACCTTCATGAGGTTGGTGTGGGCACACCTCTCAAGCCTGTCAAGGTCGCTCTGGATGGCATCCCTTCCCTCCAGCATGTCGACCACGCCACACAGATGAGAATGAGAATATCATCCTCCTCCTCCTCCTCCTGAATATCCCTGCTGCCTCCCACCCAGCAAAGAGCAACGCTGGCTCCCGCCAGCAGCATTTCCTGGATGCAAGATTTATATTTGTCAGTGTTGCATGTTATAAACCTCATTTCTTGCAAATCTGATCTCTTCCACCTCATGCATCAGCACGGAGATAGTTTTACAGCAGCTGACGTGTTGTCATTGCTCCCAAGCTGCACTGTACCACAGTCCTTTAAAAACTGTAAAAATTCACAAGTGATGTCACATTTGTGGCCTGCTGGCTCTCCCTTTCTTTCAGTAGCTTCCACTTTAAAGACGATCCGCTAAGGCAGACTCCCAAATTTACCCCCTCCTTTTGAATCGAATTTCACCAGTTCCACCCATCATCCTTTTCTAACCAACTCCTCCTGCCTCGACAGATTCTTCTGTTAACTTTCCAGCTCTTCCCAAGTGATGGAATGGGCTCTTGATACAACTGACAGTTCACAGCAAATAAATTGATGGCCTCCAGTGGGAACACCGTACCTGCCTTCTGCATATTCAGCTGATGACATCCACATCTGACCTTATTGAAGATTTGCTCTCATATTTCTCAGTGTCAATTTTTCCTATTACCCCAGCAACCTTACAGCTTTAGATTATTGTATCCACGTCTAAATCTTCTCCGGCACCTGAAGATTAACATGCAGTCCAATCTTGCTGCCTCCCTGCGAACAGGCAGCTGAAGTACAATATGCTCTTTTCATGAATATTGTGATTTTGGGGGCATCCACCTGTAAGGCAGACACCTCGCTTCTATCCATGTTCATTTCTGTAGTCCTTCTGTAATAATCCCACGTTTCCACTGAAGTATACGCAGTAATTAAGGCACTGTTGGTATACATCCAGCCAGATCGTGTGGTGATCTGAAGGCTGCTAAATAATTCCTCCAGCTCTCCAGGGTCATTATCATTTGTTAGGGCACAGCACAAACCTACGGAGACCTTGTCATGCCCTGACTGAACTGAACCAGCTGCCGGATATTTATTGACAGGGCCCATGACTTAAACCCTTCCTCACCAGAGCTGACAAGGTCAGAGCAGCTCGCTGGCACTCAACTAGCTGGCCAGATCGGCTGCTATGAGAGACGGCATTGCTCGTGGTCTTTAATTCTACGCTACAGAAACAGACAACATCTTTTACGCATTAATTCCTCTAGTTTTAGGCAACCTCCAGTGAACAGGCTCTGGATACCAAACTCTTTAGAGAAGTATGACATCTACTAAACAGATGTGCACACAGGACAAAGATTTGGTTCTTGATTTTGCATCTTCTGGTGGAGTTCAGTCCTCCCTTAACCTCCTCGAACTCCCTTAACCTCGCTTGGGACTTTCTTGTCTCATACCTCAGCCCTAAAAAAGTATGAGAGGAGACTAATGTCATTCTCTCAGGGTAAGCATTCCCAGGATTTAAGTGATGTGATACTAACGAAACTTCCAAGGCACCTCTCCTTTGCTCTCATCTGGGAAGTTGTAGGAGCACACTCCAGGGTAATTTGCAAGACTACAGTTATTTAGTAGAACTCTACCTGTTAACTTTAACCAAAATCCACAAATGTCTTCTTTCAGATCTTACTTTAAAGCACTTCTGAGGCTGATAATCAGTTTTAGCACAGGCATTATGGATATCCCTTGTATTGTTTGTGTCATAAAAAGGTACCGTGTGTTAAAAAAAAATAACTAACAGGGCTAAGAAAGGCAAAACCAGCCCTTTCGCTACCTTGGCAGTAGGAAAATGCAAGCAGGATGCACTAAAGCCCTAGCCAGAGCCCCAGAGATAAGCTCGCCTCACTGCGCTCCCATTGACTTGGCCATTGTCTCTCCCAAAGCTGAGCCGTCTCTTACTGAACAGGGGCCTCGATGGGAGATGCCCTGGGAATTCCATTGATTTTTAACTCCTCCTTGCTGACATTTAAGGTATACACTGGGCTTTGTTCATAGGCACAGGCAAAGTGGAACAATAACCCCTGCACGCCGCACACGACTAGTGACTTCAACAGAGTGGAAAATGAAAAGCTACATTACAGGAGGGAATAAATACAATGCACCTCAAACCTAAGCCCTTCTCCAGGGCCAAATATGATTTTCTTTCCCAGGACATTTTATTTTATGTGAAAAAAAGATTGCAGAGGTTGGTAATTAAGAACGTTAAGACAGCAAGGAGCAGTGCTCCAGCAATTATGTGGGAATTGCGGGTATCTGACACCCCTCCCTAGTTTGGATGTAGCACCTATTGAAAACAAGGAAGATATAAATGAAGATTTCAGCATGAAGCTTTAGACACATTAAGATAATAGCTGAACAACATTTATTTCAAACTGTGTTTTTCTTTCAAATACGCACACATCCACCTCTCTAAAATCTCTTGTTAAATAGTAAAATGCATTTAGATCCACCAGTAAGAAAGACTTTGCTTTGCTATTCAAGACATTTCTCAACAAGAGGCCACCACCGCCGCCACCACCACGGCCACCCAGACCCCCAGCAGCAGTAATGGGGAGATGCAGTTCCTCGCAGCCCACCCCAGGACCATGGCAGGAGCTCACACCATCACGCACCAAAGCCAATCAAAGCCTATTCTCCAAGAAGCACGCTTGGCACTTACTATGAAAAGGTTGAGAAAAACGATCATGCTGCTTCAACAAGAGGCATAGAGCTCTCCACGGAGAAATACCGACAGCAATGGGAACATCAGTGGCTGTGGTGCACTGAGGGAAGTCTCTGCAATCACGTGTATGATGGGCTATGATGAAAGCTAGACCAGCAGTATCTACTACAGTAATCCTCATTAGAAAGAAACAGACTAAAAAAAAAAAGAAGAAAACCAAATAAACCCAAACAAACCACCAAGAGATCCCCAAAAAAGCACAAAAGAAAGCTGTTGCTGAAGGCAGCAGTCACCCTGCCACCCATAGAATGGTTTAGGTTGGAAGGGACCTCAAAGATCATCCAGTTCCAACCCCCCTGCCCTGGGCAGGGACACCTCCCACCACAACAGGTTGCTCCAAGCCCTGTCCAACCTGGCCTTCAACACCTCCAGGGATGGGGCAGCCACAGCTTCTCTGGGCAACCTGCGCCAGGGGCTCACCACAGTCAAGAATTTCTTCCTCAGATCTCATCTCAATCTCCCCTCTTGCAGTTTAGAACCATTCCCCCTCATCCCATGGCTCCCCTCCCTGCTCCAGAGTCCCTCCCCAGCTTTCCTGGAGCCCCTTGAGGAACTGGAAGGGGCTCCAAGGTCTCCCCAGAGCCTTCTCTTCTCCAGGTTGGACCCCCCCCAACTCTCTCAGCCTGTCCTCCCAGCAGAGGGGCTCCAGCCCTCCCAGCATCTCTGTTGCCCTCCTCTGCATAACTCGCAAGGCTGGGTTTTTTTTAGAGCCAGAGTAAACCAACACAGGAGAAAAAAAGAGCATACCGATGCCCCATCTCGCCCAACATATCCTCCATCCTTGCCCGGCGGGTCCACCGCACAGCTAGAAGGTGGGACAACATCCACATAGCTTTGTCTTCACTGCCAGGAGGTTCATACCTAACTGCAGCAGAGCTTGTGACGGCAATGATCAACCTTCTGAATCACCAAACCCACTTTGCAGAGGAGTAACAACCAGCCACAGAGTGCTCTAAAGCTGTTTTCTGCCTTTAGCAGGACTTAAGATATACATTAAGTGCCAGGGAGCCCTGGAACAAAAAGCTTTCATTCGTCTCCTGCTAGCTCCCTTCTGGCCTTTTCCATCCCACTTCACCTTTCTAAATCACAGGTGTAAACAGAGATAGGCACATAATAGCACAAAGGCCTTTTTTCTCCTCATTTCTGGATGTCTACTGAATTCTAGCAGCAGTGAGATACTGTGTCTGATGTTCCAGTCTTTTATTTTTAGGTATTAACACCTTTGCCACGCTCAAAACAGTCTCTGTCCTGCCTCCTGCTGACCAGCGTTCACTTGTGATGTAGCCACTGGTCACTGGGAAAAGACATCACTCTACAGGGAAATTCGTCTTTCCAAGAATACAATCTATGACACATTTTTCCTCTGTTCCTTCCTTTTCTTTTTTTTTTTTGACACCAAGATCTGTATTTCTGTATCTTCCCACAAACAACATTATTATTCAACAAGCTTCGTTTCTTTCCCCGAGCTTTGCGCAAAAGTTAATTAACCCTAGCAAAAACCAGCGCAAAATTTATTAGCGTGGTCACGATGACCATAATTATAATTTTTGAGTGTTTGAACTTCCCATGAAATTCGTTTTCATGTGTTCAGCCTGTCTGCCTGAGATACAGTTGGGGAGTGCAGTGGGAAAGCGGGATAAATTTCGATTTTTTCAAAGGCAGACCTTGGATAAATGCAAAGCAAAGAATCACGCCTTCTCTCAGACTAAAGACATTCCCTCTCAGCCCCTTTTCTGCTGCTTTTTTTTTTTTTAACTCGCTTCTCCTGTATTTTGACCACCACAGACCACTTTCAGAAGAAAACCACCAGGGAAGTACATCTCTGCCTTGCTGTTTGCTGGGGCTGAGCCCATCCTCTTCCAGCAGAACCATCTCCTGACTGTCCCTACTGCCAGCAGGGACACCTTGAAAATCCTCGCAAATTTTGCCATTTTTTTTGATAAAACCTAAATGAACAACAAAAATGCCCTCAGCACAAAAGCGGTGAGAACCTACCGCCCTTCTTCACCAAACCAGTTTTTGTTTCTATCTCCGCATGAACCACTCTCTTTCGTTCAACAAGCTTTGGGTGGCCACCAGAAAGAGGAGCTGAAACAGATCCTGCATTTCTCTCACGACCTTTCTCTTTTGAAGACGACTGCAACAGGATGTGAAGCTACTCACCAGACAGCTGCAAAAGGCACATCAAGGTTGAAACAGATATCCTTGTTAAACTTTAAAAATACTCAATAAATTAACAGAAAGAGGCGCAGTGGCCTGACTAGAAAGCAAGCCAATACCAGTGGGATCCTGTGGGTTTGCCTAACTCCAGGCTACCTTTTTTTTATTTAAAAAATAAGATAGCTCTGCTAGCCTGTTCCTTCTTTTAAGCAAAAAAACAAAGTAGGAAACCAACAAGGTGGTGTTACTCGTTTTTTTTCTAGAATTAGAAACCATGATCGAGGAATACGAAATACTCAAGTGCTAATGGTTGATGTGCACCATAAAGTGCAGGTCTTATTTTTAAGTGCGGGTTATCAGCTTTCATCTGGAAGGGATGGGATTCTCGTGACATGGCTTATTCAAGCCAGGTTATATTTCTAGCAACTTTATTGTAACCCCCTTCCAAAGCTGTGCATTTGACACAGAACCCCTTAATGAAGTACCATGATCTGAGCTATGCACAATGTCTGATGATTAAATGCTTCCCCTGACCTTAAATTTCCATGTGTTTATGAGATGTCCTTGGTAAAGATAATGGAGTCTGCCACCGACAATCCATTCTGCAAGTATTCTCAGTACTCACCGGAAGAGAGATTTACATCTAGTAGGTTTAAAGAAGGGTAAAAATTCAGTTACTCTGCTTACCACAACTAACTGTGCAAAAGAAGGTTGGGATTTCTGTGGTTTCATCTCCTGCACCAGGAGCGTGAGCCCCAGACCCAGCTCCCGCAAAAAGACCCCCTCTGCCTCAGTCCTTTCTCTTTAACAGCCCTTCCAAATCATTTATTGATGGTTTGCTTTCAATAATCCAATATTAGACTAATTATTTGGATCTCTACTAGAAGCAAATGACTGGCTAGGGGTTCTCAGGATGCCAAGGAAAACCCTTGGGAAACCTGATTTACTCTAGCACAGTTTTGGACTGGAGTTGCCGAGAACATCAATTTAACCTATTTTTAGATAAATATCAAGTCCAGCACCACACATATTCATCTTGTGTCTTCTTAATTTGCTACAGCCAGGTTTCAAACACAGACTCCAAAGGCCAAGATCTCAGCTTTTCACCAGCTCACTGCCTACCAGCAGCAATTTCAGATCTATAACCGTCTTAAAAGAACCCTGGATTATAGAGCAGTTTCAAAGTCACACTCCTTCACGCACACACTCACACACGTATGCGTACCTGTTATACAAGTCATAAACCACTCATAGCAATACAGTTGTTTTTTGGTTTTTTTTCAACAATAAATGTCTTTTTTCCTTTGCTGAGTCTAAGGAGTCTTCTCTTGGGCTCTCAGCTGGAATGACCAGAGCTTTGACACAATAAAACGCGTGCCTTGTGCAGAAGGAGACCAAGGCATAGGTGCACCATCAGTACGGACGCGAGTTTAATTTCCACACTTGAGCTCCTCATGGCAATGAACTGGAGTCCCTCCGTTACTATGTAGTGCAGCAGATTAAGGCTGGGCTTGGCATGAGCTAAATCAGAACAAACTGCTTGGGTAGAGCACACACACATCAATAAAAGTCTGCTGGCTGCCCCCCTACATCAGCGCGACAGACTCTATGGTCTATACAACACCCTTAGGTTCACTCCTGAAAGGAGCCGCATGCTCGTCTTTCAAACTAGAGGTAAAACGTCAAGACAAACAAGAAAAATTGCACTGTTCAGGTACAAGGTGAATGTATCCAGCCTTCCCGTATGCGAGTATATTAGGAATTAAATCCATCAATGATGGACATAAATAAAAAGGGAACGACTATCAAAAAAGAATAAATATGAGGGGAAATGGAGATAAATGCACACTGGCAGCTTTACACTGAGGCAGTCATTAAGACAAGTCACTCAGTCTGCAAATTAGTCTTCCGTGCTCCCCCCAAAGAGCAATTCCATTAATAACAATATTATGAACACTAAAAATAAAAAAAAACCTCATTGAGAATTATAAAGGCATCAGTGCTGTAATTATTATAGCTACAGCTATCACAATATATAAAAATACATTTATTTATGCATACAACATGGATAACTTTATAGCAGCTTTACAAAAACACAACACCAATTAAAAAGTCTGAATATACAGATATATAAAATTAAACCACCCTCCTACTATTCTATAGTATCCTGCCTTGCTTATTTTTCTGGGACAAAAATTTCACTCTTGCCATTAATAGCTGTAAAGTCACTGGGGAAAAAGGCTGTATGTTAAGAATTAAATACACTGAGAAGGAGAAATACTGCCGATACGAAGGTTAAGGAGACATTTCTATTTTTCCTAGGAAAATCATGCACAAGGAGAAAGCTTTTTGCAAAAGGGACTACTTACTTTCTCTCTTCGTGTACCTCCACGAAAACTCCCAATCTGAGACAATTTTGACTACTACTCAGGGACTCGCCCTTTCTGGGAAAAGCCCAAACCTATTCTGGGAATCTTTGTCCACACACTCTTCTGGCATTATATTATGATACTAAATTCTTCATCAAAACTACCAAAAATGAAAAGTTAATGGGTTGCACCTTCTCATTGCTGGAAATTTTAATTAACGTACAGATTTCAAAACCAAAAATGTTTCACATTTTTATCAGACCACAATTTCCTTCCCTTTTAGTTGTACGCTGGATATGTCTGGTAAAGAAGAGCTGAATATATTCGCAGCCATCCTTCAATTCCACATCCTGTATCTGTCTCACTTGGTTTTATGTCAGAGCCAAAAGATATCTGAATATTTGCAGGATAAAATACATCACAGCCCAGGGAGCTGCCAGAATCCCTAGTTCAGGTAGTCCGATCTCCAAGTTGAGCATCCAAAGCAAACGACTGGCTGTGGCCCTGAATTTGGAAGCTCGTATCGTAAAGTCACGTCATCTTTTCCTCAAACATGATGAATCACGATCTAAGACTTTCTTAGCGCGTTGGCAGAGCTGCCAATCGCTATTTAGCTGAACACCCGACATTTTCAAGACAATGGCAAAATGCACTACGGCACTGATTTCTCAACTATGAGCCAACAGAACAAGAGATAATTAATTCACATTTACTTAAGGGTAAAACATTTCTTAATAAAATTAAAGCTTACACTCTGAACAAAACGTACACTACTTTCAACACTCTGCTTTCAACTGGGAAGGAACCAGTTGTCTCCAAAAGCACAGGTCAAACTCTGAGCTCTGTAAAATAAGCAAAAATCACAGCTAGATTTGAAAGAAAACGTTTAACACCAGTAAGGTTCAGCTAAGAGCCCTAAACGCTGCTTTTCAAGCAGGATAGCAACTAAGTCTGCTTCTGCGTTAGACTCAAGAGTGGCTCCCGTTCAAAGTAACAGGGAATTCTCAAGACATGCAGATGCAAAATTTTCATCTATCTATAAAAGGCCCATGATTTCTTATTTTATTTTTTTAAGGAATCATAATTATTTACTCAAAAGGTAAAGGAGGGCGAAAGTGACCTCCTCCTCTGCAAGGTGACATGAGGAAACGCTGGTGTCTGCCCACCAACGGTGTCGTGGTTTAACGGCAGCCAGCAGCGAGGACCAGGCTCCCCCACAGCCCCCAGGCGGGATGGGGAATGTAAAGGAGAAAAAAAAAAAATGTATCACCAGTCCCGGGTCCAGCGTTGGTCCAGCCGGGGAGCTCGCGGCCTGGCTCCTGGAGGCGCCGGGGGTGGCCCCTGCCCCTGTGTTCGTATGGCCGGCCGGCCTGCCCCCACAGCCCGCCTTCTCGCTGCTCCCCTACATGCCGGTGAGCACCTACGATACACGCCTACGTTCTGGAAGGTGGTTGGGGCGGGGGGGGGAGGGAGTGGCCACCCCGGAGCCCTGGGTGACAGTCACCCAGGGAGGACTGGTGGCCCTGCGAGGTAAGAAGCCGGCCCACGAAAGCGCTGCCCCGCTGAGGCGCCCGCTCCTCCCCCGGAGGCCGCGGGGCCGGGGCCGGCGGGCCGGGCCAGGCCAGGCCAGGCCGCGGCCTGTTCGTCCTTGTTCTGTCAACGCTCTCCGGCCAGTGTTTGAGGTAGTTTTTTGCAGTCTGGGTCTCTACAGAGGTCTACAGCTTTAGAAAGCGTCCCACAAAGAATTACTTATTCAGATGTATCAGGATTTAAGGGTACTTAAGCTGACCCTGAGCTGCGGGGTATCTTGCAATACCCTGATGAAGTTATTCTGTCAGAAAGTACAGTAAAATATGTTGCCGGAGAAAGTTTAAGTTAAGCCATGTGTTACGGACCAAATGTTTTATTCTTCAGTAATTCTAGCAAACATGAGCTTCCAGAGAAGATAACGCTGATGAGAAAAAGATACATCTGTATTACTTTTTCCTTCAGTGAAGTACTATAGCTATTCCCTAGAAGAAAAATGAAACAAAACAAATAGGAAAAGCCCAATAACATCAGCTCAAAACCAAAAGGCTGCTAAAAGCTCAAATACAACATCCAGGATGTGCTTTTAAAACAAAACATATGCCCTTGTTTTTAGTGGCCTCTAAAATTTGAGCGTGTTTGCTGAGAGCATTAGTCTTTTGGAAGCAGAGAAAAAAGAAGCAAACAAAACGCTAGGAACCATAGAGAAACACTATTCTGAATGTTCAGGAATAACTCCAGCTCGAGTCAGACCCAAAACCTCATCTTGCAATATCAAAGAGCTTGCAAAGACAAATACCTTTCTCTTAGGTACATTATCCCACTTAATACATAAACCATAAGAATCGTTTTGTCAGTATTAGGTCTCAACACGAAGGGACATAACGTCCTCTCAGCTGGAACACCCATAAATTCATACAGCATAACAGTCATTTTGAGTAAAATCACCTATAGACGCTGAAAAATTTTCTTTCTTGATACTTTGCTGTTTTGTAGCCTGTGTATGAATCTAGATGCATGTTTAGAAAATGAGCAGGCAGCGCGGCTTAAAAATTCCCATTGATTTTCCTGTGAATTCCTAGAATGAGGCTGCAATAGATTTTCGTCTCATACATTAAAATCTAGATAAGCCCTGACAACATATCATAGGCAGAATTTCAATCTCAAGCCATGTCATACATAAGCAATATGTTGATTGCCCTAACCAGCAATTTCTGTGCCATCATTGATCAAGATGCTGAACTGGATCCCAATTTGTCACTCGATGCTATGCAAACTAGACTGTAAACACTAATTTTCTTTGCTGTCCCACAAAGATAGGTCAAGCACAACGCCGGTGTCCCCATCTACAGGAGTACAAGGACCACTACACCTTCCCGAAAATCGTCTCACAGAGTTGTTTGACATTACACCCATCAGCAGAAGTTGTTTGATTTATTCCCAGTGCAAACCTGTGTTGTGTCCCAAGGGCTAAGGCAAGCCTCCAGTCCCCAACGGCAGACCACCACGATGAGACGCAATCTAACTGTCCACCACAGAAGTAAAAAAACCTCCAGTCTCCACCTGCGCTGACAACATGGTCCATCAGGTTGTAAACCGTCAGCTGTTGCCCGAACCTTGTCATCGTGGTGTTTGTTTCTCTTTAATCCCGAGACTGAGGCTACTCCAGAAATTTTCAAAAACTTTTCCAGCACCTTTGTTCAAGTAATTCCCCATTTTTCAGACGCAAGCATGTAATCTCTCAAAGGAAGGAAGAGAATCACTTAAAGGATGAGAAACTAGACTACAGACATCACATCTTTATCTCCTCCATCCAGTCTCATGCTATTCCTTTGTGTTAACTTCTGTGTTCCCTAGCACATATCACAAAACAATTACGTTTGGCTCTAGAAACATTTATTTTTAATCATTCCTTATCAAGCCAGATGAGAAAAGACACCTATCTTTGGGGACACACAATAATTTAATTCCATGTATTAACAAATCTTTCCCTCATACTGTGATCCCAGGACAAATCTTTCACGGTAAAAGAAAATAACAAATAGAAGATTTAAAGCAACAACAATTTAAAAGCAACAACAAAGTCAGAGTTGGTATCTTTTAAAGGAGCAGTTGCCCCCAGAGAAGATCCTGGTATTACTTAGAGCAGGACCAGATTATCTGGCCCCTTGGATGGGATTCTAAATAGTCGTTAGATAAAACTAACCATACTGCAATAAGAGCAAAGAAACCAAAAGCGGAATAGACACGAGAGCGAAAGGGAACCACTAGGTCACTTAAAAGAGACAAAACACTGAAAGTGCTTTGAAATCTTCTTGCTTTGTTTAATTCCAAAGGGAAAAGAACATATACTATACACGTAGCAGCAACTGAATAATAAATATCAGTCGAGCTTAAAACAAGATTCAAACCCAAATTCAGTCTGATTCACCTCTGTGTTAGTATGGGTTCACGCCCGGTTTGTCCTAACCCGAAGAACTACTAATTTGTAAAGCAGAGAAAGATGAGGTGAGAATAAAGGGAAAAGTAAAATAATATATGTTTCAATCGAAGATTGAAGTTACTTGAGGAACTGAAATTGCAGTGACACCCTGAGTTTGCTTTTCCAATTTCCCCAAAGGAAATAGGTTTGTAAGAAGGAGCTGAAGTCACGGAGACTTGGAAGTGTTTTGAAATGTATGCAAGAAGCCAGAAAGAGAAGCATTAGAGAAATTAATGGAGTGCCCCGGCACCTTTATTGCAACAAAGGGACAAAGTAGGATATTTTGGGGAGGAACAATGCAGATGGAGACATCATCATGCAGAACATTGGGGGTAATTTAATTTGAAAGATGGAGACAACCCATTGTAATTAAACAAAGACAAGAATAATGCAGCTCGAACAATGACCTGGGTAGGTGGTTTGGACAATTGCCTTTGGATTTGGCTGCTGCCTTTGGGCTTAACTGGAGGTAGAAAAAGCATGTTCGGATGATGTTAATTAGCACCATACTGCTGGAGATTTGGTCATGTTTCACACTAACCACTTAAAAATCAGCAGGAAGCCAAATTTTGAAACCACATCAAAATTAAATTCCCACTGGATTAGCTCTTTAGATCAAAGACAATGAAGGTCAGAACTCAGGGGTTTAAAAGCAGGAAAATTATTATTTTTTGTAATCACAAAGAAGTAATCCTTTCAAGACAAATATGTAGGACATGATTTTTTTTTCCCCCCTTATAGGCTTTTTTTGGAAGAGGGAAGAATAATCTACATGGTGGATTAGAAGAAAAATCTCTAGGATTGCAAATTTTTTTACTTTTTAATATTTTTTTTTTTTAATATAGCCCTCCCAGTGATCCGAAAGAGCAAGATCTAGTCATTTCTAGGGCAGCCATAAGGAACACACACATGGTGGAAGTCATTTGCCAGCTTCTCGAGCCTTCAGCTGTTCGCTTTCTTCTCAAGAGCGGCCCATGAAACACACATGCTGTGCCAGGTATCCCTGTGGCAGGGGACCGATACTCAACACATTCGCAGTTTCATCCCTCGTGACAACATAGTCCTGTCTGCACGAGTCCCCCCTCCTCTAAAAGGAGTTGATCCATGCCATACACTGCTGACACTTGCACCAGTTCCTCTCCAGGGCGCCCGGATAATTCTCTGGTTCAGCCTGATGAACCTTCTGCCATTTAGAAACTCGGGAATGTGTTAATGGCAGACCTTCCTTACGCCTTCCATTCCCCGACATGGTACACATCACGTACCAGCGCTAGAAGGTTCTCCAGTCTCACAAATTTGCCTTTGTTCCCACGCTGGTGGACAGCAGTGTACCTCCAACTGTGTTTGTAGGAGAGAGAAAACAGTCATCCAGCCAAAAGCATGAGGAGTCACTTCTGGATCCTCATTTTCTCTTCCCTTAATGAAAGAGATGAAATTACATGAAATTGAGATGAAAATACAATGAAATTACAAGCAACTGGACCTCCTGCAGTCCCAGCTTTGCCAACCATTAAGAGTGTTGCAGCCAGACAGCTGGGACCTCAGATGGGTTGTTCATCCGCAGTTGATACCGATTTGCCCCATGGCTTGTGCTGTCCTGCTAATGAGGCCTGCAGAGAGGTTTCCCATGGGGTGAGAAACCATAAACGACCCGTGGGTGGAGAGATTGCTTTTTTGTTTGGTTGGACTCGATGATCTGAAAGGTCCCTTCCAACCTAGACAATTCTATGAACTCAGAGGGCTTTTTGGAAGTGTTTGACCACCTTTTATTCTTCTCCAGATAGCACAAAATAAAACCCTGGGCATTGCCTGTTAGATTGGTATGTTATCTGCTTCTCTGCAGAGGTTACTATTATGACGAGCGCCCTAAGGGTCCACCGAACTGGGGACACTTTGTACGGATTGGACAAAAACCCAGTAGCTCCACTAAGTTCATGCTTTAATGTTAAAATCCAAGCATCTGATGTGACTTACTATCTGGACAGCTGAAACCAATAAAAAGACCGCCTTAAGATATTTTTAAGAAGAAAGTCCGAACAATAATGCTTTGTCAATTGATTCAAAACGATAGTGTGAGTCGAGGAAAAACTTTCCTGCTCGAGGAAAAGCCGCTGGCGTGGGGTTGGGAGAGGGGGGAGTTCTGGCACCACTACCCAAAGTCCATGGGTTTCTTCCCTAGCTTTTACCTGCTCAGTCTGAATAACAAACCATTTAGATTGCATCTGGTTATTTTTCACATCTATATCATAGGGAGTATAAGAAGCCCTTAGTCTCAGGTACTCTTTTTGGGCCCTGTATCACGCCAGCAGTAACATTAAACATAAATTTAAAAGATGTGAAGGGCATGGTTTAGCACTAACTTGGCAGTGCCAGGGTAACGGTAGGACTTGATGATCTAAAACGTCTTTTCCAACCGGAACAATTCTATGATTCAGCAGAGTTTTAAAAAGAAGTCATCAGTGGAAACAGTATGGTTTCCTCTCCGGCTACTATGAAAAAAATCCTCAGGATTCAAAACAAGCCCAACACAAATCCTTCCATATTTATCCAGGCACAAGCTCCCATTAGCATGAGAACAGCTTTTTGGAGAATAAACATTTTAGAAACCAGATTTCAAAGATGACAGTCAGCTCTCCAGACTGCACAAACCATACACAAACCCACTTTTAGCCTCCTGCCTTCAAACGAATTGGTGCACGGATCACATACACGTGCCTTTACCTTCTGCTGGGTCTTTAGAGGTGTTTTTTTGAAAGAATACTTACAGTCTTGCAATGTGTTTTAAATAAACAACTTGCTCAACAGGGGTAGCTTCAGTTGCTGCAATTCGATATGAAGCAAACAAACAAGCCCAGTATTGCTCGTTGCCCTGGTAGAAAATACAGCACAGGAGGCAGTGAAAAACGACCAGTCATTTCTTTTCTCCCAGCTGATACACATCTTATTTATTCTTTCTCATAATGTGTGAACGCTGTGTCGTGCCCTATTTTGTCTTCTGCCTCAATTAAAATGTAAATTTCTGCAGCCCATCTCTCTAATTCCAAACTGCTCCAGGCAGGGGAATTTAAACTGCTTTTAATAAAACCAACTACAGATGCTGCAATAAGATTCCTTTCAGAACATTTGAAATCTATATTTTTAATAGTATTCTGTGCATTACAGACTTATGTCGTTGCTGTGAACTTCCCCATTAAAGCAGGATCTGCAAAGATCCAATAAATGACCCAATAAATAACAGAAAGAATCCTAGCTGACTCCATGCAGACATACGCACACATTCCCCCATGCCCGAACACGCGCCTCCCACCCCAACAATTATTTATATTAACTGCTCTTTCCTTTCCTTTCAGAAGATGCAATACAATACCCTTTGGTTTGTGTGCTCGAGCTTGGCACCTCAGAAGTTCTCAAAGCCTTTCCACCAGCCGAGATTTACAACTAATCCTTGGCAAAGTAAGTTTTCAGCTAAGATCCCACAAACCTGTATGGACAAGAAGTTGGGTTGTGCTGGGCATTCCCCAATTTTCTTTTTCCCTCTTCCGTAAATTCTGTAATGTTCAGATGTGTCCTGCTGAGTCAGTGTGCTTCAAAGGCAAGAGTCACACTCAGATTTATAATAATGATATGTGAAGCGCTCTTGAAGGGCTTATTTCTGACAGCGCAGTCTTAATGACCGACCTACCTCTAACAAACGCGACAACCACAACACTAAATAACCTCCCACCCACCGTACACCAGGGGAAAACCCTTACACCGACAAACCCTGCCCACCTCACTCCCTGACGCAAGAGGTGATTGACCCGTTTATAGAAGTGGTCTTGAAGAAACAGAGCAGTTGCAAAAGTCCCATACGCCAAAAAAACTAGAGGATTTAGTGCCAAGCTGAAAAACAAAAGTCAAGGCACCCAATTGGTATCTATGACAATTGTCCCAGGCAAAATCCTACAAAGGAAGCACCAAAACACTAAATTTAACCACCACGGAGACCTACAGCATATAACAACGCGTTACACACACTGATGGCATCACACTTTAAAGCACAGAAGAGCCTGTAGAAATTATCACTTCCTGAATATCTGGAAAACAAGTGTTTCATTCTAAAACTCTAACGGAGATTTGCGCAGAGAATGAGACGCGGTTCAGATCCTGGTGTCTAGCACTTGCCTGATATCTAAATTAGTACTATTAGTACTTACAGGTCTCATTCTGAACGTCATTGCAACCTCTACACCTTTGGATGGTGGTTCATTTTTCACCAGATTTTCCCCTGGCAAGTATCAAAACGGGTAAAAAGCCCAAAACCAAACCCCAAAGAACCAACGGTGCCAGCAGGTAACGAGAGCTGCCAACCTGGAAACTCCATTTCCAGCAGGGATGCTCGGAAACGAAAAACCAGGGAAAAGAGGGCTCGTAATCGACCTTTCCCTGCCCTGCAAGGTACCCAGCGCTCTTCTGGCATCTCTCCTCACTCAGCCTGCAAAGTATTTTTAGTTTCAAATACAGAAGCTGTGCTTATTTGGTTTTTTTAGTCAAGAGAATGACAAAGTGATAAGATTTTTTTGAGATTTAAAAATTAAGAGGAGAAAAAGATTCAATGAAGCGACACTCAAGAGCCTGAAATCTCTCCTTGACTAGTCTCAGGCTCAAATGGGAACCTGGCGAGCGAGAATTCACATCATCTTGATATTTGTTTCTTCATTAGCATAAAACCTTGACGGTCAAGATGAACCCAAGTGCTGGAAAAGCCAAGGTATTTGGCTCAGAAGTGGACTGAAACGTTCATATTAACAAGCTGCCTATTACTGCATTTCTTCTAAACTTTCTTTTGTCCTCAGGTCACGGACTGACATTTCTGTTACAAAGGACGACTGATTTGTCACTTTTTCATTGACTTTAAACCTATGATTCAGTAAGGCTTTAGACAGCGTTACATTCAAATAAATTTGGCCCGCGTAAAACAGAGTTAACTCAAAGGAATAGAAATGTTACTACATAATATCTAAAAAGCATGCGCGCTGCTGCGGGTTAGTCTGCTGATGTGCACATCTGTGTGCGTTTTGCTGATATTTCAGGTTTTCCATGAAACTGGCCACACATAACACATTAAATACTTGAAACCATAATTCTGTACCTAAATCGGATGCAAACAAAGGCAAAGCGCAACTCCCCCTGTTACCCTGAACACTTCCACATGCAGCGAGCTACCGCACTCGCCATCCTTAGAAACGCTTTGCACTTTATGGGACGTAACACAAATTAAAAATTCAAAACTCTAGACAGGTCAAGAGGAGTGGGAAAAATAAAACAAAAAAATCAACCACAGCCCCTATTTGCCTTTACGGGATTGAACTTTGGTCTTTTTTGTGTGACCCCGATTCAAGTATTTGAAAGACAACCTAAAAACTACCATCTCAAAGACACCCAGATTCCAGGAATTTATTTTAATTCCCCATCACTACTTCAGCCAACCCACAGAGAACTGGAAACCCCTGTTCCACTGAGGTAAATATAAAAAATCCTCTCCAAGGAGATTTTAATAGCTTTTTTGTGGGTGCAGAAGGGTGAACCCCCTTCTCTCAGATTCATGTGACACCCCCATGTCCCGCAGGACACCCCTAAGGCCGGTGCCACCCCCGAGCATCCTCCCGGTGCCTGGCCAGGCTGCCTCGGGGCGTTTTTGGTACCCGCTCAAAGAAAACCGCTGCAATATTTAGACCTCTTCTCTCTATAAAGAGTGAGCCAGACAGAGAGCTACTTCGAAGCTTAGATATACTGACCCTTGATTTATTCCATATTTTAAGTTGCCATCGACCTGGATTGTCAACTTCCAGCAGAAAGATTTTTTTCGGCTATTATCCACTTCTATTTGGCCCGGATACGTGGCTTGTATGGAGGCGTAACAGCACGGCACAGCTTCATTTAGATGAATATAAACCATATGCATTAGCTAATAAGCATAGTTGAACACGAGCTTTGTTCAAGCTGTTTATATTAGACACTCCTTTAGATGGAGTGAGGATATTTGTAAAAATTAACGCTGTCCTTCTGGATGGGACAGGATGTGCTAGATAGAAATATATCTAAATATATATATCTCTTCTCACAGAGCTCAACGCCTGCGATACCAGTGCCCGTACCCCAGCCGTAGCGCAGTGCCCAGCTACCTCTTTCTCGCTGCTATTTCCAAATCAAGGGAGAACAGCTGAGCAGGTAAATCTGGGACTATACGTCTGCTTTTCCCCTCAAATTATCTTTAATTTGCAATGGTCCAGGTCGAAGTGTAGTATTCAAACTGCAACCCTGGGCGGGGGGGTTGACCCACAGAGGTAGGGCACACGTTTGTGTCCAAATGCATCAGAGGCAATGCAACAAGCATCACTTTGGGGAAAATTCTGCTGATGAAGAAGGGCGGCAACCCCCTGTGCAAACACAGGCTTCGTCTGTAACATCCAAAAGTGAGATGTGGGCAAATATCGCACAGGGCCTTGGAGAAACAAGAGCTGGCAGGCAGGTTTGTAAAGGGAAATCTCCGCTTGCCCTTACTGCAATGCAGCACAAGGGGCCACTGCACAAACCCGTTAGCAGCCCTTCCCATTCGAGTCCAGCTTCTGTTAATATCATTTGTGTTACTAAAACGGAAGGACTGATGTTTCCATGCATTCCTTTCAATAGCACTACCTGCCGCGGAGTGTTGCGGCACGCTATTCAAAAAGGTCAACCTGTTACTTACAACTTATAAAGAAAACTATTGCAAAATATCGGAAGATGAACACGGTACCTATTAAGATTTCTTTTGGTCAGCTTGCTAACTGAAATTATATTTTCAGCAGCACCTTGTTGAAAAAAATTTGAAGACTTCAGAAAGCTTCCTGATTTTTTCTCTCTCTAGGAACTCGAGGGCTAAAAGGCATTTTTCTCTGTGTTTTATTATACGCAACAACAGCCACCAATACGAAACACATCACTGCAACAGTAACCATAGCACAGAACTAACAAAAGCAGGACGGACACACTGGTGTGTCAAGAAGCACGCGGTTACACATGCGTGCATCTCTACTGATAAAGCAGTGATAAATTTTCTGTCACAAAACCTAAAAATAGGGCCCTTTTCAAGGTGTGAAACGCACTGGAGAAAAAGATCTGCAAAGCATTCAGCTCCGCTAGGCTCAACTTTAAAAAGAAAAAGTGAGAAAACTCTCTCAAAAAACATTTTTCCCGTGTCTTTGTTATTGCAGAAGTATTTTTTCAGATCTAATAAACCCACAAATAATTAATATGACCTTAGAATTATGATTTTAGAAAAAAAGTAATTATCTTTTTTTGTAAAGGTTAAGGACTTGCTAATTAGGTTTAATTTTGTTATGAAAGGCTGAGGTTCTCGAACCAAAGATGAAGTGTTACAAAAAAATAAAGGGTTTCTTTGTGAACTTTTCAAGCATTGTTTTTGACATCCAGATACTACGAAGTTTTGTATTTACGTGCCCAGATGTCATTGCAATCACTTGTATTAAGATCATAGAGTCACAGAATGGTTTGGGTTGGGAGGGACCTTAAAGCCCACCCAGTGCCACCCCCTGCCCTGGGCAGGGACACCTCCCACCAGCCCAGGTTGCTCCAAGCCCCGTCCAACCTGGCCTTGAACCCCTCCAGGGATGGGGCAGCCACAGCTTCTCTGGGCAAAAGCACAAAGATAAAATGCTCTTCTATCAGGGCGACTCCGTAGTGCTCCTCCCGTTTTCTATATCCAGTATGTTAAGGATATTAAATCTAAATCTGAAGTTCAAAATGTCCATTCACCTAGCCAGTTTGTATTCTTGCTTCTCCAGACCTGGTCCACTTCCTCAATCCCATCCTCCCAGCAGTCCTCCCTTTCCCCATCAGCACTCTGAAGACGAGGAGACACTTCCTCGTCCTTAAACCCTGGGGGAACAAGGTGAGGATGTCTCTTCTCCCTCAAACCAGAACCTTTAGGTCCTGCTCGCTCCGATTCGCTCGTCGATGGCCACCATGGACTGAAGACATCCTGTGCAATATTATTAGAGTTGCAGGACTGATGTGGAGGGATGAGCCTCAGCGTTTCGCACTGCCCTGCTTACAAATCCTTCTCCCCTCGGCTGAGCTGTTCCCTCCTTCCTCCGCAGTTTCATTTTGGTTTTGAATGCAGACGAGGCAAAGTTAACAGTCTGCTGCCCCACATAAAAAAAAAAAAAAAAAAAGATATACAGCCAACGAGACATTCAACATTGGATTCAATGATGCATTTGAAGATAATGTGGCACAACAAAGACACAAAAGCTGACTTAACTACAAACGCTGAATAAATATCATTTCTGCTTTTAAGAAGAACTTACCAGGGCCAAAGGCAAATGCAAAGAAGATGCTGTGTGAAAGGGGATGGGAAAACAGAAAAGCAGGAAAAAAAGGGAAGAGAGACTACACTAGATTGTGGTTTCCTCTGAAAAAGAGCTTTTATCCCAGAGCCCCTCACGAAGATGCTCTTATCGCACACATATATAAGCTGCTCAGAGTTTTTATCCCTCCCTTTTGAAGATAAAGATTCAAACCTTGCAGGTCTAATACAAACAAGGCTCCCGCTGATCTCAGTGGATATTTTGGCTGTGTAAAACCATAGGGATGCGGTGTCATCTCTCTCGTAGGACTTCCTTGGAATATTTTGCGTTTTCAGGAGTCAGCCGAACCATTCCCACCCCACTGGGAACGGCCAGAAGCTCACTGGGAGCCAGAGGAACCTGGACATGCCCTGTGCTAACCCGGCCATGGCTCCAGTGGCCCTGAGCCCAGGAGGCTTTGGGACACAGTTCGCAATTCCCAATGGGCAGCTGGGGAGCAGCAAAGCTGTGACACCCTGTAAAGTGACTAATCAATCAGGACGTGAGGGCTTTTAAATAGAGAACTCAGAAAAAATGCAGCAGTAGAGACAAAAAAGATCTAAACTGGCCCTGCTAAAAGTTAAGTCTAGTACAGAAAATTGGTTTTCTCAGTAAAAGAGAATCTTTCTCATTAAAGAAATGTCCCTGGGACAAGAAACACTAAACAACATCCCCCCATTCCACTCCCCGAAAGACAACCACCACCAGAAAAGAGGAAGAATTAGTGATTTATCCCTGCCTACGTTTAGCAGGAGTATCATATTACCATACCAGTCCCATAAACGTGCTCACAGGATGATTTTACTTTACAGATATGACTTGCACTTCTGGAAGGTGTTAAATAAGCCTTTCATGGACAGCAAGGCAGCTTCACAAGCTTCCCACCAGTGTCCCAAGGCCGAGTGACAGCAAGATAAGCCCCAAGTCCTTCAGGGGACCTGCTGGCCCCATGTGAGGTAAAGGCACAGAGGCAGAGTAATTCCTCCCCACTACAGAAATCACACCGTGTTGGGATGCAAGACCATAGCGATGTCCCGTCACTACTACCATCCATCCAGTCTGACCTATTACACCTTATTGCCAAAGCCAAAGGATGAGGAGAACGGCTAATTCTACTCTTACTCCCGTACCTTCTCCACGTCACCCACGTCAAAACCATTGATTTTTCGCTTTCGAAGATGGTTTTTATGGTTTCAGTTGTAAGTTTAAGAAATAAACCAAAATCCAAACCCCCACTGGGAAAACGCTAAATCTCTTCCGGTTTGTCAGTCGATAAGAAGTGCTCTTCCATTGGAAACGCCACGGCGAGGTGCAAGCAAATCAACTGATCCATCTAGGAAAGCATTTCACGCGTTCAAAATATCATAGGGACAGTATCATATGAAACGCGTTTAGTTTCCTAAATAATTTGATATATTAATTTCATTTGCAAAAATCTCGGCTTTAAAATATGGATTTCTAAGCAAACCACTTCATTTCATTTTGCTTTTTTTTTTCAGAGAAAAAAAAAGCCAAATTGTTGTGGTTGTTTTTTTTTTATAAAGCACCATTATTGAATAGATGCAATCATCTCAGCTGTCTGTGACAATTTTGCATTAAAACATACTGCAGGCAAGGCTGTCTCTCTGCCAGCTCCACCTGCCAGATTCATTTCCAAATATGGATTATAACATCAACTGAAATTGTATCATTAACTGCGAGGTTGTGGCCATTCTACGTGATTTTACAAATCCTAAATGGAACGGAGGTATTTACCTGCAAATATTACGGCTCCTGTACAAGACCATGCGTTTACCATGGCTTGTGCTCTCCTCGGGATGATGTGAAGCTCCTCCACCCCCAGCACAGACGGACCCACCATCTTGCAACATCTCCCGTCGGCACTGATTTTACGCAACAGATCCCTGCTAGATATTCACAGGCAAATACTTCTCTTTCCCAGTGGCACCTGTAGTCCCAAAGGGAAGTTCACAGCTTGCTTAACAAACGGAACTCAACAGGCAATTCATGCTCACATTAGAAAATGCTTCTGTTTATCCGCAGAAATATTAGAAGAGGTGATAAGCAAGGACAAGTTGTCCCCATTAAGCATTAACTGACGGCCTCCAGGTCAGGGACTGCTTAAAGCTGTGAATTATCTAAGCGTGTTGGGGTTTTTTTTAAGAGAATAAGCCCAAAACAATGCTGCAACATACCGCAGGTGCCATGGCACAGCATCTGCAGAAACAACGGTTACTCCAGAAAACGAAACTTGGCGTGGAATAGTTACGTTTTAACCCTTTATCCAACAGGGTCATTTTTCTTTTCACTCCCTTTCTACTGACACTATTAAAGGGAAATCAGAAGGGAAAAAAAAAAAAAAAAAAGGGTTGTGATAAACAAGCTACTTGTGCAGCAGAGGAGGAAAGATAGTAGGGAAATCATTAAAATCTTTCGTGTTTACTGAAAAGCGAATGTGGAAGCTATTTCTAGCCCACCGATCTCATCAATGATTTCCAGCACTGTCGGCCACGCTCCTCCTCTTGAAATTTCATCTTTCAGTGGTTTCCATGACTCTGCTCTCGCCCCGTTCCCACTATCTTTATAATCACTCCCTAACTGCATCTTTCAGATACTTCTCCTCATCTTCCTGCGACACACGAGCTGGCCTCGACAGCGGGCCACCAGCATTTGCATAATGCTTCACACCGGGGCAGCACCGCAGCCTCCAGCTCCTGCCTGGGGCTCAAAGATCACATCTTAGTGCTCCTCAGACAGCTCCTGGCTGCGAAAGAAAACCAGCAAGTTCTTTCATCATTTTATCACTGAAGAATAGTTATTCCAGCATCCATACTCACAAAATAAGTAGCGTCTCACATTTCTCAGCAGGGAGCAGTGGCTTGTCCAAGGTCTCTCAAGAAACGATCCGTGTAGGTGCGCACCAAAAAAATCATAGAATGGTTTGGGTTGGAAGGGACATTTAAAGGCCATCTAGTCCCAACCCCCTGCCCTGGGCAGGGACACCTCCCACCAGCCCAGGTTGCTCCAAGCCCCGGCCAACCTGGCCTTGAACCCCTCCAGGGATGGGGCAGCCACAGCTTCTCTGGGCAACCTGGGCCAGGGGCTCACCACCCTCACACCAAAGAATTTCTTCCTCAGATCTCATCTCAATCTCCCCTCTTCCAGTTTAAAACCGTTCCCCCTCGTCCCATGGCTCCCCTCCCTGCTCCAGAGTCCCTCCCCAGCTTTCCTGGAGCCCCTTGAGGGACTGGCAGGGGCTGGAAGGTCTCCGCGGAGCCTTCTCTTCTCCAGGCTGAACCCCCCCAGCTCTCTCAGCCTGTCCTCCCAGCAGAGGGGCTCCAGCCCTCCCAGCATCTCCGGGGCCTCCTCTGGCCCCGCTCCAACAGCTCCGTGTCCTTCTGCTGTTGGTGGCCCCAGAGCTGGAGGCAGCACTGCAGGGGGGTCTCCCCCGAGCGGAGCAGAGGGGCAGAATCCCCCCCTCGCCCTGCTGCCCACGCTGCTGGGGATGCAGCCCAGGCTGCGGGGGGTTTCTGGGCTGCCAGCGCACATTGCCTGCTCGTGTTGAGCTTCTCATCCACCAACACCTCCAAGTCTTCTCCTCAGGGCTGTTCTCCGTCCATTCTCTGCCCAGCCTGGCTCTGTAAAGAGATGTTCTGAGTTGTAGTTTCCCTGGTTGCAAGGCACCATAATGGGCTGGATAGAGCCGGCTACACACAGCCGCTGGCTTTGCACGCCATAAATACCAAGCTTTCTTCTGAAGGACTTTGCCTTTCCTGCCATCCTCGGAGCTCAGAAAGTCCTTGCAGAGGAGAAGACACATGAGGGGTCCAGCAGGAGCCTGCTCGGTCTGACAGTCACCTCCGTACCCTCTCCCACCCCACAGGATGACCTGCTTTTTCCTAACACCCTCATTGAACAGGAAAAAAAAAAAAGACAACTTCCATTTTTCTTTCAAGGGAATCATTTTCTGTTATCTTCAAAAAGTAAACTTTTTGCACATAACAGCCCACTCTTCTCCATACCAATCAGGGCAAAGAAGAACAGGAAAATGGAAGTTAAATAACTAAAGATTTCGAAGAGGTCACAGAAGAAATAACTTCGCGTTAAAAAGCATATTTACTAGATAGATGTCCGTGAGCTGGTACCTGGAGCTGACCAAAGAAATCTCCCCCACTGCAAATTAGTGTGAATTAGAGGCTGACAATTTAGGCAAACGATACATGGGTAGGAACGTAAAAATAAAAAGAGGAAAAAGAAAGGGAAAAGTGATGACGACTAGGGTGAGCCAGCTGAGCAAAAAGCTATTCCAAAAATATTCAAACCACTATTTTGAAAAAGATACAGCGGCATTTGACAGCTTCATATAATTGAGTTTTAAAACTTGCCTTGCTTGAAGTATCAAAAGCATCTGCACCATGAATAAATACACTTTTCCAGTATTTAAAGATAGCGGAGGGAAAAAATAAATACAATTGCTACAGACCCTGTGCCAAATTAATCAACTTGCAGCTCTGAGACTCCTCCGTTTGGAGCAAAAAAATATTAGCTGAAATTAATACAATTTTATTCTGCACCTATTAATAAATGATTAATTTTCAGACTTCAAACAGATCCTGTTTTGTGGAGACCTACATTTCGAGCAGCTCAACGCAGCAGAAATCCACCTCATTTTTTGTACAGTAAGCAATTCAGAAAAGGCAGGGTCAAAAGTTAAACAGAAAGAAATGAAAATTAACCTAAGAAAAAAGAGCCCAGCTCACAGCGCTGTAAGACTGCGCTAACCGCGTTCTGGTAAACAGGACGACAGACATACAATTTGCTAAGGCAAATTTGATGGAAAATGTGATAGAATCCTAGAATTGCCTGGGTTGGAAGGGACCTTTCAGATCATCGAGTCCAACCATCAACCCAACGCTGCCAAAGCCACCTCTAACCCACGTCCCTCAGCACCGCGTCTGCCCGGTTCTAAATCCCTCCAGGGATGGCGACTCCACCGCTGCCCCGGGCAGCCTCTTCCAATGCTTGACAGCCTTTTTGGGGAAGAATTTTTTCCTAATACGCGATCTTAACCTCCCCTTGCTAAAAACTGCAACGAGAGCTCCTCCCCATCTCTATTTTCTCTTCTTTCTTCCCCAATACTGCAAGCAAACAAGGACAATGGTTTGAATGAAATACTTCTGTTTTTTTTTCTTTTTTTCCTCTTGTTCTGGTTATTTACAAAAGCTCCTAGAAAAAAGGTTACATAGCGACGTTATCACCACCAGCAACGAGGTCCAAATCCTTTTATCCCAAACCCGAAACCCGTGTGAATCTCAGCACTACGCACCTCCGTCTGCGCCATTTCCTTCACAGTTTTGCCAAACTCTTGGAGAACCAAAATACGCAAGCTTGTTTACTCAGTTATTTTTTCAAGGCTTGCCTCTCAGTCCAGTTTTGCAAACACTAGAAGTAAAATTGGACTCCAAGCTCATCCTGCTCCAGACCTTGGGCTCAAACTGTCCAAAAGCAGAGCTCCTGCACAAATTTACCTTCAACTCGGCGGGTATCGTCTGCGACGAGATACTGAATTCCACCACTTCCAAATCATAAAGAGCTCCAGCATTTTCAAATAGCATTTCAACTCCATTTTACAAACCTCGGCATTAAGTTGGAGGATATTATGTTCTCTGTGAAACCAAATTCAAGTTTACGATTTCTTCTCTTATGTACAAAAAGGTGGTTAAAACCACTCGTGGCTGTGTCTAATTGGCCTACAGCTATGCTTTAATTAGATAGGTTGTGACAAAACGTTGCTCACAAACCCCACGCTGTGCATATCTAATACACCTCCAAGCTTTAAAAGGGAATTTAAAAAAAAAAAAAAAAAAAGAAAAAAATAGATGTCAGCCACACAAGTCCTTCAAAACTAATGAAAGTCAAAGCTATTTAAAGTATGTTAGAAACGCTGCGTATTTTAAAATCTGGCTTTGACTGAAAGCGTTTTTATTATTTCTAACCCTTCCCATCCGACGGGCTGCGGTTGTTTCAGATACCTGTAGCTGCCACGCAGCTGAGAGCGAAGCAAGCTTTGCTGGGGCCACGTGGTTGGTATCGTCAACAATCGCTCTGCGGCCAGGGCTAATATTGGGCAAAGTTGGTCTTTCACAGAAATCGCTGCAGTCATCCTCCCCTGCAGCTTTTCTAGAGTCCAGGACCGTGTTCATAATCCGATTTTGCAATAAGATACGGAATTACAAGAAGAACAAAAGTGATTTTCTGTTCACTGCGTAACCGTACATCTAAATATACTTATGAAAAAGAGCTTGTGCTTGTGTCGAACATCCCCCTTGGGCAGCGGCGGTGGAGGGGGGAGAAATGCTGTTATTTCAAAAGCCACGATTATTTAGCAGTCATAGGGAATTGCGTGCCAGCTTGTTTATGCGGTTCCTATGAACGATGATGCAGCCAGTGTCTAAATGGAGTTGGCTCTTTCCCCCCGGCACTGCGAACTGTTTATCTAAGCTGATAAATGTACACATTAACCCAGCCACCTCCTAGGAAGCCCGTTCTACGCTCTGTTCAATATTTTCTAGTTAAACTAATCGGAATCATTTGCTCAAAAAGACTTTGGAGAGCTTCTCCCTCGCAACTGGAATATCCGTGCGTCTCGTGCTGAATTTGAGTAGTCTCCAAGTCCCGAGAGGTTTTAACAGATCGCCACTACTGCGAGTGGTAAATGCTTCCGCAGCGAGCCGCAAGTACCACTGAAGCCAACATAAAAGACTTTTAGGAATCTTAAGAATGGCAAAAGCTGGGAAAAGTCACGGTAATAGCACTATATACATTAGTTATGAATAACGAGCATTTTTCAGTCTTGGACACTCTCCTGCCTTCTTTTTTTAATAATTGAATTTTGGCAGCTGCATTAATTCGCGTTAACTATGTAGTTTAATGGGAACTACTCCATAACTGAGTGCAGTTCACCATTCATTTCATTGAGGACCTTTTACAACCATTAATCAAACCGATGGCCAGTCAGTCTGAATCAAACCAGAGCCAGAAGGCAAAGGGAACGACAGGGAAAAAAAAAAAAGGTTTCGTGAACGCTGCCATTCATCTCCTGTTATAAACAGGGAGCGCAGGGAAGCGCAACGGCGTGTACGCGCAGCGATGCCAACTTTCCTCTTACCTGGGAAACTCTGATTTTAAAGATGTGGCATTTCGTGGCGGTGGGAAAGATTTTGCCTTCCATCAACAAAAACTACTCTGCTAATGATAATAAAAATCAGGCTGGAAGGGACCCTGGGAAAGCACAGACCACCCCACAGCAGCATCTGCTTTCATCCATGCATCTTGAAAACTACACATATGTGTTTGTAAACCATAATCAGTTGTAATACACAGGCCAAAAACCCCACTTTATTTCTTTTTAATTGACATGAGCGTACTTTGCGATGAGATCTACGTCTTTTGGCTGTCTTATGCAAGTACCGGGGTGACTTATTCTCCAGCACCTTGCTGCAGAAAGTCCTCTGGAGAGCCCGGGGAGAGAGAGCGACCACTCCAAGGGCAAAAGAAACCGCTTCTCTTGTTCCAATATATATTCATGCAGTTCCCAATTTCTAGTACAAGAGAGAAAAGATTGTCCTCAGAAGTAACCCAGCTGTAGGCTCTTTGCCCCACTGAGACAAAGAAACAAACTACAAAGTCAGAGCCGAGCATCCCAGGGTCAGGTTAAGTATTGGGAACCACTCTTCTCCGGGGACGCTTTCTGCTTAAAACATTTAGGGTTTCTTTTTTTTTTTTTTTTTAAAAAAAAAAAAAGCTGTGTTTTTTTTTTAAAACAAGCTGTTTACGAAGTGTGTAGACATCTGTTGTTTTTATTTCACAAATCCAGCCAGCAATACGGGGAAACTCTCATTTCATTTGCGTCGTCTTTCCTCATTTTCAATTTTTTTGGGAACTACGTAACATCCTCTCCTTACTGGAAACAGCACGCTGCTAAACTGTGCTAATATATTAATTATCATAGCAGACTATGAAGGATTGCTGGCATTAGTAGAAGATGTTCATGGAAGCAGCTGAAGGCTACAAGCAGATGCCATTGCTGAGGAGCTGCACAGCGAAAGAAAATAAACTTCTTTGGGTTTCACGATGTTTTGTCTTATCCTGTTTAATGCTCAGAAGACAGACTTAATTAATACGTAAGTGTAAATACTAAAATGCAGTAATTAGTGCTACGCAACAGTTACACAGTTATAAAGGAATAAGGCTAGTGCTTTTGAAAACCGGGGAATTTATAAAGAAAATATGTATTATTTTTTTTTAATACCAATATACATTAAGAGTAGGTGAAACAGCAGCTCTAGGCTTCTGGTATCATACACGGCTCCGTCCTATCACTGCAGCTTTTCCCACTACCTCTAATCCAAAAACCCCACATCCTCCACGTTGAGCTTCACGCATCGACGCTGTTCAAAAACCCGGATAACACAATTTCGAAGGAGATATTGGACGCTAAAATTTTGAAAAACCCACTGGACCTACGGCGAAGATTCTTAAACGAGCGATTCGGCTCCCAAACCTCACCGAAGGTCAAGCTGACCCACAACAGCGAACCCACACTTTTACCCCAAAGACTTTGCGCTGAGTCCCCGTTAACGGTAACTTTTCCACCCAGGATTCACGGCTCCTCTGCACGTTACGCAACTCAAGGTCGCATTTAACAAACCAACCGAGAAGGAAGCAAGCAAACGGCAAAAATAAAAAGATTTCAGTCTCCAAAGGGTAAGTAGCTTCTCAGTATTGCTCCAGTTCAGAATTAGTTCCCAAAGTTAATTAGGCACTTTTTCACAGCGAGAACAATCAGCCATTGGAATAATCTCCCCCAGGAAGCGGTGGATTCCCCATCATCGGATACCTTTAAGATTCAGCTGGACAAGGCCGTCTTCTCTAGACCATGCTTTTGCCAAGGAAGTTTGGATCAGATGATCCTTGAGGTCCCCTCCAAATTGGTGTTCTGTGATTCATTTAGCACCTATGCCCATAAGCAAAAATCCATCTTAAATACATGCAAAGCCCTACAGAGCCCAGAGCCCCACTGGAAAACTTCAGTCAGAGATGGCTATCCGGGGTGGCAACGCGTGCCATCACCTGCTGGGACGGGGAACACCTCCACTGGTCCCGTCCCATGTTGAAGAGTCACGCTGGCAGGACCGTGCGCGGCACAACTCCCTCCCTCGGAGGAAATAACCCCCGGCCCCCGCGATGGCTCCGCACATGAACACACCACCGTGCACGATGCTTCTGGCACCAGCAAAGCTCCCTCGCCAGAGAGAAAATAGCTCCTTTAACAAGCTGTTTGGCAGAATATAAAATTAAAAAATATAAAATTAAAGAATATAAAATTAAAAAAAAATTAAAAATTAAAAATTATAAAATTAAAATTAAAAGAATATAAAATTAAAAGTTCAAAAAGCCAACTGTGCATAGATGCGGTACGGGTAGCTTTCCAACGTTCATTCTCCTGTGGATTCAAAAGGGGGGTTGTATGAATTTTTTCTTCCCCTTAAACATAAACCAGTAGATCATACCCAGAGACAGCAATTTTCCTCTGGATCAGCCAAGTGAGCACCGGTATCACAGAGCTTGTTAGGTATATTTATTTTTAATAGGATTGAATTTAAACACCATTATCAGAAAACAGCAACACTGGAGTTTCACTCAAGTGCTTTTTACAAGTGTCAGGTGCTGAATAAGTAGTTGATACTCGTGATGCATTGGCAAGAATTACATTTCCAGAATGGTCTGAATTAGGCACTCAACTCCCATTCCATCCGCGGCAATAAAAATTAGCCGACTGTCCTTCAATCGCATGCCATTACCGGGATGAGCTTCCCTTTACCTGCAAGTAGGCATTCACCTCATCATTCACGCGCTCCGGTAATGGAAAAAATCACTCAGAACAAATTCTTCAAAGTGCTCTAAGCGCAAAATAAGATATCAAACGGGGCTGGAAAAAAAACCTATACGGAAATTCTCAAAGACTGCTGGTTCCTTCCAGTCCAGGCGCGCTGCCAGTACTAGCCAGTACCAACAGCAGCAGGGTACACTGGGAGAAACTTTGTGCTAAATAGCTATAAAGGAACACATGCTTATATTATGTTATTTAATAATAATTATATACAACTATATATAATATGTATATAAAATATATATATAGTTATTATTTGGAAGTGCATGCTTCTTCCCCCAAAGGATTAACCCTGAAGTTCACGCACACACATATAGTTAACCCTGAAGTTCACACACATATATAAAAATATATATACACACCTATATATAATCTTCTGTCTATATATAAAAAACACACACATTGAACAGAGACTGCCGAAATCCTGTTTTCTGTGGTGGTCAGTGTGCTCGTATCCATTAAAACAATGCCAAATCTTGCCTCAGTCTACAAATCTCTTGGTCGCCAAAGCTATACTCGGATAGGGAGCTCCGCAGATTAACATAACCCTGTTTAAAAAGGCAAAATAACAATTTAATCAGCTTAAAATTTGCAGCAGAGATCTCCGCACTCGCGCCTACTCAAATATTTTGTCTGTCTCCAGGGCATTCCGCCACGACATGAGGTTCTTGACTCATTGAGGTGCTGGATAAGCCAGTCATTCCGCTTGGCTGAACTGCTTTTTGGAGTTTAAGATATATTTTAAAAAAAAAAAAAAAAAAAAAAAAAAAAAAGGCATCAGAATGTCGAGCGCGTTCGCACATAAAAGGAAAACGGCAAAAATTTCTGCAAAACTCTGCTGATTCCCGTATTTGTGTGGACTCAGCAAGACTGCACGAGTGCCGGGTCTTTAGCTATGCAGGTGCTATCTTGTACCCAATCTTTAAGTGTCCTAATTAATAAAATGCTCCTCACCCATCAAGGACAGCCCCTTCCCCCCCCCCCCCCATCCTTTGAAACTCCTTCCACCCTTATGTTTTTCCCATTAGTTATGTTTTTTTCTCCGCTGGTACTATCATTTTTAATTTTTTCTTAGGTATAAACAAAAATCCTTGGAGGGAGTAGCTAACGTTTTGGGATCAGGCACGGGGTATCCCCATAACATTATTTTTCTGGTCCCTGCTTGTATTTAGCACCGCGCGACCACACCATGCTCCCCCCATTAGCAACGCACCGGTAGGTGACTGACTTCAAAGGGAAATGTTTCAGCTTCAGTTGCATAAAATTCATTTTAACCACTCTCCCAATCTATTTTTCCTGGCTGGAAACTCTAACTGGCTTCTGCGAAGCCATTGAACGCTATCGATCAGGTAATACATTTTTAAAATTCTCTAAATAAAGGGGAGTGAACGCAGAAAGAGTTATTGATCCATCTAGCCCAGCACCTTCATCTCTGAAAGCCCAGTTACGTTTCAGCGGGTAAACCCTGTATTTCCAACAGAGTTTGGGCTGCTGGTCCCACATCAATACCCTGAAAAGGAAGCCTCTTCAAAACGCTTAATTTAAATATGGAAGTCAAATATTTTCAGGTAGCATTAATTTTCTCTCATCTCAGTGAGAACAAGGTATCTCCGCTCCATCAACCTTCTGGGAAAGGGCGTAAGACCAACACGTTGGACACTTGGACGTGAGAGAGGAGCTGCAGGGATGGAAAACCTACACAGCACAGACTCAACAGTTACACCTGCGAGAAATGTAACGACCGGTATCAACGCTTCCCTTTACGCGGAATTTGTCAGTGTTGAAACTTATCAGGAAAAGGAACGGGAGAGGAGCAGTCTTTGCTTTGGGGAGGGATTGGGATTTATGTACATTTGTCTCTTCTTTGCCTGGAGTAAAGCATCACGAGATTTATCCTAGATTAAAGTGCAGCTCTGTCTGCCGGCTCCCACATCCACATGCCCTGTTCCGCACAGAACATAAACTCGGAGCAGAAGATAATTAAATAGCCTGTTCTGTATTTGCTTTCTTCAACGAGATAGCGAGGCCTGAGCAAGTCTGATGTACCCCACGGTGTGGGATCGCAGAGAAATAGTTAGTCAAATCGCAGAGAAATAATTACTCAAATTTTCTTGGGTCCACCAGCTTCTGCAGAGCCGCTGCGACGTCCGTCCATCCACCCAAGACCTGCCTGCTTCTCTACCGGTTTATAACAGCGGAGAACCTGCTGCATTTTGGAAATTGTTTTTCAATGAGTATCTACCAATCATGTACATCACTGGGTTTGACTTTTAACATTAGCAACAGATTGTAACTGGGTTTGTAAATATTTCAGGACCGGGGCGTTTGCGCGAGATGAGCTCACAAAGGAAACCTGAGAAAGCCGCTCATTTTTCATGCTTTCATTGCCGCGTCAAACGGCGTTACAGTGACGCAGGCTTCCTTCTTCATACTGCTCTCTCCCGAAGCGATTCACACACCCCGACGGGATCCACGCCTGCTTTATTCAGTGCTTTCCGCGACCTTGATCTCGGAATAACCATTTTGCTACAGGAATTTGTGCGGCAGAGTCAGAAGTAAAACTGATTTGACCAAGATGCGCGGCGCTTACAAATCCTTCATTCTTGGCAAAAAGACCGAGGTGATTTTATATGCCGCTTGTCTCACCTTTGATGGAGCTTTTCTTCCGCAGAGGCAAACAAAACTGGTCCGAAAAACCACTTCATATTAAAAACTCCCCCGTAAAAGGCATTTGCAATGCAAGGCATTGGCAACAACAACAGAGCTTATACATATGGATGCTCCATAAAAGTTAGCAATAGCGGTTTTCTGCAAACATTTTCTCTCGGATCCAATTTTTTTTTTTTTTTTCCTTTTTGCTACTTTCTCTTACTTTTTAGGCAGTGACCTAAAAGTATCTCAAACCAGCAATTGCTGACCCAACGCTCCGGGAAAACTCTTCCCCTTTCTGTTCCTCTTTAAGGGATGGTTTAGGAAAAGAACATTAAAAAAAAATATATTACCTCGATCTCGATCCATTTAAGAATAGCTGCTTGATTCAAAGGCATCGATAGTCTAATTCTGAATATATGCATTATTATAGAATCATAGAATTAGTCATAGAATTCTAATAATTCTAATCATAGAATTATTATTATAGAATCACAGAATTATTATTATAGAATCATAGAGTTATTATGCAAAGAACAGTTGACAAAACTCTCAGCTTTCTGAAGACGTGACACTCTCCCCCTACAGTTATAGTTTGCTCTTTGATATAATTACGGGAGAATCCAATGAGACTAAGCAGGAAGAAGAAAAAATTATATATGATGGTGTATCAGCAAATCTATCGATTCAGTTATGACCACCTACAGAAAATGGGCTTTATAGAACTCGATTTCTCCTAGATCTCTGAAATTCCAGGCGTTTATCCCACCGCCAAACCAGGCTGCAATCAGAGCGAGATCCCGCAAGTAGGTATAAGGGTACAGAAACCTTTTTTCTGGATTTGTGTCACATTTAGGGACATAAATTCAAACATTTAGGGAGTTGGGGTTAGGGGGGTTTCTTTGCCAAAAAAGCTAAGCAGACTTTGAGTCTCGCTTAAAGAAACATGGAACAAAAAAAGCTATATAAAAAAAAAAACAAACCTCAGAAGCCAAAAGGGAAAAAGCCCCAGAAAATATTTAAAAAATAATTGTAGTTGACACATTTAATCATCTTCAAACATTTCTTTAAACACTAAGCTCTCTAACGCTACCAAGCGCGCAGATAATTTATGTAGTGACCAGATTATCTGCACCGATTTATATAGTAACCAGGTAACCTGCACCGGACCTTTTCATTTTCATTACACAGGGATACGCGGCTAAAATACCGCCACAAAGGCCACGATACAAAATTAAAACGTAGCAAAATATATTCTCTCTTCTGGCAAATTCATTCACCTCTTGCCATTTTAGGCCTACGTCCAACGCAGAAGGGGGTATTTTTAGCTCTTTTAAAAGAGCCAAGAGGAACTCCATCGTGAAATCCTCTCTGCTTCTTGCAAACAGCCTCATTATTTAAAAGATCAAAAGCATCTTGCTGCCACGTGATGCAACTAACTTTGATCTGATGTTGTCTACTCAAGCTTCGGAGGAGATAATTATTGGACTGTTAAGTTTTCCTGCGCTCCGCCTGCAAACGCCTCGCTTAGCCCTCTTCGCGCTACAGGTACAGTAACAATTAAAGGATTACGTCAATATTGAGCAATTCAGAGTTTGTTAAATAAACGAGCATAGGAACTCTAAGGGGAGGCACAGAAAGATCTGCATTTGTATCTAGGCGAAGAGGAAAATAAAACTATCCATTAATTATTCTGTTTATGAGATATAATGATTACATGAGAAACTTCAGTGCATTTGAGAGTTTCCTACTGGTAAGGATGGCTTCGAAAACTAAACAGATTCTGAGCAAATTAGTAACTTGGTACATTGCTCTGGAAAGACAGATATCAGGGGATTGCTGTCACCGTCTCTCCAGTTTAGTCGTGTAATTTCTTTTGAATCCTTTGAACATTTTCTGTTATTGATACAAACATACACGAACACGATGTTTCATTTGCAGTTGTGTCACAAATGAGTGATTTAGCTCACGAAAATAAGAAACGTACACCAATGCTGTGCCGAAGTTACAGCTCCATTTTCCCCCCCACACCCCCGTCTGTTCCATATCTGAATTCCACACGGGAACAGAAACCTTACCAAAGCAATCTCTGACCTCCAGCCGTGGCGAGGCAGTTTTGGTTTCCCCTCGAGACTCCTGAGTGGCATCTTTCATCTTCCTCTCGCTCTAGTTTCACGCTTAGCACTATCTCGGCATTCATAGAATCACAGAATGTGTTGGGTTGGAAGGGACCTCTAAAGGCCATCTAGTCCAACCCCCTGCAGTGAGCAGGGACATCTTCCACTAGATCAGGTTGCTCAGAGCCTCATCCAGCCTGGCCTTGAATGTCTCCAGGGATGGGGCCTCCACCACCTTCTCTGGGCAACCTGGGCCAGTGTCTCACCACCCTCAGTGTAAAGAACTTCCGTTCTGTCGTCTTCTCTTGGAGATTTTTGTCATCCCATATTCATCCTCACAGCGTGTCATATTGCCACCACAGACCTCTCCGTGGGCAGGAAAACTTAAGTACCTTTAATTTCTACACGACACGCTTACAGCGGAAGGCCTAACGGAGCCAACATTAGATTCGTTACAGGCTGGACGCAGACAGGAATACATTTCTCAAAAGGTACATAAAGGACAGAGATTCTCAACTCTTAAGTTTCGTGGGAACTACACGGTCAGAAATCACCTGTGCAGCGCTCAGTCGCGCTTACCAAGGGATATCGCAATCTATTGTTGGGGCGAAACGTCAATGTAATTTATTTCTACTTCTCCAACAACAATCAGTCACCCGCTGCCCACGAGATTTAAAATCAACATGTTTCAATAAGGCACATAAAAGTATGCTGCCCGACAACTTACCTGCCTTTTCGATAGTTGATTCCTCATAATGAAAACAATTCCATCGTAAATTAACTTCCACGATTATAAAGCCACCTTTTTATTTTTACCCAGTAAAACAATGCGTTTCATTAATGCACCTGAAGAAAGCGAACTGAACCCTCCATCACCACTAATTATTATATTTTATTATGGCTTGATAAAAGGATATTGTTATACAAGCGCTGAATAACCCATAATCCAAATTAAGGCGCTATTCACTAATGAAAGTATTTTTCACACATAAGCTTTAAAGCCAGAATGTAAAATGAACAGCACGTGAAAATATGTTATTGTTTGACTAAGTATTAACTATGTCGTTCTTTAGATCTGACTGACTAACACTAATGCGCTCTGCTATTGTTCAACGGTTTCAATAAAGAAAAAAGGAAAAAGGCAGCTCGTGAATTTAAACAAATTTCGGATTCCGTTAATATTTGCCATGAGGAAGGAGTTGGAGGGGGGCGGGGAAGCAGGGTCTCTCGGGAGGGCGCTTTCATAGGATTTAACGGGGAGAACCCTCCGAGCATCACTGCCGAGTGAGGACTTCCATGAATTTACTTGGATTTTTATTAATTTGGCGAGAAGATGTTAAATACGTTGATTTTTCTTATCTTACCGCATTGACTGTTCGTGAAATAAATAAGAAAATATATCAAAAAGCAGCTACAAACCTGATTTTCAATCGACTGCGCTTGCATAACAGAGACATCCATTGTAATGCCAAAAATAAGGTTTCAGGGAGGAGAAACAAAGGGAAAGGACGACGTACGGAAGGCAGCAGCAATTAGCATCCGGTGTCACAAGATGCTGGGTGACAGCAAGGCTATCGGGCACGGTGGGAGGTATTCAAAGATTTACAGGGCTCGGTTTCCATATCTGCCCAAAGCGGGGAAGGGACTTGTACAGTTTGCGGTTACTTGGGAGTTCTGAAAATGGGAATAATTAAAAACCTTGGTGGAAAAGCAAAGCGGGAGTCGTTCGTGTACTCACCCATCACGGAGAGCTCTGCCGAGCCGCTGCTGTTCTCGTTCTTGTAGGTGACTACACACGTGTACGTCCCAGCATCGTCGTCAGTCACGTTCGAGATGAGTAAGTTACTGCCAGCCAGTAAGGAATACTTTTTGGACCTGAAACATCGATAACAGACGTCTACAGTGTGTTAAGGTGCTCTCTCTATCTAGAAAAATACACAGTAAATTACGCTGTAGTTCTCAGCTGTGATTTTTGCTGTTAATAGCTTCACAATTCCATTTTAAATACCAGCCAGGTGACATTTATGATGGAATTCCACCCTCAGATTGGGTGCGGAGATGAGTTATTGCAGTGGGTAAAAGACACATCCCGCCTCTTTATTACATTTAGGAGGAAAACCTCACGGCCTCCAAAACCACCCCGTTGAATTTAAAGCATAACTGGGTGGTTTGCCCAGACTTTGCCCAAGGGAACGTAGCGTTAGTTACGCGACCCACGAAGGACTGGAGCTACCTGACGGGGAGCACTTCGTCTCCTCGCAGCCACGTGAAGGTGGGAGGCGGGTACCCAGAAACGCAGCACTCCAGAACGGCATCCTTCCCTTCCATGGCCACCACGTTCGACGGGCGCTGCAGGAAAAACTGCTGCCTGTGCAAACCTGGATCTACAAAAGCAAAAGAGACAGTTATCCATTTAAAAACAAACAAATAAACAAACAAAAAAAAACCCCAACCAACAAAACAAAACAACATTCTTTTTGTTGGGGATGAGGAATATAAAACGACTGATCAATAACGGACCCCGAGAGACCGCAGCTTTCACAGATTCTTACTGATGGGAAAAAGAGAAAAATCATAGTAGAGAGATATAAAAAGTGTATCAAATGGCAATCTTGGAGCTGCTTACAGGTTGAACCCGAGGGAGCAATTTAAAGGCAAAAAAAAAAAATAGCAGCTTTTGGGAAAGTGAGAAAGGACTGTTTATAGCCTGGTATTAAAGTCAGGTCTTGGAAAGCCACAGAAAAAGGCACGGAAGGCAAGAAGAGACAGAGATATAAGGTTAAGAGCGGGACTGGATTAACGACGCTATTTTGGAGTTGCAAGAGGGAAGTTCATAAATACGGCAGGTAAGAGAAAACAAGAACAGCTTCAAGTTAGGAAAACACAGAAAGCAAAGAAAGAAATAACTTGAAAAAGCCCAATTGTGAAGGAATAAGTAGAAACATTAGCGCCCCGAATTCTCCTTTGCCTGACCCAAGGTGTCCACGGGGACACCCTGCACGGTGGAGGGTCTCAGCCAGCCCCAGCCGCGGGCAACCGAGCCGAGCTCAGGGTGCTGGCTTCGGGACGGGCTAAATCTCTGCCTCTGACTGCCGCGGGTGCATCACCACCAACCAGGGGATAACCCACCTTCACCCAAATCCCACCCGTTGCGCCTGAAACACCAGCGCACCAAACTCAGGAAAGGAGCTGGGCTTGTTTGCTTTTTAACGAGCCTGTTCCTACTCTTGAAAATGACTTCGTTTTCTTATCGCAGATGTTGAAACAAATGTGCTGGACTACAGCCATTAAACATTGCTCCTTGTTTCCTGACACAAACGGAAAAATCACACAATATAAACGAACGTTCCCACCACGTTAACAGCTACAAGATCTTCCAGGATCATCTCCAAGTAATCAGCCGGTTCTCCCATACAAGTAGAAAGATACTGGGACCAGCTGCGTGCATTTCTTACGGATTCACAACAGCACATTGCAGCTTCTCACTGGAACCAGATGGACACAACCAGCTTCCAGCCACGAGCGCGTGCAACCGACGCAGAAGTTGTCACACGCAGCGCAACGGCTGCCGTCTGTGAAGCCACCGCAGCCGATCCCAGGGATGCCTTTGGCCTGTGAGTTGCACGGGATCTCTTGAAAACACACACGTTACACCTTACCGTACGCCATTAAATACGTGGGAGCTAACTAGCAGAAAACCAAAGCCTTTTTGTCGATTTTTTTTTTCCCATGTTTTATTTTGATTTTTTTTTCTTTTTTTTTTCCCCCCAAGTCAGTTGCCCAGGGATGAAAACAGATGTGCAAAACCAGAAAGCAAACAAACAACAACAAAAAAATAATCTATAAATAATATCCAGATCTTAATACGGGAGCATCTCCTTCCCTTCGAAAGCACTTAGCTCTGAAATCGCAAAGAGGTCGTCTTTTGATTAAAATAATGATCCCGGTTAGGATGGAAGATGGCAGCAGCAGTAAAAAGCACAGCAACAAAAATGTAGGGAGAACGACATCAAGGAAGATTAAGTTTAAAGTTCGAAAAAGGAGATGATTGATAATTGAAACCGAAGGCTTTAGTAGAATACATTTGGCTGAAAGGGTTCTTCAAAGACATCCAGAATAAATGGAATTCCAGAGCTGGCATGGGCTGGGCATTAGACAAAGTTGCAAAATCCTCACGCACACAGAAGTAGCTCAATACGTGTTTCTGTTCCATGCTTGGAAAAAAGCAGGATAGCACATTCATATTTTACAGTGATGGGAAATACTTTTTTTTTTTTTATAGTGGGGACTAGAAACAACATTAACGAGACAGCACCAGTGTCTTCACTCCTCCAAGGAAAAGAACGTTTTCATTATAACTCCGTCAACAATCTGAAGATCTGTTAATAACTACCATAGCTTAAAGCAAATCCCTCCTTTAAGAAAAGTGAAAAACAGCAGCGCCTTATTTGGGATTTTTCCTCTTTCCTGTAATTTGCCTGGCAAAATTCTGGCTGTTGGTGAGGGCTACAACTGAACGGCCACCCCAATGAAAGCAAACCCGTTAGCGTAGGGGTACGCGGGCAGGCAGCTAGACCGAGCCCGGGGTTAAACTCAGAGGGTACCAAGGTGAGAAACTGGAAGCACTGGAAGGGGAAAGTCACCGTCCAACACCACGCTGGGACTCAAATCGTTAGACAATAACAGCAGGTGACAGACTCAAAGGTAGGCAAGTATTTTTTATTATCATTTTGGGATCCTGTAATTAACATAAAATCATGAAAAGTACTTTGGTCGAAACTGTATTTTCAAATCAGCTTTTCATTTAATGGGCAGTTACGTATAATTTCAGCCTGAGACAATACCAGTACTACGCAGCCCCGTAACGCATCTCTGCTCTTATCCCCACTGAAGCTTGTTTCTAATAGTCATCTCCTCGCCTCTTGCTTAGCTCACTTCTGCTTAGCTCACTTATTCCTCATTTAGGACGGTGCCTTTTGCCTCCAGCAGCCCTCTGGGCCGTAACGTGGCTTTGCCTTGGGCTGCTCCCCTGCTCTGCAGAGAAACCCCTCACTGCCTGCATGAGGGAGAGGGGCCCGTGCTCTGCCATAGCACTGCTATTGCCTGTTCTTCATCATCTCATCGTCTTCATCACCACCGGCCCAGGTTGCCCAGAGAAGCTGTGGATGCCCCATCCCTGGAAACATTCCAGGCCAGGTTGGACGGGGCTCTGAGCAACCTGGTCTAGTTAAAGACGTCCCTGCTCACGGCAGGAGGTTGGACTTGAAGGGCCTTGAAAGGTCCCTTCCAACCCAAACCATTCGATGATTTCCAGGTCTTGCTCCATTCAAGACTCCCAAACAGAAGCCTAAGCTCATGTTTGAACTTTTCTGAACTCCCCAACAATCTAGCCGCTGGCTGAAAAGGCAGCATCTTCTCTCCATCCCTCTCTCATCCGCAAGCTCAAAAAGCAAATGGAAGCAAAAAGCAGATGGAAACCAAAAGTGTCAGTTGTGCAGCAACGTTTTGCTGCTGGATTTCCAGTTGTACAGCTAACGTTAGCAGCTTAAAGCCACATCGAGAGCTGAAGAAAAGATCTGGTACAGGAAGGAAAAAAGAAGAAAATATCTTATCCTTTTCCGAATAATAGAAGGGAGAGAGCTGTGGTTTCAAACCCAGGAAGATCAGAACTTGCACGTTATTCAGGCAAGTCCCCAGCAAGGGCTGAGCCTCCCGGGGAGGTCACTGTGCCCTCGGGCATCACTGGTGGCAGTCAGCATCCACCGTACCGAACGCAGCCCACCGAAATCACAACCCCAGTCGGTCCTTACATCGTTGTACCTTACGCTTTGTACCACCTTCCAAAAAACCAGAGGTAGTCTAAAACCAGAGCTCAGTAACTACGACATGAAAGGCGGTATTTTCCGAAGCTACGATCACTTAAACTATAACCTTACAAGGAAGCAAGGAGTCTCCAAAGGCCACCCTTTCCCTCGGGCGGACATCTGCTGAAGGAAGCGGTACGCATCTAGCGCCCAGGCAGCCGTTTCAGTGTCTGGTTCAGACTTGCCTGATAAAACTCCTCACTGTTGCACCAGTGCAACCAGTTATTTCCAGCTGAGAAATAAAAAAAGATCGGTCCAGCAAATCAGATTTTTTTTTTTTTTACGTTAGAAAGAAAAAACAAGTGAGAAGATTTGAAGACCAAAGGGCCAATAAATCTTGTTTCTTGTCTAAGCCAGGGCACAGAATCACACCCATCCATAGCTCAAAAGCACATTTGAATAAGTGCGTTCTTCAGGAAGGCGTCCAGTCTTGATTATACAGATATCCAAGGTCTTGCTAAGCCCTTCTCCACTTGATTAAAGAGCACTCGGGGTATTCTCCCTGACAAGGTACTTCTACGCCATAATCAAGCCCACATAATCAACCAACTATGGCCCAGCTTTAGCAGATGAGAAATTCTTTGCATGAAGCCCTGGCTCCCTTGGAGGAGCCGTCTTCATTTCAGCCATGATTTAATCTCTTACGCACCAATGTGTCGTTTGGGACCCGAGCCCGCAGCTACGGCGTCCCCGTCCATGGGGAAGTGATGGGACACCTCTTGCTCTTCTCCAGCATTAGCTTTTCAAGCAAACTCCTCACCTGGGTCCATGTGGAGCGAGAGCTGCTTCTACCTCTGGGTCATGGACCCCACCACCGCCTGCGCCCACCACGCGCCCGCTCCGAGCCTGATGCTGGAAACAAGGGCTACGCTGTCTTCCCAGCCACGCAGAGCGCCTACCGCGTTGTTGGAATTCGTCGATTTTATTTTATATAATAACGTTTAGGAACGAACAGGTATACCTAAACCCAATTATAAAGCAGCGAGCTGTAAGAAGTTATTTTCCCCAAACAAAGCAAAACCTCTCCTTTCGTATTTAGCGTTTTTTTTGAGGACACAATGTGCGGTAATGACGTACAGCTACAGGCATATTTTCCATGCTCGTTAAATCAATGACACACAGTTAAAATTCAAAACCACAAATAGGATTTGCAAGCGCGTATATGATTTCCATAGTCCCCATTATACGGATATCTGAGAATACCACAGTATTTGGAAAAAAAAAAAAAAAAAAAAAAAAAGATGCCTTCAATGCCTTCACAAAGCCTTATTGGGATAAGTCATTTCATCTCCTTTTTATAGACGGATAAAGGAGTAATTGAGACATTTTGTGATTTAACTAAGGACATATATGTATTCTGCAGCAGGGAAAGGTCCTGAATTATTTTTTTTTTTCCTCATTCTTATGTTCAAGGCATAGCTTCTGTCACGTTTTACCAGCACACTTTATAGTCAATCACTGACGGTTCTCTCAACAAACCCTCCGATTTGTGTCAATACGCATTGGTAAGAGTTGGGGATAATATTTATTCTCACACCAAATTGGTCTTAAGCAAGCGGAACTCAAGACAACACAATTTATTTCTGCACTCCAAGGCAAATAAGCTGCAAGCGGTTCACTTGGATTCAGCCAAACCGACTCTTCAGCACTCGAGGAGAAAAATGTTACCGCAGTATTTTAGCTACATTCTAAGATTGGGAAGAAAAAAAAAAAAAGGGGGGGGGAAACGCTTTCATAAAAATGCGTTGCATCCTGTTGTATGGCATCTCACTGCGCTAAGCTACTTCGTGCTACGCTGCGTTTGTAAGTGCTATTCAATTGACAAAAGACTCCCATCACATCATACACAGGAAAATTTTTCTGAGCGTATTTGGATAATATTGTACTTTGCCGGTAGAATTCTATTTTTTTTTTTTATTGCAGCAGTTTTTATATTGCAAATTACAGAACTGAGATGCCTTTAATGTGACGCTGATGTGAGAGACTATCTCCAAGTGTTCAATAGTCACATTTCTAAATTTGATTAAAAGAGATAAAGATTTATACCAAATAAAACCCAATTTTGCTCTCCGCTGTCAGCGAAGAAAGGCCAGCAAAATTCCCCAACCTGATCTCGCCATCACGCCTGGAGGCTGAACACTTAATCCCAAGGAGAAAGCAAGGGTTATGTGTGACCAGCGTTAGAGGAATCTGTCATTACAGTGATACCGATCTCCCAATATACAGAATGCATTAAAAATGTATAACCGGAATGCAGTTACTACTTTGGGATTTTGCTTTTTTTGCCTCCACCTCCCAAGCCCCTCGGCTAGCATTTTTCTGCTTCACCTCGTCCATCCTCCTCTCCCCAAAACCTCAGAGCGACAGGACCGGGAGCATCTAAGTCATAAGGACGCAAAAAGATCGTAACCTCAGCACCGACGCACGGCGGGGCGCAAAGACTTTCTTCTTCCTGTAGTAACTTCAAAATACGTTAACTAAAGCGCAAGGAAAACTGTGCCAAGTCGCTGCTGGAGCGTGAGACTATACATCAGGGGTCCCATTTCCAGCTTTAATGATGATTTCTTGCGAGACACGCCGTTTCCTCATCCATAGTGAAGACAAAAATATTTACAGCCCTTTGCCTTGGTTCTTTGAGATCCGCGGGTAAAAGAATAATATAACATTTATTACTGCAGGGGGAGAGAAGGGATAGTGCTGGTTTGTATTTACAAGACAAAAAGAGGAAGCTTTTTCTCTAGTCATTAAAGTTTTAGAAGGAAAATTGAAACAGAGTGAGGAATGGCTCCCCAACTATTTATCCTCTGTCCTGAAAATGGAGAATAGAGCTGAGGTGAGGAAGTAGCAACGCATTTACGCTCTTCGTTTCAGCTGAGCTTCGGCAGACGTTATTCTAGAGCTACATCGTTCCTTGAGACGCAAAGGCAGAAGCAATTAAGGAGCAGTGGTTTGATCCAGGTAGTAACTGAATCCAGAGAAGAGCCTAATACCAGATTTTCCATGCGGTTCTATGAACATAACTGGAGAGGAGAGAGATTTTTACTCCCAAGTTCCAGTCTGTTTTGAGTTGAAAAAAATAAAGATAATTTAAAAAAAAAACCCAACATAACAGACTAGCTTAGTCAACTCTTAGAAACAAGCAGCAGCCCCAAACTGACTTGTAACTTCATTGGTGAGACAAGCTTTTAAACACTTGCCTAATGGCTGTCCTCTAAGCCAACTCCAAACCTTCTGCAACATTTCTGACACCCTACGGCACTGCGACCTCAGCGTGGATGTCCCCCGTCTCCTGTGCCACGACCCAGCCGTTATCCTTACTGGGATCTCAGCCTCTCCCACAGCACCCTTCCACCCTCATGCTGCTCATTACTCAAGATGAACCCCCAAGATTTTTGGTCATAAGAAAGTATTTGCTCCAGCCCCATGGCTTGCCTGGGAAATAACCAATCATATTAAAATATTCCTTTTTTAATTTTTTTTTTTTTTTTAATTCTGTCTTATTTATTTTTCGGTATGTACCACCTCTGTGATACATGCATACGCCTTTCAATTGCATTTTTATTGTTATATGGTATATTGGAGAGTACAGGGTCAAGAATACATTCCCTTAGTGACCACCAGCTGCTCCAGGGTTGGGTTGGTTTGTTCCACACCACTGGAAACTTCACGATCCAAAATTCAGAGTCAAGAATTAACAGTCCCGTGAATTTCTCAGCTAATTTTTCCAGCTCCATTTTTATTTGGATGTGCCGACCTGAAAACAGCTGGGTTCGGACAAGCTTTTTAAGCCATTCCTGTCAAGATAGTACTACATTTGTTTATTTCTTTTTAATGTAAAAAAAATATCTTTAAATAATCAATGCCATACATATAAAAGCACGTGTTCTTTCAAAACTTAGTTGGGTTTTACCGCTTGCACCCAATTCATAATAAACACTGTTTCAGTTATACTTGGAAAAGATTTGTACCCTGAACTTTACTAATTCTTGATATCTTCCACGTACTTTGACTCTCCACAAATCCTCGTTTTTAATTCGTTATTACTATTATCAGATTATGTGCTCCAATCTTTAGATTTTTTTCTAATTTCTTTCTAACCAAACTACTGGGGGTTTCAATTACCGCGGCCTTTTCTTTCGGTGTTATAGTTTATATATGCACAATATTGTTTTCTGCATATATAAAATAGACTTGCAATTCCCCAGTAGCCATCTGATCAATTCCACTTAAATTCCGCCTGCTACCTTGACTCCTGCACAGGGGGAATTCTCTTCTGGTTTAAGAGACAACTTCACAAAATGTAGCGCTGAGGAGACGGTTGTGTGTGTGTTTTTCTAGCAAAGTGGTGGCCAGAGAAGACGACAACGTGTTTGATGGAATTAAATCAAATCAAACAAACAAATGAACAAAAAGTCGTCAGTTATATCCATCGTTGCTGATGTTTAGGATCTATAATAGTCGTAGTCATTAATAGTAGTTTATTAGTATGTTGTGATTACTATAATTATTAGTAGTAATAAAACAATACTCCATATTAAAGCTCTACTGCCACTGTTTAGTATAGAACAAATGTCAAAGCAGAAACACAGGGGCTGTTCCAACCCTACCAAAGTCCTTTTTTGTTTGAGATTCCTTGTGAACTGCATTTCGAGAGCGGAATCGGTGATAAATTTCACGGGGTCTACACCTTGTTCTTCTCTGCGTCCCCAGATTTGCAAGCCAGCCTGTGGCCCGCTGGCTGACAGCATCAGCATCCTCAAACCACCTCAATGTCATAAAGTCACTCGTATTCCAGGAACCTTCCAATAACGACTTACTCCTTCAAATACCTTCAGACATAAACCACGGCACGTTCTTGAGGTCCTTGTTCTGAACCCAATCTCTGCTTCAAATCTAAGGACTAAAACCAATCCCGTTTAGAGCAATGGCCGAAACCTCTCTGCATAATTAATAAAGGCAAACCCTCCCGTGGCAGGCGGCCAGGGCGCGCTGAGCAAAACAGCTCTTCAGTACGTATTAGTTATTTCTCTTGTGATTGCATGGATCTTGGGACCAGCTCCATGCGAAGAGGACACACTGACCGTACGTCCATCCATCTCCACTTTTCTTTCTGCCTAGGCAAGCTGCTATGATGTAGGAAATTGATATTTATAGGTATTATGCACGAGATTACTTAAGCACTAATCAGATTTATCCAGGGGAGAGAGGCAACACGTAGCTCGTTCCGCAGGATTATTAAATAAGCATTTTAAATTTAACCTTTTTTTTTTTTTGTTAAAAGTCAGAATACAGCTGGTTTATAAAGTGACCTCAGCAATGGTACTCATTTGGGATAACCCAGATACTGGGAGTTATTGTAAGGATCTTCTTTAACTCGGAATTTCCCTTGTAAGGACGCACACGGACAGACAATACCATGTTTGCTGCCTGGCCTTCAAACCTGACTTTATCAGATGACACTTTAGGAGATTATGTTTACCAAACAAGAAAATATTTCCCCCCCAATTCCATCCAAATACTACTGATAATTAAAAGAAAAGAAATGATAATAATCGGAGTAATGACACTTCTGCTGCATAAGGCAGCATGTTCTGTGACAGGGCATACCCCATCCAAATGGTCCTCTCCTAATGAGGTAAAAATTAATATTTTAATAGAGATTATCCCAGTTCAGCAGCACAAGTGATGCCCACACTGGGTACGCTGCTCAGGACAAGGCTTTTAATCCATTTAATTTACTGCTGGGTTTGAAAGGCAGGAGGAGCAGCGCCTAAAAATCCAGCCTTGATTTAAATGCAGCTGATGGAAAATTCAGTACAAATACAAACAGTTCCAATGGCTATTATGGGGTTTAAGCATTTAACTTTTTTCCGCGTGCAAGAATACAGCTTCAGGTTTCCAGTCATTAGTTTTTCATGCAGTTTATAAAAAATTGCAGATTAAAGAGCCTTTTCGCCCAAGTAAGTGCTTACAGAGCACACTAACAGCGAGTCTATAAAGATCTCCTGGATAAAGTACAAAATTTCCCCTGTGTTTACCAAAAGGCAGGCTATGTACAGTAAACACTATAATTCTTTTCTGAACTATTATTAATTTATCAACCTTCACTCCCTCAGCTGCTGCCTCGAACTGGAAGCTGGTATTCAGCCGGTTTTCATGGAACCGAAATCCCTCCCCGAGCATCCTTCCCACGCTGGCCTGCGTCACCTGGCCGCTAACTGAGCCCCAAAATATACGTTGTTTAAACGAGTTCAGCTTATACCGGGGTCCGGATGCACCTCTGGTATCCTGCATCGCCTCTGCAATTTCTACATCTATAAATGAGACTTTTTTTTGCTGAGGTTTTTGGTTGGTTGCTCTGTTGTTGTTTGGTTTTTATAGGCACTAGTCGAAATTAGGGCAAGGGACCCCTGGCAGGAAATAGGCGCTGGGGAACATAAACGTGAAATTGGTTATATTAAAAAAAAAAATAAATCCACAAGTTCAGTATTTATTTTAAGTGGGCTCCATCTGTTTTCATCTAAGAATAAACACTGTAAAGGTTAAGAATAAGGTAAAGACCTGACTCAGACAATTAGTGGCCGTTAGGGAACGTACATCAACGCAGGGATCCTTCCAAGGTATGAAAGATGAGAAGAAATCTTTAGCTCTGGACCCGACACAAGCTCAGTGTGCTGCATGAGGAACGGATGGCTGAGCTTCAAAGCCATTGTGTGCTTCAACTTTGCCAGACCTTCCTCATGACTAAGTTTAATGATAAAACTCATATTAAACAACAAACTCATACCAACCAACGTAACTCAGTATATTCCACCCCTTTTTGTTTCCCAGACAGATATTTAGCAAATTGAATGTCCTCAGAGAAGATACCTCCTGTGTTGACATGACTATTCAAAATCAAGCTAAGACAGCGGTTACTGTATTAGCTTTGTCACTACCACGATGTTATGCTGAATTTAAGTAAGTCTAACATTCATAGAATGGGTTGTAAGAGACCTTCAAGATCATCTAGTTCCACCCCCCTGCCCTGGGCAGGGACACCTCCCACCAGACCAGGTTGCTCCAAGCCTCGGCCAACCTGGCCTTGAACCCCTCCAGGGATGGGGCAGCCACAGCTTCTCTGGGCAACCTGGGCCAGGGGCTCACCACCCTCACACCAAAGAATTTCTTCCTCAGATCTCATCTCAATCTCCCCTCTTCCAGTTTAAAACCATTCCCCCTCGTCCCATGGCTCCCCTCCCTGCTCCAGAGTCCCTCCCCAGCTTTCCTGGAGCCCCTTGAGGGACTGGAAGGGGCTGGAAGGTCTCCGCGGAGCCTTCTCTTCTCCAGGCTGAACCCCCCCAGCTCTCTCAGCCTGTCCTCCCAGCAGAGGGGCTCCAGCCCTCCCAGCATCTCCGGGGCCTCCTCTGGCCCCGCTCCAACAGCTCCGTGTCCTTCTGCTGTTGGTGCCCCAGAGCTGGAGGCAGCACTGCAGGGGGGTCTCCCCCGAGCGGAGCAGAGGGGCAGAATCCCCCCCTCGCCCTGCTGCCCACGCTGCTGGGGATGCAGCCCAGGCTGCGGGGGGTTTCTGGGCCTCCAGCGCACATTGCGGGGTCACACTGAGCTTTTAACGTCGTTGTTCTTTTACAAAGCGGAGTCACCTAAGCATCAAAGCAAGCCTGAGCGCACGAGGCAACTTCTGCACACACTCACTTAAACCTGACCATTCACCTCTCCTTCCTAATTCCTTCTTGGGGGATCCATTCCCACTCGGTCCGTTTTGCTGCCGTTTTCCTTCTCTAAAGTGCAACCACGAGGAAGGAGCTGAATCACGCAGCAGCAGCCAAATTCTCTCCGCATTAAATATGAAGGCATTACATGATATCGTTACCGTTATCTCGCACCGCAGCTCAGCGGAGAGGCTCGGGGACAGAGGAGGAACCTCCAGAACAGACAACAGCACAGCGGCAGATTACTTGAACGGCTAAGGATAAATGCAGGATTATTATTTATAAACAGAGAATTAATAGCTTCCAGGCACCGAACTACTCAACTTCTGCTTTTAAAATGCCATCTGTGTTTCTGAAGCGTACAGACCTCCCGAAGAAACTTCCTCCTTAATTTACAGAAGCAACGAATTGCGCTAAGAATTAATTCCTTAGTGCCCGTTTGTACGAGATGATCTGCTTTCCTTTTCGTACGGTAGCATTATTCCCTCTAAATTATTAGATGAGCGCATGTAGTTATCTCTGAATACGCATTCCCTACGTTTTCATTATTTGCTGAAAATTTTTAACCTGGAAGTTTCTGGACCTCAGAGAAAAGAAGGTAGAAAGGTGAAAAAAAAAAATAAATACGCATTTGAAAGGAGCTTTCTGCAAAAAGCTGCAACGGCCACTCGTAAAATTAAGAGCAACAGATAAAACCTGACACATTATAAACTCCTCAAGAGTTTTGCTCAGGTTTGCTGAGCTTTTCTATAAAGGCACTTCAAAATCTGTTCTCGCGTGGGCTGGGTCCTTCTGGTTTCTGACGGAGGATTTATTGAGGCTGGGGCTGTTCGGGAAATGTGTTTATGGATGCGCTGGGGGGAGAATCCGCCCCTTCCAGAGCTTCCCCAGGCAGAACCGAGCTGCACATAGGAAAACAGTCACTTGTAAAGTGTCTTTTACTTATCAAAGTAAAAACTTCGATGCCCAGTGCCTTGCCCCACCTTTCAGACACATTAAGCACCTACGAACTATTTCTCTTTAGTTATAGAGGTTGGAGGCTCACCTATTCCTATTACCTGGAGAGTTAAACCACATCAGGTCTGGTAGGCTGAATTCTACTTTTTTTGTGCAGGAAATCAGTAATTCCTTCATCCATTTTTTTTTGTTTTTCTTACCCGTATTCATATTGGATGATGATTTTTTTTTTTTTTTTCCTATCAGGAGATACAGACATCTCCAGACCCACCACAACATCAAATCAAATATTTAAGCCGCAGGCGCTTCGACTAAAGAAACTAAATGACGAAAGATGTTTACCCCTCCTTCTTTTTTCTTGCGTTCTCTTTGGAAGCTGGAGAGATGATTAGACGTTATCTGCCAGGATGGTGGTCAGTTTTGCCACAAATCCTGACAGATATGCTGTGCGGTCAAACAAATCACAACCACTCACTGTAGGAACAGCAGCGTTTTAAAAATAGAGAATTATGACATACTACCTAACCTTTTTGTTTGGTTTTGTTGCCTGTTCCTTTGAATAGGATTTAAAACTTTCACTTTTTTTTTTCTCCTCACTAACCAGGGGAAAAAGGCCAACAAGAGTATTCTGCCTTCACTAATTATGGAAGAGGAGAGCTGCAAACTGAAGACAGATTTCTACCAACAGGCGAAAAACAGGAGAGGCAGAATTAGCAGCAAAGTATCAGATAGCTCTGAAGCATCAAAGCGTGCACACGAGAACAAAACTCCCAAGAGGCTCAATAAGATCTGAATTTTTGTTTCAGGAGCACCACTCATTTCTTATAAGAGCTGCTGTCTGCTCACATTATTCAGAAATGAGACCTTGTGCTGCTTGCCCTAAGCCAAACTCTAACGGACTCCACTAGTTCCCTTGTTCTATATTTTCCTCATTATTTGCTCCAGTGTTTCCCTGGTATAAAATTTTAACATGCTAGGGAAAGATAAATTAATTCCCCTCTCTCCTATAGACAGCCTGAGAGAGGCCATTTAGCCAGGATGTTAACAACCGAAACTGGGAACAGGAAGAAACATCCATCCATCCTCAAATGATCAGCAATGTAGACACATGACAAATTAACAATACTCTGAGGACCTGAGGAGGCTGAGAGAAATCTTCCCGGTCTCTCTAAAATGCAAAGTCTTGTGATTTTCTTAATTTTAATCAAGACATCTGGAAAAAAAAAAAAATAGGTGTTTTTTCCCCCACGGCTCTCATTGCCATCAATAAGAGATGCTGGAACAGGTTGCCCAGAGAAGCTGTGGCTGCCCCATCCCTGGAGGGGTTCAAGGCCAGGTTGGACGGGGCTTGGAGCAACCTGGGCTGGTGGGAGGTGTCCCTGCCCAGGGCAGGGGGTTGGACTAGATGATCCTTGAGGTCCCTTTCCAACCCAAACCACTCTGTGATTCCACAATCGTGGAGGCACGAATGCCTCCAGCACTGCCCAATGCGTAAGGAACGACACACGGCTTTCAGGCTCATGATGCGCTTGGAAGCCCCAAGGGCAGCCTCCCTCGGGCAGCCCATTAGATAAACCAACACATGGGGAACAGGTCCACGCTACGGAGATCGGGCACAAAATCTGGTCCCCAAAAAGACAGGGAAAAACCTGCAGGGAACCAGGTGATGTGGTCTTTGGCTGTTCTGGTTGTTATTTTGCTTTGCAGCTCCAAAAAGAATCAGCATCTACTACTGCAGCGGAGAGCGAGGACACGGCTTTGGTTTGTAATCCCAGGTTTAGAGGGTGAGGGGGTTTAGTTTGTCTCTTTTGGTGTCAAATCGCAAAACACAAGAGGAACTGTAATCCCCCAAATTCCACTGCAATAGGAGCTGTTATAAACCACTCCTAGAAGTGTGGACGATCTCATCAAGTTTCACATGTTGTGAGCACATGGACACTTCCCTAGGACTGATCCCGGCCTTCCTGATTTCAATAGCATGTGGACCACCTCAGAAGTCTGAGAATCCTGCTCAGTTACCTCTCAGGGAGAAATCATGCAAGCCGACAACATTCGTCTAGAAAATTCATGTGTAAAAAGTTTCTAAAAATACAACATCTCTGTCCCACTTCATTAGCGCTTACATGTTAGCGTGTAGAACTAGAAAGGAAGGAGATTTCGCAGCGATACCTTTTTCAAACCACTCTCCTGGCGCTCGGTTCTTGGTACTATACTGCAGTGGTAAACCATCTATTTAGTTGATGAGTTTATTACGAGAGAGAGCAAGATGCTCACTTGGCATGGAATTTAGGAACATTACCTGTCCCAGTTAAATGGTGTCAGATCCCAAACTGCACTCTGGCCAACTTGGCAGATCACACCAGGCACTGAAGCATCCAAGCAATCTAACTTTGAGTAGGTAAATTCAGCAGCCAATCCCACCAGATTGCCTTCCCAATCAACAGGGTGAGAGGAGCTCTTCCAGAGAGCGCTCTGGGACAATAATTAGGGTGCTCTGAGGTGAGAAGTACTTCCCTCTCTCCATTGACCATGTCAAAGAGACCAGCTTCAAGCATATCTAAATTTGGTACTTGGAAGTCAGGCAGCATGAATACTTTCCTATGGTGTCAACGCCTCACCTTTGCATCCAACTGCTTCTAAAGGTCTCCAGGCTCTTCCATGTGAAGAAGAACTTGGAAGCTTGTAGAAGTAACTGGAGAGAAAGGGGGATAGATCAGCCTAGCTGCCCCAGGAGGAGTGACTGCTCTTTCAGAGAACCAAAGGACACGACCAGGCAGGAGAGAAAGGCGGTATAGAAGGGTCTAGTTCTTACCTGCCAAAACTCTGACTTCGGCATCGTTTCCAGTTCTTGAACTGGCTGGGTTTTTGGCCAGACATCTGTAGATCCCGCTGTCCCCATGCTGAACCCTGCTGATCTGTAAAGCTCCGGAGGGCAGGACGGCCACCCGCGGGTCACCCGGGCTCGGGAACAAGTCCTCCTGGTTTCGCTGCCAGTGTACCACGGGCATGGGCTCCCCGACAACTTCACACTTGAGCAGAATCGTGTCTCCTGCGAAAGCCGTGACAGATTCTGTCTGGGAAAGGAACCTCAGTGGTCCTGCAAACACAAGGGGAAAAAAAAAAAAAGCAGGCAATTATATAGCTGCTGAAAATAGAAGTCGCACACTGTTTCCATGCTGATTTAGAATTTGTTAACAATCCTGACTAAATAAATAAGTAAAAAAAAAAAAGTGATATTCTGAAAACTGCTTGGAGATTGCTATAATGGCAGGGTGACTAACACCTTCCTTTGTAAACTAGACTCGTTAACAGCAAAGAAAAGATGCGTTATCAACATAAAGAGTAACAAACCCACTCAGGAACAACTTTGTCAAAGTACAGATATGCCATCACGCAATTCACACTGCTCAGAAGAGGGTGGTGTTCAAAGGAAAGTGCAACTAAACCTACGGAAGGTTAGGAAAATGTTACAGTCGCATCTTGCTGCATTTCTCCTTCCCTCCAAATAAAAGGAAAAAGACTCTCAAAAGCCTCTGCTAAATAAGTTACCTGGGTCACATAATCAAATACTTCAAAGGAGAAGTGGCCTGCGTCTGGTTTCCCTTGAAATATTTTTGCTTTGTAAGGGCAGGAGAGCAGAGCTGGGAGCTTTAATTGCACGACCCCCAGATGCCCCAGCCTCACTCAGCACAAAAGCAGGAGGACCAACCATGTCCCTCCCGAGCTACGGGAGAAAAACCCATCAAGGACAGGACACGGTCTGCAAAATTCAAAGTGCAAGTGAAAGATGACGTCAAGATCGTGGACTTCGTTACCTGGAATCATTGCTGCTTTACAAATAGCATAAGAGAGGTGAAGAGAGAAGAAGAGAGGAAAAAAAAAAATCAGCCCTCTTCCCAGCCAAGTATGATAAGGACAAATCAAAAGATAAGCCAAAGCCACTGCTTGGATCAGGGATGTGCTAGAGATAGTGTGGACATTTTGGGGACCTGCTCTGGCTCTAGTCCTGGCCAGTCCCTAGAAACGGCCCCAGCAGCCCCAAGCCTGGTCGGGCAAGCCCATCTGCCTGCAGGGACTCTGGGAAGCCATACCAGTAAATACCATCCACTCAGAAGGGTGGGCAGACATGCACCAAGTGGTGACAGAGTGAAAAACTTAATCATAGAAACATACAATTGTCAGGGTTGGAAGGGACCTCAAAGATCCTCTAGTTCCAACCCCCTGCCCTGGACAGGGACACCTCCCACTGGATCAGGTTGCTCAGAGCCCCATCCAGCCTGGCCTTAAAGACTTCCAGGGATGGGGCTTCCACCACCTCTCTGGGCAACCTGTTCCAGTGTCTCACCACCCTCATGGGGAAGAACTTCTTCCTAATGTCCAGTCTGAATCGACCCATCTCTAGTTTTAATCCATTCCCTCTAGTCCTACCATTACCCGACATCCTGAAAAGTCCCTCCCCAGCTTTCTTGTAGGCCCCCTTAAGAGACTGGTAGGCCACCAGAAGGTGTCCTCGGAGCCTTCTTTTCTCCAGACTGAACAACCCCAACTCCCTCAGTCTGTCCTCAGAGGAGAGGTGTTAAGAGAGGACACTAAAAGCCACCAAAGAGTATACAAGAAACAAGCATCTTCTACATCCTATCAGCCAGGTTTTCCAAAGGGAGCTGTCAGTAGGGGCTATTAAAGAAGCTGGGGAAGCAAAGAATAAAGCCCCCAACTTTCCAGACACTAAAATGCCACCCAAACATTCAGCAAATCAGCGTATTGGGGAATGATGTGTACTAGAAAAGACAGTTTAGTGGGAGCCCCACGTTCATTCCCCGGTTCAAACACCTATTTCCTGGTGTGATTTTGGCCCCCACCATCTCTTGTCTCAGTTCTCCTCCAACATGTTGCTCCTGTGTCCCAGAGCATCTCCAAGGATGAGGTCTCCCACCCTGGGTGAAACGCTCCCAACGAGCTGAAGCAGGGACATTCTTTGGCAAGTCTGAAACTGGCTCCGCGAAGGCTTCCTAATGGCATTGCCACCCGTGAAAAAGCGCCGATGTGAATCTGCTGTGGTGTGAGGAGTGGTATTCCCTAATTGCCGTGTTTCCACGTTATCCCTCTGAACAAAGCGAGCCAAGAAGAGGCAGTCGTTCCTGACCCCATCCACCCTCCTTACAGTGAGGATGCTACTTTCCAGCCGAGCTATTGGCACAGACGCACAAGTAACAGCTTTTCACCCCCAGCAAAGCTGGTGCAAGCTAGAAAAATAGAAGCACTCAACGCTTTAATTAAAAAAAACCAACATAAATAATTGAAGATAAACACAGTGTGAACAGTGATGGAAAGCTGTTGAAAACTGCAGACTTTTCCAGGAGGAACAACAGCTAAATCTAACAATTTACTGTAAAAACTAGGATGAAAACAACCAGACTTTTTTTCCCCCCTCCTCAGAAATCCCTACGATAATCCCAACAGCTTCCTCCTTCGGCAAAGAAAATAGTGATAGTCTTAGTTCTAGTGCAGACTGACCTAATCCTAATGTGATTCACGGCGTGACTTCTTATTTCTCCCGCCATCCCCCTGCGCACAGGCAGCTCGCGCTCTGCCCCATCTCCCTTCCTGCAGGTATCCCAACCCTTTTTCTTTTAAAGATTAAACAAAAACAACAAACCACATAATAAAAGTCTCTGCATAACAGACCAGGATGTTGCAAAAAACCTTTTGCTGTGTTCCCAGTGAAAAGACACCAACCACCTTTTCCCATGGTTACGTTCAGAACTCATCCATCTCTCTGCAAGACCATAACATACGAGATCTTAAAACTATCATTGGGGCTTTACGGCTCTCCTGGCTTACGCTCATTTATTTTAAAGACAGTTTTTGAAGCTATGCAGATGTTTGGGTTGTCGGGAGCTGGCTCAAGGGAACGGACCAGCAAATGCATTCTGAGAAAGTCACTTTCCGAGACGGACTCTGGAATTAAAGATTGCAGATCCACGGCCATGGCCAAAGGGGCGCAGATGCACCTCCCTCCGTTCTACCCAAAACCTACTTAGGAAACTTAATTGGAAGCGGTACCCGGCTCCGATTTACCGTGCAGTCCGGTTGGCAGCCTATCAGGATCCCCATCTTTCCTTCCAGAAGACCCAATTATTAAGCAATTAAAGTTCAGTTAATAAAAAGGCTTATCATTTGGGGGACAGACCTCAGGGTCTGGAACATGTTTAGCTATTAAATATTCAGCAATTTAGTAGCACTCAGTACAATCCCCCAGAGAAGAACTGCTTTAAATGCTTTGTTTGTTTCAAATTAAAGGCTGCAAGGTTACTTAACATCAAGACAAGACCTTTTTTTCACTTTCAATTCACATAATAGCTGAAGGGCAAGAAACCAAGGTAATGAAAAACAGTGATTTCCTTCTGCTCGCTTCAGAAAATAGGAAAGAGAGCGGGCATGGGTGAGCGAATCTGGAAATGTAAATATTTTACAAACTGCCGCCTAATTCTCTCTTCCACGGGCTGGTTTCCAAAAAAGTGCTATACTTTAGTTACTCTCTATATTCTTTTGCGTTTGCTAGCTCCCATTTACAATTCTGAAAAGATTTGCAGGGAGCAATGTGCCGCAGGAGCATCAGAACAAGACCGACAGAGTTCTAATAATCCGAGAACAGACGTGGCACTTGGGTTCTTTCATAGAAACAGGAGCTAAATAAACTGTTCTCCTCCTTGTTGCAAACCCCATTCTCATGGGAGTGAGAGCCGTTCACCTCCGAGGAGATAAAACCGATGAAGAGCTGGACACTCAGACTTCCGATTTAGAAGAAACTAACTGGGGGGAAAAAAATAATCAACAAGTTACCAATATGCATTTAGAAATACTTTTTATATAAAGTATTGGCACAGTCCGGGACCAGGCAGCCACTCCTAGTACCGGCTGTCAGCCTAATGAGAAGGACTCAAAGGGATGGATTTAAATATTACAATAAAATGAATATTAATAAGAGATTTTATGCCTTTGCATTTTTTATATATGAAACGTGGGCAGTTAAGGTTTATAGAGATGGAAGTTAAACCAATTTGCCACAAAGGGCACCTCGGTGCGAAGCGAAGGAGAGGAAGGTGTCCGACTGTCTGAGAAGCCAAGGATGGAAACCTGCCCGGTGCTTCGAGAGCCGACGAGGCGAGACGACGACACATCGAGTAATTACAGGCCTACTTACTATTACCTATTTCCAGCAAGAGAAAAGTTCAACTGCTCCTCACACTTGTGTCTGGTAAGGGAAATACTTCACCCTGCTAGGAGCTGACTATTTCAAATAAGTCATCAACCTGGGCCTGTACTGGAACTATGCCAGAGGAAACGCAAAATCGCAGCAAGAAGACACTAATTTGCTCTACAGTCCCCATTTCCAGCTGCTCCCTTTGCTTCAGCCATTGGCACGGGATACAGGAGACCATGGATGATCTCTTACTAGCCGCTCAAGTTTACGTGCCCAAGCTAAAAATATATAAACAGCATTAATGTGTGAGCATTTGGCCTTTACACCTAAATTAGACCAGCCATCTCCCATGGCTTCCCACCTAACTCAGTGCGGAGTGGAGCCTTCCTCCAGACAGGCAGAGAGGAATCCCTCTTGCCCTCCCCTGGCTGGGGAACCCCTTGACATTACCTAAATTAAGCGACTACATGTTAATTGTATTGATACCCAGCTGGGATTAATCAATTAAGAGCTCATGACCACTACAAACAAGGCAGGATCTCTCATTTTTTACTATTTTTTTTTTTAATTTTAAACACAAACCACATTCAGCACTCTGACTATGCAGAGCATATTTAAATCCCAAGCTTCACCCGTGAACACAAAGCGCTGCAACTCCGGCTGCAATGCACGGACACGGGGAGATCAAACACACAGAAATACTCTGTGAAAGAGGGAATATGAGCGTCTCCGATGGTTTTGATTTATGATGCGAACATACAATCGCCTCGATTTCTCCTGACTCTGGAGATGCACATCAGCAAACTTAGCTAGAAGTTAGCATGGCTGTTTGAAACAACATAAATTGTGGGTAATGACAATATAGTCAACATCACATATGACAGAATGGTTTGGGTTGGAAGGGACATTAAAGGCCACCCAGTGCCACCCCCTGCCCTGGGCAGGGACACCTCCCACCACAACAGGTTGCTCCAAGCCCCGGCCAACCTGGCCTTGAACCCCTCCAGGGATGGGGCAGCCACCGCTTCTCTGGGCAACCTGGGCCAGGGGCTCACCACCCTCACAGCAAACAATTTCTTCCTCAGATCCCATCTCAACCTCCCCTCTTCCAGTTTAAAACCACTCCCCCTCGTCCTATCACTACATGCCCTTGTAAAAAGCCCCTCTCAGCTTTCTTGTAGGCCCCCTTCACATGCTGGAAGGCTGCTATAATGCCGTCACCTCTACCCTAAACTATTCCATCAAAAAATAAGATATTGAAAAGTAACTGAGACTCTAATTTGCTATTTTCTGTTTTCCCAGCTGTCATTTCTGCAGCAACCCAGCAGTAACCCACCATCGCTGCCCTGTGGAGATACCGAAATGCAGGTGTCCGTGCCCCTGAGCCTCCAGCAGCTGCAACCGAAGGAAGAACAGACAGAGTTTAATGTCTGGAAGTCTGATTTAAGAAGTCAGACTTCAACAAGGATGACTCCGGTCTACGGCCCTGTCAGCGGGAGATAAGGATCGACGTGGGCTTGGCATTCAAATTGGGTATTGAGATCCAAGTAATTACTTATGAAGCACAGTGGCAGGCAGGCCCAAATAGCTCCAGATTAACCCAAGTACAGCTAGTTATATAGTTATGTCCACAATCATTTCGATTAATTATTATACGTGTGTATACATAAAAATCCGAGTGCATCACAGCCTTTGATTTGTATTCTTCTGCAAACAGGAGATAAGATCATTTCAATTTCATAGATGAGGAACGGAGTCGCCGAGATACAGGTTAAAACATTGGAAGGCAGCAAAGCCACAGCAACTGGCACCCCAGCAGCTTATAAGATGTGGCAGTTTCTAACCGAGCAGGGTTCCTTGGGGTTTTTTTTAGGCACTTTTGGAAATGCTACAGCGAGCGACTTGCTCGCTCAGGGTCACAGGAGAAATCCAAGGGAAGCAGGGGTTCAAACCAGGATCTCCCAGCTCTTCTGTAAATCTACCACTGTTCCCTTCCCTTCTATAAAACTGAGTGGGAGTTTCTTTCGGGGTACCCACAAACTGAAACAAACAGAAATACAGCTCAGGGATTAGCCAAGGCAGGAGAGGAAAGTAAGGTTTACGCCGAGTTCTCAGGTTTTCAGCAGAAAGGAGGAAAATCCTTGTAAGGGAACGAGCTTAAAGCACAACTCAAGCCTGCGGGCTCTACTGGAGAGGGGCTGACAATGTACTTCCTGCAAAGAAAACTTTGGGACAACCATCACCAGACACCCTAAAAAAGAAAATAGCGAAGGAAGACTTTAAAACAGACACTATTATGGTTCAGACTCATTGAGCAAGTGTCAAAAAAATACCCACTTCACATGCTCTTCTGCTGGCCTCTTAGCATGTGCCTCATTGCTTTTGGATCGAGGAGTGACTCATCCTGCTTCGTGCCAGGGGAATGAAAGCAGCTTAGATGTTTTCAGCCAGATTCATCCCAAACTCCCAGCCAAACAAAGCATTTGGCCTCATTTCAGGAGAGCCAAACTGCGATGGCTTTTTTTAGCCTGCACATTTAAGGGCGAGACCAATTATTTCTGCAACTTGTACTTCGCATTCGATTATCGCACTGGAAAACGCATCCTGACATTCCTGCTGTGAAGTCCTCTAGTCTTTAGCCAGCCCTCCCAGCTGCACCGTCAAGACGGAAAGGGGCAATCCCTGCACTTCTCTCTCCACAGCCCTTCTGGGAGGAGGAGAATTTAGTTGACCTCGAATAGTAACACAGCTCTGGAGAGAATCTCTGTGCTGGGTCAACTTAGACCAAAGTCAAAGAAACAAGGTACAGATTTTATAGTTGACTGTAAAAGCAATAGTAATGTATAAATCGATATACAAAAGAGGATTTAGGGGAGAGTTTAGGCTCAAACACTTGCAACCCTGATGCTACTTCGCCATGAAGCGTCCCAGGCATCCTCATCTTTTGAGGAGGTTTTAATCCTCATAGTCTACTGTTAGATCAGGTTCCTGATATCATGCCAGGAGAAACACCATGTCTCCTCTTAAATGACGTGGAGAGGAAGGGTCAGAAGCCATCTGTTCCTCCATCAACCCTACCCTCGTGTGGACACGTTCACACAAGCGCTGTTGAACTCACTGGAGATGAGACAGAAACCATAACTCGTGAACCATAAGTTCTCTTCCACGTAGGAAGAAAATTTCCCCTCTTCCAGTGCGGGGGCACATAGAGGTCTCCTCCAGCACAGCAATTTTCTCTCCCAGCATGTACAGTCCATTACAAATATTACAGCACCAATTCTTGGCAGCAATCTAATTCCACCACAAAAGACTAGCCTGAAGGAAGATGAAGCCAGGATCTGCCCTTTGATGCCTCTTACCTATCACAAGAAATAAATGAACTTATTATTCTGAAAAAAGACTTTTCCCTAACCTTTGTTACTGATGTCAGCCCAGATTATCAAAACTGCAAGAATTTTAGAATCTAATTTACTTGTCACCTTTTACGCAGCTCGCTTGCTGGCTTCCCTCAGCCTAACGCATGGAAACAATCTATTTTTTCCATCCACATATTTATGCTGTAGGGGGATTTTCATCAAGGATTCAATGCCTCTGTGGTCAGTTCTACTTAGTCTTCGCAGATCTTTCTTTCCGATTGGAAGCACTAGCACAAAGCGGTTGTGCCTGAATGTCCCACATATGCAGGATACGTTCAGAACAAAAAATATTTCCATTTTAAGCAAATAATTCAAGTACAACCGTCGAGATTGCTTTGCTCTTCATTCTACAGATTTGTCGGCGTTCCAGAGTTCATGAGAACCAAATGTGTCGTTCTTCAAGATCACGCCTTGAAACTATGTCCTTCTTATAGCCACAGGTAGAACATGAATCTCCAGAGCTCCACACCTATAGCTCCCTACGGCCATTCACGCAGTGGGGTGGATCTAGTTCCTCTCTCACAGTTTCTACAGCATACAGCCACAGCTGGCAGCTTAAGACTATTTCCTGACTTCTCAAAGAGAAAGGGGAAAAAAAATAAAATCAAAGAACCATCGAGTAGTTAGGCTTGGAAGAGACATTTAACAGTCATCTAGTCCAACCCCCCTGCCATGAGCAGGGACACCTGGCTCACACCAACCCCATGGACGCTCCAGGCCTGGGGCAGAGCGGCTGGAGAGCTGCCCAACGGAAAAGGACCTGGGGGTGTTGCTCAACAGCAGCTGAATATGAGCCAGCAGTGTGCCCAGGTGGCCAAGGAGGCCCACCAGCATCCTGGCCTGTGTCAGGAACAGTGTGGACAGCAGGACTGGGGCAGTGGCCATCCTCCTGCACTCAGCACTGGGGAGGCCCCACCTCGAGGGCTGTGTCCAGTTTGGGGCCCCTCACCACAAGAAAGACCTTGAGGGGCTGGAGCGTGTCCAGAGAAGGGCAACGCAGCTGGTGAGGGGTCTGGAGCACAAGTCTGGTGAGGAGCGGCTGAGGGAGCTGGGGGTGTTCAGCCTGGAGAAGAGGAGGCTGAGGGGAGACCTTCTCGCTCGCGGCAGCTCCCTGAAAGGAGGGGGTAGCCGGGGGGGGCGGGGGGGGGACGGTCTCTTCTCCCAAGGAACAAGTGACAGGACAAGGGGAAACAGCCTCAGGTTGTGCCAGGGGAGATTTAGGATGGATATTGGGAAAAATTTCAGGGTTGTCAAGCATTGGAAGAGGCTGCCCAGGGCAGTGGTGGATTCACCATCCCTGGAGGTATTTAAAAGCTGGGTAGACGTGGTGCTTAGAGATATGGTTTAGTGGTGGTTTTTGTCAGTGTCAGGTTGATGGTTGGACTCAATGATCTGAAAGGTCCCTTCCAACCTAGGCAATTCCATGATTCTACCTTCAACTAGACCAGGTTGCTCCAAGCCCCGGCCAACCTGGCCTTGAACCCCTCCAGGGATGGGGCAGCCACAGCTTCTCTGGGCAACCTGGGCCAGGGTCTTACCAACCTCAGCGTAAAAAATTTCTTCTTTCTATCTAGTCTGAAAGCACAGTAGACAGTCAAAGCAACACAACTGCTAATATTTATTAACAAGCCCGCATGATATACAGAATCTCTGTGAGGGCAACTCACTGCCATTCACAGTAGTACAATACACCTGCGTCGGGAAAAGAAATACTACCCTAAATTTTTATCATCCACCGACAAGCCCACCTACTGCTTTGCCCCTGTTAGTACACAAATCAGAGGGTGTAAATCTCTTCATCTTCTTGTCGGCTGCTCTTGCCAGCACTCGTGGCTTGCAGCCAGCGAGCAGAACAGGCTTCCCGCCTGTCGCCAATGAAATCATCAAATCTGCTCGTCAAACAGGAAATAAGCAAGAAGAAAACAAGCCTTTTTTTAATCGCTGAAGAATCTAAAAAAAAGGGCCATATTTCAAAATCCCTATTTGAAACAATAAAAAAAGCAGGTGCTCTCATTTGCGCGCCATGCACCGGGAGTTCGCTGGTGCTAGCAGCATTCGAGTCCATAATATTTAAAGCCCTGCACTTGGAACAGCGACTTCTCTTCCATAAAGCACCGCAGAAGTATTATAAAGATGCCCTGAGCGGACCAGCAATCTCTTGATGTAACAGTCTAGAAATGTAACATGATATTTTTGTGACTTGCCCATTTAAAGTACTTCAGAACCACCTTGAGAAGACCTTCAGAGTAATTAGGCGTAACTCCAGCCCACCTTCTAATAAATGAACAGTCTTCAAGCAGGACGGAGGCATCCCTGGCACTGGAAGATGGAAGGAGCAGCCATGCAGTCACCCCTGCCTCCTGGTTGTCCTGGGCCACCACCAACAGCACCGAGCTGAGTGGTATCATGGGACAACAGCAGCCAGAGTGAAAACCCTGCTGAACTGGAAGAGGGGAGATTGAGATGAGATCTGAGCAAGAAATTTTTCACTCTGAGGGTGGTGAGCCCCTGGCCCAGGTTGCCCAGAGAAGCTGTGGCTGCCCCATCCCTGGAGGGGTTCAAGGCCAGGTTGGACGGGGTCTAGTGGGAGGTGTCCCTGCCCAGGGCAGGAGGTTGCAACTAGATGATCTTTAAGGGTCCCTTCCAACCTAAACCATTCTATGAACCAGTGCTAAATGCATACCTAAGCCACTACCCAAGTGAAGCTTGCACAGCACAACAGTACCAGTTAGCCCCAGCAGACCCAGTAAGGGTTAGTGTGGTCTACATGACTACCGCAAACCTGTCATGCAAACCCCACCCGCTGTGGCTTCTGGATCCGGCTGTCTGCTTTGAGCCTCATCTTTCCGAAACCTGAAATGCCTAACGCAATGTGAACTGTGGTTTATTCTCCAATGATGGCAATGGGTGTTTCTGACGTGACAGACCAGTTCTGACACATGGAAGGTCAGTCTGTGCAGAGAAAGGAGGGGTAGGACTCTGTTACTCTGAATAACAGATTCTGCCCAGACAGCAGAGACCATGTTTATGTATGTTCCCTTCCCCTAATCCAGTCATGGACTATCCTTCTACAGTGCTTTGAAAAGCCAGAACATACATAAATTACTACTGATGCAACTCACAACAAAAAGCTGCTCCTCTGCTCCCTCCTCCGTTGACTACTCACAGAAGATCAAATCAAGGCCAAGGCATCAGCCTTCTAGTTCAAGGCACTTAATGCCGCGAGCTCACAGGACCTATTTAAAGAAAAGATCAATTCAAAACTCTCCATTGTCAAATACCGCTCATCTTCAGCCGAGATCATCTCGCTTGTGCTGGAGACCAGACTTTCTCAAGGACTGGGACAGACGTGCAAACTCTCACAAGAAAAATAAAAAGATTCATCAGAGGTTTCAGAAGCTTCAGATGCAAACGCACGGGGAAATTTATTTTAACTCATCGAGTGCAAGCGCTGGGCATCTCCAACGCACAGGGCACGGGCTAAGTGTGCTGAGCTACACGTGGCTCTTCCATAACCGCCTGAACGCAGAGACAGAGGCTGCTTGGGAGAAGAAGCAGAGAGGATTGCACAAGGCGATGTCAAACCAAGGAAGAAGATGGGAAGGATGGGAAGCACTGGAGTACAAGATGCAAATGCAGCACCTGAGAAGTTCTGGCTGTCGTCCATTTCGCTTCCTTTCAGCTGTTTTGTGCTTTTAGGGTTTGTTTCAGGTGGGCATCCATTTCCATGGCTCTTGCCTGGTGAAAATCTTCGAAAGCCACTTATTCTAGTAAAGCTAACTGCAGTTCCCCAGGGGCAGGACGCGCCACTAGTGATTAAAGGGACACTACAGGTCAAGGAACTTTGTTTGGACAAACTTCCCAGAGCATGAACGTCAAACTTTGACTCCACAAGCACGGGCTGGGAATATCTTCCATCCTTAATAAAGATGAGAAAACAGGATGTTTAGATATTGTATGCAAACCCACGGGGTGTGAAGCAGCTCAATCCCCGATAGGTTTAACTATGCCACAGGAGGCATCCATTCCTCTCAAGTGCTGCAACATAGTTCAAGAGACAAGGAAAAAAACCCCAAAATCTTAAAAGTTTATCCTTTCTCTAGACCATTATCTGACATGCTGCATGAAAACATGCTTTAGTTCCATCTCCTCTCATTCCATTCCACTGAGAAGCTTCAAAGCACATCCATCAACTTATTTACTGTACCCGCGTCCCAGTGGATTTGTCGCAGTGCGATCTGAGCACCATGAACATGACTTTTCACCCCTGAAAGGTGGGAATTCCCCTCAGGCCACGGTCAACCATGGTTCTACAGGGACTGGCAATGCCTCTGGAGATGGCACACTTAGAATCATAGAATTGTCAGGGTTGGAAGGGACCTTAAACATCCTCTAGTTCCAACCCCCCTGCGATGGCCAGGGACACCTCCCACTGGATCAGGTTGCTCAGAGCCCCATCCAGCCTGGCCTTAAAAACTTCCAGGGATGGGGCTTCCACCACCTCTCCGGGCAACCTGTTCATCCTCGTGGCCCTTCTCTGGACACGTTCCAGCATGGCCATATTTCTCTTGTAGCAGGGGCTCCAGAACTGGAGGCAGTACTCCAGGTGGGGTCTCAGGAGAGTGGAGTAGAGGGGGAGAATCACCTCCCTCGACCTGCTGGCCACGCTTCTCCTGATGCGGCCCAGAATACGATGGGCTTTCTGGGCTGCTAGTGCACACTGAGGGCTCATGTGGAGCCTCTCGTCCACCAGCACCCCCAAGTCCTTTCCTCCAGGGCTGCTCTCAAGCCAGTCACTGCCCAGCCCATATCGGTGCTTGGGATTGCCCCGACCCAGATGGAGGACCCTGCACTTGGTCTTGTTGAACTTCCTGAGGTTGGCATGGGCCCACCTCTCCAGCCTGTCCAGGTCCCTCTGGATGGCATCCCTTCCCTCCAGCGTGTCAGCCGCCCCACACAGCTTGGTGTCGTCGGCAAACCTGCTGAGGGTGCACTCAATGCCACTGTCCATGTTGCTGACGAAGATGTTAAACAAGACCGGTCCCAGTACTGATCCCTGAGGGACTCCACTTGTCACTGGCCTCCACTTGGGCGTGGACCCCTTGACAGCCACTCTTTGGGTGCGGCCGTCGAGCCAGTTCTTTATCCACTGAATTGTCAGTCCATCAAACCCGTATTTTATCAGCTTGGAGACCAGGGTGTCATGCGGGACAGTGTCAAAGGCTTTGCTCAGGTCCGGGTAAATGACTGTCAGTTGCTCTCCCCTTGTCTGTTGATGTTGTGACCTTCTCATAGAAGGCCACCGCGTTTGTCAGGCACGAGTTGCCCTTGGTGAAGCCGTGTTGATTGTACCCAATCACCTCTTCGTTATTCTTCTGCCTCGGCAGTGCCTCCAGGAGGATCTGCTCCATAACCTTACCAGGCACGGAGGTGAGACTGACTGGCCTCTAGTTCCCTGGTTCCTCCTTCTTTCCCTTTTTGAAAATGGGGATTACGTTTCCCCTTTTCCAGTCAGCAGGGACTTCACCAGACTGCCACTTCAGCCATGCACCCATGGACACCTCTTCGCCTCACACACCTGACTTCTTACATCCTCTTCCCACCAGGACATCAGCTACACGATATTTCACCCGACAGCAAAAAAAACCCAAAAATCTAGAGAGAGAACAAATTAATTGGAAAAGCAGTTCTGACAGATTACACGTGATACGATGGTGCCCATCCAAAAAATTCAAAGTCATGCAGCACACCGCACGTCAGAAATAATATAGGACTTAAATGAGACATTAAATGGGATGTTAAATGATTTTTCTCAGTTGGCTAACACTTTTGAACTTCATTTCATATTTTTAAGATCTTTCATTTCCGCTATATTCTTCCCCTTTATAGTATAAACCCTGCGTTTTCTGCTTACGGGAAGGATCACAAAGCTAAGGTTTAAGGATAAAATAACCCCCCACCCCAAGCTATTGCAATTGTTCCCAAGACACAAGAATTGTATTTTTTTTTAATTATATTGGCTGGACATTTTGGTTTTATTTGTCTTCAAGGACAAATTGCAACAGCATGTGATCCATATGAGGGAAGACATCACACACTACACAGCTGAACACGTAAAGAATCAGGTTATAATTGTTCTACCATTATAGGTAGCAATATTTCTCTCAAATAATCAATTCCTTATAAGCCCATAGTATTTATTTATGGAAGATCTATTTAAACGTGCTTTTCCACACATTAGGATTCGGCCTCCATCCTTTTTCCCAATCATTTAAATAAGTAAAATTACTATTGCCCCTACCCCCAAGAAACCAGTGGCTTCCTCAGGAAAGAAACTAAAACCAGCGAGTAATTTGGGGCTGCCAGATTTACTAATAAATCTGTAGGCCGGTAAAGCTTTTGAATCACGTGACGTATCTTTTTACGAGGCAAATTTGGTCAAAGCATGTCGAGGGCCCATCCTGAAATACAGCGCAATAAATGAATTAACTGAGCACAGCACACTCTCGCTATGGCCATTAAACTGGAAGAAATGCAGGCAGAGGCAAATACCAACTTGAGAAACGCAGACCCAATTGGCATTTTATTGAGCATTAGCAGGCAACCCTAAATCACCGGCTATCGTTGTGTATAAGTAACCATTTAGCAGCAGTGATATTTGTGTTACAGCAATTCCCAAGGGCCTCAGTAGGTGTTACGGCTCTGTTATTCCCGTTATTACACACAAACAGGACTGGTTCAATGCCGCGTAGGCACGGGGCACTGCATGTACAAGTGGAAAGATTAAGCAAATGGCAAGAAAAGGGAGGCGAGAACTGCTGGGTAACGCTGTGCCGTGCCGTCAAAATACTCCTGACCAAAGGCCAGGGCCAGGCCTGGGGAGAGAAAATAGCCAGAACCTGAACTCCCTCAGATATGGACATTATAAAACTCAGAAACCCCCCGCAGCCTGGGCTGCATCCCCAGCAGCGTGGGCAGCAGGGCGAGGGGGGGATTCTGCCCCTCTGCTCCGCTCGGGGGAGACCCCCCTGCAGTGCTGCCTCCAGCTCTGGGGCACCAACAGCAGAAGGACACGGAGCTGTTGGAGCGGGGCCAGAGGAGGCCCCGGAGATGCTGGGAGGGCTGGAGCCCCTCTGCTGGGAGGACAGGCTGAGAGAGCTGGGGGGGTTCAGCCTGGAGCAGAGAAGGCTCCGCGGAGACCTTCCAGCCCCTGCCAGTCCCTCAAGGGGCTCCAGGAAAGCTGGGGAGGGACTCTGGAGCAGGGAGGGGAGCCATGGGACGAGGGGAAACGGTTTTACACTGAAAGACAGGAGATTGAGATGAGATGTGAGGAAGAAATTGTTTGCTGTGAGGGTCCTGAGCCCCTGGCCCAGGTTGCCCAGAGAAGCTGTGGCTGCCCCATCCCTGGAGGGGTTCAAGGCCAGATTGGCCGGGGCTTGGAGCAACCTGAGCTGGTGGGAGGTGTCCCTGCCCATCTCCATCTCAGGAGATCAAACACTCTCCTGTCTCCCAGGAAAAGCCACTGGCTACTCTTGAAGGTCTTGCATGCAGGGAATCAAATCCTGCTTTATTTATGTACATGTTCTCAATGACTTAAGTGCTGCTGATTTTAATGGGATGCTCCTTTCTATCACTGGCCATTTTCTTGCCCATGGCACCAACAAACCTCTGCTGATAAAATGGTCTGTTGTGCCAGGGCTTAGCTCTTCTCTGAAAGAAAAAGATAACGACGATAAGAGTAATAACATCACTGGAAACCACAGTCCATTAAAATGCAGCGACCTGCTAGCTCTGTTCTGGTTGAATACTACAGCATTGTCTTGCTTTACCACAAATCTAAGATAAATCAGCAGTAGCCTTCAGCGCCAATAAGTAACTTGAATATTTTATAGCATAGCATCTCCGACTTCAAGTTTGCTTTATATCAGTGGCGCAGGAGAGGTTACATCGAACCAAACTGCCCCAGCGAGTGCCGCAGTGTTACGTTTTCTGCATGGTTATCCTCATTTCCCCTCCTTCTTTACGACCGTATAGAGAATATTATATGTTCCATGTTTGCATCTCTCTGCTCCATACGTCAGGGTTAGACGAGGATATATTGTGGCGGTGCTAGAGGTTCTTAGCGCAAAATAAAGGAAGCTGACCCCAAGCGCAGCTTGGGTGGCCCTGTCAATTCAGAGAAAATCATGTAATATGTGAAAAGCAGGGTTTTTTTTTTCCTTCCTTTCCCCAAGTGGGAATACCAGCATTTTGGAAGGAGCTGTTCAAAAACCAGCATTCTGACTTCAAAAAGGACGCTAAGTGCAAATAAATCAAATCAGAGAGAGAAAACAGGAGAAGAGTAGTTAAAAGGCACGGTGGCATCTTTTTAGCTTTTGCAGGTAATATATGGTGCATTTACACAAGGCTATTTTTCCACTGATCTCAAAATAATTTATAAAGTGTTAATTGACTCATGAAGCTCCACAGTTTTCCCCTGGAAGAAAACGTAAAATCATCGTTTATATTACGTGAGAGCTGCTTGGGAATTTTTTAGCGTGATGGTTTCTCATCACGATTTTTCACTTGGTCAGTGGCGATTCTGCAGAGCACAGACCTGGACAGCACCAAGGTCCCATCAGCTCCTCCTGCCCAACACCTCGCAGGCAGCTCTGGACCTGTGAGGCCAACCCTACTGAGACCTGCCATGCAATTTAGTCTAAGACAGAGACCCTGTGTGCGTCCCCAGGACCCCATCACAACATCGCAAGTCTTCAAGCACCAACTCCAGAAGGCTGTGCCACCATTCAGCAAGACCTGGACAGGCCAGAGAGTTGGGCAGAGAGGAACCTAATGAAGTTCAACAAGGCTAAGTGTAGGGTCCTGCACCTGGGGAGGAATAACCCCATGCACCGGTACAGGTTGGGGCTGACCTGCTGGAAAGCAGCTCTGTGGAAAAAGACCTTGGAGTCCTAGTGGACAACAAGTTGCGCACGAGGCAGCAACGTGCCCTTGTGGCCAAGAAGGCCAGTGGTCTCCTGGGGGGCATTAAAAAGAGCGTGGCCAGCAGGTGGAGGGAGGTCATCCTCCCCCTCTGCTCTGCCCTGGGGAGGCCACAGCTGGAGCACTGGGTCCAGTTCTGGGCTCCCCCGTTCAAGAAGGACAGGGAACTGCTGGAGAGAGTCCAGCCGAGGGCTACAAAGATGATCCAGGGACTGGAGCAGCTCTCTGCTGAGGAAAGGCTGAGGGCCCTGGGGCTGGTCAGCCTGGAGAAGAGAAGCCTGAGAGGGGATCCCATCAATGCTCAGCAATAGCTAAAGGGCGGGTGTCAAGAGGATGGGGCCAGACTCTTCTCAGTGGTGCCCGGTGACAGGACAAGGGGCAACGGGCACAATCTGGAACACGGGAAGTTCCATCTGAACACGAGGAACAACTTCTTTCCTTTGAGGGTGCCAGAGCCCTGGAAGAGGCTGCCCAGAGAGGCTGTGCAGTCTCCTTCTCTGGAGATATTCCAAACCCTCCTGGACACGTTCCTGTGCCACCTGCTCTGGGTGACCCTGCTCTGGCAGGGGGTTGGACTAGATGACCTCCAGAGGTCCCTTCCTACCCCCACCATTCTGTGACTCCCAGCACACACCAGGCTGTTTCGTGGGCAGGAAAGGCAGCTCTGCCCACTGGGCAGGTCAAGGGACTGATGTTTTGCAGCCTTTGTGACACTTCATTGCTTCTCTTTTTGGTTTGGGAGATGACTTCAAGAAAGTTACTTCTCTCTATTTCATTTTCTCCCTCTGGACAACCAGAAGCAAGGACAGGAACCGCCCTGATAAAATGTTGTGCCGTCTCCTGATGAAAGGCATTACCTAAGATCAGGGGGATCCCATCTCCATCCTGAGACCAAAGGAAGATGCAAAGAAAAGATTTTTCCTTTAAGATGCTTAACTCACGGGGTAGCTACCTCCCAGTCACCGCTGAACAGCGGTGCCCATTGTGCGACAATTTCCTTGCAATTAAAAGCCAGAAACACACTGGTACGGTCCTGCTGTTTACTGCCACCTGCCAGACCGCAGAAACCCCCACATTCCAGAAAAGCCGGAGTGATGGGCACAGGGAAGAGGGAAGTTTGCTTCCAATTTGCTCCTGGCATGAATCCCACCCCAGACGGCAGCAAGAGCTGATTCACTCGACCACAGAGAACAGTAGTACCAAGGAAATCCAAAGCAAACACACACACCTGTGCCTCTCCATTTGGCTCTATCTTTATCATCGGCAGGAAACTAATTTTCCTTGACATTTTCAATCACATTTTGCAGTAGACCACCTCGATCCTCATCTTAAAAACCCAGAACAGATACGCAAAAGCAGCATTCCATGGCGCTGGACTACATGATGGATAAACATAATTGTACGCCCCAACTTCCAAAAGTATCTTTTTAAAATTGGAAATGCTCTTTTTCTATGAATACGTAACATCGCCACAGGTTTGAGTTAAGAAAGAAAAGAAGCATGACTGTGTTGTTCTAATCCCAGTTCAAATATACGCATTATCACAATGGCTGGAAGATAAAGGTTTCTAGTTCAGAAAATACGTGGTTATAACTACTGAAAAAAAAAAAAATAAAAATCAAGCTGCAAGACCTTGCTCCATAACTTCAGCTATCCGTAACTGGGTAAGAGATCTAGCTCCTTCTCCATCACTAACCCTGAAGTCACACGCATACACCCTCTCGCCTTTATCACAGCAGAGGTGCTTCTTGCAGCTCCCTTATCTGCTAAAACATCCAAGCAAGCCCTGGTATCAATACAGGCTGGGCGGAGAATGGATGGAGAGCAGCCCTGAGCAGAAGGACTTGGGGGTGTTGGTGGATGAGAAGCTCAACACGAGCCGGCAACGTGCTCTCGCGGCCCAGAAACCCCCCGCAGCCTGGGCTGCATCCCCAGCAGCGTGGGCAGCAGGGCGAGGGGGGGGATTCTGCCCCTCTGCTCCGCTCGGGGGAGACCCCCCTGCAGTGCTGCCTCCAGCTCTGGGGCACCAACAGCAGAAGGACACGGAGCTGTTGGAGCGGGGCCAGAGGAGGCCCCGGAGATGCTGGGAGGGCTGGAGCCCCTCTGCTGGGAGGACAGGCTGAGAGAGCTGGGGGGGTTCAGCCTGGAGAAGAGAAGGCTCCGCGGAGACCTTCCAGCCCCTGCCAGTCCCTCAAGGGGCTCCAGGAAAGCTGGGGAGGGACTGTAGTAGGGCCTGCTGTGATAGGACAAGGGGTAACGGCTTTAAACTAAAAGGCGGCAGATTGAGATGAGCTCTGAGGAAGAAATTCTTTGGAGTGAGGGTGGTGAGCCCCTGGCCCAGGTTGCCCAGAGAGGTGGGAGATGCCCCATCCCTGGAGGGGTTCAAGGCCAGGTTGGACGGGGCTCTGAGCAACCTGATCTAGTTGAAGATGTCTCCTGCTCACGGCCGGGGGCTTGGACTAGATGGCCTTTAAAGGTCCTTTCCAATCCAAACAATTCTATAATTCTGTCCTCCTGATAACTTCTTTCTGGCATTCTCACGTTTGTGCTTTTGAACCAAATTTTCCTCCTGGAAATATGGCGTTTAATCTTGCAAGCTATGTCTCCAGCTTTTAATGTCTAAATCATTGTATAGGGGGAAAAAGAAGAAATCAGAGAGTTCCTATAAACACTGAATCCATTGAGAAATTTATTAATATATCCAATACTAGTGTCGTGCCACACAAAAAACGACTATTTGGCAGCCCACAGTGCAAGCTCTCTCCCTTGACTTCTTACAAAGCTGTCTCACCTCATCAGGAACCACTAGGAGGAAGAGAACTGAAAGCCCACCAAGTTATTACTGGAGGTAACAGAAAAAGAAGAGGCAAGATACAAACCCAGGAACTGAAAATACCTCTGCCTCCCTGATGTAAAGGCCAGAATTCCCTAGAAAACGATAAAAGAGAAAATTGACGTGGTGGCTCTGACAAGGACTCTCACATTAAGGCGTTAGGGAAGAGTTGCATTCCCTGTGAGTCAGCAACCAAGCGAACCACAGCCCCCAGCTTGGAAGTTAAATCCTGAGATACACTAACATCCTTTTTTCCCCCACTTTAACCTTTGGAAATTGCCACGCTGCACACAGGCAAGGGTGCGAGCACAAAAATCCCATTCTCCTGGAGTTACAGCAAAATACCTGATCCTTCACATATCGCTGCGCTTTCAGCTTTGCGCCAGTTTCCCTCTAATCCAACGTTCACAAAGGAGAAACCGCTGCTTGTACGTCACCATTTATCTCTACAGCCAAATAAAAAGTCCTAGGAACACTACTGCTCTGTCAAATTAGGTTTAAATCAGCCAAAACGTTCAAAAGTCACAAGGAGGAAGAAAAAAAAAAAAACAAACAAAACCCACAAACACATCTGGAATGTCTTTTCCTTAGGAAAAGAAAAAAATGAATCCATGCTATTCAGCATCGACCAAGACAGCACATCTTCACCTTAGAAATTCCCTATTCCTTTCTGTATTTCACTAGACTAGAACACATCACGACACTTCACAACCAAATCAAACTTCAAGAAGGCTCTGCTAATTCTTCCCTGAAAGAAAAAGCCAAAATATTACCGATTCCTTTATTTCTTTCCAATCTTTTTAATATATCTCACAATATATTAAGTGCTCCTTTAACCAAGGATTTAGTTCTCTACAGTCCACGTTTAGTTCTTTAACTACAAGATTGTTATTATTTTCTTATTGGTATTTATTTGGCTCATTAGAGCTCTAATCTCTTTTCTTCATCTCAGAGAGCGCTGGTAACCTTTTGGATGACTTTCCTAGTAATTTTTTTTTTTTTTTTTACTCTGCTTCTAAGACAAGCCTTGCCTACCCCCAAAAGCTGGACACGCGGCACCTTCGACAGCCATGAAGGGTCCGTAGCCCCTATAGCAGGTGTCTCCATAGGGGACCAGGGCATCACGAGGCCGACGGACCACTAAGTTACCAGGCAGCAGGTTACAGGAGGAACTTGCAAACAAATCGCCTTTCATCATACCTCGGCATCGCTCAGGACATCAACCGTGCATCGTATTTGTTGCTCCTTAAGACTACAATGTTGGATTTTAATTATGCGATACAGCACAGAAGCATCTAGCAGGAACAGTCTAACTCCATCCAGCTTATATCTTCTTAATGCTCCAACCACATCATCGCCAGGACATTCGCAGCATTCTGCCTTACGGGTTTAAATATTTTAAGAGGCAGCAAATCATGTACCAGAGTCTCTGCAGGAGTATACGTTAAGATTATGATCTCTGTTATTTCAAAAACAAATACAGAAAACTGCAGAGTAATTTTGTTAGCGTAGTTATCGTCCCAATATTTTTCGTAAGAAAAGCCACTAAAACCAGTTTTACAACTCCATCTGTATCAATAACACATCTGTACATCATACAGCGTCATATTATCACCAAAAGTTAACAGTGAAATTTGGTTTATTTGTTTTGCCCAAGCACTGTTTATGTCCCTGTAGCTATCTACAGCAGAACATGGATTTCCCCCCCCCCCCGCTTTCTCACAAGACTTTTTATTTAAATTAGTGTTCCTAAGGAAGAAAAACACAGAGACTATATTATTCAAATTCCGGAGTGGTTCGTAGCCTGAGTTTTTAATAAGAGAACAATCCTGCAACTACTCACAGGGAATAGTTTCCAATGTCCTTACACATACTGAACATAATTTAATCCCTTATGTAGTCTCAGTGAAGTCGCCGCAGCGAGGATTAATACTTGGCAGAAATAAAGGTGGCAGAATATCTGGAGAAACATAATAAACGCTAGCTTTATTGTTCCGCAGACATTTTATTTTCTGTAAGCCAAGAAAAGGTACCCTCAGCAGCGGAAGTTCAGCAGGAGGTGTTGGGATAGACGAGATCGGCACATTTGTTATGAAGTAGTACAAGTGATTTTATTCCTCATTGACTACTCATGGACTGAAAATGTATTTAACTTCAGTCCCAGGGGTGTTTTTAGCCACCGCTGACCCAGGAAGGATTAGGGACTGACGGTGAAGACAAGACCTCTATCTTCACTAACTTGCCTCCACCGGTGACATCCCCAGAAACCCTGGGAAACATTATTCCTTGGGCTTCACAATCCTACCAGAATTACTGAAAACTACAGCCGGGACTAGTTTTACAACGTCACTTTTTTACCCCTTATCTTTATATTTAACTCACCTTTTTCTTATTAAAAAAAAAAAAAAAAAAAAAAACCACAAAGAAACCAAACAGCTTATTCATTAACTTTAATGACTCTTCCCAAGCTAATTAAGATGAAACTGCCCCCTTGTCATCCCCCAAGCGATCAAACCATCAGTTTCTTTTCAAACAAATCTGCGTTGAAGGCAAAAATAAAAGCCAACTCAAGTTAAATAAAAAAGGAGGGTCCAAAGTAGCAATTTAAAGCACCTAAAATCATTCAAATATTCAACATATAGAATAAGTATGAGCAGACAAGCTGGGCAGGGACTTAAAAGTTAGGGAAAGAGCCAAGTGAATGAAAATTTGAGTCAAAATAGTCTTTATCATCATAGGCGTACAAGAAAAACTTGAATTTTTAGTAAGTGTCATGACAATGATGTTTGCACCCCCCAGCATCCCTGGCTGGATTCTCAGCCACAAACCAACCCGGGATTTTGCTACGCCTGTCCATAATTGGCAAAAAAATAATACAGAACCATAGAATGCGTTGGGTTGGAAGGGACCTTTAAAGGCCATCTAGTCCAACCCCCCTGCAGTGAGCAGGGACATCTTCAACCAGATGAGATTGCTCAGAGCCTCATCAAGCCTGGGCTTGAATGTCTCCAGGTGTGGGGCCTCCACCACCTCCTCTTTTTTTTTTTTTTTTTTTAAATTAAAAAAAAAATAAAAAATCAGTCCCTACCATGCTTGGTGCAGAAGGCTTTTCAGAGACAGGAGCTTCATCTGGATAATAACTACTTCCTAGACATAACCAGAGCACTGCGGATGCCAGAGGGTGCCAGCACCATGAGCCTGCAGATGTACAAGCATCTCCGGGGCCACCAAGGACAATGTCTGCTCCGCTGCTGGAGGTGACACTGGGAAAGGGGCTGCCACATCTCTGTCACGTTAAAAGGACTGTAGTTTCGATATTTGCCTGTCAGAGTCCCAGGACTTTCACTGATTTACTATCAGAGTCCCACCAAAGGACTTTCACTGAATCAGATTCACAAATAATCGAAATTAGTTACTTTATTGAGAGCGACAGTCGCAGATTCGGGATTGCCGTTGATAAATTCACTGACTACAATAGTGCTAATTGCTTAAGGTTAATATTGCTAGCAATAATAACGGTAGTACAACAAGCCGGGGTAACATTCCCCAGAGGGTGAAAGGCGCAGCGCTCACCCAGAAAGGCGTCCCTGCCTGGGGTGGAGGGAGAGAACGCAGCCCATCGACTGGTCCGTCAGGTATCAAGTTTCTTCACTCCCAATTTACCAGTCATTTTCTCCATCCTTTTATGCCCAAAATTACGAGGTTTCCCTCCCCTAGGTGATGTGTAGTATGATTTGGGTGGAGAGACGAGTGCTATAGTCATGTACGTTTAGCATGATCTCTAAAATCTTCATTAGCATATACAGGGGTGTCAACTTTAATATGCATTTCACAGGTAACGAGGCAAAGGTCAATTACCGGACACGGCAGCCTCTCAAGGAAACAAAGAGCTACACAAGGTCTCTGTTATCTTGATTGTACTGTCTCTGCTGAGGAAAAGCAGGGCTGTCCTGGCTCCCCAAGACTACCCCGTCATTTATGTATCCTGTGATAGCCGGACAAGCCTTCGCTCCCCTGGGCTGCACAAGAGATAGCAAAGCCAGTCTGAATTGCTCTTTGAGCACAGAGACTTCACCTCATTATCCAAATTCCACAATCTCGAATGTTAATGACACACCTCAGGTCTCGGTCTTTGAGTTCCCGGATGGTTTTGCTCAGTACCATTCCTCTGCCAACCCACAAAATCTCAGAAAGCGGCTTTCCATCCCCTGGTTTTTGTTTGGTGCGGTCCCTTCTCGTTCACAGATGTGCTCCTTCAAAAACATTATTTACTGTTTTCTTCTGCCTCTGACGATACCAACAAATGTATTTACTTCCCAAACCAAACACAGATGTCACGTTAGAAAGGCAGCGTGTGAACAAAGTTACTGTGGAAACAGAGATATTAAGCACCATGAGGGGTTTGGAAATAGAGAAATAAGTGGCTCGGTCTCATCAATGTCATTTTATTTAGAACTACCAAAAAAAAGCAACACTTGTGCTTTCTGACTATTTTAACAGCATTTAACTTTTTTCTCTCTCCCTTTTTTTTTTTTTATGTTAAATTTCACACTGGAAACTCATTTTAGGCTAAAACACCATCCTACCAAGCCTCTCCATTCAAGTACCAAGCAATTTCATGGAACACTGGAAGAAGGTTAATATTTTCTGTAAACAGTCTTTTCACCTGTATTTATTAAATGGATATTTTCAGGCCTGCACCGCTATTATAGAAAACACCTGCGCTTTGCATGCTGAAAGCACCAAGCTCCTGTCTGTTCAAAGGTAATTTGGGGGCTCCTGGATACTGTGGAAACAAGTGAAGAAGTCATCAGAAGTAGAAGTTAAATTGGATCTTCTAAGGAATGACATTGGGTACCGGCGTCTAACATCACGTGTATCTGGCTAAGGGCCCAGTGCTTACTCTGCCGCATAATTTTAATATGATGTAATCAAGCCCTAATTTTATGAAGATGTGAACTTGTGCTGAACTTCAGTTATCGAATTTCAGAAGTTTGCTGCACTCAAGGGCTGAGAGCTGGTTCAACACGAGGATCCTCGGGGTTTTTCCTGGCACGCAGTAGCGTATGCACATATCCACACCCACCCTTTTCAGTATCGAAATCATCTGTTTACTCTCCTGAAATGACAATCTATTGCCCCTGCACGAGACACAATAAAACAGTCTATTCCTGAAGTCATCCTAATGAAATGGTTTCTCTTTAAAGACCTTTACTAAAAAAGATCGCTGGAAGTCTACTGATGCAGTCTTAAAATCATCGTTTGACTGTGAATAACCAGTTAAAATATTACTAGGAATATAATTTCAAAACAGATTTTATAGTTAAAGACTACTTATGTTTAGGAGTTATAGAAGTGATAAGTACCGACATTAATTAACTGTCCTCCCAAAGAACTGGGAGTACCTCCAGATCTTGCAAGGACTCGTGGCTGCACTTCTGCAGAAAATACAACCTAAAATCCTTTCCTGATGAACAGTCTCAGAGATGCCTTTCTCATAATTTAAGTTTAAACACAGAAATAAATCCCAGGCAGAACTCTCTCGCATCACTATTCGGTAACTTGACATTTTAAGCTAAATAAAATACAGGTGTGAAAGGGCATCCCAAACCAGACCCAGCAGAACCCCCGTGGGATCCAGTAACCATGGAGGCGGCTATCCCACACGGGCAAGTGATTGGGACCAGGAGAGGAGTACTGGGAATTAAAAAGCGCAGAGAAATTGGGCACAGCTAAGCATGAAGATACACAAGCCCCAAATTGCCAGCACCTTGCAAACCCTGCCAGAGGTGCCAGGCATTGGTGCATCAGTTGGCTGACTTCAAGCCAGACTCTGTCACAGCAAGACTACGGCACAGTTTCTATACAGGGCAAAAAGCAAATTCCACGAATTCGCGAGTGAACAGCACTCCTTCAGCCCCCAAAACCATTAAGTGAAGTTGGAATCTGATTTTGTTGCACTGTAATAGAGGGAACCTTTGGGAACTCCACTAACTGGTACCACCATAAAGGCAGCAGGGACCGACACGGGTGGCAGTCGCAGGAGCACATCACAGAGTCCCAGAACGGTGGGGGCTGGAAGGGACCTCTGGAGATCATCCAAGTCCAACCCCCTGCCAGAGCAGGGTCACCCAGAGCAGGTGGCACAGGAACGCATCCAGGCTGGGCTTGAATATCTCCAGAGAAGGAGACTCCACAGCCTCTCTGGGCAGCCTCTTCCAGGGCTCTGCCACCCTCAAAGGAAAGAGGGTTTTTCCTCATGTTCAGACGGAACTTCCCGTGTCCCAGATTGTGCCCGTTGCCCCTTGTCCTGTCACCAGGCACCACGGAGAAGAGTCTGGCCCCATCCTCTTGCCACCTGCCCTTTAGATATTCATCAGCATCCCTCCTCTGCGCGAGGTTGGGTACCCCTTGCCTGCTTCGGGCATTCAACGTGGAGGACGCCCCATGGCCACACACGATATTGTAATGAAAATATTGCCCTTTAGAAAACGGAAGGAAAGAGAGGAATGGAGCAAGAAGGAACGTAGAGAAACAGAGAGGACTTTCCTCTGCCTAATCAAGGTATAACAGCACCATTCATGAGCCAACGCACAAAAAGCAATATACTATATTGCCTGTAATGCTTTGGGTGATTTAAATGTCAGTCACAGTATTCAGCTCATTTCTATTTAAGTGTATTATTTTGTTCAATCATTAGGAAAACGTTTGCATGAGCTGCTTTATGCCTGTGGTTCCCAGATTTAATAACTGTATCTCAGACAGCACCAGCGAGCGGCCGCACGATTCCTCTCCGGGCTAAGCAGAAGAAAGGCGGCATCGGGCTACTTAGGAAAGAGCACATAAGAAACGAGACAGGCAAGACCTGGAGTTATATTTAGGTTTAAACAGCAGGTGCATGTGCATATTTAGCCCCAAGTGTCATAGCGTGGGTACAAAAGATTACCGCGCAGTGGAGCTGCTCGCTGACGGACAAAGAAAAAACAACGTAAATCAGGTGCTCCACAACAGCATCGCTAAAAGCCTTAAGCTCAACGGGATAAAACTTAACAACAAGACACTAAACCAAATACCAACTATCTCATTTTGCTTTGGAAGGTGAGGCAAGATACTTGAGCCCCTCAAGCAACTGAGTCAATATTTTTTTTCCTTGCCTAAAAACCAAAAAAAAAAAGAAAACAGAAAAATAAATTGAGAAAAGCAGCTTACAACCCAGACTGCCGTCAGCCCACATGGTTATTTGATTAGTTAAGCTGGAACCAGCAGATAAATCAAACAGCTGGAATCTGCAATTATTTATTCATTTATTTTCCCCGCAATTTTACTTTTGGAATTCAGATAAGCCAGAAGAACTTGCCATTTTTACATATGCTCTTTGCCTTTTCATTTTTGGATAAAATTTGAATCAAATTCCTTAACGTCGTTCTTCCAAGTATATTTTCCGGCCCCAGCAAACTTGAGTCACCATTAAGAGCGATAAAAAGAGGAAGACGCATCTAAAAATATTTTGCTTTTGCTTTTCAAGATCATTGTGTTAGGATGTAATATTTGCATTATTTATATTATAAAAGGAAATATAAATGCACATAAATCTATACGCAGAGTCTCAAACTGGTTACAGACCAGTATAACCAGCACCCAGCTGGGCCATACAACCAGCATTTCTCTGGGTCTGACGGCTGGCACTTCTCATGAAAAAAAAAAAAAACACCAAAAAAAACAACCAACCTCCACACATCTGAAATTGGGATTTTTTGAAGGATTTGGTAGCTCTTGACAGGAGCCGGCCAGTCATTTTCATTGTATTTGTCCTCCCGTTGACACCAGCATAAAAACAGAGGCACGTTTACGGGAATTCTCAGCTTTCCATACTTTAAGAATTAGTGAAGAGTTCATTAGAAAAATTAGTCTGTGTGCTCCAACTACTAATTTTCTTGGAGATCAGGTCCCAAGATGACAAAATCTCCGCTTTTTGTTCAGAGCGCCCGAAACCGGAGCAGCAGCATCGTCCTTCCCACCCTCCCCTCTGTGACTTGCAGGGCATTACCGAGGGACAAACCTTGCGAATTAAAAGCCGAACCTGAGATTAAAAATTCTAATATTGATATTGATTCAGACACCAAAGGCCTTTATTGGGAATAACGCTGTGCTGGAAACCACACAAGCAGAAACGAAGAGACAGACACGGCCGCTACGGGAGGCGCGTCCGAGAACAAATAGTCAAATAAAAAAAAATAAAAGCCAAACCTGCTCGGGAATTAATGCAGAATCAAGCTTTAAAGTAACAAGCGGCATCCGAAACGCAACTGGGTATAAGAAGTGCTGTATGCGCCTCTACGTTTCCTTCAGTTTAATGAGTATGATATATATTATGTCAGCTATCTAGGGCTGCTCCCCATCATAGCTTCATAAATAAATTGATTTCTTAGAGCTTCAATGAATCACGACGAGGGAAGCTGAAGGATGAGAGAGTACGAGTTCATAAAACTATTCTTTTAATAAAGTGTTGGGTAAAAATGTAGTAGATACATTAAAAGTATCTGAAAGCTGGAAATTATGCAAGCGAGTGAAAAAACAAGGAGAATTGATGGGGAACCTGAAAAGAAGGGAAGATTTTCTCTGCTAACGTGGACTGGAGAAAAAGGTCGTTGGATCTGGGGGACTGAGAGCAAAGGTGGCCATAGAGGCTAAGGCTGGAGAGGAGGGGAACTTGAGTGGAGGTAAGGAGTTTAAGAGCTAAATGGCATGATGGAAAACTCTGGAGGAAAAAGCAGCAGGATCCGGATATAGGGAGCCAAAGGTGGGTGGAAGGTGATCCTTTGGTGCCATTTACAGCGACAGAGCAGATGACCGTAGCTGGTAGGTCAAGTAATGGACCAATACATCAAACAAAACCAGGATTTTGGTCTCTTCAGAATAATTCAACATTAAGCCAGCAGGAAAAAACAGACCTTTCCAATTCACCATGGGTCTCATAAGTTTATATCTCTATGAGGGGAGATCTTATAGTGGCCTTCCGCTATCTGAAGGGGGCCTACACGAAACCTGAGAGGGACTTTCTACAAGGGCATGTAGTGACGGGATGAGAGGTAATGGCTTCAAACTGGAAGAGAGGAGATAAAGAGGAGTTAGATATCGGGAAGAAATTCTTTGCTGTGAGGGTGGTGAGCCCCTGGGCCAGGTTGCCCAGAGAAGCTGTGGCTGCCCCATCCCTGGAGGGGTTCAAGGCCAGGTTGGCCGGGGCTTGGAGCAACCTGGGCTGGTGGGAGATGTCCCTGCCCAGGGCAGGGGGTGGCACTGGGTGGCCTTTAAGGTCCCTTCCAACCCAGACCATTCTATGACATCACCACACATGAAACCACTAGCTCACTATTTCATTTGGCCATCCAGCCCAATCCCCTGATCTCTGACCCACTGCTATCACTTGATGAACGCCTGATTTCCAAGTTATCACCAGCGTGTGCAGCGCAAGCGGAGAGAGGAAGAAGGCTCAGTCCCCCGCGGAGGTGCAGGACCGCTGCCACTGCCGGCGACAGGACACAGAAGCGGGGTACAGACACAGTAAATGCGTCAGTTTTCACAGTTTCAGTTTATGAATGAGCTTCAAATTAAAAGTAATTCATGCTAGAAAGGCCTCCTTCTACCCTGCATTAAAAAAAAAAAGTTTCGCAGCTTAATAAGCTGTATTTTGAAAGTTTTAATTGCATGGCTGTATTTTTCCACCAGATGGTATGTATTCAACACTTAAGGCTTTTTTTAAAGTCTATATTTGTGTGACAGTGTGATTTATTATTTATTTTAAACACAGAAGTATGCTTTCCCTATGGCATCCAAGCATTTTGGTCATACTTTTCTGGAAGGGATACAACAATTACGTTCTAAAACATGGAGCGTTGATAACATCTTCCAGTCACCTACTCAGATATGAAGAACATGTAGCAGACGATTGTAAAATTCATCAGTGAGCGGTATTACAGATGGTTATAAGCATCTGGTTAATCTGCAAGACTCCAATAGTCTGAGAGCTGATTAACTATTCATTAAAGAGATGTTAACTATTCATTAACCCCTTGTGAAGCACGTACGCGCAGAAACTTCATATTATCTATCACCAGCTTCGCAGGGAGTTTGTTTCTAGCAGGAAACAGTCACCGGTTCTCTGCGCTTCCTGGTTTTTAGCGATGCTATTGAGGGATGACACCAAGCCTCACCGCCCATCTGCTCTGCCACAGGGCGTTCGAAGTATCTGTGATTTATCTGATCGGATGTACAAGGATAACGACTTGGACACCGATTTCATCCTTACTGTCAAACTGAAAACATTTTGGCTTTTTTCCAGCTCTTAAACAAGGCGAGTGGCACTACAGAGCTAGTTCCCAGGTATTTGTGCGTGCGTCCTGGGAACCAGGTCGTGAAGAAAAGCCCAAAAGAAAAAGAGAGGAGGATTAAGAGATTAAAATGTCCCAATGGACGTTTCACAGTTCAGAGGTTCTCTCACCTGCGCACTGGGAATTTACTTGGCATCATCCATTAAACGTTAGCATTAAGTTCCCACCCTCTGGCTCCAGACATTTGCCCCCAGGAGTTTCGAGCTGGTCTCACCAGCACTCACACTGCGTTACAACAGGTCTCTCCAACTCCGGCACCGGTACAATGATAACACGGGTGAATAATTTATTTCCAACATATTAAACACCAAAAAAAGACTTCTTTCCAGCACCCTGCCTGCTTGCCTTTGCATCAAAACCTTTCTTCAAAAGCATGTTTAGTGCCAGCAATGCCAGGCAAACCCGACTGGTGCTTACGCTCCACCGTGGTCCACTTTTCCCATCCCCACGTTGGGAAGGACATGACGAAATGAGCTTGTGTGTGTCAGCACGGCAGTGGTTTCCGCAGGTATGTGCCTTGCTGGGCTGAATCCCAGGGCAGCGGATTAACCTGACCCCAGAAAAAGGGCTACATTCAGCTCCCGACAAGATCTCTGTCAACCCCAGGGTTTAGCTTTGCTCTGGGGCTGCCACGCAGGCGATTCTAAATTTGCCTACATCACAAGTTATCAAAAATTACCAGCCAGCAAACTGTTTGGCCTATATGAAAATAACAAAAAAAAAATACCCTGCACTTTATACAGTGATGTTTACACTCAGGTAACGCTAAAAATAGCAATAGCACCAAACATTCCTGCCAATAGATTTAGCCGTGCAGCCGGTGGGAGACCTGCAACCCCAAGGGCTGCGGCCCAGAAGGACACGAGGCAGCATTTTGTTGCAATAGACTGTTATCAGAGAAGAAACGTTTTGGAAAAACACTTCTATCCTGGCAAAGATTTTGTTGGAAAAGACCCTCCTCACCTCCCCTGCTAGGGACGCTGACCCGGGACGTAAGGCAGCAGGGCTATGGTCCACGAGGTGTTATTCTGGTACAACTCCTGTCCTTACAAACCCAAATTTTAATATGTATTTTGTTGTCCTTGAATAGAAAGGGATTCTAAAACCTTTCAAGCTGTGGCAAAACAGAACAACCGCCGCAGTCTTCTTGCTGTCGGGGAGGACTCTGAACTCCCAGTAGCCAGAGATGACGGCGTGCACCCACCCATCTCCTGCGACATCCTGAGGACATGCAAGATTTGAGTGAGGGGAAAGAAAAAAAAATAACGTTCTCCCATTAGCAAGGATTGGCAAAGGGGGAACAGAAAAGTCTTCAGGGAAAGCGGGACTGATGGCCAAAAAGCAACAGCATCTTTAGGAAAAGAGAGATATCGCTGATTTTTTCCCCTGAAAATAAATTATTCAGTGTTGTTTGTGACAGCAAGACGACGCTTGTGCTCTTACAAGTAGACTTTAAAATCCCCGCTGAGTTCCCCTGCAGGTGAATGGAGGGTCTGCTGGCAGACGGGGCCGACATCCCACTTGCTGAAGTCATACATACGGCTTCATAAAACCTCCTCCCGCGGTACTGAAAAGCTGAAAGCCAAGAGAAGCCTTACAGGGACTGCATCGATTTGCTTGTTTATGGTTTTAAATAAGATCTCCCTGTCTGTTATCCAGACATATTAAAACTGAGACAGGATCCCGTTAGTACGCGCAGCCCCGGGGGCACCAACCGTGGCCGCTCTCGTAACGTCTGGTTTCTGCTGAACCCGACTCCTCTCTTCCACTCGAGCCACTGGGGGTGCCCAACCTGAGCCCACCACGTCTAAGCAACCCTACAACACCACCGCAGCACAGGCAAGGCTGAAGAAAACAATTTCAGGAAGGAATCTCCAGGTTTTGGTTCCACATAAATAAACATTAAGTGAAGGAAAAGGGGGGACAACAGATTTAAAACCTGTTTTCTTAATATCAGTTGTTTCCAAACCTACTGCACTATGGAATCAATCCCCGAGCAATCAGCCTCAATGAAATTACTCTACCTAAACTACCCAAAATACAGATTTGGTATGACTTTCCAATGTCCAAGGCTGCGGTGGGCTGGGTTGAGCCCAAGTCCCCCAGCAAATGTCCCACCAGTTAATCACCGCGTCTGGCTGCCGCTAATGAGGTGCTTGCAGTTGGCACTGGCGATGACTTTACACGTCATCGCTAATTAGTGCTGGAGAGAAAAGGCTCCACAACCCAAAGTTCATATCGCCCCATTACTGAGAAAAGTCTTAGCCCTTCTGCACGTTTTAGCTGACGGGAGGCTGCTTCCTTCCCCGTTTATTGCCCCTAAAGCCTAGCATACGCACACACACGCCCAGCCGCCCCTAATTAAAGAATTACTTCTGCCTCAGTAAAGCGTCTCCAAAAATCTGCTTCGTCTTCCAAACGTGCAGAGACAGCACATATGTGTTTTCATAAGCTGAGCTCTGCACTTGATAATACACTCTAAAAAAGACTTTTCTATATCTGATTTCTGTTCTTCAATATTTTAAATCTGGAAACCTTCAAAACAAGATAAGAAAAAAGCACAACTATTCTCTCACAAACTAAACAACAATCTGGTTCGGAATCGCAAAGTACAGGTTAACCCTCGGTTGAGATACAACTGGTCGCAAAACAGCAGATGTTTTCAGGTAACCACCACGTGGATTTTTGATATTGATTCCTAGGATAAATAAGACACTGTTTTCTCGGAAAGCCCATCAGCGAGAAATATATCCTAGCACATGTAACACAGGCACAAACCCCAAACATCCCACTTTTAACCAATAGCTGATTCAGTTTCCCTCTCCCTTCCCAAAAGGCCAATGAACCTGTTGACCGCTTTCAACAAGTCTGAGTTGTAGGGTTCAAAGGAAAAAGATCCCACAAGTTTCAAGGAGAACAAGAGCTTCCTAGACCAAAAGGAACACCACATCAAGCTGAAGAACCTGCTGTTTCAGCTACCACTACACAAACACAAGAGCCATTTACCATCCACGTACCTGGGAACACCCACAGGAGATGCTGACCGTGACCCAGCACAGAAGTGACCTCCAGATACCTTGGTGGGGAGGGACAGGGGATGCATGCTCTGGAGAGAAGACTTTCCTGCTACTCTTCCCACCAAATCCAAAGGAGATGATAAGAAGCATGTGCAAAAATGGGAGGTGGAGAAAAAGAATATATGCTCAAAGGAGTGGGACAGGCTGGAACCACTGAACTGAAGCGTTGGACACAGCCATGGAAGCAGCACCCCCCACCTGCAGTGCTGCCCTCCAGCTCTGGGGCCACCAACAGCAGAAGGACACGGAGCTGTTGGAGCGGGGCCAGAGGAGGCCCCGGAGATGCTGGGAAGGCTGGAGCCCCTCTGCTGGGAGGACAGGCTGAGAGAGCTGGGGGGGTTCAGCCTGGAGAAGAGAAGGCTCCGCGGAGACCTTCCAGCCCCTGCCAGTCCCTCAAGGGGCTCCAGGAAAGCTGGGGAAGGACTCTGGAGCAGGGAGGGGGGACAAGGGGGAACGGTTTTTAACTGAAAGACGGGAGATCGAGATGAGATCTGGGGAAGAAATTCTTTGGTGTGAGGGGGGTGAGCCCCTGGCCCAGGTTGCCCAGAGAAGCTGTGGCTGCCCCATCCCTGGAGGGGTTCAAGGCCAGGTTGGACGGGGCTTGGAGCAACCTGGGCTGGTGGGAGGTGTCCCTGCCCAGGGCAGGGGGGTTGGAACTGGATGATCTTTAAGGGTTCCTTCCAATCCAAGTCATTCTGTGATTCTACGATGATCTTCTACACCAGCTAATGATGCTGAACAAGATGGAACAAGTCAGGCACACCGAGGTACTTCTTTACACTATGAGTATATCCTATAGGTAGGGGAATAATAATTTCCAGACTCTCACTGGGAGAGGGGTAAAAAAGCAGCCTAGGACAGTCAGAAGTACTGGGGATCAATGAGGCACTGAGGGAAAGCCTTCAGAGCAGAGAGCAGCACAGCTCTTAGATCATAACGTGGATCTCCAACGTCTACATGCCACTCGAAGCACTGTGCGTGTGCATATGCACGCGTAGATACGAATACCTGTAATATGCCATCATCAAGAGGTCAAATTCAGAATCCATTTCAAGAGCGTGGGTTTGAGCTGGACCGCTGTGGCGCACCTAGCCCATTTCGGCCTGATCAGAAGTGGAGCAAATTTTCTGAGAGTAGAAGAGAAGGAGACAAGGCTCCTTCTAACAACCCCTGGAGAAGAGGCAGGGAGGAGGAGGAGGAGGAGGATCTTTGGGACCAAAACAACAGGCTGCGAGAAAATTATTCGTGCAACTCCACTGTGATGCGGTGGGGGTCAAGCAAGACTGCATTTGTAAAGGTCACTGAAAAGAGAAAGGAGCAACGATCAGGATCTGGATGATGCTGCAGGGGAAAAGAGACTTTGAAGAATAACGTAGTTAAGGAAAGGAAAGAATTCAGACCTTTACAGTAAAGTTAAAGGGATATGGTCAATGATTCTGCTTAGATGATGACAACCTTAAAAAAGGAAAAGAATTTCACAGAAGTCTAAATAGTCATAAATCCTGCAAGAACAGGCACATGGGGGGTGGGCCGTAGGGTGGTGAGTTCAGCTGATGAGTAAAGGGCAAAGAAAGGGATGAGAATCACATCAATGAAACCAAGGTAGCAAAGGGCAGAGGAAGAGATGAGCTGTCAACTGCCCACACGTGGACAACCCCAGTGATACCTTTTGCGCACAGAAAAAGCTAAAAAAAAGCACGTCTTGGAGAATTAGGGTGTTAAAGCAGGAGTTACCACTTTGCCTGCAGCAAAACACATCTAAGTGGAGTCATGACCATCTGCCAGCAGGTTACACCATTAGTAGCGTCTACTATGCTACTTCATATTACATGATACCCACATTAAAGCTTCAACGTCTTCAGTGTTAACCAATCTTAAAATAGAGTAAAAGGGTCCCAAAACAACATTTTCCTATTGATACGCGACAACTAATTCTTCTGAACAGACCACTAGAGCCAAGTTCCTTGTTGGCAGCCGCCTCAGCCCGCCCCAGGAAAGACAAAAAAAAAAAAAAAAATCAGACAAGCGGATTTTGTGCCTGCGCTGGTAAACGCTTGCGACTGTTTTGCAGTGCTGTATTTATATAGATTTCATCACGCTAGCGATTTTCCATCATATTGTCATCATCCCCCGTTTAATGAGAACATGTCAAGTGACACATCGATATTCCTTTTGCAGTGCAATTCCCGGGGCCTCCAGCCCGTGACATTAATAAGGGGGGAACAGAAAGTCACCAGAACTTTCTTCTTGGGTTCGTACATGGAAGCTGCTGATGCTTATGCTTATTTTGTTCTTGGTAATGAATACAGAGATAGGAGGAGCCTCCCTCCGCACAAATGCATACCCTAAATCAAGTAGGTTCCTGCCGTTGAAGTATAAGGCCATTATTCGAGCTATTTTTGCCCAAACGCCGGCATTGCTTTCCCACTCAGGGTGTACATTAGTCACAATTTTACTGCCAAATGCGATGTTTTTTAACCTGTCTAATAATTAAAATGCACAATGACCGTTAATATGCACATAATAACTGACAAATATGGACAAGAACAGCAAGATCTGTTTACCCAAGGGATAAATTATGCTTAAAGGAAAACAGTGTGCATTTTTGGTTTTTAACCTTAGAAACTAATAAACTTGAAGCTCACTGGAATATGAAATTGTATGAATAATTGCAATTATTTTGAGGTCATTGGAAAAAAAAACAAACCTACAAACTCCCCATTTCTCCAGTGTGTTTTGTCAGAACACCACAGGTAAAAAAGAAAACACCACAGAATTTAAATTCAGGCTTCCCCTTATTTTCCTCTAATGCAGGCGATTATATACCTAACCTGATTATTATTCTTATTTCAGAAATTAATTTTCGGTTCCATCCACAGAAGAAAGATTTGGCTTGACCTACAATAGCAGCGTGTTAGGCTGCAGTCGGGCTCCTCTCCTCCAGCCATCACTGGAATATTCCGAAGTTTTGCTTTTTGTTTTGAAACATTTGGGGATTAACGCAAGGAATTTATTAGGATTACAGGAAACTGAAAAAGCTGAACCATCCATATGACTAAAATATCAGAATCATTTAGGACGGAAAAGACCTTTAAGATCATCAACTCCATACATATAACTATATATAGTCCATGTATATGATAATGAACAGTTTAGGTGTTATGTATCTTTCCGTTTAGGGACTATCGTATCCAAGTAATAAAAAATAACTTTATTTTAAGGCTTGTGAATAATGACTGTGTTTACATTTAGTAGAATGAGCTTCACGCTTGGAACACACACTGCAACTAAAAATCATTTCCCAGTGAGATGCCAGAGAAGTCTGACCATCGCGTTCAGTTAATATCTCCTGAAAAGCCACGATTACACCTATTCACATAGCAGGCAGAATGGAAACACGCTCACAATAATTCTGATTTAAAAAGAAAGAAAAAAAAAAAAAAAAAAAAAAATCGAAGTTTCCGCATGCTGTGACTTGCTGAAAGCAACGTGACACAGAGCATGCAAAAAAATCTCTGTTTAGTTGAGTTTTGGCATTCAAAATTTAGCTTTCTCCCCCCTTCAAGGATAGAAAACGTGCTGCCCAGTTGCTCCAGAATGAATGTTCTCCTCTAATACAGCCCAGCTCAATCTTAAAATATGTTGTTTGCCTTTAAAGCAGCTATATTAAAAGAAAAAAAAAGTCTCTCAACTATTTAACTCTTGTACATTTGTGCTGTGGTTTCCATTTTTTTTTTTTGTTTGTTGGGGTTTTTTTGTTTGTTTTTTTAAACAGCACTTAAATACTACTCTCATTCCAATTTGCAACATCAAAAAACCTACAGCCTCAAACCGTGATACATCCCACCTGCTCAGAGATCAGACGGCAACATTTCTTTACCATTTCTCCTTTTGACGCTAAATTAAAATGCAATGCGGCTTTGGCCTTTTAATTTACTCTTTCACTCAGGCAACCCGGTATAGGTTTTGGATGTATTATTTCTTCCCGTAGCGAACACGCGGCTGATTGCAACCTTTTTCCTTTCCTGAATGTGCTGGCATTGCGAAGAACATCAAGATTCTCCACGAGGCAAGGAGGAGACGAAGTTTTCAGACAAAGCAATTACAGCAACGAACCTGCCGTAGAACTTACAACAAAATTAATGTTTGCTGGCAGTTTTAATATTTTCCTCTTTTACATCATCGTGGGCTTTGTGAAAGCCCGGTCTTCCAGATAGCTCCATAGAAACAATGGGAGTAGCCAGGGTTGGACAAAAATCTTCCCACCACAACATTTTCTCTTTAGAAAACTGAACTCTTGACTGAATATATTCCTTTTGCGAACAAGAACGACTTTTTCTCAGAAACTATATTGAAATGTTTCAAACCATTCATCAGAAACTACACGACTGTTAAGCTAAAATGGTCCAGCGAGCATTTGGTGGGTCATAAAAATAATTTTGACATCCTACTACGCTGCTTCGCGGAGCTATAGTTGGATTCCCCCCTGCACAAAAGCTCCTCTGGTGTAAGGGCCATCTCCTATGACACACCCTCAGCAAAAATCTCGGGAATTTGATTCTCGGGATACCGTCCCTGAAAACAAAGTCCGGTCAGTAGGTTTAGCTTATAGCCCAGTAGCATTAATCACCTGCACTAGAATTGTAAAGGCGCATTAAAGTAATATTGCCTCATTAAAACAGTGTTTCAGGACGAGGTTTGATTTTATTTTTCTAGCTCTAAGAATATCCACTTATTTCACCTGAAAAATAAAGCTAGCTATGGGTGGGGGGGATGCGCTGCCACACCAGTTGAGTTGGGACCTCAAGCACAGCAGGTGGGACACGGCAAGGAGCAAAGGCACAAAACGGTTCTTCACCAACGCATCCCCTGGCTTTCAGGTTCTTTTGTTTCTTTGTTTGGTTCAAATAAAAAGAAAAAAAATCAATCCTGCCCTTTTCAATGAACTACTAAGTGGTGTAACAGCCTTCAATTTGACAAAATTAGTACCAACTTGTACATTTTCTCACCAAACCAGCACTGTGCATCTTGCTTGTGCTACCCACAGCATCCATTAGTTTTGAAAATTAGCTATTTTAGCTCCATTATAAAGGTTATTTTTTTCAACTAGAAAGCTAAGGGATTTTTTCCCCCTCTCTCTATATACAGTATATTTTTTATCTATAGCAAAAATCTAATAGCAAAAATTTCTATAGGTATATTAATGGTAGGAAGAAGACTAGGGAAGATGTGGGCCCCCTCAGAAAGGAAACGGGGAGCTGGTGACAAGTGATATGGAGAAGGCCGAGGTTCTCAACAACTATTTTTCTTCAGTCTTCACTGGCAAGGGCTCCAGCCACACTCCCGGAGTCACAGAAGACAATGGCAGGGGCTGGACAGAACTGCCCATCGCAAGCGAAGATCAGGTTCATGACCATCTGATGAACCTGAAAGCGAACAAGTCCATGGGATCCGATGGGATACACCCACGGGTACTGAGGGAACTGGCGGATGAGGTTGCTAAACCGCCCTCTATTATATTCCAAAAGTCATGGCAGTCTGGTGAAGTCCCCGCTGACTGGAAAAGGGGAAACATAATCCCCATTTTCAAAAAGGGAAAGAAGGAGGAACCAGGGAACTAGAGGCCAGTCAGTCTCACCTCCGTGCCTGGTAAGGTTATGGAGCAGATCCTCCTGGAGGCACTGCCGAGGCAGAAGAATAGCGAAGAGGTGATTGGGTACAATCAACACGGCTTCACCAAGGGCAACTCGTGCCTGACAAACGCGGTGGCCTTCTATGAGAAGGTCACAACATCAACAGACAAGGGGAGAGCAACTGACAGTCATTTTCCCGGACCTGAGCAAAGCCTTTGACACTGTCCCGCATGACACCCTGGTCTCCAAGCTGATAAAATACGGGTTTGATGGACTGACAATTCAGTGGATAAAGAACTGGCTCGACGGCCGCACCCAAAGAGTGGCTGTCAAGGGGTCCACGTCCAAGTGGAGTCCCTCAGGGATCAGTACTGGGACCGGTCTTGTTTAACATCTTTGTCAGCAACATGGACAGTGGCATTGAGTGCACCCTCAGCAAGTTTGCCGACGACACCAAGCTGTGTGGTGCGGCTGACACGCTGGAGGGAAGGGATGCCATCCAGAGGGACCTGGACAGGCTGGAGAGGTGGGCCCATGCCAACCTCAGGAAGTTCAACAAGACCAAGTGCAGGGTCCTCCATCTGGGTCGGGGCAATCCCAAGCACCGATATGGGCTGGGCAGTGACTGGCTTGAGAGCAGCCCTGGAGGAAAGGACTTGGGGGTGCTGGTGGACGAGAGGCTCCACATGAGCCCTCAGTGTGCACTTGCAGCCCAGAAAGCCCATCGTATCCTGGGCTGCATCAGGAGAAGCGTGGCCAGCAGGTCGAGGGAGGTGATTCTCCCCCTCTACTCCACTCTCCTGAGACCCCACCTGGAGTACTGCCTCCAGTTCTGGAGCCCCTGCTACAAGAGAAATATGGCCATGCTGGAACGTGTCCAGAGAAGGGCCACGAGGATGATCAGAGGGCTGGAGCACCTCTCCTCTGAGGACAGACTGAGAGAGCTGGGGTTGTTCAGTCTGGAGAAAAGAAGGCTCCGAGGAGACCTTCTAGTGGCCTACCAGTATCTTAAGGGGGCCTACAAGAAAGCTGGGGAGGGACTTTTCAGGATGTCGGGTAATGGTAGGACTAGAGGGAATGGATTAAAGCTAGAGATGGGTCGATTCAGACTGGACGTGAGGAAGAAGTTCTTCCCCATGAGGGTGGGGAGACACTGGACCAGGTTGCCCAGAGAGGTGGTGGAAGCCCCATCCCTGGAAGTCTTTAAGGCCAGGCTGGATGGGGCTCTGAGCAACCTGATCCAGTGGGAGGTGTCCCTGCCCAGGGCAGGGGGGTTGGAACTGGATGTTCTTTAAGGTCCCTTCCAACCCTGACAATTCTATGATTCTATGATCTTTAATAAGCTGTTCATTAAAGAGTTGACAATAAAACTCAGTATTTCACATCTTGCATTTCTTCTTGGAAGACATGTTCAAGAATTCATGACAACACCAATTCTCCAAATCCTCCTGATCCAAATGGGATGAAATGGCACTAATTAATGCTTACCAAGCTCAGCACAAGGAGCCCCTTGCTGGGCACACACTTGCCCAACACCCATGCCAAGCCATGCTTGTATTTGTTGGGTGAAGACTGACCAAGTCAGATGTTTCCACCAGCTCAGCTCCTTTGGGCACCAACCTCCAGCCCCACCTTCCTCCTCATGCTGAAGCATTTCTGTTTCCAAAGCACAATGTTCGCAGTCCCTCACTGCACACACAACATGCCGACCCTCTTCCGGGCTGGCTCCTCCGCTCCCAGGAACCAGACATGGGTTCCAGCCACCAGGCTGATGTCTCACAGCATGGTACTGTCTGCTTCTCTCCTCCTCCCTGCTGGCTCCAGGACTACTCCTCTGCAAATTGTCCACCCAACCTACCCACTTTTCTCCATTTTCATGGCAGAAATAGTAGTGGGAGAAGCGGTGAGACAGATGAGATGTGGGAATGGTAAGACACCCACCCAACCCTGCTTCTACAGATGCAGAAAACTCCTCTTCATGACAGTCCATCATGAATGGAACTGCAATTTTTATGGCTATGCACCACTTCTGCCAGCTCTAAACATTTTGTTACTATCCCTAACTCTCTATAACTTTACAACTTCTAAAAATGTGACTGTCGAATGCAAGATTCCAGTAGCAAAAATCCACAATTTAGCGGTCAGATGTATGGCCGCCCCTGCTCCTGACCCGTTCCTGCTTCTGGTCCCCTCCGAGGTTCACATCAGCTCTTTGCAACCTTCTGCAAAATCCCAACTGGCAATAAAAAGAATGCGGTTCAGTTTTTAAGAGTCAAATGGCGTCTGTTTGTATGTTTTTCCTCACTTCTTATTCCAAACTACTTTCATGCTGCTCCTGGAAATTTCCTTTTATAAACCATCATCTTTTCTTACCCAAAGCAACAAGTTTGCTCAATGGGCTCTTCCAAACAGAAGAGTCTCTTGAATTGTCTTTTTTTTTTTTTGGTTGTTTTCTAAGTGGTATTCCCACAAGTTTTTGTTCCAAGATGCGTGTATATATATAATTCCTCAACACTTTTTAGTCTGACAGACCACTTGGTTGCTCCTCTGCCATCAGAGGCCGGCAGGACCGCGGCTGCAGGCTGCTCCTCACTGGGGTCGGTGGCGTCGTCCCTCCCGAGCCCTGATTATGGACTTACCGTTCACCAAATAACGAGGGGCCACAAGTCACTTCCCAACCGCAACGTGCCAGGGAGAGTTTTAGCAATACAAAGCATTAGTGGCCATGGCAACCATAACGCAATGACCTTTGGGCTATTTTATTACAGCATCAAATCGATAGTTCTGCCTTGGGAGAAAAACTGGGGCAGTCCCACGTTGGCCTAGAAGATGCATTTAAGAGTGGAATACTATTTTTTTTTTTTTAATTTTTTTTTCATGCTAAGTAAGATTAGAAATAGTTGTTATATAACAGGATGAGCCTTTAGTCACTAATGGGAAAAAAAAATAATAATGAAAAAAAAATCACATTAAACTCTCAAACTTGCACCTATGTTAAAACCCAGAGCCAAGCAAAGGTTGGGATAAGCACTTGTTTGTGACGGAGTTTGTAAAATTACACAGTGCTCCGGGATTATTACAGATCTTGTCAAAACTACTCCAGCGGCAGAGGGGAGGATTATGGCGGGGAATTGACTTTCTCTGACTGATTTTAATGAAAAAGTCACATTTCTGAGCCAACGGTATAATAACGCTCCCACTTCTCCCCGCAGCCTGGAGCGCGTCTCTGCCGTTCTCTCCCCCCCTCCCCTTTTCTCCTGTCTGTTCCTAAGCTGATATCAGCACTTTGATGTGCCTTTTTCACCCCGGGAGCCGGCCCGGCCCCGCTGCCATACAGGCGATTGCCGGCCCATAAATACGAACTGCGCCGCGTCAGGCTGATCAAAGTGTCAGCCTGTCACATCTGCCTGACAAAAAAGCAGCAGTTTGCACTCGGTCCCCTAACATATGTAGGACATAGAAACGCTTCGCTATAAAATTACTCATCTTAAACACTGTAATAATCAGGCACGGCTGCTACAGATAGCCTGTTATTATACGTGTGTTTAAAATTCAGATAAGGGATGTCTTGTTATTACTTCTCCAAAGCCACGCGGCATCATGGTTTCCCCAAGTGACATTAACCACCCTGCTACCGAAACGACACTGTTTTACACGGGGACGCCGCTCCTCCCCCCAGGATATTTATACCGGGGTTAGACTGTCATCTCACCCCAGAGAGAAGCGCCTCGGCAGGAAGAAGTGCAGTGTACTCCCCCTTCCCCGCTCCCTTTTATCCTTTAATTGCTACTTTTTCTAACATATGGATGTTTACACATAGACTTGCGTCGATCCCCAAAGCTTTATGATGAGCTGCTGTGGTTTTGTTGAGGTGTTTTTGGTGCTCTTTGGGGGGTTCCCTCCTGTGGATATTCCCCCCCCCCCCCCAACATCACGCATCTACCAATTACAAGGTGCATTTTGGGAACGCGGCATCAGGTCGCTAACAAAGCCTCATGTCTTCCTCGCAGGGTGAATCAGGAAATAATCCGGCAACATCGGCAGAGGTGCTTTTATTCAAATTCACGTGGATGCTATCACAGACGGCATAAAAAAAGGCTCCCTCGTTTTGAGGGTAACTATCCTCATTTTTTGTTGGGTTTTTTTTTTTTTCCCCTGTTAAATAAGTGCATTGTCAAATTTGTTTTTGCATTGTCAAATTTGTTTTGGGGCGCAGACTGCAAGTACGGGTTCTTTAGGCGAGGTGATTTGCAAGCGCAGCACCGCCGAGCCAGCGCCAGGCTGCCCCGCAGGCTCTGCCACAACCAGGGCTCCCTCTCCTCGCCCTCCTCATCTCTCCTAACAAATTCCCTTTGCCTTCTCGTTACCGGGTAACGTAATGAGCTATTTCTTTCCACAAGGAACCCCGGAGCACACCGTGAGGAGCCAACAGCTGCTGGCACATTGGGGAGTTTCAGCTCCGCTTTGCCTGTCCTCCCCGGTGTCCTCCAGGAACGGGCACGGACCCTGCACCGTGCCTTGGAGTAAAGAAGAAAAGAAGTTTAAATTGCTGGTATGTTCCCCATACGCAGTGAAACAAAGGCGCACTTTTAATGAAAATATTGAAGTTATCATAGAATGCAAAAAAAAAAAAAAAAGAAAGCTTGTATTTTTTCTTCACTGGGGTCTGGAAAGAAAGAGCAACCTGGTGATGCTCTGCCCAGTGCCACCACGGGATGGGAAACCCAGAGTCATAGAATCATAGAACAGAATCATAGAATTGTCGAGGTTGGAATGGACCTTTCAGATCTTCAAGTCCAACCATCAACCCAACACGGAAAAAGCCACCACTAACCCATGTCCCTCAGCACCACGTCTGCCCGGCTTTTCAATACCTCCAGGGATGGCGACTCCACCACTGCCATGGGCAGCCTCTTCCAATGTTTAATGACCCTTTCGGGGAAGAAATTTTTCCTAAGATCCATCCGAAACCTCCCCTGGCGCAACTTGAGGCCTTTTCCTCTTGTCCCATCGCCTGTTCCTTGGGAGCAGAGACCGACCCCCCCTGGCTACCCCCTCCTTTCAGGGAGCTGCAGAGAGCGAGATGGTCTCCCCTCAGCCCCCTTTTCTCCAGGCTGAACACCCCCAGCTCCCTCAGCCGCTCCTCACCAGACTTGTGCTCCAGACCCCTCACCAGCTCCATTGCCCTTCTCTGGACACGCTCCAGCCCCTCAAGGTCTTTCTTGTGGTGAGGGGCCCAAAACTGGACACAGCCCTCGAGGTGGGGCCTCCCCAGTGCCAAGGACAGGGGGTGACGGTCACTGCCCCAGTCCTGCTGATTTCCCCCTGATATTGCTGATACAGGCCAGGATGCTGGTGGCCTCCTTGGCCACCTGGGCACACTGCTGGCTCATTCTCAGCCACTGTCGACCAACACCCCCAGGTCCTTGTCCGCCGGGCAGCTCTCCAGCCGCTCTGCCCCAGGCCTGGAGCGTCCATGGGGTTGGTGTGACCCAAGTGCAGGACCCGGCACTTGGCCTTGGTGAACCTCACGCCATTGGCCTCGGCCCATCCATCCAGCCTGTCCACATCCCTCTGCAGAGCTGTCCTGCCCTCAAGGAGATCAACACACCCGCCCAACTCAGTGTTGAGGCTCTCCCACACCCCCTTTAGGAGCCTTTAGCATTTTGACCAGAGCCAAGTTATAAAATAACTGACCTAAGGACAGTTTTACCAGAAATCAGCGTTATTGCAGCTGAAAGCTGTTTTAAATAGTATTTTCTTATAAAATCACTACCAAAAAATGCAAAGCATCACCTACCGAAATGATTTTTGAGGCACAGGTTCAACATCCCTAATGAAATCATTTCTAAAAGATTACCTCTCCAGGAGGTACGCGTTCCAGCCCTGCTGAAACAGGGCAGCCAGATTTCACCGCTGTTCCCCTCGGTTTCTCAAGCGGTAAACAACCAAATAAACAAAAAACATCAAATACACCAACCCTTAGTGCTTCACCTCCGATTTGTTGGACTTCACACAGAAGATGCCTCCTTGCATCGCGCTCTGCCTGCCTGCAATCAGCCCTGAACTCAAAGATTTGTAGATTTGTAGGACACACCATGCTAACGATTGCTGGCTTCCTCATAAGGCACCGCAGGAAGAACGGATGAGCCCTCTCCCATGCTCCCAGCCTCCAAACAGACCGTGTTTGTGCAAAAAAACCCAAACATCTCATACCCTCTGAGAAACAGACTTTATAAAATTAATTTTACATCTCATTGCTTACTACACCACTACACTGTGGACTCATTTATCTCAGCAGTGACAAATTACTCAGCACTTAATAAAAACTGTTACATTTTTAAAAAAAAAAAAAAACAAACCAAAACACTAAACATATTGAGAAGCCATCACTGAAGACAGACATACCTTAAGCTCTGAAGGTCCGTACTGGATTTCCCACTTTGAAATACTCCCCTTTGAAAACATCCTATTATTTGTACTACACAGTGACTCAAAGCTTTAACCACAAATCGGAAACACTGGCGCTAGGTGCCAATGCCAAACGTTCATCCCAAAGACAAGGAGTGATGGTGGCACATAGGGAAACCTTCTCCAGTGAGCAAAGGGACCTAAGAGAAGACTAAGCCTTTATTTCAGATTTACCACCCAAAAGAGCTATTTCATAGAATCATAGAACCATAAGGTTCTAAGGGACCTCTGGAGATCATCTAGTCCAACCCCCTGCCAGAGCAGGGTCACCTTAGAGCAGGTTGCACAGGAACGCGTCCAGGCGGGTTTGGAATGTCTCCAGAGAAGGAGACTCCACAGCCTCTCTGGGCAGCCTCTTCCAGGGCTCTGCCACCCTCAAAGGAAAGAAGTTCCTCCTCATGTTCAGATGGAACTTCCCATGCTCAAGTTTGTGCCCATTAGCTCTTGTCCTGTCCCCAGGCACCACTGAAAAGAGCCTGGCCCCATCCTCCTGACACCCACCCCCTTAAGCATTTATAAGCGTTGATAAGATGCCTCCTCAGTCATCTTTTTTCCAGACTGAAGAGACCCAAATCCCTCAGCCTTTCTTCATAAGAGAGGTGTTCCAGTCCCCTCATCATCTTCATAGCCCTTGTATTTATTTGCTCTCACAACATGGCTACAGGCTTCTTTTAAACCAGCCGCCGTGGCAATTTGTGAGATTTTGCATCTCCTGGGTCAATCAGGAGCTATGCGAAGTCAACTTGTATTCTCTCCTCTTTCTGCAGCACCCGTTCAACTAGCAACACGCGGCGCTTCAAGCCGCGAGTGTTGTACAAAGACGTTTTACAGCCCCAACGTCAGAGCACCATTACATGGTCACGTCTGCGCAAGTCCCAACCCACCCAGCAAACTCCAGGTCTCTTCTCCCTTCAGGATGACAACATCGAGTCGCAAATTAAACCCTACTCTCAGGACTGAAATCATTCCACCATCTCCGCCGGAGTTCTACTGAGTGATACACGCCACCACGTCACTACTGTTACTAGTTCACACGGGCAGAACAAAAGACTCCCTCTTACCTTTGTCCTCAAAGTACGTAGAAAGGACAGAACATTTATTTTTGTCACTGAAGATTAACTCCCAACTCTTACAAAGAACGTGGTTCTTCAGTCGGAAAGTATCATTTTTACACAATCATGAAGAAAGATGCACTTTAAAGATATCGCTCTCAAGAAGCATCGTTATAAAGGCTTCCTTTGTTGACACAGTACTTTTTGGGTTGCAGCACAGAAAATAACAGTCAGTAAACAAATTTCTACCTTTGGCAACTCTGTTCTGATTTTGTACTTTCTTTTTAGATACTGAAGACGTCATCCTTTTGCCAGGCTTCTGTCTTCATCCGGTATCCATGCCAAAGGACATCATAGTATAGGGTGTCATGACATAGCTCCTGCTTATCTTAAGAGTGGGAATTTTAAAAATACTTTATTTGAGAGATTTTATTTTTTTTTTTTTTATCGGGATTCTTTTTTTCTGGGCAGCCTGAAAGGAAGGAGACATCCCTTATAACGATTCCTTCCATTCCTTTAAAGTCTCCTTTGTCATGGAATCATAGAGTTGTTAGGGTTGTCCTACTCCAAGAATTTTTTTAGACTTCTAAACAATGAACCAGAAGCATCTTCCTGGGGCAAAGCAAGCCCATATCCAGAGGACTGTTCTTGCACTAATAAGCAGAGGCTATTGAAGCATTTCCTATTTATACAAGCTATTTATAAAGAATTTATACAAGCACCCCACCTCAGGGGTTACCTTGGGTTTGTAGCCCACATGCCATCGGCTCAGCCCGGAGGGTCATCCTTGGCTCCACGCTCCAGAACACAAATTTTCGGCTGCAGGACCATTAAACCGCAACCCCAATCGCTATGCCATTTCTGCCATAAAGTTAAGCAATCCACAGAAACAGCTTTAACTGGGTCCTCTTAGAAATAAATTGCTTCTCACCATGTACCCTTCTCTGGCCTCTTGTTATTGTCCTCCTGACATTCGTGGTTTACCAGCTGGTTTTCATCATAGTAAAATAAAAATCCTGCTGAAAGGATAGCTGGGAACATGAGACTGCCGGGCTATGAAGTGCTCGGTCCTGCCTGACATCATTTTTATTTGCCTAAAAGTTCTTCTCCCTCAGTAAGTAGAGCCCATCCCGCAGTGTAGAAGGGAAACTCGCCGTTTGAGAAGGACTTAAAAGAAACTCCCAGGCTGAATCCCATTCCAGAAGCTGCGTCTATAAATAGTAAAGGATGAAGACACGTAAAGATGTTCAAAGTTCAGGCTACAGATTCAGAGGATTCAAGGAAACTTTCGGGAGATGGAAAAGACCATGAAAATAATATGGAAAATATTTTTTTAAAAAATTAAGAGAATTGGGCCAAAAATTGCTGGTCGCTTCCAATAGCACAGAAACATTTCTTCAATCTCAGAAGCTAGCAAGAGAAAAGACAGATCGCAATGGAAATAAATTCATTTCCGTCACCTGTGGATGCTCCCACTCCTGTTTTTCATAAAATAATAAAAAAAAGAAAAAATATTGATGTTTGATCACAGTGTAACATGCCAATGAAAAAAATCTACACTCACCAAGCAAAACAGCTACTCTTTAGTTCTGGTCCAAATTTAAAGAAACAGCTTCTGGAAACAAGAACTTGAAGGAGATCTTCATTTTCTTTTCTGCTCTCTCAAAATCAATTATTTCTAGTCTTACCAGAAATAAGTCTGTCTTTCTTGTGGAAAAAGCTGAAACAAGCGCATAGCTAATTCCAAAGCCAGGCGACACATAAAAAGCATTCCACCAGATTTCATATTTTAAAGCGAATTTCACAGCTTTTTGCTGTCCAGCCAACGATTGCTCAGTGTCCGAGGAGAGACCGCAGGAGGGGGCGCGTGCTCCTCCCAACCAGGTAATGCTAAATCTCGTCTGATTGGGTGTTCCTGGAAAAATCCTATCTATTTCAAACATTTCAAAGTTTCAGCTTCTCAATATTTAAAAATGTGATAAGGCACACACCATTCATTAATTTAAGGGCTCTGCATGCGCACGCTATCTGGATAAAGCTAGGCAAAGAAAGAGTTAAACAAGTTACTTACGCCCCTGTTCTGCCCCCCGCAAAATAGCCAGAATGTTACTTCTGTCTTCCCCAGTTCAGTTCAGAAACCCAGACTGCATCTGTCCGATAGCATTTGCCAAAGAGCAGACTGGAAGTCGCGATTGCTCTTCCTTACTCAACAAGTCCATGTCCTTAACACCTTCAAGAGAGGTCTTGTCTTACCTCCCGGGACTGGATGTCACCTTCCCGACTGGAAGTCACTGCCCCCCACCCCAACCTACTGAACATTTTGGAGGAGAATCCTCTTAGATCTTTGACCGTTTGGTTTGGTTTGGTTCCCCCCCAACCACCATCTGCTTGAGCAGCGCATCAGAGCAGATCCTACACCTCAACGACTCCAGCCCCGAAGCAGGAACTGTTCCCTCCATCCACCTCGACAGCTAAAACCACGCGCCATGTAACATAAAGGTGTCCGAGTTGGCTTTAAATGAGGTAAAGAGGGAAATAAAGTGAGAGAAACAAACCAGGCTGGAAACCGAAGTATCCCTGCTGAACTTTGGATTTCATTACTTACTCTATAACCCGAGGCATGATTCTCTCCCTTGATTTTTCTTCTGTAAGATCTGGCTAGGAACCGTAAGTCACTGACAATAAAAAAAGCGGCTCAAAAATGACGTGTTCAAAGTTCTATGCATGATCGCGAGCGCAGCGCGGAGGAAGAAGAGGCACCGTCCGTTTTAAAATTCCTAGTTAATTTACCTCTAGCCAAACCCGTTGTTTTCCAAAGGCGTGAAATATTCATTTCTGACTCAAGATCTCGGATGCCAGGCGCCAGCCCAGGTGAGCTTTTAGGACTGAATTATAAGCCCAGGAAAATCGAGTTTATAATGGAGATGCTGACAGACTCGCAGCTACAGCTACACTAGTGGGAGCCACTGCAAGAAAGTGAACGCAATCACTCACCTCCTTTTACCAGATTTTATTGCTGGAGAGAAAATTAAGGAACTTAACAACTGGCTCTCCATTAAATTGCTTTTCCTTCCCCAGACTTTTTGGCATGCCCTTTGTGATACCACTTACTTGTAAACATCCTCATTTTCATCTGTGTATTAAAACACATGTATTTAGCACCTAAAATTAGGATTTTCCCCTCTCTATAGTGTTTAACTTCCTATCTGGCCACTTTATTCTGAATCTTATTCAAATTAAAGCAGGCCTATTATGCAAGGCACAAAAGTTCAATTTGCGTAAAATCTGGGCAGGATTTTCTTTTTTGCATGAAAACAACAGCATAATCAATGCTAATCATTATAATCTTTTCAAAGTGAAAGCTTTTCAAGAGTATTTTTGCATTTACGAATATAAAACATGCTTCCAATTTACATTCTAAAGGTTTGCATAGAATCCGAGATTAGAGGTGGAAGAGACCTATATGTCATCCCTTCAATCCCCTGTCAGCGCTGGATTGTATCATCTGCTGGTAAATATGGAATAAGAAGGTTTAAGAATTATACATTTTAGCCTGTAAACCCATAATCATCCTACATCAATCACGGCACGCGGAGAAATTTGGAAGCCTGCAGTTCTGTACTGCTGCACGTCAATCAAGTCCCAAACTGGCGCACACATCAACTACTTCTCCTGGTCAGATAAGGGGCACCAACTAGGGTAGAGAAACCTGGCCCTTTCTAATTAAATGGCTTGGACGATGTGTTTTATGAAACCTGCAGATTGACTCGGCTAATTTACATCTCTCTCCCCTCTAGTGACACGGTGGCATCCCGACTGACCTGTTTCTCATTTGCCCAACAGAGGTCATCAAGGACAAATGAGAGGGTTGTAAACAGCTTCTCTCATCTTATTAAACACCACTTCAGAACCGCGTATAGATTTCGAGCGAGCAAGGTCAAGAAACCATTAGAAAGGTTAAATTGGAAACAAGAGAGCATGCAAGGTGGTCACAAGATTGTTCCAAGTCAGAAAATTAAATTAACCTAAAGAAATCCTTAAAGGTGACTACATCTTCATCATTTTTATTAGGGACAAAAGTAAAATCAAGGAACAGGGGAAGACCTATTGAAAAAAAGACGCAAAGCGCCGTCTACGTAGAATGCCTTCCACTTTTGAACTTCCCCCCCACCTCCATCTGATCATGTTTGTTCAATCCTTCACGTTCCCTTCTCATCAGCAATTGCTGCAGTTTTACCGGTACGGATGTCAGCATAAAGCAAACAAATCACGTGGAGAGACATTTTAAAAATCTGCTGCATTTGTATTCATCCTGAAATGCATCGCACGCTCATCCAAAACAGGGATCAGAAGAATACCGCAGGCAAAATAGCACTTCGACATCTAAAGAATACGCTTACTCAGAACTTGGTCAGCTAAACTAGAAAGGGAATGAGCCAAAATAACTCCGCAGGACCCACTTAAGCAAATTAAGTGGTATAGACAACTAAGCTGCCCCCACAAAATGTACTTCAGTACCTAAAATGATACCACTGAGTATATCCCAAAGCTTTTCTGCTCCGGCTGACCCAGCTCTCTGAACACTTATGAGTTTTACCCTCCTTGAGATAACCAATATTCAAAGAACCACCGACTTTTCCAGGCACACAAGGAAACATCTGAAAGACTCCCATGTCCTCCACAGTCACTTCCATTAAAAACATGTGAAAATGGGGCCCCATCGTAAGCTCTTGCAAACTGGCATTTTTGGAGTTTCACAGGAAGGGTAAAGAGAGAGATTCTCCTGGAGACTGGGTGCGATGGGGTCACACCCCTCCACCAAAACGGGCCTGAAACTCAAATCTCCCCTTTCTTTTGCAAGAACTTCAACTATTTCTTCCTCTAGTGATGCTCTAACAAGACCGATCGTTCCATTGATGCCCAAGCACATGCTATTTTAAGTACAGAAGGCAGCTCCCAGCTCCGGAGCCCAGTAACGGAAGGAGCTGAGACTGCAGACACGTTCCTCCTCAGCGGATGTTGGCATTCAGCACGTCGGCTCCTACAAATCTCACTCTTTGGCATTTAATTCTCCCCATTCACTGTAAATGACACTTAGGATCCAATTCATCATTATAAATGCTATTCCGAGAGCCAGGTTCCTAATGTTCAGGATATGCAGGTGAGCAATTTAAGTCTAGGTTCACTGTGAACTCCAGATATTATATTCAACTACCCCAAACTACATGACACCAAGTTTGAAAGGTAAGTATCAAATTATACGGAACTGGCTCATGGTTAAAAAAATAACACATTGCAGCAAGCGTAGCCAAAGCTTTTCCAAAGAAATAGCTCCCTGTTCTTCTGTAATCTTTTGAAGACGAATACAGCTATGAAATGATCCATTTTTATCGGCTTTTCTCAAGAAAAAAGTCCTGATTGTTTATTCTATATTAGACACGCATGCAAGATGTCTACATTTTAACCCCTGTAAGTATTAATTGCCCTACACGTTTCCTGGAAGAACAGTTTTAAGAAGCTCCCCATAACATACAGTGTTAAAGTATATACAAATATCCTTCACTTCTTTCCTGCTGCTTTGTGCCGTAACGTGCTAATGACACCACTGTTGGATAAATGTGTATAATCCGGACAACCAACTAGCCAGCAAAACCAGCAAGAGATTTGGGAAGATGATGTATTTGTCAGTTTAATCAAGTTTACTTAGTCCAGAAAAACTAAGAGTAAGGATGAAGGGGCTGAGCAAGAGGTTCAGACTTTTAACATGTGTTAGATTGTAATTAAAGAAATTATGATTCCTCTGTTCTTCATGGTCGTCAGTAGAAGGATTAGACCAGATTCCTTAATATTAGATGTAGGTTGGACATCAGAACATTTGTTAGTGTACTGAAACAAAGCCAGGCCAGGTAAGGCTGTTGATTGCCCCACTGTTGCTCCTGGAACACTGTACAGGAGGTCAAGCACAGCTCCTCCAGCTTTTGGTGCCCATCACCACCTCCCATGCAGGGCCTGATCCTGCCCAGATGGACAAGGCACACTGGCACTACCCACCATGCAAGAAGTATCAAGGGGAAAAAGGCAGATTAATGGCTCCTTTCCCATCGAGCTGAGAAATGAGAGAAGCTCCTGGGTCCCGCGTGCACTCAGGGCTGGGCAGACACGCACGGGATGGAGCGACCAGATCCCGAGGAATCCCAGAGGTCAAAATGGCCGTAACTTTGGGCTATAATTGCCTCCACAGTCAGAGAGCAACCGAGCAGGAACTCCAGGGCAGCAAATTCAAATGTCAGCATCTAAATTGGAGCGAGCCTTCATTTTTTCTTTACTGCCTTTTTTTTTTTTTTAAAATATAAAAATCTATTTTTTATTTATTTCCCCGGTTGTAAAGCCAGGGTAAGTATTGCTTCTGATAGCACTATTGCTGTTTCTGCAAAAGATTTTGTAGCCATAGGCTGACAAATACATCTTGGATAACGCACCGAGAAAGGCTCATAGAGAGCAGAGAAGGATGACTTTGACATCTGCAAATTCAGGGGTGAGCATTTGCGACTTCCAGAGAACAAAAAAAGAGCATTAGGTTGACGGTTGGATGAGATGATCTTAAAGGTCCCTTCCAACCTAGGCAATTCTATGATAAAGAAGAGAAATACTAAACTATAATTTCTAAATGGAGAAAAAAAAGTAATCCTCATTTCCCAAAAAACTAGCAAGGTCAGACCCTTTGGAAAAGTAGATTATAATAACTGGAAGCAAGGAAGGCTGGAGGGATGAACAGTGCCAGCGGATGGAGCTCCATGGCCCTGCTCAGACCCAGCGGCAGCACAGCGGGCTCCCGGGCGGGAGTGGGAGACTGTTCTGGGGCAGGGGCTTCATTCACAACAGCAAAAGAAAATGCTGCTAAATGAAAACTACCTTCAACAGACTGAACTTGAAGCTGACAGTGCCGGGAACTAAATGAAGGCAGGTCCTTCTTCGCTCAAATGACTGCCGCTGGGAGATGGACTGAGAGAAGAGGAGACGCTAAAAAAAGCGGTAAAGAGTAAAAAGATTTTCAGCAAGTCTCAGACAAGAAACAGGGCCCGGGAAGGTGAGAATCACAAAGGCTTTTTCTCATTAAAATTACCGCGTCAGGTATCACCTGTTCTGTCACAGCAGCCTCAGGAAATAAGCAACTTGAAAAGTACTTTTATATCAGGAAGAAAACACTAAAAAGGTAGTTTATACCCCAAAAGAACTTAGAAGTCAAGCATTTGTTTTCAGGCTTACACCATTATACCCAAGCAATAAAGGACAAAGCGATGACACCAAGAAAAGTGAGGCTTAATTTCCAGAAAACCCTTCCTGACAGACCTATTTAGACAGTAGGGCGCAATCCCAAGGGAGGTGTAGGAGTCTTATCACTTAGGGCTTGTAAAACCAGAGCAGACAGACCATCGGCAAACACGGTGTGGGAACACTCCTTTCCTGAAGGTAAACTGGGAGACGATCTACCGGCTGATGGCCACCTCCAGTGCCTATGATCTATTGCACCCCATTATTTTAATTCACGGAGACTGCACGCCCTCGCTAACCGAGGCTGCTCCTTTTTCAATCCAATCTCCTCGAGTTCAGGCTACGTAAATCTCTGCCAGGCACTAAAAACAAAAGCAAAACCTTTCTCCTAAATGAAATTTGCAAATTAAAGCCACGTTTCTCTGCAGCACAAGGCTAGGAAGGGCAGGAATCGCGGTGGCATGCACTCCTACTGAGCATCTCTCAACAGATACTAGAAGAAAATACAGCGCAGAAGAGACAGCGTCTCTGTTGTCACTTCCCACCCAATAAATAAGAAGTGTTGTACAAAAATGCAGGTCCCAAACACTTTATTACTCCGGAATGTCGCTCTCCTACAGGTTGATACGCTCGTGAAGTTGAAAATGATGAAAAAAATCAGTGTGTTGACACAAATGTCATCATTTTAGCTATTGATTTTCCAACTTCCCTTTGTACGAGCAAAATAATTTCTGCCTCACTGATGTCCATTTAAAAAAATTTCCATTTTCCATTTCCATAAATAAAGCTCCATTTTTTATCATAGCTGTTTAGGCATCCTAAGTACCAAAAATCCTGCAATTAAAAATACAAAAGCATAGGATTGCAAAAAGGCAGGACCAACCCCTCGCAAGGCTGCTGCCATCAGGCCTTTGCTGCCATTCGCTACCCAAAGAGCGGCCAACAGGAACGAAGGCACAACCAAACCACGCAATCGAGAGACACCAACCACGACGAAGAGGAGTACTGAACAGACACAAGTCTTGGAACAGACCACATACAAAATAGAATAAAAAAAAAAGCTTGCTTCTGTCCAAAGATATCTCCTGCTTCCATTGTAAAAGTTAAGAGAGACCAATGGTGGGCAAGAGAGTAAGGTGAAGCAACAAGACAAAGCCATGCAATAGAAGGAGGAGGTGTTAAGGGGGGCGATCAGGACTGTGGCATACGGATAGATATGAAATACATGCAGTTACAACCTGCAGAAGCACCACTACTGTAGATGTCCAGCCATCTCCTTGGAGCTTCCCAGCAGAGCTCTAATCCCTGGCTACATGGTGTCCCAGCTCATGGAGAGGAACTACCCAAGCCAACAGGAAAATCACAGAATGGTTACAGTTGGAAGGGACATTAAAGGCCACCCAGTGCCACCCCCTGCCCTGGGCAGGGACACCTCCCACCACAACAGGTTGCTCCAAGCCCCGGCCAACCTGGCCTTGAACCCCTCCAGGGATGGGGCAGCCACAGCTTCTCTGGGCAACCTGGGCCAGGGGCTCACCACTCTCACAGCAAACAATTTCTTCCTCAGATCTTATCCAAACCTCCCCTCTTGCAGTTTAAAACCATTCCCTCTCATCCCATGGCTCCCCTCCCTGCTCCAGAGTCCCTCCCCAGCTTTCCTGGAGCCCCTTGAGGGACTGGAAGGGGCTGGAAGGTCTCCGCGGAGCCTTCTCTTCTCCAGGCTGAACCCCCCCAGCTCTCTCAGCCTGTCCTCCCAGCAGAGGGGCTCCAGCCCTCCCAGCATCTCCGGGGCCTCCTCTGGCCCCGCTCCAACGGGTCTCACATTCCTCTGATGTTGAGGACCTCAGAGCTGGACACAGTACTCCAGGTGAGGTCTCAGATGAAGGCACTGAGAAACTGGAGGGGCAAAACAGGTACACGGAAAGACATTCAGGAGAGGCAATCAAAAGCACCAGTAAAAGCTTGCTGAACACCCTTTGCTCCGCTAAAAATAGAAAATAAGCACATGAAATAGTAAGCTTGGCTCAAAGCATCTGTTCCCCAGCACTGCGTCTCTGCTCAGCCCCCACTTGGGAGGAGTGAGGAACACAGGGCAGAGCCTTGATGGTTATGAATCCAGAAGCACCTTTGCTGTGGTGACAGAATGGGAGCCAGTGCCCGGGTACGCCTCCGCCCACGGCCTCGGGGGTCCCACAGGATTTGCAGCATCGATGCAGATGAACTGATAGCCTTGTGGTTTTGTGTTAAATATACAGTTAATTATTCCTCCACCTGACAGAAAGCGTACCCAAGAGCAACGCGCGCGGATACACATCAAGAGATGTGTGACTGGAGCCGTCCTTGGGAGTCCGCTGCTCCCAAGTCACTCACTGGAGTAATTTTAAAGTCAACAACAACAATAAATTAAAAGCTGATGAGAGCGTTTCTGCTAATTATTTGTGTTGGTGTTCAGGCAGCTGAATGTAAGGTGGAATATTAGCAAAGACATCTATCTTCAGACATGGCCTACTTCTTCGCTCGCTGTTTTAAAACTGGTGGAACGTTTTGGCAGAGCTATTCCCAGTTCACACCGGTGGGGAGAGGCAGGGAGGGGATCAGGTCAGTCTGCTTCATGGAAAGGTATAGAGCTGGAAAGGTTGATTTTCTGCGGGGGGAAAAAACCAACCAACCAACCAAACAAAAACCCCAGGAAAAACAAATGAAGAGTAGGGAGGCTGTGTAGAGAGTTGGAATAGAGAAGTGAGTGAAAGCCAGAACTGTGTGTTAATTGAACGCGGCAGGTGCTATCACAGACGAGCTCCTCTTTGCCCTCGTCTCCAAGGAACCCCCAAGTCGCTGGTTTCTTAGCCTATTTGAAGAGACGTGACTTCTAATAGTTTTTTATAGCAAAATAAAATACCTGTTAAACTAACTGTAGTATTTTTGTTATCTTTAAAATATTTAAGTAGCATATTTAAAGTGAATGTTAAGCAAAACATCTGATTAGTTGTACTGTATCTAGACTACATTACACCTAAATAATAACCAATACAATGCTCAGCTTTCTCTACTTGTTGCCATTTGGGCTCACTTTCTACCCGATTCTTCACCCAACAGCCTTTGATACTGGCTCCAAATACTCCAAAGCTTCTTTATTCCTTCTACCTGTTCAGAATGAAGAATCTGAAATTTTCGGGGATGGGGCAGAAGCTGGCTGCCCCGTTCCTCTTGGCACTAGAAGTCAGTAGATACGTATCATGAAACGCTGCTAATTCTCTTCAAAACCACTTGGTGCTTACTGGTAACTGTGATTATGAAGAACCGGTCGCCAAAAGGAACTAGGTCCTTATTCCGGAGTATTCACTGAAGTGGAGATTCAAGATAGAAGTGATTCAAGATAGACATGTTCTGATAGTCAATGGTCAACTAAGGATTGAGCAATACAGGGAGGAGTATCTTGCCTTCTTCCACAAATTAAAGCTACGTAAAACCATCACCTACAGCTCTTGTGTCCTGCAATGAGCGATGCCATCGCGACTTACCAGGGAAAAGTCGAGCGACGCGCGGCAACTCTGTGTACGAGGCACCTAGAGGAGCCACTGAAGCTCCGTAAGACTAAATTTGGGACAAATACATGGAGGAATTAAGGATGTCACTCAAAATCTGGTGCACGCAAACGGCGACACAGAACAGAAGCCTTTCCCCATAGCTTTGCACCTCATATGTTCGAAGCATCAACCATGAACAATGTTGAAAAATGACCGTTTCAAGAAGAAAAAGAAATCAATCGGTGATGGCATAAAAAGGAAAGCTACCTTACTAGATATGCTGGGCACTGTGTTTGGATTTTTTTTGGTTGCTTATCTCCTTGCACCCCCATTTACAACAGGGAAAGTCAGACAGCAGGAAAAAATTCAGGCCAAAATGGAGCGGCATATAGAGAGTCAAATATTTACCTGTTTTCCTGATGTTTTCCTTTCACACTTCAGACCTGTTTGTAACTAGAAATGTGCTAATGAGCTTTAATGGCATGACAGAGTACACGTTTGTGCATGAGTGGTGCGTGTGGAGCTCACAAATACAACAAAGGAACATTAAGCAGCGATAGCGCGGAGCGAGCACTCGGGAACCGTCCGTTCCATTAAGCAAAGAAACTATTAAGCACTATAGGTCATCAAGCGATGTACAAAACGATCCCACAGGCATATATTATTATGGCATGTAGCAAAAAGAGGGGGAAAAAAAAAAACAAACCAACACACCTCTAAATCATCTCAGTTAGCTAATTCTTAAACACTGAACTTAACCAATTCCTGGCAGAGCCCTAAGTGGTGCTCAGCGCACCACTACACGCTGTGTGCACCGAGCGGGCTCACGTAAAATGCGACTATAAAAGAGCGTATTAGGGGGGGGGGGGGGGAAAAACCAAACCCTGTTGGCCAAAAGTTCATAAACACCCATCTGTTTTGCTGAATTCGCACCAGTGGGTGATACTCATAATCTAAGTTTTCCAACTATAATGTTTGTTCCACAGAGTTAAGATTTGTTTCAATTATTATGTATTTTGCCATTTACCAAGAAAATCCACTTTTGGAGCTCCAAAATGAGTTTGGGAGGGAAGTTTGGTTTAGGTTTGTTCACTACTTTTATCGTGGTTTATGAATTCACATGAAATAGTCTAAACTCTCCTGTGATTCAGAATCAAACAGGAATAAAAAAATAAACCAATAAGGATTAAGTCAGCATTCAGTTATAAATCAAGTTATACCACCCAAACATTTGATTTCTGAGAGTCATTTTCTTCCTTTATCAAAAGAAGAAAGGGATCACACATCCAGGGAATGAGAAAGATGGAACACTAGATCCCATTTTGTTTATTCTGTTCAATATAGTGTTTCCTCAATTTTAGTATCGTGTGTTTCCTGTGTTTCTACCTCCTTGTGCCACTCTAAATGATTCATTCTCATCCTTAATTCATTAAAATCCCCAAATACCGATAGGCGGTAATCAATATTTTATTTCATACTTTCTTAGCCATTCTGTGTGCACTTAAATAGATCTTTCAGAGTTATCAGTGGATTTAGAATATGCAAAAAAATAATTTAGGAAGACAACGGAGCCATAACACTAAGCGGCGATTAAAATTTCTTCGCATCTGCAAGATTTTAACCTTGGGCTCAACACCTGTCCTGGCAACGAGTCTCCTGTTACTCGAAGCCTGGCAGATGTTAGAGAAACGACAATACACAAGGTGCAATCACAATAAATACGGGGCCGTAGGTTTTAATTCCAGTTACTTTATCTCTTTGGAAACTGCTGGTGTTCTGGCTAGACAAGCACAAAAGTTTTGATTAATTATTTTTTTTTTATTCATTATAAAACACACCCTGGATTTCTTTTATTTTTCTAACACTAATGAAGCGAGCTGATAGAACACCGCGGCATGAGCGGCAGTCTCGCGTTCCAACCAGAGCGACACACCGATGGGCGTCCAACGCTATCTAAAAATAACTTTTACATCATTTCAAGCTCTTGAAGAACTAAGTTGCTGCTTGGCTGACAGTTTTTTGGGAGCGTATGGGCTGACCTTCTGCCGAAGGAGAAATATGACAAATGATTTTGTTTCTTTGTTTGTTCCGTGGTATTTAGCGTTAGAGTTTAAACCCAGAATAAACCTGGTTGCAGATTAACCTTCCCCGCAGCCCTTCCATCACCTTTAAACAGTAGAATGGGCTCCACTTTGATATCTCAGAGGGATTCCAGCTCGGCAGTGGTTTGTTGTGGGATTTTTTTTTATTTTTTTTTACCCTCTTCCAAAATCTCCTTCGATTTCAGCCAGGACTGAGTCAGTAGCAATATACCCACGGCCAGGAATGGAGTGCCAAAAGTCCGTAGGGGTTAAGGAAGGCGAAAGAAGAAAAAAAAACCTAATTAAAAGGCACTTAGAAATGTCCAAACACTACACTCATGACTCAACTTACTGACCCACAGCCCACACTGGCGACCGACAGAGCATTCGGGTGAATTATACAGACATACACTGTTCCTACAGTCTCTAGATAGCTGTTATCATTAAATATCAAAGCCAAGACATTGCTCTAAATGAATCTATAGCTGTGATGTAGCTTGTCTGTTGGTTGGTTGGTTTGGTGTCGGTTTGGCTTTGTGGTTGGGTTTTTTTGGTTTTTTTTTGTTTTTGTTTTTGTTTTTTTGTTTGTTTTGGTTTGGTTTTTATTTTGGGGGTTTTTTTGGTTTTTTTTGTTTTTGTTTTGTTTTGTTTTTTTTTACAAGAAAAAAATATTATAAATAATTTTCAGCACAAATCATTTCTAAATCATTATGACCACACACAAAAAATTCTTAGCGTGTCAGAGAGCCGGTCTTCACCAAGGGGCTGGATGCTAAAGTTGTGGGAATTCCCCTATAAAGTAACTTTGATTTCACTTTTTATCACCCCCTGGAAGACCAACGTTTCAGATTAACAGTAAAGCCAGCACCTCTGAAGGACTGATCCTGCAACTGTCCGTAAATAGAGATATAAGACAGGGTTAGTGTGGTTTCTAATCTGAAATCCTACCAATTACTAGAAATACCAATAATCACTAGTCTGTTAAATTGGGAGTTTTACGAAGATGCTGGAGGCGGAAGCAGCTCTTAGTTTCTCTCCAGCGCTCTCATTTCCATTGCAGCCTGGAACACTTCTACAGCTGGAGCACGTCGGGGCCGTAAGGACCCTCGAGAAGTTCTTTGAAACGGTGTATTTTCCCCGTACGTGGCAGGCTTCGTGCATAAAATTCTCGACTGATTAAAAGCAGTTTTCATTTGCTACATTTTCTTTAGCGAAAGCACTTCAAGCCATGAAAGCAGAAGGGGAAAGGGCTTTAAGAGGGCAATATACTTTCAGTACCCCTGAGCAGTCTGTTCCACGCGGAGTTGAGTGTTACCTTTTAGCGGTGACTGCTTTATTGACTGTTAATGCTTTAAAAAGTGTGGTGAGACCACGTTCAGAGTCTTTACTGCAAGAGAGATATATGCCCCCCACGCAACACCAGCGGTTTGGCAATTGTAACCTCCAAAGACATAAACGTTGATGTATTCTACGTTGCCAAACAGCACAGTAAGCGCTTAAAATGCTGTGAACAGACCTATAGTTTAAAAGTGACACTACCCAAGATTAGACTGTAATTCAGTGAACGTATCTCTTCCTAAAACCTGCCGGAAATATTGAAGAATGGAATCTTGCGCAGAAGTGGGAGACTAAGCGAAACGAGGATGTGTTCTGTCGACATGAACACGATCTTCCCCTCATCGGGACGGCGCAATCCCACACACCACCACCGTCATCATCATCTCATCTGGGCGAGAGCAATAGGGTCTCCGGAAAAAGTCTGTTTAGCAGCGATACCTCGTACATCACACAGGGATCAGAAAGATTCAGTTTTCAAGTGTTATGACCTTAAACGTAGCTCTAGCCTAACCCAGTACTCATCTCCGTAAAGGGAGGCTTTGCTGAACAATAGGAAGTTTATTTGCTTTGCCAAGCAATGATTAACACAACACGCTGGAGTGAGAGACCTTCACTTCTCCTCTTGCCCTCTTTCCCCGACTCCGTCGTGTTTCCATCTGCCAGTGCCTTAAGTCAATGATGTTCTGCCAACATTGCACAGGGACTCCTTCAAAAAAAAAACCAAAACAAAACCAAACAACCCACAAAAATTCTGCTCGCTCAGGAATACGTGTCCTTCAGAGAGCAACATACTATTTCTACTTGAAGAACTTGTTGCCAATTTTAAGTGCCGTACACCTAATATTACACCTTATAATGTGAACCGTTTTAACACAATCAGAAAAAAACCCCAAAATAATCAGAATCACCGAGGTCAGAAGGCACCTACGGAGACCACCCAGTCCAGCTCCCGGCAGAAAGCAGGGGCAGCTACCAGCAGGTTGTGTTGGGTTGCGTCCAACTGGATCTCAACTATCTCCAAGACAAAGACTCCACCTTATAGGAAAAATACTTATCTTTAAACTAACTTGCAGTATCTCAGTTTGTGCGCATCGTCTCTGGTCCTTTTCACCGTTTTTCCAATTAAGAGATCTTTATCAGCTCTTCCAGTTTCAGCCAAGCTGTTCTTGAACAGACTAAGTCCTGTCCTCCCCCTCCCAACGTCCCCCCGTCCCTGCAGGGTTATGAGATCAGGATCCGCCACGCCAAGCACGGTTCTTCCTACGATACGCTCGAAATTACAGAGCTGGGCACACAACTCACATATGTCCATTCCGTTAAAAAGAATAATTGGAGTGATTTTATTAGTTAGTGGTTGCCAACCACCAAAATCAAGGCCAAATAACAACTTGAACTGGCAAAAAGCCCTAGTTGGCAAAGCGCAGCTCTGCAGGCTCCCTCTGAGGGTGACTTGTAACAGAATGACCAATTTATTTGCATCTGTGGGGCTCTCCATCACTTTGGGGGGGGGAAATCACAGCACAGGAGAACATACACTGGTTAAACGACCAGAGATGGAGACAGAAAAGTGGTGGGGAGGAGGTAGGTTCGGAAAGAGCCAAGACGCTTATTGCTTGTTTTAATTAGGTATCATAAGAAAACATGCCTTTTCTAGCTGGTAGAGAAGAGTTTGGAAGAGGGGAAGTGGAGTTTAAAGGACCTTAAGGCTGGAAAAGGCACCAAGTCCATGAAGGACGCTGGAGAGAGCAGCTGAGAAGACAGCTGCCTGGAGTCCCTCCCAGTATAACTGGTGAGAGATTAGGAAGACACAGGACGGCAAAAAGTTGTAGAATATTTTATCCTCTTTTCCCAAGGTCACTAAGTTAGCCCTGTGGATGGCCGCTCCACCCTCGCCGAGGGAAGGCAACCAGGGCACTCCTTAACAGGTCTACGTTAGAGCGATCAGCGATACGCAGTCGTTTCCATCCATGAGAAGAGCAGAAACAAAAGGCATCCCCTTCGAATTGGCAAAATTCTTAAATAACAATCCTTAAAAAAAAATAATTCTGAACTACGGCACATTCTAGTTTTGTATTAGCGATTTTGAGTTTCTTTGTGCCTTTTATTTGAACAGTTTCAAATATTTTTCCCCCTATAATTAGATGATTAAGGACTCCCTACACCCTTCTACAGACCAATGAAGAGACAAAAAGATTTTAAAACTTCAGATAAACATCTTTCACAAAGGTATTCGTTAAGTCAATGTGAAGCCATAAACGTTCTCAGATGCCTCGTAATAAACTTCTGTTCCTTCTGCCGTATACCTACAACAAGAGCTTGAAAGGAAATACAAAGAGGCTGCTGATTCCAGCAAGCTGCATAATGAGTTCCTGTCTATGAAAAAGTTCCTAAACCATAAAAATTCGTACATTCAGTGCCCTACAGAAGTTTGGCATTTTTTTGTGTGATCCTCAATTCATCAGAAAAGCCGTTAATTTCCAACTTCAGAGGTTTCATCTATTTTGAAGACAATAAATACGCGGCAAATAATTCAGAGCAACGAAGAGGTGATTAGACATATTTAAACAAGAATAATACCTTGTCAGAAATAAATTACTGTCGCAGAAGTGTCATATCTAGCTTTACTTCTTTTGAAGAAGGGGGGGGGGGGGTGGGGGAAGAAAACCCACAGCGCTTGAAGTGCTTTTATGTACAAATTTTGTTCTTTTTTTTTTTTTTTTTTTTAAAAAAGCAGCTTCTCACAAAGAGTATTTGCAGCAATCCAAAGAGTAGGAAAGTTTTTGCCTACCTGCTACCATGACCTTAGCTGTCCGACTGATGATAGCTCCAATGCCTTCTAGAGATGCTTCACACTGGTAGAGACCTTCATCCGGCTTGTGGTGCCTGGAGTGGACTATGTTTTGTATCAAAAGGGATCCGTTGGCCAGTTGCTGCCTCCTTTCATCTACTGCCAGGTTTAAGAAGACCGCGTCTTTCTTCCATTTAATAACCGGGGCTCCTCGATCTGATTCCGCTACGCAGTTCAACAGCACGTTGCCTCCACGCATGGTGACGGCATCCGAAGGCTCAGTCAAGAACCTCAACGATGTAAAAGTCTTAATCTGTGAACCTGAAAGACCAAAACCATAAGAGACATGGAGTTAATATTGGTTGTACATTTCCATGGAGGAAGAAACATGCTATATTAGGTATAGAAAATCAATATAGGGAACCCACAGAGGCACCATAGATATTTCTGGCAAATATTGTAAGAAATTAAACTACGATTCTCTGCAAATTGTTAACACAAAAAAACCCCAAGCATAAATTATATTTCTGTCCCATCACTACAAAAACGATATTTGCAGATAAATGCTTCTTCTATATGTAAAACATGGAGACAAAGCAAAGCTAAAAAAATCCGTACAAGTATACGTGGCTGAGTAGGAAATTAGCATAAAACCACCATACCTCCTGAAGTTTATCTGGAGAATTTAATTGCTTAAAGGACCTATTCTGGCTACGGGAACTAAGATGCATTTCTGTGCGACAAGCACAAAAAACAGCATTGGGCCTCACTTCATTTGCTGTTAGCAAACAAGCTGGAGGAGAGCGTGCAGGGGTGGAGCCTGCCCATCTATCAGAAACAGCGCCAAGACCTCAAACCTGACGGATCTTCTTCCACCTCACCAGACCAACGTTCCCCTCACCTGACCAACTAGTCTGGCCACTCCTCTCCAGGAGGCAGCAACAGAAAAACCATGGGAGGATGTTCTTTACGTAGAGAGGAGGCAGGAGAAGCGTTGAGAGCACCAACTCTGCCAGCTGCACACCACCCCTACCACGACACCGAAGACCTGAGATTCCCACCTGCCGCAAGAATGCCGAGGCCAAATTCTTACGTGTAACAGGACGCTAATCAACTTGGTGTAGGTTAGAAGATAAACCAGACTGTAAAGGCAGAGGGAGATGCTCTCAGAGCAGAGCTACAATATGAGGTCTGCTAAAGAGTACAAAAATCATTAAACTGCTTGAGAACACGTGGATGCGATACACCAAAAGGGCACAACTCAACACGAATGGTCCTTTTTCTCTATTACATCACGTATTTTCTAATGATCTACAAACAGGCAAAGCACATCCAACTTGTATTTTTGCACAACAGCCTTCTCAAATCTCAGTTTCTCACTCGAGTATAGCCACTATCAGAGTAGTTCCCACTATTATCACCACAAAAATCAACGTTTCTGCCACATCACTGGCTTGCCCATCCCACCCTGTCCAGGGGCAGCACCTCTGAGGGCTTCCAGGTTTGGACACAGACCTCTGGTTCCCAGACACACAGGTTGCTCCCCAACCTCCAAACTCCGTGCCAGTGACAGCGCTGCTGTTCTGTGCTCCAGGGCGTGGGGAACGGAGTTTGGAAACAGCTGTACATGAACGCAAAAATGGCTTTTTTTTTTATTCTTCATCATCAAATGAATCCTTTTACCTCGTTAGAGCAAATAAAAACAAAGGTTTATGCGATAAAAAGATTCAAAAAAAACCTTTTAGTCCTAAGAAAAAGATTAATTATTTCTATTTTATACCTCAAACCAAAGCTTTCTATGAATAACAATGCATAAACAGCCACTTGGCGTTTTCTTTATAGAAATTAATTCTGTTGTCAAGTGCTTGGTTCCACCTGTACACTAACTGAAGTGGCAAGGTACCCAATTTTCCTTCAAGGCACATAAACAAAAAAAGTTGCGGCTTCAAAAACTTAATAAGATTTAGGAGAGGAGAACGCAAGAGTTGGAAGCCTCAACTTGGAGAGTATTTCAGGCACAGTAACAGCGGCGCCGTAAGAACTTAGAAAGAAAAGAATTGCCCGAGAGTATCAAGAGGAGTAGTCAAATCCTAATTTGTTTTTCATTTACCTTAATGCTCTGATTTCAGAGCTTCTTCCAGAACTACTGGAAGAAGCACATCAGAATTAGGCCCAAAAGCTGCACGTTGGCACGGGGCACTTTTGCCATGAAACATGGCTATCAGTATAAAGGTACATTTACAATGCATAAAACAGTAGTTATTTTAAAAACGCATGGTCCCTTTTCCTTCCCCTTCTCCCAAAGGCAACTGCGTTCTGTTTGCAAATCACAGCTTCCTGTTGGACATTTTATTTATGCCACTAACACTTAGAACACAGTTTAACACAGCTGTTTATGACAGCATGTTAATGATTTTATGTGCCTATTATCACAAGTAAATAATCCACTTCTGCAGGAGAAACAGGGTTATGACAGCTTCCAGTGCAGCGAATGCAGAAGTTACAGAACTTAAACAAAGATTAACTTTCTTTTCATGCAATTACCCTTGCAGTTCAGTTGCAATTTCAGCTATTCATGTCCTTTGCAAAAGGCGTATTTAACCTAAATTGCTTTACTACAAGGAACCCAACAGCTTGAATAACCCGGAAAGCTTTCTGAATGGCAGGAAAAAAAAAACACTAAATCTGCTTGGAAATATTATTCCTGCAGATAGAAATAACGGTGACGCCTTAAAAATGGAAGAAAATGACCATGTATCTTCCGAAGAGATTACCTGGAAGGATAAAAATCTAATGGGCATGTTTTTGTAGTATGTAGGTGCTGAATCATAGAATCTTCATGGTTGAAAGGACCTTTGAGATCATCGAGTCCAACCATACGCACACACACAAAAAAACCCCTACAATCTGTGTCACTAGAGCATGCCCTGAAGCGCCACATCTAGACGTTTCTTAAACACCTCTAGGGATGGTGACTCAACCCCCTCCCTGGGCAGGCTGTTCCAGTGCCTGACCACTCTTTCAGTAAAGTAATTCCTCCTAAAATCTCATCTAAACCTCCCCCGCCGCAGCTTCAGACCGTTGAGATGGAGAAAGGTAGAAAAGCATTTGAAAATCCCGTTAGTACCTATTTGCCTATTTACACTACTGGTCCAGTTTGGAAATCCCAGTTGCAGCGTTACACTCGACGCCAAGGCACCTTTCCCAATAAAGTGTCATCTCATCGCGCCCTTGACTTCCACAAAGTTGCCACCCGAATTTCTACTTCAACCAGCAAACACTAAACCTCTCGACCAGATTACAAGAAGGAATACGCTATACCTAATACAGAAATCTATTTCAGCACCTGAAAAAAAAAAAATAAATTCAAATAATTTCATGATATAACCCAGGATGAACAAACACTTTGTTGAATTAAGGGAGAGACCCAGGCTTGACCACACCACACCTCCATGCTTTCCTTCTATACGCATAAAACCAAGGACTGCCACCTGAAAAAAACCCACCAAAAATCCACCTGTGGAATTAAAAAAAGTTTTAAACTTTACTCACACTAAGAAACCAAACTCTAACGCAGCTTATGAAGCACGTTGAACATGCTCTAAGCAGGCTGATGGAAATTTCAGCTGATGTAGAGGACAAGTGGCCATAACAGACAGCCCGATTACAAGAAGGCCACTTCAGCACAGTTTGCCTCCAAAAAAAATACGCATATTTACCATTTCTTATTATTGGGGGGTTCTTCCCAAAGGGAACTTAATTACTCCGTGAAGATTTCTGTATTCATTGTATATTCACTAAGGACAGCGCATACTTATATGCATACATATATACACGCGCCCTGAAACAAAACCAAGCCTATGAAAGAGTTCTTAAGACATTGTAGAAACTACAAGCGAGTGCAATTTCTCTAGCAACTTTTCTTAATTGTACATTTACTTTTAGGCCAAAAGCAGAATTCTAAAGCATTTCCCTGGATCCCTTTTCTCCTGTATAGTATCTATCATAGAACCATTTGGATTGGAAGGGACCTTAAAGGCCATCCGGTGCCACCCCCTGCCCTGGGGCAAGGACACCTCCCACCAGCCCAGGTTGCTCCAAGCCCCATCCAACCTGGCCTTGAACCCCTCCAGGGATGGGGCAGCCACAGCTTCTCTGGGCAACCTGGGCCAGGGGCTCACCACCCTCCTGTTTAAAAGCATCAGGATTTCAAGCCCAAGCCAAACACCATCCATGCTCCTGCTACCCCAGGTAGAACAGCCCATACTTGCTCTGCTCCTAGAGATCCTTTAGGTCCCTACTGCCTAAAACCCCCTTATTCTGAGAACAAGACCCAAACAAAGCAAAGCTCCAGCAGCTTATGGAGATCTTTCCTCCTGAGGCACTCACTGCAGCTTGTTTTCTCTTTCTTTATTCTCCAAAAGCGGGACTGCCATCTCCAAAACTCTCACGGCCTCCACTCCTGCGTGGTGGAAACCCAGGGGGAAACCCCCGGTTGCAAGCCCGGAGGCAAGAGCAGCCTTTGCAGTCTGAAGTATCAGGTTTGCAAGGCAGAGCCCAGCCAGCCATCTCTCCAGCTACCTACCGCACAGCCTTTTAACAGCTGGAAACATGAAGACAATAAAAAAATAATGAAAAAAGTTCTTTACTATCTCTCCCTGTCCTTGGGCAGCTTCCTTGCCATTGTGCGTTAGAGTTAAGTGTCTTCTAGCTGAAACAGCTACAACTGTAAAGTTACTTTGCCATTTTTATAAGCAGTGTAGGGGACTCATTTGAAAACAGAGATGCTAAACCTACAGTTTAATCCTTATTGCAACAGCTCAACTGAAACGGAAGGCAAGGGAGGAAGTTTATAAGAAGGCAGCCAGGCAGGAGAAGGAAGAGATGACGAGCTCTTATAAAACTTGCTGTAAAACACACTCGTGTTTTCTATTTCCAAGTTTTGCTCCCAGTGGGAGAGTCTCTCCCTTTATTTGGCATTTTTGCTAGCACCCGTAATTTTTCATCTGCACTTACTTGCAATCCCTCAGAGCTCCAAGACATTGAACAGCTGGAAAAAAAAAAAAAAACAAAAAAGAAAAAAGGCTACGGCAATCAACAGTCACCAAGTCATGGAGAACGCACTTGTTTACACTTGCACAGGGCCCTGGTTTGATGGTCCCCCCAGTACCAGGTTTGCAAAAGCCAGCCCATCCCCATAGTGGATGACGCTTTCTTCTATCACCTGCATCCCAGCAAGGACGTCCTTGCAGCTGCCTTGGGACACCCTGCCTCCCCTGGGACTTGCTACCAGGCTTTTTTGCATCTCAGAGGCCTTAAAAGTCAAAATAAGAGAGGGAAGTGCTGCTATAGCTGCTTTATCTGGCACCAAAAAAATACATTCACCTTCTACACACATGCTCAGAGCTGTCATTTGAGGCCCAACACTCTGATATTTGAAGAAAACAGACTTAAAGGAAATAGAGTCCTGCAAACCTGAGGCTGCTGAAACCGACGGGGCCAGGGCACTTTTGTGCTTCCTCTTCCCTCTGGCTACAGGCGGCGCAGAACAGCTACGAGCACAGATTCACGAGCTCTACGGCTTAACTACAAACTTGAATGGAAGGCAGTTGTAAAGATTAAATATCTCCTCCACAAAGCGACCGTCTCAGCTATTCCGAGCACATCCGTGTCATCAAACAAGCCCGTAGCGCCGCTTGGGGATCTGAAGCTCCGAGGTCAAGGAGAGCGCCCTTGGCAATAGCCCAAACGTCCTTTAGCCAAATAAAGGAGTAGAAAACTTGAAGCTAAAAGACCCCGTCCCTGGTCCCTCGCTGCTTTAGCAACCAAGACATTACCCTATGTGATGACCTGCTTTGTGATACAGGAATAAAACTAATGGGCTTCTCACCCTGACAGGTAACATCACAGCAACTTCAAGGTTATCATTCTCCAGGCCACAGACGAAATTAACATTTAAAAGATGATCTCTGACGTGCTTCTTAATCAGTCCCTCGCTTTGAATCCTCCACTTTCTGTTCTGGCTTTGTGAAATGTAATCTTCCAGGGTGGGTTGTGGGTTCTTTTTTTTCCCCCGCTTCATGTTCTGCATCAGTTGCTTCCATTATAGAGAGGGAAGAGATGTCACAGTTGCAAAAGCATTTGACCAGGCCACCCCCGGAGCTTTCTTCTTTTTCAAATAAACACTACGAAATAAGGCTTTTTGCACACAGACCATTTGAAATCTGTGAATACAGAAATACCCCCCCCAGTCTCACTGAAATTTGGTAGCGGAGCACTGCAGCTGAACTAAGTCTATTACAATGAAGTGTATTTATGGACACTCAGAAAACACATTTTCTCTGAGGATTTTTTTTTTTGTCCCCCCCTTCATCTGTATGTATTAGCTTAACAGCCAGGCTAATAAGCATTTATTTACATGCTTAGGTAATGCAAAATATCCAGCAAAACTTGATACAGCTGTATCTGTTTACAGAAAATACACCAATCAAAAGCTTACTATATATATTAAAAGGAGAATTCTTGTTGGAATGTTTTTATTATAACCTATGATGTGCCTTCTGGGGTGCTGAATATTTCATTTCAGCTCTATGAAATTTTGAAAAAAAGCTAGCCTCATGCCTGCATTTGATGTTCAGAGGTAGAAACAAAAAATTCCCGCTCCAATTCCCGCTCAGTGGCAGCCTCTGGAAAAGACAGAGTTCAGGTCCCCTAAGCTGAGATCATCTGATGTCAGGTGTAGGTAGGGCTTGCCTTAAAACAGCGAGATTCTCATCGCCTAATTTCAGCCAAATCAGTTTGTTCAACAAAATCTAGTCTCCCCAACCCACAAGCCTTGCAGTATGCACTGCTTCTTCAAGCGTACAGACCAACAGACCAGTCTGGGTTGGAAGGGACCTCAAAGACCATCCACAGTGCCACCCCCTGCCCTGGGCAGGGACACCTCCCACCAGCCCAGGTTGCTCCAAGCCCCGGCCAACCTGGCCTTGAACCCCTCCAGGGATGGGGCAGCCACAGCTTCTCTGGGCACCCTGGGCCAGGGGCTCACCCCCCTCACAGCAAAGAATTGCTTCCCAATATCTCATCTCAATCTCCCCTCTTTCAGTTTAAAACCATTTCCCCCTCATCCTATCGCTCCACTCCCTGATAAATCGATTGAAGTTACAAGTTCATGGGAACAAATTATCCAGTTATCCCTGGAATAAAGTGAGAATCATTTTGCTTCCCGCACAGCGCAGAGGATGCACGGCACAAGGGTATGTGGCTACATTAAAAAAAATCTGGGTAGTACTGGAGGAGAACTGAGGTTTGTTCAACACGGCAGGATACAGCACCTCTTCTGCTCCAAAGCTCTCCTGAACTCCAGGCAGCAGCCGCCGTAGACCCGAGTCCGTGGGAAACCCAAACAGAGCCTGGTGTTTTCTTACAGCGAAGGTAGTGGTGAACTGGATTGCCATTTGGAGCACCCAAAGAAAACTGCGGAATGCTGAATTGCCTGGACTTTCCAGTACGTTTTTTTCCTCCATACTTTTGTTACTGCTTTAATTACACTATCAGAAAATCATATTATTTGCCAGATTTCCTCCCTTTTCCTCAAGATAACCTCTACCTGCCAATTTGCACATTGTTCCGTAGCGAAAAGAAAAAAAAAAAGATATGGCGCCGTATCTACAGGCAGATAAAAGAGGTATCACCAACTCGGATGTTATTTTGAACGATCCCGTAAAGGTTTCAAACAGCTCGCAGCAGAAGAGTCCCGCAGAGAAGAGGCTGCGGTCAGTTCGTTGCCCCAAGGTACGTCACCCCGCCAGCGCGGTACTCGTTTCAATGTTCTCCCCAGAAAACGCCTTCTGTCTTTCTGACAATGAAAGAAGTTACTCTCAACTGTTAAACACGCATCCGAGACACACCACATTTCAACTCTGCCTATCGGAAATGGTCTGTTTTCTGAAATTTGAGGAGTCAGCCGAGCGTGGCCCTACAGAATAGGGCTGAAAAGTCAACTCCATCCTGACAGCTACAGCACGTCGAAAGCCGTCTCCCAACACCCCCTCTCGCATCTCCGAGACCCACAGTGCAACCTTCTCATTTAGGGAGTTAGGAAAGAGATTTCTACACTGAACCTCCAAAAGCTCCAGCCTTCTTCCGACAGGGTTTCAGTCTGCTGCATCCCATTTCAAAGTCCAGACCAGCAGAAGAAACTGCAGAAGAGACACCCAAGGGGTGGCTGGTTACACATACGGGACTAATTAAAGTAGAGCAAAGAAGTGAATTTTGGGTTTTCTGTAGAGGCAGAAAATAAAACAAAATAAAATCACTTAAATTATTAGATTACCTTATTATTAGATTAAATCACCTAGATAATAAACTGCATGGGGAGGGGATGAGGGGATCAGGGCAGAGCAGTAAGGAACACCAAGGATGAGAACGAAGACGAATCCCCCGGGGCAGCGGTGAAGGAACAGCCAAGAAACAGGGTGGAAAAAAAGAAAAGAGAAAAAAAAAATCAATCCATCACTGAATCCAAGCCAAGCAGGAAAGGGCTAAAAAGGGAGAGTTGAGTGGAATATAAACAAGAAAAGGCCCATGGATGTGGCCAGATGCAGGTTTCGACCAGTCATTGTGGAAGAAGCCGGACGGCAAGAGGGAGACATGAGCCCACAGAACAGACGTTTCGTGCCCAGATGAAAGGGCAAAGGAGAGCAATAGCTGGAGAGGGCGAGGACATGGAGGCGTATGTAAAGGGGAAAGAAAGAAGTCAGGTAAGAGGAAGAATAAAAAGGAGGGTGAGAAGATAAATAACGAACAACAAGAGATCCTGAGTTAAAACATCAAAAGAACACATGAGTTGCTGAAAGAGGAAATCCCTTGGAAAAGCTTAAAGCTAGAGAGACGGGCAGAAGAAGCATAAACAAAGCCAGCATTTCCATTTCATTTTTGGGGGGATGGTGACGCATTTCAGGGAAAGAAAAAAAAAAAAGAGAGCAGAGGAAAAAGCAGGAGTGAAGGGGATGGGGAAAAAAAAAAGCAGGAAAAACCCAGCCCAGACTCCATGAATGAGAACTCTGTGCTGAATTTGAGAGCATTAGAGCCCAGAAGAGCCTATAGCACAAATAGCGCTGCTCAAACGCACGTGGCAGCGCTCGGAATAAAGCCACTTCTCGGGAAGACAAAACATTTAGACAGGGGGTTTTTTGTTTTCATATTTGTTCATTTCTTAAATGCATTCCTCCTTCCTTGCAGGCCATTTAGTAATGCAATAAATTAATTTGTACTTTAGAGTGAACTCTTTAATCCTTTTTGTTCTCTCCCCTCCCCATCAAATGCATACTACCGAATTTGCATGCATTAGCATAATGAAACATTAATTACATCACATTTTGGATAGGACAAGCATAGAGCTTCAATCAATCTCAATAACTCGCATCAGGAAGGTGAAAACCACTGGCCAGGCTTATCAGGGCGGCATAATAGACACAAACACACCAACAGCGCCTGTTGCGGGTATGATTTAAACCCAGCATCCAAACCCCAAAACCACTCAGAAAATTACAAAGAAAATAATACATATCAATTATGTTAATGATACACAGACAAATTGTTTTCCCCCGGTTTTGTTAGGAACCAGAGCTGTGTTTGCGCCGAAGGATGAGCCGGACTGATCTGGCACGTCCCACCCGGGGGGTGGATTATCTCCTTCAACATATTGGGTGATAGAGCTGCCAAAAATAACGTGTGCGCACCCTCCAGCAGCAAACTCCAACGACTTTACGGAGACTGCTTCCAGTCTGAAGTTATCATCTCATCTGCAGCCTTCCCAAGCGCCTTCAACATATTGGATGCTATCGCTGTGCTTTGTGTCGTCCGGTGCCTCTCCCACGGCAGGTCCATGGGACAGAGGGACCAGCCAGGGCCCCACAACCAAAAAGACCTCACGAGTCTCCTGCCTGCATCTCCTCACCCATACCCAAGGACTGACATACGCATAAAATAAACCAGCACCCAAGGTAAGGCAACAGGAGCTCGGTCGTGTCCTCCTCCCATTACCGCGCATACAGTATCTTAATTATAATGTTCTCTCCATTCCCATTTACAAAGCAGAGAAAGCCAGTTTCTCGTTCAATCCTTGAAATTAAAACTCCCCCACTTCTATTTAGTAAAAGGCTTCTGGGAACACCCGAATGGTGTTCATTAAGGAAACAAACTGCCATGCCGCAATAATGTATGTGAACGTTAAAGAAACAAATGGGGACTTCACTGCAGATGTAGAGCCCTTCCCTCCTTGCACAATGAGAGCACACAGCAAAGCCGATGGACTGTGTGCCCTGAATGCATCATTTCAGCTTTTGAAAAACCCAAAAGAATTAAGACAATAAAAAAAAAAGTCTAATCTGAGCATAATCTGAGTCATAAAACATCCAGCAGCAATTGAGACCGCTGTTGTGAGGGATAACCAATGAATATCAAACTGCTCCCCATCACACTCCCTTAATGCATCAGCCTTTCCAGCAGAAAAAAAACCTACTCCATTTCATTTCATAATAAATCACAGTTTCCTTGGTTTACTTTAACTCCATGTCTCTCAACTACAGTAAGTGAAGAACTGAGGGGCTAGACTAGATGACCTCCTGAGGCCCCTTTCCAACCAAAACTATTCTACAAGCCCAACAACAAAAACAAAAAAGAAAAAGAAAAAAGAGAGAGACAAAAAACGCCAGAATCCCCCTACAGCCCTAGGAAGAATCCCAACCTTGAAAAAATTAAAAAAAAAAAAATAATGAAAATCACTAGCTAGAAAATTAACCTCTCCTTTGGGAGTCTGTCACACATCACAAGTCCCAGGACAACGGATCTGTCTCCAACTGAGCACCTTATAATTTAAGCAAAGCCCTATTATCCCTTACTTTTCAGTCTTACCTGATTTTTGTTTTGCTGGATAAGCCTAATAAATAAAACTTGAGTTCCGTATCTTTTAGAAGAGATCACGCCTAATATATGATGGGTCAGATTTTGACTGGGACAAGGATGTTCAATTTACATCCACAGAGCATCTGGACCTACATTTTGAAGTCTGCAACACGATACCACGGAGAGCTTTTCCTGAAACCCACAAAATAAGAGATCCAGCTTTTGTGACAGATCCGCGCCCAGAGTCATTCATAAAGATCCAACGAAAAAGCATTAAATACCACTGTATTGAAAAGATATCATGGACCCTAGAAGAGACATTGCCCAAAATACCATCCAAAGCTGTCAATCCGAGTTTACTTGCAGGAGGTACAGTTTTTAGTTGGAACTGGCTTTCCGCGACCTGCAGGCAGTAAGTGGTATTTCTCATCACACCTGTCCTTCGGGCAGAAACGTCTTCAGAGCCCAGGCCTCCTTTCTCTGCCAGCTACCAAATACCAATTAACTGAGCATTTCCTAACAAGGAGGAAAAAAAAAAAAAAAAAGAAGGGGGGGCACAAATAAAAGGAATCGGCTCAGCAAATTTTGATGACTGAGTACAGAAAACCAAAGTCATCTGCCTCAGCTTTGGTGGCTGTGGGCTTCCAGCAAAGACTGGGAAGTGATCCTCCCCAGGACTGGAAAGGGGATAAGGAATCCCAAGTGATTATTCTACAATCAAGCAGCCACTTCTCCTTCACAGTAGTGAGGTTTCAAGGGAAATAAGTTCCTACAGGGAAAAATAAACCATTTCTGCCCAGGAACTGAAACACCTCAGATGAGCCCTCCAGTATTCTCACTTCAGTCACACTAAAACAGTGGATTCGCTTGTAATGGGTTAGGTGCAACATTTATTTTAATGAACTTGCAGAGTTTCTCATCAAATTGTAATAAAAGCTATATCCTTTCTGAAGTGTTTTGTTCCTGTTCGCTCCCTGAACATATGCTGTGTTTCAGTGGTAGCAAAGAGCATGAAGGAAACCCCAAGGTAAGGTTTACCTCTCCCTCTCCTCCTTGGAATACGTGTCTCCTAATGGACAGTCGTAACTTGACTCAAAGGACACTTTTTCCTCTTTATTCTGCTCTGAGCCACTTGTCCTCCAAAGGACGAAGAGTCTCAGCCTCTCTCCAACCAAAAGTTTTTCCACCGTGCTTTACTCATCTCTTTTCCTCTTCCCATCTCTCTTTGTAAAGGTGAGGATGCTCCTTCCAAGCTTTTGCAACAGCTGAAGAACGCTCTCTCCAAATCCCTCAAGACCCGGATCATTTTTCTGTCCCTATCTAACCACAGCCAACAAAGGAATCAGACTGTACTCTCTCAGGTCCCCCAACCACCAAAGCACTGAGTAAGCACTGAACGAGACCAGATGTAGTTAAAATGTGAAGTCAAGGGGCCACCAAGTATCTACCCCAGCATGTGCCACCACACTTGCTGTAGAAACAAGTACACAGGGAGCCCTTCTGCCCCTCTCCTGCTGGGATCGGTGGTCACTCGGCCATGCAAGAAGCAGGACTTCTTGTGCAAAGATGCTCGACTAGAGCCCCAACGCTTCAAGATGAATCGCGTTGATTTGTGCCCAATTCCTAGCGCAGGTCTGTCGAAGAAAACACCTCACCAGCAAATCGCCGCAGAGTCACTCTCACCAAGACAGAGTGTCCTGTTGTCTTCGAGCAAGCTGGACCAAGAACTGGGGTGCACTGACATTCAAAATGCCTGGAAGGCATAAGGCGAGTTTGCTGCGCGATTTAACCATGGAGACGTTTTTCTTGTCTCACTGACCTCCTTAAACAGAGATAAGTCCGTACCACTCTTTGAGACCCTTGGACATAAAGTTCTTCAGGGTATTGGACAAGTTCACTTCCAATCCTTAACGCGTGCTTTAAGAATGATCAGGTACGAGGAGCAGCAGAGCACCCGTAGGAAGAGAGGTCCCTCACCCAAATAACCATCCGAGAATTACTGTGCAAAATACTCAGTTGTTAAACACATCTTTTGAGAGCACGGAAAAACTTCTGAGTCAGGGCACAAAATTCAATCACTCTTACTAAAACATTGTGGATTAATAGGAACTTCCACTCAATTTTAAACGTGGAGCAAATAAATCCAAACCACCCCGAGGTCCTATTCCCGGTCTGAGAAGTTTCCTCGTAATAAAGTTATCTTTAGAAGTTTGCCAGCTCCAAGGGAAAACAGAAGGGGCAGTCCGACATTATATTATTCACTTGAACGAGTTTCCAAATTGAAATCACTAAGATTGCAAATACGGACTTGTAACTACATGGGAATCCATTTGAAATAATTTCGGATCTGAATACTGCCATACGGTCCTGTTGATGTCGATGAAGAAAACCTACTCATGTGGATAATACCACGCAGATGGGGCAGTGGCTTTGGGGCCTTTTGCCAAGGCTCTGCCTGCTCTTGGCCACCCCTGCAACTAAATGCCTTTGGATTACAAGTATTTCAGGACAGGAAAAAAACAAAACCCGAGGCTATATACCAAAAGTATTTCCTTCCCTAAGCTATGGACTCAGAATTATGTTTTAAGTCTTACGTCTGACCTGTTTCTTTATTTCAGGTTCTGGAAACATCAAAAATCAAGGCTGCGGTTGGAGGGTTTTGGCGTGATTTATTTTATCGTTTAAATAAAAAAGCAGGATCAGAGCAAATAAAAAAGAAAACAACCAAATCAAGGCTTGTAAACCAAAACTACAAAACAAAACCAGCCGGAGCGCACAGACCCCGGAGGTGAAGCCCACGTCAGGATAGATGGTGCATGTCCTCCAGGGAAAACTGGGAATTGCTAAACTGGTCCAAATGAAGCACTACAGTCCAAGAGACCATCAAAGTGTTTAAAAAGAAAGTTTTGGGTTATTTTTTTTTCCCCCCAGATCTCCATTCCTGCCTCTGATCACTCTTCCCTTTACACGAGGAAGTTGACTTGCGTGAAAAGCATCACTCTGAGCCCATGCGAGAAGATTTCCTCCAACTCTACTCCAGATTAGGAAGGCTCTTCACTTACTCCAATGATGTTATAAACTGCTCCATGGTTTAATGAGCCATGAGAGGTCTTTAAGCACGTAACCACCAAGTGTGCCAAGTGCTTTACAGACAACAGCCAGGCTCTGCCTCCCCTCACCCAACCCATCCCCGAACTGTTCCTCTTACTTTACACAATTTCTACACATCTCCCTGGCCATTAAGGGTCTGGAATTAGTTTCTGCACCCTGGGTTGCTTGCTCAGACAAATCCTGGCCGAGCTACAGAAAGCCACATTGGCACATCCTACGGGCAAACTCCCACTACCAGCCGGGACAAGACAGGGTTTATTTAACATTTCTCTTTGGTGCCTTCCAGCTCTCCACCTGATTCGAGCTGGGCAAAGGTTCAATTCACACAATTTCGGGGGCAGGGAAAGAAAGAAAATCCAAACCCTGAGCTACAAGCGAGGCAGGTAATAGAAGGAAACGTTTGTCACAGTTTTCAGTGAAGTTGTGAAAAATGCAACTACAAACTTTGAAAGACAGCGGAGGGGGGAAGCCCCAGACGACATTTCATAACTTTTGCCATCGGTAACAGCTTCTTTTAAATGCAAATTCCGAAATGGGCGCATGCTGTCGCTGCGGCGGTGCTTTGAGACCCCGGCAGCCCGTGAACAGTGCCCCATTGTAGCGGGCGCTGGGCGAGCGCACAATGCCGACCTTATTCCCTCCACCTCCTAGAGAAAGCGGGCTGCGGGGTTGTGCAGCTGAGCCAGAGCCACGAGCCTTACCCTGAATACCAATAACCCCCACGGCTTTTCTCCGGCTGCAAAGTTTCCAAAGTTTTCCGAAACAATCTCCCTTTGAAAAAGCAGTTTTTGTCGGCCGGGAATTGCCGCGGCTCCACCTCGCAGCCCAGCCTCCACAAACCACCGCACTGGCACAACTGGGGATAACGATTATTTTTTTTTTTTTTTTTAGGCTCAAATGGCCAAAATGACACCACTGAACCGAGAAGCATCTGCCGAGAGCAGAGTACAAGTCTGCAACTTCTCAAGTTGTCTACTTCAGTTTACCCTAACCATGGTAATTAATGAAATTAAAACCCACCGGCCTGCGATAGCTGCACTCTTAAAACAATACACGCCATTCTGCACATTGGTTTTGCGTGCTTAATGGTACCACTCGGTCATTAAAAACCCCCCTTTAGAAACAGGACACATCTTCCTCCCACTAAATAGTCATCTTTTCCCAGCAGGGAAGCAGAAATCCATGAATACTGGGGTAACACCACACTGCGCATTTATTAAAGCTCCTAAGTGCTGAATAAGCTGATTTGCACAACATCTGAAAATCAACATAACCTTCATAATCTTTAAGAAGCAGAGAAATACTTCACCAAAAAAAAAGAAAAACAAACAAAACAAACCCAGATTAAAAAAGAAAACTAGGTGAACCCAAGAGCGTTCAGCTCCCCGTGGGCAGCAGGTCAGGGTGTCTGTCACTCCACGGCACGTCCTTCGCCAGGGCCCCGTGATTAATCACGTAAAGTTGTTTTCCACTTGATCCACAAATTAAAAGCAGAAGGAACAAGAGAGGTTTAGACTTGTATGTTTTTTGAAATCACAGCACTAACATGAATTCAGACACTATCATCGTTTACGTAACTAAATTATTCGTCCATCAGAATTTCTTTTCTGACACAGAAACATATGTCAAAAGAGCCACCTCCGAGCCGCAGGAGGAGAAGAAATCAGAGTCTCACAACCACAGCTCAGCCAGGTTCCTCTCTTTTGGGGTTTTTTCAGGATTAAGGAAAAAGAAAGAGCAAGTATAAACCATCCCACGTTGCTCTTGAAGAACAACATCACTTTAAAAGCTCCATCTCTAATTAACAAATCTAAACATTGTAATTTCCCCCCCGCCCCGCTTTGTGTTGTAAGTTCCACAACAGCTTTCTCAAAGCCCTTGGAGATTCGGTTCCCCATATTCCTGGGCTGCTCTATGTAAATAAAAGCCCGTAAATACTGATGACCTCTGGCTTCCTATCTAAAAGGGAAAGTGGGAGACATGACAGACAAAAACCTGACGACGTTATAACAAAAAGAACGCATACATAAAATCACTTGCTGTGCTGAGAAGAAAGGTTAGGACCAAACATTTTAATTTAAATTACTGGCACTTGTGTAGATAAACAGTATTTGGTAATTTCTCTTAAGCACTAAAGGGGTTTTCACTCCCAAATGGCCCATCTCTACCAATTATGTCAATTAATTAGAGAAAAAAAAAGTAAAAAAAAAGACGGAATAGAGGTGCTCTGGTTTCTCTCCGAGTAAAGACAGGAAGAATGGAAAGCCCATTTACATTAATAAGTATCCATCAAAACTCGCCGACTGACAGGCAGCGTAATGGAGCAGTTACAGCACATATGGCTCCCAACCCGCTCCTCCCCGCAGAAACCTGGCTGCGCAGGAAATAATTGCCAGTTCTGGGTTAAATACAGATGCAGCCACAACTAAAAAAAAAAAAAAAGTACAAAAAGGAAATTTTACTTCCCCCCCCTCCCCGCCCCCAATTTGACCCTCTCTAATAATTTCCAATTAGTATTTTGCCCTCGCTGTCAGAAGGGCGCTCGCCTCAAAGCCACCAGACACCGTGCCTCGTATTTTAACTTATTCGATGGTTGGATCAGGAAGAAACAACTATTAAGAACAGACTTTTCTCTCCAATTAAGTAGAAGCGTCCCCTAAAAATCCTAGTTCTCCAAGCAAGTTTCAGATGAAGCTTCCTTAGAAATGCAAACATTATCACCGTAATAATAAACAAAATTGTATTCCACTTATAGCCCATCTTCCCCCCAAATGCTGTATTTTAAGCTACACACAATAATTACCAGTGACACCCAGCAAGTGTCACCGGGGAAGTGTCTCCTGGCCAGATTTTCAAGCTGGCCAAGCTTTCGCTGTGGCGTAGAGTGGAGTTGGGCACCCAGCTGAGACAGGACCATGCTTTCATGGTGCGTTTGCTCTTCAACCTGACACTATTTTTTTTTTTTTTTTTTAACCTCTGTCACATAGTGTGGCTCTCTGAGCCCACAAAGGAGCTTGGCGTCACCACACCTACCCCTGGAGGTCTCCTGAGAAAGCCAGAGACTTGAGATGCTCCGATACACGTACCACGAGGTGGTTGTACACCCAAGGACGTTGACACACACACCTGGATTCAATGCAAGAGGGACAGAGAGGCTGCGAGGGCCTTGGGGACAAAGCAGCCAGAGCAGCCCATCTATGGGACGCCACCTCAAGGTGGCTTGTGGCAAGGGGGAAGCCCCACTAAGTCTTGTCTGCCATAAGCAACCAGAGGAGAAGTTACCCAGCCTGATTTCCTTCAAAGAGCCGACCGCTCGCAAAAGATGGTATGGATGCCAAATGCTGGGGTGTACTTTAATTTCACATATTCCGGAAGCCACTGGACCGTTGGACGCAGCCCAATTGAGACGACAGCTTCAATCGAGAGTTGGCTCTGGCTCCCTAAAGCAGAGTGGCTGGCAAGGCCGGGGGGGGGAAGTGCCACGCCTCCTAAGTGCCATGAAAACTATAGATAACATGTAAAAATAAAATTTAAAAAATTAAGCTCGTATAATTATAGAGCTTATCTATCTTCAAAAATTACAGCAATTTCTAAGCAAAGCTTCGTCGCATGCAGCAAAACAAGCGTCCGTGTTCTCCAGTTTAATTGCTCTGTTTTAAAAAAATAAAACAAAAAAACAAATCCCCATTTTCATGCAAGAATACTGTTTCCCGGATCCCTTTTCAAACACCCACATGAAACACAAACACATTATGTCTCTGCTCGCAGGAACAAAAACGAGGGTTACAGATAGCTTGCTAGGAGTCCAGGGTGTCATTCTGCAGTGATTAATGAGATCTACTTCCTCATTTTCACATTTCTGTACAGAAATATTTTTTCAGAATATTTTATGGTAGAGATCCCATCCATGTCACACTAAGTTTGAAACAATCGTCATGTAGAACTGGATTTATTATCTCCCCGCACCTCAATTTAACTTTTTAATAACCCAACGTGGTGTGGAGCTGTGAGCGCACATCCCCAGTGAATCCGATGAGAACTTAATCCATTCAGCCTCTGCATTTCTTCCTCTAAGTACGGGTTTTAGTCCTATTTGTTCAAAATCTCACCTGCCTTCCAGGCAAAATCTCGATTCAACGCCTTTCCTTTTGTGAAGTCAGTTGCATTTAAGAAGTTACCCATACATTACTCAATTTGGATCCATCTTCTGATTTCCCTCCCTACTCTAGTCTTTTCCATATTGTATCCTCTATTATACTTCCGTATTATATTCTGTATTATGCCAATTTCAGCTGTCATAAAGTGCTATAATAAAAATACAAGCTATTAAGTATTGATTTATCCTGTGAGTTTTTAAACATTTTTTTTACATCAAGCACAAGCAACCAGCAGAAGTAGGATAGACAACTACAAGCTGGATACATAAGGAGAACAAAACACTACTTTTGACACGTCCACTTGTGTTTGGATAGTCCTGTCCGTATCCAACAGGCTCCAGACCTCCAGGAGCTACTAAAAAAACCCTCTCGGCAGCTGGTTTTCCAGGACAGGTGATTACAGCAAGCCCATTTGTGGACATGAGCCTCAGAGGAGCTGGATGAGGCGGCGGCTGATCCCTGCTCCAGAGGATGGATGTCCCATCTGTTCCTCCTCCACCCTGGCTCTGGGGGACCCTTGGATGACACAACCCAAGAGTGTCTCTAACACGGCCCGTTCTTCACACCTACCACCTGCCGCGCAGGATGGCCATTTGTAGCCCACAGGTGATGAAGTGGCTGCTAGAAATCCCTGCATAACTCAGGCGAGCTTCCAGGCCGCTTTGCAGTGAAACCAGGAACATTTCGTTCCACTTCAACGGGATGGCAGAAGAAGAAAGCGGGTCTAGAGGCCATTTTTTCTTTCCTTCCTCAGCTCCTACAAATGATAAATCCGCATGTTTCCCAAGCAAAACGCACAGTGCCAGTGCTGCTATTGTAATGCAATCGCGTTCACTGCACAGAAATGTTTCAAGTTGTAAAATATGCCTAGTGACAATTAAATCTGCAGTTATATAATATTAGAAAGCAAGAATAAAAGCAGTTTGAAGTTAAACTTCAAAGGAACACAATCTGTCACGCCGGAAAATTCCGTTAGAAATGTCTATATTTATTAAGAAAAAACTCCGAATATCAATAAAAAACTCAGAAAAAGCGAGGAAAATCATTCAGAAGAGTAGCTACTGATCATATCACATCACATTTGCACCACAAAAATGTTTATCATTGTGTTTGGTTTATGATTTAGCTTCAACTGGATATAAATATGCAGATGCATATGTTCAATACAGTTCAGTCGGAGGCACGTTTTTACCACTTGTAACAGCTGCAGTTCTGAACCTTCCCCAGTGCCACCCCTGTAATCAAGCTGGATCCCAGGGGGCGAGGAGACATCGAGTTTTCAGTCTCATGATTTGGGATGGGGACAAGCCATGTTTTACAAATGTTATGTTCCGAAATACCCAGCTTTATTCATATCCCTGCATCATGTAATAATTCATCCAGCTCGAAGCAAACATACAAGCACAAATCCAGGCTGGGCAGAGAATGGATGGATGGAGAGCAGCCCTGAGGAGAAGGACTTGGGGGTGTCGGTGGATGAGAAGCTCAACACACCCCAGCAATGTGCGCTGGCAGCCCAGAAACCCCCCGCAGCCTGGGCTGCATCCCCAACAGCGTGGGCAGCAGGGCGAGGGGGGGGATTCTGCCCCTCTGCTCCGCTCGGGGGAGACCCCCCTGCAGTGCTGCCTCCAGCTCTGGGGCACCAACAGCAGAAGGACACGGAGCTGTTGGAGCGGGGCCAGAGGAGGCCCCGGAGATGCTGGGAGGGCTGGAGCCCCTCTGCTGGGAGGACAGGCTGAGAGAGCTGGGGGGGTTCAGCCTGGAGAAGAGAAGGCTCCGCGGAGACCTTCCAGCCCCTTCCAGTCCCTCAAGGGGCTCCAGGAAAGCTGGGGAGGGACTCTGGAGCAGGGAGGGGAGCCATGGGACGAGGGGGAACGGTTTTAGACTGGAAGAGGGGAGATTGAGATGGGATCTGAGGAAGAAATTCTTTGGTGTGAGGGGGGTGAGCCCCTGGCCCAGGCTGCCCAGAGAAGCTGTGGCTGCCCCATCCCTGGAGGGGTTCAAGGCCAGGTTGGCCGGGGCTTGGAGCAACCTGGGCTGGTGGGAGGTGTCCCTGCCCAGGGCAGGGAGGTGGCACTGGATGGTCTTTAAGGTCCCTTCCAACCCAAACTATTATGTGATTCTCTGAATACTTGTTTTTAAATTCAATGCTATTGAGATTTTACAGCAGCACTGCCAGGCAGGATTTCAAGGTGCTGCGTGACATGGCCAACAGGGTGCCAGGACAGCCCGTGCAGATGTGGGATGAGCCCGAGCTCAGCCACAGCTTTCTGGTACAACTGCTGCTCCTTCCTCACCTCAGCCAAGTCCCCGGCGTGCACAGCAGGGGCTTTGAGCATCCTTAAGCATTTTTTTCACAGATCTACAAAAGCCTGCATTGGCAGATGTCTCAAATCTTAAGCCCCAGGACAGTTCTTTCCAAAACTTTGGATCTATTTCTTGTTTATTTTCCGCACTGCTATTGTTAATTTTTTTCCCCCTACAGCATTTAAGGTACTTTAGAGCACATAAGTCACCAATACTGATCATTCACGTCTCTGCCAGAGCCCATCTATTCAATCCTTGGATGTACAAGCATTGAAGAAAGATGTTAAGTAATATAGCAGCCTTGTCACTGCCAGGAACTTCCAGGAGTCAGGGCCGATGTGTTTTTTAAGAAGGACGTGATATAGATCAGAAGGAACGGCCAGAGTCTGGGATTAGATATTTCACCGCTGGGTTCTTTGAATAGCCAGACACTGAATTAAAAGCGAGAGCTGCACAGTCAGAAGACATTATCTAACCCAAACCACTATCTGCCTTTGTACTAAATCCCATTTCAAAATTACTATCAGCCTTTATACTAAATCCCATTTTAAAAGCATTTAGAGCTGAAAACTTAAAATATATTGCAATTATACAGCAGCTATTAGTAATGCATGTTATACAGTTCTAGGCAGTGATAATAAACTCAATAATAAAAATATATTAATACACAGTGAATTTTTAATTATGAAATGCAATTACAGGTCATTTGTTTGCTTTTAAATCATGCTGAGTAATTGGCTCCCTTGCTTCCCACTGATGTATTTATCATTCTTTAGAGAAGCAGCTTTAATATACAGCCGGTAATGTTTTATACCTGCTTCACACCTACGTGGACAACCGCAAGAGATATAGGGCAGCAGTGATTTGGGCTCACAGAGAATGAAACCGCACCATCTGGCAACGCTTGACACCCACTTTACACAGGTGGAATTGACTACACGGGGCAGCACAGGACGGGAGGAGCCGGCTCGCAGCATCTGGTGTGATTTAGGGAGGCAACTTGTAGGACAGCGGGAAGGAAGAATTTATGGCAGGATTTGAAAACCATCCAGCAAAAAGCACAGATACTGACGGGCTGCAGCTCTCGAAAAAGACAGGCTACAATTTATAACGTTTAAGGCTGTGCCCTGCGATACTTCGATATAATACTCAAAACCCTACACTCGTCAAATACAGAGATTTAATTCCACCACTTGCTGTGGAAGCGGAAGCCTGTAATGTTTCCGTGGCGAGGTGAAAAACCAAGCCTGGCTGAGGCTGCGAAACCCGTGCGGCACACGGACAGTGCTGCGTGGGAATCTGCTCCTGAGACACGTCCCGGAGCCTCCGGATAACACAGCATCACGCCAAATGTGTTGACCATCGAACCTCTGGATCTCTATCACGTTGCTTAAAGAAGTGAGATGTGAGAAATCTGAACCCACCAGCCCTAGGACAGACAGAAAATGCCGGATGAGAGAAACCTCTAGGGCAGGAACAGCAAATGAAGTGCCAGAAGTGGTCACTTAACAAATGAGAAGTTGCCAAGCAAAACAATTCTTCAGGTCTTTTAAGCAAAATGTTTTTAAATTACAGCTTGAACGTGCTCAGGTGTTCAGTGGAGCTCTGAAGAGTAAACCGACTGTGTTCAACTACGCAAGGGGGTTTAGACAGGGCTAATTAAGAGGTCCATTTAAGTAGATAGGCAGATAAACAAAGAAGCATGAAGTCAATCCTTACTCGAGGCTTCTGTGAAAGCCACCCCAGACACGGGATGAAACAGTAGCTGTCCCCCCAGAAAACATCTCTTTGTACCTGTAGGTACAAATCACAGTTTCCCAGCTCAGGGGCACCACGACTCACTGCCTGCAAGGTACCAAAGAGCGCCCTCATCCCAGACTGGAAAGACACCATCTCCTGCAGGCTGAACTGCAGGACCTTGCTTAATTCTCTCACTAATTAACACCAAACGAATGAAGGAGTGGAACATCACCAGGATACACTGAAGAACAAGGCTTGCCGACTGACTGAAGAGGAAAGAAATCTGGGAATATATGCTGATAATTCAGATGCTTTTAGCTGCCAGCTTTTAGCTTTAAAGGGAGAACCTGGTCAAGAATATTTTAAAAAAATAATAATAATCGCAATGCGTACATCGAAGAAGGTTTGCATTAAAACTCGAGGCAGGACCCTAGTTTTTTTTCTGCCCTACACATACACAAGTCCTAGTGTTTGAGGTTTGGATCTCCACAGGCCCAGACCAGAAGCGCCACTCCAAGGGCTATATTTGCTTGGAAAAATATAACAGTACGTGGGCATTATGATCTTTTTAAAGACGCGTAATATATAGCAATTCACACATAACCCTTTTCTCTGAAAAGTCGTACACTCAGCACTTCTGCAAAATGCAGCTTTAGTACCTCTCAAGGCAAACAAAAAGCAGGTTGCTTTGAGACAATGCAATTTTAAAGCATCCTTTTGTTTTCAAAAAGGAGGAGTTCTCTATTCCATGGCTACAGCTTTAACATTAATTCCCTATTAGCAGTACCTGAGCGGTTTTTTCCCTATATTACGTAAGACTGACTGAATAAATATGTAGTTCTTAAACGGCCGTTAGTTCTTTTAATTAGAGTGAAAATACATGGTTTGCTAAGGCAACCAGTGTCAAAATATGTCCAAATAACATTGTGTTAAAGAAATGTAGAATACACTAAATGCTACACATCCTAAAGGACAAGCGTTACAGAAAGCTGATTTTGCTAGGAAGGAATTCTCTCCTCATAATTAGAGGTGTTGAAAACTCCTGCAGCCTGCTGAGTGACAAGCCCATTTCTTACTAACCAGGTTATTATTCAACAGTCAAATCCAGTTGTAAAATGCCAGTCAACGAGATTCATCTGCCCTCAGAATAATTTATCTCTGTGCTGTCCCTTTCCCCAGAATATCAAGCTTCATGTGCATCACCCCACACCTGAAAAGACGAGGAGTTTGGCAGGTGCCGGGTTTGAGCCGAGAATGAAGTGGAAGCGACGGTTACAGTGGTGGTGGGGGGGGATTTTCACAAGCGATACATCTTGGAGGAACAAAGTTATCCATCAAAACCAGTAACTCAGCAAAGAGAGAGATATGACACAGGAGGAATAAGGCCTTGCCACCTCTGTCTTGAGGCTGAAAAACTTCTTCCCCAGAGGAGCGGGGCTTGGACCAGCACCCCCTTTCTCACCAGTAGACACAAGCTTCAATACCCAACCCACCAACCTGGGATGCTTCCACCTTGTCCTCTGCTAATTCAGGCGTCCCTTTCCCTCGCGCAGAGTCGAGCCTGTGGCTTTTGCTCGGGCCGTCCTAGCAGGTACCACTGCAGCCTGGGGACATGGACTGTCACCTCCACAGGCTCTCGGGGAGGCTCAATCCAAGCCCTTCTTTGTTCCCAGCTGTCATCTACCCACCTGATTGCTGTAATCCCCCTCCGTAGCCTCAGGGAGAGGAGCCATCCTTCCTCACATGATTGGCAACAGCAAAACTACTGAAAAATGCATAGAAGAGATAAAGCACAGGGAAACAAATAACTAGCAGGTAGTACAACTGCAGCCCGTACCACCAACCAGCAGTTAAGGAGAGAGAAGGATGCAGCAGCATCCCTAAGGGGAAAAAAAAAAACCCCAAACCAAACAAAAAAAAACCATCCTCCAAAAAAGCCCAATACAAACACACCGAGAAAAGAAATTGCACAGATGTGTAACAGCATGGTAATGGGCGCAGAAACACCTACGAAAATCCACTGTGTCTAGACATCTCTCAGTTTTGTCTTATCATTAAAGAGAGTCCAATTGCACCTAGCCTGTGAGACAGACTGCAAAGAGATAACCTCAAAATGGGTCCTACTGAAGTTAGTATTTTCTGTTTAATGCTTGAAATAATTTAAATAGAATCTCTTTTTTAATATCAAACTGTATTTTGTTTCAGGTTCTTAAATCTTTATCAACCAGTGGCTAACCCGTCCAGGACCATCCCATCTGAGCCAAATATCTGTGATCAACACTCCAAAGCAAGTAGTTAGCTTCCTATTGTTTGGCCACTAATTTCAAAAGAAAGGAAGCTCTTGTCTTTTCTGTAATTAGCACTATTAGTCTGCAGAATTCAGGAATTGCCCCATCCCTGGAGGTGTTCAAGGCCAGGTTGGCCGGGGCTTGGAGCAACCTGGGCTGGTGGGAGGTGTCCCTGCCCAGGGCAGGGGGTGGCACTGGGTGGGCCTGAAGGTCCCTTCCAACCCAAACCATTCTATGAATGCCAGAGGAGGTCCCAGTTGCAGCTGCAGCATTACCTGGGGCAGGGAGAAGCCACAGTAATTACCAAAACTTGACTGAAAGGAGACAGTTTCTTCCCTTTTAAGAAACAAACCCAGAAAACACCACACTTGCTCCGGAGAAAGATGCAGCCAGTCTCCACCACAAGCAAGGCAAAGCAGAGGCAGCTCCTGAAGAGGCAGCACAGGCAAGGGTGGACGTGTCTCAATTAGCAGCTGATTAACACAGTTGAAAGGTACCTACCAAACAATTCCAAAACCTGAGGTTCATCACATACAGAGGAGGGCTGTGATAGGAGTTTGGCAGAAGTCTAAAAGCCGGAACTAATTTGCATATCAAGGTTTCCCTTAAATAATTGCACATGCTGCAATAGCTCCTTACAGGTAGTTTTCTCTGTCCTTGAAGCACCAAATTTGCTGACCGTGCAAAATTTACCAGCAATAAGCACAATATTGGTCATCACACCCATGCAGAATTAACCTACAGAATTTCATGGGAGCTAAACTAAGAGGATTTCTTTTAAGTTATTCTAAAAGCGCATAGAATTGGATAGAAACCAAGCACCTTTCTATTACGGCAGCCTTCCCCAGCCTAATTATTTTGGAAGAAGGTCTGAAATTCTGTAAAATGGTCCTATATATCTGTAGAAAGGCTCTTATTCTCGGGGAACCACTGCAGAGCTTTTACCATTGGGGAAAACAGCAAGACAAAAAGCAAGACACAACTATTATTAGCAAGTAACCGAGCACCTTATTAGGCAAAGCAGATCTCTCCTTAACGAACAGCTCGTTCTCTAAGCCTGCCTCAGTTGCTTGGTGGATGCCACACGTGGGGTTACAAAGCAGAGTGGCTGAAGCCACCTTGGAAGGGGCTGAAGCCACCAGTACCCGCGCTGTGGGCTGAGGTGGGTGGCAAATAATTCAGCTCCTGCACATCCGCAGTGCGTAAGGGCCTCCACTGAAGTACATAACAGCATCAAATCAAAGGCAGCTTTAAAAGCGGCAAACCTTACAGAGGAATACGCTGAAATTGAATGATCAAAGACATCAGACAACACGCGAAAGGAAAAGGAGATGGATTTTACGGTTTCCTTTGTCCCCACAGTGCAAGGAATCATTATCGCCTTATCTGCCAGCCAGCGCCCGAGACTCCCCAGTGCTCGCACGCCGCTAACGCTGCCGCTTCAGAGACTTCTTCAAATGCCAGGAGATTCCTGACTCGCATTCCTTAAGGAGCTTGAGACAGTGGCGCATTTATCGATTCCCGTTTAGCAACACCTTGATCTCACCGCCGGTCCCCCAGCATCACCCGTGCTCTGCCGGAATCCGCAGGACCGAGACTTGCCTCTGCAGGGGCTGAGTTTTGATCCCACTTACTCCCACGCATCTGCAACAAGTTCAGGTGCTTGCTCTTGGGGAAAAAGGCTGAGGTTCTGGGCCTCAGCAGCACACCTTCTCATCAGTAACATTAGTAAAGAACCACATCAAATAAAACATAAGCGATGTACTCGTTTTGAATACCAGAGGCAAAATTTGGCGTGGATAAACACCATGAGCAGCCACTCTCGCAGTCCTCATTCATGAAATAAGGCCAGCAGACACGGACTGCGTTTAAAAAAAATAGAGAAGTTTTTGCTCTAATCAATATTCACTTTCTATTTTCAAAATCATAGCTCAAGGGAACGAATATGAAATTTTTTGTCATTAGCACTTGAAACAGAACTACCGCCTGCATCTCCAGGAAAGCTCTCTCTAGATGAGCTCTTATTTATCTCTAAGGAATACTTTAGCCATTACTTTATACGGGAAACACCATCTTTTAGCCGGCTCACCCCTTTCTCCTGAGCGTCAAATCTCCACCCACAAAAAACAGACAAGTTTGCAGAACCACTGCCAAGGAACCTTGCTTTACTACTCTTGACTAATGTCAGACAAAATGTCAGAGACTCCAGCACCGCTCTTGGCAACGCGCGAGATGGAAACCGTCCAAACTCAAGCAGCTGAAAAGGCTGCACAATCACCGCACAAAGGAGCTGATGCATCGCGTATTGAACTGCGTCAATGATTACATATAATTGTATCATTACCTAGAGTGAAATTAATGGAAGTTAGCATTCAGGAAAAATAAGAAAGAAATTAGCTTTGAAGGAGTATAATGAAAGATTTAAGTTAAGGAAGAAATCAGTCACATTTTTTAAATTACCGGTTATAGTGCCATCAAACACACACCATCCAAACCCAGTTTGTCACTTGGACACAAAGACTTTTCCCCTTCTTCAAACCAAAGTGTTATTGTACAAGAGTCAAGCCTGAATAACTCTCTTTACCCTGATTCTCCACTATACAAACGCACACAAACGAATTTGCAGGTGAATGAAAAAAAAATATTGTCAGATCCACAAGAAAAGACAGCATTTAGAGGATCTTTTACAGCAGAAATTCTATTCAAATGCTAGTCAAGCACCACACAGCACAGGGAATTGCATCACTGAATATACAACTGCAAGCCTTTCACAGATCAAAGCCATTCAGTAATTGGTCAACACTTGTTTGCAACGCGCATTAAAAGAAACTCTGCTACTGTGAAGGAAAAAATAAGATTTACAATTTACAACTTGACATCGTTATCACAGAGCAGGTCCCAGGCACCCTTGCTGGAATGAGGGGACTTAGTTATCATTCTTTGAAATCTCGCAGAATCATAGAATTGCCCAGGTTGGAGGGGACCTTTCAGATCGTCGAGTCCAACCATCAACCCAACTCTGACAAAACCCACCGCTAAGCCGTATCTCTAAGCACTCTGCCTACCCGTTTTCTAAATCCCTCCAGGGATGGGGACTCCACCACTGCCATGGGCAGCCTCTTCCAATGCTTGACAACCCTTTCCGTGTAAATTTTTTTCCTAATATCCGTCCTAAATCTCCCCTGGGGCAACTTGAGGCCGTTTCCTCTTGTCCCATCGCCTGTTCCTTGGGAGAAGAGACCGACCCCCCCCGGCTACCCCCTCCTTTCAGGGAGTTGTAGGGAGTATGTTTGAACAAGTCCCAGCAAACACTTTCAACTAAAATCGTATTATTGCACTATTTCTGATAGATAAGTTCAGGTTCACCACATTCCGATTCAAAAACCTGTGTAAACACAGACAGCTCTACTTCTTGGTACTTATTAATTGCACGTTAATATTATTGACAAAGCTGAATGCATCCCTCTGAAAGCCAATTACAACTTTCAAAGCCCTTGAGGCAAAACTAGTTGATAGGACAGGCAGCAAACTAACTGGGGGGGGGGGGGGGGGGATAAAATAAATAGAGTAGATGTAGTTTAACTTGCTGTCGTTTTCGTGGGGTTTCATGAAAGAGGCAGGTGCAGCTCCCACCCTGCGCGCGGTCGAGCTGCGTCCCCCCATGCAGTGGGTAATCCCATTACAGAACCAGCTGGCAGCGAGGGCTGCGACTCCGCCAAGTTGGGCTGCTTCGCCTTTGGCCTCCCCGCAGCAGCGAAGCTGGCTCAGGAGTTCCACCAGAACTCCTCTCCTTGGCTTTGAAAGGGAATGAAACAATGGGAACTCATCTGAAGGCCTTCCAAGGCACTTCACGCCGAGCCAGCTGGAGCCTGCCCTAGGAGCTGCGCACAGACTTCAAAACCTGCCTGATTTATTTCTAGAAACGCCAGGGCGAGCTAGACGCACCACTGCTTTATTCAAGGACAGTCTCCTAGATGAACAGTAAAGTTTAAGGATCTTATATACCACCAACAGTACTCAATTTTATAACACGGTACTGCAAACAGCCAAAAAAAATACCTTCCCCAATTTTGCTGCAAAACTAGTAAAGCACTTTCTAAGCTTTTTATGTGTTTCCGACAATACCTTTATTTTGTCTGAATTGTGGTACTTTGCAGTTTTTGATTGCAGTAAAAAAAAAAAACCCTGCATATCTGTCACCTGGTTTTGATATGAATCCATAAGACAATTTATGTGTGGAGCTTTTATTAAGCCTGAAGAAGGGCCAGACAGAGCAACCCGAGTTCACAACGCAACTGAGCCTGTAATATGCTTGGTCGCCATTAGTAGAAGAAGGTAGATTCGTGTATTTGATAGTAGGGCAAACATGTGCAAAGTCATACCCTTTAAAAATTCTACAACAAAAAAAAAAAGGAGCAACAATTTATTTATTGTAGACAGCGCTTCTAAAAACGGTGCTGAAATGAGATGTATCTAGCTTGAAAACATTGTTTTTCTTGCATTAGTTTATAAAACAGTTTTAATAACTGAAAGGCTAGCATACACGGTACAGTATCAAAACATCATTCATCTGTTGCAGAAGTTGGGAGCTACAGAAGTCAGCTGAAGTCTTACAGTGCTGGGATTTCTCTCAAAACTACGGTACTTCAGGGACAGGGGGAGAACACTGATATTTAGCATTTCTGCTCGGATTTCAACAGCTCTTTTCAAAGCTCCTTGTATCCCCGACCTCTTGTGCTCGATCCACATGGTGCAGCAGTCTCCGAGCACGTAAACTGGATTCCTTCCAGCGGCAGCTAAACCTGAAGCTGTGCTGGCCGCATCCGCAGGCCCCTGGGACCGGACTACAGCTGGTTCCAGGAAAGCCTCCCAAACGCATGTCGCGTGGACACCAGACCCTCTCCACCAGCTCCTCAACCTGCTAATGCAGGCACAGATAGCACCAAGCTCTTCCGATTATCATCCATCGTTCCACGCTTTTATTTCCAGCATCATCCAGGAGGACCAGCAGGGTTAATACAGAAAATAAGAAAAATGTTGTTTGGATCTCAGTACGTCCCTAATTTGGATCCAGCATGATTTCTGGAGAAATATTGGCTGAACACTGATGGCAGAGCTCATCAGGCAGCTCGTATAAGCAGGCACTGAGGAAATTGCAAAAATGGACTCAATATATTGTTAACTCTCTCCGAATCTAAAATATTTTAAAACAGGGTGCAAAATCAAAACGCTATAAATAATTCTGATTATCCTTCAAAAGCAGGACTCCACTTGCTAGATCGCACCTCTCTTCCTTCACTCCCATAAAAAAACCCAACATTCTTTCAAGGGAAATTTTGAAGCCCTGTGGTAAAACTAATATTTTAAAGTTTTATCCCTGGTAGGTTACAAAACTTCTCGGCTGACCCTATATACTTGGGTCTATATTGGTTTCTCAATTAAAAATTTATCAGGACTAGAGGAAGTAATAAAGCAGCCAAAAATCACTATGGGAGACCCAGAGATGAAAAAAGGAGGTTGTGCTAGAGACCGAGACAGGCTTGAGTTAGCAAAAGCAGTCGATGCACGCAATATCCAAATACAGGCAACAACACCGGTCTACCACAAAGAGAACAAGAAAGGAAAGGGAGGAGGAAGCAGAAGACAATCAATGGAGTTAGATTTATAGTGAAAAGGTTAATTAAATCTTTCGCTGACTTTTACTTTGGGAGTCACTTTTCCTAATGTAAATATATAAAGTGCCCTTTTCCAAGACTCCAGTCACAAAAATACTCGGTGCATACAAAACCACCCCACAATAAATCACCGCTTCCCTTTCCGAAAGGTAAAGTGGTGCCACTGTGTAGCGGTTGACCCGCAAATAAATCTTAGTAGCTCGACATGTCCCCTTCTGCCTGGCACCAACTACTGGCGGCATTCCTCTCCTTAAACCAACAACAGAAATCTTGTAACGTAGGATTACGGCTATCAGAAAGGATCTGTGCAGACCCCTGCACGCATCCATCTGTTCAGATCGAGCAGCCAAGTTGCTTCTCCAAAGCTTAAAGAACATAATTTTCTAAACTGAAGAAAGAGTGAACTTGCACAGTATCATCTTCAAAGGTCAAGAGCAACGTGGCAGGAGCAGTATTTTCTCCAGCCCCGCTTTCAGCCCAGCCTCGCCACCCTTACCGTGCCTCTAAAGGATGGAAAACAAAAGATTTAAGTTGCCCCAGAGTGATGTTTAAAGAAAAGCCCATGGTAGAACAGCTGGGGAACACAAATCCATACAAATAACACTGTCACCCAGAGAAGCCTGTACGAGGCACAGAAGCAGGTCATCCCACTTTGGTGAAAACAGGACAATTTAAGAACAAAAAAAAAAAAAAAAAAAACCACACAACACACAAAACCCTGAATCCAACTTCCAAGTTGTTTCGATTGATCTTCAGTAATGGATCGATTTTTAACACTATTTTTGATTATGTATTTTGAAAATTATAGAGTCCTCCTGCTACTAAAATAATTGTGCGCGATGGAGCTGGCAGAAGTGTGGGGCGGGAGGAGGGAAAGAAAAAGGGGAAAATTACTGTACTTTCCCCCCCCCCGCCTAAAACAACACACCAACATTCACAGATTCTGACATGCTTGAATAGGAACCTCTCATGTGTAAAATCAAAACCGAGGGATGCCGTTTCTTTGCAGAGCTGATCTTTCCTTCTCCTCTTGCCAGACGTATGCAAACACACAGCTATCCAAACATACTATCACGAGCTACTTCCTTCAGCCTCAAAAGGGATCATAACAGCTTCACCTTCTAAAGAGGCAGCCATCACACCCTTCCAGCTATGGAGAAGATCTTTAATCATCACCGAAAAACCACAAAGTCAACAGCAAAGAAATGTCTGAGCCGGGGCTCACAGCTCTCCCCAGGTGCTGGTGTTTCTCCTGGAAGGGTGGAGGGGAGACAGATGAAGCAAGTGCCACAAGTTTCCCTTGCTGATAAATTATATTTCGCCATCATTTAAGCCCTACCACTGAGAAGAGGGCCAACGAAAGCAGTCATCTCTACAATATGCTCTGAGGATTATGAAGTGTTGGGTGAAAAAAAGAAGAATTATAGAATGCGTTGGGTTGGAAGGGACCTTTCAAGGCCATCTAGTCCAACCCCCCTGCAGTAAGCAGGGACATCTTCCACTAAATCAGGTTGCTCAGCGCCTCATCCAGCCTGGCCTTGAATGTCTCCAGGGATGGGGCCTCCACCACCTCTCTGGGCAACCTGGGCCAGTGTCTCACCACCCTCAGTGTAAAGAACTTCTCCCTAACGTCTAGTGACTTCTTCCTAATGTCCAAACCTGCCCTGCTCTAGTTTAAAGCCATTGCCCCTCATCCTATCACTACCTGCCCTTGCAAACAGCCCCTCCCCGGCTTTCTTGCAGGCCCCCTCAGGTACTGGAAGGCTGCTGTAAGGTCTTCCTGGAGCCTTCTCTTCTCCAGGCTGAACAACCCCAACGCTCTCACAGCCTGTCCTCACAGCAGCAGGGCTCCAGCCCTCTGATCATCCTTGTTGCCCCCAGAATAAACCCCAGATGCTACCAACCCCAATGACACCAGCTCCCCCCCATTCCCTCAACAAGGGCAGGCAGGGAGCAGGCTCTGGCATCCCATCCATCCCCTCCATCTCACCTGCCGGGCACACATGGAGTCGAGATGCGTGCTTCCCACAGGGACAACTGAGTGACAGCCGTGAAATACGCCATTGCACAATATCAGTGTCCAGCATCTGTCGCCTTCACATTAGTTCTTTTATCTTCCTATGGGGCTAAGGAGGAACAAAGCTTCCCAAAAGGCTCCAGATATAAAAACACTGTTTTAAAAAACAAAAAAGGCCACATTTGTAGCTGACCTGTCTCCTCTTGGTATATGTGGCTCACATCCCCCGGGTGTAAAGACCTACACTTGGGGTGAGTGAGGGGAAAGAAAAGCAGTATTTTGGGGTCAGCTTTGAAGAAAATATAAATCAACAGATAACAAGTAACTCTTTCTGACCTTGGGTCCTGAAAAGCACTCAGAAAACTTGCGTTTCTCTCACACCGATTATTAATAATTATTACCTACACAAAAGGCAAGAAGTGCCAAAGCGCTGCCCCACTCCTCTGCGCACACAGAGGCGGAGCAAGCAACAACCATGGGACCGGGGCAATTTGTGCATGGTCTGTCCATCGGGGCTTCCAGTGACTCTGCTACCCGCTCGTACGGGAAATTCAACGTGAATCAAAGCGAGAAGACAGCGCGGTCTTCAAAACAGTCTTTTTTCATACGTTTCTTTGGATAGGCTTGTACAGTGGAGGAGGGAAACAGGTAGTTTTCCCATCAGATTGTAAGAAAACCACCTAATATCCCATATGGCAAACATTGAATTACTCTCCCGGATTTACAGGGTAAGAAAAGCGTGAAGTTTCCACTCCTTCCTTTCCTTCTCTCCATTGAGAGCTTTTTTCCTGTCTTTAAATACCCTGCTTACAGAAATAAATGCTGGCACATACACTTAAACGGTTCCCCTGAAAGGACCAGTAGCATTCAGAAGAAGACACGCCATCATATAGACCTTTTCGTTGTTTTGTTGTTTTTGGTTTTTTTAAAAGCAGCAGCAGTACAGCAGAGGGTCAGAAAGCCTACTTAGCATATTCCATGGAACAAAGACCATCAGCTCATCAGACAGAATCAAGAGGAACCAGTCAGAGCTATTATATTTTACCATATATGTCCTGTTGTAATTGGTCATAGCCACAGTCACTCAGTGCGTGTGACTGGCAAGAGAGTCATTCCCCAAAGATCGCTATTCGACGGCCTGGAATCAGAAAGACACACTGAAAAGGGTGGATTGACTGTCTTATTAGCCTCATTTTACAAAAAAAAAAAAATAAAAATCATCATATAGCTAAAAATAGGCTATTTGCCATAACAAGAAACAAAGATACCTGAACTCTGTTTATCTAAGTCCTCCCCAGCAGGGGTCACTGAATTAATAATAAATATGAAATAGAACTAAACCGCGGACATTTATTCTTCAAAAAATTCCTCGCTGCCTTTTCATCTTATTCTTGCATAGACGCCTTTAAAATGTAAAATTCTTTGTGCAGAAGTCGTTACGAAAATTCTGAGTCAAACCTGACCGATTCAGCTTCGCGAGCAAAGTAATAAACACATCATTAACACAGAAGAACTTCCACAAATTCCAAACCAGCAGGTGCCCATCGGATACAGCATATGAAATTCAATTTAAGCTTGTCTCCTCTTGTCCCTATTTCTTTTTATCTAGGTTGTTTTTTTTGTTTTTTGTTTTTTTTTTTTTTTTTTAATTTGGGTTCTCTTTTTTTTCCAGGATCACAAAAAGCAGAAGAGTCTCAGCTGGTGTAAATTAGCGTAGGTGAAGTCTTATACCTAAGACTTCGGAATTATGCAAATATTTACCATCTGTAGATCTGGACCCAATCTCAGAAGAAAAAAAAAAAGAGGAAGGCAAAATTGTCTCATTGTGTCTGCTAGCTAAATATAAAGCTTAACATTTCCAAAGATCAGAGAAAATTTACAGGGAATTAGTGTAGTTTTTAAACAATTCTTTGCCTTTTAATATCTACTCTTAACAACCTGGCATCATCATCTCTGCCACTTTTTCCATCGACACAGCGTGTCCTCCTTCCACAAACCTCACTTCGTCAGCCAGAAGCTGAATAATTTATTTGCTGATCTTTCCAAAACCAGACACACAAAAAAGAAGCAGGAAAGTTTCAGCTCAGTAATTTTTATTTGAGCTTTCAATTAAAGAGGGAGAAATAAGGTGGTTCTCCAAGAAAGTGCTTGAGAGCCAACCTTTCTATTCCCTTTTCTAATAAAAAAAAAGTGTGTTTCTCAAAGTTGTATTGTTTGAGCTGAAGTGGTCCCCATTGTTCCCTCCCTAGCTCTGTGGAGGGCTCCTGACAGATGACCCACGCAGGGCTTGCTTCTTTTGTCTTCCAACCTTAATTTCTTCTGAAAAGGGACAATCTGCTTGGCCTACAGCCTCTTCCCGGGAGCAGCAGTTGGTGAGCCGGGGGTCTCCTCCTACCCCTTGGCTTTTATGCAGAGCATGTCCGCATCCCAATTATCCCCAGAGAAGTTCTGCATAAATTAGTTGATATTGTTACTAAAGCCGTCAGGAATAAATTGTTCTTATTTGCCACAACTGTCAAAGGGAGGGAGGGGGCTCCGAGATGAGCTTTGACACGCCACTGCTGCTCAAAGGCGAGATGCAAATGCTACCTCCTGCCAGGGCGTTGTCCTGACGACTCCCAGCCAGGCTCGGTAGATGATACCACCACCACACACACATACCCACAGCCGCCTTAGAGACCGGAGGTATCTAGCAGAATCATCCTCCCGCATAGGAATTGAAAAAAAATGACAATAAAACAACCTGGCATCAGGACCGAGCTCTAAATAACCAGCTCCAGTCTCTAAACTTGCAGAGATATCTACGCAGAGTTTTCAGCATCTGCATCCAAACCACACAGTCCACGGCTTTTAATGCAGGTTTTGCAGTTTCCATGGACAAGTGTAGGGTTCAGTCTTGACGCTAGTTTAAAAAAGGAGAAACTTTAAAAAAAAGGAATAAACCCTATTATTGCTCTAAGCTGATCAACTAACACGTTTACTTAGAGATTTTTTTACTTAATTTGCTAAGATGCTGCACTCGCATAAGAAACCCTAAGCAAAACTAGGTGTAAAGTAGACACAAACTAGTAGCCAAAATACCTCAACTCACAATTTTCTGGGGGACAAGAAAGAATTCAGACCATCACTGGGTGACACCCATAGCTTGGGTGAACATTCTTCAACTCGGTTATTCCACTCCCTGCCTAAACCGGAATAAATTCGGCTTAACTAAAACTATTAGATATAACAATAGAAGAAAAACAGTATCTCTTTAATGCTATAAAATAAAGCTTTCAAAGCATAAAAACATCCCGCTCCGAGCTAGTTCAGTACAGTTATTTCCAATTCATACGTACATACACATAAAGAAAGTCTGACCCCAGAGTTTCGCATCTTGCTACCACTTAACCGCTACATAGCCTGGCTAAAAATAGAGATATCGGAGGAAGAAATTACTAGCAATCTACAGCCAGAGACATTAATATGCAGAAAAGAACAGAAGCAAAAAGGTTAGAGAGAAAAGCAATTTGGTTTTCCCAAGCAATCTGGGGCCAAAGCAAAATACAGTGTTCGTGAAATGCTTTAATTTAGAAATAAAGACTTTTCCCACCTGCCAGAAGTAAAACTCACGGCCGCCCCCCCGAACCCCACATTTCAGTTTCCCTTCCCACTAAAAATAACAAAGAAGAAGTTGCAGAAGATAAATCAAGAAGCCTTTCTAAAGGGAAATTTCAACAACTCACAAAAACGCGAATTGAACACCATTGAAATAATAATAGCCTGAGATTACTTCGCAGCTTCCCACTTATTGTACATCCCAAGGATTTCCCAAAACATAGCAAAAAAAAAAATCTATTGTACAGGGGAAAAACGCCCAAACCCACAAAGAATCCAAAACGTCCATCATTTTCTTTGTTCAATTATACACAAACAAAAAAAGTTATCAGTTTTCTACTGGCTCCACTAGCTGCCCACAGCACACCAGTACCTAACGCCCCAAACGGGAGCGTGTTACCTACACCGCGGCTTCTTCGACTTGAGAACATGATGCAAAGTCTTCAGCAGTTTCCATCTGGTTGCTAATTCCTACCTAATAATTTGACTACAGATCATCCCCTAGATCTTTACGATCGTTTACTGCACTAATAAATAAAATAATACTTTATTAGGAGCCGATAAGCACAATGGAATTAACGGGAATAAATTGTACAGGTTATCCTGCTGCCTACCCTTTGTCCGCAGGACACTGCACGAGTACAGTCCACATCATCCACGCACATATGACGTTCAAAACCAAAGCTATTAAAAGGGCTTTTGAAAAAAATTATATATATATTCCATAAGAATTATAGTCCCATCAAACTGAGAATGTCTCGCAGGCGTATCGACGTAATTTCGGAAGAAAAAAACAAAGACGTTTTGGAACGAAACGTTTTCATTTTTCATTTTCAAGGGTTTTTTTTTTGCATCACATAAGAGCTATGCTGTACATTATTACAATACGCACATATTGCTTCGCACAGCCCAGAACTCTAGAAACTTAATTTCCTGATAAATTGCATCCCATTTTCTTACACTGCCACTTCATTCCTCCTCTCCCCGCCAAGAATCACCTCCAAAACCCCCGCTCTCCCTCCAGCCAGCACCATGGCTTCGCCCGGGAGACCAGCCATGGTCTCCAACCCGCGCCAAGGGGACAGTCGGCTCCTGTCCCCCAGCACCGCTGAAACACCCCCGTGTCCTGCCTCTTCTTCAGGCACAGCGCTCATTCGGATCTCTCCTCTCCTCACCTATTGATCTTCATTAATTCACTAGGAACTTAATATTTCTTAAACGCCCGCTCCTCCATCAAGCTTGGCTGAAATTGGACAAAATATTGAGAAATTATCACCAAGGAGAAAGCCTTGCAGATAGACGGAAGAGAGATACAAGGTATTTAAATGATTTTTAAAGAAATCATCCCAAAGGTTTTTAACGTTGTCATACATAGGGAATTTTGATACATTAGCTTCTTAATACTTGAAAATTAAGCCAGATTTTGAAATCGAGTCCTTTGTGAAAACTCCACCTGCTGCACAGCTTGGTCCAGCAGCCTGACCACACTTCCACTACATTAATGGGAACGCCGCACCTTATTCCAAGGAACCTATATCAAACTTTCTCTTTCGCTACCAGAAAAAGAAAAATTCTCAAAAAACCCAATATCAAGAGTTAGCCTAAACCTGCCCTTCCTGCAATGAAGAGTCAAATTCATTCACTTTGGTGGGGTAACTGCTCAAAATGCTTCCAAAAAATCCATACATTGATTCGAAAAAAAACATTTTCCAACACGACTTGAAAGAAAAAGTTTAAAATTAAACTCTTTACCTATATAGTTAATGCAACCTATTCCTGCATAGGCCAAAAAGGGCAACTCTTGGCTCTTTTTCTTGCACTAATGTGTTTGCATTTTTTTTGCTTGGCTCTGTGATAAGGTTTTTTCCCCCCCTTTCCCCCATACCAGGATCACCAATTTTCCACTATTTTCTGCAAACGGAATGAATGATTCTGTCCCGGAAGATTTGAGCCCAGAGCATCCGCTTACAGACATTAGGGTATAATGGCACTAGACATCTATTTTCTTTATGATAATAACGTAGATCCAAAAATACATAGTGATAATACACTGTTGACTTATTAATTATTTACTATTGCTATAAAGCCTACAAATCTAAACGTTATCGGGGCGTTTGACACCGGAATTCTTCAGGAAATTAATTTGTCTTGTTAAATGGAAGATAAGCTTTGATCTTAGTGAAATTGTTCAAGATGTGTGATGAAGACTCTGCTATCCTGCCCTCCTTCGACTTCATGAGAACATTAATTATGTCCCACATTCACTGTGTAGTTCTCCAAAAATACGTCAATTAAGTACTTGAAGCCACCTTCTCCAATGGACGTATTACAAAGACGTAAGTTGTTTTGGTTTTTTTTTTTTTTTTTTGAACTGATTTCATAATAGACTGGTTTGGGTTGGAAGGGACCTTAAAGATATTCCTTAAATATTTCCACCAAATAATAGTTTCTTACAAGTTTTGTTGGGCCAATGAGTCATTAATGCCTATGTCCGTGTCATATAACCAATACACCACTTTCCAGAATGACCTTGACAGTGAGCCTTTACCAGTCCCTCCTCACTCAGAAGTCACATACTCATGACATACCTGTCCCCTGTACCCAAAGCTACCAGAGCAAGCCGCTTAGCTCGCATTTCTATGTTTGCAGACCGAATATTTCTGAAATAGGCCCTTACCCTCATGAGTCTTCAGGGACGACGGATATGCTTTGCTTACCTGCCAGCTCTGAAGCACACACGTGCCATGGGGACAGGACTGCTATCGGCAGCTTGGCTGCAGACCCAACCTCGCCTGCCCCGGTGTGGAGAGCAGCCAAAGGCATTTGTGGGACTAAGGGCACACTGGGCAAGTTTGCTGATGACACCAAGCTGTGTGGCACAGTTGACATGCCGGAGGGAAGGGATGCCATCCAGAGGGACCTGGACAAGCTGGAGAGGTGGGCCCATGCGAACCTCATGAAGTTCAGTAAGCCAAGTGGAAGGTCTTGTACGTGGCTCAAGGCAATCCCAGGCACAAATCCAGGCTGGGTGGAGAATGGATGGAGAGCAGCCCTGAGGAGAAGGACTTGGAGGTGTCGGTGGATGAGAAGCTCAACACACCCCAGCAATGTGCGCTGGCAGCCCACAAACCCCCCGCAGCCTGGGCTGCATCCCCAGCAGCGTGGGCAGCAGGGCGAGGGGGGGGATTCTGCCCCTCTGCTCTGCTCGGGGGAGACCCCCCTGCAGCGCTGCCTCCAGCTCTGGGGCACCAACAGCAGAAGGACACGGAGCTGTTGGAGCGGGGCCAGAGGAGAGGCCCCGGAGATGCTGGGAGGGCTGGAGCCCCTCTGCTGGGAGGACAGGCTGAGAGAGCTGGGGGGGTTCAGCCTGGAGAAGAGAAGGCTCCGCGGAGACCTTCCAGCCCCTGCCAGTCCCTCAAGGGGCTCCAGGAAAGCAGGGGAGGGACTCTGGAGCAGGGAGGGGAGCCACGGGACGAGGGGGAACGGTTTTTAACTGGAAGAGGGGAGACTGAGATGAGATATTGGGAAGAAATTCTTTGGTGTGAGGGTGGCGAGCCCCTGGCCCAGGTTGCCCAGAGAAGCTGTGGCTGCCCCATCCCTGGAGGGGTTCAAGGCCAGGTTGGCCGGGGCTTGGAGCAACCTGGGCTGGTGGGAGGTGTCCCTGTCCAGGGCAGGGGGATTGGAACTAGATGATCCTTCAAGGTCCCTTCCAACCCAAACCATTCTGTGATTCTATGATTCAGCTTTCAGGACTGAGAACTGCAAAGATATTTTGCACTCAAACCCTGGCTGAGAAAGGGTGATAATAATAAGAGAGTTCGCCTCAGATGAGATCTTGCTCAGGACAGGCAAAGGCTAATGATAAGACTGACTCAAGGATCGGATCTCAGCCTGACGGACCTGCTCAAATTGCCCTGCAATCTATCTTGACTGGACAGTCCGCTATCAGCGGAGAACACGGAAATCACTTCGATGCTGAAGCCAGACAGGATATAGCCGTAAGGGATGTTCTAGTTTTATTTCTCCATATGCACCTTTCAATCCGTTCCGTAACCTCCTTAGCTTTGCAATCCAATAGAACCAAGCAAAAGGCAGATGGAGCCCAAAGGTGGCACAGCATCAAAAGTGCTTCCCGAGAGGCTGGTGAATCCCAGAGAGCCACTGCCCAGGAGCGGTGCAGCAGGGTCCCACCACCACACTGAGGACAGGGGCTCTTGGGGGACATGGGAAGAGTGACGTCCCCAAGGATCTCCTCAGTGTTTCAAGGGTCACTGTGGAAGAACAACCAGCATGAGGGCAGGGATAGGAGCATCCCACTGGAAAGCATTAACCAGAACCTGTTTGGCATGTCACACCACAAGGGGAGCCGACAGAGAATAAGGGTCCACACTTCGCAGTGTAAGGCCTGCAGAGCAGAAGAAAAAGTTTCAGCAACTATTTTTTCACCAGGCAAGGACACAGCCCTTTTGCAGATACCTCTTCCACGCACTCTGCCCTGCGACGGAGGCACCATTGGTCTGGGCACAAGCTCTACCCCTCTCGCCCAGCCTTCAGCACTGCAGAGACGGATCCATGCTGCTGGAGGAGCAAATCAGGATCATGCCGCTCAGTGGCCAAGTTTGTGAGCTTTCCCATGAATGGTGGCACTGTCTCTCCCAGCAGCAGCCTGCCCATCCACCCCAAGGGTCAATACGTCAGGGGAGGCTTAGATTAGATATTAGGAAACATTTCTTCACTGAAAGGGTTATTAAACATTGGAAGAGGCTGCCCAGGGAGGTGGTGGATTCACCATCCCTGGAGGTGTTTAAAAAAAGGGTAGATGGGGCACTGAGGGACATGGTTTAGAAGTGGCTCTTGTCAGGGTAGGCTAAAGGTTGGACTCGATGATCTTAAAGGTCCCTTCCAACCTCAACAATTCTATGATTCTATTTTACAAGGCCAACACTAAACAGGCTTTTTTTCCCTCCCCTTTGGTTAAGTTCACAGAAGAAGATAAGGTTCAGCTCCTTCTGACTTGCTACAAACGGCCAATTAAATAACACAGAAGTCACCTAAATTCTCAGCACCTTCAAATAGGATTAATACTCTGTCACTGGGTATTATTTCGCAGATATAGTCATATAATCCTGTGATATGAAATATCTCATTAGACAGGGATCCAAAAATAACATAATGCCAAGCATTGGCAAACAGAAAAGGGGGGATCGGCTCTTGAGAACGTGGACTCACCCTGCTGCTAATTATGATCTAACAATTTAAATCACTACATGGAATTCTATTGTCGCTACCTGCACAATCTACATCTATCTGCTCTCCATAGGTATGTAGACATTTAGGTACGTTAACCAGGGTTAGAATAAATCAATATCAGCTTACTCAGTTAATGACTGCCAACTTCTGGATGACTTCCAGACTCTTCCATGCACATCTGCTCCACACATTAACAAAACGTACAGCAACCAACGCCGCCCAATTCAACACAACAATTTAAATATTTTGTAGAATTAATTGTATGTAATTAAACTTAATATCATTACGTTTGTGTTCTCAGAGGCAAGTATTTTATAATTGCTGTAGTGTCAACAAATTACTTTTTTCCCCCTAGACCAGAAAACAGCTTGGTGAATGGTATCACCATACATGCTTAATAGTATTTGTTAAATACAGAACAGCAAAGAAACATCCCAATTCAGCTTCTCTCTCTATCCATGCTCCTGCCTTGCCATCGAGCACGTCACTACCGCTATTAATGGTTTTCCGTGCCGGCTCCCCAGCACTCGCAGGCGAGGACATCGCCTCCTCCGCTCTCCCCGCCGGCCAGGAGATGGGCAGCGCTCCCAGGTTCGCCATCACTCAGCACAGCCGGAGCCGCGGATGCCGACCTGCCAACCTCTGCCAGGCAGGAATTTAATTAGCAGGCAGTGCTGAGAGAGCAGCTGCTCCATGGCTCTTTCCTCCTTTATTTATAGCCGCACCTTTGCATCCCGAGTGTGTTGTTTTTTGAAACCCCCCGCTCGATGATGGAGATGCATACAGTGCAACTTCACCGGCACCATCTCCGAAGACTTTCTGCACTTAAACTAATGGCCCATGTCATATATCACCGAGAATAGCAATGAAGAGATGTCAGTAAGATTTCAGTTTTGAGGCCTTTGTTCTATTGGACTGATTTATGAGGTAGTTATCTAATAAAAAGCTCTTACCGGCTTTCCTATGACCGCAGAAGTGTTGTATATTATGACCCGACCCCCTTTCTTTAATGGATAACTTGGATTCAGTAGCTGTCAATTCCTTACCATGACCAGTTCTCCTATACTGCTAACCAACATCTACATTTCCCGATCTAGAGACTTTTAGAAAAGGTAGTTTTCATTTTGCGGATACCTCTCGTATTTCAAGTTTAAGTTTTGTTCTAGTCGGGGTAACTTGATCAAGAGTCAAATCCCTCAACGTAACAAGTTTCTGTGTGTCAGCAGACACAGGGCAAGCAGCCTGCGTACGTCTTAGCCTACAGAAAAAAAAACCAAGGCGATATAAATGGTTTTAAGCCTGTTTCATTTCAGGCTCAACTACATCGCTCCTCCTTGCATTCGCCAGGGGTTAGCACTGCGAGGAGATTCACCACTACTGACTAAACACGGAGCCATCGCCCCTTCCTCTAAGTCTAAAATGAGCCTGGCATTAAAAATGAGCCTGAGACCGGTTATTTTAATGCCATCTCCTTGTCTTGGCTTCTCTCCGGAGCTCTAGGTACTGGCATAGTCCAGAGTTGCACTTGTCTCACTTTCTCATGCGAGGCTGAAGATCCTCCTCCATTCTTAAGAGCAATGATTTTACTTTTACAACACGTCTAGAAACTAAGCGAATCTCATTTCAGTTCGAAAAAAAAAAACCAAAAAAACCTTAAAACAGAAGTCTTTAGCTGATTTTGGTTGCTTTTAGATGAGCACAGTATTCTACACCCCAATATATTCTGTGCTAGTTTTCTATCTAGTGTTTTAGCATCCTCTGAGAATTGTCAAAACCATTTAAGTTTGAGACACTCGCTTGACTTCTACTTTGTATTTTCCATCCACCGAGGCTGCACTGTAGTTTTTCATAAGTGCTTCCTTCAAAAACAACTCCTTTCTGTATTCTTTACTTACCATTTTGGGGATTGCATCGCGGTGAATGACCATTATGATGGTGTGATCGCACACTGTTGAATTACTGCTTAGAAATAGCTGCATCGCGGCACAGAAATGCAACATCTCACTGAATCTGCGTTTTAAGAAATATCTGGAAATACTCTTGATTTCAATGGTGAAGCTGCACCATAAAAGTGGAACACAGGACCTGGTCAATCTACTGAGACACCAGGAAGTTATGAAGTCCCTCCCGTACCACCATCACCTAATACACCTCCCAAACCCCTCAGCTACACAGCGTTAGCATTACTAACTTAATTCCATTATAGAGAGAACCTGAAATCAGCAGCGGGAGCAAATAAAATGTTAAATTAATAGTTTCCTCAATCCAAAAAGTGCCCTTCCTTATTTGAAAATTACAGTTAATCAGTAGAACAGACATAATGATTAAGAGTCTGATCCCATCTGTACTGATAAGTCAAAGAAAGCGAATAGATTTAGTCTGGATTTGTGATTTGCATTTATATCACCTTTCTTCAAGGTAATCTAACTACCCTATTTCTTAGCTCCCTAAGATTAATTACTAACCCTCCAAATAAGCAGGTTTTTCAGAAGAGCTTCATGAAATAAGAAAAAAATAAAGAATTCACAGCCACACGCAGACCTCCCTCCTACTCCTACCTCCCTACGCAGACCTATAGAGCCATATACGCTGTTGGCGACGGCGGCTGCAGCACCAAAACCCAGAGCTCTCGCAGAATTGTGACACTGAATGTTACACATATAATTTGCTTATGGTCTCCTCCGCCTATTTCAGGAGAATTACTCCACTCAAAATCAGGCCTTTCAATAGCTTCCTATGCAAGTCTATTACCGAGATCTTGTGAAAATTAAACAAGCTAAAGTTAAAAAACTAAAACCAGAACAAAAATGAGAAGCCTAAACAGTGAAAAGTTTAACAGAGTGTAATACAAAAAAAACCCCCTGTATCCCGCAATGGAAAACTTTGAATAACCTAAATAACAGGCAGCGCTCCTAGAACTAGTAACACAGCGGACAGAGTCCCAGCTGCTGCAAGCAGAATTTGTTTCTATAATCAACAGAAAATGAGCTCTAGTAAGAACTGCTACCTTCAAATTCCTGAAAAATTTAGGAAGCGGGCAACTTGTTCTGGAAACTGTCTCACACAAAAATAACGGCTTAATATTAATAACATTGGTTTATCCTGACAAGAGCCTGAGCAAATAACACAGCCTTTCCTGGGAAATCAAACGTAAATCAAACCTTCATCCGTACAAGTTTCAGGAAGTGCAAGAAGAATTAAGGTTATTTAAAGCATCGTGGATGCAAACCTTCCAAAATGGCAAGGGTCACTTAAGAGATTCTGTTGCTAGGAGACCATAATTATATTTAAAAAAAAAAAGAACATAAAGGCTGTTGTTTATTTTCATTTATAAAAAAATTCAGAAACATACCACAGGGACTGAAGTTCCTAGCATCATATCAGGTTTCAATTCATAGCAGAGTCTAGAGCTACAATAACCAGCAACTAGATATTCATGTGCTACATGTCTCCTCCTCCATCCTTTCAACATCCAGTCAACAAGACACGGGTAAATTACAAGAGCCAAATGAGGGGTTTAATCTTTGAGCTCAATCGAGTGATTCCGGGTTCTCCAGTCCCGGAGGTCTCGGGTTCAACCAGCAGCAAACAACCACTCCAGCTCTGGCCTCCCTCTCCAATAACAATAGCTGTTCAGCTTATGATACTTGCACGCTAAGTATATTTCTTTTATAACTACATGACACTTCTAGCAGAGACACTTCACCGAATACTCACGTACCGTACTCGCATAAACTATTTAAATGAGAGGGGTTGGGGAGCAGAAGAAGAGCTGTGATTTTTCCTGTTGCGTACCTTAATCCTGAATAAGTTTTTCCTGGATTGTATCACCTGGAGTGTAAAACCTTCTGTTTTACAGAAGAAAAATAAGAGGTCTCTCTGCTTCGTCACCTACAAACTCCGCTGAACGAGCTTTAATTTATAGCGCTGAATGCATCTGCCTTAAAAAAACTCAAGGTAATTGTTTGAAAGGCAAAAGGAGGTACATGGGTTAATGGAAAGAGGCAAGGGTTCAACTGCTCAGCATGGTGCATTCACCCTTTATGAGTGCTTCAATTCCACTACACAGCACAGAAAATTTATTCCTGCAGTCATGCATGGCGGATTTAAGGCTGGCAGATTTGTATTTATGGCATGTTGCAAAATAAACAACATAAGCAGTTTCATTGCACAGGTGGTAAGGGTGCTTTGCTTGAGAAAATACCTCCAAGAGAACCCAAATCTCCATCTGATTTGTATTTATTTTTATTTTTTTAAATTCGAATGGAAAATAAGAGTTGAAACTTCATCTGAAATGAGACATCTGCAAGTTTTAAAGATGAACATTTCAAGTTCAAGTTTTTGTAAATAATAATTTCAAGATTCCTGTTTATTATTCAAGGATTTCACACTGAATGCAAAGTGACTAAAATTTAATATGCTAGTTTTAGAAGGAACATTTCATCCTTTGGAATTTTTTTTTTTTTTGGAAATTTATGGAATTCTTTGAGATGAGCTTGCCTTTGAACACTGAAGAACACTTCTGTAGAATAACACAGAAGCAGATAAACCAGGGATGAAAATCCAGCTAATGGCTAAGGACAACTAGCTGAGAACAGGCTCATGTGAAGTTACAACCACTCACATGTTGAAAAAGAAATACAAAACAGTTGCTCAGCTGGGGAAACTGCACGGAATTCAAATCCAAGTTTACAGTGAGGTTTTGGCAATTGAAATGTATGAATTTTCACTCCTCTGTCATCAGCTTTTTTACCTATGTACATTCCTAGTGCATCTGTAAATCCCAGGAGAAAAATACAGAAAAATATTGAAGTATGCGCTGTTTTGCATTAATAAGCGCATTTAACAACTGTGACACCCCTCAGACCCTAAGGCTGGGTGAGACAGTTTCACCTTCTCAGCTTTTCAACTACCTAACAATTAGTGATGTATTAATTCCAAGAGCTTGCCTCTGAAGTAAGCATATTGTACGAGAAGGGAGAGCACAGCAACTGTTCCTAGGGCTAGCCAACCTCGCTGAACAAGTCTATCTTGCTTATCATTTGAATTTGTCTCATTTTAACTTCCAGCTGTTGGTTCCCAACGTTCTCTCCAGCATTAGGTCTAGGAACTCACGAGTTTCTGGCACTTTTTGTCATCGTTTTGCCTCTCAAGTCACTGAGAGCTGGAAAAAGTCCACCGCAGACCTTTTTGCCAACCCACAAATCAGGCTTGTAGCCCTCTATTATGTTTACCATGGTAAAAAAACCAAAGTAATGATAACCCACTATTAACTACACAATACTAGTAAAGACATCATTGTTAATATTGGATAGAAGGAAGACTTTTTTTCTCTTTTAAAGGATGCTAAATCAGAATATGCCTGAGCTAGGCACTTCTAAATGGCTTCCCAAATGGATACACCATCCAAGCTCTTTTGTCACGAAGCGGCACGCAGGCAGGTTTGGCAACAGGCTCTTGTATCTCCCAAAACGGTTCTCGTGCCCTTCGTTCCCACTGCGATATTGGCACCCATCTCGCTTTGTCTCCAGCTTGGAAACCACGCTTGGGCTGCGATGCCGAATGGGAGAATCTCAATAGACCCAGAACTACATCACCTGCAACATCAGGCTGGAGTCTGAACAATTATTGGCAGATTCCTGCTCTCCAAGACTCAGAAATAATACCCTGTTCTGCTCAAAGAGCTATGTACATCCTTCCCACCTTCCCTCTAAGTTGCCAGAGGGAAAAGGGACCGTTTTCCTTCCAATAAGCACCACAGAAAGACAAATAATGCTCAAATAATTATAATTAAGACAGTCATTAGACACCCCTTCTCAATATCCTCAGAGCCAAGGCAGCGTTCAGACGGGAGTACTCCAGCATTATGTTCTCTGGTACTTCCATCTTCCTATTTTGCTCCAAACCAGGTTACAGATGCTCTGGGATTACTTTCTAGAGACAAATCTTACCTTCCCATCAAGACTTAACAGCCAGGAACGTGATCACAGGCAGAACAATGACTGAAAATCCTATTAGGCCACTAGTTTGCCCTAATTTTATAAAGCAATGAAAAAAAAAAAAACAAAAACAACCCAACAAACCATACAGGCTTCTTGGGTTTGGGTTGTTGGTTTGTGTTTTTTTTTTTTTTTTTTTTTTTTTTGTGCAAGACAAACTCAATCTCCCTCCTTGGAAGCAAAACATTTTAGCCATTACCTTTAGTAAAAATCCCCACCATAATTTTTCCCCTCAATTACAGTAAGGCTGATGGCATTTAAGAGGCAGAGGAATTGCAAAGCTTGAGCCAGTCAGTTAACGGGCAACTGGTTTCAGGAGAAGAGAGCGTTTAACATATCCCTGGGTACACGTCCATCATCTTGGTGCAGCACGAGCCGTAAGGAAGCAAATTGTGCAGGACGACACGCACTTCCCATGGAAATGAGAGGGGGTTTTTTTTCCCCCCAGTGAAGGATTTGTCAGTTGCTAATACAGGATGAAATACCCAGAATCCATACACTTAATTATACATCACAGCTTGACTGGGTTTAGCGCAGGTCATGCAGGCATCGCTTGACGTATAGACCGAAGAACATGCTCAGATAATGTAAAGAAAACCCCACGTACAGTTCGAGACACCCCTCTGCTTTTCATTTCTTCCCTCCCACCCTCCTTCTCCCCCTTTTTCTTGCATTCTGTAACAACTGCCCCAAAATAGAGAGCAACAAGATGGTGCCATCTCTGAAAAATGACTAGGATGGAACCGTATACATAATTTATGTTGTGTGATGTTCCAGAAAGCCTTATGTGCAAAATTGCATTTTGATACTAAATGGACCTGATTAGTTCAGTATTTCATCAAACTCTAGTCAGCAATAATCGTCTAATAAAAGTTTAATGACGGATGGCCCCAAAGTTGCAACAATGTGATTTTATTCATAGTTACATCAATAAAGATAACACACATAAGGGATTCTTTCCAACATACCCTAAGGAAGAATTAACTGCAGCGCTAACCCAAGGGTAGCACGGGGCACGGTTTTTCTAAGAAGTTAATAGCAAATAGTGAAAAAAAACCAAACCAAAATACAAAAGCAACATAATATTTACATTGCAAGTTTTCACTTTAAGCTAATTTTCTGATTTAAAGGATTAAGAAAAAAAAAAAAGAGGTTAAAGCTAAGTTACCTCCAGAAATTTCCTGTTTGTAAAATTTAACTAAAATTCTTGGTGGTTTTGGTTTTTTGGTTTTGTCTGGGGTTTGCGGGGGGTGGTGGTGTTTTTTCCTGGTGGCACATTTCATGTTTTCCCCCAAGTCCTCAAAGACTTGTTTAGAGGTAATGTTAAAATAAGCTTAGTTAACAAGATCTCTAAAGAGAACACCTTCAATTCAAAATTATTTAAGCACAAAAGTGTATTAGAAAACCCTGCTCTGTATCCCAGAGGGGTTTTAAAAATATCTCCCTTGGCTAATATTAAAATTCCATGGTTATCAACAGACATGGTCATTTAACCACTCGAGCGCTTTTGGATGTATAACAGAAACCCTGGGAATTGACATTTATTCAGCCTAAGAATACACAATTTGGATTTTTTTTTCTGCTCTTACTGCTTCAGAGATCACAGCAGGGGGGCCCTTTAAAACAGGTTGCCACTGGCATTTGCCAAACTGCACTTAGCCAAGGATTTGGCATTTAGAGAGGCAACTTAGTTGCCCAGTAATTTGCACAATACCACGTGCATCCCACTTCCCATGTCAAAATAGAAGAGACCGCTAACCCTTCCGGAGTGTAGAGAAGCACCACAAGAACCAAAGAAAGTGTGGAGACTACGGCTCAAATGAAATATCCTTCTGCGCAAAAGCAGAGCAGCATCCTGTCGGCATCCTGGTGACTATCTCCATCTTCAGCTTCACCCCTCAGATTAAGACCAAAGCAGTCTAAATTTGTCAAGACACCAATACTGACTGCATACATTGATTTTTCTCCTTGTTTGAGTGATTTTTTCCATGGCTTTGAACAAAAGAAAACATAAAACTTCTTTGTTGCTCAGATTTCTTATGCCTGTTTCTAGACTAGCGGAAAACTCTGATTTGAAAGGTTTGAAGGGATCTGCTGTCGCTGGCTCTCAAATGTACATGCTAAAAGACACCTTTTTTTCTCCTCTTTTTGAAGAGCTGTAGACAAACCCATGAGCATGGGCAGTGGCTGAAGTACCGTCACTGTTTTATAATGCTTTAAACTTCAAAGGAAGAGAACTTCTAGATGATTAAAATGCTTCGTAAAAGGACTAAAGAGAAAATATGCTACACAATTACGTGGGTGCGTGATTAGTAAAAATCTATTGAACATTTATGCAGTATGTGTTCTGGCAACTATTGTAAGTAACAGCAGAAGTTTCTTTTGCTCTAAGTTTTAACCTACAGCAAGACCATAGTAAAATTTTTAAAATATGTATTTCCCTGAGGTATAATCCAACCATGCAAGTCTTAGTTGTGAGACCTTGAATAATGCCAGTTATCCACGGTATCCGTTGGAAAGTGAAGTCGCATCCTAACTCCACCGGGAGATACCTTATTGTCACTAAATGCTATTGAAAGAAAGAAAAACTTTAGTTGTCACGGAATCTAAAATATACCCAGAGTTTTGTAACAGCAAATGATGAACCAGGATGAACCAAAGACTTTATCAGCTTGTTTTAATAGAGTCCACTAGAGCCTACCTTGCTTAACCAAGACATCAGCCCGCGTTGCGCATGGCAGTAGACCATGATCAGCATTGGAAGGGAAGGTAAACGATATCCTGGCCAGGCAAAAAAAAAGGTAATTTGAGTCCTGGAGATAACCAATAAGCATGCAGTTGTACCTCTGCATGCGGGGATCTTACGGCTCAATTTAGTTCCATATTGCCACCTTACGCAAAAACACATACGGGAATTCTAGGGGTTGCCTCGCCGCTCTCAAGCATCGCACAAGAGAAGACCGTGGATTTCAAGTTTTAGTTGTTACCATTTGTATTTGAGTTCAGTGATACTGGGGAGGGGGGAAGCCACACTACGTAATTCCTGTGTCATCCAATTAACACAATTGTCCCTATCAAAAAAAAAAAAAAACAGCAATAGCACAGAGAAATTTTAAAACCTTCTAATAGTCACTTAGCTTTGTCTGAAAAAGTGCAGAAGCAGAATTAAGAAACCTGGAGATTTATCCTCTTCTACAGACCCCAAACTTGAGCTATTCTTAACAGATGGCCCCAAAGTGAGTTCTGCATGTATCTAAATCATGTTTTATTTATTGTTTAATTTCGTGATTGTTCTAAACAGCACTCGCATTTGCAAAACAAAAGGTAGAACAAATGAGGGAAAAGGATAGGATGCTCATCACGTCTTACTGTGAAGACACAGTCTCTGATTTCCCCTACACTGCTCAAGAGCATCAATGAATTCGAGACGTGGAAACAGCACAAGACAGCTAGAAATAAACTCTCCAAATACAAGATTCAAGGAAACAAGGAAACATTATCATTCTTAGGAGAGACTCTGTGCAATAGTGTCTGCAATCTATGAAACAGAACTAAGCCAAACTTGTAAGAACAAAAATTATGAAAACTTGTGTGCAAATTCTAACAGTCAAGCTCACCACAATGCAGCATCTATCCAAGTTTCTCCTACAGAAGAGAAAATATGATAAGCTGAAAAAAACCCCAAAGAAGTGTCAGGACTGAAACAAGCAGAAGAAAAAGGTTGTCCCCTGAGGCCGTATGATGTAGCAGATTGATCACTGGGCTGTAATAACCTTGCACCTTTGCCACTGACCAGCCTTAATTTTCCTCCCATACATGCCAGTTCACAAACATTTAGTTAAGCCTCGCAACACCTCTACGAAGCCGGGAAATATTACTGGCCCCCGGGCAAATAATGGGGAAATTGAGGCTTAGCAAAACGTCCTTCCTAAAAATCACACAACAAATCAATACTGTAACAAGGTCTTTTTAACTCCAAGCACCATCCACCACTCAACTAAACAGTAGTACCCTCCGCATCTCCAGTTCGCTGCATTGGGTCATTTAACCTTCCCGTGTCCCATTTTCTCCCTATTTAGGGGGAGCGTATTAACACTCAATTTGCTCCACAGCAATGCTGATGGTGGGCTGGTCACAGCCGCCTCTGTCATGACACTGTGAAAGTGTTTCCTCTTGCAAACATTCTGGCCCCACAGAGTCTCTACACATCCCAGAACCTCACAGAATCCCAGACTGGCAGGGGTTGGAAGGGACCTCTGGAGATCATCTAGTCCAAGCCCCTGCCAGAGCAGGGTCACCCAGAGCAGGTGGCACAGGAACCCAGCCAGGTGGGTCTGGAGTATCTCCAGAGAAGGAGACTCCACAGCCTCTCTGGGCAGCCTCTTCCAGGGCTCTGCCACCCTCAAAGGAAAGAAGTTGTTCCTCATGTTCAGATGGAATTTCCCATGTTCCAGTTTGTCCCGTTGCCCCTTGTCCTGTCACCGGGCACCACTGAGAAGAGCCTGGCCCCATCCTCTTGCCACCCACCCTCTGGATATCAATAAGCAACCTCCATCAGCTTCTGCCAAGGAAGAACAGCCACAAGTATTCCTCCAGCTTAAGAGGAGCCTGTATCTTCAGGTCTTTCCAGACAGCACTGAATAACACTAGAGAATAAATGGGTGAGGATGATTCTCCATGGGCTTTGACAGACACTTCACTGTGATGCTTCTACCACCAACTACTGCTTCACTCTGACAAGAGACAACAAAATTGTTGTCTTCTCGTCACAGACTTCCTTGAAAAAATCCACTTACAAAAGGAGTGATTTAGCAACATGTTATTTGCCCTTGTTGCCTCGGAAACAAAGCATTTCGACCTTCTGTAGGTTGAAGGTAGAAGCTGATACCTCCACTGCATCCACGTGGGCAGTGCACATAGAATCACAGAACAGAATTGCCTAGGTTGGAAGGGACCTTTCAGGTCATCGAGTCCAACTATCGACCTAACACTGACAAAGCCACCACTAAACCACGTCCCTCAGCACCATGTCCACGTACAAGCAGGCAAGTGTGTTTACACACAAGTACGTGCATGTTCTGCTCCTCCCCTTGGATCCACCAAGGCTAGAAGTCTGGAGCAGCCCAAGCTGCAAAGCTAAGAAAAACCTCTCTAATTGTGGCTTTATTAGTTATGAGGTCAGACAGAAGGACTTAAAACCCCAAACCATCCAATAGCTTAAATGTTTCATTAATGGCAGAGGGAAACAAGCCAAGCTGTTTCTATTTAACAGTACGAACTATCAGCCACAGCGCAAGGCTATGAGGTGCCTTCAAAGGAGCCCTTCATTACTAAACACATATGCAGCTCTGAAAAACTATGGTCTACCACATGGCTTCAAGTCACTTGTCCTTCTACATGTCAATTATGGGTTAGCACCGCATGCGTTTCATGAGGAGCAACATCGGAAAGCTAACGCAGAAACACAAAGGAGGAGAATCACGTTGCTGACTTAAGTACGAGGCTCTGTTGCAGATAATAGTTGTGCAAAATTACAGTGGTGTAACTGGGAGAAGGATACGAGCACCTATCAGCCTATGAAAGTTGAATCTAACACTCCTAAAAGCATTTGGAGATCAGAGAGACATTTCAAAGAGGTTCACTGGCCTACAGCCATGACCTGTCCCCGAGTTCTGAGCTCAGCCATTGAGTACGTTTTAACACATCATTTTAATACAGCTGCTAATAAAACCTTTGACATTTGAACTGTTACACCGTCCACTACCATTGTCGCCCCACGCGTATGAAACACATTTAACATTCATGTTTGTATTCCTCTCCCCATGTATATGATGATAGGTTTCTGACTAGATTTATTAGTATATTTGACAATGTATTTGCAAACATTTCAGAAAGGTATTTGATGGGCTGATACCGTAAAAACACTGTGGAAACTATATACATTATTCATGAGACTTGTGACAATATCCTGCCAAAAGGAGCAAGTGACAAACAGTAATAAATTTGAGAAGTAGCCACCAAATTAAATTTATAGCCAGTGATAGTACTCCCTGCGAACACCGCACAATCTCGACTATTCATACACCGGCATTCACACCAGTTACTGGATCATTCAGATGCCTTTGAAGAGCCTGGAAAAACCCCTCTACAACTAATGAAGACGTTTAGAAGTCACCTCCCATGAACACATCTGAAGGGCAAAAGTTAGTCATCCAGAAAGAACCCAAAAGGAGAGGGTTTTTTGCAAGTAGAAGTGTCTGCCAACAACCGAAATTCCAATAGAGAAAACAAACTGTGGATTAACTGAAAGGGTATCGCATCCCAAAGTGACACATTCACAGAGAACAGACAGTATTTATTTTAATTGCTGCTTTGGTTGTTCTATTCTGGCCATGCTAGGCACTGGATGCACCTGTAATAATTAAAAAAAAAAAAACCAAAACCAAACAACTATCTGCCTTGCACAGATTTCAGTCTGAAGACAATAGAAAAAAAACAATGCAGAAATAAAAGATTGTCCTAACTTTAAAGGTATACATCTTGCTAAAATAATCTGTCAAAGTCAAACCGAAATAAACTGATGTCCCCATTTAATTCCTTATCTATTCCAATAATCCTTCCTTTCAAAAACTGGGAGGAAGAACACCTGAAGAAAAGCATTATGATAAAACATTTTCAAAATGCAGTATTTGCAGAATCAGCATTTCATTCAAGATATATTACTTATACCAGGAAAAAAAAACAAGGAACATTATTGGCACAACAGAACTAAATTCCTTTGCAAACCACATACAGTCTCCGAGGAAAACAGTTCTCTGCTGCACCATGAGTTAAGGTTAGATAAGGTTTGAATAAGGATCCGCTTTATGGATGTGTTTAAGACTGAGCTCAGGCTCCCAAACCACAACTCCTCACACATGTGGTGTGCTACATTGCACGGGGGGTAAAAAGAAGATGACGAGAGGATGGAAAATTCTGTATTTCAGATGACATTTGGCATGAGTTAAGTTGAAATTCATTGTAGTTCTGCTTGGGGAATGAAAAGGGCACCGAAGACCAGCATGGTTAAGCTGGGATATAGAGATTAGCATAATCAATCAGAAAGCTTTACAGAAAATACGAACAACTTTTGCAAAGGGTACTGAGGATCTACGGAATAAGGTGAACAGTGTTTTAAGGATCTTTAGCAGAACAAAGAAGCACTGAATGCAGAATCACCATTTCCAGGCATTTATTTCACCAGACGTGCTAAAACCCATATGTGCTTATTTCAGGAGTCAGGAAAAAAAAAAAACAACTAAGGAAGGTATGCTCTGAAGTTACCACTTCATTCAATAGCCCTTTAATTAATATTTTTTCAATGGCTTTGAAGCTGTCTGGAGAAAAATCATCCCTCGCTCAGGAAGATAACTCCTGCCAATAGCTCCACTGCAGCCATGGAGAAGCCTGATGAAAACCACATAGGAAGATACAATTGTTTTTGTGAAATACCTGTTTTATCATCAGCTTATTTAACTTGATCACTTCGAGGGGTTTTTTTAAGTTTCTTATAACGCTCTTATTTTCCAGGCATTTTTGCATTTTCCTAATCACGATAGAACTGAGATTCCAGATGGAGCCTCCTCAATGACACAACACATATAAGTACGATATAAGGGAAAAAATCCAATAGTACTAACGCTGAGAAATCAATCAGTGTGCCCAAATCACCGAATGAGTCGCTCTACTGTAATCTTATACAAACAAGCCAAAAATATATATGCTTCAGTGATACAAGAGAACACAAGAAAATATTTGACAATAAAAGTAGGAACTTCCTTACTACTTATTTTTGGGAGCCCTGTTCCTTTCGTATAACATTGACATTAATAAAATGAAAGCTATTAAAGTTTATTTTACAATGGTGAAAGATATCAGAATTAGAGATCACACTCCAAAGAATAAGTAGCAAAGATTTTCTAAACATACTTAGAAAAATTTAATCCAAAACATTGTAAAATACTATGGTTTCAGCAGGGATTTTCTGCGATTTATTTCATTAGAGTCCTTCAGACATAAACGCAAAGGTTTTAGGTGCCAATTCTCTCAAAATAAACTTCTAGAGCTCCACAAATGTAATAAAATTGATATCATAAAGCTGAGACACCTTCTAGAGCTCTTTGACTGAAACCAAAACCATAAAGGACATATTTCCAGTATGCTCTCTCATATTTCTCTATAGAGCCACAAGCGTACAGAGCAATCGTGAATCTACAGCTATAGATAACCGTAACGGGTAATACAGTTCAGTTTAATATTAGTTTCATTGTAACTCAGAACACATTCGTTAATGAAATGCATAAATCGGAGACTGTATCTGGGAAAACATATATTTTAAATACAAAACACTAAATGGAACGGGTTTTTAATGTCTTTCGAGATTATTGTCAATAAAACTACTTAATATTCTCTATCATAGTATATGAACCGCAGCCAAATAACGATGTGACATAATTACTGTGGTCCAATTCAGTTTCTCTAAATGAACCTCCAGAATAACGTGGCCATTTTTAACTTTCCCGAAATCTTTACGGCCTTCAGGGAAGTGCAAGGAAAGACAAAGTTTTGAAGAGTTCAGGGTTTTATTTCTTTGTTTCCTCTATTACCTGTTGAAAACAAGCACTGTGCATGGTCTCCCCAAAGTAGGAAACCTATTTTAAGAGGAGTCTGGGAGAACAAATAAGGTTAAAATACCCATTTTTTCAGAAAGACTTTGTCCCGGTTGAAAACTCTGAATGGCACCTTGGACTTCCTCTGATTTTAATCAGCCACTAAACCAGAGTTATCAGGGCAGGTTATACGCTAAACATTTATGCCTGGTAAGACAACAAATAAAAACTTTTGCAAATTAAAGCGGGTTGTTGGGGTTTTTTCCCTTCCCCAGCTGCAATTAGACTTTTGACAGATCCACTGTCAAGGCAAAAGACCGAAAGCTGGAATCATTTTAGAGAGGGAAAGGAGAATGAGGCAGCAACAGCAGCCCATCTCGTCCATCCGTGCTGAAGTCAACTGGCAATGTTAAAACCCCCCAGTAGAAACCGGCTCTCTTGCAGGCAGCCTTGGAAGAGGAGCGAAGGACACCATGTCTATGGTACCCCAGATATCCTCTGACCCCGCAACGTGGCCTCTGGGTCAGGAATGAAACCCATCATTAGCCCGTCAGCATGTGAACAGCTGAGAAGAGAAGAGATTATACCAAATCTCCATGGTTATTAATCCCGTCGCAAAACGAAGGGGTCAAGCTTGTTAGACACCAACGGCATTTCTGGAGCTTTGGAACAAAGACGCTCCAACGCTTCCAGGGGCTGCTTATCCAGGAGCACAAAAAGCAATTCCTGCCCTCCAAGCCCTTCGCAGCAAGCCATATTCCTTTAAGATCCCAGTGTAAAGACCACTAATATCCCTGGGCTTTCAAACAGTGCCACGCTAATATCATATTTCTTGTTTCTTTTAAAGACCTGAGGCTCCAACTACCCTTGGAGATTTTCACTTTCACACTTCCTTTGTTACAAAAATATTTTTATCTGAAGTCATCGCTATTGGGATTGCAATAAAGACCTTTTGTCCTCATTTTGAGAAACACCGGGTAGTGAAGAGAGCTATTTCCTACTACCCCATTCCCGTACACACAGGCATCTTTCATCTCTGAAAATACGGGCACATAAAAAAGGGAAATAGAAGCGTCAATTTATATTTAGGTCTAGAGGAACCTTCACAGTTTTAATTACAGGATGCAAGTCTCAACCGAGTCATTTAGTTCTTGCTGGGATTTATGAGGATGCACTCATTTAACAGAGTTTGCGCTGGAGCACTTAAAAATACTTTATTGGGAGAATTTCATATTCATAATTTACTACGTGGATTTAGACTTCTCAGGGTGGTGTCCCCTTCCCCTAACGGCAAAGCCAAACTGTGGCCCTCGAAGGGAAATTTTTGTTTGGGAACCACGGGAGGATGCAACACATTTGCTGCCAGTCCGAGCAAAACAAAACCAGCAAATTCAAGTGCAACAACAACAAAACCCAGCGTTACCTGAGCAGCCTCTGGTTTGTGAAGGGAAAGGAAAGATCTTCCTAACGTACCTAATGCACCGTGCTTCTGCCTCGCCGATGAATTCCACTGTCCTCCCTGACTTTATGGTAAGCCTTAAAGCAGTCTTGCAATGAAAAGATGACACATCGCACTGCCAAACTCAACAAAATCATGGATTTGGACAAGAAAAATGCAAGGGCAGCAACAGCCAGAAACTTGAAAACATGAAAACGAAAGGTTGAGTAGAAGGAAAATTAAAGTGTTGCTAGCAAAAATTTCTATCCAAATACAGTATCCTTGAATAACCTTGTTAGAAAATTGCATAAAATAAGCCAACGTATGTAATCCCGTTACAAACCGTTAGCTTACAGGCTTTATGCAGAGTGACTGTGTAATGAGATTAAACCACATAAACAAACATGCCCGGCTGTAGCTTGCCGAATTGGACAGTTAAAAAGAAATCTAAAACAAAAAGCCCTAAGCGGACAAATACCACATCATCTACTTTTCAGTCAAGAGCAATTAAGTAGGAAGATAGTGTGGCAATACAAACGCATCCTCACTTTTCTGCACATCCTTGTATAGTTTTCCTAGCCTCGCGTATTTCCTAATGGTGTTTTTATTATGTGTAAGTTATTTAGTTCTCAAAGGTACACAAAGTAGCTAATTGCTCTTAATGAATACTTCCTCTGCTCTCAAAAAGCAGTTTTCCCCCCTTTGTTCTTGTCCCTTAAACAGCACTGTATTCCCAGCTGATCATTAAGGAGCATTTTGTGGGGTTTTCTCCTTTTCTAGCTGACAACACCGCCCAAATAGGCCACAAGCATCAAGTCCCCTGCTTCCTTACTTGTAATCAGCAGCCACTGACACACACACACTGTTTTCTGACAATCCCACATCCATCTTTATCAAAAAGCAGAGAGGCAGAGCCTGCTCACAGCAGCAGGTTGCCAGGCTCAGATCCCTCCCCTTCATCAAGATCTCCATCCACCAAAATAGGCGGTGACCATCGCCCTCCATCTCTTCGCACTTCTCTATCTGACAATATACACTCCTTGCACGTTTAAAGTGCTAGAAGCGTAAGTGAAAATAATTATCAAACTGAAGCGTTAGCTTTTTCCTCCCAAAATAAGGCAATTTGTGATATTCTACTAGTTTTGCAGACATTCTATTTTTCTCCCTCTCACTACAGGTCTTTATCCCACAGCGTCCTCCATTTCAGACACTAAATTCAAGTGCGTTGTGAAGGTGAAAGTCTGAATTCAATATCCAAACAAGTAAAATCTCAATGAGACATTCAGACTAGCAGGAAGAATGACTTATCACAACATCAGCAGAATAACAAAGACTTTGGTAGCTTGAATCTTTTACAAGGGAAACAAAGCTGGGGTGTAGCTTGAACATCTACATGCAAACCAGGTGCCCAAGTCCCAATTACAGTCAACTAAAAAACCCAACAAGATCTAGACACCAATTTAATTGACCAACTTCTAGAAGCTGCCCATATGTGGGCTTTACTTCCACTGGAGAAGCCTTATGATATCCTAAATCTGATGAACTTGAGAAAGTCCTCTGAATTCATTACTTAGGATGCTGACCACAACCATCTGGGTGTCTAAAGGTCACCGTTGTGTAATGTTTTCTGCACTTAAATGGCATGCAGCTATTACAACTTTGACTTAACAGCCTACAGTCTCGGGTCTCCCTTGCTTATACCAATAAAAACCTCATTATTTACACATCAGACAAGTTCAGAAGAGTAAGCACTATGTTCCACAACTTCATAGATTACTCCAAAATCTCAGGTCTCATCTGATACTCATTGAAGTCATCAGAACCCAAATGAACGTCTTGTCCTATTAGAGCAAAGTTTTTTTAAACGGTATTACCTTCTTTAAAGCTATAATGACCTTCTAGACATCACTGGCTTCTCATGCAGATCCCTGCCCTGTCCTGCAGTCACGCTAGGCAACAAAACCAAACAAAAAAAAGCCCCAAAAAGTAATCCCATGTCAACTGCCTACAACAGAACAGACATGGAGTGACTGATCCTGAGAAATCAGTTTTCAAAGGAAACAGATGCTTCGGTAAAGCAGCCTCATTTACCTCCATCTTTCATGTGTCTATAGCGGAAGAAAGATTTTCTAAAGATCTGAACTGCTCCAGAAGACAGCAAATGCCTTTCCCTGCCAAACTTTCACACCAATACACATGTAACTATTCCTAAAGCCTCGATATTTTTAAACTGAGAATTGATGTTTCAGTGGTGTTTGGGCTACATTATATTTTCATGAAAGCTGTTGTCAGGCAGGTGGAAGTCTGACATTTAGGTGACATTTTCTACTGAGCAAGACAGTTCATCCCTTTATTTAGCTGGTTTAATTTGAACAAAAGTATTTCAGTAGCAGCATCCTCATGGATGTTGTGTCCCATCACTACCTAGATCCTAAGGTGGTACAAATCTTAGTAGAGTTCTTACTACATCTGCATTTTCTTATCAAAGGAACAACTGAGATCCAGTTTCAGATTATTTTTAACAATTTTGTTAACAGGAGCATACATCTTTTTTCTGCAAAAGACAAGAACTTTGTTTTTGGAACAGCTCCTCAAGCTTCATATATAGGCCGTTTATATTTCTCAAGAGTTTCATAGAAATGATACTAACCTTTTTTACAGCAGCTACTGTTCTGCTACTAGAACAAACACAGCTTTGTAACCCAAGCTTAAGGGAAAAAGGAAGAGTGTCAAGGGTATAGGAGGGAAGACACAAGGGAGAGCTGAAGATTTTCTAGTACGAGCAGTGATCTATTCTACTGTGAACATAACTAGTGAAATGAAAAAGGAAGTGTCAAGAGACTAAAAGAAAAAAAACCACACAAAATACCTTATCTAGAAATTACACACCCATCCACCCATCTTTGGAAGTAGTAAATTGTACTGCGGTGCCTGAAAATTAAACCACACACTTCTTTTGCTTATAAAATGCCACAGTAAGTACTTTTGAGCAGCTCTGGCTACCGTACTGTTTGTGGCAAGCTTTCAGGGTGCAGCAAGGTGACCACCCACACGCAAGCCAAGGGCGACTCTTGCCCCATGGTATTCTGCATTTCAGCTAAGACAATCATAGAATGGTTTGGGTTGGAAGGGACATTAAAGGCCACCCAGTGCCACCCCCTGCCCTGGGCAGGGACACCTCCCACCACACCACGTTGCTCCAAGCCCCGGCCAACCTGGCCTTGAACCCCTCCAGGGATGGGGCAGCCACAGCTTCTCTGGGCAACCTGGGCCAGGGGCTCACCGCCCTCAGAGTGAAAAAATTCTTCCTCAGATCTCATCTCAATCTCCCCTCTTCCAGTTTGAAGCCATTACCCCTCATCCTATCACTACATGCCCTTGTAAAAAGTCATAGAATCATAGAATCTTCATGGTTGGAAAGGACCTTTGAGATCATCGAGTCCAACCATACACACACAAAAAACCACCCCTACAATCTCTGCCACTAGAGCATGCCCTGAAGCGCCACATCTACACGTTTCTTAAACACCTCTAGGGATGGTGACTTGGCCACCTCCCTGGGCAGGCTGTTCCAGTGCCTGATCACTCTTTCACTGAAGCAATTCTTCCCAATATCTCATCTAAACCTCCCCTGCTGCAACTTCAGACCATTTCCTCTGGTCCTATCATTATTCACCTGGGAGAAATAGTATATAATAGTATACCTGTTACACATACAGAACCCAAACACCCATTGAGCTCATGAGCATTCCTGTTTCCTAATGGTCTCCTATTTATTTGCCTCATTCCCCACTACCTTCCATCGGCCACCGCCATCAGAAGCCAAATATGACCTCATGAAACTTTAAAACCCCCAGTGTTTAATTTTGATCCACATGTTTGAGACCACTATTTCATATCAGACCCTTGGCTACACATTAAAGGACCTCTAAATCAATGGTGTTAAATCCAATATGAATTCCCACGCAAGCCAGGACTACAAGAAACCCTATCAAATTAAACAGTCTAGTTACTCTGAGCTGAATTTGGCCCATAAACGCAACAGGTGAAAATCCACAGCAATTCCATCACGGAGATGGTGCACAAGCAGCTTTAATCGCTATTTGAAGCATGGAAGCATCCTGCAGATCAACTTGTCTGCATTGCAGCCAAGATAATCCTTCATTTGAGCTGCTTATCGGAGATCCACCCTGCTGTTTGGATAGGAGGATTTAGCTCTTAAGGGACTATTCTTTGAGATACTGAGCCGCTCCCGATGGATACTCAGCCCCCAGTGAGATCAGAGCCGTGCCCAGGCCAGGCAGGACCGCACAGGATGAGGCCTCCCAGTTCATGGTAGCTTAAAAGAGCCACTTAACCAACCTACAGCACTGCTAAAGGAGAAATGGTTTTATTTTTAAATTCTAGCTTTAGTGTTACCATCTAATAAAGATATAAAAGCAAAAGTATTTTCCCGTTGTTATACAAATACCTTGTTTTGCTTAACAGGGGAACAAAACGACACTGCCCAAAGCTATATCAAAATAAAGGAAATCAGCGTCTGAATCCATACCTTTCCATAAGATCAGGAGGTGAAAGCTCACAATTATCAGCTAATCCTCCCCTTTTTTTAAAAAAACCTTTTATGCCTTCTGATGACTTTAATTAATATTCTTCAGAAATATTTTGACGAATTTCTTCCCCATACTTGCTACATACTATTTTCCATTCTGAATATTATTTTTTTTATTAGCACCTAAGGGAATTAAGTAATCAATTCCCAATTTTTCTTGTGCCCACCGCTGTTTAATAACTGACACATAACATGGCTTTTAAGCAACAAGAGGGTGGTGCCTTTATATGTACTTTATGTAATTGCCCATACCAGTAAAATATTAAGTAAAGCAATGTACAGCCACGAATTTCACACAGGTGATCTGTACGCTATTACTAAATGTTGAACTCAATGTAATTTATTGCATGTTGCCAAACAGTAAGCAAACACGCATCAAAAAAAAAAAAAAAGGATCATTTAGAAAATTGGCTCAAATTATGAAAATGCCCTGGAAGTTCAATTCTCAGGACTGGGTATTTAATCTTTATTTCAAGACAAACTCTGCAAAATAATTTGCAGTATCAGCTCCCAGTGGAGTAGAGGTTAATGAGTAACTCCTGGAATACAAGACAGATCCCAGAGCCCTGGATGACCCCAGCGGAAGTTATGGATGCTAAGCAAGCCTCTCGCCCGGGCACATACTCTATTATTGCAACTCAGTGCAAGTATTTACGATAACCCTTCATCACAGGCTACCGAAACCTCAGAACCATTAAAAGATTCTCCATGTTTCAGCACTTCACTCATCTTGCAGACAGATGCCACTCGTAGCTGCAGTGTTCGGAACAGAAACAGTCAGGTTACCCAACAAGGCTGGGCAGCCTGCATCTTCACAGGTTTTTGGAGACCCAACTGGTTAATCCCTGAACCTTAGGCAGAAGGTGGACTAGGTGACCTACAGGTCCGTCCCCCACCCCCCCCAGCCTGAACCAGCTGAAACAGTCACTGATGGATGAGCACAGTTGCATTCTTCAGGTATTTGCCCACCGTATATTGAAGCAAGAGCCATGTACAAGCCCTTAGAAACAACCTGCCTGTTGATGTCAATTATTGGTTTCTCACAACCTCCAAAGACATCCTTTATTGGATTATGTGATTGGATACATGATCTCCATACTGGACTGCTACGTGCTCATGAACATTTCATGGCAAATCTCTGTAGGAAGTCTGTTTCTTCATCTTAAAAATAGGGATAAATGATACTGGAACCCCAGGCAAAGTAATTAAGGATTTACATTAAATCTCTAGTAATAAAAATATCTACCTGTTACTAACACTTAGTAAACTGTAACCAGCCCTAATAACTGGGCCGTAGCGACATGCTGTTTGTTGTGCAGCACTTCTTCCATAATCACCCAACTTTTGAAACGAGACAATTATGAACAAACAATTTTGAAGATAATATTTCAGGATGCCATTAAAAAAAACCCCAAAATTAGTATTTTCTTCTTGGGACATGTTGCCTTAGTTACATGTTTCCAGAACAGATAAGACTGACTTGAAATCAGGGCTACTGAAAAGCTGCGGGAAAGTAAACTTGTGACAACCACCTGAACACTGCTGAAATTACAAGTAAACAAGACAATGAATTCCCCAGCAGAGAACACAAGCGAAGAGACACTGCAGTAGTTGAATCAAGGCCCTGTCAAGGGACTGTCATATATTCTGTATACTTTTGGCAAGGAGTGAGCAAAGTGTGGTTGACGTGACAGCAGAAAAACGCGTTCAGATTTTAACAGAGATAAACTATTGACACTAACTCTCTGCCTCTGCTCTCAGACACACATTTTTGTTCTGGACTTCTGATCATCAGGCAGCTACGCAGATACGTTCAGTAGATTTAATCCACTTGGGGCTTTCAACGCTGTGCCTGAGCACCATATGATGCTGATAAAAATTGCAGAGGAGCCCCCTCCTAATCAATATTAAATGCAGTTTAGAGGGTATTTAATTAGCATACCCGGAACATAATTACACTTCTGTTTTTCCGTGTGAGGTAGGCTTAGTCATACACATTGGTGTATTTTGTATAAAACGCAGGCATCACAATTACGATGATAAACTGCTCCAAGACTCCCAGGCAGCCTTTCCATAATTGCTAGAAGACGGGAGCCCTGACCTCAGATGGCAACCTGTATCATTACCGCAGAGAAGACCTAAGCAACTCTATCGATCGGGTTTCTGAGGGACACCGCAGCAGGATGGAGTGCTGGATTAAAATTTAACTACTCCCATTATCCCTAATCAATTACGTCTTTAATCATGTAACATTCACTGTATGACATCCCAAATCAAGTCAAGACACAGCAATGAAAGATTTGGAGCGAGGAAGCAAACTAGAACCTGACAGAGCGGAGCCAGGCAGCAGTCAGTTAAAAAGAGAGAATTATGAATAAAGTGTGTATTATAGAAACGCCAATACACATCACTTCAGGCTGGTGGCTCCGGACAGTTTTGAACCTGTTTTATGGCATTTCATCCATTTGCTATCGAGTTGGGCTTACAATTACTTGCATCCTATACTTTTTTAATGCACTTTCATTGTCCTCAGCTACTCGTCATTTCAGTAACATCCAAACAAGTAAAAAGCAGCAAAAAGTTTAACTTTTTCCCATCGCAGCTTACAATTACAGTTTCTTTCCAGTCAGATAGTATCTACGCTTAAACGCTACCGTGAGTTATTAGAGGAAAGTTGTGTTGTACAATCTAATGACAAGTTAATCTGAAGCAACCTCTGCCAACGACAATTTGAGATATTGCACTACAAAGCCTGCATTGTGAACAGCAGGTTTTTACTAAACAAACTCATTATTTTGAATGGCACGGTATTTCCCTCAGACTAACGAGCTACATTTGATCATACAAACAGAAAAACCTAAACACTGCTATCTGCCTCTTGAACGGTGACAGCTTAAGCTTCAGTTTAGCTTAGTTGCAAATAGGGATCGAATTAAAAATTCAAAAGAAAACAAGCTTTTCTTTCCGAAGAAGATATTCATAACCTGATGGGTAAACAGAGAATGAGACAACCAGGTTGGTAAACTTGCAAGTAAGACATTACACTGCTTCGTGCACACCCTCTGAAGAAGTTTTACTGTATTTTGCATGAAATTTATTCTGCCACTTCAAGGGCAATACTTGTTCACTCCCGCCTGTTTCCTTTTCCATTTCAAGATGAAGGATTTTTCTTTTCACAGCTATCTTCCCTTTGTTTCTCAGTTTTGTTCTTTTAGGTTGGGGGGGCATTTTGGTTGTTTCGTTTTGGCTTTTTTTATTATTATTATTTTTAAAGGTTTTTGAAACAGGCAATTAAGCATACACTATGCATTGCTTACAAAGACAGACAAAAAACTAGTTTCCCTATCCACAGGATCCACACATAGGTTTAATCCAAACAATTCTATTTCATCAAAACTTCATGCAGAGGAAATTAAAGCAATGCACAGATCCCATGCCTTGCCCAAGCAGCACGTACGTACTGCGCACAGTGGCCAACGTGAGTTGCAGTAAGAGAATAAACGGCTGGAAAAAAATTCACCGAGTCATTTCCTGGGAATTCTCTCCCTTTTCTTCCTCTCCTCAAACATCCCATCACTATAACAAAATGAATTCTGTCATAAGAGAGTTTGAGCGGGTTTTGCTTTGTTTAAAAGAGCTAAAGGGCACCGCACAGAGGTCAGAAAAACCCCTGATCTAAGACTCTTAACAAAAGGTCTCGCCATATGCCACCGTTGAGAAAGACCACGTCAGCTTCCGCAGTATTTTAAAGCAAAATTGCACAACTAATAAGCCTGGTCCCGCCAACGCACTGGGTGTGACCGAAGGATACGCCAACGGACTGGTGCCCTCAAAACTTAACAGGAGACGCACAAGTGAGCTCTGGCAGGAGCTCAGCCTCTCAAGCCTCAGCTCTGGCCAGAAAGCTGAACTCCAAGGTTTGCACTGGAGGCGTTAACCTTATTTACCAAGAAAAAAAAAAAATAAAATTGTATTGATTGCTTCTAAAATACATTGGTTTCATTTTTACCCCATCCCCAGCTCGTGCCGTGACAGTCATCTACTTCCTCCACGGCGAACCTTATGCATAAACACGCTATTTTGAATCTCGTTGCAAATATCTAAAACATATAGTGCAATAGTCAGTGATCTTGTTCTCAAGTTTAGCCATTCGACCCTGCAGCCATTACTGGGAAGAGGAGGAAGAGAAAGGATTAAATCCAAATCATAGCAATAGGTCACTGGCAACCCACAGCACGTCCCACTGTCTCCTACACGCATCCTTCCCAGCAGTGGGAAGGAAAATCCATATATGTTTTACATTTATACTTTAATTTCATTATGTCGTAAACTGAAGTGAAGGAACACGAGGTCCGGGTCAAATTCACTACTTCCACGAAGGAACAAAGCTAAGCTTCTGGGATTCGGGCTCCAGAACCTAAGTACGCTCCATGGAAATAATTTCAACTCCGTCATCTAAACTGCCACGAGGACACGCTGCCTCTGTTGCCTCCACACTGATGATATGAATCAGTATGTTTAATTAAATAAGGTATGAGATATTGAAGTGGGGAGAGGGAACAGGATTCTCGCTTGCTATGGTCAACAAATTAAATTCTATTCCCAGTCACACCATTGTAATTTGTTTTAATTTCCAGTCAATGAGGCAAACATCTACCCTTACCCCATGAAAAGAGATAACATTTAGCATAAGTGAGTGCAAAATGTAACCCAGAGGATTTATTACAGACCTACAAAGCTGCGAGAGCAGAATTCGATCACCATCTTGTTTCTCCCCCTGCAGAAGCTGGGAACACTGCAGCCATGCCAGTTATTTCAGAATCTCCAGCCAGTAGGTTCTTTAACACGCTTTTCCCCGTTTTAAAATCCCGAGCCATGCTTGCCAGCAAGGAGGAGTGCAGAGAAAAGATTGAGTAAACATCCTAATTGGTGTGATAGCATATTTTCTGCATTGTGAGAAGTGACAGCAGTAATATTGACCGATCACTGCCAGCTGACAGTGAAATGTCAAGACAGGGTTGGAACAATATACTTCATAATGAACCAACTCTGAATACAAAGTCGAGCGGGGAAAGCGGAAATCAAGTGAGAATGAAAAAGTATAAACACTTCTGATTAAGAGCCAATAGCACCAGCTGGAACAGGCAATATAACAGTGCTGTTGGAGCAGAGGGTCAGCTCCACCGGTGACAGGCTTGGCAACACAACCTTGTTAGCAGCGAGATGAAACCTCATTTGCTCACAAATTTCAGAGGATGTTTCTCAGGCATTCACAGCAAATTGATGTTAGTATATGAAAATACATTTAGCCTCAACTTCCTGGCTCCCGTCCCCAAAACCTCCAACCAAGCCGCAGCCACCTTCATCAAGATCACAACCAGCCGGCGAAAGCACATGGGAGATGCAGGTGCTCGATGGCACTTGTAGCAAAACAAGCCCAAGTTCTGTAGGATGACCAGGCTTCTTGCCATAAACCACCCACCACCATGCAAAGCTACTCCTCAGCAAGATAAAAGAGTAACTGAATGCTGCTAAACTTTCCAGCTCTATCGAGAATCCCAGACTGGCAGGGGCTGGAAGGGACCTCTGGAGATCATCTAGTCCAACCCCCTGCCAGAGCAGGGTCACCCAGAGCAGGTTGGACAGGAACCCAGCCAGGTAGGTCTGGAGTATCTCCAGAGAAGGAGACTCCACCGCCTCTCTGGGCAGCCTCTTCCAGGGCTCTGGCACTCTCAAAGGAAAGAAGTTCTTCCTCGTGTTGAGATGGAACTTCCCATGTTCCAGTTTGTGCCCGTTGCCCCTTGTCCTGTCACCGGGCACCACTGAGAAGAGCCTGGCCCCATCCCCTTGCCACCCGCCCTTTAGCTATTGATGAGCATTGATGAGGTCCCCTCTCAGTCTGCTCTCCAGGCTGAAAAGCCCCAGAAACAGTGTTGTCAGACAGCTGACAGTGTTACTTTCATAAACTCTTCTATAAGTAGGCCTTAATTACAGACAGTTAAAAAAAATTAACCTCATAAATAATATAATGTCTGCATGGTATCATTCTATAGAAAGTACCTTGAAGAGGTCTCATTTTACAAATAAATAAACGGTCTCCAAAGTTCTCTCTTCAGCACCCCAGCTTTGTAATTACGCTTCGCATTTGTACTTTAGAGCTAAAAATCCATGCAGCATTTTAACAAGTAAGTACACCAGAATTAAAGGAATGTTTCCCAGCAAAATGACTGCAAGCTGTCAGCCACCTAGTTCTTCAGATTACTGCAATACCAAATGAGGAAAACTGGACTCCACAGCCTCTGTGGAGACTTTCATCAACTTCAATTTGGAATGTGAACCACAGTCAATGGGCAGATCCTCAACAGAGATCAACAGGGATAGCTCAATTGCATATCAATTATTAAAAAGCACTTGGAGATCTACAAATAATATAACAGAGACCACGGTTATTACTCTGAAGCGCACAGAACGCTACAGGCCTGGAGGAGAATCTGCCTGTCCGGGAGCAGAGCCCAGGGGCAGCTCCATCCCCAGCAGCAGCACAGGCTGCACGAGAGGAATTTTTTTTTTATTATTTAAAAAAAAAAAACACATTATGGAACAAGCTAAAATTTGATGAGCTTGCTTTTCTGTCTCATCGTCTCTTATCTTTAGTACACATTGAAAAGAGACCGTAAGCACACCTTTAAGCTGCATGATGCCAGGAACCCCAGGGCTGCAACATAAACGTTTCTGTTTCCCTTTTTCCTTCCTGCTTCCCCCTTCCCTCCCTCAAAGGTGTTAGTTTAACAACTTATTCGGAAAGGCCTGAAAATAGTATGTGAGATTTTCCTTTTGAGACAGTAAAGTTCCCACGTCCATTTTCCAGAGCCTGGTATTTTATATAATCATCTATATTTGCCAAGACATTTAAAAAAAAAAAAACACCCAAACAACCTAAAAAAGCCCATCATATTGCAAAGATAGAGACAGCAAATTTTTCTCAAGTGAGATCTCCTATAAATAGAAAACAAGTTCTGCCAGCACATAAATGTACTTTTCTTGTCTGATGCATATTCTTTTTATTAAAAGAATGAGGAAATAATTGGTGACACGTCTGAGAATGACTGGCTGCTGATTATGAACAATAATTTGTAATTCTCATTGGTCTTGTTTCATTTACTGCAGAGTCCATTAATGACTTCTTAAGGACTCAAATCAGCTGGGCATTACATTATTAAGAAAACAATTAATAGCCCCAACAACAATAACTGTAACCAAAATAGATACTAATATTTTATGTGTTTTCTCATTGGTACGACTGTTCTTACAACCTCCTGGTAGGGATTTATTCCAATGTTTGTTTATTTTTCCTAGGAGTTCTAGGTAAGTAGAAAAAAAAAAGTGAGTCATGCAGCTGCACACAGACCCTTTAATAATAAGGCCTGTAGCTCTCTAAAGACAGACATCCTCTTGGGTACAAAAATCTTAGATTTCTAAGCTAGTACTTGCATCCTCTAACTGAAAAGACTAGAACCGGTGGCTTGTTTGCTCTTAGGAGCCAACAGAGCATCTAGAAAGAGTAGCAACTCATTAATCACCTTCTGAAAGTGGCTAAAAAATTAGATCAGAAAACTTTTTTGTAAACATTTTAAATATAAAAGCACTTTCAATTTGCAAATCTTCATCCAGAAGAACTTTGCTGGGTAAACTCTACCTGAGTTACCAAGAGATCACGGTGAGCCAGGAAAAGTGCGCTGAAGGTAAAGGTAGAAATTTCCAGAATTCAGCCCTCCACATCAGACCACACCAAGTGTAGGAGAGACCAGGTGGAGCACCAGTAAAAAGCAGCTGCAATAAGCAGCTCACCAGTTACCCATCAAGCTGATAGGACAGGGAAAAAAAAAAAAAACAAACAACCCCACACCCAGAAGACAAACTGCACCATGCCTGCAGCCAAGCAGGGATTCAGATTCCACCTGCCCGGCTGAAAACACAGGGGACATTCAAAGTAGACTGGGATAAACACACTGAGCTGTGTTTTAATCAGGATACTGGGATTAATTAATTGGAGCAAGGATTAAGAAAAAATGAATGTGTAATTTATTAGAGAAATGAAGGCTCGGTGGCTTAGTCTCCAGACGAGGAATTAAATGTCTTTCCACTTATTCCAGTGAGATTCTTAAATAACTCTGAATTAGTCAATAAATACCCATTTTAAAAATGCGGCGTTGCACAAGGAAACCCTGCCCTCTGGCTAAAAGGATTTCAGCTCAACCACAAGCTTTTCCACAGTAACACTTCACTTACCATAATTAAAAGTAAGGGAAATAATCAGTTCTCTTCCCCCCCTCTTTCCCTTATGCCAATTTAGAGACTAAACTCTTCAAGGCCAAGACTTGACCCCATATATCACACGTAAAGAATTATACTCCATAGGATGCAGGCGCTTGGCTTCCGTTTGGCATCTAGACGCCAGCACAACCCACGCTGTCCCCAGCGGCGCTCCTGTGTTTCCTCACAGAAGATCCTTGTGAGGATTCAACTTTTAAACGTTTACAAAGCACGTGAAGAGTTCCCAGCACAGTTACAAAAGCTGTTGACAGGTTCTTGACCATTTAAAGGTTTTACCGTTTCTCAGCTTTCGCTTCCAGCTTTCCCAGTTCAACTGACTCCACCCCATAAACTCAGAAGAAAAGCACTGGATTTGGTTTTATGCTCTCAAAGGCTACGAAGTTGACATAATTTTGAAGACAAAAACCCAATAAATCAACTCAGGCTGGTCTGAAGCATAACCTGTGCTCGTCTGAAAGGTCAGGGAGGTTTAGGGAATCTTTTGTAGTAAAAGACAGAGCTCAGGCATGAGCCAAAAAAGTAATAATAAAATGGCACCAGAAATCGAAACTCTCTGAACTTCCCTGTTTGCTCCTTGGGCCTAAACCCAAACAAGCCACACAATACCATCGAGTGATTTTCTGCACATGGTTTTCCCTCCCTCTTTCTGAAAAGATCAGGCTGCACACACCCTGCGTCTGAATATCCCTTCACCATGGGATGATTAAATTCCAGGACTGAGTTTTGATTCCAGCTGTAAATTAAACAAGCAGGTTCGCAGAATATATTATCAGCTGATCTATAGCCCCGCACTGCTCCACAGGCAACCCTCGATGCCAAAAGCTAATTTGTATGTAACATTTAAAAGGATTAAGCAGCATGAAGGGCCCCCACTTTGGTAACAGATTTGTTCTGTCTGGTCACCAGCGCTCCAATTTCATTGCTAAAAGGTTCAACAAATTTATATTTGCTCTTCCATTTATGGCACTATGCAAATATTATGAAATGGTTTCGTGCCACATGCGAGCTCCTAATGCTTTTTCTGTCTTCTTCCAGATAGTCTTTAATTAGTCAATAATTGCTTGAAGGCGCCAATTGATTGGCATTATAAACACAGGAAAATTAAAACAGTCCTTTTATTTCAGAGCTGTATTTAAGGTTTTAGTAGGATGTTAGCAGCGTATCATTAAGTAGAACAGAGCAAAGTAGCCTACAAAGCACATTTAAGCAGCATGACTAAACACCACCCTATCCTGCTTTACTTTTCAGATTAGGATAGTGACAAGTAGTAAATGAGGATTATGCATGTGCAGTTCTAGGAAGCCTCAAAATACTGAATCCTGTATTGTCTTGCCCATAAATACCCCCACAGCTCAGCAGAACCTGACAAGCAGCTGCAAAGGCTCAGCAGGTTTTTGGTGTCATTTCTGGAGAGATTTATGTTCTCTTCAGCTCTAGAATGCTATATGTTCATTTTACAAAAGCAGAAATAGGTTTCATCCGTGGTTCTGTTCCTGTGAATTCATTTATCTCTTGTCAGGGCCTAATGAAAAACATTTTAAGCTGGTATTTCTGGAGATGTCAAGCCACATTCATTTTCCAAACCTATACTTTTTCACTCTTCCTTTCTTCCCCCCCCCTTTTTTTTTTTGCCTCCTGTGGCAACCACAGCAGCTGAAGATCTTGCACTGATCACTGATAACAGACACACCGCCTGACACTTTTAATCACCAAGATCTTGCTCATCAGTAGCATATATAATATTGTCATGAGGTAGGTGACTAAACAGAAGGAAAGATTGACACAATTATTTTTCACTGCCTGCAAATAATATACTTCATGCTTCATTCAGGTTTAGATTTTTACCTGTGAAGGCCAAAATACATCTTTATGTAGGTGTAACTTATTTCGAAGCCAACTGAAATCTGTCCAGGCTTCAAGACCATCATCAGACAGATACCTACACAAAGTACCACACTTGAGAGTTTTCTGCAGGTGTAAACCTGGAGCAGAAGACCTGCACAAGGAGGAGAGTAAGGTCAACTTTTATCTTCTCTCCCAGGCTAGATTAAACCATCAGCAGGAAACTATTGCTCAGTGGTGGTAGGGGGGAAAACCAACCAAACAAAAAGAACGTTTCAGAGCACTGTCAATATAAGCATTTTTATACAAGTTTTACCCGTAAGCTATTCAGCTCCAAAGCACATCAATACCAATAAGAGGATATTGTTTAAATCCCCACAGGCTCAGAAATCACAATCACCGCACACTGGTACCCCACAGCCCCCCCCCACTTCCCAGCACAGTCCTGCTGGGACACCAGACTGACTGACCGGTGCTTCCCTCCTGGGGCTGCACGACCAGCCTGGCTCCATATCGCTTATTTTCTTCATATTTTTCTTTAGAAGAACCAAGAAGCATTACCTATTGGACTATAACATCATTTAGCATGCCTTAACATCCCACCCCCTCAGTGACAGCAATTAGCACCATGAAAAGAAAGCCTCTTATTCCATAAGCAGCCAAAACACAGCAAGGACAGGCACCAGACTCATGGTGGGCAGCGGCAAGTTATCCCCACACAAACACCACCCCGTCAACAGGCCGAGGGGACCCCTCTGCAACGAGGGGTCTCCAGCAAACCAAAAAAAACCCTTTCCCCAATTCTTACCCATCAAAGTTTTCTCTCCCCAGCTCATTTCACCTCCTGCAGCTGTAACCTGGGTGTTTAATTCCTCACAGCAGCACCAGAACAAGCTCACAGTAATTATCTTAAAGGCACCCATCTCACTCCTCTCCACAGTCCTTCCACGCAACATTTGGGCACATTTGCCTTGCTCAAATGCTGACTTTTCAGCAAATTAACTTGCAAGCCCACTTCTAACTCACCTGCATTTACATACAACTAAAGAAAACCACTGCAGCGAGGCCTCAGTGCTTCTCAGCTATCGCAAAAAGCTAAAATAAAAGTACCCATGAAGTAAAAAAACAGCTTTTTCTTTACCTTGTCTCTTCGCAAGCAACGCCGAGGCTCAACCAACAGCCTCTCCCCTGCACAAACTGTGGAGCAGAGTCATGGCACAGACACTCCTTCCTCTCACAAACCCCCCCAGGCGTGGGTGAGGCCTCATTAATGAGCTCCAGCTCGTTAACAGCCAACAGGTGAAACTGGGAGGTTTCAAATGGCACCAGGTGAGGGCCCTCAGAGCACTGAGGGGACTGATTGCCCCAGGCAGCCTCACCTGGGCCCGACTCCCCCAGCCCCTCTCAGCAAGGCTGGCCATGGCCTCCAGGAGCGCCCCATGGGCCTAGGCCAGCTCGGACAGAGTGCTGTCCCCGGGGGGACACGGCCCCCCACCCTGCGTGGGGCTGCCATGAGCAGGGGGTGAAACGTACTGCTCACACACGCAAAGGAGATGGTGTTAAAAAACAGAGCTGCCATGCTCTTGCCAGGCACCGAGGTGACATCCCCCTAACGCATGCCACCTTCGCTCATTGGTGCCTCTTTTTTTTTAAAGAAAAAAGATTTTGGGAGCTCTCAACAGCAGAAGGACACGGAGCTGTTGGAGCGGGACCAGAGGAGGCCCCAGAGATGCTGGGAGGGCTGGAGCCCCTCTGCTGGGAGGACAGGCTGAGAGAGCTGGGGGGGTTCAGCCTGGAGAAGAGAAGGCTCCGCGGAGACCTTCCAGCCCCTGCCAGTCCCTCAAGGGGCTCCAGGAAAGCAGGGGAGGGACTCTGGAGCAGGGAGGGGAGCCACAGGACCAGGGGAATGGTTTTAAACTGGAAGAGGGGAGATTTAGATGAGATATTAGGAAGAAACTCTTTACTGGTGGTGGGAGACTGGCCCAGGTTGCCCAGAGAAGCTGTGGCTGCCCCAGCCCTGGAGGGGTTCAAGGCCAGGTTGGCCGGGGCTTGGAGCAACCTGGGCTGGTGGGAGGTGTCCCTGCCCAGGGCAGGGGGTGGCACTGGATGATCTTTGAGGTCCCTTCCAACCCAAACCATTCTATGAATGAGGAGGCTGTAATATTCAGATGGGAACCTGATGGCGTGCCAGTTTGTGAAGTGGCAGGAGAAATTGCGTCCAGAGAGTGATGGGGGAGTGATGCTGAACAGAACCAGCTGCCAGTCACCGCCGCGTCCCTGCAGAGCCACAGTCCAGCCTCCCGCTGGAAGCTGTCTGTATTACAAGCAAGCCCTGGAGAGCCATTTTCCAGCATATTTCTCTTCATTAGAAGCTTTTTTTTCCCTTTTTTTAAGCGTATGAAAACACAAACAGTATTAGTTGGATAGCATTAAAAAACATTATTCATTAACCATCCATCTTTGGAGGCTTTCCTTCATCAAGCTACAGCAAGGCATTAGGGAAATTAGGCAGCAGCGTTTCAATTAAACTTAAAATGTTTCAGATTTAGGAAAAGAAACAGTGGTTTATTTTGTGATAAATTAATAAAACAAGCTAAAGTCTTTAAATGGCTATCTTGTTCCTTGTCAGATGATTTCAAATGGGGTTTCCCCGATATGGCTGTAATGACATTACGTTGTTCTAATCCTACAAGGTAGCTTTGATGTCCTAAACACATTTTCATCATTTCTCCAACTTACCGTATCCTATTTTCACCATTTGACAGACATTGTAGAATAAAACCGTAGAGCCCGTATGAAGCCATCTCCTAGGCGGATGTAATGAAAATCAGAAACAGGAAAATGCAAAGCCAATCTAATAAATAGAGAAGGATCATAGAATCATACAATTGTTAGGGTTGGAAGGGACCTTAAAGAACATCCAGTTCCAACCCCCCTGCCCTGGGCAGGGACACCTCCCACTAGATCAGGTTGCTCAGAGCCCCATCCAGCCTGGCCTTAAAGACTTCCAGGGATGGGGCTTCCACCACCTCTCTGGGCAACCTGGTCCAGTGTCTCACCACCCTCATGGGGAAGAACTTCTTCCTCACGTCCAGTCTGAATCGACCCATCTCTAGTTTTGATCCATTCCCTCTAGTCCTACCATTACCCGACATCCTAAAATGTCCCTCCCCGGCTTTCTTGTAGGCCCCCTTAAGAGACTGGTAGGGATTAAAGCGTTTTATTTTCATCTATCACCAAAACAGATCCCACTATCACATACTAACAAATTTCATAATGAACTATTCTTCCTGGTTACAGCACTAGCGTTTGGCCTTGGAAAGGTCGGTTCTCTTTTCAGTTTTCCTGAGTGACCCTGGGTCACCCTGAGCGACCTTCCCATGCTTCAGTTTTTCTCATCTCTCAAATGAAAATAATTCTCAATATTCATCTCGCAGCAGGGTTCTGCTGTTTCATCAGAGCCAGCGCGCAGAATTTTAATACAAGCCTGAATTCCCCCGTGGTCTGTCGCTCAGTAGGACTGCAAGGCTGTGTTTGTAGTGGGTGCCACTGACTACATATATTTTTTATTGAAAATAATTGTTACCATTCTGCCTCTGCCCTGCCGATTTTGAGGACCAAAGCATCCTGACCAAAGGGGTACAGCATAAACAACAATTATTTCAGCATCTTCAGGGACTGCAGCTGTTCCGGGATGTTGAAGGGACATTCAAAGGAGCTCTCCTATCTTGGGGAAAACAGCTTTTGTGTACGAATAATTCCAATTTCCGTCTTTCAAGTCTGCATCTCAAAAGCATTCATCAGTTCCTCAGAACAACTCAAAATAAGTTGTTAAGGCACAGATATCTTCCTTTCTATTCCAATTTATGCTCTTATTTATACGTGACACGCCAGAATAACCCCATGGTAAGTGAAATATTATTATACTTACTTTGCAGAAAGGAACAGCAGCATGAACCTAAATTGCAGACCCCCAAAGGAATCAATGACAATTGTACCTAAGCAGATTTAAAAAGCTGAAGTTACACAAAAAACCTGTAACAAAACTCAGAATTGAAACTTCTCCCAAGGTAACAACTCTCAAATGCCCTTCTCACAGTAGGAATATTGCAGCAATTCCTGATCAAATGTGTTCATTTGTTGTTTCTCATTTCCATGAATCTTCAAACCTTTTCTGTTCCCATAAACACTCATTTAACTCTTCCTTTTCGAGGGACACCCCATCACTGATGAATGAGGATGGAAGAGGAGTCTAGAACTCTGTGCTGTTTTGTCCCGTATGACCGTCATCGGAGCTCCTGTCCTGCTGACGTATCCAGAGAACACGCGACACCGTTTTTTCCCGAATTGTGAATTTTCATGTAGAAGAGGGCAACAAATGTAAAGACTACAAAAGAGCAGAGTGTCTTCCGCAGCGCAAGTCAGAGCCACACTGAGAACCAAATGGCCACTGCGCTTGGAGACCACGACAAATTTTAAATATAAAAGCGTGGAGAGGAGAATCATTCCTTCAGAGCGTGAGATGTGCATAAACACTGCACCAAGGGCAAAAAGGACCGTCTAGAAGTTGTACGTTTAGTCTACGCTAGCTATGCGCATTCCCTTTATCTGTAACAGATAAGCGCTTCCACGTGGCAAGTGTCCCATCTATTTCTGGACAGGATTGATCACCCTTTCATGGGACCCGTATCGCTGACTATGGAGGAAGCTTAGACTATCAGCCATCTAGTCAAAGCCAAAGTCAGATGAGACCAGTCCCACCATAACTGATTTATCCAGACTCACAAAATGCACCTGGCAGGATCAGAAACAAAATGCCTGAATTCGAACTCAGGCCCATTATGGTACGGTTTTGCTTTAAACTGGCTCTGGGGGTTTATCTATCTCACATTATCCTACCTACGCCCTGGAACTGGAAAAATGTCGTGGATTAATAGAGTTAACCTCATTCCCCACCTATCTACCTGTGGTTTTTTCCCAACGTTCAGTTTAATTTATTTATAAAAGTGGGAGGGTTTATTTCAGACCATCTCCTGGCTTAAAACGGTAGCAGCCTGGCTTTTTTGCACGATACACTCTTTTTGGGGATGTAAATTTACACTTGAGAGGACAATGAACTAGGGAATTCTCTAGAGCTGCAGGGATAAAACACAAACTTAACCCAGCACTTACGTAGCAATTGTTCTCCAACCACCGTGTTGATTACTATAAGCTTGACTGCTTCTCTTCACAGCAGTTAAGTTTCTGAAGAGGTTCACGTTCCAACCCTTGTGATAGAAGTTTCTAAAGTAATGCTCACCGTTAATTCTCTTACACCCAGCAGAACCACTCGCTAGAGCAGAGCGGCAGGAAACATCCTGATTATTCCCTCTCCCCTCAGAAAAGCCGCGCGCCCTTCTGTGCCGAGCCAGGGCTCTTCTTCCTTCTTCAGCAGTCTTGTGTCATTGTTCCATCCGCAAATTAATTCTGAACCATAATTACTGCCTTATTTGCGTATCAGTAATTACTCGGGCATGTTGTAATTGATTGTCTGCACCAACATTGGAGAGCACAGAGCCTGGGCTCCAGAAAATGAGCAACCGATGCTCTTCTGCGTCCTCTCCGACCTACAGACCATGGGCAGCGTTACAGGCGTTCGTAATGGTTTAGTTTCAACAGTAAATACTAAAGATTTTGTTATGACAATACACGTTATGTAGCAAATCAGAAGATACAGCTATCCTTGAAAGACACGAAGCTGTAAAACCCAATCTTTAATGTTACCTTGTCAAAAAGCTATCCAAGCTGCTTCACAGGCTGTCATTTTTCTCTTTGTTTCCTTGCAGTTTTAAAAATACCACGTATTGCGTAATAAGAGAGTGAAAGAGATCATCTTTTAACTCAGGCTTGGCTCTGCGAATCAAGAGACTTACGTACTATACTAGATTCTGCTACAAAATTCCTGCCCAGTCTTGGACAAGTCATTTCCATTTGTCACGGATCACCTTCACCGACAGTCAAAGACAGCTCATGATGATTTCGCATCTCAGTGTTCTTAAGTGATGTTCACAGGTTCATTCATTCACCTTAACAACATCTCCCTGTGAGGGGAAAAAAAGGGTTGATGCTGGTCTGGACTTGGGAATGGATGCAGAGGTGTAACATAAGAAACCCCCAACAGCAGAAGGACACGGAGCTGTTGGAGCGGGGCCAGAGGAGGCCCCGGAGATGCTGGGAGGGCTGGAGCCCCTCTGCTGGGAGGACAGGCTGAGAGAGCTGGGGGGGTTCAGCCTGGAGAAGAGAAGGCTCCGCGGAGACCTTCCAGCCCCTGCCAGTCCCTCAAGGGGCTCCAGGAAAGCTGGGGAGGGACTCTGGAGCAGGGAGGGGAGCCATGGGACGAGGGGGAACAGTTTTAAACTGGAAGAGGGGACATCTAGATGAGATATTGGGAAGAAATTCTTTGGAGTGAGGGTGGTGAGCCCCTGGCCCAGGTTGCCCAGAGAAGCTGTGGCTGCCCCATCCCTGGAGGGGTTCAAGGCCAGGCTGGACAGGGCTTGGAGCAACCTGGGCTGGTGGGAGGTGTCCCTGCCCAGGGCAGGGGGGTGGACTAGATGATCTTCAAGTCCCTTCTAACCCAACCCATTCTGTAATTCCATAATGGAAATGAGCACCGGGTGTACGTTGGTAGCTATACACTAGCTTTGTTTTCGTAGCTCATAAGTGGATGTATTTCAGGGGTTGTTTGTTTTCACAGAGATCTTATCCTGCTAGAGAAAAATAAATACACTGGCTTTATTTGGCACAGACAAATTTCACCTTGTGAACACAGAAACTAAACTGGCCCGTGTAAACAACATTTTTTCAGTACAGCTATCTCCCAACTGTCCACGTATGGCAAATTTAAAGCTCTGCTTCAAAACTCCTTACTGAATGTTAATAACCATGTTGAGGCATATACTTTTTTTTTTTTTTATTTCACAGTATGTTACATATAAAGCTTCTGGAAAAAATTGATGGCTAAAACAAAACCGACAGGAAATCTTCAACTTTTCTTTTTCTTTTTTAAAAAAGAAAATATATTCTTTTCCTGCAGAAGATGACACTCGCACAAAGGACCTTATCTTTGGTTCAACAAAGCCAACAGAGCAGTGAGGTCAAGATAAGTCACTTAGAAATGCTTATCTGAATTCAAAACGCAGAGATTATTAAACAGGAGGAGAGAGGGAGTCCAAGATGCCTTTAATGACTAATGTTGCCTCCAAAGCGACCGCTGATATAAGAACAACCAGGTCTTTTATAAAATTCGAAGAGGATGACAGGGACGATACGAGATACGGTGTGGTTTTCATTCCCAGGAGGGACTCAACGGGCCGGGACTCCTTGGAAGACAAACAGTGGTGTGGAGGGATCTACTGGAGACTTATAAAACTATCAGTGGTGCAGGGGAGTTAAACAGGGAATGATTATTCACCATGTCATGAACACAAGAACGGAGAGGTCCCAGTGAAATCATTGCTGAATTTTTGACGTAAATAAACTGAATACCTTGTATGTGCCATGCATAACTAAATTCTGGAACTATGAGCTAAAGGACGTTATGGAGCCAAATGGTTCAAGAAGAGATGAGACAAATACAGAGGGACGATCTGATGACGCTATTGAACATGACAGACTGAAGGCAGCATTTAGCTCTGTTGTCGGGTCTTGCATGCCGACTGCCAAAGCGGGGAGGACGTGGCAAGCAAGACCACTCTAAACTTGTCCCTTGTCTCTTCTTTAATTGCCCATTGCTTCCCGTTCCAGGAGACAGGCTACTGACCTCGACAGGTTTTTTAATCCGATCAAATTTCTGGCCGTCTTACAGCCACCTTGAATTTACAGCTGACTACAAAACTGGGAATGACTTGCTCTCCCTTCCGCTTCTATTACGGGCACTGACGAGGCAGAGGCAAGTATCTGGGTCACTGGATGTGAGCTTTTGGAAATTACAGTAACCAGAAAAGACCATGGTGACTCTACTGGTTCTCAACTCTCACATTCAGCTTTGCGTAACTCTGCGTTTCAGTGCAGGACGAGCAGCTGCAGCAATACCATTCCCGACAGGTTCCACCACATCTACAACAGGTTCAGCTCCTTCCGCAGCGGTGACTAGCAAGGATAACCTGCCCATCTCTTCCCAAATGCTCCTGGCAACTCCTGAAGTGGCCATAGCTCCCGGTTTTGCAGGCATTTTACAGCCAAAATTGTTTGCTGGTAGATTATCGGTTCGTTGCTTGCTTCTTTCAAAGAATTTCCCATTGTTTGTGGCACAGCCTGCTTGTTAGAAATATTGGACTTAATTCTCTCAGCCTGCAGAAGCGTTATGTCCCAAAGACCACGGAGCAAAGACTACTTGGTGCAGGGTATTCTGCGTTGGGATACCATACCTTGATGTGGAATTGGACAACTGCACGGCAACCAGAGCAGCACCCTTCTGAGCAGAAGCAAAGCAAGCAAGAAAGAGCTTTATTCTCTATACAGCTTTAAGTCAGGGAGACCCGAGTTCAGCTTCCAGTACCAGCCATGGATTTTATTCTAGTTACTTACTGCCTAAAAAGAGAAAAAATATCTACAACTAAGGAAGAAGAGGGTCCAGGTACAGCAAGGAAGTTAATGGGAATTTTCCGAGCTCCAGACCTAACTCTCACCGTTGGAACAAACCCAATCCAGCAACCTCAGTCCGTATTACTTCAGAGACACCCATATGGAGAACCGCAATTTCCTAATTTTTAATAGCAGTGTTCTTCTTCTCCCCAGAAAACCATGGCTTTGTACTGACTGAAGACATTTTGAAGAAACAGGAAGAAGAAAGGAAAGAGCAAAGCACGCCGTTATACAGAATCAGTGCAGATATCCGCCGCTTCAACCGTGAGCACGTGAATAACGGATTCCGAGGGCGGCTAACACAAGGCACGAGAGAGGCAGAGCCAGCGCAGTGCACGAGCACAAATATTTACTATTATTACCAAAGGAAGCCCATTACTAGCGTGGAGAGATTCGCCTTGATTTACTCGTTGAAAAAGGTGGCATATTTGCCAGTAAAACTGTTCAAACAGGGGAGGGTATACTCTCAGTAAACTGTGGCTCCGCCGTGATGCATTGTCTACTCTATTACAACCTGCAGCACAAAAGAAAAAAAAACCAACCCAACTTTAGCCCACCTCTTGACAGCAAAGGACAAGATGACTGACTATCAGTTTGTATCTTTAAACATAGCGAACCATGACGGCAAAAAGGCAACAGAGTTGTTGGAGTGAATTCATCCCCTACTCCCAGGGCTCCGGAGTTCTGAAAGTTTTATAGCGTTGAAATATTCCAAATCCAGGAAAGCACTGACTTGGCGGACTAGATTTATTTCCGTGAGATTTCTTGGTAAACCTAAATCTGTCCAGTTTTATAATTCACTCCCTGAGATTCTTGAACTCTTACACATTTCGGATTTTACAAACTATTGCCGTGCCTAACAATTTATGGAGACGGTTGCGTACGAGTTGAAACGGTGCTGAGGGGAGAAGAAAAAAAAAAAAAAAAAAGCTGTTGGAAAGAATTACTGCTAAAAAACTAAATTGACTTGGAAACCTTACAGATGTTGTGAATTCTGCTGCAGCCAATATGATTTTACTTGAGGAACCTGATTTTCACCTAGCCCTCCATACAGCTTCTATCGGCTTTAAAGGGACATTTTTTTTTCTCTGTAAAATAGCGGTGCTACCTTTCTGTGCCTGTAATTAATTTCAGATACAGGCTGTAATAGTTACTTTGCAGGTGCAAGCTGATACGGCCATTATTGATACTCTCCAGAAACCTTGGGGAAACTGGGTAAGAAAGGATTTTATCACGTCAGAAACAGTTTTCAATTTACAAAAAAACAAAACAAAACAAAAAAATCTGCTTTGTGTCTGGAAAAAAAAAAAAGAATCAAAATAAAACATAATCTGTCAAAGATACGCTCTAAAAGAAAGCAAGCCTCTGTAAAATCTCAAAGTAACCATTGCAGTCAAGGTGCTTTGCTAGGACGGGGGAAACCCAGGTCCAAGAACTTCGTTAGAATTAGGAGGAAAGGGGTTGGAATCTAAAAAAATTCACACCCCAGACCACGCCAAGGACAGATTCAACGATATGCTGAGCAGAAATTCAACATTTCTCAACAAAAGATTCAACAAAAAAAAAAAAAAAGCCAACAGCACTTCTTCAACTTTACTCACAAAGCCTAAAGACACGGCAAGGCGGCCATGAGCACATGCAAATAGCGTAACTATGGCCACGCGTAGAACGGTAACAACAAAAGTAACCCCTGGATAAGAAGGTATGTCCCTAAATTTCAATATATACCGTTTTATTGAAAATATTCCATGTACGTGTTCTCACTGCATTGTAGCCAGCCGTGATAGAGCAAGAACAGAAAAGTTTCTGTTCTAAGGATTTTAATTAGAAACGCATTTATGTGCGAGTTTATGATGTACGGAAGAAAATGCATGAATTAAAAACATACAGTTGCTAAGTGGATCAGTGACACGCATTATTTATTTATGCTCTAGGGCAAAGGGATTAATACCAGATTACAGTATGCAGGGTTCTCCCCGTGTGAGCGTGACCCTTCACATGTGTCCCTAGAAAGGATCACGCTCCTTCAATTGATCTTTCCTAACCATTCACTAATTGATAATGCATACTGTATATAATTAGCCTTCATGTCATAACCTATTAAGCAGAAATGCAGTCATTCCTCTCGAAAAATCCCAAACTGTGAATGCCACGTTAACCCATGCTTACACCACGACTATAAAATCATCCGTACAAAACTCAGCAATTCCTACAGAATAGCAGTGCAGCCGTATACCGCGGAGCATTTTTGAGGATTTGATTTTGCTTTAAATCACTGCTGTTTGGACAATATTAGGACTGCGGGACATTTGGGAAGCTGAAGAGCCAACAGCTTAAATCAACAGCGCAACAAAGAAGAGGAAAGCGATCTCCGTGACTTTCATCCCAACATCCATCTCAATTTTATCCAGTCACTCACAATAATCACTTAATTCAACTGTATAGGAATCAGATAATTATGGGTTTGGACTCTTGTCTTTTATATGTAACGTGATAAATACATCTTTGATCAGTTCCAAATTTGGAAATACAGTAATATTTTCACATCCCTGAAACGCCAATTGAAGTCAAGCGATGCTGTGGGTGACGTTACCTTTCCTTTAGCCTCCAATTATTGCCGACGTTCCTTAGAAGAGCTGTTTGCTTTCCAGCAGAAAGCAGAAAGATGCCTGCAGAAAATCTTCTGCTACGTTGAAGGAGGTGTTTTACAACGTGAAACGCAAAGTAAAGGGAAAATGAGAACCAGGGCTATGTTACGCCCGTAGTGTTGCTCCACTGAATTCAACACAGCTATGCCACCTGCGTACGCGGAATATAAGATATTTATCTTCTTTGGTGTTTAACGATCGCTTGACAATCAACCTGCCTCGCAAGAATAGCTTTTAAAAATGAAAAACTTTTAAAAATGTAAGATTACATATGAATTCTTAATACATTTCCAGAATGAGATGGTCGTTATAAATTGCACTACGGAGGAATGCGGAGAAATTGCACCATTCTACTACAAAGAATCAACTCAGAAAGACATTTTCCTCCAAAATATCAAGGGACAGAATTGTTTACAGCTTGTTTACCATCAAAATTTCATGCAGAAGCAACAAACTACGGTACCATTTAAAATCAATTTGATGCTTGGGATTGCACTTTTCTCGATTTCTGGTACAGGAACGCTCCTATTGTACATGTAGCTGCTGCTCCATGTCACCAGGCAAAACTTCCAGGGATTTCAATGTAAGAACCATTCAACGTGTCATCAGGACAGACTACCCAAAACGCACAACAAACAACCTAATGGAAAGGATGTGCAATTACTGGTCTCTTGAATTAATTGATACACAATTGGAGGTTCATCATTAGCCTGTAATATTTTATGAACTGAATTGTTTAAGTAAATGTGTTCGATAAATAGCCATTAAATTAGCCGAGTCCAAGCCGGTGTGCTTATCTAACGCTTATCTATCTAAGCTTATCTAAAACCACTGGAAGAAATGGTTTAACTGGTAAAGCTCAACGACAAATATGTAACGTTCAGTGCAGACAAAATGAATATAACATGTTCATTAATGGTCAGGAAGGAGATACAGCGCAAGAAGATGATGAAAAATATCTCAGGTACGCAATTAGAGAGAGGGACTGAATCCAGAACTATTTTTTCTATGAAATTATCAAAACACAGTAGTTCAAAATTCAAAACACACTATAATTAGATCCAGGCCACTCTGGACTCAACTCCAGTCAATGTCGTTTTGTAAGAAAAGATGTAAAATGCTGCCATTCTACCCAATGCTGTAAAATATCTGATTTATAGCACAGCTTATACTGAGCTGCAAAATTACTTGCTCCACGCACGGAACCAAACTGTTACTGCAGAAGGAACTGCCCTGATAGACCGTCAGGAAGGACCTTCGTGAGACCTCATTCTTCCGCCCATCTTTGAGGAATCATCTTGTATGACAAGATGATTGCATGACAGGAGGTTTCAATCGCCAAGTTTCACATCACTTTGCGTAACAGAATCATAAAATGAACAGCTTCTGCATTTACACCACACAAAGAAAAGGATTTCAGTGACAAAGAAAGCACCAGCTTCAGCCTTCGCGGTTCAGAAGTCTTTTGTGACTGAACTACTCGCGGGCTGTCCAGACTTTGCACCCTTGGCTCCAAAGTCTCCTTTGGCCTCCTGACAACCATAGAATCACAGAATGGTTTGGGTTGGAAGGGACCTTGAAGATCATCTCATTCCAATCCCCCTGCCCTGGGCAGGGACACCTCCCACTAGACCAGGTTGCTCCAAGCCCCGTCCAACCTGGTCACCATAGACTACTTTGGGCAATGGCAAACAGCTACAGAATGGAAAGTCAGCTTAAAAGAAGGGGGTAAAATCAGGTGCACTTGTAACTTTTAATAAGCCTGACCAAGACATTCTGCCCAACGCACAGTAACATATTGCTGGAGCCTGTTCACCGGTGAGCCTTTTTAATTGGACTTAACCGTAGCTTATACGGTAGAGCTCCAAATAATTTCATGGAAGAGACATAAGATGCAATCCTCCTATTCCTAGGGTTTTTCATTTTAATGATCAAAATGAGTGAAGTTTTTCTCCTTCCCTAATACAAGCCCAGCAAAGGTAAAATACATTCAAAGGTTTTTTTAATAAGAATTCTACAAATTCCAGCACAGCGTGCCTTGAAAACTAAACGAGACATTAGCAGAGAATACCAAAGCTTCGTTTCTATTGTCATCTCATTTTTAGAGATTAAAGTTGTCAGAAAACTTTCAACTTCAAGCAGCGGGACACTTGCCTGCCTTCTGATTTCGGTATTCAAATGGAGAGATAAGCTTGACCAACGCAGCTACAACCGTCGCCAATATTTAACATTCATAAGAAATTAGAAATTAGACACAGCAAAAGAAAAATTACAGGGGGACACACATCTACCGGATCTTCTTGTGCCATCTATCGCTGTGGATCTGACCGCTTCAGGCTGGCTGTGTCGGGAGAGAACGGGCCCGAGTAATACAGAAATTTCAATTCATGATAGCGCGGCAGCTCATTTCAGCAGCGCTGAAATCTTGTTTTATTCTAGTCCTTTTGTCTTTACGGGAAGGTTTCTTCTATTCTTTTTACGAATCCATTTTAATGCTAGCTGTGCGTTCCTAGATATTGTCATTCAGGATTCTGGCTCTTAACTCTGTAGGAAACAAACTCCAATTTCAGCTAATCATCTTACACAATATGATAAGCTAAACACAGAGAACAAATATTTCCTGAAGGGGTAAAATAATTCTCAGGGAAAGAATAATCTTGCTCGCTAAATTTAATTGAGGACTTTATCTTCCCTACAGATCATCCATTGGAATCCTAAGTATTTCTTTTCCTCCAGTACCCCTAGTTAACTAAAACCCCCAGGAACGTTTTGTTTAATTTCAGTCTCAAATAAGGTAGGATTAATCAGTTTAAAAACCATTAGACTCTCCCTCCATTATCTGCTTTAGTGCCGAATTAAAAAAAAACGGAGCCCTACGTTGTTGCTTCTTTCCCTATCCTTCTGAAGCAAGATGTGCAAAGAGTGAAATAACGCGAGCAAGACTCTCTTCGTGGTATCTGCCAAGCGCTGGAAGCAGTGTGAGAAGGCTATCAGTCCCAAATGGAATTTTGCAAGATTTTTCTCGCCAGTCTGCCTACTTTCCAGAATTTCAGCCACGTAGGCAGAGGGGATTTTCATGCTTACTTATAACAAAACTCGACATCCAAATTTTTTGGATAATCACCTTTAAAAGTTGCTAGAGAAAACTGTGCGAAAGTAGACTTAAAGTCATAGATGGTGAGATGTGTGCGTTTCAACTCATTACCAACTACAACGTTTTCCAGTCCCTGGGTTTTCTCGCCGATTGCTACCAAAAAGAAACCATAATCTTTAAACGCAGAGCAAGACAGACTTTGAGCTGTGCACAGGCAATCCGAGATGAGAAGCGTTTTGAACGCTTGGAAGCGAGGAGATACACATCTTCAGAGGTTCCCTCAGGGACACCTCTAACTTAAAGCCCCCAGCGTTAGCTGGTGCTACAGGGAAAGAAGGCAGCAATACGGTACTAGGTGGCCGTGACCAGTTTCCATGATCTCCTGCTTTACGTCTTCAGATATGCTTGCTCTCCACTAGCACCCTCTGAGCTGTAGCTTTCTGATGAACCCCAAAACAGAAGGGACTTTTGTAGAGTTGGAAATTCCATATCAATACTGAAAATTTGTGATAATTACTGCTGGGAAGAAAAAATATATGAAAGTGCATCTATCACAAAACAACTTGTTTCATAGAGTCATACAAACACAGAATGGTTTGGGTTGGAAGGAATATTAAAGACCATCCAGTTCCAACCCCCTGCCCCGGGCAGGGACACCTCCCACCAGCCCAGGTTGCTCCAAGCCCCGGCCAACCTGGCCTTGAACCCCTCCAGGGATGGGGCAGCCACAGCTTCTCTGGGCAACCTGGGCCAGGGGCTCACCACCCTCACAGCAAACAATTTCTTCCCAATATCTCATCTCGATCTCCCCTCTTCCAGTTAAAAACCATTCCCCCTCGTCCCATGGCTCCCCTCCCTGATCCAGAGTCCCTCCCCAGCTTTCCTGGAGCCCCTTGAGGGCTCCCCGGAGCCTTCTCTTCTCCAGGCTGAACCCCCCCAACTCTCTCAGCCTGTCCTCATAGGCTTCTTACCCCTATAAAGGGTAAGAGCCAGTGAAGAAATGCTCTGGACCACTTATTCCTTTAATAGAAATACTTCTGTAATAAAAAAAAAAAAAAAAAAACAGAAATAAAAAAGAAATAAAACAAAATAAAACAAAATCTTTTTTTTTTTATTCCACCTCTTAAATGAAGGCGAAAAAGCAGAAGGGGATGCCGTGTCAAGGCTTAGCACGCCGACTGGCCTGGAGATGCGCCTTACCCATATGACAACCTGAGCTTATCACAGTGGGGGGACTTCAGCAGGGGATGAGCATCTTGAAATGAAGGGGTGAAGGGAAAAAAGGAAGGAAATGCCAAAGAAAATTATCTGAAAATGGGAGAAAACGACCTATTATCGCTTCTTTTCTATATCACACCACTGAGGAGGACTCAGACTAGCTGTCAAAAAGCTTTCTTTGCTGAAAGAAACTAACGGGGGGTCCTGAGAGTCTCATGGGACAGTAAGTGACAGAAGAAAGAGAAGGATACCATAAAACGCGAAGGAGAAAGAAGCAGAGAAAAGAAAGGTCTGAAATGGTTAAGGGTGTCAGGCAGGAAGCAGACGCAGACACCTCCAGGGAAAAATGGGGAAAAAAACCCAAGCCAACCACAAAGCGCTAAGACAAAGCGGCAGAAAAAACACAGCGTACATAGAAACTGCAGTGTCTGGCCCCATGGAAAACATTTTTCCTGTCCTACATCCCTTCCAGCCTCCTGTCAATGCACAGCAAAAGTCTGGATGCTCTTTTCCGAGTGTCCCCAGCCTTGCGTCAGATCCCAGGGTTACATGCGTGTCCGGGAATGGGATGGATCCCCGTTCCTGCAGGTCCTGACATCTGAATCACACAATGGCTTGGGTTGGAAGGGACCTTAAAGATCATCTAGTTCCAACCCCCTGCCCTGGGCAGGGATGAATCACCATCAGACCCCTGCAAAAATCCAGGTGTTTTGGGATTTATGGCGTGAAAGGAGTTCTCTTGGCACCAGACTCATCCGTCCGTGCAAAGCTCTGTGCGAGCTGGCTTTCCTCCAGCGCAGAAGAGCCATCACCCTTCTACAGATGGGGGAAACAAAGTACCAGGGAGTCAGCCCTCTTGACTACACACGCACAGAAAACGTAATTAAAGAATTGATAATACAGGTCAGGTCACTCGTTCTTTTCTGGCCGTTAGCTAGAAGATGCTTTTCCCCTGTATTTGTTAAAGTTGATTGTCAAGATGGATGCATTAACATAGCTAACGCCGTGCGGCTCTGAAGAACAGACAACGCGCTCAAATCTCCAGAGTAACAAAACCTCATTTTTATGAGTAGAATTCTGAATGGTTTCCGAGGAGATCCGGTATTTTCACCCCAGGAGGAACCGCGGCCATCAGGAGTCACGTTCCTGTCCCCTCCTGCCCTCAATCAGCCCATGCTGCTGCAGAATTTTTCCTGGAGAAACTGGGGGTTGGGTTGGGTGGATCCCAAGCATGGACCTGTGTCTCTGAGATGGGCTTAGGGTGTCCCAGTGTCCACAGGTGCAGAGATATCACTAGTGAACTGGTCCTGGGACTAGAACTGGGCCTCAGGTAGTGCCAGGGGAGGTTTAGGATGGATATTAGGAAAAATTTCTGCATGGAAAGGGTTATCAAGCATCGGAACAGGCTGCCCAGGGCAGTGGTGGGGTCCCCATCCCTGGAGGTATTGAAAAGCCGGGCAGATGTGGCGCTGAGGGACATGGGTTAGTGGTGGACTTGGCAGTGCTAGGTTTACGGTTGGACTTCATTATCTTAAAGGTCCCTTCCAACCTAAACAATTCCAAGATTCCATCGTCCTGGGATGACCGGAGCCATATGGGTCTCTCCAGTGCATTGGGTCTGTTCAACCACATGGAGAGCCCAGGAGGACTCTGGTATGAGCGTGTTTGGCCCTTGAGGTCCATCCTCTCCTGAGAGCAAAGCTGGAGGAGGAGAGAAAAGACAGCCAATATTGCCCTGTAGGCCTCAGAAGCTTTGCAGGGGAGGACAGATCTCCTGACCACTGCCCCAGGTATCATATCACTGGGGCTTCCAGCAGCTGGCAGAGCTGTTTGACGTCCCCTGCTCCTCTGGAGAAGAGGGAAGCTCCTAGAGGGTCCTCTGACAAAGCAAAAGCCTACCTGGCAGCCCGGCGGCAGGGCTGGAAGCGAGGAGGTGGGAGTGGAGAAAGAGCCACCACCTCCCTGGATCAACACTAACACCGCAGGGACACATTTTCATGTATTTTTATTGTCTGGGGGGGAAGCAGGTCATATCACGGGATCCAGAGATAAACGGAAGAAAGCTCAAGCCTCCCCTTCATCATGTTGCTCTTCTCCCTTGGCTGTAAACCCTCTCGCCACAGCAGATCCAGCCATCACCCCCAGGAGCCGTCCCCACTCTCGGCTGGAAGCGTCCATCTCCACGAACGCTCAGCAGGGGCTGCAGGAACAAAATTGCCGTGTGCCGCTGCCATCCCCACAAATACACTCCCATCTGCAAAATGGAGCTCTCCTCCCCAGGGACCCCTCTGCCGCTTCGTCATTAGAGACTTTGCTCACCCCACATTACGCTCATTATCCGAAACACAGCAGAAGTCATCACTGAGGGCCTTAATTTTCCCTGTCAGAGCTCTACAAATGTCAGAGTTTAAATGCGAGAACTGCTCCGAATGACAAGCGATGCTGTGGAAAACTTTTTAATAGTAATAAACTGGTTGAAAAGACCGTGTTTTGTAAGGAAATAAAAATGTAGTCTAGTGAGACTAGCCAGTAGGATCCTGTTCCCTCATTCCCCCTCGCACAGCATCACCGTTCCTCGGTTTTATGGGAAATAATCCAGGTTTAGACAGCGGAGCGAGGGAAGAAAAGCTCTTGAGGTTACGGCACTTACTCGGACAGGGAAGATCTGTGTTTCAACGCCTGGTTTTAAGCCCTGTATGTAAGTTACTGGGCGGAACACAACAAAGCGGGAGGACCGAAAATAGATTTTCACACCTTCCAAAGCAGCGTGAACAGTTATTTTTCCTCTTGCCCCAAGCCTGTACAGCTCAACAAACCACAAATATTTTTCTGGAAAGAGGTTCACCTTTGTCAGTGTAGGAAAGAGCGCATCTACAAGGTGACCAGACTCTGGCTTTACAATTTTTTAGCCAGCAATGAGAAAACAAACAAACAAACAAACAAAACAAACCACGAACCTTTGTCCTTATGTCATAAGGGATGCTCCACGCTGGAGCTTTTCCGTGTGAAGGGAAATGAAGTTCCCCTTTTGGTGCCCAGGCCTTTGTTGGGTTCCGGCTTGAATACATCAGAGCACAAATTTATAGTACCATATATTCATTCTGGTAGAATGCCTTATAGATGTTTTCAGTGCTTTCTGGAATCAGAAAGTCTGTATCAGGAAATATATATATATACACGTAATACATCAGGAAACATATATACACACACACACGTATATACACATATTGTCAGTGCTTCTGGCTAGTCAGAACCCAGGCTTCTCCGTATCCCATAAAAACCATGGTCCCCTCTACCTCTCCTCCCTCCCATATTTCCTCAAGGCTGAATATATTTCTGTTTTGAAAGGACTTGGAAGTCCTTAGTGGGAAGCTGCTACGCAAATGCAAAATATCGCCTCTTAAAAAAAAAAAAAAAAGCAAAAAACCAAAACACACCCCCCCCCAAAACACACCAGCCCTACCCATGTTTAGGTGACACGTTAAAAAACAAACCTTATTGCCACGTGCAAGACAGAAGATCGATGTTTTTTTATAAAAAACAAGCACCAGTGGAAGGCTCTTTCCCAACAAGATGGGAAGTGGGGGAGAGAGGCCTGCAAAAAAATCCCACGGAGACTCATGATTGATTGCAGAATTGCAATACTGATTTGATTTCCTTTAAACAGTGATATTACAGCTTTAATCAAGATCGAATCAAATGACAAATAATAAATCACCGCGCAGAGTTCACACCTGAATAAATAAGTAACTTGGGGGCGGGTGGAAGAAGTGTTTAAGATACTACGAAGGTTTTGAAGTTGTAACGTTCTCGTAATTCTTCCGCAACCTTTTAGCCAGTAATAGGGAATGGATGAGGCTGGAATATTCGGCTGCCTGCTGGAATAGTCCGTACGCCCAAAGAGCACCGGGGAGATACACCATTTCCTCCTCGCCTCACCTCTCTACTCCTCGGCTGCTTCTTTCCCAAATACCTCCCTCCTGCACCCGCTTTGAAACGGCTCCTATTCCCCTCCTGCGATTAGGGAACTGGTGGGAAAGGTCTTCTTCCTCCCAGGGTTTATTCCCAGCGATTCCTGGGAAACTCATGCATTTGGGAAGTCACCGCTGTTGCTATATCCAATATTGAAAATGAAGACTCTTTTCCCCAGGATCTGTTCCCAATAATCTTTTCCAACGCGAATCAAAAAGCGAGGGCGGACAATTGCAAATAACATTTAATTACGGCAGTACCTTTTACTCAAGGATCTCAACAGTTAGTTAATTAAAATCACACCCTGCTCATGCGGCAAATGTGTTGGTAAGCTGAATCGCAAATCAGCAAGCACAGCTGTGAAAAGAATAATGACAAAGAACTGCTTTTTTAAAAAAAAAAAAAAAAAATTACTTTTTAAAATAGAAGTCAATGGGAAATTGCTTCCTGAAAGTCTCAGTTGAGGACTGAGACCTGCAAGACAAGGGGCACCACAAACCTGAACAGATTTTTTTTTTTTCTTATCTCACATGTCTTAAAATTATTATCCAGTCTTTCCCCCCCCACCCTTGCTTTTCCTGGTTCTGTTCTCTCGTACAACTGACCTGTAGGACTTCTGAAGCGTAAATAGGTGTAACATTGAATGACGTCCTGTCTCTCGAGGAACAGGCGATAGGACAAGAGGAAACGGCCTCAAGTTGCCCCAGGGGAGGTTTAGGATGGGTATTAGGAAAAATGTCTTCCCCAAAAGGGTTATCAAACATTGCAACAAGCTGCCCAGGGCAGTGGTGGAGTCACCATCCCTGGAGGTATTTGGAAGATGGGCGGACGTGGTGCTGAGGGACGTGGGTTAGTGGTGACTTTGTCAGTGTTGAGTTGACGGTTGGACTCGCTGATCTCAAAGGTCTCTTCCAACCTAGGCTATTCTATGATTTTCAACCAGGAAAGTCTTCCAAAACCACAGATGATCAGATCAGGCCACACGGCGAGCGGCTGCCAAAGCCAACAACGGAAACCTGAACGCAGCCCGAGCCCTGGAGAAGAGCCCAAGCGCCTTGGCCAGGACTCGGTCATCGCTTCTATCAGTCACTAGAAGGAACAGTCCTCGTTTTCAGTCACCACCCAAAACCAGGGCCGCTGTCTGCCTGGCATCGGCTGTACGGCACCAGACTGCATCTCACCCGCACAAGGCACACGCTTTCAAGTTCAGAAACAAAAACGCGTATTAGGTCACAAGTCTACGAAGGGTTTTAAAATTGATGACTTTGTACATCAGCGCAGCTCTTCTTCTCAGTGCAGTTTTCAAGACAAAGGTGACCACGCAAAGCTACTCCTTTGTCAGGACCTCCGCCTCCCCACCTTTCTCACAGTGGCTTCCAAAACCAAAGAGTACGGAAATGGGAGTTTCTAAACTCTTCTACGCTGAACACTGGGAGCGTCTGAGGTCAGATCTGCCTTGAACAGCCCCCCCAAGAAGCCTCGGAGGTGCAAGTCCCAGCAGACGTACACATGGGAGACGCCATCCCAGCAGCGTCATTGCCCACAGGCGATACAGGCCTACGAAAAGCTCCGTGATTTTGCAACAGCACCAAGGAAACCTTATTTTGGAAGGTTTAATTGCAATACATACAAATCTATTTGAGCACCAAGGCCAGGAAAAGTAATGATTTTACTATACTGTCCTAACGTACGTACAGGGCAAATGGAAGTAGCTATAATGTGGAAGAGAAAGATCCGCAAAAGTACAAGCAGCTTCTTCAACTCAATAGGAGATCATTCAAAAAGGGCTCTGGTCACAATGACCGCATTTTTCATACTTTCTGAGTACATCTAATTTACCATCAAATCTCGCCAGGCAATGAAAACAAAGACCAGCTGCACAGGATAAAGAGAAAATCCTAGGAAGACCGACTGGATAGCACTATCTAGCCAAGAGCAGAACAAAAATAAGAAAATCTCCATGAGTTTGTAAATGGCTCCTAAAGAACAAAGTTGTTGAAGCAGAACAAATTTTAGATGTCTTTTTTTTTTTTTTTTTTTAATGAGCTTTCATGTTCAAAGCACCCCACAAAAATTGGGGATGGGAGTTTTCAAGTTTGGAGAATTCTCGTTAATTCCTATTAATTCCTCGAGCATCTTTGAAAAAAATCCTTCTTGATTCATTCTTCCAGCATTCTGATGGAACAGGGGTCCAGTGAAGACGTTTCACAGCCAGGAAATCGCAGCGAGGTGACACTGAGCTACCTTACGACCTTTTCTTCTATAAATTCGTCTTCCCAGGCTTTTTTCCATGTCTCTGTTTCGTATATAACGGCACTTGCATATCTCTAAGGCACCCTCGGACTCCCGAGGGGAAGGTTTTCATTTGTATGTAATGCGTGGTGGTGTCTGAATAAGTAAAAAATAGGAGTAATTAATAATAAATGCCAACTTTATATTTTCAGCAGCGTCCATTTCCATCTGCAAACTTTTAAACAGCATGCATGCTTTTTATTTATTGCAAAGGAGGAAAAAAAAAAAACAAAAACCAACAAACCCACGTTTGCCCCACCTTTTTGCTGTGACCGTGTCACAGATCTCAGAAGGCTGGATGGATTCGCCTTGAAGTTTTCCGGCATAATCAGGTCTGAATAAACATCAAACCCTGGCATTTCAAATCCGGCGAGGATTGACTGGGGAAGCGATGCGTGGGGGAACCCAAGAGGCTAGATCAGAACGGAGCTTTCTAACGTTAGCTATAGGCGCTTGGCTTTTTCCAGCGACGGTCCAGAGTATAAATCCCCCTGGTAACCATGTACTACCAAATGCCAGCTGAGAAAAGGAAATAGCTGCCCTGCTACATACAGCTCTCGGGAAATCGGTGTTATAATTGCACAAGGGACTTTGGACCGTACTCCCCCAGAGCAGGATGGGGGTCAGGCATCTGAGTTGTGGAGTCCCCATCCCTGGAGGCTTTCAGTCCCCATCCCTGGAGGGGTTCAAGGCCAGGTTGGATGGGGCTTGGAGCAACCTGGTCTAGTGGGAGGTGTCCCTGCCCAGGGCAGGGGGTTGGAATGAGATGGCCTTCAAGGTCCCTTCCAACCCAAACCATTCTATGATCTCCAGCACAGCACCAAGGGGTCACCCCACGGCCCCACATCCAAAGGGGCAGACAACCCAGCGCAGTCCTAAGTCTTTAGGTAAGTCTAGGCTTTATCAGAGGGAGGAACGCAGGCTTCATCAAAGCCTCGGATGCGCAGAGAGATAAAGACAACTACAATTCATTTAAGATACAGCCTTCAGATCACCAAGGGGATGACACTGTCATGAGTGGTTACACAGTATGCAATCAGGAGGGCTATATAATTTCATATTTTGGTAAGGAAAGGTAGAATCAGTACGGACCAGCCACTTTTTTATATACGTATAAATAAATTCACCTATAGAATCATAGAATTGCCCAGGTTGGAGGGGACCTTTCAGATCATCGAGTCCAACCATCAACCTGACACTGACAAAACCACCACTAACCCATGTCCCTCAGCACCCCGTCTGCCCGGCTTTTCAATACCTCCAGGGATGGCGACTCCACCACTGCCCTGGGCAGCCTCTTCCAATGCTTGACAACCCTTTCTGTGTAAAAATTTTTCCTAATACCCATCCTAAATCTCCCCTGGCGCAGCTTGGGGACGTTTCTTCTTGTCCCATCACCTGTTCCTTGGGACAAGAGACCGACCCCCACCTCTCTACAACTCTCCATAGAGATGCACAGACACGTATACATAGATATAATATATACCCTACACACGCAGCATATAGTTTAATTTCTTTCTCAAAATCCAAATGATTTCTCTTAAATCTTTTCCCTCTGCTGAGACTAAAATACTTCTGAGCCTTCCATGCACTCAAGAGAGACGGGACTGTGAAAACTGCAGGAAAAACCTCCTGCCACCATAAACCGTATAATGAAAAATAATAATATTCCAGTCTTTTCTGTTGTTTTTTTTTTCCCCCCCCCAAGGGAGACACAAACATGTTCACCATCCAGTCTCATCACCAGCAGACCAAGGGTGAGCTACGAAACTCCATTTCTTTGTTGCTACTCCCTTAATTCCCCCTCCGACACGCCGACATTACCTAAAAGTTTAGAGCTGCTGGTATTTTCCAGAGCACAAAGAAAATCCCAGGGAAGTAAATCTGCTTAAAAAGAAGCATCTATAATTTCAAACAGCAGCACGGAGCAGCCGCGTTGAAAAGCGATGTGTGATTACTGTCACAAGTGGTTTGATTGATTATCAATTGCAACCACCTCCTCCCTTCCCCGATGAAATTTTCTACAGCTCCTTCACGCAGCCCCTGATACGATGCTGTGCCTCCCGCTTGGGTGCGCTGGGAGCATCCTGCGCCGCATAAGTGTCCCTGCAGAACGAGGTGCGCTTTGCTCCAAGGCTTTGCTGGGTGCATGGCTACGCCGTGGGCTCCGGTGGGCACAGGAGGGGAAAAATCCCCTCCCAGACCCTGATTTTGGGCAGCGGGGACCAGCCCTGGGGCTCGCGCCCCACAGCGCCCCTGCTGCCCCACGCTCCCCAGCTGCTCCTGGGCCACCTTCCAGGTTGAAATCCCACTGGAGATCACGCAAAGTCCCACCGAGCGTCCCCCTGGGCTGAGCTCTGTGGGAAAGCCGGCACCCACTGTCCTCCCGGCGCCTTTCCCACCCCAGCACGGATTTAACCGGCGAGGAAACACCGACATGCCGGCCTCCTCTGGGATTTTACACCTCTCCACCTCAGGAACACCTATCCGGGGATGAAAGTAGGGAAATTCTGGTCTTTTTGACTTTGTGAGCAGGACAGCTGCCTTCCTACCGCGTCAGCTCCTCACTCGCTGAAATATCAAGTGGTACGGAGCCAGTGATCACGCACGGAAATAACCACTAATTAATCTGGCGTAACAAGGAGAGAGATAAAACCCTTTCTCCCTGAAGTGTCAAAGAATTGCTGAGTGGTGTTCTTTCTTTTTCTTCTGTTCTGTGTTAATAATTTACACAGAAAACTTCTTCCCCTACCAACAGTTGCTGCAAGCCAGCGAGGCAAAGCAAGTCACTCTTTGAGCACCAAATACAGGACAATTTTAGCAGGCATCAGGAAACAGAACACGGAAAATGGATCCGATACTTCCCCTCTAATACCCTAATACCTCCCCTTCAAATATTTTTATTGTAGGAATTTCTTAAGTCCTGGTGATTTTCTCCCCCCAACGCTTAGATTAAAGGGACATTTTCAGCAGTATTTTCTTGTTCGCTGGACCTAATTTTTCCTCCCATTATGCAGCAAACAAGTTGTTTGCTCCCATTCCAACTGCATTCTTCCTGAATTAACAGAGTTCTTTGACTTAATTCCAACTTTTCAAAGTAACCCGGTTATAAACAAACACCGTTATTTGCCCGTCACCCTTATCGCAGGACGACAAGAACAGTTTGAGGATCGGCAGTAGTTGGCAGCAGCTGAAGAGCGGCACAACGCTCTGTATTTTAAAGTCGCTTCAAACGACGTGCGTAACACCGGGAGCGTTATAAATACCACCGAATCCAAGCTCGTACCGGTCTCGATGCAAACCTTTACGCTAACAAAGCCAAGGAAAACTTCGTGGCACCAATTGTTGGCTATTCATCATAGAATGCGTTGGGTTGGAAGGGACCTTTAAAGGTCATCTAGTCCAACCCCCCACGTCTCCCCTAAGTTTTCAGGTAAGTTTATATATAGCCGTAGAGATGCACAGACATATAGATATAATAGATACACTACGTATACAGTATATAGTTTAATTCCTTTCTCAAAATCCAAATGGATTCTCTTCAATCTTTTCCCTGTTACTGCCCCGAGGCGGGTTGGGGGCTGCGGCCCCGGTGCCCCTTCAGCCATGTGTTCAGGGCCCAGTACTACATTTAATTAGTTACACGTGTAAGAATTAACACACCCATTTAACAACTACTGAACTCCAGGTTTTCCTTACCACATTTATTTTCATTCACACCGCTAACAAACGCTGCGATAAACAATGGAATAATACCCCATCAATTAAGTATAATTAAGCTTAATAATTGCTTAAACTTGTCATCCATAAATCATGCCCAGTAAACCATTATGAACCAATTAATCATTAGCGGCACCATTAAGTATGTTTATTTATAGAGTATTTATAGGAAACCTAATCATGTGGTAGGAAAGATTAATAAGTACAAGCTGGCAGAGGGAGGGACGGGGGAGAGGCGTTGCGGGGAAGCCTCCAACGAGATCACGTCAGCCCAAGAACCGTAACACCTCTGCTGCAACCATCAGATATTTCATTTATGAGCCAGAAACAGGTGTGAGAATCCAATCAAGGCATCCAGGAAAAAAAAAAAAAAAACAAAAAACAAAAAACGGCAGCTACTAAAGACTTTGCAACAAACGAATAAACCCCTTACATTTAAATTTGAGATGGGGGGGTGGTGTGTGTGTGTATTTCATTTGCACTGCGGCAAGTGTCTATAAACCCAAAGAAAAAGGGTCCAATAATTCCCCATGCTAAAGACTGCACCAGCGCTAAGCAAAAGGACGGTGCTTTTTCCCCCAAAAGCACGAGGTCGCAGTTTAAAGTCAATAATTGACGTTTCCAAAGACGCTAGGGAAATCAGGCCCTAAAACATCACTACAAGAAGAGGGAAGGGCAAGAGGTGCCCAAGCTGCTCCTTCATTCCTCAGAAAATCCTAGCACGGATTTTCCCATCTTAAATAGAATCGGAGAGTTGACCAGGTTATGTTTTATCCTTTTTTTTTTTTATTTTTTTTTTATAAGGTTAAGATTTCTCCCTCTAGTAGCCCCTAAACTTATTCCTACCTATGGGTATTTATTTGACTGTCCTGAGAGGTTTAGAACACGACAGTCTAAGTGGAGACAGATTAGGGAGCCAAAGAAATGTATGAATGTTAATGGAATTGACTTTTCGTTTAATGGACTTTTGAGTTTAAAATATTAAACTCTTACTTGGGAACTGGGCTCTATGAACAGAACAATCTATCCATTGATCCAGCGGTTCCCGAGGCTACTCATCATCAAATTAAAACAGCCAAGGAATGGACTGCAATAATGCATACCTGATACCGGCATTTATTTCCGTGTACCTCTGGTCTCCTATCTGCATATTTCTTATCATATTTATGACATGCCATCTTATTATCTAAAGACATTTCACTGCAGCAGTAGCCGCTTATTTGATTAACTAGGAAATTCTCCATCGTATATACTCTGCGCAGGCTAAAAGAACCACGTTCAGCCTTTAGCCCTGGACCTAGCGCGTCTCAGGCCAGGAAACACTCCACCACGAGAAAAAACTGCAAAAGCAGGAGTTAAAAAAAAAAAAACAACACAAAAAAACAATCCACTATTTTCTAAGCTTTCTAGCTCTTCTCCCATTAGAAGGACACAAAGGCTTGCTTTTAATTTCCGTTTTCTACCACCCTGCTATTTCCAAATGCCATCTTCCTATTTTGCACGAGAGTAAACAAGAGTGTATTTTTCAAAAAGACCAACATTTCCAATTCCCCTGACCCCTCAGCTGCGTCCGTGTTCTGCCATTAGCTCACAGCGCGCCGAATTTATCATCTTGAAAACAGGCAATGCTGCGTACTCTGCCTAAAATTGTAGCAAACCGCAACCAGCCCCTGGGGAAAGGGCAGAAAAACCCAGCAGAGAGGAAGGCAGAAGCGATGCTGCCTCCAGGGATGCGGCGTCCTGGCGCCACCACGAAGCACCAAAACTCTCTTTATCTTGACAGACGTACTACTTTCCTTGGCTAAACGAAACAAAACTACCAACGTTACGAAGTTAAACAGGTCAAACTGTCAATTGATGCCTGGTTTATGAATCCGACGTCTGTCAAAGCCACGCTTCGCGCCGTGAACCCACAAGACGCGTCCGCGCCTCTCTTCATCACTCGTTAACTTTGGCTTAAAAACCCCACAGCCATCAAAGGCAAGATGCCTTATCTCTTATTGAATGGTACTTGCCAATTTCCTTGATATTATCGATAAATAAACTTTAGAAATATAAACGTTAGTCACTGATCCACTGCCAAAAAGCTGTCAGCGTTGCGTAAATTAGCATGAACATATGTTAATGCATAATTCACCATTTGCAACAGGGCTTTGTTGAAAAATTGATGAAAATTCATGAAAGAACCTTTCCAGATTAAGTTGCACAATAAACATGTAGCCAGCGGCATTCATAATGTAAAGGTAATAGTTTAGATTTACCCTCTGAACGTTTTGTATATTCGGAGACCGTACGTTAAAGTTTTAACCATCATCAAACCCAAACACTGGATTCCAACGCAGCAGTGTGCGTGTACAAGGAAGTGGGTGTTTGCGCGCACGCGCCGCAGGTATGTTATTTCCACCGCTTCGCAAAATACCGCTGCTGTCTCCGGAGGTTTTCTACCTTTTGTCATACAATAACGTTCTTCAGAAACGTTTCGTAAGAGAGGAGAAAATTTTCAGTATTTCACTGAGCACGACACGTAAACAGAAATGGCAGATGATGTTCTACCTACCCCTATTTATTGATTATTAATAACGTTTTTAAGAGAGAAAAGAGTCTTCCTGCCCCAGCCCGTCCAAAACCATACCGAGTTCAAATTACGCCACAAGCAATAGCATCTAACCTCCAGGCAACGTCAGAAATCCCTAATACAATATCAGGCTCTTTATCCCCTTGGAAACAAATTCAGGGCTTGTACCACAAGCTTTGGATTGATTTGAAGTGACCTAATTAATGAAATTAATAAAACGGAATTTGGATCTTGTCCCAAAAAGTTGTATGTCTACCCCGAACAGCTTGTTCATCTTGAAGAGCCTCTATTTCCATTGGCAGAGTTACGTCCATTTGGAAAAACTAATCTCTCTTGCAAATTCAATGACGGGACACGGATTTCGCCACATTGAACCAACGACCTCGCAAAACCAGGTGCCCAAAATAACCCTCTTGAGTCAGGGTTGGTCCTGAAGTCCCTTTACAATTTCTTCATGGAATATTTGTAAATGGAACTCATATTTCGTAAAGATGCATATTTCTGCTAACGCACACAGTTAAAAAATGAAAGATTATTCCTACTAATGGCACAGTCACGCTCCAGAGGCCAAGTGCCTACAGAGACATTACGTCTACCTGGAAGAGCTTCAGATCTAAGAGAACAATACGGGGTAGGAGGGGAAGGCAGGCAGTCAAACCAGTCATCATTTGTAAGTGTGTAGTGAATTTATGAGAGCACAGTTGGCTTTTTCCTTTGGTCTAAAAGCACGTTAGAAAGGGGAAAAAAACTTCTTAAGCGTGATTAAAAAAAAATAATAATAAGGTGGGGTTTTCTTGATTTTTCCCACTACTAATTGCAATTTTCACTAGGAAAACGTGCTGAAAACACATGATCTGTTTCGAGTTTATGCTGAAATTCAGCTGCAACAGCTGCAAGCCAGGATATTACAACTGTTAAACACTGCCCGCACCTTCCCATCCTCGGAGCTGTTGTCTTCGATAGGTTGAAGCCGCGTGATACCGGAGGTGATGCCATTACCACTGAGACCCATTTAGAGAGGAAAAAAAAAAAAACACCCATGTATTTTCTTTCTCCGTCTGTCTCTCTCTGATGGCTTCTGTCCATCACGGTTCACCAGAAGTTCTTCATCCCCAAATCATGCCTCCCTCGGCTGCCAGGCAGCCCCCAGCCGGCATGGCAATTAGCCAGATGTCAGCAGTCCTATTATCTCCATTCCTCACTTCTACATTATTTAGGCCCTGCACGATAAGAGAGAATTACAGCAGAGGATCCCACCAGGACGCCACTTTAGAAACCCGCATGGAGCCCGAAGGAGATACCAAAAAGATGCAGAAGTAGCTAAACACTGTCTCCTTTCCCGTTGGCACCCGAGCGCTGCTGCTTTAACTTCTCCTTGGGAAGGTGAGCGGGTTGGGGAGATTATAAAAGCAGAGCGGAGAGTTATTTTTCCTTGTCACACTCCTCCGCAGCTCCGCATACAGCTCTCTGCTTTCTTTTTTTTTCCCCCTGCCATACTGGCACGGGAGATTAACATCTGATAACGGGAGGGCGCCAGGCTGCACGGAGGCACGGAGTCACACAGCAAATGGAAAACGCACTAAGTCATTTTAATTTTTTTTTTTCTTTGCTGCAGAAAACAAAATGCCGTACACACATCCTGACTTCAAAACCCCAAAGCGTTATGCTTTTCCATTTCTAGTAATTTGTTTTATAAAACCCCTGCCTTACCCATCCAGGGAGGGGGAAAAATCCCGTACTAAAGACAAAGGAAAACTTTCTGGGTTTGCCTACGAAATACGCCTGGTGAAGGTTTTCTTTTGCACATTAAAAAAAAAAAAAAAAGCATTTAAGCACGGGGGACATACTAGTTAGTATTTCTGGGTCACCATTTGGGTCATCAATTAATCAGTACTTCAGATGTCCAGACAGGCAATTAATCAGTGGCGCGAGCAAAAGATAGACTGCGGACGGAAAGTAAATATGACAGCGGCGCTCTGTAAATACTTAGACTATCATTAATACCGGAAAAGCGACTCTCAAAAAGCACCTTTCTTCTTATTTTCTTTCTCATATGGAGCCTTTTACAGAGACAAAGAGTTTTCTTTCTTGCCTCCGACACCTTACATGCCACCAATGGCTTAAAATAAAGATGCCCCGTTTCCCCTCTTGCCTCCTTCCATCTCACATGTCCCGCTGGAGGACCCAAAGAGCTTTATCAACACTAAGGAACTGAACCTCAGGACAGTCCCCATGAGAAAAGCAGCTTTTATTATTATTATTATTATTAATCCTCTCGGGCAGATAGGGAAATGGAGGAAGAGAGAAATTAAGTGGTTCATTCCCAGGTGCAGGCTGTGCTCCCACCACGGCCACGCAGAGCTATGTCCAGGGGGGACACGGACAGGGAGCTTTAAATCCAGAGCCTGGCTATCCCGTTAGAGCTCCCAAAGCCAGGCACAGCGACGTCTCCACTGAGCCCTCAGCACAGGTAACCTCTGCTCATGGCAGAAACCCCTTCCCTGCAGAAAACCCCGGCGACATGAAGTCTGTCGTGGTAGGCCATGATGGAGACTCTCAGAAGAGGAACATAGCCATTGCTGCCCCCAGCTCTGGGGCACCAACAGCAGAAGGACACGGAGCTGTTGGAGCGGGGCCAGAGGAGGCCCCGGAGATGCTGGGAGGGCTGGAGCCCCTCTGCTGGGAGGACAGGCTGAGAGAGCTGGGGGGGTTCAGCCTGGAGAAGAGAAGGCTCCGCGGAGACCTTCCAGCCCCTTCCAGTCCCTCAAGGGGCTCCAGGAAAGCTGGGGAGGGACTCTGGAGCAGGGAGGGGAGCCATGGGACAAGGGGAAATGTCCTGAAACAGAGAGGGAAGATGTAGATGAGATATTGGGAAGAAATTGTTTGCTGTGAGGGTGGTGAGCCCCTGGCCCAGGTTGCCCAGAGAAGCTGTGGCTGCCCCATCCCTGGAGGGGTTCAAGGCCAGGTTGGCCGGGGCTTGGAGCAACCTGGGCTGGTGGGAGGTGTCCCTGCCCAGGGCAGGGGGGTGGAACTGGATGGCCTTTAAGGTCCCTTCCAACCCAAGCCATTCCACGATGGAATAAACGCAGTGTCCCCTGTGTTGGCTCACTCTCTCGTGTCCCTAACTTCATCTGCCATTTACTGTGTCAGTCGTTGCAGTAACGCACAGACCAGCCGGCGCATCCTGCGTTCCAACCTGCTGCCCGCTCTCCCGACAGCGCCGTATTTGCAAACACTCAACGAACGTGCTTTCGCTGTGTTTTGAAAACTCGAAAAAAGTGACGGGGAAATAACATCCCATTTCCCGTCTTCTTGCTTACCAGATTTTGACAGATTTGATGCCAGTAATTAGTTAAACCCGGTTGGTTTGCATTAAATAGGAAGACAGCTGAACTGCAATCAAAGACATTGTTAAACAAGTCGGTTGTTTCTCAACGTACCTGAACTATGGACATCTTTAATTTCTATTTGCTGTGAGACAAGCCGGCAGTACGGTCAGAAAGGGACAGAGAGGGCGACTGAGACGGTCCTGAGCTTGTTATAATCTCGGTCACGGGCAAATGCTAAAGTCTGGATAAAATTTCTACATCTCTTGACCGCATCACCTTACGTTATGCTGATGGAGAAGCCCAACATCGTGGAGTTACAGACCACTGAATAAAAGCAAACCGACCCTCTAATGCAGGGCATTTATCATTTTCAGTTAAACAAAAAACATTTCGGATACATACTGCGTAGGTGTATCCACTCATGACAGCCCTTAAAAGCCTCAAGTGACACTCACAGCGTGTGAAAACCCCAAACCACTCTGCCAACCACGTTTGCCCACCAGCAAATTCATTTCCAACGTGCAGCTGCCCAGCCAGCTGCCAGTGGAAAGCCGAGAAATAATGGGATGCTTGACCAAAAAAATTGCCCCGAGGAGCCCTGAACTTTTGCTCAGCGGGACAGGTCTCGCTCCAATCTGCCGAGGGACCAAACGGAGGAGGAGGAGGAGGAGGAGGCAGGGCCGAGCCTGCCCTGCCAGCAGCCAGCCCCGGGGACGTGTTTTTAAACACTCCCAGATGGAAAAGCTCTCCCGCTATCCGAAATCCAGCTGCCAGCGCAGCCCCACAGTACATCTGGCTACCTACCCTCAATCGATACGAGCCATTATGAGGCTGGACTTTAAATGCAATTATCTAAAATATCAATGATTCGCATACAACAACTGTCACTTCAGATTACCTACGCATTTTATCGTCGGCGATTGTTCTTGAATATTTCATCGGAAGGCGGGGGGGGGGGGGGGGGGGGGGAGGGTGCGGTAGGGACGAGAAGTTACAGCCACGGCTGGAGAGCGAGCAAGAAGAGATGACAAATTAGCACAGCCATTAATTGTGGCAGCATCAACGAGCTGCACCAAGGTTCCTTCCCCGTGACACGTTTTGAAAGCGTAAAGATCACTGTGGTCTAATTTGCCGATTCCCTCATGAAAATACTTGCTGAAAAGCATCTATCACAGAGACAAACACAATTAATCCCGGCCCGTGCAGCCGCTCAAGTGGGTGACAAAATTGTTGTTAAATAGATTGCCCCGAGCGCTGGAGGCGGTGTGGGGAGAGGCACGGACACGGGTGGGGGGCAGAGAGCACCTCAGCAGGGTATTGGGGAGAAGCAGCGGACCTGAAGCATCCCTGACCAATGCTTGCCTCTCCCGTCCTTAAGAAACTCCACATTTTTCCATAATTATTTTTGTATTTGGGAAGTTTTTCTCCTAGTTAAACCTGATTATTAAACTGGCCTCCAACAGCTGTGGCCCCAGTAGACGCGGAAAATGACTGATAACATCCTCTCTCCAACAAGTTTTTCTTTATTTTAAGATCTTCTCGTGCATCGACGTTCTTCCAGCTCAACCAGCCCAGATTTTAGACCTTCCCATAAAGGTCACCCTTCCCCAGACCTCTGAGCTCTGCAGAGTTTCCAAGTGCAGTGCCCGAACCTGAGCCCTGTTTTCCAGCTGTGGCCTCATCAGCGCCAAGTGGAGAGGAAGAATTCCTTCCGTGACACTTCACCTACAACAGCAATTTTTGCCTTTTTCACAAGAGCGTCGTGCTTCCGGTTATGGGATCCACCATCTCTCCCAGCTCCTCTTTCGGCAACAGTGCTGTCAAGCCCAAACCATTGTCAACCCATGTTCTTGGGGGGTCTCTTGCCTACGTCATCTCCCCTTTATTTCAATTTATCTTGTCGATTCGGTATCAGTTCTCCAAGCTTTCATTCCAGTATCAAGCCTGGCTCCTTCCTCTCCAGGTTCTTCCCAGGCTGGCGACACCTGCAGATTCGCTAACGCTACTTTCCCATTTTCCTTTCCTAGCTATTTAGAAAGTGAGAGTTGGGTTTTATTCCCAGCTTTGTTGCTGACAAAGCCTTTGGGCGAATTGCTTACGCTGGTTCCCTGCTGGGCGGTGGCGAAAAGAAGCATTCAGGAACGTGCGAACGCCGAGAGCCCTGTGACACCAAGCCACCCTGCGAGCTCCTGAGCTGGGAGGAACCCAGCGGAGAAGCCAAAGTCCTCTCCTTGCCGCACCCTCATGTTTCTGCAGGCTTTATACTCCGCCCCACTGGGCCGCGGCAACTCGTTTATTCCGATATAAATGACAAGCCCTAGCATATTTTACACCTTGGCATAAATCTTTAAAGCGTCAGACAACAGAGTAAGACTAGCTGTGTATACCTATTATACACAATATTTCTGTCAAGGCTTTATTTAGGGCAATTCTTTTATTAATAATATTATTATTCCACCAGAAAGTTCTTATTTGTCACAAGAATGAAGTTCCCTAAGATCAGCTGAAAACCTAATGAGCGCACACTGTGACATTAATTGGGACGCTATTACCTGTTTTGCTATAAACACTGCTAATATAATAATACACCTCCAAGTCTTTCACTTACAGCGAACATTATTCACATTAATCATTTAATAATTATCGCACAGACGTTAGCATCTTCTCCCAGGATCTAATCTTGGAAGCTTTTATTCAGCGTGCACTTATTCAGCGGAGATTTTTCAGTGGAATAGGTGGAAAAATGCCTTTAGCGAACTCAAACCGCAGCACGGGAAGGGATGGGCATAGGTGTCGTATGGAAAGACACAGAAAAATCAGGAAACGTTAAGCCAAAACATTGTGAACCGCACACTGTGCTTTCAAAACCAATGCCGTTCATCCAATCTTAATTCCATAAAATAAAAGCAGACAACTTATTATCATGCCAAAACTATGACTATTGGCTTTAGCGCACATCCCTTGGGAGTCCTGGCCTGGAAGACCAGGAAAATCAGCCAAGATGTCACAAGCCCAGGAATATACATAATTTTTGCAGAAACTCCAAGCCGTAGATGTGAACATGGTCACTAGAGGGGGGCACCTATGCCTCAGCCCACCCCACCTGCCAGCAGAATTTGCAGATTTTTTGTAAATGGCCCCTTTACCGGACTGGCATATGCATTAGCAAGTTATCTGAAGTGTCACAGCTGTTTCACAGCTTCTTTCTTTTCATCGATTCCCCCCTACTTCTTCAAAATGAGGAACAGTTGGACATCATTTCTGATGCTCAGGCCAATTTGCAGAAGACAATAAAGCTCTTTAGATGCCTAAAACAATAGCTCTGAGGTCCATCCCCTCTCTCCCTTCCCCTCTATTATAAAGATCCCATTAGACAGCTTCGGAAGCTCCAACATCCCGGGAACAAGGACAAAGAGGGAGGTAGGGATTGAACCCGAGTTTCCCAACTCACAGGACAGCGCTGAGGAGCAAGGGAGCAGCATCTCCTGGAGGCTCCAGCCATCCCAAAGACCCCGAGGAATTTAAAAGCCGTAGCGATATGCAACGCCCTAAGGAAAAGCCCATCTTAAGGCTTCTTGCAATGTCACCTTTTTGGTTGATGGTGAAACTTGTCCCCAATTCCCGGTGGTGGCAATACTCCCATCGCCTTCGCTGCAGCGCAGCATTGCCCAGGACTAGGCAGGGCGAAGGCACCGAGGGACGGGGACGGCTTGGGTCAAGCTCCACCACAAGGTAAAACCAGCAATTATTGTGCTGACAAAGAAGGAACGAGGCAAAACTCCTCCAGCAGCAGAACGGCCCATAATTGCCTGCAATTACCTATATGTGCACATATGGTACGGTTAAGCCTGACGCAGCCCCCTCCAAAACAGCCCCGGTGCTTCAGCCAAGTTAGCGAATCTCTTTCCTCCAGGTCAGTGAGCAAAACAGAAATGAGTAATATAGGATTGCAAAAACCTAATGTCGTATCTTCAGCGTATAATGTAGCTTCACTAATGGAATAGGGCGGGAGAGGAACAGCTCCGTGCTTTCGGTAATGTGTCAAACATACTCCCTCAGGAACAGCTGGTGACTGGTTTTTGGCATCTTTCGAGCCGGGCCCGGGGGGCTCCCAAGCAGAACGGGACGGGGTGGTTCAGCGGAGGGTGAGCTCGGGAATCCATGTGTGCCCAAAACCCCCAGATCCCTTCTGCAGGGGAGTATCATAGATCAACCTGAGGTTTATGCAACTGCAGTAACCCCTGACTTGGAAACCCCTGCCCAGCCTCTACATCAGACAAATTCCGCTGTGCTATTTCTAACAAAATAATCACAGAATGGTTTGGGTTGGAAGGGACCTTAAAGATCATCCAGTGCCACCCCCTGCCCTGGGCAGGGACACCTCCCACCAGACCAGGTTGCTCCAAGCCCCGGCCAACCTGGCCTTGAACCCCTCCAGGGATGGGGCAGCCACAGCTTCTCTGGGCAACCTGGGCCAGGGGCTCACCACCCTCACACCAAAGAATTTCTTCCCAATATCTCATTTAAATCTCCCCTCTTCCAGTGTAAAACCCTTCCCCCTCGTCCCATGGCTCCCCTCCCTGATCCAGAGTCCCCCCCCAGCTTTCCTGGAGCCCCTTGAGGGACTGGCAGGGGCTGGAAGGTCTCCGCGGAGCCTTCTCTTCTCCAGGCTGAACCCCCGCAGCTCTCTCAGCCTGTCCTCCCAGCAGAGGGGCTCCAGCCCTCCCAGCATCTCCGGGGCCTCCTCTGGCCCCCCCTCCAACAGCTCCACATCCTTCTTGTGCTGATAGTCTTCCTGGGATACCTTTTCCCAGTCGCTGCCTACATCCTATGCCACCCAGCTATCATTTTTTTTCTCTCTCTGCAGCCACAAAAAGAGAAGAACCGGTTGACGACTCTACCGTTGGCGTGTTGAGAAATTCACTAGTCTATCTGTAACGGCAGGCATCAGAGGGAACCGGGGAGACGCTGGCAAAGTGTCAGAGAGGGATATCGTGAGTACGTGCGAGTGGGAACTGCATTCAAATCCAGATAGATGGACGCAGTCGCTGTTGCATAGAGAACAGACTGGGATCTTGCAACTCTAATTTAATTTAGTATCCTTCAAAACCTAGAAGTTGCCAGCTTGTCAGCCGAGCGAGTATTTGACAGCGGTACCTAGCTATAAAGCAGTACGTAGTCCCCGGGACCTATATGAATCAGCCCTTGAGAAACTCGGCTGCAAAGAGCAGATAAAGGTGGAAGAATTCCCACCTGTCTCCGGCGCTTTCATACCTGGATCGTCTCTACCCGCCAGATACTGATTCCAGGAGCTGGGAATCCTCTCTCCCCGCTTAGAAATGATAATGGGGGAAAGGATTTACATAAATGACAGGTTCTCAGTAATAAAGAGCCGCACTCCCACAGAAAGGCACCGCACGACAGGCACGTTACCTGCCGGCATCAGAAGGCAACGGGAATTAAGCACAAAGCTCACCGAAGGCTGGGAGCCAACAAAGAGCAGACCACAAAAATGAATCTCCCTCTACGCGTTTCAAGGGAATTGGCAATAACGTAATTGTTCGCTTAATTATCTGACACCTAGTGACAAAATGAACCCTCGGTGTGAAACTGTGAAGGCCAAAGGTCTTACTGCAAGGGATGAACTGGAGACCCCTCAGAAGTCCGCCATTAAAGCGGGGAGGATGAAACAGCAGGGTTGTGCGTATCCGGGAGGAAGACGGAGAAAGAAAGATACTTTCAGGTGCTCAGAAATCTCCCCAAGGCCTGGTTAATAGGAACACAGAAATCAGAATACGCAGGAATCGATGCCTCCGGGGCCCCAACATACCTCCCCCGAAGTATATGATGTACCGAGCCGTGCTGCGCATATAAAACTTCAGGTAATACCACGTCAGTGCAGCCAGGCGGCAGGAAGGTCCCTGCAAGCGTGCTGCAAAAATATTACGCCGTTACACCTAGCAGGCAGTATTTTCTGTCCTCCTCTCGGCATAATGAGCTTGGTTTAAAGAATCTTCTTTATCTGTGGATAAATTAACATTGGGCTGAGCTTTCCAACTAGTTTTACGTTCGTCACAAAAGCTTGAACTGCATTAACTCGAGGAAGAAGAGCATGACCTTGGCCCCGACACCTTTTCCAGCAGCCGCCCAGGACGTCGGGTACCTCTAGCTTAGCTCTTCAGAGCCAGGGACCATTTGCACCCGCATCACCCACAAAGGCACCCAGTCCATCACAAGGATGGTGATGATATCTTTAGTCTTTCCTATAGACGCTATTACCCTTACATAAAATATTTTGTGAGAGAAAAGGACCACGAGGTCCAATAACGAGGCAGGAGGGAGGGTTGTCACCGACCCCACTCCGCTGAGAGCTCACGGGGTTTCGACAAGAAGGACCCACCACCTGCACACAGGTGAACGAAGTCCCACCTTGAAAATGGCCCATACACATCACAGTTATATTTTGGTGTGTTTCTATTTAGCAGCCACCACTGGGCAGAGACGCTACGCTAGGGAAACAGGGTGCAAAGACGGTCTATAAAATGGAGCCGCGAATGCTTTTCCTTCCGTTTTCAAGGGCAATAGCGCACTCGCGCAAGAGCGCTGAGCACTGAAGGATCTGAAGCGCTGACAGCACTTCTGAGAAGAGGATCTGGCAAGCAGAGGTTAAATCTCTTGCCCACAGCCACGCTGCAAGTCAGCTCCAGAGACGGCAAAACGGGACGAGTCCCGACCCCGGCTCTCCCTTCCCTCTCTAGTGCCCGGGCTCTCACGACGTGCTGGAGAAACCCTGAAACAAGTGGGATTGCAAGTGCCTGCTAATTGTCTGGAGGAGTCTTGAGCTTCACTTGAACTGTTGCCGGCAGTTTAATGGTCTCAAACACAAATTAGACATTTTCTCATGCAAGCGGCTCACCTTCCCTTCCTCCATCCCATTAGAAAGGCAATACTCCATCAAATTCAGGTCAAAAACACAGTCTTTGTCATCCAGAATAAATGCAGTAACTTCTCCTTTTAGGATGACCACATAAAAGCCGGGAAGGATTTCCAGTGGCCCAGAGACGACCATCTCCAGGTCTGACGGCCAAACTGGAGAGATGAGCCGAAAACTTCACCGCAACCAAAGGACATCCTAGACCTTGCCTTGGGAGATGCAACGACTGCAAATGGAAGGGGATGGATCCAGATGCAGAGAGAAAGCAGGTCCACCTAGGAGAGGGGAAGAAATCCTCTCCAGGACTGGGAAATGCCCTGCAGCCCGTGCTTTCTGCTGTTTGTCACCCAAAGGTAGTGGCACCTCGCATGGCTTACAGCACCCAGAGCCCACCAGGAGACGTGTCTCCAACTCCCCCGTTGTCTCGCACAGAAAATACAGTCCCAAATGTTCAAAACCCCTTCTTTCGAGTGCCGCTCAATGGGATTCCTGCAAATCTGGTTTCCAGTGGAGTTATGGTGGTTTCTTCTGACAGTCTTTTGTATTTCAGGTTTCTCTAGCGTGACACTCAAAAAAGAGAGACCTCAGAAAATGCTGCTCTGAGCGTCCCCGTCGCTCAGTTCTTGTTTGCTCAGGCATAAAACTGTAGCAGTTCCATCTGGGAGTGCAATTACATTCTGTTCCTGAGCTTATACACAACTTCAAGAGTCTGAAGGTGCTTTAGTTTCATAGTATGAAGAATATTTAAATGATTTTTTTTTTCGCCCCTGGCAAAAATCCATTATTGTATCAAGCATGACATCTGTAAAACCATTTTCTTTTATTTTACTTTACATTAAGCCTTAAGGGCCAGCGCCTCCTTCACAAAATGATAAATCCTATAAATTAAATAGGAAGAAGCAAATTTCTATGTAACAAATCACATCCTAATTTGTTAATCCATTACTACCCCATCGGAGATTCTCTGTTCCGCGTCTTCATTTGTAATTCATGAATATTTCACGTGCACCCAGGCATTACCGCAGGAACGCGGCGCGGCATTGTCTGCAGCCGTTTTACAGGCGTCGACTGTGCACGGAGGATGGAGAAAATAAAAGGTGCGTTGTCATTCCGCTGAGTCGGTGAAAGGCAACCAGAACGCTTGCTCTCTGTCACCAGCAATGATGCTCCTCAGCATGGAGAGACGGAAAAACTAATGACAATTATGTCAGTATTACACCGTCACTATATACGGGGCACGCATTACAGGTGGAAAACCTCCTACTGAAGCGCAGTAGTAATCCCTGGGAAAGCGAGCAGGTGTTTGTAGGGATCTCCCATCAACAAAACCATCCCCTTGTCAAAGAACTAGTGTTCCCTCTAACATGGTCCCCGGTTCTTGGCTTAGCCCACTTCAATACCACAAGCAACGAAGCCACCTATCGCAGAAGGAAAGCTCGGCACCAGCCTGCAGCAGTAGCGATACTTTTCGCTTTTAGTGAAAAATACAATATAGGAATTTAAACAGCGACTGCGCGGCTCTGGTAAAACCCATCCCGTGCAGCAGTCTGCCTCCGACAGCTGACGGCGCCTGAGAGTTCAGCAGAAACACGGGGAAAGAAACCCCATGGCAAGGAAATTACAGCATAACCTGCTGATGAGAGTCCCGGGGAGACCGGCAGAGCGTTCACGTACATCATTACCCCCCCAGGGCAAAATGCCTCTTCACCATAAGGAGCCCCGAGAGACATCCAACAGCGAGCGGCGCTGGGCTGAGCTGCTCCTCACCTGGAAATCCTGGGCTCCTCTTGGAAGCTCCGGGCACCTTTTGGCTCGCTGAGCCCTCCAAGATTGTCTCACTGCTCTTTTTGCTGCGGGAAACCAATGTGAGCAGCCCCGTAGTTGGGAATGACCCTGCGACACCGAGCCAGATTGCATCGGGGCAACTGAGAAAACACCCCGCAGACGCTCAACAGATTTCGTATTCCCAGGCACTTGCCACCCAACATGGGTTAGGACAGGGATGCAAGTGCTAGCACTGAAAATACTTCAGGAACAAGGCAGACCAAACACCACAACTCATCACAGAGACCAACCTGCTCTTTTCATTGTCTTTTTTTTTTGCAAGGGTGGCTTATTCCGGCTGTATCTACACCCCGAATCCTGGACACACACGCTGCCTCCCCAGCGCCTTTGCATCCTCACCCCTGAGCATCCCCAACCCCATCAGCTCTCGTCTCTCCTGACATGAAGCACGAATTTTTGCACCTTGAATAACATCCTCCTAAAGCGTACTGCTTTTATTTGGGTTTTTTTGGTTTTTCAAAAAAAAAAAAAAAAAGCCTTTTAAAATGGTTGGCTTCGATCAGGATTTCAAAAATACATCAAGCACCTGACGACAGCTATTACCACTGCTGAGGCCAGTCTTCTCATTGAAGTTTGTGGGCCCTTAATTATTGTCTTTAGAGGCAGCAGAAAGCCCAGTCATGTCCACGCCGGCTCTCAGCAGCAGCTTCTGTCCTCCAGCTCCTCTCCGCTACTCCCTCTTTGATACATCTAAACGTCCAAACACCCGCAGACTGGCTTTGCAGAGGAGACGTTTTCATCATGAAGCCGACACGCACGACCTTAAGGAAAGTCTTTATAGTGAACCAATTGTAAGTAAATATTGGAATTTCAACTGATGAGAAACAGATTGGGTGTTGCCTGTCAGAGCCCCAAAGGCCACATAATAAATGGCTAGGTAACAACAGCTCCGGCTCATTGAAATGCAGACGTTATTCGCCGAAATTTCATATGCACGGCTTGCTCTCCACTGCCTCCTTAACAGATGTCAATGAATCAGATCTACATGTTCAGTGAAACGAAGTGCAAATACCACTGCAAAAACCAGGGGGAGGCGGGAAGGGAGGCTCAGCCCTCGCGCATCCCTCCAGCGCGTCTGCCGTCCTGCCCCAGCAGGAGATGCTCCGACCCGCCGTCCGCGCCGGCACGCACACAAAAAGCTTATCTGCTTTTAAGTTTCATATAAACACATCAAGAGAGAGTCTGAAATCAGACTGCCCCACGGTCGAAAAAAAGGCGAATGTTTTATACCCGCGCACCCCCGAGACTCAAACCCTCCCGGATTATTCCTGCCATGAAATCTTAAGAATATCAGGATACGCGTTTTTCACCAAGGGATGTTGGAAGTTGAATTATTCAGTGTTGTGACTAAAAATCAGTGCAGGGCTCCAGGCAAGACTGCGTGCCACCAGCAAGGGGATGCTGAGAGCATTCCCCGGGCCAAGCACCGTCTGAACCAGGTATAAGCCAGCCAATTTCCTTCTTGCCCCATCCCTCCCTACGCTCTGGATTTTCGTGGCTCGCTGGTGCGTACCTCCATGCACTGGACACCAGGTTTCTTCTGGTCCAACGTGATATCTCTTCACTGAAGCCAATGGATAAGCATTAATTCACACCAACAAAGAACCTGGCAGTGTATTTAGTTTCCATTATGTGACTCGACTCCTTCTTGCGTTCAAACACCAAGAAGTTATTTTCTGAAGCTGCTATGAAATGCCTTACCCTCAAACAACTCTTGAAAGGAATAGCCTCAACTTAAATATCACCCATATGTTGGCCTAAAACTGTTTAACTTAATTGAACAAATAACACCTCGCTTGGCCATAATTGAAAGCAAACAGAAGGGAAAACACCTCCCCCTGTGTTTGCTTTTCGGCATTTGAAGGGGGTTTCTGCAAACCCAGTTTCATGGTTCCTCCCAGCATCACTCAGTAACTTTCTCTCCCGTGCTCCTCACTGCATCAAGGGGAGCCAAATCCCTTAAAAGAGTAAGAAAACACAACTGTAGTAATTACTAGAGAAAGCTGAAGGTTACTAAAGACCTCACAAATTGTAAACGCTAACAGAGACTGATTTCAAACGTGAATTTGGCTATAAACCAGGATGAGACCCTCCAGCATACCCACCGGGCAGCAGAGCCAGGACCAAAGGAGGTGGCTGGGGGGCAGGTTTCTGCCTGAAATCCTTCCTGTGTGATGGAGAACAAGCCTCACCTGGCCACGAGCAGCTCTGCGGGCAACGCGAGGAGGTCTTGCAGGTGACCACAGATTAGAGGCAGGTGGCTCCGGTCTCCACCAAAGCTGCTGCTCTGGAGTGACAGGGCACAACCACCTTCATCAGCCAACCCCATCCTGGTGGTGCCCCGTTGACCCCCTCCTGCTGACCGAAACGCACGCGGCCACGCGACAATCCCAACCATGGAGATCATCCCCATGACTCCAGATCTTTCTTTCTGGCTGGGCTAGTTTCATTTACCCCAGAAACCAAAGAGAAAATCCAGCCGTTAACAACAATAAACCTTGTTGAGTTTGCAATCCTCGCCTTGAAACCACAGAGCGTTTCTTAATGAGCTTTTAGAGGACTGATGTCCCCAGTCAAGAGATTCACCAGTCACTCCAGTCACTTCATTCCCACGGCTTTTACGTTACAAAATTGCTCTTATTGGTACACACACTAGGAGCACCACCCAGGGAGGCGTCTATGAAAGTATACAACCCTCCGTCGTCGCTCTTAAAGCCCCGAATTTACTGCTACCTCGCACAACGCTGCTGTTTTACCACCTTTGTTGTCGTAAAATATTTTCACGGTGATTACGGAATCCGAGAATGCATCGTAAAACCCATCATTTAGGCTAGAGAAATCCATAAAAAAGAAAAATTCTACGTGACTGAGGCACGTTGCCTGGAGGGGGGGAGGTCACCCAAGGGTGGGGGAGTCCCTGGCGCCAGGAGCATCCCCAGGTCGGAGGCTGCTGCTGGGACCCAGGTGTGTAAGAAGAGCGAGGGCTTCACCAGCCGTGTTTCCAAGTCGTTCAGCTTGGCAGAGAAAAATGTCAAGGCTTGATGGTCCAGAGGGAACGAGAGCCGGAGTGTAACTGTAGTCCTCTCTCAGAGGAGGAAAGAAAAGGGCGTCCCAAGGCTGCTCCAGGAACTGTTAATAGATTTTTATAAAATGCCGGTTTAAGGTACGCTGTACAGGCAATTTGTAGTTGTGATGCCAGTGACAACCCGTCCAGCCCTTAGAAATCTGCAGAGATTTGGAGAACGGGGGCCCCTAGCACCCTGTTTTTTTGGGGTTTAATATCTATTTTGGATACTGGCTCCTAAGCCCCACTTGAGACGCGTGCACCCCAGTGTGAGGCACCCTGAAAACCTCATCCCAGTGCCCGGGATGCTCCAGGGCTCCCCGGGTGGCAAGTGGCCACCCTGCTGCTCGCCACGGCCACCTCTGCCTGCCAGGGCACGGCCTGGGGACAGGGATCACCTCCCTGCTCCGCTGCTCCGGGGCAGCGCTGGGAGTCCATTCAGATTCCCAAATTCTTAGAGGTTTTGGAGACACCAGGTCCCTGCTCGACTCTCTGGCTCCTACGGCGACAGACTCACTTCTTGGTGCTGGCTGAAACTTTCCTGATGGGGACGCAAACGATCTTAAATCCTCAGGCAGATGACAAGGCCTACATTTTCTATTCCTATAAGGAGACATCCCGAATAATTCTGACATAGTTCAGGGAGGTCCTAGTTCAAAGTCCTCAATGCACCTATTAAGGAATATCTGAGACTTACAGAGCCGAATGCGAATGGATATTTTCAGAAAAATCCACACGTGCAGCTTTAATAGTTGCCCGATGATGTTCCCCAGAAGTATCAAAAGTCGGACAAACACTGTGTTACGGTAAACAGGAACTTCCCTTCTTTGTCTTTTCTGCCTCCGGTACAATATGAGCAATACCATTTTTCAACCTCGTTAAAAGCTGCTGTTAAATAAATTGCTGGATCTATTAGTATATCTTAATTACGGCATCTTGAGCTGCTCTTAGCCTCTTGTGGGACAAAATTGTCATGATTTATACTATACTAACAATGATATTTTTACATTAGTAAGCAATTAAAGGACTAAACAGCACCCACGGGAAGTCTAGAAACTCTTGGAAGGACCACCATCATTCTGAGTTATATCTAGTCTAATTGTATTTACAGAAACCTTATGAAAGAATAATACCTTGTCAAAATATTTGCGGTGTTCAGAATAAACGTGTGCATAAAAAGCAGCATTAATGGCTTGAATTTATGATGAAAGGCAATCATAAAGGGGGGAAAAAAATGGCCCCTGATAAGGTCACGGAGAGAAGATGATCACAGGGCTTTAGATTTGTCAGCCTCGACTGTTAGAAAACGCGGGCCATTTTTTCAGGCAGGTCCTTGCTAGCGATGCAGAGATGACAGGTGTCATCATTACAGCTTATATTTTTAATGTTATTACAGCAACGACGGCTGTACCGTATTAGCTGCAGCGATGCTCCGACTGCGGCATACGTTCGTCGGGACAGGCTGGAATCAAAGCCGGGAATATTTTCCCTGAAAGACACGGGGCAAATGCGTCTTCCTGCTGCAGGAGCTTCTGCACCTCCCAGCAACGAGATGTAGGAAAGCTCAGGAGAGGAATCGGACTGGTTTTCAGATGTTTCATGGCGTATCAATGAAAAAAAGAAGTCCTAGCCAGACTGGGGTCTAGAAATGAAGGAATTCTTGACTGGTTACGGAACTACAGGAGGATTTCTTCTGCCACTCAAGCCCCCGGGGGGAAGAGGCAACCATTAGAATTGCTAGGCAGTATGGTTTCGTGTTTAATAAGCAGTCCAACGGCACGCCAACACCTCCAAGTTAGGAGATTTGGGTCTGTGTCTATATAATCCAACTCCCGACACACATAAAAGCAGTAAGTTGCAATCTGTTACCCAAAAAAAGTGTGAAACCCAAAGTACCTGCAAAAATTTGAGGGTCATCACCAAAAAGTGAATTTTTATCGTAGAATCATAGAATGGTTCAGGTTGGAAGGGACCTTAAAGATCATCTAGTTCCAACCCCCTGCCCTGGGCAGGGACATTGTACTCTATGAGACAACCATCTCATTGCCTTGGGATCCTCTGTGGGACCACTGCGCTCCTGCCATGGGGAAACCTTTGCTCAGGTGCTCACTGGTGCAGAAATTCACCCAAAAGCAATAGGTAAAAGAAGATGTGGATGTGGCACTGCTTCTCTCCCTCCACCCGTGCTTTGCTCCCAGTCCCAGTGCTCCCACCAAGCCCAGAAATGCCGACGGGGACTGGGGAGCCAGGCTGGAGAGGGCTCAGAGAAGGTTCATGCTGAGGAGGAGGAGGATGGTGGGCATGAACCTGGACTACTCCCCATGGAGGACATCCCCAGTCGCCAAAAAAACTGGGCACCTTCCTGCACCGTCCACGTGGAGGGGGACATAATTTTCAACCTCCTAACTATAGATACATATATTTCTTTGTCATTACCTTACGGGCATCAAAACCTCAGAAATTTGGTCCCAAGAGACCAAATTCACTTAGTTCTTAGAAAAAAACATTGGTGACTCGCTGGGGTTACACAGGGTGACCCATCACATCCTCCGACCGTCACCTGTCTGGAAAAGAGACCGTCTTTTTCTTTCTCTATGATTTCTGCAGCATTCCCAAGGATGGAGGATAACGTTTTATTATTATTATTCCGAAATGGAGACGTGCTCCTACATGAGAGGTTAACCGGGTTTTAAAAACACTCTGCTCATCTTCTTCTGGTACAAATGTAGAACAAGCCACTTCGACTGATGGTGGAAATGTCACCTCCTGCATGAATTACGAGGCTCGCACCTTCACAGCAAGAAGAAAACCGTTACTCCATTGCACACCTTTCCACATGAGCGGAATGTGTCCAGCCTCCTCTAAAGCGTTCCATATCGTTAAGCAGAAATGCTAGAGTGAGAGTAAAGACGTGGGTCAGTGGTTAGTCTTTCCAATTAAATATCGCAATCTTAATTTGATCCCTCTAACGGCAGTTTCAAGGAAAACTTGGAAGGCCAGTTGGACTTATTAAGTACATCTAATCTAAATAAGCTCCCGGTTCTCTGCTCCTCGTGACCAATCCAGCTAAATATTCACTGTCTTGTGTTCCTCAAAATGATTAGTTCATTCAGGTTAGCTCATATATAAATGTCAGCGTAGTCGGAATGGCTGTCCTTTCCCTTTTAGCCTTCACTTTATCCTTTCATCCCTACCTCTGGCAGCACAGAGCAGTGCAAGAGGGTTTCGCTCGCCCGCGTTGCTCTAACTCTGCTAATCAGTGGTCTAATGGTGTGCAAGAGTTCAGTGAATCAGAATTCTTCTTAATCAGGTTTTTTTTTTTTTTGCTTCCTCCGTGATGGAGGTGCAACTGCAATGAAAAATAGGTTTTAATTATTGAAAGTTTCCCCTTGAATTTAATTAGAGTCGTGCGGTCGGAACCCCACACCTCACTCTAAAAAATTAGAGCGATTGGTTTCCTAAATGAATTGCAGTAAATATCGCTGCTAAAAGGAAATGCTTTCGTGGAAGAAGGGATGACCCTCATAATTCAGTATGCAAATCACAGAAAAGAAGCAATACCCACTTTCCTCATCAATCTTACATACCCTAAGAGGCATAACAACATTATATCTAACTGCCAATGTGCACGGAAAAATATAATGGGCTGAAACAGGTGATGTTACAGCAACGGTATCAAGAGTCTCATTTATAAAAAGAAAAGGATGAAAGATGTAAAACTTAATACCTCTGCTGTGGAAATGGAAACGGGGCCTCACTAGATAATCCGGTCAGACGATCACTGACTATTTGGGTTGGGAGGGATTTCTGGCGAACCAGTAAATCTACAGCCCGGTTCTGTGCCACGATCATAGAATCATAGAATTGCCCAGGTCAGAAGGGACCTTCCAGATCATCCAGTCCAACCATCAACCCAACACTGACAAAACCCACCACTAAACCGTATCTCTAAGCACTCTGTCTACTCGTCTTTTAAATACCTCCAGGGATGGTGATGGCCCAAACTGCCTATAGACAACATTTTTTTTGAGCATCACGTGCCCAGGAGGACAGATTTCTGCCATGTTTTTGGTATCTTAATTCCTGACTTGCGGAATTTCCTAGCAGATACAGAAACTTCAAAGGACGCTCTTTGAAACAGCTTTTCACAAAACAATGTTTGCAACCAGACTGAAGTTGTTCTGAATAAAAGTTCCCTTTAATGTTTTTTCCAGATGCATGTTTAGCAGACAACTAAATGACGGAACTGCATGATGAATAATGTCTTTGTATAAAAGACTGAGGTTTCAAAGTACAAACCCATGAATGTGAAAACTTGCGCACGCACCAAGATGAACAGGGAACGCAATTATTATTTTTACAGTTCATGTATCTGGTCAATTCTGAGATTCCTTTGAAATATTTGAAACACGAGGAAATAATGAATACGTTCGAGAGATTTTAAAATGGTACCGAAAGGGCTGCAACACATAAATATCCGTTTGCACGCGTAGGGCATCTGTGCATAAGATTTCCCAGCTAAATGGGACACCCAACTGTTGGCTGCTTCTAAATACGTATATGAGCAGCACATGCAATCACAACAAATGCACGCACACAATAAGTAGGTATCTAGCATATACTTTGTTAAAAAAAAAAAAAAAAAAAATTTACATCATAAAACATAAAACCACCATCCAGGCAACAAAAGCTGGTCGTGCCACCACTGGAGCCGCCGGTACCATAGCATGGCTGGTCACGAGATGAGTGTCCTGAACAGCACCCGATTTTTTTTTTTCCATTAGAAAATGCTTTTTATATGATAGTGTGAATGCATCATTTTCAGAAATGCTCCCTAAAAAGTATGAATTTTTAACGAAACTCCTATTATGGAAGATTTTCAAGTCCAAGTACGCATGGTCAGCAAAGGAAAGAAAGAAAGAAGAAGAAAAAGAATTTAATTCCTAAAATCTAGTAATTTCAAATCTCGTCTAGGATACTGGAAAATGTCAGATGACTTGAATCATATTTTTACTTTTTGGATATACACATATACGCACACCTTTGGTCTCGGATGGAGGATCTCCGTCGATGTCAGGCTCTTGTAGGCGAAAATCACTGTTTGTCTCTGAATCACCCCCCTTTGGGGATGCTCCTGGACTCATTTATAACAGTATATATCTGGGTAAGACAGCTAGACTTCAATTATTTTAAATGAAGGATTTTTCCTTCTGAAGAAACACTGTCTTCAAGAAAACGACGTCTCTATCTCCAGCGCTCTGGGAGAATGGGAGCGAAGGGGTGAAACCATCAGCTCTCACATGTTGCAGCGTGATTTAAGAGAAAAATACTCGGGGTTTTTTTCTGACAAGGAGAGGTCCCAGAGCGCCGGGACACGGCCCCGCCGATGTGCACCTTCCCGCTTGGCTGTTCGGACCCCAGGAAAAGCTGCCTCCCTGCCCATCGGCGGATGGGACCTGCGCCGCTGAATGCAAAGGAGCTTTGAAGCGTGATCCCTTTTGAAATTTCCGTGCCCTCTGAAACACGAATAATCAGGGAGCGATGGAATATCTGGTACGCTGGGGTCAGTGTCTTGCAGAATCGCACAGCACAAAATTTTCCTAAATTGAAAATGATTCTTCTTTGCCGCATTACGCTCTATAATCTGTATTTAATACCGCCCATATCTTTAACTGCTGAAGGCACCGTGTCATTGGTGTAACTGGTCCATCCAGTAGAGAGTAAAATGAGGTTTTCCCCATATTTTCTACCAATTGTTACTTTCCAGCTCGGGCTAGTTTGCTGCAGCCCGTCTGCTCTGTCAGTTCTAGGAGGTTTTCCTGCGTATGATGGGGATTTATACGCCGTTAAATACCACCGCTCCCGGGTTTATTCCCCGGCCAGCCCCAGCGCAGAGATGCTGTTTCGCTGGGGGACGCTCTTTCGGAATGAAACCTCTAACTCCCTCCAGGATGAAGCCTGGTCGTGGATCTGCAGATAAACTGCTCGAAGGATCATTGCAGATAAGCACTAGGTGGAGAAAAGAAGGAAAAAAAAAAAAGCCTTTCCCCCCCCCAGCCCCCGCAACTACCTCCAAAATCCTCCAACACGACACCGGAATGCTTTGGATGCTCATTCCTACACCTGCCTTTCTGCTACATCTCACGTCCTGCAACACGAGGCCTCAGCTCCACATGGCTGGTATCCTTCGACAACTTCATGATTTTTAAAGCCAATATTTATTTTGCCCCGTTCAATTCACATGTGCAGATGGAAACCCTGGCTGTGTGGCGTGCCGTGCCTCTATACAGGTTCATAAACGGGATCGCTATTTCCTTTTCTTATCCCTCTCGTGAAGTTCAATACACAGAGTGAAAATTAGGCTCCAAACTCATCCCCAGCTATCAACAGAGCTGAGATACCACGAGCTTCGGGACTTTTTTATATTCAGCATCAACAGTCTCAGGTCTCAGGCTCCTAAATGGAGAAATCTTAGAGAAACGTATCTGATCCCTTCCCGTTATGCGGCATTTACCTATACAGCCTAGCCAAAATTCTTGTATAAACAAGATTATCATGAGATTTCCTTAATTCTAGGAGGGCTAGAAATAATACAAGAACAATAATTTTTGTACAGAAAATTCTGCACAGCAGCTGCAAGGGAAAAGATTAATACAGCGAAAGAGAATATAAAGTAAAAGCGAGTAAGAAAGGTAACTGGAAAAGCCCAAAGTCCGACTGATATTTCTGTTTGCGGGTTAATTTTCTTTTTCTAGCTGTTGCTGGAAACACGGAGGTGGTAAAAGCTAGTGTTTAGGCCTGTCGAGCATAATTTGAAGTCTCTCCCATTTCCTCAGCACCACTGAAACAAGACGACCTGTGGGAGGTGACTACTCCATTTTCCAGCATGCAGAAACTCAAAAGGATTTTGTTTGCTCTGTTTTGTTGTTTTCTTTCAATCAGAGGATAAGCCGGTGTCTCATAGGATGCAGACATGTGTCTCCAAACGCACCTGGGTGAGCGCATGGCCAAGCTGGAAGCTTCAATGGTCCTGAAGATGGTTATAGACTCATAGAATGGTTTGGGTTGGAAGGGACCTTAAAGCCCACCCAGTGCCACCCCCCTGCCCTGGGCAGGGACACCTCCCACCAGACCAGGTTGCTCCAAGCCCCGGCCAACCTGGCCTTGAACCCCTCCAGGGATGGGGCAGCCACAGCTTCTCTGGGCAACCTGGGCCAGGGGCTCACCACCCTCACAGCACAGAATTCCTTCCTCAGATCTCATCTCAATCTCCCCTCTTCCAGTTTAAAACCGTTCCCCCTCGTCCCATGGCTCCCCTCCCTGATCCAGAGTCCCTCCCCAGCTTTCCTGGAGCCCCTTGAGGGACTGGCAGGGGCTGGAAGGTCTCCGCGGAGCCTTCTCTTCTCCAGGCTGAACCCCCCCAGCTCTCTCAGCCTGTCCTCCCAGCAGAGGGGCTCCAGCCCTCCCAGCATCTCCGGGGCCTCCTCTGGCCCCGCTCCAACAGCTCCGTGTCCTTCTTGTGCTGAGGACTCCAAAGCTGGACGCAGTACTCCAGGTGGGGTCTCCCCAGAGCAGAGCAGAGGGGCAGAATCACCTCCCTCAACCTGCCGGCCACATTTCTTTTGATGCAGCCCAGGATATGGTTGGCTTTCTGGGATGAATTTAATTAATATACACTATTATTAAGTTGTGAAGCACAGAGTTCTGTGGAGGGGTATAATTTAACAATAAACGGTAGAAAAATTAAGAAGTTATTTTCCATTGCGCCGTAAAGGGTTTTCGCACAGAAGGCTACACAATAGCAAAGGGGAAGTTCACGTGTTGAGCTGTTGAACCAGCCCTACTCTGTAATTAATTAACAGCACGCGACGAAAAGACCATCATTCTTTTGTTTCTTCCATTCAAAATATGTACCCAAGAACGCGAATGCTGACTAACAGCAATTATAATATTCTAGAAACACGACACAGAGTTTATGGGTAGTTGGAATAACAAAAGACAGCGAAGACACCAGCATTCCCCACCGCGCCGGGGGGTCTCTCGTGCTCCTCTCTAGTCCCTCTATCGCTTTTCCACTGCAGGCATGCTATGACAGCAAGGACGAAACTCAAGCTAACAGAGCCTGTTGCCGGTATTTATCCTTCAACTCTGGCTTAATGGATTAGTTACGGGCGGAAAAAAAAATAATCTTTACAAACGTAATTTTGGAATTAGCAGTAGAAGAATATGAAGCCCAGGTCACAGAGAGTTGAGTTAGTTCTCAGCATGGTGTCCTACCTCTCGCCACACCTGGACATGGGTGGGGAACAGATTCATCCCTTTTTGCTGGCAAAAAGGTGGAAATTAAAGGAAAAAACCCGTTCTGGTAAAACTGAAATGGAAAGCTTGGAGGCATTTTGCAGAATGAGCTCCTCCCACTGCTGTCCCTCAAACATTTATTTCGCGTTGAGGTGAAATGCTCTGTTTCACCCCGAATTGCATATTTCATTACAGGTTGAATTTACTTAACCTTTATGTTTGACATTTTTCCCCATTAAACATAAAGTGCTGCTCAAAATGGAATACTTAGAAGTTTAATTGGAAGGTGTGAAAATTAAACTCTTAAAGCTTTTCAAATAATGCATGTTTGGGTATTTTCTACATCCTATGCTCCCTATCGAAATGCGCTTCTTAGCCAAACTATAAGCTGTAGTTGACCCGAATTCTTGAAAATTTGTTGTTCTGGAAGGCAGGAGGTACAAAATAAACTGGGCTGCCTTTGGGTTGGCATCGTTAATTTGTCCCGTAGTTTGTTTTATGGTCTTTTGTGAAAGACGGAAAACCAAGCTGCGTTGTGAGCATCAAACCTTCCAAAGGTTCAATGGGAAACGGGAAAGCATTTCCGAAAATAAGGTTCTTTTTCAGCATTTCTTGAAGATGGGTTGCATCCAACCATGCACTTTTGGAAAATAATGTTGCAGTCCAACCTCATGATTACGGATGCCACGTTCCCAGCACTGGCAGCCCGTGCCCTTCTCCTGCACAGCACCATCCTGCTGCAGAGGTACCAACGGGGAACTGCCTTGGTCTCATCTCATGAGTCCAGAATAAATTACCTCTGGCTTTATTGGGCTCTGGATAATTGCTTACCATGGCTGTGCCTTCCAGTAAGTAGATTTATTATAGTAAGACTTCCCCAAAACAAAGACTGCTGAGAGTCACTCCAGGAAACGAGCAGAACCAGTAAAGAAGATACCAGTAAAGAAGATCCGGGCACCAAAATTAACGAAGCCTGCCGTGCAGCATCTTCACCACCACCGAGGGTGTTTAAACTGCGAAGAATCTGCTCCAAGCTCTCAGGATGGACAGGATAAGCGAGTCTGAGCTTCTAAACAGCCAGCGGGATACGGGAGCTGCATCAATCAACAAAAATGGCCTTCCAAAGTGCCACTTCAAAGTTGCTTTTCAGAGTTAAAGTAACCTAAAACTAAGAAAGCAAGTAAAAAATGGAACCACTTCATACATTTTAAGCGCCAGAGTTACCACGTGATCTTTTTACTTCTAACATCAACGGCATGTGAAAACTGACCTTGAACTTCTGGAGCTGAAGAGGTCCCATTTCGGTACTGTCATTTGTTCTTCCCTTCCATCGGGGTGTATAAAGCAGCGTAAGGACTGTTCAAAGGATGCTCGTGTCTTTGACAGTTTTACTGAATTACCACCAAATGTATGTCCGGATTTCACAAGGGAAAACTCTAAAATCAAGGAAATCTCGATTTCTGTCAAAGTAGTCAAGAGAACAAGTGGGACGAGACCACTTCTGCACTACGGGAGTAATGTAGCTCCCGTCCATCAGCCTGCGATTCCTGCAGCATCTCTGTGCAGACAAACAGCACTCCCTGCGATTCTGCCGGCTGCTTTCTAGAACGAGAGGGCAAAAGTGATCCCAAACGTTCTCCACACCGTGCAAAGACCAGATGACAACGGTGCAAGGCCGGCAGTGGTCCCCACCATTGTTTCTGAAGGTACCTGGGGACCACACGCTGCATTTTTCTTCCCTTGTGCAATCAGAGGATGCTTCAACCAGAGGATGAAAATACAATTGCCATGACCACACCACAACACACAAGGACCAAATAACGGAGCAAACCAGCTTGCAGATGTTCGCCATGTCTGCGAGCCACCTTCACATGGCTGGAGGCACACCAGGGCTTAGCAAGACTGAGCACAGCAGAACCACAACATCCCAGAAAACAAAAAAACTCTCCGGTTTCTACACAACTCCAGGCAAGTAACATCCACTGCTAACGTGGGGGCAACCAACCAAGGAACCTTAGTGCTTGGAGGTCAGGAAACCTGTGAATTTAAAACTTCCCTAATGTTCACCGAGCCTTCTAACACCAGTTCAATAATAAATCAGGGCAGAGCGTGCCTTCGGCAATGCTAATAACTTATTGCTGGGTATTCAAGGAGAGTTTTTATGCAAGAAGCGATACAAGTCTCTCAGCTTGAGAGACAAAATCTCTTTGGAGCCCCAAGTGCTGTTGCTTCAGGAGATGCATATGAAGATCATTAATTACTGTCTTGCAACTTGGCTGTGGACCCAGCAGTTTTTCATCTTCTTTGGAGTACTTGGTTTCTATTTGAAGCACTGTGGAATTGAGGATAATGACTGCCGATTATAACGGGCGGAAGCAGTAACGTTGCGTTATTGTAACACAGCACGCGAAACGGTTATGAACTAGAAAGGAAAGAATTAGTCTCCTTCTGAAAAAAAAAAAAAATAAATATCTGAGCATGTTAATTGCTTGCTGAGCGCAAATATTTTTTTTCTCGTGATTTCCTTTCGAAATTCACATCACGTTTCGGTGTTTCCCAGCAGCACCGGAACTGGAAGGGCCCAAGCAAGGAAAGCCAGCAGGTACTTTGGAAGGTTTTTCCGAATGTTAGTATGCTGCTGCCCTGCAGGAGGCTGTACTCAAGCGACGTTAAATATACACAGTCCTTTCCTTTCTTCCAAAGCAAGTTAGAGGTTCAGTAGTTAAGTCGCATCTTTCTTCATTATGGTATGATAGAAGAGGAGGAACGAATGAGTTTTAAAAGAACTGCCATAAAAAAACCCCTTACTGTCGCTGAGGTTAATGGCAAAAAAGCCATTAGCTTCAAAGAACAAATATTTCATTTGGTGTTTCTCTGTTCCCAGAAAAGCAGCATTCCATAACTACCTAACTCCGCCATTATTTATGCCTGCTGGTCTCAAGGAAAGAAGGCAAACTCCGAGGCAGGCTGTGGCCCCCCTGCCCCAAAGCTGGGATCAGTTATTTCCCATTCCAGCCGAGCTGGGCGAAAATTGCGCCATCGCACCTGCAGAAGCTGAGGCTCTCTCTAGAGTTTACAGCTTTCCGCAGAATTTGCAGAATTTCCCAAGGAAAACTTTGTGGGAATTAGAATATGCTTTGAATTTAAGTTTGCATTAATGATTCTTAGTGGGGAAACAGGAAGCACTTATTAACAGGCACCATAATAATAACTGTTGATCAATGACAACCACTATTTACCGTTAGGCCTTTCCCTTTCTGCTCTAATTAAAACCTCCAGTGGTTTCCTACCAAAACACCAAACCCGACTGCTAATCATTTGGTTTTATTTTGCTTGCAATCACCATAAAGCAAAAATGCCGCTCCATTGTACGTATTCATGTTAAATAACAAACAAACCAGAATGAAGACCCACATCATCTCCTGGCAACAAACACAACCTTGACCGTGAACTCAAGATTCACCCACTCCGTGCAGGGCTATCTCTTGCAGATTAATTAAGGGGAGCAATGTTATTATTTTGCATAGCAATTTTTGTCACAGAGACAAATTAAGGAAGCCGGGCCGGGGTATAACGAAGGAAGCCGAAGCCAATCAAGGAAAGCCATCAGAGACTTACACTTGACAAGCGCGGCGGCAAGCCGTCCTCCCCCCCGTCACCCCAGACAAGTTGAATTTTCCGCTCATTTTCATTGTTTGAAATTTAATTTGGCCTCTCCCACGTCAGCGTGGAGCAAGGAGTCGGGGGAGGGGGGGTCTGCAGCCCCTCTGCCCCCCCAGCGCCGGCTGAGCCCCCTCGGCGAAGGAGCCCCATGGCGAGAGGCCACGTGGGCTGCCATGAAAATTCATCGCCATCACAAGATTGAAGGCCCAAACTGATGCTTTTGACAAGCCTGAAATCAGCAAATGAGGACGGTGAGGAGAAAAAAGCGTGAAACGTTGGCTAATTTTAAAGGCTGGATCTCTTCTTTTCTCTGTCCCCACTTGTTTCTTTTTCATTTAAACGAGTGTAACCTTAAATGAATTACTTTTATTTTCTCCTACTAAGCCTATTAGGATTTAACTATGGAAAGTTGAAGCAATTTTTTCCTGCTTAAGTTCCCTCCCTCGCGCAAGGCCGGGCTCCAGCTGTCAGCCCTCCCGAAGATTCAATGAGATTAGTCCTAAATGTTCTTAGCATCATTTCAAAGGTTGTAACCGCATTACTTCCTCAGACAAAATTGTTTTATCGCTTCCCTAAGTCGAGTAAGAGGTCAGAGATGAATATAAGCGGTTTTGAGACGGCTGAAGTATTCAAGATCGTGAAGCTCTCGCTGGCTCCTAAAGCAAAGTGAGATATGGGGTGCTGATAAAACTGCTTTCACATGGTCTACACCAGCCTCATCAGCATACGTAGTGTCAAGGACTCATTAGTTACTCATGGTTTACAACGCCATAAAGGAAACAAACTCACATCCACAGGGCAATAAGCAAAAACAAGGTCCAACCCTACTAAAATCAAGAAATCAAGGGCAAACATAATAGGCCCAGCAGAAATGGCCTCAAGTTGCCCCAGGGGAGGTTTAGGATGGATATTAAGAAAAAATTCTTCACCAAAAAGGTTGTCAAGCATTGGAACAGGCTGCCCAGGGCAGTGGTAGAGTCATCATCCCTGGAGGTAATTTAAAAGATGGGCAGACGTGGTGCTGAGGGACATGGGTTAGTGGTGGACTTGTCAGTGTTAGGTTGACGGTTGGAGTCAATGATCTGAAAGGTGTCTTCCAACCTAGACGATTCTACATTAAAGGGCTGAAGGAATATCTCTAAATCGAGGCCACCGCCCCAGACCACCAGGTGTGGTCTCGGTCTTCACCTTTTGCAGCAGAGGGACCTGCTCTAACGAGCTACAACAAGTTGTTCTGACTAAATGTGGTAAGAAATTTGTGCTGTTGGAGAACGCTTGTGCTAAGACAAAGTGCTATCCTAACATGCACGAAACTCCTTAACATCCTTCTGGATTAAGAGCATTATGTACAGTATGAAGAAGTGACAAACATGCCCCAACTCATGAAACCCATGAGAACTTCTTAGGTTTGAGAGACCTGGTCTACCAAACGCAACGCAAGTGGCCAGAGAAAGGGGTCTTGTTGCCCACAGCTGCGAGGGGAACTCTTGAACTGGACACGCCGCCTCCCCACGTCACACCTCCTCGGGGACATTTCCAAGGGCTAAAAACATGTTCTGTATTTTCAGGGTTAAACAGCCAGGCTTTTTTTCGGGATTGTCAATAACTACGCTGTTATTGTCCTGTAAATAAAGCCATGAAGCGATGAAGCTTTTCACACATGTGGATTGACTCCCAGACCTGCTAAACTCCAGCTGAACAGCATTTTGGATGCCCACCACGCACATGCCAACACCGAGCAGGTTTTGGCCACGTTACTGCATGATAACCATGATAAAAACATCTTTGGAAGTTCTTAGGGACAACATATTTTTGTTTTCCCTCTGAACTGATGCCTTTGAAGTTTTGGCAATGAATTTTTTATACTTTTCATTAGGACTCACATCTGATCTCCAGTCCACCTCCAAACAGGCGTGCTCTGAGGCTGCTAATTTGGGCAGCGAGATTAGCCCTGCCTTAGTTCAGCTCTTTCTTGTTGGTTGGAACAAGGCTGTTGGTGATAGAGGAAACCTCAATTTGCATGTTAATGAGAGCATAAGCGGATTGAGGCCATTCACGCCAGTGTCCATCTCCAATTAGCTGAAGAATTTCCATTCTCGGTTTAAAGAGTTAAATAGTCCCATCAAGGAAACAGCCCTTCCTTTAGGCAAGGAGTCAAAAGGACAGAGAGCCTGTTGGGGAGTGTACGCATGACTTCCTAATCCCTCCTCATTTCATAATAACTGCTAAACCATTTGGTCAGTACTTAGGGCTAACAACAAAAAAAAATACCTTACAGATCCCCAGGGCCTGTTTTGAGGAAGGATCACGTACCAACCGACTCAAAAAGCACCCAAATGGCCAAGCCCACCCCCCCACCCAAGCTCCTGTTGCAAACAGACCAACCTCAACACAAAGTGTGTGCTTGGCTCTTTGTTTTGCCTCATCAGCGATAAATATGTTCTCTACACTCTCAGCATGCTTTAAAGCACTAAGAAATTCTTGTTGTCAAGCAACTCCTTTGTTCGTAGGGCGGGCTTTTTTTAATTATTATTAAGCTTGGAACAAAAAATGCAAATTAAATATTTACAAAGGCGTTCTGCAGCATCCACTAGAGAAGAATATTCTTATCCCTTAGCAAAGTGAAAGGGACTTTTTATATATTCCGTTTAACCACAGCGGTGTGGGAAACACAATAAAGCGACGCGGCTTTCTCACAAAGAGGTCTGAGCATGTGTAGTATTTCACAGGAGGCAGAGAACAGAAACGAAGTGGTTTAGGAATATGCTAATCACGGTGAGAAGCCGGCGTACGTGGGAGAAATGCAATGTGCCGAAGGAGAGACGCTAGAAGAAGATTTAGAAAAGCCCTGAGTGTGGTCCTCAGGTTGGTCTGTAGGTGACCCAGCAAAATTTCTCTAATTCTGCACTTCCACTATTAAATGTTGCTTATTTAGTGGGACAGCACTGGTCATAGGAAATGCCGCTTATGGGGAAGGCGAACCCATATGGCTCCACACCAGTCGCCAGCACACCCTGTTGGTTGACACTTTTGCGTGCAACAGGAGAAGTCTTTAGAGCTGTTCATCAGCCCAAACTGGGGAGTGATACAATGCAAATGGGAATTAACAGTCATTTAATGTCAATACTCTGCAAGGTGGGCCCTTTCATAGACATTTAAAGGGTTTTCAAGCCTTTGAACTCAAAGCAACTCAAAGACGCGGGAAGGAAAGGGGAAGGTGGGAGGGGTGGAGAAACCCCCTGCCATGGCCACCAGGCCCAGGAGATCTCCAGCACTCGCCCTCCCTCAGCACTGGGCAGGGTGGAGGTGCTTTGTCTCGCTCCACCTCCCACCCCGGGGACCTAGAGAGGAGTTTTGAGGAGAGGAGCTATTTGGAGCAGGGTGGTCACAGGGCATTTTACTATTTACCTGTCAAATGTATGAAAAATCAGCTCTTCCGCTGCAAGCCCAAATGTGTTGGGTTCCATCCTGACCTGGCTGCCTGTGGTCCCCAGCAGATAACTGGTCATGGCATGAGAAGGGAAGAGTTACCAAGGGTTAAGTCTGTATTTATGCTGGTGCAAAGAAGGACAGAGTCAGCTACACAGTTCAGAGACAACCAAGAAAGAAATGCGATTGCTCTGGACATTCCCGCAGCGTTCCTCCCGTTAGCTCGGTATTAGACAGCAGTCGGACACAACAGCAGGCAATTAAGGAGCAGAAAACTCTTGGAAACGAGCTCAGCAAAAGCCAAAGAAAGAAAAAAAAGATCAACTTTCCTTGCTTTTCCCTTTCAGAAAGTGTTACAATCCCACTAAAGAACCCGAGAGGCAAAGGCCGAGCGAGTTGAATAGAGCCACTCCAAGGACGAGACCTTAAACAGATGTTTCTTTTTCTCCTGTAAAGCCCCTATGGCTTCTTTAGGCAGCCATTGTCTCGCCCGGCTCCCCTGGGGACCGCTTAAAAAACTACCTCCTCCCATCGACAAGATGCGTCTATTGTGTGTGTCCGACAGTGACCCGTCCCGGCGCTGCCCGATGCGGGGTCCCGCAGCGGGATGCCCCCGAAAGCCCTCGAGGCGGCGATGTGGCCGGCCCATGAGAGGCCATGAGGCCACCGCTGTCCTCCCCATTTATTTTGTCCTCGGCCGTGGCTCGGGGGCTCTCCTGCCCGCGGGGCGGGCACTACAAAAGAGCAGCAGGAGGTCTGCTGGGATTTACATCCTGCTGTTTCTGAAATTAAGGGAAATAGGACCATTTCCTAGAATATAAAAATATATTTCATGATGTAACACAATGTGCCCCGAGTCACATTTATATAAATATATATATATATATGCCACTTGAATGAGCAAAGACCTAAAGTCATTTCTTCTACACTGCAAAAAGTTAAACATCGCTCTACTATTTACTTATAAAATTTAATTACGTGAATACTAATATGTGGGTAGTTACGAGTCAGGTAACAAAAGACAACGGAGTAATCAATGCCGTATACATAATGCTGGGAAGCTAATACCCCGCTGCTCACATTTAAAAATACCCACTGACGTTTAAAGTAAATGCTGACCTATGCGTTACCAAGCTGCATCTGCATTTTTTCCCTTCCTGTGTTATGTTTTAAGAGAGAAATTGGGTAATTGTGCCCCTTTTGTATGCAGAGCGACCCGTCTGTCTTCCCCAGCTTTTCACTCCAGCAACAAAGGAGCCAGGAAGAACCGCTGTTGTTTCCTTCTGCTGTTTGAAGTGGCATTTTAGTTAACTACGAGGGAGGAATTTTCTTTACGAGGACAAAAACACACCTGCGCTAGGAAAGCAAGGGGAAAAAACGGGAAGTGTTGTGCAGCGATGCAGTGTAACACCATCCTTCCCCAGGTGATGTCCCTCACGTGTGCCCAAGTGGGCTTGCGGACTTCTCCTGGTCCAGTGTTGGCTGCAAATGGTGCCTTGAGGAACGGCTTAATGGAGGACCACGTGTGGGTCATCTTTGCTCTTGGGCAAATAAATGCTGATACGTGACTCTACCCTATGAGCTGCACAACGGTCAGGTCCAGGGAACTCCTATTTTTAACCATCCTTTTGATTGAGCACGACAATGAAGGAGGTTCAGGATGGATATTAGGAAAAATTTCTACACCGAAGGGTTGTCAAGCATTGGAACAGGCTGCCCGGGGCAGTCACCATCCCTGGAGGTATTGAAAAGCCAGGCAGACGTGGTGCTGAGGGACATGGGTTAGTGGTGGATTTGGCAGTGCTGAGTTAACGGTTGGACTCAATGATCTGAAAGGACCCTTCCAACCTAGACAATTCTATGACTCCGTGATTCTAAGACTCATGAGCTGAGGGCATTCCTGGCACGAAGAAGAGGTGCCCACTGCACGCCAGCACCGTCCGTGCCCTTCCGCGGCTGGGGGGTAACCCAGGGGCCAAGCAATTACAGCATCGACCGGGGGCCGCGGTCCCTAAGCAGCAGCAGTGCCGGTCTGCCTGCCTGCCTGCCAGATGCCCAAAATACACGGGGTGTCCCATTAATCAAAGGACATCTGCCCTCCTGCTTTCTCAGCAGCTCCGCAGCCCCCGGCTCCCCCGGGGACAGCGTGTCCGTCTATAATTGACTCTGCTCCTGACTCTACGTTCTAACAATTATGTGGGAGAGGAGTATTTAGCCCAGGGACAACGATAACTCGGCAAATTCATTTCCACATCTGAACAGATTGTTTTAATGAGACTATGTATGTGTTTAAATGCTCTGCTGGAGTTTTCCCAAGATCTCAGACCTTTACAAATCAAATCCCATACTTCAGTCTCCAGACAGAGCTCAGGTCAGGCAGTCGACGCCGGGCGAGGCACAACCTTCCTCGCCAAAAACTAATCCCTGGGTTTGCTCCACACAGACCAAATTTTTTCCCTCTGTAATTCAATAAAAATTTTATCAGATTCCCTACCTTGCTATACGCTGCTAAATTAAATACGCAGACAGAGAGCTGAAATCAGCTGGCTCTTTATACCTGCACGACAGCAGAGCCAAATTCGGGACCCAGCTGCAAACTGAACATTTCCAAGACACCTCGCGCTCTCCCGGAGCACAAAGGTGAGCTACGTCTTACGTACCCCCTAACACTGCGACATAAATCCTTATAGAAAACCTATTATTATATTTTAACAGCCAATAGTCCGCACAGCCATTTCTTACCTTCGGGATTCATCAACTGCATCCTCAACAGAAAATCTCTCTCGCTTTTTTGAAGGTCCGGAGACCTGAATCAAAAGCTTTACACGTGGCGCGGCCGTTCAATTGCCTTAAATGTTAGGAATTACACAAACAGGGATGCTGACAACTATACAATTCTGCCAAAAGATAAACTGTTGGTAATTGTATCTAAGTAGTAGCGCTTTACAGAACCAGCCTGTGTGATCTAGAAGACGTTGCTAGTATTATTCACTCAAATACAAGCTGCTTCTTCCACGATAAGGAAGAGGCTGGATCTACCGAAGCGATTTCTCCTGCTCCCTCCTATTCTGCCACGTTTCAAAAGTTGGGAATTAACTTCTTTTTAGGGAAAGGGTACCCCATTTTCTGAACGCAAACATAAAACAACCACAAAAAAACCAGCAGTGTTTGGTTTTGTACAATCCTTTTTTCTTCCCTCGAAAAAGAACCCTGCTGTAGCCCGTATTTATATGTTTCTAATTAAAAGAGGCAGAGATTCAAGAAAAAATATTGCGCGTACAGATTGACACAAGAGGGTGCATTCAGAAAAAAAAAAGAAATTAAGCAAACAAAAGATTTCTCATTTTAGGCCTTTTCTGGTTCAGCTTTGTTCTTCAGCCACTCTGCCAGCCAGACGTACTAAAAATAGATATTATTCAAAAGCATTTGCAAAGCAGTATTACACAATTAAAACTCCCTGCTTAATGGACCAGAATTCAATTTCACACCACCAAAGAGGCCCCAGTTTCAAGGGGCTGATTCCTTCCCCATCTTGTACCACTTTCTGCGTTTCCTAACTTCCCCTGAAGGTTCACGTCCGGCTCTCCAGCAGCTCAACCCCCCTTTGGTGGCCCACATACAGCGCTTCGAGGCTCAGAAGTACCCACCACACCTTCCATGCAGCATCCCGATGTACGACCTTTTGCCCCGCTTGCCGGTGCGGGGATTTATCAGCAGGCAACGCAGCTTATCCCCTTCATGGCAGGGACCTGGGCATCCTGGTGGGCAAGAAGTTGCCCATGAGGCAGCGATGTGCCCTTGTGGCCAAGAAGGCCAGTGGTCTCCTGGGGGGCATTAAAAAGAGCGTGGCCAGCAGGTGGAGGGAGGTCATCCTCCCCCTCTGCTCTGCCCTGGGGAGGCCACAGCTGGAGCACTGGGTCCAGTTCTGGGCCCCCCAGTTCAAGAAGGACAGGGAACTGCTGGAGACAGTCCAGCCGAGGGCTACAAAGATGATCAAGGGACTGGAGCAGCTCTCTGCTGAGGAAAGGCTGAGAGCCCTGGGGCTGGTCAGCCTGGAGAAGAGCAGACTGAGAGGGGATCTCATCAATGCTCAGCAATAGCTAAAGGGTGGGTGTCAAGAGGATGGGGCCAGACTCTTCTCAGTGGTGCCTGGGGACAGGACAAGGGGTAACGGGCACAAACTGGAACACGGGAAGTTCCATCTCAACATGGAACTGAGAGTGCCAGAGCCCTGGAAGAGGCTGTGGAGTCTCCTTCTCTGGAGATATTCCAAACCCCCCCTGGACGCGTTCCTGTGCCACCTGCTCTGGGTGAGCCTGCTTTGGCAGGGGGTTGGACTGGATGATCTCCAGAGGTTCCTTCCAACCCCTACCATTCTGTGATCCTGGGATTCTGTGATTCTATGTCTGCTCCACACATACCACCACAGGATTCCAATTCCTCCACTCTCTCTGCTCTGATTGTGTCTTTTTTTTTTAATTAAAGATTTCACTGACCTCATTATGAGTAGGCGTTCGTGACTCCAAACGACTCCTCCAGGCTGTAGCTCTGTGGGAATCGACGGAGAAGAGCGAGTTTTCCTTCCTACCGCTGCACAGGTGGGAAACCTTTCCCTTGCTGGCAGCGAAGAGGCATTTCAAAGGCCCGGGACACAGGGCAGGTTAACACCCACCTTACAGCTACCCAAATTACTGTTAAAAAACATAGAAAAAGTCACGCTGCCATGAGCCACGCAAAATGAATTTGCAGGTTTTATTCCGCCTGTAGACCAGAAATTTCTTATCCTGCCCTACAACACATCCGATTGCCTAACAACAGTGGGAAAAAAAGGAACCGTGTTCACTTCTGCATATCTCAAGCGTTAAAAGAGGGTTAGAAAATCTGGCAAATGCAGAAATACTAAAATCCAAGTGAAAATTTGTTCAGCAGAAGGGACACCCGCCTCCATCACCCACGACTCCTTTTCCATGGAGCAGGGTGGCCCGCCCCCACGCCCTGATGCCATCGCACAGGCACAAAACATTAAATATGGAGCAAATATGACTTGTGTGAAGAAATCTTACAGCCGGAGATGAAATTATACGGACTGAACTAGTCAAGTCCTCCATAGTTTCAGCTCAGGATGATGAGGGAGCGTTACACTGTCTGCTCTGCAGTCACACGCCATTAAGTTTCACTGACTTACACCTACATTAAGCCCAACGATTTTAGCTACATTAAGGCATCTCAAACCACACGCGACTGAACTCGGTGCCAGAAGCAGAGAACAGGAAAATCCGCCATTGCCTGAGGCCCCACAACCACAGCAATCGCTAATCCCCAGGGCCCTCATCAGGACCTGATCTCCCCCGTCACCTTTAGCAGGGTTTTTTATAGCATCCCTTGCCACTGTCATTCTAAATACCAAAAGGAAAGCTGTCTGCCATCAGATTAATTTCAAAAAAGTCAAACGGCCACATTTTTTCCACCCCAAGGCCACGGAGGCAGGATGAACACACGCATACAACACACAGCTCCAAGAGGAACTGGATTTTCAGGTTTCTCTCCTGTTTGGGACACTTTGGCTCGCGCTTCCCATGTAAACACAAGCCAAAAATGCTGCCGTCACCTTTTTGTGCTGACAGTTAGTTTTGCTGGTGACAAATTACATTATTCGACTCATTTCATTTCCAAACACGCCGGTGTAACGCGATGCTGGGCTGGCTATTGAACAGGGAGAATTTAAAACAAATGTTAATTGAGTTAACTGATGAAGACAACGCAATGGTGAGAAGCTGCTTCCATCCCTTTGCCGGTTCATTTAATGCTCACAGTCATTTTTGGTTTCTACCCATTATGAAAATCAAGCGCTAAAGGTCCAACTGTACGCAGGTCCTAAAGATTTATTTTCTAATAAATCACATGAGCAGACCTTTAAAGCTTTTCAGATGAAAATTGGGGCAGAAATCTACTGCTTTGGGGTAGAAACGACATGGCCGGGGGGTTGGAACTAGATGATGACACCAGGGGAGGTTTAGGAAGGATATTAGGAAAAATTTCTACACCGAAAGGGTTGTCAAGCATTGGAAGAGGCTGCCCAGGGCAGTGGTGGAGTCGCCATCCCTGGAGGTATTGAAAAGCCGGGCAGATGTGGTGCTGAGGGACACGGGTTAGTGATGGTTTTTGTCAGTGTTAGGTTGATGGTTGGACTCGATCATCTGAAAGGTCCCTTCCGACCCAAACCATTCTAGGATTCTATGAAAATGTGTAGAAATCTCCTGGTTTGCAGGAGATCTGAAGCCAGGAATGGATTGACTTGCAGGCTGGGATATAGATTTGCTGAGGCCTTCGTGCCTCCACACCACAGAACCCGAAATCCTCGTGTTAGCATGTGTGAAGGCTTGTTGGGAGCTAACGGTGCTCATGCATCGTTCCACCACACCCAAAGAGAGCAAGGAAAATGGCGCTTACGCTACAAGCTCTCCTGTAGCTGACAATATTTCTGGAATTTGACACGGGTAAGACAAGCAAAATTACCATTAACATTGCATAAAAATCAGGAAACATGTTGTGTCTCTTATTTAACCTTCCTCCTCTCGCATCCCTTTTTATTCTACTCATATCTTGATGCACTTACTGTTCATTCATTTTTCATGGATTTAGTTTCCATACTCTTATGCAGATTTAACCGCTCTCAGTCTGCCATTTTTTAAATCTCCCTTCTTTTAACTTTCCTTGCAGCATATTCGCCCTCTCGAGCCGCCTTTTTCTCTCAGTGTTTTTACCCTACAGTCTCTCTATCGCCCTGCTGAGCCACCGCACCGAGCCCAGCTGCACCTGCAATCCTCCTGGCCACCCCAGGTTCGCAGAGGGTGGTACGAGCTGTACCTCCACAGGCAAAGGAGAATATACATATATTTAAATACGCCAATTCATGGCCCTACAAAACCCGAGGGGACATTTCTTAAGTGTTGTTACAGTAGATGCCCCCACTGAGCCCAGCCAGATGCGTTAGAGCTGCTCCATCCCAGAGTGACAGTGGTGTCACTGGAGAAGAGAGGACGGAGAGCAAAGTGACTCAACAGGGTCAATGAAATACCCAGGAATTTAACTCGTTTCTTCTAAGTTTAGCTGTGTTTCTGACCTGGAGTGGGTTTTATCTCCCCGAAGGCATGGAATTACCTGCATCCCTGCAGCCATGCCCAGACTGTGCTCTGCAAAACAAGGTCCAGCTCCTAAAGACAACATTGTGCTGCACAACTAAAGCAAGAAATCAGCTCACGAGCAACGGATTCAAATGGTTTCAACCAGAAACACTTCTTTTGTGTTAAATCTTCTTCATTTAATGTAATAAATGCAAATATAAACACACACGTTTTAAGTATCCGTTTGCAATCGGAGCTGTAGTTGTCAATTAATGGCTTTTCAAGCACCGGGACTGTGTGTTCACAGCCATTCGTACGATGGCCATCAAGAACAAAACATCACGAACCGAACAGAGGATTTTCAGAGGTAAAGGCAGTAATCTGTCACAGTCTGAGCTGAAGATTTAAGTCCTTTTGAGTTAGAGCCGGAACACTCCCGTATCCTCTCGGATGCGAGGACTGACGTATAACGAACGTGCGCGACAGTCCATTAAGACCCTTAGTGAGGTCTCTGGGCTCTGCCGCAGTTTTAGCCGTAAACCTAAATACCGGCAGTCACTTCAGCTCACAGTGGAGTAAAGAAGCGCAATTTATAACAAGTTCACGTACGAGACCTGCCCGGATATATCCGAGACTATCAACTGTACCTGCCGCGGACGTGAGCTGTGAAATGCACGCTCAGCTGTTCGTAGAGGGGAAGGTTTCTGCATACATCCACGTCTAAATTTGGCTTGCAAAGAGCATCTGGTCTCACGCAACGCTTGTTTTATGGATCAAGCACAACCGCAGACTTTCAGCTGGCTCCTCGGAAGTCATTCACCAGAGCTCCGCTCAAGACAATTCAAACTCCTTCCCGTATGGCGGGACATATTTCTTAGCCGTCAGCACCGAGGAATTAAGGTTAGATAAAGAGATGATTAATAAACCTTGGAGAAGCATAACCGATCTGTGGAAATGGTAATGACAACTCCCAACGCTCAAATACAAAACAACTCCGCGTCCCGCCATCACCGTGCGGGTTTTCGCCAGCAGGGACGAGGGGTTCAGTCGAAAAGGCAAAGTCTTAACTTCCCTAATGGTTTCATGCAAAACCTCGCCGTTGCAAGATAAGATCCTTATGGACTTGCTTATTAATTAGGCAGGCATTTTCGTCAGCCCTGAAAAAATTGCACAGAAAGGAAAGAAGCTTTTTATGCCATTCTGTTAATCCTGCAGAAAAATCGTCCCACCTGTCCCTATCCCACATGCATGCCCCAGCCATTAGACCGAAAATAGCAACTAATTACATCAAAAATCAGCTGCTAATTATGCCAAAAAGGTAACATTTCACCTAAAGAAGTCTGCGGCTCCCTTGGAAGAAGAAGAAAAAAAAAAAAAAGCTCTTTCGCTCCCATCGGTGCGGAGAAGGCTGCTGAAACCTTACTTCCAAGATCACTAATGAATCTTAATCCGCATGCTAACGGGGCCGGTGGCGGTGAGCAGCAATAGCGATGGGAATGAGAAGTGCTGCAGCTTGGGAGGAAGCTCTGGCTAAAAAACGAGGGCACGTCGTTATCATCCCCTGCCTTCTAATTTAGCGGCACTCTAAACGACCTCGTAGACGCCAGCTCCTTCTCCAACCCCTCTCGCCTTTGTCGGCCAGAGAGGGGTTGCAAGGATATCTCCGCTTAATGGGTCCATTTCCATTGATTAGGAGCAGCCTCGGTGGAAAATGGAGCAGATGTCATTAGACTTCATTACAGAGCGCAGCTCATCTTATGGCTGGCAACGATGAGGCTGTCAGCGTCCTATTTATTTGTTAATAATGGGTAAGCTTTCCAGGGCTGATGCTTCTTGCAGATGAGGGGGGATGGCTTTTTTCATTGAAAACACAGCACTAAATGTCAGAGGACCAGTCCTGTACCGCCCATTCCTTCAGGATTATGCCAAACAGGGGAAAGTCACAGAATCCCAGACTGGCAGGGGTTGGAAGGGACCTCTGGAGATCATCCAGTCCAACCCCTCCCAGAGCAGGGTCACCCAGAGCAGGTGGCACAGGAACGCGTCCAGGCGGGTGTTGAATGTCTCCAGAGAAGGAGACTCCACAGCCTCTCTGGGCAGCCTCTTCCAGGGCTCTGCCACCCTCAAAGGAAAGAAGTTGTTCCTCGTGTTCAGATGGAATTTCCCGTGTTCCAGTTTGTGCCCGTTGCCCCTTGTCCTGTCACCGGGCACCACTGAGAAGAGTCTGGCCCCATCCTCTTGCCACCTGCCCTTTAGCTATTGCTGAGCATTGATGAGATCCCCTCTCAGTCTGGTCTTCTCCAGGCTGACCAGCCCCAGGGCTCCCAGCCTTTTCTCATTAGAGAGATGCCCCAGTCGCTTGATCGATCATTTTGGTAGCCTTCGGCTGGACTCTCTCCAGCAGTTCCCTGTCCTTCTGGAACTGGGGAGCCCAGAACTGGACCCAGTGCTCCAGCTGTGGCCTCCCCAGGGCAAAGTAGAGGGGGAGGATGACCTCCCTCCACCTGCTGGCCACGCTCTTTTTAATGTCCCCCAGGAGACCAGTGGCCTTCTTGGCCACAAGGGCACATCGCTGCCTCATGGGCAATGTCGGATTGCGCAACAGGTTGGTTTCCTCAGCAAGAAAGTTTCTGCAGCTCCCTGGGATGGAGATGGCGCGAGCACCCACGCTACAAAGGCCCTTCGGCTGTGACACTCCCTTTGATATTGTGAAGGGATCTCACTGCAGCCCACGGATTAAAAGGCATCCCTGTGACGCTGCCTCACAGAAAAGCCGAGCAGCCAAGTGTCCAAGTTCCTCTACACCGGTCCTTCCAGCCCTGTGTTGTTATTCTTGGCCGAAAGCAATGTAGTTCATGTATACAGTGATTACCATCAGGTATTCGCAAAATGGCACACATTCCTACCCCACAGTGGAAAACAAAAATGTTTGGGTTTATATCAATGTATTAACGATATGAAATAACCACTGTGTTAGGGCCAGTGAAAGACCGCATGTCAAATCAAACTATTTCAATTTAAATATTTGACGGTACCGACCCTGAGCTTCCGAAATTTCATTTCAGTTCTACTATAGTCTTATTTCTTTTTGGTTAGGCAAACAAATAAAATCCATTAGTCCCTTGGCTCCACAGAGACAAACCTGTGTCTGTCAAAACAGATTTGATGTTCTAAATCCTGGTTCACGTTGCTCCAAAGTGGGGAATGTCTCCGAAAAGCTCTCTCTGCTTCTTGCACGGGATTAAGAGATTAATTTCCCGAACTCTGAGAGTGATGGAGGCCTCCCCGAGGTGAAAACAGAGGAACCTTCAATCCACCCCTTCCTTCACCCAACACATCATAGATTAATTATCAGTATCTGACCCCCAAAATATTAACAACGTATCACGATTTCAACTTATTTTTACCTTTCTGGAGCTTCTCTGTGCATTTCTATTATACGCTGGCCTCATCTAAATTTTTACTTTTCTTTTTTTTCAAATTGTTAAAACACTTCTTTCTGCTTTGTTTGGCTGCGATATGATACACAAAACCTCAGTATCTGGGCACAAGGCAGGACAACCCACCAATCCATCATAAAATATCTTCTCAGCGGCAACGAGGCTGGAACAATGATATAGGAAAATGACAAAGTTTTGTACCTACATCCTTCTAGAAGTTCTTTTAGGGGGAAGGAGACTACAGGGAAGGACAAAATGATCGGAATCCCGACTCCAACTGAGTTTTCTGTCGGCTTCATGTTGTTTCAGATATGAGCAGAAATGAAAGAAATATTGCCAAGTATCCCCCTGTTGTCATTCTTTCCACTAAGACGGCGGCAAGTCTGTTATCCCAAGGTTTTCCGTGCAGATCCAGCGCTGGCAGGCCTCTCTCCATCCTTGGTTTAAAATCCTGACTCTAAACTTCCTCTGACCAAAAGAAGGACTTAAACTGGAACTCCATTTCTTTGGCCCATCACTACACTTACGCCATATATTATAGGTCTAATTTTAATCTGCACGAGAAGTTTCAGCATGTTTTACGTACTTGAAAAATCAACAGCAAATTTGGGGGGAAAAAAAAAAAAAGAGAAGTGCTGGGTTTCATTTTGTCTTAATATTCCGTATGAGTTGGCCAAGTTGGGAGTAACATGCAATTTATTCCCTGCAGTAGGGAAGGAAAGGGATATGTGCTAATTATATATATATTCCTCTACCTTTTCATATAGATATCACTCTAACTTTATGTCACATAATCGCTCTTAGTACTGTAACAATTGCCTACACGCAACTTTAACATAACTAAGGAATTTTTCTTACTCAAACAAAGCAGCATATGGACACTGTGAGAATGCAGCTCCGAACCTCTGTTTCTTCATCCCAGCAGGATGATTAAGGAATCCGTTACACCACCATCCTTACCAAATACTGCTGACCTGAAAGCTCCGGAGCCACGCTCTTGTTTCACATTTGCCATCTGCACGGCACATCAGCGGCAGCATCCCTGCCGCCGGGACTGCGGCGGGGCCGGCTGCCCCACCACACAGAGAGGACAACAAGGTCCCCGAGCCATTTATGACCCATCACATTTTTAAGGGAAACTGCTCTGGCGTTTCCCTGCACTGCAGAGCCTGGATCGCTTTTCTGGACTCTTTGGCAGGAAACCCCTTTTTCCCCAGCTCTAATTCATCCCAATTCACTTTCCTGGCAGCAATTGCATGAAATGAGGTGGCAGACAATGGCAAAGACTGGTAACCACCTGACGATATCCATCCATACATCTTCAAAGAAAAAGCATGTAGGAGAGAGAAGATGTTATCCAAACTTAAAACACTTGGTGGTATTTTTTACAAGGGCATGTAGTGATAGGACGAGGGGGAATGGTTTTAAACTGGAAGAGGGGAGATTGAGATGAGATATCAGGAAGAAATTGTTTGCTGTGAGGGTGGTGAGCCCCTGGCCCAGGTTGCCCAGAGAAGCTGTGGCTGCCCCATCCCTGGAGGGGTTCAAGGCCAGGTTGGCCGGGGCTTGGAGCAACCTGGGCTGGTGGGAGGTGTCCCTGCCCAGGGCAGGGGGTGGCACTGGATGGCCTTTAAGGTCCCTTCCAACCCAAACCATTCTATGGTGCTCTGATTTTATTTATGGTTTTTTCCCTAAGTCTATTCACTTGTCTTGTCCTTTTGAGTCGTCACCTCTCTGTAACACCTCCGCTAACCCACAGCAAGCATGGTCTCCAAGGACAGTGGTGCTGGTGCATGTCACAAGTCCATCCAGCCCCTACCCTGCCTCTGGTCACCAACACCGCCGGGAAATTCAGGGCAATCCTACAAAAACACCTCCCCTGAATATTGTCCCACCTCCCATCAGACTGCACTTCGTTAAAGTCCTCAGCCTGAGGGTAACCTCATAGAAAGAAAAATTGAAACATATTTATAACTAGTTTCCTCCCTCCACCTTTTCCCTCTTGGGTTTTTATCAGCTTTTCTTTTCTTAATTTAACTGAAAAAGGGGGAGTATTTTTGCAGATTAGAACGTGTCGCAGGGGTTGCTCACGGACTCTCATTGATTTCAGTATGAATGCAAGTTTCGCACCACTTTGCAGTGTCAGGCCTCGGGGGAACAATTGAAAGAATGAATTCATATTTATTGTGGGTTTTAAGGCCTGTTAGGTTTTATTTCTGTCAGCCACAATGGTGTCTTTTTAACTAAGATGAATTATAAACATATGAAAAGAAAATACTGATTGCAGCAGAGAAAGCCAGCGGATACATCACAAACGGCTCCATCTCAAGAGCACATGTGGCACGTGTGTTATTCCATCAAAAATGCAATCAGAAGCACAAGGAAGATATTTATGGCTGGGCTGCAAAAAGCCGTATGTTTAAAGCATGCCATAATGGGAAGAGAAAGCTCTAAAGGATATTGTAATAATCAAGGCAGGCAATACTTTCCTCGCCTTGCATCCTTGTCAATACTTACGGGGGTTTTTTATTCTTTAAAAGGACAATTTTCAGGGAGAAAAAAAGATTCTTAAGTGGAAGGACTCCACCTCATCTAAAATAGTTTTTCAAACCAAAGGAGAGAGTCTCATGTCTCCCTAAAATAAAAACAGAACATTTTTTTTACAAATCTCATCATCACAGCCTCAAAGCATGAGCGCAGTTTACCATTTGCTTCCAAATTTCTAAACAAAATGTAGACAACAGGGAGAAGAAAAGTCAAAACAATCCCAACCTTTCATAAGCCTTTCCTTGGTAGGAGCATCCACAGCCACTTACTCCTTCAAAATTCCTGCTGACTTTAACTGAAGTTCGTTAACACTGAGGAATCAGGAGATGCTTTTCTGTATCTCCTCCGAGCGCTCTTAAATGCTGAGCATGCAAAATTACCAGTGGGGAAACTCCTTTTTCTAAAAGTGCTCAACATTAAACTGATCCAAGCAACAAATATCTCAGTTACTGGAGCTGGGGGTTCCCTTGAAGGTTGTTTAAAGGAGTTGCACCAAGATTTCCGGGATAACTTTCTTTGAGGTCATTCGTCTCCATGCATTGGCATATGTTCTTCTTCCCCTCCTTGACTGCAGTCAGCTCCGCCCAACAAGCCACAATCCAGCAGAGACTACAGTTTAACATCCCAGGATTCATTCAGAAAATTATAATTGTGTCAAAGTGTTTCCATCCGGTTCTACCAAAGCTTGAACTAAATCATTACTTTACTACTGACCAGACGGTATTCCTTATCCTGGGCTAATTTCCCGCATTCAAACAGTATCCCTGCATCCAAAAGTTCAGGCATTACTTAACGTTGGTGAAGAAAGAATTCCCAATTCTGTATTTTATATTGTCATCCAGGTGCTTTCACTCACGAACGGTCTTCAGCCCAATCTTGGCACTGTCTGCACATATTCCAACCAACTCTTTCACCTTGCCAACACGCGACCGCGGCAGTTTGACTCCAATACGGGGAAAAATACTTTCTGAAGTCAAAAAGCGTTAGCCTGGATTTCTCTTAGGAAAGAGTCCTTAAAGTGATGTTAAATAGTCTGCAAAGGCCCGCATCGTTACCCGGCGCAGATGCCGGCCGAGCCCGGACGCCGTGGGGAGTTGCGAAGCGCCGGGCAGGGAAGGGCAGCAGGATGAAGGATCTCCCAAGGCATGAAACCAAAAATCAATCAGTTGAATTCAAACGCCTCTTTGGGCTTTGCGTGCGATATAACCCTCCGCTCCCCCGGGACACGCGATCGCACTAGGCTCGCTCCTGATTGAACGACGAGGGAGACAAACGACCTCGGATTTGCGCCTGTGGCAGCACCGTCAGTACCAGCCGGGTCTACGCCGCTTGTTTATGAGTCAGTTCTTCTCACGGCTTGATTTTCCTGACCTGATTTGACCAAATTACTCATATTAGGAGTTCTGATATTCACATACCTTCCTTCGACCCTTCCTTTTGCCCTACCCTCCAAACAGTAGGGCATGGCTCTACCATCCCTCTCTACCCACACCGTCCCCTTCACCATCGCTGACCCCACCACGCTTCGGGAGAGTTGAAACCTCGTCATCCTCCTGGTCCCCAGCCCCATGGCCCGACCCCAAGGGCTTTCGCTCCCACGGTGGCCCTGGAGCTCGGCAGTCCCAGCTACCTCTCTCAATATTTGATGGCTCAACGTAATTCCGGAGTTTAAGATTTCACTTTTACTCCGTGACGGGATCCTCTTGCCCCGTTTCAGCAGTTTTGTTGCTTTGCGGAGTGAAGGTGAGCTCCACGGGTGCCTCCGTGGGTGGAAGACGGCTCTGGGTAAAGCCTTGTTAGACAAAATTGCCACAGTGCTGTAAACACACATTTCCAGCGCTAAAACCTGATTTTTTTTTACCGAACTCAGCAGAAGTTAATGTAAATAATTGCCTGTGTTAGTACAAAGTAAGGACTCGCACTCCGGCAATGTGCTGACTTGGATGCGCAGTGACGTGAGGGTTTGCTGGGCCCCCGGAGGCACAACCGGTTTTAACTGCGTTTCCCAAATTCCAAGGGACTTTGCGTCGAAGCTCAGTGTCCTGAGCAGTTATGGGGGTGTTTGTACGTGGGGGTGTTAGGGTAAAAAAAGAAAAAAGCTAAAAGCATATATTGCTTTTAGCTGATTGTCTTGCAGTTTGGCCCACGGCTCAAAGCCAGCCATCAAATATTTTTAGTAGCGTCGTAAAGACTGGTCAGGAGTTCAAATTCAAGAGCGTGAAGAATTCTTTGACAGCTATACAAAATGCCCCATAAATATAGGATCCCAGGTTCGCAAGCAAATCAATCACAGGAGAAGATAATTTAATGTTACCTAATATTTTAGAGGAAAAAACCAAATTTTTTTAACCTTACTCTCAGGGGGTTAACAAACATAATTCAACATAATATCAAACATAAAGAAAGATGCATAAAACATAAGATTAGGCGGCTTTGATGAAAGCTGGATCTTTCATTTACTTCTTTTATCTCATCACTCAGTAATTTGAAGCGAAGAAACGCTGTCGGCACTGTTTAGCAACAATTCATCAAGCTTTTCTCAAGGAAAGTCAAGTGCTCCTTACTCCAATCCCAGATTTTTGGAGAGCCTCCTTTTTCTTGCTTTGACTTTTAACTTTGGCTGCTCGCGGCTCTTTTTTTTTTTTGGTTGCAGAGCGTCGTGGCGGGTTGAGGTCGCAGCGGAGGAGGAGGATTAACCAGTCCCGCCGAGCAGGGGGAACTGCTATTGCCAATCCTCAGCGAGAGAATTAATAAATGCCCTCATTAAAGCAACTTTAGGAGCCGGATAATGTTTCATATATTTCAGAAAGAGCCGTTTTTTTACACTGGAAACCAACAGAAATCCCACAGCCCCTTAATGCAGGCAAAACATTTACCTAAGTGAATAGAGCAGGTTCAGGCGGCAGCGGAAATCTGGAATAATGCCACTGAATTGCATTAAGGAAACTTGGGATTTGCTGTTCTGAGTTTCACCTGGCGAATGGAGGACCTGAAGCCGTTTAATTCTTACGTGCAGAGATCCTTGCGTGTAAAAGGAAGGTCTCGCCGGGGTGGCCGTGCTGTAGGGATGCGGGGAAGCATGCGCCATGCCCAGAGGGTTTTTCTAAACACTGGCTTATGTATCGTTAATAGCAAACAGTCCGTGAACTTTGATTTTAATATAATACTACTTAGTTGTAGCATTTGCCATTTAATGAACGCTGAAAGCAATAATAGGCTAAAATCTGGGTAAGGGCTTTTTTTATAGCAAAGGCTATTACCACCTCATCTGACAGGTCCGTCTCCGCATTATGGCTTAGCTTTCCAAAAGGGCAATGGCGTGAATAAATGTCTCGTGCTCGTTCCCTCTTCCCCTCACCCTAACCAAAGGACGCAGGAGCGGTGAGCTCTATAACATGCCTTCGATCAACTCTGCCCAACTGGTCTTTCACCCGGCACAGACTACTTCATCCTGATGATCAAATCATGGAATTGCCTAGGTTGGAAGGGACCTTTAAGATCATCGAGTCCAACCATCAACGTAACTCTAACAAAAACCACCACTAACCCATGTCCCTCCGCACCACGTCTGCCCAGCTTTTCAATACCTCCAGGGATGGGGACTCCACCACTGCCCTGCGCAGCCTCTTCCAATGCTTGACAAACCTTTCAGTGAAGAAATTGTTCCTAATATCCATCCTAAACCTCCCCTGGCACAACCTGAGGCCATTCCCTCTTGTCCCATCGCCTGTTCCTTGGCAGAAGAGACCGACCCCCCCTGGCTACCCCCTCCTTTCAGGGAGCTGCAGAGAGCGAGAAGGTCTCCCCTCAGCCTCCTTTTCTCCAGGCTGAACACCCCCAGCTCCCTCAGCCGCTCCTCACCAGACTTGTGCTCCAGACCCCTCACCAGCTCCGTTGCCCTTCTCTGGACACGCTCCAGAACCTCAAGGTCCTTTTTTGTGGTGAGGGGCCCAAAACTGGACACAGCCCTCGAGGTGGGGCCTCACCAGTGCCCAGTGCAGGGGGGGACGGTCACTGCCCCAGCCCTGCTGGCCACACTGTTCCTGACACAGGCCAGGATGCTGGTGGCCTCCTTGGCCACCTGGGCACACTGCTGGCTCATTCTCAGCCGCTGTCGACCAACACCCCCAGGTCCTTGTCCGCTGGGCAGCTCTCCAGCCGCTCTGCCCCAGGCCTGGAGCGTCCATGGGGTTGGTGTGACCCACGTGCAGGACCCGGCACTTGGCCTTGGTGAACCTCACGCCATTGGCCTCGGCCCATCCATCCAGCCTGTCCACATCCCTCTGCAAAGCCGTCCTGCCCTCAAGCAGGCCGACACTCCCACCCAACTTGGTGTCATCTGCAAACTTACTGCGGGTACACTTGATCCCCTCATCCAGATCGTTGGTAAAGATATTAAGGAGAACTGGCCCCTGAAGGATGGCTACGGTTTACGGTGCCTATCTCACCTGCAGGCAGAATTTGGAAGCCCTCCTTCACCGGTGGCATCCTGATGAAGGTCTCCATATCATTACCACCTCTAATGAACTCATTAGAGGGCAAGGAAAAAGAGGATGGGCTGGGATTTATGAACGACCTCCACATCTTGTTGTGTCAAAAAATAGATTCCATTTTTCCTTTGACGCATCTTGAATTTTTGTTCCTTATGAAACATGAACTCGCCTCAAAGGTTGAAAACTCAAGCAGGCTTCTTTTTATGTTTTTAAGGTAAAGGAAGGAGAAGAAGAGCAAAACCAACCTCTTAGAAAGACACTTAACTTCATTGATTATGTCAGTGAGGAGCAGATGCAAAAAAGACGCTGCTAGCAGAAGACAGCAGATGTGTCTATTGAGGAAAAATAAGACGGAGGTGGGGATGACTGGTTTAGGAGGTCTCCAACTATTATCGAGGCACAAGCAGTTTTAAAACAGTGACGATTTAACTGTTTTTTAAAAAAAAAAAAAGAAAAAAAAGGAGTAAGGAACAGGAGTTGATTCGGCCAAGAAGGAAGGACGCAACTTGGTAAACGCTTGTGCGGCAACGGGCTCCCGTACGGCGGGATCAATAGCCGCTCTCCTCATCCCGAATGGGTCTGTGGCATTTCCACAGGGCCCCCACACCGACCTTTCTAACGCTGCAGCTGTTTGCTAAGAACCTCTGATCTTTCAAAGAAACATTTTTGGACAAATCATCCTCCTGGGGTCACAGCCCTCGCTTCAAAACTCCCGGGACGAGGCACTGCCACCTCACGATTCACTGGGAAACCCCCAAGAAACAAATCAGCGGAGCTGGGCTGTTTCCTCAGCCAACAAGCAAAGCAAAGCTAAACACAGCTAATAGACTCCCGAACCGTCATTTATAAATGAACAGCAGATCAGGCAGTGATTTCTTGCTGTAAGTACCTCTTAGTGGTTCCTATCAAGAAACAGCTATTTTAAAACACTTTGAAGGTGTTTTCTGGGCTTCACGCGTAGCCTGAATGAAGGGCCCACTTCTTTTAGAATAATTCATATGAACTCTTTTTGGAGCTGTGAGAAAAATTAAATTCATAAACCAAAGTGAACGGCACCCAGAGCATCCTCTACCAGCCCCGGAGGATGCTGAAGCACCGAGAGCAACCGCGTGTCCCCCCTGGGGGTCACAGCCCCCACAGATCACCGCAACGCTCATCCAAACGCGCAAAAATGTCCTACCCAAATGTCATCTACTTTGTAATATTCTTGGCGAGTTCAGCTTTGGGATTTTCCATGCAAGTCCCGTAATAAATCTTGCCACGCTTCCGCGGTCTCCTTATGACAGTATCACACACAGATCTGCTTCATGTATTACCACTGTTTCGTGCAACCCAAATATACTCTTAGAGCAGCGGCGCTACTATAAACACAGGTATCAGCAAATTCATTCTGTATTATGACTGCCATAAATCTATCAGGGCTTGTCAGCCGCAGAAGGGCTTGTCAGCCGCAGAAGGGCCTGAATTGTCCATAAAGCAACAGTGCTTAAAGCTCAGAAATCTCACTAACATAAAAACAAAATCAAAAGCCGGTAAATGTTGCAGGTCAGAAACGGCCCATTATTTTTTTTTTAAGGGGAAACAAAAAAAAACCAAACCCACCAACAAAACCGACGTAACAATTCCCTTTCTCTGCAGCTGACAGATGGACTACGCCGTTAAATGTCAGTGCTATAACTCACACCCCGAGCGTGAAAAAAACAGCCCCATTCATGGGCCTCTCACCCCAGCCCATAAACTGGCCATGAATCTCCCCACCACCACAGACCCTCCCACTTCCAAGAGCTTCTCCGAGCATCCCATGGGTTCACAATGCCCAACTCTAGCAACTAATTCATCGCTAATTCATCACGTCTGGTATTTTAGGCTTCTGCTTCTTCAGGATTTAAAGACGTGAGGCAGGGAAGCAGAAAAATACAGACTGAGAGCGGGATGCCAAAAGCTCTATCCCTAAATCAGTTCAAAGCACAAGTCCTGTGACCAGGTCCTACATCATCCGGAGGTATTTAAAAGACGGGTAGACGTGGTGGCTTAGCGATATGGTTTAGCGATGGGTTTTGTCGGCGTTGGGTTGATGGTTGGACTCGACGACCTAAAAGGTCCCTTCCAACCTAGACGATTCTACGATTCTATGGTCACCTTTGCTTTCAGACACTCCACCCAAGGCCACGCATCATGTTAATTATTGACATGAAATGCTCTCTCAGCCTTCACTTCATGCAAACCTGTTTGAGCAAGGGTTATGGTTTCAGAAATGATCTCATTTCTGCGTTTTATATCAAAAACGTTAGTTTCGAGGGGTTGATGTATTGGAGTCTGCACTTGATTGCGGCAGATTACTGAATATTGCGGACTGGCCCCGTGCAGGGGTGCAATAATGCACAAAATTAATAAAGCTGTGCTTCAGAGGTGCAGAAGGATCTTTTTACAGCCCTCGGTGCACCCCAACCCAACATCTGCTTCAGTTCCATCCGCAGGAGGAATTCGCTCGGATTCTGCTGATTAAAGGCAGGAGCTGAACGGGAGGATGGGCGTTTCGGGACAGCTGCATTCATTTTGCATGAAGCCAAGGTGTGATTGCATCTCATTTGACTGCAACGCCAGCACAATGGAACAGGAGGCAAAGGGGAAAAAAAAAAAAAGCAGCAAGTGTAAGGAATAGAAAGACCCTGGATTAGCTTCCTTTAACAAGGTAATCCTGATGGAAAAAAGCCGTGCGCTTTAATCACCTACGGCGCGCGCTACATCTTCTACCTAAAAGAAATGATTTCTTGTCAGACATAAATGGTCGTGTTTCGCTGAAGGAAGTTGAGTCTCGCTGGGGGACGTAACGAGGCAAGAAGGAAGAACATTATTGCCTGGGACAGCTGGAGCTGAATTAGATATCACACCACAAAGGCCCCTGAAAAACACACAATGGGGAAAAAAATCTGCGCTGACAGGCAGGGAGGAGTAGATTAGATGACCAGAATACCCTCTCCATCTCCACTCTTTATTATTCTAGGAACCTGTTTGATTCTCAGGAAGAGTTCCAATTCCTGCCCCGACAAAGGCTGGGTTTAGCTTGGCAAAGGAAAAAGGCGAGCCTCTGATTTGTATTATCCCTGCGACTCCTTTTGACGGAGCTCCTCAGGTGGTGATGCGAAGAGCGTATTGAAAGCCGCAAGAGAAAGGTTGGGCTGGGGCCGGGAGGGCAATCAGAGGCGGGGAAATGGAGTAGCTCTTCCACCTCGCACAGAGACAGTAACACTCATTTTAGATAATGTGCCCACAGAAACCCAAATAATCCGGAGCGCAGGGAATGGCGAGTATCAGTCTCAGCAACCGCTCGAAAGCCAGCATCGCCCAAGAGGAGGCCGGCAGCAAAGCGGATTGCTATCATTACGTTACAGCGATGAAGGGGAAATTCTCCACAACGCTACGGGTGCAGGACGGGGAACAACTCGCTCGTCTACAGAATCACAACTAAGAGCTTTTTGGGCATCTCGGCGCTGCCTCGCCGCAAAGCTGCCCCAGGCTCCTCCGTGTCCCAGCCCAACGGGAAGCAAGAGAAAGGGAGAAAATGGAGATTCCCTATTTCCGTGCTTTCATCTTCTTTGCCACCTGTTAAAAACCAGCAGAGAAAGAAAACAAATCTTTCCACCGCTGGGAGCGCGATGGATGCTCTTCGCAGAGCGCAGCCTCGTGAAGCAGAGAGGGTTTTTCCTACTTAAACACAGGCAGGCACAGATAGAGGCAACTCGGAGAGGGAGATTCCGAAGGAGCCGGTACAGAAAAGCAATCAGCCGGTTGGCAGAGACAATTTTTGGAACGGCAATTTTCTAAGTGGGAAGGGTAAGGAGGTTAGCAGATTACAGAAAAGACTTTAAAAGCTTCAACGATGCAACTTGACACTAAGATGACAACCGCAAGGGGCGGAAAAAGTCAGAAAGTCCTTCTTCCGAGCTCAGCTAGGAGAGGAGTGGGTGGGATGAGCTGGATCTGTCTGTCAAACAGCCGGAAAACCAGTAAGAGTTGCGGAGGCAAAGCGGACCGGGGTCGGGAGGGAACGGGTAACACAGCATCTCGGCAAAGCCTGGCAAAGTTTGGAGGAAAAAGTTCAATGCTGGCCAGCCACTATTAAGAATAACTAGTGGCTGGGGTGGATTTACACCCGTACAGAGACACAGGGTCCGTGGTTCTGCCTGCACCACCTCTCAGAGCGCTTATATTCATAAATTCCATCTTACCGAAACTGGTAAGACATTCAATAAAGCTAAAACCGGTGAAAAAACGAAGGATTTGACGCCTCACGGGCTTTCAAATAAGCCTGTTCTGCATGTGCTGAGGTCTGGGTCTTGAAGAGATGAGGCAGTTTTCTTTTTTTTTTTTTTTTTTCTTTAATAAGCGGAGAATAAACTAGATTCAAACAAAAAAGGACACGGGAAGACTTTATGGAGAATCGAGGAACCCCATTTCTACGGCTCTGCATGTGCTCCCCCAAAGGCAGGGTTTATGCTGGTGTCACAAGAGACACGAAGCGACGCCACCTCCGCAGCCCGGTGCTTTTGCCTGGGCCAAATCCTGCCGTATACCCAAGAATAAGAAAGACCAATTTTATAAACGCCACTATAGAGCGCTTAGATAACAGAAAACAGATTAAAGTTGGTGGTTTGTTTTTTTTTTAAAAAGAGCTTTTTGGTTTTATTTTGTTAGGACTTCAATTTCAAAGGAAAACACGTGCATTAGACTAATAAGGTACATCAAGCACCCAGAGGCTGGGGCTGAACAAAAAATGTGCTTATCCATAAAGGAACCAGTCTATAGGGCACAGGGCCATTTTATTTTAGCACCCCGTGAGCATCTCCAGGCTGGATCGGGGAGGGGGGCAAACCCATTACTAAAGAAACATTAAGAGGAAGCACGCGAGACGTGGAAGATAAGCAGTGGTCAACGGAAATTTCAGGAGAGGTACAAGGATCAGCTAACGGGAGATGCGATGTTTTCAAAGCCCGGACAGCAGGGGAAAAAGCATCCTGTCAGGGAGAGAAAGATAAAAGCGGTAAACAGGGCAGCAAAAGCGAACGGCAGATAAAATAGGGAAGAGGAGAAATCAACAAAGGCAGATCTTGACATTTGCGATGCTCCGCTGAAATGCACTCAAGGTTTTCAGGGATGTCAAGGGCTGAGAGTGTATTTTCTCCTGCCAAGCTTAAAAGGACCACACCAGGAGAGTTTGGAAACTGAAGTCTCTGTCACCTTCACATGTTCTGCCAAGTAAAAGATTCATCAAGTGACTTGAGACATTCGATATAAGCTTCTCTCTGGCAAAAGGCAGGAGACGGAGAGGAAATCTGGCCGGTTCGGAGAGCCCAAGGCTTTTCTGTCTCCTTTCTACGCTCACATTTCATAGGAAAACGCTATCCTTGCATTTAAATAGGGTACTGATGTCACAGGCACTCCAGAAAATCCTCTCAGTGTCTGGAAGTAAAAGGATCAGAAATATCACCCCCAAAAATTTACAAGAAGCTAGACAAAAGGATAACACAAAGTGCTACAACAACTGCTAAACGCCGCAAGGATCAGTTCAGATGTGGCACGCCGAGAGGAATCCCTTCGTTCCGCAGCTCTCCCGCGACACCCAGCCCTTCCCCGGCTGCGTGATTCACACGAGGTGGCATCAAGGCAGGACCTAAACCTGGCTCATCTCCCTCAAACAAGCAGATTCCTACCAGCTTTAATCACTGGAAAGGCAGGAGCGGCCACAGCTTTGGGATTGCTGCTGTTTCTAAACGAGACTCGGGGCGCTGGCCTGCGGCGCAGCAGCTGCAGGAGAAGACCTGCCCAGTTCAGCCAGTGGCGAGGTCCCCGCAGCCCCAGCAGCAGCGACACAGCACTGGGACAAGCTCGGCGGGCTCCCATCTGGGACTGCGCAATCCCAGGACTCGCCGGTTCAAAGCCACCCCGGCTCTGGCACCCGGAGCTGGCCTGGCAGGCTGATCTCTGCGCCGGCGCAAACCACGGCAGCGGGGTACGGCCCTCCTGGCGTGAGGCGCTCTCCTGTCCCTCTCCTGTGCCAGCCCTGCTTCGGACAGGAGCTGTCACTGTCACACCGTTATTGCCCTCGCTTACCGCCAGCAACTGGGAATGACGGGATCTGGCAAACGGGAACGTAAAGGAAGCAAACCCAGCAGTTCCCCGCAAGCAAGACTCGCTGTGAATACAGTATTTTTGGCCCTCCCAACCAGCCCAAGCTCTTCCTTGCTGTGATTCCAACGTATCTGAACCTTTCTGAGCCTAAAATCCATCGCACAAACCACCTAACCACTCCCGCGGCAGTAGGCGAAGGAGACTATAACGACCGCAGTTCACTGGCACAGCGGGTTACGATAGGAGACCACCGATTCAGATATGAAGGGATGAGAAAAAGAGAGACAAAAAAAATGTAATTCAAGAAATGGAATGGTCTCAGGCAAGCTCAGAAAGGCTGTGGAGCAGACGAGGGCCTGAGACCCACCGATGATGAACATTGAGGGGGGAGAAGCTTTGGCATCAGGAGTGAATTGAGATTTGTAACCCGAACTCAGAAGGAATCACTGTCTGTTTATTAGCCCCATTCTAATCAGATGATTTTCTTATCCAAAAAAAAATAAATATCAGAAACAATCACAGAGATTGTGCGCGGCTCTACGGACTCGGAGCTCTAGGATACAACGAGGATGCAGCTGAAAAGCATCTTTATGATCCCCCGTGCAGCCAAGTGAGTCAGGCCCGGTTTACTGGAAAGAAGGGCGCTCACAGCACTTTGTAGATGCATCTTGCAGTGATTGCTACCAACATCAAAGATGCAATGGAGCTGATTAAAGCGGAGACATCTCCTAGAAAGAGTCTGCATAGAAGGATAACAATTAGCAATTCTCCTCAAACCGGCAAAGCGGCACTCGCAGGATAAATTAACGCCAGCAGTTTCACGTGGCAACTCAAGTACCACCCAGGACAGAAAAGAGGCAGCAGCTCCTCAGTCATACATTTATCAGGAAATAAAACACATTATAGAGGAAGTGGATTATCTAGAGACGCCGTTTCTCTCTTAGAGAAACATGCAAATGAAAAATGAGGATTTTTGAACACCGAGTACAAGATTTCCTCGGCAGCTTTTGAAACTCTGCCTCCTGATTTTGCAGCCGCGCTCCGCTGAGGTCTGAACCCAGCCACCGCCTGGCTGGGGAAGGGGGGGAACTAAAGAAGCAGGAGAAGACTTCTCCTCAAGTGGGGATAGAGGAGCAAAGGGGGTTAGGAAGGAGTCGTTACCTCCACATTTCCATTTTTCTTTCTTTCAAGAAGTTACAAAAGCTTCCCTCAGCTACCCCAGGGATCCTGCTGGGGAGTTCTGCACCCCAGACCTTGAATTATTTCATGAGAGGACGCTTGAGATGGTACCACGGGTAGATTATGTAGAATTGGGACTTTAATGACTTTTCTTTGCCTGTGCAATAATAACGGCAGATGAGATCAGACTGACTACTTAAAAAAAAGAAAAAAAATCCCCACGTGCCCATCCTTTGCTCTTCTGAATACAAAGACCCCGAGGAGGAACTAATCCATTGACCTTTTTATGATGCGCAAAGGTTTCATCCAGCCTATTTCATTTTTCCTGCATTTTCTGAACTGGATCCCTTTGCCATGCTTTCATCACCTTGGGAGAGCTCCCCTGGACAATACTGGGAGACTCCTCTGCTTTTGTGGCACCGGAGATGAGGCAGGAAAACAACTTTCATCAAAGCAAGCAGTACGAAGCCATCTGGCGCTTCTATACCTGTTTTAGCTACGGCAGAAGGGCTCAGGGTGAGCAAGGCAAGCCCAGACCGAAAGGACAAATACCGTCCCAGGAAAGAAACTCCCGCCGGAGTCGGTGCAACATCCCCAGCGGCGCTGCTTTGGCTGGAAAGATATGGAAGTCGTGATCTGAGAAACAAGAAACGTCGCTGCTACAAAACGCAGCTAGGAGGACGCTGAGATAGTTTATCATTTCGTAAGGACGATTTCAGCCTTCAGGGTTTTCACCCCCTATTTACGGCACCAATCAGGTGCTAAGGCATCAGCTTTTAAAAGCTACCAGAGGCATTAACAGCAAAAGCCTTTCCATATATCTACGTTATGTTTGTGATTTCTGTAACACACGGTTCAGATAAAAAGCTTCCCTTTCCTCCCAGAGAACACAGTCTCTTCTAGCACGGAGACTTGATACTTAGATACGTTTGTCAACAGGCTCTTGGATTAATTTGTATGCAAGTCAAAAAATGGCAAGTAACACACACAGAGAGTCTCTTGCCCTCCCTCATCTTGAGTGAGAGGGAACAGGTAAGGGGGGAAAACAAAAAGCTTCTCCTAACCCCACAGGAAAAGCCCAAAAGCAGATCTTGAAGATCTTGCTGAAGGTCTGGACCTCCGCCAGTCCAGCCCAGTGTTCCCCCAGGCACGGAGAGGGAGAAAAGGCACATGTAACCCACGTCCCCTTCCTAGCCAAGGGGATAGGAGAAGGTGAACCAGCTGGAGGAGGATGGACAATTTACTGGGAAAATAGATAAATTAAGAAATAATATGGAAAAAGACTGCGATGCAGTTATTCCTGGAAGGAATTCCCTGCTCTGGCGGGGAGGTTGGACTAGATGATCTCCAGAGGTCCTTTCCAACCCTTTGATTCTATGAATGATGCATCATAACTGGAGCCCCGTAAAAGGCCAGCAACACAGCCTGCACAAAGCTTACTATGAAGGGTCTCCTTCCACCCACCGCCAGACGCTTTGTAAGACCCTCATTTGGCAACTTCAGTCAGTGGCGTAACCTCTTTGCTACACAAACGAGACCTTCCCCTCATTACTGACATCAAACCAGCAGCTCAGGCCTGGCTAAGCATAGAAGCATTTCTGTTGGAAGGGACCTTTAAGATCATCGAGTCCAACCATCAACCTAACACTGACAAAAAACCACCACTAAACCATGTCCCTCAGCACCACGTCTGCCCGGCTTTTTAAATACCTCCAGGGATGGCGACTCCACCACTGCCATGGGCAGCCTCTTCCAATGCTTGACAACCCTTTCGGGGAAGAAATTGTTCCTAAGATCCATCCTAAACCTCCCCTGGTGCAACTTGAGGCCGTTCCCTCTTGTCCCATTGCCTGTTCCTTGGCAGAAGAGACCGACCCCCCCCAGCTACCCCCTCCTTTCAGGGAGCTGCAGAGAGCGAGAAGGTCTCCCCTCAGCCTCCTTTTCTCCAGGCTGAACACCCCCAGCTCCCTCAGCCGCTCCTCACCAGACTTGTGCTCCAGACCCCTCACCAGCTCCGTTGCCCTTCTCTGGACACGCTCCAGCCCCTCAAGGTCCTTTTTTGTGGTGAGGGGCCCAAAATTGGACACAGCACTCGAGGTGGGGCCTCACCAGTGCCAAGTACAGGAGGACGGCCACTCTGCCAGTCCTGCTGGCCACACCATTGCTGAAACAAGCCATCATCCAAGCCTGACAGCGATGCCCAAGGCAGCCTCTGCCAAGCTCTGGGTCTCTGTGGCTGTGGGTGTCTTTACTCCTTGGGTCGAAACCAGCCTGGGAGCATCTCCATTACTCTGGGGTGACTGGAGGTCCCACAACGCTCTCAGAAGAGGAGGGCACCATTGAAGAGAACAGGAGATGGAAAAAAACAAAATATACTTGACGATTACAGCTCTTTTTGACAACCCTCATGAGGTATAAAGATGCCTCAGCAAAGAAAAAGAAAAGAAAAAAGCCAAAGTCAAAGCCTCTCATGACCCAAGAAGAACACTTTTTCTGACACAAATGCACAAGTCTGACCAGGGAAAGCAGAGGAAAAAAAAAGAAAGAATATTTTCAGCATCTTAGACAACACAGACTCCCAGGACCCTGCCAATTCCATCTTAATAGCCTCCAACAACACCTTGATAACTTTATCTCCTCTGGTTGCAGCTGTACTGGAAATATCTTCAGAAGAAAGAGCTTTCCTTTAGAGAAAACACTGCAGAAAACATGATGAAGACGGACTTTCTTCTGTCTGTCAATTCTAAATGCCCTTAAAGATCTTGTGAACTTCAATGTAGGCAGGGCTTGAATTTAAATGCCAAGTGCAAATGCTGTCTGGGATGTACATCCCCGGCAAACAAAGGAGAAAATACTTTTGGCAAGGGTGTCCAGAGCTGTCTGGTTAAATAAGCACCTCAGGAAAAGAATTAATAAGACGGAATAATTTTGAGAGGGACCAGCAAAGAAAGGACCCTTTCAGAGGTCAAAAAGTGGAAGGCTAATACTGGAACAGCTGAAAACCGAGCGAGTGAGACGTCTAAGAGGAAACCAGAAGTATTTTTAGACATAGAGATAACCTGCCAGGTTAGGCACTTCTTTTTATTGCTATTTAACAATTTATATCGTTGGAACATCATCAAAGGAGATGGTGAGATCTCAGCCACAGCCTGCTCCTCAGGTTAGCGATCAGGGCATTCTCGCAGGAGGAGAGAGATGTGTCTTCACACCCTCTCCTGCAGGAGAGGGAATTTGAACCTTGGTCTGAAGCGTCCAAAGCAAGCGGTCTACTGAGATATTGGGTAAAGAGGCAAGGATCTTCCTCCAGCAGTTTTGCTGCCTTTTAAATTGCTTTTTTTCATCTAATATTTCATTTGGAGCCCAATGGAACGTTGCACATGGAGTGGAACAAAACGCTGAACGTTGCCCGTTCCAACAATTGTCCTTCAACCTTCTGCATCAGCAAGTAGGCTGAAAAAGCCCATTTATGTGAACAAGAAGGGAACATCTACCCAGCCTCCTTCAGCCACCCGCTCTGTCCCTTGAGCTCTTCACCCATGGATGGGAAGTGGGGAGAAGGTGACGCCAGGTAAATCCTGAAACCGTCGTGCTCAAAGGAGCAAGACGCAGCCATCGAGACCTCTTCCCGTACAGCTCCAGGGATCCCATTCTGCACACTCCGGCAAGCTGGGAAATCTATTTGACTACAGTACCATCTACTGTCACGCAGTCGGTGTGCTGATTAAAAGAAAAAAGGTGAACTTACAAATACCTGCGTGAAGACAGTTTGCTTCTCCACCTCCTTATCAGTGAGCACAGAATCCCAGACTAAATCGCACTTTCCCAAGAGCGGTTTGGTCAAATACGATTTCCAATTGACACTTCTATTTGCTTTATTATCCGGGCTATTTTTAAAGCTCTTTCACTCTTAAAAAATAGTCAAATAAATCAAAGTAAGGAAGCAGAGCTTCTCTTTACATTAGTTGAGATTTATTTTCCTCACGCGTTTTACTAAATGCAAGAAGGAACCTGAACTCGAAACAACAAACAGCAGACAGGCACTTAATTAAAGTAATTCCTGCCTAGACGAGGCTCACACGACGACTCCACTAAATAAGGTTCTGGGCGTTACCGAGCAGAAAAATTAGATGGCTAATAACTATGCCGGGAGGGACACTCAGTTGGAGTAAGGCTTGTGGAAGGATGACAGTTTGTGGAGAGAGGACAAAAGATAAGTGAATGTGGATAAAAAAAAAAGAGATAAGGAAGGTAACATTCAAAATGCAAGGCCAAGGAAGAAGTGAAGATGTGTGCCAAGACATGAGGAGAGACAATTGAGCTGCAGGGACGTGACAGGAATGAGCAGCGGGGAGATTTGTAGAGGGTTTTTCTCCCGGTTCCAGATCAGCAGTGTGAAAGATTACTCTGTTTGTCTCCAAACATGTTAAGGAAATCCCTTCAGCCAACTTCTCTTGAAAAGAATATTCACGGCGAGAGAAACGAGAAGTGGGAGCCTGGATGCTGGATGTAGGTCAGGGATTAAACCAGAGCAAGGATGTGCCAGCCCGGGGGATGGGAGAAGGGGGGAGAGGAGAGGGGATCCGCCAGCCAGGGACTTACTCATTTCTTTGCAAATAGGAGGAATTATTGTCCTTTTCCAAGATAAATTATCTACTCACAGCGGGTACTTACCTAGAATATGATCTGCATCTTTTCCCTATGCATCAGCCCATGTACTAGTGATACCCGTACAGATTTTCAACTACTCCTTCAATTAACGTAATTCTTCAACCTTTCTCCAAAAAAACCCAATTGATCAAAGGAAAAGCAAGCAAGGAAGGCGTCCTGGCCCCGAGGACGCCTGCTGGCCCTAATGTCCCTGCCCAGCCTCCCCCAGCCCTGCCCATGGGGGGACCCCAGTTCAGCCCAGCCCGGGAGCATCACTCCCTGCCCCAGAGGTGGCCAGATGTGACAAATGAAATCTATTACGCCACATACAGCTGTGGGGTAAAGAGAGAGGGCAACAAACACAACCTGTTTCCAACCGCCGCAGCAATGGTGCTGTCACCTCCCTTTCAAGCCGACAACTGAAACAAAATATTTGGGGAGTTAGAGCCCACACCGGCTTGCAGCATCTGAGGCTGCAGGTCCATCCCTTCCTGAGACAATCAGGGTTTTTTTAGGGAATAGCCATAAAAAGAAGATAAATTATAAAATCAGGTCTAGATCAGCTTGTGCACTTTGGCATTGACGATGCATACGAAATAAAAACCTCGAGGCCAAAATCCTTGCTGCTGTGAAAAACTGAAGAAAAGGGTGAAATATCCTGGAGAGAAATGACAGAGTTCAGCTCTCTCCTCACAGAGTCGGGCATGGCACCAGTTCTCCTCTCTCTAACCCATATAAGCTGGACAAACAAAACCAGTGATCAACCACAAGACGTGAGTAACAGACACGAGTAATAAAAAGCTCATACTAACTACACACAATTACCAGCTTGTAGTTCTTACAGTAAACCCACGGCAGGGGTTGACCTGCTGGAAAGCAGCTCTGCAGAGAAGGACCTGGGAGTCCTGGTGGCAATGTGCCCTTGTGGCCAAGAAGGCCAGTGGTCTCCTGGGGGCCATTAAAAAGAGCGTGGCCAGCAGGTGGAGGGAGGTCATCCTCCCCCTCTGCTCTGCCCTGGGGAGGCCACAGCTGGAGCACTGGGTCCAGTTCTGGGCTCCCCAGTTCAAGAAGGACAGGGAACTGCTGGAGACAGTCCAGCCGAGGGCTACCAAGATGATCAAGGGACTGGAGCAGCTCTCTAATGAGAAAAGGCTGAGAGCCCTGGGGCTGGTCAGCCTGGAGAAGAGCAGACTGAGAGGGGATCCCATCAATGCTCAGCAATAGCTAAAGGGCGGGTGGCAAGAGGATGGGGCCAGACTCTTCTCAGTGGTGCCCGGTGACAGGACAAGGGGCAACGGGCACAAACTGGAACACGGGAAATTCCATCTGAACATGAGGAACAACTTCTTTCCTTTGAGGGTGGCAGAGCCCTGGAAGAGGCTGCCCAGAGAGGTGGTGGAGTCTCCTTCTCTGGAGACATTCCAAACCCAGCCTGGATGCGTTCCTGTGCCACCTGCTCTGGGTGACCCTGCTCTGGCAGGGGGTTGGACTGGATGATCTCCAGAGGTCCCTTCCAGCCCCTGCCAGTCTGGGATTCTGTGATTCTGTAACTCATGGAGCAAGTCTCATCCCTTTTACTCACAGCCGCGTCCCCGTGCGCTGGCAGCAGGGCTGTAGCGTTAGCACCAGTTACTCACGTGGCTCCCACAATGACTCCCTTAGAAATGCTGTCAGTACGATCCAGACCTTTTACGCTAACACAGTATTTCCAGTCTCCTGTAACTACCCCTGTCATGGGAAGAGTCCCAGAGGAATTACGCCACCAGATCAGATGTAGCCCAGGGTCTCGTCTGAAGCAGACAACAGGAACAGATGCATTTGAAGAATATCAAAGACTCCTCGCGCCGTCCCTGCTTCATCCCTGGGTACGATTGTTAGAAACCGAAATAAGAGATTTCACAGCCCTTCCGACATTTCGGTTAGCATTACCTGCATCAGTTCAGGACATTCAGCCAACCGTGAGCGTTATGGTGTGCCTTAAACAGCTCTGGGTTTTCAAACGTGACACTATTATAACACAATAATTACCGGAACTGCAAACAGTAGCAAAAGAGGACTATATAAAAGCAAAGGACAAGTGGACACGTGGTTAATTTGATGGTGCAGACACAGTTTCAGAGATGCTCGTCCTCTCCCTAACTGCAGAGGAGCTGAGGAGGGCATCGCCAGTGTAGATACCTGCCTCGGACAGCTCTGACGCTGAGTGCAACGAATCCTGTCCGCATCAGGAAAAGAAAGCAAGGAACAAAGCGTATGTTTAAAATAAATCCCCATGCTCCTACCAGAAGAGCAAACTCTCCCCCAGGCTCCTGTGCCACAACACCCGCAGGAGCAAGGCAGGCTGAACGCAGCTTATCCAAGGTTTATCACAGAATGGTTTGGGTTGGAAGGGACCTTAAAGGCCATCCAGTGCCACCCCCCTGCCCTGGGCAGGGACACCTCCCACCAGCCCAGGTTGCTCCAAGCCCCGGCCAACCTGGCCTTGAACCCCTCCAGGGATGGGGCAGCCACAGCTTCTCTGGGAAACCTTTTCCCAATAGCAAAGACTGTTCTGATTAAAAAAAGACCAAATTTTGGCAGCAACATGGATTAGCCACCAAGTTCTTTCACTCATATTAAGAGATTTAACCTAAAGGAAATGTCCAAAGCAGACTTCACGCGTGCTGTCGTACTCCACTGCCAATTTCAGAGCAGAACCAGACAGAACCGAGATCAAAATGAGATTCATTCCTAAATTTTTAATGTAAGAAAATCAATGTACTTTGACCAAAGAAAATAAAAGCCTTGAAAAGAGTTCAATAAGAAGCACTCGTTTTGATGAAGGCACCAATAAACAATATCAGAAAGTGCAGAATGAAGTGAACCAGAATGAGAGGAAATTGTACAATTTCGGTGCATACAGCACTTACAAAACTAAAAAGTGAACTTTCCCTACAGAAATGACCATAAAAGCGATTACAAAATAAACTGGATCTTTACACCACTGTTTGGTTTCCTTCCCATTGAAGAATTGCTGCGACCACACCAAAGGTTCCTGCAGTTGATGGAAACCCAAAACACATCCGAGGTTCTGGTGGAGCCCAGAGGGGAAGGAGCACACGGGAGCCATGGAATCATAGAAGGGTATGAGTTGGAAGGGAGCTCAAAGCCCACCCAGTTCCAACCCCCCTGCCCTGGGCAGGGACACCTCCCACCAGCCCAGGTTGCTCCAAGCCCCGGCCAACCTGGCCTTGAACCCCTCCAGGGATGGGGCAGCCACAGCTGCTCTGGGCAACCTGGGCCAGGGGCTCACCACCCTCAGAGTGAAAAATTTCTTCCAAATATCTCATCTCAATCTCCCCTCTTCCAGTTTAAAAGCATTCCCCCTCGTCCTATCGCTCTACTCCCTGCTAAAGGAGGGCAAACACCACATTTTGCTTTTCTGCTCTGAACTGACTTGTACCCCCCCGGGGAGCAGCCCCTTAATGCTCGAGGTTGGAGCCCTTAGAAAATGATTCAGGGAAGCAGTTGGGGAATGGAGAAAACTGACACTCCATAAACTGCTTGGAAGATATTTATAACACTCAGGGTCCTTCACGTACTCTTTCTGTTTCATTGATCATAAAAAAAAAAAATAAAATAAAAAAATCAATCCATAAACTGCATATGTATACAAATATAATACGCTAACGTTTCTTAAGGGAATTACAGTACAAACCTCAAGCTAAATGCACAAAAACGGAACCCAAATTGTACCTGAAGGTCTGTAGGTGCTGCCCTGGCCCGCGGAGCCCTCGGCAGCTGGAGGCATCGGCACCGCCGAGGGCCAAAGTTCAGGTTAATGGGGTGAGGGAATCAACTCTCTGACTAGATACACGCTAAGTTCATTGGCAGGGCAACGAGGGGAAGATCACGGCGGAGCTCTCCGCAATACGACGGGTCTACAGATAAAACCACCGCAGTCTGCAACGCTGCCAGCTCTTTGCATTTTATTGCATAAACAGTCAATCGGGGCCTCTGAAAAAAAAAAAACCACCTCACCCAAATCCCCTCATTCAGACAGGTTTAATTGACCTGCTCTTCAGAGAGCGCTCAGAAAAATAAAGATATTCTTATCTAAATCCTTTCTTTTAATAGCCCTAAATTTGCACACTACCAGTAGTATGTATTTATATATCAAAGCCTCATGTCCTGAGGATTTTTGCTTGACTCTCGAGAAATTGCAATATTTGATCCTGAACTAAGGATAGAAAATAAACTTGCAACCTAAACTGTGATCATCTAAAGGGAAAGTAATACAAAGTGGACAGGAGAGCCACAATGTAAAGACGGACCCGGTGCATGGTGCAAACTTATTGTGTGTTACAATAAATACAACACCTGGGGGAAAAAGCCAACCGTATCTTGGCCGCATCCCCAGCAGCGTGGGCAGCAGGGCGAGGGGGGGATTCTGCCCCTCTGCTCCGCTCGGGGGAGACCCCCCTGCAGGGCTGCCTCCAGCCCTGGGGCACCAACAGCAGAAGGACACGGAGCTGTTGGAGCGGGGCCAGAGGAGGCCCCGGAGATGCTGGGAGGGCTGGAGCCCCTCTGCTGGGAGGACAGGCTGAGAGAGCTGGGGGGGTTCAGCCTGGAGAAGAGAAGGCTCCGCGGAGACCTTCCAGCCCCTTCCAGTCCCTCAAGGGGCTCCAGGAAAGCTGGGGAGGGACTCTGGAGCAGGGAGGGGAGCCATGGGACGAGGGGGAATGGTTTTAAACTGGAAGAGGGGAGATGTAGATGGGATATTGGGAAGAAATTGTTTGCCGTGAGGGTGGTGAGCCCCTGGCCCAGGTTGCCCAGAGAAGCTGTGGCTGCCCCATCCCTGGAGGGGTTCAAGGCCAGGTTGGACGGGGCTTGGAGCAACCTGGGCTGGTGGGAGGTGTCCCTGCCCAGGGCAGGGGGGTGGCACTGGGTGGGCTTTAAGGTCCCTTCCAACCCAAACCATTTTGTCGTTCTATGATCCTAAAAGAGTAATTTATCCAAATTTGAGCCACAAAAGACCTTACGAAGCAGTTTCTCGGCGTGGGGTAACTCAGCAGCACTCTCCACTCCGGCACAGCAGCAGCCCCACCAAACCCAGCTCCCCCACGCGAACCAGCCACAGCCAGGCACGTTCCTCACCCAGCCCAGGTGTGCTGTGCCGGGCATTTGGTATTCTCTACAACATTGCTCATGAGATAAGCATCAGCCTTTTCTTTTTTTTTTCCCCTCCCTCTTTTTTCCCTTTCTTCCCTGGCTATCTGGGCCAGCACGCGGCTCGGATTGAAACGCCACAGTAACCCACGGGAGCAGGGAATTTATGACACAGAAAACAGTGCCGTTTCAATAACCATTCCATTTTTTTTCCCTCATTTCACACCACACTGCTAATATTACTTACTTACTTATTTATTTACACGGACCGAGTCTGTGTGTATATATATATTCTCCTGGTCTCAACAGTACCACAGAGCAACAGGTTTTTTTTTTTTGTCTCCTCTGAAAACTAAGAGGAAAATACGACTTGCCTAAAAATGTCGCATTTTGTACACTTCAGCTGCGAAGAGTCAGAAAACGCAAAGGGAATAAATTTACATTATGGTAGGATTAATAGCTAATTCGTTAGATTAATTCCAGATCTGGGTGTTTATCTGGGTATAGTCTTCTACACAATAAAAACCTCCACAGCTTCACATCCACGTTTTCACGGCGGTTTTGATTTGTGCATAAGAGATGGATTTCGCAGCAGCTTTGTTGTCTCTTTCATTGTTGTTTATTTCCCTCCCTAGTCTTTATCTCCATATCTTAAAAAACAAATAAAAGAATATTAATATTTCTAGATATCTCTCTCTGCATCTTCCTGACCTTCAAGATATGCCTTGTATTTTGTCCTCTGTGCTTATTGAGCTGGGGGTTGAACGTCTCATTGGCAGAACAATGCTGAAAAATATTTTCATGTTGCAGATAAACACCCAAGTGATTATCTTTTTTGGATGCCGCTCAAATCTATTCTATACTTAAATTTAAACATTTTTAATTCAAATAGGTTGAATTGGGCGATTCTTAGAAGAAAGCAGCCTGCTAGGCATGTACCTCTGCTCTTTTAGAATCACAGAATCATTGAGGTTAGAAAAGACCCTGAAGATCACTAAGTCCAAGCATCAACCTATGCTGCCAAGTCCATCACCACACTCCTTCCCTAAGTGCCACATCTACACCTCAAGAGGTACACCTGGGTCGGGACAACCCCCAGCACGAATGCAGGCTGGGCTGAGAATGGATGGAGAGCAGCCCTGAGGAGAAGGACTTAGGGGTGCTGGTGGATGAGAAGCAAAACACGACCCAGCAATGTGCGCTGGCAGCCCAGAAACCCCCCGCAGCCTGGGCTGCATCCCCAGCAGCGTGGGCAGCAGGGCGAGGGGGGGATTCTGCCCCTCTGCTCCGCTCGGGGGAGACCCCCCTGCAGTGCTGCCTCCAGCCCTGGGGCACCAACAGCAGAAGGACACGGAGCTGTTGGAGCGGGGCCAGAGGAGGCCCCGGAGATGCTGGGAGGGCTGGAGCCCCTCTGCTGGGAGGACAGGCTGAGAGAGCTGGGGGGGTTCAGCCTGGAGAAGAGAAGGCTCCGCGGAGACCTTCCAGCCCCTTCCAGTCCCTCAGGGGGCTCCAGGAAAGCTGGGGAGGGACTCTGGATCAGGGAGGGGAACCATGGGACCAGGGGGAATGGTTTTAAACTGGAAGAGGGGAGATGTAGATGAGATATTGGGAAGAAATTCTTTGGTGTGAGGGTGGTGAGCCCCTGGCCCAGGTTGCCCAGAGCAGCTGTGGCTGCCCCATCCCTGGAGGGGTTCAAGGCCAGGTTGGCCGGGGCTCGGAGCAACCTGGTGTGGTGGGAGGTGTCCCTGCCCAGGGCAGGGGGTGGCACTGGACGGGCTTTACGGTACCTTCCAACCCAAACCACTCTATGATTCTATGATGCTCCATCCTGCTTTGCCAGCCCCTCCAGCCCCACCACCGCCACTCTGCCGCAATCAGGAGGCAGTGGCAACGATGGTAGAAGTTTCTCTTTCCTTCCAGATCCCCTTTGCATTTCAAAGGGCGGCGGGCACGCCATTGGTCTCCCGCTCTCTGCATTGTTCTGTCTTTCCAAATCTCCATCAGGTTAGTTTGCTTTGCGTTATCATTTCCCGTCTCGGAGATCCCGAGACATCATCACAGGTAATGGATGCGGTCCAAAATGCCTGGCTGCCACCGGGATCGGGGAACGGCTGCCACATTGAGCTCAGAGATTATCCAGCCATCAGACGTTATAATTGGTAATATTCAGATGCTGTGTGCCTTTTTTTCTTTTTCTTTTTTTTTTTTTTTTTTACAGCAGATGAGATGACATTTGGAAAAAGAATAATAATAAAAAAAAAAAAAAAGACAGCTATGAGTCCAGATGGCTTGAAACCTACAGCAAGGATGAAAAAACTGGCAGATCTGTGGGGAAAGAAAGGAAGGAAGGGAAGGATGAAAGGGGAAAAAAATCCCAATGCAGACCTGGCTGGGTAGGTAGAGCCCGGCGCGAAGGAAGCCTGTTGTATTTATCAAGCCAAGCACCATCAATCCAAGAATGCCCTCTTAAAACACGCACATTTACACCCATATTTGTAAGCTGATGAGAGAAGTAGCAAAGAAATACTAATTTCATGGTGTGATCATAGCCTCCGATCTCTAAAACAAGCCAACTGGTGTCCCCCGTCTCTATTGTGAGTACAAGATTGCGTTAGAGGGAAACACAAACCAGTGAAATGTCAAGAGCAATTAACTGCTGCATTTTTCATGCGACACCAAATGGGAAAATTTTATAGGGCTCCTATAATTACAGTTAATAAAAAGGAATATACAATTCCCCAAAAGGCTGCAGGTGACGCACGTTTCCCTAGCCCCAACGTCGCCGTGCCCTTCCCCGCTTACCCGGTGCTCCACTAAAACCACTGGAAAACTGTTCTTTTTGCCACGTTTCTCGCAGCGCTGAAGCCGCGTTTTTGAGCCACCCAGGGAACCCTCGGCAGACTCCTCTTTGTGAAAGCCACTTGAGCGGCCCTTTATTAACTCGGCGCTTGTGGCAGCGAGCTGAGCGGGCGGAGGAGCGACACGGAGCGGGGACGGATGAAACGCTGAGCGGTGCGATGAGGTGCAAGACGAGGTTTTGGTCCGGGCTCCTGGGGACGGGCTGTTTGAAGGCAGACGACGCTTTGTTTGTCACCGAGGACTGACAGGAGCCCTCCGGCTCCCGCCTGACCCCAGGCTGCTCATGTATTACTGCATGCTTCGATTTAATGACTTCACAACATCCATAGAAAGCTAAAGAAGAGAAACTCTTGGCAAGTAGTGAATTTACCAAAAAAAGAAGCCAGTGTGGGCAGTCTGGAAACACTTTGTGTTTCCTACTTCATTTGAAGGAGAAAATGCAAAGAAAGAAAGAAGGTGAACGGAAAGAAGGTGGTGTCAAGGCCTCCTCTGCCTCCTCTCCTCCTGCTCAGGGAAATACCATTTTTAGGCTCTGAGATATTTTGGATGCTGCTGACGATGCCAGACATCCTGAAAAGTAATACTCACTGATCCCAAGTCCAGGACTTTAATTTCCCTTCATGCAGGCGAGTAGAGGAACGGGGAGTTACCCCCTTTTTCTAAATATGCAAACAGCTGGAAGAGCAAAAGCTCCCCGGGAAAAGCCACGAAGCCCCTCCACTCCCAGAGGATTCGGGGCACTTCCAGACGGGGTGGGGGACCGGCCCCATCCCCTCGGTGTCCTCCCACCACCACGCAGCCCCCGGCGCAGGTTGTCACGACGAAAAGGACCGTCTCCCTCCCCATCTCCTCCCTGAGTCCTTTCTGCAGCCCTTCATTTCTGAGAAAGGCTGAGAGCGGGATACGCTGCTGTGGGTTGAGCAGAGCGTTTCTTTTGACGTTAATTGAATTTTTCAGATGTTAATTTCTATCAGGAAAGAAAAAAAAGATACATTTCAAATCTGGTTTGATCCAACCCCCTTTTTCTTTCCATTTCGGCTGCTGAACCAGGGCAGTTGTGATGCAAACGCTTCTCCACCAGAGAAGATCCTGTGGATTCTGCTGGGAGCAAGACAGAGGAGGGCGCCTATTGACCCAGGATATCTTTCCAATTTTCATCCCCTATTCTGCTAGCAGTTTTAGAAAGCACATAGATTTATATGAATCTGTTAGTTTGTGTGCAAAGCCATAGTTTTACTTTTAAACTGACAGAGCAGAGAAATGCCCAAATTTTGGTACACTTCTACCTCCAGAATAACCTCACAGGGTCGCTCATGGCTTTGCTCAAAGAAGCTTTGTACCTAAGGCTGTGGGAGTTGATTCCTCTTCCAATTCCCCTTTCCTGATTCTTCTTTATAACTCAAACCCGCTGCCATGCCAGTACAGCGCTCCCACAACTTCCCGTCACCTCAGGAAGCCAAGAGCTGGCCAACCTAAAGCTCTGGGGACACCAACAGCAGAAGGACACGGAGCTGTTGGAGCGGGGCCAGAGGAGGCCCCGGAGATGCTGGCAGGGCTGGAGCCCCTCTGCTGGGAGGACAGGCTGAGAGAGCTGGGGGGGTTCAGCCTGGAGAAGAGAAGGCTCCGCGGAGACCTTCCAGCCCCTTCCAGTCCCTCAAGGGGCTCCAGGAAAGCTGGGGAGGGACTCTGGATCAGGGAGGGGAGCCACGGGATGAGGGAATGGTTTTACACTGGAAGAGGGGAGATTTAGATGGGCTATCAGGAAGAAATTCTTTACTGGTGGTGGGAGACTGGCCCAGGTTGCCCAGAGAAGCTGTGGCTGCCCCATCCCTGGAGGGGTTCAAGGCCAGGTTGGACGGGGCTTGGAGCAACCTGGGCTGGTGGGAGGTGTCCCTGCCCAGGGCAGGGGGTGGCACTGGGTGGGCCTGAAGGTCCCTTCCAACACAAACCATTCTATGATTCTATGAAACCCAAAGCCATGCCGGCTACCTGCAGCTGAGTCTTCACCCATGATCTCCTTGGGTCTGCAGAGGAAGAAATGCTTCTCGGCAGACAATTCTCTGGGTAAGAACTTCATTACAAAAGATGGAGAGAGCCACAAACAAATCTCTTTCTTGGTGAACCTTGATTATTCCTTCTTACGATGCACTCCACACAAGCAGCTCCATATGCAACACGCCATCAAATGGCATCTGTCCCGGAACCGCTCTGAAGCGGGGGACAGAATGCCACATGGTGTCCTGAGCCGGCTCGGGCATATTTTAACAGCAGGGGACACGGGTAAGCTAGTGTGCACTGCAATGTCTTCTTATCAATTCCTTTTTTCTTTTTTCTTTTTTTTTTTGGTCTTTTTCTTTTTTTCTTTGATGTTGTTTAAAAAAAGCCAAACGCCAATATCAAACAGAGCAGACCTTTCAAAAGGTTTTGATAACAGCAGCCTGCTGAGTCCTTTTTAAATGCAATTATTTTATGTGGGACTAATTCAGAGATAAAAGTCAGCTCTGTGAATAGAGCTTAAATCCATTCCTTGCAGAACAGGCCCTTGAATTACTCCTGGTTTGAATAAGCTGGTTGATATGACGCGTTCGCCGGATAGATGGGGTGGAATGACCCATGGTGAATCCCACTGCCATGTGCCTCGCAGATCCCACATTGTCCCCAGGGGGCGGAAAAAAGCCAGTTATGGCTTAACCCGGCTTGTGAAGGGGTGAAACGGAGGGAAGGGAGAAGGTCTGTCCATCCACTCGTGGGGCTGCCTCGAGAAGACCCGTGGGACAGACTCGAGAAGGTCTGTCCATCCAACCCGTGGGGCTGCTTATTAGGAGCAAGAGGGTCCGGGCAGCCCCAGGGGTCTGTGACCACCGACCGCATTCATATTTAAGACTTAAATTTAGCTGCTAGTCGCAAGGACGGAGCGCGGCCGTTTCTCACGCTTTGCTCGGCAAGCCAGTATAAATGGGCCACTCATGAGAGCGCCTGTTACGTACGAGTGCTCGTACATTGGAGGAGGTACCAGCACTTCTTAATTTACTCTTCAGCGACAGTTGAAATCCTCTTCTGTCAGGCAGGTTTGCTGTGGAAAACCGAGCTTGTACCGATTTCTGGGCACCTTGCCACCAAAGCTAGACTATGCACAAACGAGGCTGCGCGCGCACCCATCATCAGGGCCCGCAATCACATCTTTGATCAGGAATGGATTAGGCAACCTTTATAAAGTTCAAGCCGCAGACTGAAATAAAGAACCACCGTGTTAAAAAAAATTTTAAAAAGGTGTTATAAATGGTTTAACGGACTGGGCATTAGGGATGCAAACTCGCGTCTTTACCCAAACGGTACTTTTAAACCCTTGTTTCAGCTGTTTCTTTTCGAAGTGATCGACCCTGCTTTACAACAGCTTGCATTTCGGTGCTAATAATATCGGTCTACAGAGTTTTAATTAAAGGAAGATCCTCCTGTAAAGAAATCGCATGACTATTTTAACGCTAGAGGTAGGATTTTGTAACATTAAAGCCTACCAGGTTAGGCATTACTACCTGCTGCTACCCAAACTACCTGCTGATGTCTGGGCACACACATGTCCACGAAATGATGAATTCTGGTAGATAATAAGCCCTAATAAATTCCCCGGCATCAGAAGGGAAAACCCAACATGGGAACTGAATTGCCATTGTCTGTGAAATACTTCAGCAGAGCATTTTAATTAAAGTAAACAATCACAGCTAAATTAAAACAATAAAAAATGAGTTTCTCGTGGTTTTGGCAAAAGCTGCTTAAGAGTTTTGATCTACTTCCCTTTCTTCTCAGGTAAACATCTTAATCCCTCACTGGTGTAAATATAAGATAGACGCTTCTACATTGATCTTCAACCACAAAGAAACGTCACTCACGCGTCAGTATTTTTGTTCAGTACAATCTTAGTTTTGCCACAGCAAAGCTTTCCTCTCCCACCGGAGCAGACAAGCTCTCCCAGAACCAGGACATCTGCCCACTGCGGCGGTCACCAGCCTTTGCACGGGAAGGGTCCATCAGCCGGGGGGACCTGTGCTACCAGAAGTGCCCTCTGCCTCACAACAAACGACCTGAGATCTAGATGATGCCAACCAAGCCAAGACAACCCTCCTACACGCCAGCACCTACAACGGTTATCTGAGCGATGGTAGAGGTCACAACCCAACAAGTTCCCTACCACCTGCCACCATCCATAAATTGGTCTAAAGCCTTTTTCCCCCCCAAATACCACCTGCCTCTGCAACAACGCCAGCAGCTATGACCACAAACTCCTTCCCTGCTGCACCAAGAAGCGCTTATTTATCTCTATTTTTAACTCATACATTTAATTTCTTCTCCCGGTCCTACAAACCAACGAGGAACCAAACACTGCACCAAAGATGAGGAACAAGAGATAACACCAAACCCAAATTTACCAAGTCAGGAGGATGTTCTGACCCCGTGGCGTTTCCCCGACGCTCGCATCAGCCACCCTGGACTCTCCTCCTGTATCGAGGGACTTCACCTCCCACTCTTTACCCACTCAAAACCCACCACCGCCTGCAGCAGGAAGAGTCAATAGTCAAGGAATGAGGAAACATGCCCTGCGTACAATATTTCATCCCATGCCTTAGCCACAAGCTGAAAAGAACACAGGTTTGCCATTTCTAGTGAAATCACTGAAAAGCAGCAGCATTTTTGTTGCCTCATCAAGTAAGATTTAAAGTTGAGAAAAGCATAAGTTGGTTCATTTTCTTATAAAAAAGAGATATGGCATTCTCCAGCTGTTTTGCAGCTCTGCAGGCTTGCCAGGCCCTGACTGCTGATGGATTCCAGCAACTCCTTCCCGTTGAGTGAAGGATTATTATTCACATGGTACGGTGAGGGAAGTCGTCAAGGCTAAACACTTCAATCTCTAGTCTCAAAACGTTGGATGAACTCAGGAGTGCTGAGGCCTGGCAGCTCCTCTTTAGAGGAGCTTTTTATGCAGCTGAAATGGAAGAACCACGCTGCCCTTCGCAGCCTGGGCTTTCTGGACACTGTGATTTAGGCAAAACCATGACGGGAGCCTTGATCATCTGGGTTGGACCGAAAAAACAGCCTGGAACAATTCTGCAATGCCTGGAGCAGAATGAATGGATGCGGAGCAGAATGAATGGATGGAGAGCAGCTCTGAAGAGAAGGTCTTGGAGGTGTTGGTGGATGAGAAGCTCAACATGCCCCGGCAATATGCACTGGCAGCCCAGAAACCCCCCGCGCCCTGGGCTGCATCCCCAGCAGCGTGGGCAGCAGGGCGAGGGGGGGATTCTGCCCCTCTGCTCCGCTCGAGGGAGACCCCCCTGCAGTGCTGCCTCCAGCGCTGGGGCACCAACAGCAGAAGGACACGGAGCTGTTGGAGCGGGGCCAGAGGAGGCCCCGGAGATGCTGGCAGGGCTGGAGCCCCTCTGCTGGGAGGACAGGCTGAGAGAGCTGGGGGGGTTCAGCCTGGAGAAGAGAAGGCTCCGCGGAGACCTTCCAGCCCCTTCCAGTCCCTCAAGGGGCTCCAGGAAAGCTGGGGAGGGACTCTGGAGCAGGGAGGGGAGCCATGGGACGAGGGGGAATGGTTTTAAACTGGAAGAGGGGAGATTTAGATGGGATCTGAGGAAGGAATTCTTTGGTGAGAGGGTGGTGAGCCCCTGGGCCAGGTTGCCCAGAGAAGCTGTGGCTGCCCCATCCATGGAGGGGTTCAAGGCCAGGTTGGCCGGGGCTTGGAGCAACCTGGGCTGGTGGGAGGTGTCCCTGCCCAGGGCAGGGGGTGGCACTGGGTGGGCTTTAAGGTCCCTTCCAACCCAAACCATTCTATGAGTCTATGATTCTAAGAGTCCAAATGGTGTCTCAAGGTCCCAGTAAGATGATGAGACATTGTTCACTTTCGACCCACAGTCGTTCCTATCTGTCCAGGCACGGAGCAGGACAGAGCTGCTGATGTGCCCCACTACTGGAATAAAGTGCTACACGCATCTGTTACCCATCTGCCTCCATTTTTTTTTCCAGCCTTCAGATATATTTGGCGTATCGTTCGGGTATCTGTAGCAGTTATTGTAAGAATGGGGCTATAATTTTTAAGACAGTCTCATTAACGAAATGCTGGAAAAGAGACAAGTCAAAATAGAGAACATAAAATTCCCAATAGCTAATTTACAATCTTTTATTTCTGGATCTTAGATGCATTTGCTTCATAACAAGAATATATTCTCTGCTCCTCTCTTTCCCCCATTTTCAATTTCCTGGCTTACTAAAGTTGAAAAATTCATTAATGAAAGCTCTTTGCATCCATAACTCAGGGCATAGAGCTTCTTTTCAAACCTGGCAATAAAGCGTCATTTATAGCTGGAAAGAGTTAGGGCTGGTTAGATCCAATACCAACCTAATCCCGCTGAAAGAAACAACATTGCAAAAGTAATTGCTTGTTAGTAATCACCCCCCAGCTGCAGCGCTGGATACTGCTGCCTTTGAGGAGCCCAACGCAACAGCAAAGGAGAGACGCACGGATAGAAAGAAAATACTCAGGAAAAATCAGAGGCATCAATTTGCGCTTAAAACGCAGAATCCAGCAAAGGATTTCTTCCAGGAAGAAAACTTGCTCACGACACCATGTTGAAGTGAACCCAATGCGCTCTGGACTTGGGTCAATCAAGGATACAAAAAGACACCTCAATATTTTTTTCTTCATTTCTAAAGACTACATTCAGCCTAGACCTGGAAACTTATCACTAGCACGTAAACCGAGACCAAGATTCACTCCAGCTCTAGTTCAACGGAATAAGTTTATATCCAAAGGGAAAAGGGCAGAAATTGCAACCAAGCTGTAAGCAGGTACATTCACCTACTTCCCCGGCATCCAAACCTTGGCCATCCCACTTCCCGCTGGGCACCGATAATCCAGCATTTCCAGCCTGATTTTGTATCTATTCTTATGCCAAATACAGAAAAAAAAAGAACTAAAGTTTCATCTCTATTTCTTTTCCACTTGATTTTCTGTGCACACATCGATGGGTAGCGCAAGGCATCGAGTGTAAATACTGTCCCTACGTCTGTTTTCGCAGTTAGGACAATACAACCACAACATTTTGCTAGGGTTTATCACCACGCAGAGCGGTTTTGCCTATTGACTGTCTTATTGAGTGACGGCGAGAGAAACAATCTTATTAATAGAAGTGACATCACGCCTTGATTTTCTCTTCTCCTGTTTCTTCCGAAGTATCGGGATGGGCCTAAATCCACCTCCTCACTGGTTTCAGTGGGACAGACAGCAAAAAGGCAATTCTATGATTCTATGGGAGTGGCACAATGATGCAATAATTACCATTTCAACTTGTTTACACACATACACCTATTTGCACGCTTTCTTTTTTACCCCCCAAGAAGTCTTCTGGAACAACCAACCAGCTTGGTCTTCATCTGGAAGGTCAGTTGCTTAATGACGCTTGCTTAATTGCAATTCATTACATCTCAGCGCTATCTAAATTATTACTCTCTGGCTTTAAAGAGGATAAAAGGTTTTAGTAAACCTCTGCGTTCACGTAAATAAAGTTGAGTTTTGGTATCTGGGGGTGCACCTCAGGACCATGTCTCCATTCGTGGAGGCCTAAAAGCATGCCGGCCCCGTCCTTCCTCGAACATGCAGGACTTTTGTTCTTCAGGAAAATGACTATTTTTAGCTCATGAAATATGGTATAAATCACCGTGTGGGTCAATGCTTGCTAATTACCCATGACTAAGTCCCAATTTAATGTGTACTGACATAGAGATTTCCAAATAATAATGCTTTCTCCCTTGCTGCACTACAGAGTCATAAAATATACATTAAAGGGGCCTTCTTTTAGGAGAGCAGGTGCTGAGACTAAGCACTGACAAAAAGGCACTTCTGGGGTGTGAAATACATTATTGAATTAGCGGCAATTGCATTAGTTAGGTCTGAGTTCCGGGTTGAACGTCTAAGACACGCACAGCCGCGGCAACTCCCCCCCTCCTCACCCTTTCAGCCCATCTTCAGGGTGCAAATTTCACTCGTCGCCTGGTGAATACAAGGGCATGAAAAGGGGCATGGAAAAAGCAGCGTGAAGAAGGATTAGAGTCATGGGATGTCGGGAGGTTTGAAGGAAATGGGCTGCGAGGAAAAATGAAGGTTATGGTGTACGTAGGGAGAAGGTGAAACTATCAGGCGTGCAAGGGGAGGTCGGTCTCCAACGCCCTTGTTGCAGCAAGTCAGAGACACCAGATCTGTTCCCAACTCAACGGGCGACCTCAGGCATGTTTACTCTCTCCTCAATATGGCAAAATATCCTTTCGTAAACCCCAGTGCCCCCAAAACGCCATTTAAAAAAAGAAAACCCCACTTCCAGGGCTGCTAAATGAAAACAACACAATTGTCTATCACATCATCTCAAAACCCCAAGCAGTTAAAGGCAGGGAAATGAATAGTTAATGATACCATAAATCTTACGCTGCCACATAAACATAAACACATTCTTTCTTGTCATGTGGGAAAGAATAAATGGTTTATCACACCTTAACTCTGCCACATTGAATTATTTCCCCATTATTATCACTATTTTAAGGCAAGTATGTATTTCCTCCAAAGAGGCTCCATTAGGAACCAGTTTCCCAGTTATTTATTTTCGAATGGACAGTGCATCTTCGGAGAAGTCCTGCTGTGGAGATTTAGGCATGTCCAGTATCAGCCTAAACAGAAATTTACCTGACGAGAGTGCCTGGAAGTTGTAAGAGAGACTCCCTGGCCATTCAGGAGGTGAGACAAGAGAGAATAACACAGGTCCATGGATTGGTACTCCTACCGGAGAAGAGGAGGAGATGACAACTCATGCGGAAGGAAAGAGCTCCAGGGTTTCTCTCGTGTAATACCCAGGAGTGCTCAGCAGCAAAAAATGCATACAGACAGGTGTTTTGCCTGTGAAATTGGGGAAAAATACATCCATGTATTTCTGAGGAGGAACTCAACAGAAGTGACCAGTTTTTGGAGCCCTTCTGAGTAGGGGCCCCTCTTTGCTACAGCTGCTGCCTGTGTCTCAGGGATGAGCGGTACCCAAAGGACTACACATGGAGAAAGGATCACAGAATCCCAGATGGGCGGGGGTTGGAAGGGACCTCTGGAGATCATCTAGTCCAACCCCCTGCCAAAGCAGGCTCACCCAGAGCAGGTGGCACAGGAACGCGTCCAGGCGGGTGTTGAATGTCTCCAGAGATGGAGACTCCACAGCCTCTCTGGGAAGCCTCTTCCAGGGCTCTGCCACCCTCAAAGGAAAGAAGTTGTTCCTCGTATTCAGATGGAATTTCCCGTGTTCCAGTTTGTGCCCGTTGCCCCTTGTCCTGTCACCGGGCACCACTGAGAAGAGTCTGGCCCCATCCTCTTGTCACCCACCCTTTAGCTATTGCTGAGCATTGATGGGATCCCCTCTCAGTCTGCTCTTCTCCAGGCTGACCAGCCCCAGGGCTCTCAGCCTTTCCTCAGCAGAGAGCTGCTCCAGTCCCTGGATCATCTTCGCAGCCTCCACTGGACCCTTTCCAGTAATTCCCTGTCTTTCTTGAACTGGGGAGCCCAGAACTGGACCCAGTGCTCCAGCTGTGGCCTCCCCAGGGCAGAGCAGAGGGGGAGGATGACCTCCCTCCACCTGCTGGCCATGCTCTTTTTAATGGCCCCCAGGAGACCACTGGCCTTCTTGGCCACAACGGCACATCGCTGCCTCATGGGCAACTTGTCCACCAGGACTCCCAGGTCTTTTTCCACAGAGCTGCTCTCCAGCAGGTCAGCCCCTAACCTGGCGCATGGATGCATAGAAGCAACCGGCAGCCAGAATGAAGACTGTCGGATCCCATTCCCACGGTGGTGTAAAAGAAAGAGCCTGTCCAGGGAAGTGGGGGAAATTATAGCTGTGAAACGGCAGCTCCATCTCTGCCTGGAAAGGGCACGTTCCTGTCCTGGAGCACCAAGTTCAGAACTCACCTCTGCACATGCAACTTTCCGAGGCTGCGTTGAGAAAATTTTACCACCTTTGTAAAACACTTGGAAATCTGAGTGAAAACTATTATTTAAGTGCAAAATATAATTACAGTGAAGATCAGCATGTAGAACGCTGCCAGGGAAAGGGGTGTGACATTACTCTTAATAATTAGGCAGAGAAACACAGAGGAAATGGATTGTAAATAAAAAAGGAAAGAAAGAAAGAAAGAAAAGGATAAATTAAGCTTAACTAGAAGAAAAAAAACCTTTCAAAGACTGTTTGATACTGTGTCTAAAGAAGCAAAGCGGAGTTGATCTTAGCCACTAATTCAGTGTGCATCATCTGGACCTTTTTCTCAATGTCTTTATCTGGAAAATACAGGCTAATAATTGTTATGAATTTCTGATAGGCACAAGTAGCAATACGACAGCTCGCTTTGATTTACTGTCATGTCTACTTTGAGAATTTCCCTAAAGTACTCTCAGTTCTTTGTGTGAAAGAACTGCTGCAGAGGTGCAAAGTAGTATTATTATTATTATTATTGTGCAGAATGTTTCCAACATGCTACAATAAAACTTAGGGCTAGCAAACCAGTTCCCAGGAAAGCAAGCCTTTACAGCAAAATTGCATCGACTAACGAAGTCCCCGCAAAAAAAAGAAATAATCGGATTGAGAGACGACCCTCAATAACGGGGTGGACCACCGGAGTCAGTCGGATGAAGTCCGTGCTCTCCCACGAATGTAACATAGATGCCACAGAGCTCTACATAGTGCGTTCCAAATTGGAACCAGAGGACCAGAGCAGGCACCAGTAGGATTAATGGTAACAACCTGAGCCTTGTAGGTCCCAATTATAAAGTCCTGCAGGCTACTATTTTCCAGTCTGGAAGGTTTTCACAATCATCATCACATTGTGAACAGTCCCTACTGCATTGCCACAATTAATCCAATCCAAGCCTTTCCCTGCCTATAATCAGGTCAATTCCACCTATATTGAGACAGATAATTACCATTTAAGGGCTTTTTCTCCCCGGCTCCCTACAGGTTTTGAACACGTGGACTCCCTCCAACCCCCAGAACATCTTGTGGGCTGTAGCAAACACTCCTCAGGGCCTCTCAGGGCACGAGTTCCTTTTCCAACGAAAGCCTTCCTCCCTTTTCGGGATGCTTTGTGCTTTCCCGAGGCTTCCAAGGACTACGCGGAGCCACACAAGGCTATAACTCACATGATGAAGTCCAACCCGGTTAGCTTGTGTGATATGAGGTTCCTTGACTACGCCGGCCTATTGATTAGTTAGTCCGAAAATGCTGCCTCATTTATTACGGTTTGATTTAAGCAGATAGAGCGCACCAGAAAGGTCACTCATTTTTATCCATCCCTAGTAAACAACACCCCCAATTCCATTACTACTCTTTCCAAATCAATGCTGCTTTACTTCTCCCTTCGGAGCCTCTGGAGCATAGTTGGGATCGATGGGCCTTGTTCTGCCTTCGGCGTGTGAAACATTGCTCAGATGCTGTGGCAGGGAAAAGCTGCTCCTCCGCTTGCTGCTATGGCAGAGACACCGCCTCCCATTTGCTCGTGGGCCAACGAATGCCATATCCAAATACATTTATTAGTAGTTTGATCCTCAGAACACACTAAAATATTTGCGCTAGAAAGGTTTCACAGGGTTTGGGGTTTTTTTCCAAAAGCCTTAAAAAGTAACAAAATCAAACCTCTTCCCATCCCAAAATGGACACTGCAAGGATCCGCTTTTCCAAAACATACTCAATCACTGCGGCGGTGAAACACTCTCTGTTCACAGAAGACACAATTCCCAGTTTGGGCAAAATGAGAAGTTTGAAAACGGGTCACAATTCCAAAGCACCATATCAGAAATACATTTTCAAACTTTCTGCCACAATTATCTTCCTTTTTCACATTTAAACCCAAGCCAATGTTTGACTCTCGGCAAGAAAAGCAGATTGAGGATACATGGGCTGCCCTTGACTCTTGCAGGTGAGGAGGAAGAAGGGAGATTACCTGCGTCGCTGGTCTGTGCCATTTGCTTGGATTACAGTCTATTTTGATACACTATCTTCAATGTCATCGTCATTTTGAAGCCAGTAAAAAACCTCTCCGGGTCGATCTTTAGTCCCTAAGAACCTTTTTTACCCCTTCGCTGCGTTACACATTAGATAACGCAGCACTTACTCCACAGTCAGAAGGGACTTGTTTTTTAACCCAACTGCCACATACACCTCGGGCTGGGGACATTGCTTTCCTGGTTTCTCACTGAACACCAGTGACACATTAGCAGCTCCGTCCCTTCCCAGCTCTCACCTCGGATCCAGGGATACGGCCCCGAGCGAAACACTCCTGGGTAGACCTGTTACCTCCCGCCTCCTGGTGCCACCACTAGAGGGGGAAGGGCTGTACAGATCCCTCCCTCCCTTACTCAGTCATTTATTAATCAACCTCTCGTTATAAAAAGGCTAACCCACGCTGAGTCAGAGGGCTCTTTAACCACCAGCCAAGAACTTTAGGGAAGTCTCTTCTGAGAGCGTCTCTTCTAAATGCAACAGCCGTCACGTCTCAAATTCCTGTCCCAGTTCACCTCTCGCAATCTATTAAGTGCCACAGCTTCGCCGGTGGTCAGTGCCAAAATCCAGGTTCCCTTCCCACCGCCTCCAGCCACCTCCCTCTCCCCGGCATCCTCCCAGCACCTTTCCGCTCCAAATCGGCTTTTACTGGCCCCATTCATCCCAAACATGAACCGTGGATGACACTCAGAGAAAGGCTGCTTCATAATATATATATATTCCATCGGAGCTATACAAGTTACACCAAAGTTTGGGGGATTTCAACTTAATTATCCATATAAACCAATGTATTTTGGGAAGACAGCAGTTCAGGTATGCAAAATAGTAACTTCATGTATATGTGCCTTCTAGGGATATTTTCTGGTTGGGAATATTGGGAATTTGCTATGAAAAGAGCTAAAATAGGGCTTGTCTGGGAGAGGAGGTGCTCAGGGCTGAGCCGCAGGCAGCCCGATCAGTCCGTGACCACAAAAGGCAACAAGAGAGCAAATCTCCCATCACCGTTGTTCACATAAATAGCATAGAAAGCACAAAAACCCAAACAAACCCCAAAATCTAGCTGCATTCCCACCCGGGGCAAGCTGTAGCTTCGGAGCTCGTGTCCAGCAACCAAGCCAACAAGCAGCTCCGATTGTTGCCAGCACACTCTCGCACATACACACGCGCACACGGAGCATCTCGGCTAATTGGCCGGCTCTGCTACGCTGTGCAGACAGCAGCTGCATGGGTAATGGTGTTACTATAATCAGATGTTATAAATCTCTCGATCGGAAACGATAGGAAGTATTTAGTCAGAATAAAACGTGCCCCCTTTCACCTCTGACCTGCGCGTGATTCCTGACGCTTTACGGCTTCGACCGCAGCACCAGCTCTTATTAAAACTGCAATTTTTTAATATTAAAACAGATGCAGATGTTGCGAGGCAGTGCAGGTTTTCTCCTTACGCTGTCGTGCCCTCTCACTGCCACCGCAAAACGCCTCACGGGGCTGCTGCTGAATAATGCAACTACGGAGTCAAGTCATTGGAGAGGGAAAAACAAGAGAAACGCCGGAGTTTCGGCAACGCTGTGACCACAGCAGGAGTAGCTGCGGGGAAGGAAGAAGTCAGGAGGCTGTTCTCACCAGCAGAAAGTTGGGGGAAGACGTTCACCAGCCAATACGGGACTGCGCGGGCTGAGCCTGGGTGCAGGGACGGGGCAGAGTGGGATGGGACAGAGTGGGATGGGACAGCCGCGGCACTGGGGCTGTTCGCCAAGGCGGCAAGTGGAGAGCTGCTAAAAGAAGGCAGCGCTAACGAATGTGGAGAGAAAAGTGGGAAGGTATCAGAAGTGGAAAAGGTCACTCATATGACGCAATGTGATTCGCCTCGCTTCGTGGTGCCACTCCGGCAAGGAGCTGAGTCACCCTCCGCTCCCCTCCAGCGCTGATGGGGAGCTGGCACTGCCCAGCACCACTGCCCTGGGCTACAGCAGAGCCTGCAGACCCCCAGTTTCTGCATCATCATCGGGTGTCCCAGAGTTCCTTGGATCAGTTACACAGGATAGAATCATAGAATGGTTTGGGTTGGAAGGAACATTAAAGGCCATCCAGTGCCACCCCCTGCCCTGGACAGGGACACCTCCCACCAGCCCAGGTTGCTCCAAGCCCCGGCCAACCTGGCCTTGAACCCCTCCAGGGATGGGGCAGCCACAGCTTCTCTGGGCAACCTGGGCCAGGGGCTCACCACCCTCACACCAAAGAATTTCTTCCTCAGATCCCATCTCAGTCTCCCCTCTTCCAGTTTAAAACCATTCCCCCTCGTCCCATGGCTCCCCTCCCTGATCCAGAGCTTTCCTGGAGCCCCTTGAGGGACTGGAAGGGGCTCTAAGGTCTTCCCGGAGCCTTCTCATCCTCTGGTAGCACACTTGATCCTGACAAAAAATACCAGTTAGGGATCCATAAAGCTGTGCATCCTTTCCTTCTCTGTATCTCTACTTCCTCGTGTCACACCTGCTTTTCCAAAACAGCTCTCTAATGCTCTCCTACATCGCTGGAAAAGAACAGGTCCATACGAAGGAAGAGACTCCTGCGTTTGTTAGATATTTCACACAGCAAAATAATAAACTGCTCAGAAACATTCATGGCAGCCATCGATGGCCTACGACTCAGGCCACAGTATGATGGGAAGACACAAGCTGACTATCGGTGCTTATTGCCCTCGTGTTTTGTAGTTCCCCGTTCGCTGCTGTTTTTCTAAATTGATTTTACTGCAAACTACAGAGGAGTTTGGGCAAAAAAAACCCATCCAAGAAAGCAGCACAAAACTTTAATAGGCACAGCAGCCAGGCCCACGGTAGATGCGGAGGTGAGAAGCTGAAATGCTGCTCTGGCTTTGATGCCTTCTCCACCAGGAACCACCAAAGGCAGCACTGATGACCCCTGCGGCTGAGGAACTGCATGACATCTTCTATTGCTTGATACTGCGAGGACAGGGAGATCAAACATCTGACATGGGAAGGACATGGCAATGAAGACTGGTTCTGACAGAATTAAGGATGTTTATTCCACCTCTGTCACCGCGGCCGTGTGCGATACACCAGGAACGGCTACAACCTCCTTGGAAGGAAACTGTGGTTTAGAGTTCTCAGTTGTCACAGTTCTCAGTGTTCATCAACTCCTCTCCTAAAAATGCATGTACTGAACACAATTTTTCTTTTGTTTTTGTTCTTGAGGACCAGTGGAAGTACGGTGCCGTATGAATGCTGGGAGAGAGAACTGTCTCTTCAACATGAATTAATGTTTAAAATGAGTGATGGAACTAAACAGACCAGGGAGCAACCAACGCGCTCCTCACACTGCTCTCCACCACCTCCCATTTCTCTAACTTGTACCTTGCCAAGTCAGCTGGACTCACACCAGAAATCAACTCCGACACAACGCAGAACAAACACCAGAAATAAACTCCGACACAACGCAGAACAAACACCAGAAATAAACTCCGACACAACACAGCACGAGCCAGACAGAGCAGGAACATGGCCACCACCATCACTGCAGGGTCAGCCTTCAACCCGCGAGGTCTTAGGGACAACTCTCCCACGTGGACAGACCCTGCCAGCAGCTAAATAATAACCTATTCATGTTTAAATTTGCTATTTTGATGTGCTTTGCCACGTGACATGTCCCTGCTTACTGCAGGGGGGTTGGACTAGATGACCTTTAAAGGTCCCTTCCAACCCAACACATTCCACGATTCCATGACATGCTATTTTAGCAGTGCTACGACATCAAAGTGGGAAAAGAACTGAAAATTTCCAGCATCTGGGTACCACTCAAAAGTTTTCAGCTCAAAAAAAAAAAATCCTCTACCGCATCGCACAGAAGCACTTCTTCCCCGTATTTTGCTTTTCTTTAATTTCAAGTTCCATCTTTTGTGTTATCTCCTCCTCTCGTCATTTGTTTCCCTCCAGGTTTGCTTCTCCTTTTGCTGGTTGCTCTCTGCGCTGATACAGCGCCTATTGTTATAAATCATTAAAGTTTGACTACACTGTTAATACTGGTATTCACGCGGAGCTGACACTTTAATGGCATCCCCATGCAGAGATGCGGCATCGAGATTTCCTAATGGTTTGTGTTACCTTTGTTAACATGATTGCTCCTCATTTAACTACAAACCTTAAGACATTTGCCGGTGTGGAGCTCCTGTCATTAGGTGGAGCAATATCAATATTTCACCACGGTGAATTACAGGCCCAAAGTTCAGGGAAATTAGATAACAGCTACCCAAACTCTGCGATCCGTCATGACACAGGCGCGGTTACCCGGGACTGTCACTTTACCGAATCCCTCCTAAAAAGTTATTTTGGTCATGGTGACAATAAAATGCTTCACACCGGTAGGGTTTATTGGATATCGCATGCTGCGCTGCGATTGCCTGTCTAATGGATCCTTTTCTTCTCCCCTGCTTTCCTCCAGCCGCCTGCGACACGGCCCGTGTTTCCTCCTGATGTAACACACGTTTCTACGTGGAGGATCACTATTTCAAATCTGTTCGTTAGCCTCCCGCCCAGTGCCCTGCTTACCTCCAGGCACCCCAACAACAGAAGCAAGTGACAGTCGGCCATCACGGATCAGCCCAAATCAAGCCTGGCCCTGCTTCGGGTGAGCAAAACCAAAGAAGAAATGTCCAGATTTTTGGCCATTTCTCTGCACACAAGGGACCTCACTCCAGCCTTGTTCAGGCGGCGAAGCCCCTGGTTGAGGAACCGCTCCAGGATGTAGCTCCCTCTTATTATTGTAGAATCATAGAATTGTCTAGGTTAGAAAGGACACTTAAGATAATCAAGTCCAACCATCAACCTAACTCTGACGAAGCCACCACTGACCCACGTCCCTCAGCACCACGTCTGCCCGGCTTCTAAATACCTCCAGGGATGGGGGCTCCACCACTTCGCTGGGCAGCCTCTTCCAATGCTTGACAACCCTTTCGGGGAAGAAATTGTTCCTAAGATCCATCCTAAACCTCCCCTGGTGCAACTTGAGGCTGTTCCCTCTTGTCCCATCGCCTGTTCCTTGGGAGCAGAGATGGACCCCCCCTGGCTACCCCCTCCTTTCAGGGAGCTGCAGCGAGCGAGAAGGTCTCCCCTCAGCCTCCTTTTCTCCAGGCTGAACACCCACAGCTCCCTCAGCCGCTCCTCACCAGACTTGTGCTCCAGACCCCTCACCAGCTCCGCTGCCCTTCTCTGGACACGCTCCAGCACCTCAAGGTCTTTCTCCTAGTGAGAATATTCAACATATTCTCCTGTAGTGAGATCTGCAACCATTTTACATAGTGAAATGATTCTACAAACCTATTTATCCCATCACATGGGAAACTCCCTGGGCATCAGCCTGAAATCACACACATCCTAGATCTTACTTGTAGCATCCCCTGCATTTTTTTTCTCTCCTTGTTGATTTTGAAACTCTTTAGACATCTTTCCCCCTTTATAAGTTGGGAAGCAACACGTAGGAAAGCTGCACTGGCTTCAGAAGACCCTCATCACAGCCAGACAGAGCTCTCAAAGCCTGCACATTTCTACAGGACACCTAAAACACCCCAAAAGCCACAGTCTTCCTGCACGACACAGTCGCAATGAATTGTCGTGTTAAGCTTCACAAATGCCGTGCTCTCTCCCTAATACGATGCTTTCTTTGCACAAGCCCAGGGGTAACCTCATTCCATTGCAGCGAAAGGGCAGATATCCACCTGCCGCACTAACACAGTTCCCACCGCATTTGTTCAAGATTGATTCTTCCACTGGGGGAATAACTCCCCTAATTTTTAATTTATTTATTTAGCCTTCTCAGTGTCAGTAAAGAAGCTTCATCGCTGGGCTCGGAGGGTAGGGAGCAGGAGCGCGGCGGCTGCTTGCTATTCCTCTGGTGTCTCAGTAAATGTCTTTGGAAAGGTGTGCTTTGCTAATGGGACTCGGCTCTGCCTCTGCACAGCAAGGGGCGGTGGAAAGAGAAGGAGGCATTACTACCAGGATAAATGAAGGCAGTGAAGCCAAGTGACCTGCTTTTGGTGCAGGACACTGTTAGCATCACAGAATCCCAGACTGGCAGGGGTCGGAAGGGACCTCTGGAGATCATCTAGTCCAACCCCCTGCCAGAGCAGGGTCACCCAGAGCAGGTGGCACAGGAACCCAGCCAGGTAGGTTTGGAATGTCTCCAGAGATGGAGACTCCACAGCCTCTCTGGGCAGCCTCTTCCAGGGCTCTGCCACCCTCAAAGGAAAGAAGTTGTTCCTCGTGTTCAGATGGAACTTCCCGTGTTCCAGACTGTGCCCGTTGCCCCTTGTCCTGTCACCGGGCACCACTGAGAAGAGTCTGGCCCCATCCTCTTGCCACCCACCCTTTAGCTATTGCTGAGCATTGATGAGATCCTCTCTCAGTCTGCTCTTCTCCAGGCTGACCAGCCCCAGGGCTCTCAGCCGTTCCTCATCATCTTTGTAGCCCTCTGCTGGACTCTCTCCAGCAGTTCCCTGTCCTTCTTGAACTGGGGAGCCCAGAACTGGACCCAGTGCTCCAGCTGTGGCCTCCCCAGGGCAGAGCAGAGGGGGAGGATGACCTCCCTCCACCTGCTGGCCACGGTCTTTTTAATAGCCCCCGGGAGACCACTGGCCTTCTTGGCCACAAGGGCACATCGTTGCCTCGTGGGCAACTTGTCCATCAACTTGTCACAGTCATGATAAAAACGGAGAGGTTCCTCTACCCCCATTACACATTTGGAGAGCAGAGATGGGGATGGGCCGATTTCCCATGGGCTCCACCGCACCATCACGCAAGCAGACGGATTTGCAAAGAGGCCACCGTGTCCTGTCCTACTCTTTGGGGAAAACCTGGAGAAGAAACGGAGCTGGTGGATGTCGATCACCCTTCAAAATCTGTCCCCATGCAGGGCACTCTTTATAACCCCATCAAAAGTAATAACGGCAGAAAGCACAGAGTGTGTGAGCAGGTTTTGAATGTGTCTTTTCCCTTTCTTTCCCTTGTTTAGTATTTATTGCCTTCGGAATTCAGCTACCAAAAAAAAGAAAATGCATTCACCTTAGCCAGAAAAGAGAAACATATTCTCCTCATAACATTTTGTTCTCAGAAGAAAATGAACTGTATCTTGATTGTCAGGTAGCAATGAAGCTCAGAAGCTAAGACACAGTCTTAGCCAAAAAGGAGGAGGTTTTGCAGTTAGCAGCAGCATCAGCCTCCGTCAGAGGGAATTTGATTTAAAAAAGAAAGTAATATTCAGATTTGGTTTAGAGAATCTGAATGTAACATAGATACAGCAAATGAAACAGCGAAACCTGCCCCATACCTAATCCTGCCGTGGCCCAGGGTTTCTTCTGGAGCTTCGCGTCCCAGCTGAAGAAGTTCAGCTTTCAGTCACCATCTTTCAAGGTGCCTCCAGAAGCTACGTGGGGAATTTGAGGCTCTCAACTTCCCTCCGGACAGCCCAGCCTTACCGCAATAATGCTCCTAGCTCCACCTTTGAGGTTTGGGCTTGGGAGCAATCGCTCCATATCCTTGTAATCCAAGGTGAACATACGGAAAGACTCAGGCTGGGAAGGTTTTTGGTCCAAGCCCTGCTCATGGGTGAGGCCGAGCAGGCGACGCGGTCGGCTATGATACTACCCAGACAAGCACAGTCCAAGAAGTCTTCTGCACCTTCTGGCCGGAAGGACAGTGGTGAAAATGAAAACAGTGTGAAGAAGTTGGATGGAGCAAGAAGGTCCAAAGCCTTGAAAAACAACCTCAAGAACAACATACGCCCTTCCAAAAGCGTCCGTGCTGTCATGTCCACGTTGTCACGCTCATGTTGTCACACCCAAGCCCGTGGAGCCCCGTGAATCCCTCTGATGCCTTTTTTAACACGCACAGATCCTAAGTTGCAAAACCAACTTCTCTACGTCAAAAAGCCTAACAGGGATGTTTCTCAGGCCTATTATGGGCAAATTGGGGTTTTGGAGTCACCGTTACCTGGGTTATCTTTTTCCCAGGCAAAGGTATTTCCAGTTCAAGCAGAGTTTGTAGTGGGGCTGTACATTCTGATTACTTACACATCTGTTCTTCAAATATTAATGCTATCTGTGCAAATTAATCCTACCTTTTATTGTGTTCCGAGGAGACATTTTATATACTCACTGTGTTTTTCAATCAAATTCCAATAAAAAAATAGAAGTGGAGGAACAGAAGATGGAAAAGCTCGATGTAATCTGCATTTGTATGTATTTTTAATGTGAGTTTAAACTAATTTTTCCTCCGGGTTTTAAGGCACTTCCTGGTGATGTCACAAAGCAGTTAAGTCAAAATACCTGAAAAATTTAGATGTTGAGTTACAGACATATCTCCCTTAGTCGGCAAATATCTTTCTGACCTTCCTTAATGCCCAGAAATAATTTTTTTGCTGTAGTGAATTAATTTCTTGGTATTCTGCAGAATTGTTAATGAATGGAGGCTGTGGGAAGGAGCCACCTCCACCGAAACCTGCTACTATCTCCGGCATCTCTTGAGGTATTTGAAATACATCGGGATGCACACCGATAATATAAGGTGCCCTGACGCGTACTATTATTTTTGCTGGCAGGAAGAAGAAAGAACGAGAATCCAGTGACGCTGCTCTCCAATCTGGCAACACATTTAACAACCATCTCTACAGCTCCCGGCTGGTTTTGTTTCTTCTCCGAGCACGCGCTCGCAGACCACAAAGAGAGAACGGCGTAACAGAGCCAGCGAGTTGGTTTGTTTGCAGCACGGGGTTGTTCCTCTACGTTTTAAGGATTTATTGTGTTACCAGCAAGTCATCCTGGCCAAGACAGCTCCCCACATGGAATGGGGACCCACCTCACTGCATGTAACCTTCTGCATAGGTCTTTCTTTGAGTCCAGCAAATTGAGCAGGGAACCAAGTGGTTCTCTGATATTCAGCCACGAGTATTCAATCTCTTTTTAAGTTTTCAGCCATTCTACCCATGCGCTACCCAAATTCCCATGTCCACCACTGGATCGGAGGGAGTTACATGTCCATCAGCAGGCTGGTGAGCCACCAGGCTGGTGCCCAGGAGGTAGGTTGGTGGCATGGCACCAGGGAGGTGTGCAGGTCCATGCCCAACCATAGCTTTGTGTCCCACCACCACCACTGGGACCTGACACCTTTGACAATGGCTTTGGCTGCCCTGCAAACTCTTCACCGAGGGATAAGATGACATCCATCGACATGGACATCTGTCCCTCATGACAGCCGTGAGCCCCGCAGGTCACCAAGCTATTCCCACGCATAAGAGATGTGGCTTTGTGATGGCCACAGATCTCTGCAGCAGCTTCCCCATCCCACATCTCAGCTGCTTCGGCACTATCTGAGGTTTGAAGTGAAAAGAAAGTCCAGCTTATGGACTCCGCATACTAAAATACCATTTAAAAATAATAAGGGACCCTCTTCTGGCTTTTCAAATTAGTACCTTGGTTCCAGGCGCCTGGCAAAGGTTACAATGGCAAGCTGCGCTTTGTGATTTTTTTTATTGATCTCAGTACGTTCCCTAACGGGAGGTTTATCATCAGTTCTCTTCATTTAAGTCTGAGCACACAAAGCCTATTCAGTTCTAGGAGGGGAAAAAAGCGGGTTTGAGAAAAGCCTTTAATTTCTCCTGCGTCCCAGAGAGAGTTTCAAGCAGCAGAGAGACTTTGTAGGAACACCGACGCGCGGACCTGTTGGGCCGAGGAATCAAACCGCGTCTCGTTTCCTTCCACAAATAAGTTGGTTGAAGCAATGGAAGTAGAATAAATAGCCCAAATGCATCACTAGTAACCTGCAGCAGACGATATATGAACATGACGGAGTATAACTCATTTATCATGCTCTTTAGTTAGTAGCGACCATGTACATTTCCATTTATCCACTGTTTAATTATGCACAGCAGCTCCTTTCCCATATATAGACATACCAAACGCAGCCATTCATCATTTCTATAGTTTATGTCTTATTCCATTTCGCTTCCCTCTTGTCTTTACTCGACTTTAAATGGGAGCTTTTGTTCACGCATCCAACCCTCTCTCTTTTTTTTTTTTTTTCCTTAGAAAGAGGAGCCCCCTGCTCCCCCCATCCGCAGCACATCCACATCTTCCTCTCCGTCCCCTAATCCCTACTCGTCCGTCCCACATCTGGCTGCTGCTGAAACGAGGCGGGGATTTGGTCGCCTGCTTCAGGGAGCAACAGGATGGGAATTGGGAGTCTCTCAAGGAAAAGAGGCGAGGAAGGTACATTTCCCAAGGATTTCGCCCTTGGGGAAGAGTCCTCCGTCATCTGCCATGGTCTCGCTTTCCCAGCAAGAAAAGGGGGAAGCCAAGAGCACATCCCAGTGCTCCCAGCATCCTCCGGCCAGCGAGGCAGGTCGCCTCTCCTCCCCGGACACGCACCCACCTACTCCCCCAACATTTTCTTTCCATTGTGCTCCCATTTCACTCCTCCATCTCGTTTTCTGTCTCTCTCTCTGTCCCACACCTCCCCCACGTTCTTCGGGGTCTATTCTCCTCCCGGTATATAACTCCCATTAATGTCAATTGGAGTTATGCACGCGTACGAAGGGGAGAATGGACCTCTTGGAGCGGAGCTAATTAAGCTCTTCTTTAGAAGTCAGAGCCTGTAATCTCGCAGACATCAGTAGCCTGCTGTCAATCAAGGTGCATCCCGGGCTGCCAGAGATTCGTGCCTACCTGTTCGCTTCGGGTTTTCCGACAATTTACTGATGGGCTGCGATGGGGACGGGGAGGGCGGCACCACGCTGGATTCGGCCTCGGCTTCTCGCAAAGCCGTAAAAGCAGCCTCTTGAATGGACTCTGATTTTTGAAAATGCCTTGAATATGCATATTGCCAGCTAAATTCTGACTCCAGTCAAATCTGCGTAACTCCCTCCCCCACTGCCAGTGAACTGCAGATATCGAAGGGAGCAATTTGCATTTAACTCTCTAGAAACTTCACCTCCTGCTAGCAGGCATCAGAAGGTGACATCGCCTTTGAAAAGCCAACTCAGAAGAAGCACGAAAAGCGCTACCAAGGTATTTGCTACTCAATTCAAGTTCAATTTATTTCTTCTCCATCCCCCAACAGCCAGCCCAGCCTGCAAAGCTTCCCACTACCAAGCTGCCATTGCCTCTACGCACACTGGGCAAAGCCACACCAGGCTGGGACACCGACGGGACCCTTCCTCCTGCCACCACCCATGGTACCTGAACCTTATGATGTTCTCCGTCTGTCGTGAGCAAGCAGACTGGGCACAGCCTGAGAGTCCTGGCACAGACAATCGCTCTTAAGCACCCGGTAAAGCATCAGAGACGTTCAACAGCCCCTCTCCCAGCTGCATGCAGGTTCACTCCCCAAGAGACGGCACCCGCTTTATCAGCGTCTTCCTCCGACTCCAGCTTACACAAGAGCTCAGTCTTCCAGTAAATCTGAATGCCTCTGTAATTCCCAAACTGCAGGAAATAATGGATTTGCCATTTCTTTCCATATAAGTACTAAATGCCACAACTTGAATCCAGGGAAATCCGCGTGAAATGTCTGGATTTACCTTCAGTTCACCTTTGAAAGGTGATCTACCAACTTGGCAAAGTAGACACCATCACCACTCTCCTCTATCTCACCTTCTCTCCACTGGCTGCAAGGCGCATACCGTTGTGCCTTCAATTTTACAACATTTCTGTCCCAAATTCCCTCTCAGTTACACCATAAAACCAAAGCACCATCAGAGGCATGAACCACCCTGCACCAACGGACGTGGTCTGGCCATCACCAGCACCACAGAATCGTAGAATGGTTTGGGATGGAAAGGACTTTGAAGACCATCTAGTTCCAATCCCCCTGCCCTGGGCAGGGACACCTCCCACCAGCCCAGGTTGCTCCAAGCCCCGGCCAACCTGGCCTTGAACCCCTCTAGGGATGGGGCAGCCACAGCTTCTCTGGGCAACCTGGCCCAGGGGCTCACCACCCTCACAGTGAAGAGGTTTTGCACCTTACAAAACCTCTCTGCAGCTACAGGTACCACCACCAAGTTTCCGATCGGGAACCACGGGGAAAACGCAGCAGCCGACGCACCACGAGAGACTGGACTGAACAACCACACCACCTTCTTCTAGCCTCATATTCAGTGAAACCTAACCCTCCAAAAAAATTAAAAATCAATGGTCTGCAAACACAAAAATTCAGCTGTAAAATCATTTAGTAACAAGCTGACAAGGAGACCACACTGAATACCAAGTAAGGGGAAGGAACTATTTTAGATAAAACATCCCTTTGGTGATTACCCCAAAGTAATCCAGAAGGAAATGCACCGTGGTTTGCAATGAGCTGTAAATATTCTGTTTTCATTTGCGCTTTTTATGGCTAGAAAAAACTTCGGTATTTAAACCTCAGCTGTGAACAGAAAGGCATAAATATTATTTCAGATACTCTCTTGAATACAACCTAAGGAAAGGTGAAGGTCTACGTGAAGTCCCCGCGGCTTAGAATAGAAATACGAGAACTGGAAACACGTGACTGCCTCTTCTACCGAGACGCCCACTCTAGCTGTGAAAACACTCGTGCCCTCTTCCCCAAGGCTTTTACAGGGTTTCATTCTTCTCCTTACAGGGAACAGCATCGCTGCCTGGCTTAGTGTGATATTGTGCCGGATTTAGAACGGAAAAATAACCTACTGGTCTAAATTCATCTCAGTGAAATTGGGAGAAAAGCCGCTGAGTTCAATTAATTTGGTTCATTTTCACTGCCTCCAGATTTGTCACTTGGATTAAACTCCACGTCCAGTAGGCAGGTGGCTTGTGGGAACACGGATATCAGGTAATATGAGTTATTCCCCTTAGTGTCGAACAAAGAAATACAAAATACCACCAGAAAAATCCAACCCAGACTCACATTGCCTCTGCCCCAGTATCAGTTGATTTTAAGTCATATGAACTCTCGGTGACAGCCGGGATCAGTCCAGAGTCCCCAAAACAGGTCCCAGCTCCTCTAGGAAGAAAGAAGGGGCTCTAGCGAGGAGGTGGCATGGGGACGTGGTGCCTGCAGAAGTGGGAGAGGGAGGGACGGGTCCTTTGGTCTCCTGAACCGTCCTGGGGAATTCAATTCAAGGACTACTCTACCATCGCAGAGAAACTCCCCTTCCATTCCAGAAATCTCACCCTTTGGGCAAAAAAGATTTGATGTTTCAGATGTTTCCGTTGAAACATCAAGTTGAAACGTGATGTTTCATCTCATGGAGGTGTGGAGCTCTGCCCATGGGGTGGGAATGGGGACACAAGAAACCTCGCTATGTCAGTTACCATCCATTTTATTTTATGGCCCAATTTACTACCAAAAATCCACTTTCCAACCAATTTTTTCCACTTGACCTGAGCTGTACATAGGAGATAGATGCCAGGAAGCCGCGGGCACCCAGCTCCCCCGATGCTCAGCCTCAAGCACGAGGCAAGAGACCGGGAGGGGGAGCTTCTTGCCCCAGGGGATCCTGGAAAATTCCCTTTTTTTCCCCTCAGACTTGTAGGAGCGTCTGGTAAATCAGAGCGCTGGCCAAGCACGTCTCCCAGGGCTTCATTCACTTGTCAAGTTCTCAGCTAGAACTCTCCAGCCTCTTTGCGAAATCTCACCTGGATAGCCCCAAGCTACAGCCTTCAAAACAGCAAAATAGCAAGAGCGATTGTGCTTTTTCATTTACAGTGACGCTGGGAAATTAATTTCATTATGAAGGGTTTTGTTATCCCTAGACTCAAGACAACACAGGAGTGCTTGGCAAACAAATACGATTTCTTGAAAATCGCCAGGATTTAATCTGCTGTTGTTAACCAAAGAGTCTTGATTTCAGCATTACTCACTGAGGTTTATTTTGGGTTGGTTTTGTGGTTTTTTTTAATTCACTGCCTGATGCTTTACAAAAGACATGTGGTACCCATTCCTGGGATCTCGTAATGACCTCAAACAGCACAAGAAAAATGCTCAACAGCTAATTAAGTTCTGCTTTTAGATCAATCAAAAATCCTGCTATCCAGTACACCTTTGTAGACATGTTCCCGCGTGGCCCAGGGACACCAGGGATGATGTTCCTGCATCGTCAGGGATCATGGAATCACAGAACCATTTGGGTTGGAAGGGACCTTAAAGCCCACCCAGTGCCACCCCCTGCCCTGGGCAGGGACACCTCCCACCAGCCCAGGTTGCTCCAAGCCCCGGCCAACCTGGCCTTGAACCCCTCCAGGGATGGACCAGAGCCAGGACGCAGCCCCTCGCCACAGGCTGAGCACCCATGGGGCGGGCTGTCGGCGGAGCCGGGCAGCATCTCCGGGGGTCTGGGTGGGGGTGCCGGGTTCCCTGGGCTCTGCAGGGTAGGTGGGTCCAGCAAAGACCCAGTAAAACCCGCCCCATCACGCAGGGAGCAGCTCTTCGGAGCAGGGAAGCGGAGCCCGTGGGAGTGAGGATGCTCCTCCGCTTCATTTATCAATGTCAGTTACACCTACAGGATTTAATATAGACATCACTAAACAGAGGTGTACAAAATAGCTTTTACCTAATATTAATATCCGCTATTAGTATCTGTTGCAGAATAGCTGTGATTTAATTTGTATCTGTGCACACGCCAGTGCAATCCTTCCTCTTTCTGCTCTTCGGCAGGAGCCAGACCCACCAAAATTATAAAAATAACTTAAAATTCATAAACCTGAAAGCTCTTACGGGCTTAGGGTTCTTTTCTGCTGAATTTAACGCCCTTTCGTCCCAAAAAAATGCAGGCCAGGAAATTAATTCCTATGAGAGAATAATGTAGGATCCAAGAGCCTTGTATCCAGGATGAGTAATACTGAGTATGTGAAATTATTTTGTCAATAATAAAAAAATCTTTATCTTAGGATTGGATATAATGTGAGAGCTCTGGCAGCAAAACCCTTCTAGAGTTAATTCTGCTCAGAAAATAATTGCATTAAAACTTTATTTAATTTTTTTAAGCCCAAGATACGGAGATGATCACAGAACACTTGTTCAGTTAATACAATGCTTGAAGATGAACTGACAGAAGTGCTACAACTAATTAAACTCTAAAATTTTGTAATAGGAGCCAAATTCAAGTCCTCCATCATTTGCCTTCTTCATTACCACATCTTGGACTAAAAAAACCACTCTACGTTTCTGGCAGTACTTTTAACATTCTGATAGCCTCTGGTTTTATTCTGACCTTGCTGTACTAAGTGACTGGCTTATACATTTATTCACACAAATCGGAATTTGGTACCTATGTCCCTCTGAGAGCAACCCACTCTCTAAAAACCTCCCCCGGGGCCTTAATCTATCTATAGATAACTATAAGCTTTTAATTCTGCCTGCGTTTGCGTATGTGGTTTTATCTACACCTCTTTATCTGTACCAATACATCGCTGTGTCAAATACAACGTTCAAAAAAGAAACTTTTAAGCTCATAAATACCATCACCAAAGGGTCACAATGCCAAGTACCAGAGCGTTCATTCTGAGCATCTCCATTCACCCACAGAAGCCGGTGACCTTAACACAGGAGGAAAATCAAAATACAAGGGGAAAATTAGCCCCTTCTGCCTTCCGGTCGCTTGGTGAAACTCGTTTGGGTTTTTAGGCAAGGGGATGTTTTGTGGCCCAGCGACTTCGGAAACCCTCCTGGGTGTGGAGAAGCCCCAGCTGTCGACAGGAGCAGTTTATTGAGGTGGAAGATGCTCCAAGGGCCGTGGACCTGAGAAAAAGGAGTTCCCCAAAAAAGGCTGTCTGCGCTCCCTGTTATGGACCTGACGGTCCATCTCCGGCTCTCAGCAAAGTCATTTGCTGTTTTCCTACTGCAAAAATAGTTCCCGAGGTCATTTCACCGAACAAGTGCCTGGCGCACACAGGTCCCAGCCGGGATTTGCCAACGACTTCTCCGCTGCTGGTTTTACTGCGGGGAATGGCGTGGTGTGATTTTTCCAGAGAAATATTCAAACCTCCTTCTGTCCTGTCCTCGCATGAATCTTTTCAGCTAAGACAAAGCAAAAGAGAAGGACAGAGGCATCCGAGAGAACCAAAAACTCCGGCTAATGAACAAAATCAGCGCATCTCAGCTGTGCAGTAAATAGGTTTTCCCGCCCCAAGACCACACATTGGAAGGAGAAACGTTCAGCCGTAATAAGCTGATGTATTATACAAGTATTGCTAATAAAATTGGACCCAAAGCTTATTCATAAATCCTCTTGAAAGTACTTATGAAAATTTTAAGGGCCAAATCCTGCCATTCTTGTCAGAAATTATGTCCCCTTGAAGCCACGTGAGCTCTGAGTGACTGAGCCGTGCAGATTTCGGTCTCCACTGCCTGCAAACTAATGATTCCTGTCTGAATCTATCCCAGCTATTGATTTCCAGTCTCCACACCCGCCTGTCCATCACCGCAATCAAGGTCCTGCTTAGGGGAGAGCAATTTATCGCTAAGCTCTCATAAGACAAGCAGCACAAATTTAGGAGCCTCATATACTTTCCCCATCACTCACTGCATTATACCGAATTGATTCGGATAGGTTTTCTTTTATCATTCTTAGCCTGTTGTCATTTTGTCCTCCGTGATTTCCACGCTGCCCCGTGACATAAAGCTCAAAGGCAAAAGACAGGCAGCGCTTGTTGCTAACGCTAACAGCCACCTGCGTTATACAAGTTCCTCGTCCCTCTGATTTTTCCCTCCTTGGGAAGGTTGGTTCATAAATCAGGAGTGAGATTCCATCACCTAGAAGGGGCCACCAATACGCATGACGTTCACGGGGTCTATTAGGGCACAGACGTTACCTAATCCTTACCCATATGCACCTCAGTAATTCCGAGAGAACTGCACATCCTCTGCCTTCGCAATTATTCTCTGTTGGGCTCCGTTAAACAGCTCGTGAGATGTTTCATCATGACCTTATGGTTCACCCCGCACTGGGCACCAGTGGAGGTGCCGGCTCACCAGCCCTCCTCCTCTGCTGCTAACGGATCGTTAGCGAGTCCTGGTGGGGTCCGTCTTCCTTCACCGACTGCTTAGGAGGCAGAAGAAGGTCTGCCAGGGAAATTCGGTCTCTCTAATTTGGTTTCTAGCATGCATCTGAATGTTGGTGCCTACTGAAGCGGTCAACAGCTTGAAGCCTTTGAAGACCCTCCCGAGGCCAGCCTGCCTGCTGGTCGTGGCACTAACTTGACAGACAGGATTTTCCTCTGGAGGTCTTTAAAGTAACCTCATTTTCTCCAGTAACTAAAGAGGGAGCTTAGGCATTTGCTTTAGAAGAACCTGGAGCTGCACCCAGCTCTGGAGCCCTCACCACAGGAAGGACACGGAGCTGTTGGAGCGGGGCCAGAGGAGGCCCCGGAGATGCTGGGAGGGCTGGAGCCCCTCTGCTGGGAGGACAGGCTGAGAGAGCTGGGGGGGTTCAGCCTGGAGAAGAGAAGGCTCCGCGGAGACCTTCCAGCCCCTTCCAGTCCCTCAAGGGGCTCCAGGAAAGCTGGGGAGGGACTCTGGAGCAGGGAGGGGAGCCATGGGACGAGGGGGAACGGCTTTAAACTGCAAGAGGGGAGATTGAGATGAGATATTGGGAAGAAATTGTTTGCTGTGAGGGCGGTGAGCCCCTGGCCCAGGTTGCCCAGAGAAGCTGTGGCTGCCCCATCCCTGGAGGGGTTCAAGGCCAGGTTGGCCGGGGCTTGGAGCAACCTGGGCTGGTGGGAGGTGTCCCTGTCCAGGGCAGGGGGTGGCACTGGGTGGGCTTTAAGGTCCCTTCCAACCCAAACCATTCTATGATTCTCTGGGCACTTAGTATTTAGGAGTAGGCCAAGTGTCCGAGCGAGGCAGACGGGCTCTGCCTCTGTGCTCCCACAGCAGGTAGACACCCCAAACTAGGCTGGTTGACTCTGGGACCTCGTAACTTGTGTCCTTAAACAGCATACACTGAAAGAAATGACGCTCACAGGAAAACTAAGGCCATTCCCAGAAGTGCCCAGAGCTGTCCTCATCCCTCCGTACTCCCATGAGTGAAGGCAGAAGGCAGCGCTACTTCTGAACTGGAGCTGAGCACTGGGCTGGGGCAACACCCAGTACCTGCGTCCTGAAATAGTTTAGTGCCTCGTCCACGTCATCTAGCCAAGGCATAACTTTGCAAGAGATAACAGCAAATACTCGTGAGAAAAGTGGGAATAATTACATGCACTTAGTTAATACGCACTTGATTTACTGCAATATATTACTGCTGTGTTCTGGCTTCAAGGACAACCCTTTTTTAAAACAATAACGGAATGGAAAAAAAGCCAAAGCATTCCAGTAAACCAAAGGAGAATGTTCAAAAGCCTCCTTAATCTTTTTAAGAACACACAAATCTCCCAGAGACAAGCCCCATGGATGCAACCTTCCCTTCCTAAAACAGCCCTCAGACCCACAGAAAGCAACCAGCTGGATCAAAAAATCCCCATCAACAGGGGACTGGTATCTGTCCAGCTCAGATAGGAGAAGCCCCTTCCAAAACCTGATCCTTTTCCACATCCTTGCAAGCAAACCCAACGCAATTTCTCCTTGAAAAGTCATTAGATCGGTTCCACCACCCAAGCCCCTCAGAGGCACACCGTTCCTTTCCTCAGACCTCTCTGTCACACACCAAGGACTTTTCGCTTCTGACCATCAATAAACTGCAAACTTTTGGGAAAATATTCCTGTCGGTGGGAAAATATTTTTCACATTTCAAAAGAGCGCAGGTAAATCAGGGTAAGAATAGGATTTATGCCGTAGTAAAGCGCTGAAAAGCTTCCCAGCTCCGCCCAAATAATGCAGCCTCTGGGCTGGCCCAGCATTGGCTTTAGGAATATGATGCTCATGCTCCTCAACAAAAGGCAGATCAGACACAAGTGACTCTCTCCAGCAGCTCCCTGTCCTTCTGGAACTGGGGAGCCCAGAACTGGACCCAGTGCTCCAGCTGTGGCCTCCCCAGGGCAGAGTAGAGGGGGAGGACGACCTCCCTCCACCTGCTGGCCACGCTCTTTTTAATGGCCCCCAGGAGACCACTGGCCTTCTTGGCCACAAGGGCACATTGCTGCCTCATGGGCAACTTGTTGCCCACCAGGACTCCCACGTCCGTCTCTGCAGAGCTGCTCTCCAGCAGGTCAACCCCAGCCTCTACTGGCACACGGGATTATTCCTCCCCAGATGCAGGACCCTACACTTGCCCTTGTAGAACTTCATTAGGTTCTTCTCCACCCAACTCCTGTCCAGATCTCGCTGAATGGTGGCACAACCTTCTGGTGCGTCAGCCACTCCTCCCAGTTTTGCGTCATCAGCAAACTTGCTGAAGCTACCCTGATTTTCATTTGCAAAATCTACTACTCCTCCAGAAATCCCTTCCCGTATGGACAAAAAGGACATAAATGTCCATCAGTCCCAGCTTTTAATTGACTTCAGCAGCACAAGGGACTGATCATTAATTCACAGCCCACCATCCCCACTCTCCTATGGGACTGCTCCTTCCTGGATGCCGTACTCCAAACTTTTTCCTATTTAGTTTGTTATTAGGCATCAGATATTTGTATGAGCATCCATCAAACGTTTGATCTCTGAGCTTGAAGTCACAGCACAGCCCTGAGCTCATCTATCACGGCAGCCCAGCATGGATACGGTTGAAGATTCAAAACAGGTCTCTTAAAAAACATCATGTTTTGGCTTCTTGTGGAGGGTGATTAATTTTTAGAACAAAATTTGCATAAAATCTTTTCAATCTATTTGCAATTACCAGAAACTGAAATAAGGGACAAACAGCTCTGAGCACTTGTTTTCAGCTGGGTGTTAACGGGAAAAACCTCCAACTAATTGAAACCCCAAGTTTCAAGTAAGAAAGTTGAAATATGACTTTCAAGTACTCGCAAGGCCACAAATCTTCAGAATCCAACTTATTCTACGGAAAAGAGATACACAAGGGTTATGTATATTTGGAAATGCGGAGCTATATGGAGTATACATACCCACGCGTGCACAATCACGTGTGGGGTGGCGGAAAGAAAAGCTCCGTCATTGAGATCTATTAGAGATGGGCAAATAATTGCTTTTTGCGTCTTTCGGTTCTTCCGCGTTAAAAATTACTGCTGTTGCATTTAATTTGGACACCCAACGCCCTTCTCCAGTTTCTCTCTGACTCTCTTCTTTATGCAATTCTTTCCCTTTCTTCTGAGCATCTCGGGCAACAACTCACTTAGAAATAAATGCCCCGGTAAGTTTTTGTGGAAGAGCTTTCACCGTTACCCGCCGCCACAGTCAGATTATATAGGATCCGCCCAATTAACGCCATCTCAGATAAACGCTACAGGATCGACCCAATTTCAGAGCTGAAGAAAGATGAATCAAGGAAAAGCAAGTCACTTACTGAACCTCCCGCCCATCTCCACGGGGTGGAAAATACTCCTGCTGGCAAATCTATCCCACCAGGGCATGTAAAGGCCAACTAAGTCCCCCTTTCTTTCTTTCTTTCTTCTGTGGCCTTTTCCGAGTGCTTTTGGCATTAAAAGAAACGAACGGTATATGCAAGAAGAGGTGTTTTACAGTAAATGGAGATTATGTTTATTATTCGGTCTTTGCTGTTCTTACTGTTATTTTTTTTCCCTGGAGAAAAGGAACATAAATATGACAAAAAGTCACCCTGGGGCAGAACCAGCGCGAGCGATCGTGCTGTGTCCTTCAGAGCCCCAACGCGCTCCTACCTTTCGTACAACACAAAAAGCCATCAAAGCACCGAAGTCACGGAACGCAGAAGAGGCCCCGACCCCAAAATACCTGCAGCCTTCCTGCTTTATTTAGTAACAGAGCAGGGAAGACTCTGCTCCATTTTCCATCCAGCCCAGTTAATCTAAACTGGTGTAAACGCGGTGCTTCTTCAGCCCCGTGAGTCCAGTCCTGACCAGGGCGCATCCTCACCGTGTCTGCTTCATGGGGCTTCTGGTCAGCCAGGCATTCGGCTGAGCAAAATGGGGATTAACCAGGTCTGACTGCATTTAATTTCTAATGCCAACAGCCCAGTGGGAGCCGCAGCAAATCCCCCGCGCGAGGGGGAAAGAGAACACCATTGCTCGTGATTAGAGAGAACAAGAGCTGGCAGATGGTTCTTTGCTGTGCTCCGGCTGGCCCTGGGCAGGATCGTGTCGTCCTGGTTTTTAAAAGAGTTAAAAAATGGCTTGTTTTAAGGATTTTGGATATTGCTGTTAGAGTGAACAACTGCACAACAAATGTCTGCCTGGTCTCATTATCTGAATAAACCGTTGGTGGTGGTGGGTCAGCAGCAGGAGGAACCAAAACCAGGTCTTCTGCAAAGCAGAGGACAAGCAAGTGCTGGGAGACCTCCTTCCAGAGACGGATACTACATTAAAAGGGGTTCAACAGCCCCTTCATGGGTGTAGCCACTGCTGGGACAGAGGGACACTGCACTGAAGGACGATGCTCACACTCTTCTCCAATGCAGACACACCTGGCAGCAGCCAAAGTCTTAGAGCCTGACTTGGTGCCTTGATTTTGGGTCTCCTCCTGTTTCCCAGGAGCGTACAGACACTGCTGCCTTTCCTCGAGCAGCTCTTCATAACATTCTACGGCTCTGAAACACCCCATTTCCCCAGCAGTTTAACCCCTCGGTCAAACCGGATCGAAAAAGGATCTCTGAGCTCAACAGTTAAGATGAAACCCATCTGGACAACGTGGTCTGCACTTAACTTGAGAGAGTCCTTTCAAGAAAGTTTGCCAAAGGACTTTTCATTATTCCTGGAAAGATCCCAGCACGTCGAAAGGGCTTCACGCCAAGAGAGGATATTTTCTAGAGGTTTGGTCCCAGCAGACATTGAACCGTGGTTTTCCTGTCCTTTGACTTCACAAAATGACAAAATAAAGGAAGAGAAATCCGCAGCTCCAGAAGGTGATGTCATGTCCCTTTACTCTGATATTGATTGCCCATTTACAGTACTTCACTTTAAAATAATGAGCAACCCAGAAATAGAAACATCACCAATCAATTATTCTGTCCTTCTAATTACTCAAAGCCAAGCCTGGTGGCAAGGCAGACCTGAACACCAGCTTCTACGGCATAAGAAAGGCCCTTTGGATCCTTATGAAGACGTGGGAAGACAGAGCATTGCAAACTTTAATTTACTGCAAGACAAGCCAGAACAGCAGCCGGCATCCCCGACCGTGGCACGGACCAGGCACTCCTACACCTCGCGTGCTGTAAAGGGACGTTTTCTTAAGCTTTTATTTGGGTTGTGCGGAATGGGATTTAAGCAAGTCCTTAATTTGTTGACGAACAAGAGGGATTTTGCGTCTTTGTTTCGCCTCCTAAGCGCCAGAACTTCAGGTTGTTGAACTACTTAAGAAATATTAAGCACTTGAAAACGCGGTCCCGCTGTTGTGCGAACCAAAAGCAATGAAAGCGCTGCTCGACAGTAAAACGGGAACAGATTTGCATCTTGCAGCGATTCCACTGAATCAGGCTGAACATCAACCAGCACGTTCATACATAACACACTGCACCCAGCCATCACCAGTACCAATCTGGAAAATACCGAGCGCCTCCAACCAAGCATTGTTGCGAGACAGATATTCCCCATCACAAAACACAGGAGCCAAATTATGTATGTAAAGCTCGAGCTTAATGCATTATAAATCAGTATTTCTCCTTGCCTTCTCCACCTCTACCTTCTTTGCTCATACAAAGCCAATCATCTCCTGAAACACGGGTGTGAGAAAATTATTCTGCTTTCGACAAAGAAAGTCGGTTGGCATCAAATTCTATCAAATAGAATAAATCCGTGTTAGAAGCTGAAAGCTCCGCCTGTGTCTATCAAGCCCCGATCCTAATCCCAAATTCAACCTCGGCTGAGATCATTGGGGTGGCGGGGATTTACCACGGTGCAGAATTTCTTCCTCGTGCACCCGATTCCTGTCCCAGCACCTCTACGTGCGCGACCACCTCGGGTTAAGGTGACTACCGATTCGCAGGAACAGGAGGAAACAACACATTCTGCGCCCAAATTGTCCTCCAGTATGGGAAAACTCAAAACACCACCAGCTTTTTTCCTATCACATAAGAAGCAGCTTTTAGAGAGGTCCAGACTTAGACAGGCAAGGAAAAACATGGAAAGAGATTGCAAAGACAATAAAACTTGCACAGGAAAAGTTTGGCATGGGTATAAAGGCAGAGGGCGATTTTTTTCTTTTGAAGTCAAAGTTTACCTCACAGTAATTTCATCCCACAGCAATTTCCTAATTGTTCATTAAAAACACATTAATTGTATGTAGAATGCATAATTTATCGCTGTTTGGAAGTGAAAATAAGAAAACCCCAGGGGGCCAAAAGTTGGCACGAAATCATACTTCTGATTTATCCCAATAAAATCTCTCCCTGGGTACTGTTAATTATTATAACTTACAGGAGAAGACATTACATTTCTACTTAAAAAATTATTTTTAATGAATCCACGCGCTGATCACGAACATACAACATTTTAATAAAGCACCACATCTTTCAGGGCAAACGTGCGTTTGCGTCTGTCGATTATACTTAGCTCACAAAGTCGTATTTTTGCGTGAGTGCAAAACCAATACCCAGTAGTCGTAATTCAAAAGAAAAAACCCCAGCCAGCAACAAAAGAACGACAGAAAACCCCGCGCCATCACGCTACATGGTCTCACGGTTACTGTCTCCTCTTTTAATGAAGACGTAGCACGCCACTTTATCGGGCTAATTTACACGATAGATCAAAACTATGTGAAATTTTCTCGTTCTCGACGGGGGGAGGGAGATTGCCACCTCTATGGCTTTCAACGCACTCTATTATTTCACTTTACAAAACTAGTATCTGCGTTGGGTGGCAAAAGATCGCTCGGATGCGTTTAATCTGGCATTGAACTTCTGATTCTCAGAGGACCAAACGATATTGTGACTGTTTTACCCCTATGATAATAACCAAAACATTCAGTTCAAGTCAAATCTTTCTAGCTTGTTTTTTTTTTTTAAATGTTAGATCACAATTTCTAAAGGAAAAAAGCAATTCACACAGTAGTGCGTACTTGTGCTTTTTCTTTCAGCTCTTCTAGGGAGCTGGTTTGCTTTTCTAACTACAGTCTACCAAGAACTTGCGTTTTCTCTCTCACTGTAGATACACGTGCATGCGCAGACATTATATACAGGTATGTGCACATGTGTACACACGCATATGTGTATCTATACGTCTACACCCAGGAATGTCTGAGATACCAAACCACACGCAAGTACAGCACCACACACACCAACATACCTGCTTAAATACATACGTCACTTGGTACACAGAAACACAGAACGGTTTGGGTTGGAAGGGACCTTAAAGATCATCCAGTGCCACCCCCTGCCCTGGGCAGGGACACCTCCCACCACACCAGGTTGCTCCAAGCCCCGGCCAACCTGGCCTTGAACCCCTCCAGGGATGAGGCAGCCACAGCTTCTCTGGGCAGCCTGGGCCAGGGGCTCACCACCCTCACAGCAAACAATTTCTTCCTCAGATCTCATCTCAATCTCCCCTCTTCCAGTTTAAAACCGTTCCCCCTCGTCCCATGGCTCCCCTCCCTGATCCAGAGTCCCTCCCCAGCTTTCCTGGAGCCCCTTGAGGGACTGGAAGGGGCTGGAAGATCTCCCCGGAGCCTTCTCTTCTCCAGGCTTAGTAACAAATAGGTCCTGGTCCAGTTCTGCAGAAAGTACATTTCTGTTTATTTTACATTTAATTTGTTACCAAAAGAATAAAATAAACAAATAATCTCTTATTATGGGACACTTACAAAGAATTTCATTTAAAAAAAAACAAAACAAGAGAATTCCCTGATTCACTACCTAAAATGAGGAGGGTGACCTTCTCAAAGCAAACAGCGTTGCGGGAATGGCTTGAAAACACGGGCAGAGGAAATTGCCTTTTGCTCTTTTCTAACATACGGGAGAGTTTGGTCGACTTTCAGCTTCATTTCTTTCGCGTGATCTAGTAGACAACAAAGTTTCAAGAGGATCTGCCCTAACCCTCTGATAATAAGCATTTCCTTGCCCCCGCTTCCAGTTATGGATTCTTGCTCGAGGCACCCGATGCTCCAAGGCAAAGCTTTGATAAAGAGCCTTGCTGTCTGCACTGCCCCTAATTACAGCGGCTCCCTTTCCTCGTTTGCTCTAGGTAAATGCCACAAAGGTCACTTTGTTAATTCAATACCAAGCCCACAATCAGAATCATTTGCACAAGACTCAAAAAGTCAGTGTCTTTTTTTAAACGCTGATGTTCAGGTTTTCTTAATACTATACAGTCCTAGAAATGAATTTCAATTACGGAGGAATAAAGTAGGTACCTTGTAACGGTTACTATTACCCCGAGACAGACCTCACGGCAGGGCAGACCATTCACCACCTGGAGGTGACTATTTTTCTCCACGGATTAACACACGTTACTCTGCCTTAGACGACACGCTTCCAGGAATGTGAAGTTAAAAGAGATTACTTCCCACCAGGAATCGCTCACAGCGGGGAGGTCCCAGCAGGTGGGGCTCCAATTTCAGAGAATCATAGAATGGTTAGAGTTGGAAGGGACCCTAAAGATCATCCACTTCCAACCTCCCTGCCCTGGGCAGGGACACCTCCCACCAGCCCAGGTTGCTCAAAGTCCCGTCCAGCTTGGTCTTAGACCAAACATGTAGAAGGAATGACCCCACATGCGGCTTTGGATGGGAGGGGACAACCAGCTTCATCCAGCCTACTCCATAAAAGACTTACACAGACACCTACACCAGAAAGGTCCATCAAGCTTCACCACATGCCATGAACAGCCAAAATACTTGCAGGCACCCTTCTTACGACCTCCATAAAGACCAGAAACTGTAACTAACAGAGGAGCCGTGGGATACTGATGTCCCTGAATGGAGCAGAAGATGCTAGGAAGCCCACTCAACAGGAAAGGGGGGAAAACTTGTCGCCGGCCATCTGGCCGTTAGGGGAAAAATCCCTTCTGATCCCAAATCTGGCAGTTGTTTTAACTGCGGTTGTCGGAGCAGAAGATGACAGCTGGGCACCTGCAAGGGCTGATGCTAACAGGACTGAAACGGCCCTTTCTTCCACCCTTCCGGCCTCTTTTGTGATCGTTTAAGGAGTTTTCTTCCCTAGATATCACATTGTTATATATTTAGGGATACGCACCAAATGAAAGCCCAAAGCTACAAGACACACAAAAGCCGTCGTAGCATTTCGAGCTGCTGGGCTGGCTCCAGAATCCAGCTTTGTCCGGGCATCGCAGCACATGTTGAGCACAGCGCTGTCGTGTGCTGTACTGTCCTATTCCCTTCTCCTCCGCTTCAATCGACTTTCTGTCAGGATGAACAAAACTCCCACAGGACAATAAAAAATAAAAGTACAAAGCAGGATTTGCAAGAAGGAGCAGAGGACGGGATGTGCTCATTAGCTGTGGCCCTTCCAGTCCCGACAGTTGACAATGGTTTTTTTCAGTCATGGTTTTGGGAGGCATCTGCCAAAGACTTCTGGGAAAATGTTTACGGATTATAATTTTAAAAGACCAACTTCCTCCCAGGAGCCAAATACGCTATATTCCTAGGGATGGATTTTGGAAACCGTTAGCTGCTCGCTTTTTTATCTTACGGAGTAATGTATATGCCACCAAGAAACGCTCTACAAAAAATGAGAAACAAATTCAGAGAAGTTGCTGACAGATCGTATACGAAGAGGCCAAATTTTCATCATACATTCACCGAACTACCTTTTAAAATCTAATTTATCGTCAGGCTAACTCTAGTCCCATTTGGAGCTCACCGGCGTTGGGATGATCAGCATTTTATGACCGCCATACGTTACTGTTGTGTCGTACCTTTTTACTACCGGAATCTCAACGTGTTTTACCATCTCTCAGAGGTGGTCACGCTTGTTTTGTCTTAAGCGTGACATCCACCACCCCATCCTTATTTAATCATGGGGACAACGGCAACGGGACACTTAAAAGGCTGTAGCCATCAGTGGGAAGGACCGCGGGACCTTCAGCTCTACGGCTCAGCCAAGGAGAAGCACTTGGGATGGAAACCTCCGCACCAGCGTTCGTTTAGCTGACGGAGGGGAAGTTAACCCCAGGCTCCAGGAGCGTCTGGCTTTTTTTGATGTTTTTTTAGTCATGCGATGACCCAGACTGACCTTGTGCAAAGGTTTACTTCTTTCTGACACAACCCATTTACCCACCATATGGGAACAGAGCATTCAGCGGCAAAGCCCGGAGCCCAGCAAAGGGCGACGCAGGGAAACTCCTGGCCACGTAGGAGATGTCAGGAACAATCAGAACTAATGAAATAGTTCTTGCTATCAGGTATTTGGCATATTAATGCACAGAGGCAGATCTCATTTACTGAGACAGAGTCTGGCACTGTAAATTATCGGACACTCAAATACGATCACACTCCACATTTAAGGGCCATTTGAATTGTACTCAGGTAGTTTCACTCATCTGCAATCTGAGGAATGTGTTAATAAATACAGGACTGAATCACACCATCGATTTGTAAGTGGAATTTCCCATTAAAACCTGTCAAGAGCATTACTTTAAAAAAAAATTAATGGTATAATATAGCCCAGGGTTCTGCTCTAACATACTCCTGGCGGTATAGCTCTCCGAGTCTCATGGGTGATGGATAATCTTGTTTGCTCCGTATCGTCCGATACAACATCTTTCCTTTTGCCTTTCTGCTGCAGGCAGAGGTCTCGCTGCCACCAGTAGCAGCTGGTGTCATCTCTTGGTGGGCAGCGAAGTAAACAACCAAGCACGAGTCTACACCTTTCTTTCCACTTCCCTGAGAAGTTTGATTTCTACAACCAGTATCTCCAACTCAGCAAAAAGGCCGGAAATCCACCGCTCTGATATTGCCACGTTGGATTCCTTGGACTAACAGTCCACTTTGGACTCTGCTCCGGTTTCTCACTGTTTGAATTTGAGCTTGTTCTCCCGAGTCTCATGGATTTGGTCTCTTTTGGAAAGCTAGCTGGTTTTGCAGTTATTGGCAGATGCGTTTGGCGTTCCTGGGATGTTCTGCGAGCTCTGACACAAAAAGAGGAGTAACGCGAGTCACAGCACACCACCAACAGCCCGGGTTTGGCACACACAGGGATGCCCCCTGTGACTCTTCATCAGCGGCCTCACTCCACAGTACTTCAAGAATTCGTGATAAAGACAGATTAAGCTTATGTAAGGAGCATCAGGGGAAAATAATAATAATAATAAAAAAAGAAATAAAAAAAAAAAGCCAGAGTATTATTCTATTGCGTGTTTGGAGATTAAAACCATTTCATACTCGATTCACAAAAAAACAGTTTGCAACGGAGCGACGGTGCCAAGGGATTCGGGTGGCTCCAAGCCAGCGTCCCCATTTCAGGAGGAAACCTCCCCTCCAGCAGGATGGGAAAATTTGCTCCTTAAGAAAGTCACGGCGCTGCCCCATTTGCGACCGGTCGGTTGAGCGTAAAGCGATACTCAAAACCTCGAGCAGCCACTGTCCTCGCAGTGGTATCATTTTCCATTGATTGTAATTGAGTTCTATTAATGATGTAATTCAATTAGACACAAATCAAGAGATAACTAATACTTTTAATAACATCACACCAGCTTCTGACAAATTCCCTACACAGATGGAAACGCTTGATAGAGTTACTGGTAACAGAATATCCCCCTCTGGAGAGATGTTAACAACCCTTCTAATATCAATACACCTGCTATAGCAAAGCTATTTGGTTGCCGAGAATCTACGTGAGCATTTAAGGAATGCAAATGATCGACAACAAATTGCGTTAGGAGGACTCTGTTGACGGGAAGGTGTCTCTGCGGAAGTCGGTGAAGATTTGTTCAGGTGGAGAGTCTGGCCTAATGTATTGAAACAACCTTTCTCTCTCTTTTTATAATTGTTTAAATCGTTAAAATTTGATGGATTAAAAAAAAAATTTAAAAAAAATCTGATTTATTCTCCATTACTGCAGGCTTAGAGAGTTGTGTGGGCAGTATGGAAATACAGCTGTTTACCCTGTTTTCTCCGGAATCTTTCATCCAGGTGACCTTTATTTCAGATTAATGAAAACAAAGAACAAATAGTGTTTGTGCGAGAGGGAGATCACAGCAAACAGCCATGTGTAACAGTCTCCGCCAGAACGGAATGTATTTCTTAGAACCCACACCTGGCTCTCCCAAAGCACACAGTTTTAATTGCCACAAACTGAGTAGCCTCTTACTTTGCGTGTCAAAACCATTCAGCAATCTAAAACCATGAAACCTCACGATTTTTGCAAAAAAGCATTGCAGCGTACAACACCCTCAGTCCCACGGCGCCTTTAAAATCTGATGAATTAACATCTTCTAAGCATCCTTATGCCGCTGGTTTGCTAAATGTCCCCTCAACGCTTGGACCACGGGAGATATCAACCCTTTTTGGCATCTCTGTCACAGGCACAAAACATTTCTACCTTTATAACTCTCTGTGGACACTGAAAAAAAGCCATTCTGACATTATCCAGTGGTATGAAACCGTCTCTGTTCTGCATCCTCCTCATCATAAACAATAAAACAAGAGCTGTCGGATTCAGTTAATTTTTTAATTCGCTTCACGCTGTTTCTCACACAGGAGGACACGGTATTCGTTGTGTCCAGGGAAAATAAAAAGGTCCAGAGCCCCCGTAAATAAATATAGGAAAATGCCAATTTTTAATAGCAAAATCTAAATCTAAGACCGTTAACTACTTTCATACGTATGACAGATTCCTCTTCAATAATTCATCTAAACCTTTTTATTCTTCTGAGCAGAAAACCACGCAGGAAGCTTCCTTCCTAAGCAGGATGGGGTGTGGGGGGGGTGACTGCGGGCCATTTTGCCAAATTTATACAGAACGCGTAGGAAATGAGGATAACCAGCCATGCCAACAGCACGTTCAGCAGCATCTATAATACAACAAAGGAGGGACAAACTAGGAAATAGGATTTTCACTTTGGGTAAGGGAAACACAAGCACCGTGACATTTGGGAAATGAGTATGAAATTTGCAGGATTTGATGAATACAGGGAAATCCCCGCAACACTGCAACCACGGGAAATATATATTTATTTAAATATACATATATATATATATATATGTATACATGAAATGCTGTCTATACCCATCTCCTCAAATACACACCCCCTTCTTCTGGACCACCCTCCTCCACAGCCCTCGCTCAGGCATTTCTGCGGGTGGTTCAGCACAAATTCCAGCCAAAATCATAATTACTAATTACAGTCCTACCGAGAAGTTGTTTCGGTCCTCCCTGGGATCTGTCACAACCGCCTGCCACCAAGACAATGACAATCAAAACCTTAACCCGAGCAAGAAAACCCGCTGCTTCTTCAGCAGTTCAACAGGTTGGTGCGTTTGGGTCCCACCACAACCACGGTCCGTCGTGTGTCTTCAGCATCAGGGAAGAGCTGAGGGAAAGTTTTAAGGGCTTTTTTCCTCTTCTTCTGAGCATCAGAAGGCAGAGAAGGAAAAAAAAAAAAAAGACAGGAAGGGAATACGGATGAAGGCCCCTCAAGCCTTTTTCAATGTCGTTCTTCTTCCCCTGGTGCTTCTAATAGGGAAAAAAGAATGAATACTGTGGATAGAAACTCAAAGTACTTTTAAAATGCTTTTTAGTCTTTGGCTAGGGAGGGGAAGAGTGTCAAAGAGACACTCGGGGGAAGGAGTTTGATGCATGAACTCTGCACCAAATGAGCCCTTTTGGGTCACTGTGGGCCAAGGATGAAGCATCCAACTCTGCCTGGTGCTTGGTGCCAGCCCCAAGATAGCCCACTCCATGCTCCTAAGTCGACTCCACTCCTAGGGAAGCAACCTTCGGCTTCTAATTACAAGGTTTTGGGAGTCCTGCCTTTAGAAAGAAACACTTTACACAATTATATCAATTGACCTTGTCCCGAGCTGTCATGTTTCACCTAATTACTGCTCTCAGAGCTTGATGGCCAGACAGAAGTGCCCACCAGTTTAGCTGCAGGTCACAGCGCTAACATAGGCACGAGCCTTCAGATGCTTTTCAAACCGAGATTCTCAGATTCACTGAACCAGATTTGGTTGCTGGGCGCTTTTATGTCCTGCCACAAAATGTACTCCAAGAAAAAGGCACAAGGAACCTGGACTAAGCCTCTAAAAAAAAGTATTTATGAGGGCGGTGTTCAGCTATGCCAAGAGCAACCGCCTCTGGCTCGCCAGGATTGCTCCGGCGGGCAGCACAGCTACGGGCCAGGGATGGGCGCAGGTAAATAGGTGAAGTTACATGGACCATCCATACGGAGAACAGACTAAATGAACATATCACTCCCCTTTTAGTGACACTATCTGTTTCCATCCTGGCTGCGAGATCCCAAGCGCACGCACAAGCGTATCATATACGTGCTCAAGTGAGGACTCCTCCTTAGTTGCTTCGTCTTGGGACCAACCGGGAGAAGAAACAAACTTTGTGCCACTATTTTTTATGACAATCTCTCTCTGCTCACTGTCCCCAAGAGCAAGCAGGGAAGTGCAAAATAATAGTTAGCTTTAGCCCACTCTCTTTAGCCCATAATCTCTCTACTTCCTTAATCTTTCACTATGAAACTACCCGTATCCAAGAGTAACCTGGCTGTTATTTCTACCAAAACAGCCTGTACTTGCAGTGCTGCGCTGAGATTTGATGGAGCATCATGCAGCTGTGAAGCTGACGGGAGGTACGCAGTGGGAGCAAACAAAAACTTGAGCAACAGGAGACACGAAAGAACGGTGCTACGATATTGAGGGGGAAAAAGGAAAGCAATAAGCAAAAGCAACTCGGAAATACAGAAATGTAGCTCCTCACCTGTGCAGGACAAACCCTGTCAGCACAAGATCTGAAGTCTCTGTTGACTGACAGCATGTACAGAACGTGGATGCCAGGCTGTGAAACTATTATATATAAATGATAAACATACAAACTAGGAGACTGTCATTCATCGCAGAGCTCTTCTGGCGACGGAAGAGCTGACCTTAGCTCTGCTAAGCTACAGAGCCTCTCAAAAGAGCCATAACTCTGCGATTTCTTAAGCTCTCCATCCACTCCCAAACGAGCAGCCTCACCTCCCACGGTACATCCTCATCCCACGGAACGTCCACGTCGCGCAAGCACCACCTCCGCAATCTGGGTAAATTCTGTGTTTTGTAACACAGTGCCACAGCAAGTGTCCAACTACCTTACCCTCTCCAACTACAACAAATGTTTTCATGAACAGCTGCGTTGGTGGTTGGGGTTGTTTCACCGTGCTCAGAGCAGAAGCTTTTCTATATCATTGCCAGTATATATATTTTACACTTTTACCTATTTTGTCACCCTTTCTTCTTGCTGCGAGACCCCAGAAGAGAACGACAGCGTGTATCTGTTTCAAGGAGTCAAACTTCTCAGCTGGTCAGGACGCTGTTTCCCAAACCAGACGGAAATTGGTACCAAAGCTTTGGAAACGGTGGTGGTTGTTCACCTTCTGCTTCCAAGCTGGGAGAGGAGCCACCTTGTGAGCCCTCGAGCCCGGGAAACTGTGACCGTGGGCTGGGTGCCCACAATCAATCCAGTGAATTTGACCCTAAAGTACCATAAAAGTAAATAAAACCATCAAAATGTCAGTAGTCTCCTTGTTTGAAACTCTACTTTGCAGGGTGAGAAGATACCCAGTTTTCAGTCAATAATGCAATTTCCAAGAAGATACTATTCCTTCAGCTTCTCTGTTTGACAACCAATATTTTGCTGAAACTTCGGGCAGCAATTTAGCGTCGTTTCCAATGTATTTTGAATACTTCAGAGCATTTACAAAATTACAGCACGTATTGGCATTACCATCGACAAATTACTGCCATCAACCGAGACAGAAATTGAGACATTTAACTGCGCGTTTTGCGCGCCTCGCCGAGAATTCAGTTTCCTTTATAGTGCAGACATCTCCAAACTCTCGAGCGAGATGTTCTGTCATTAGCCCAATTTAGCTGTAGCCCTTCACATCAAAGCTGAAATTGAGAAACATTGTCAGAAAGAAACAATTCTGCTAAGTTTACAATTATCTGATGTGTTACCTTTCAGGAATAATATACTCTATTTTACCAGTGAATTTCCTGTCAGAAATCAGGAGATAACGCCCCACTTTCAGTCACTGCTTTCCACAGTTTGATAGTTTTCCTTACGGGAGGCTGTGCAGGAGACCCAAAGGAGCAAATCTCAAATGCCGGAGGCTCTCCACCAGTATTAAACAAAGATTCCCAAGCATCCTTTATCCCACAGAGGAGACGGCTGTCGCTTTTCAACAGCAGAAGTGGTAAAACAGACTGTGACGTTCACACAAGGCGATGGGGAGGAGGAGATGGGTGATGGACACATGAAGTAGATTTATTTCACAAGGACCAGCACCAGGAACGCTACAAGCCGTCCCCACAACAAACAGTTGAGAAGGAATTCTTTAAAGTGAGCCTCACAACCAGTCACCAGGGAGACGGGTAGAAAATGACATAAAAACCAGTACAGGAAAGCCAGTTCCCTGCAAACCACCTAAGCGCAGCTCCGCCTGCGGCGCAACCTCGCAGTTCGGATGAGGAACGTTGTGGCACCTATTTTTTGGCAGATGAATTTTCCATCCAGCGTGGAGAAAGGAATTCATTCCCTCGGGCAAATGAAAAATAAGGATGTTCGGAGATTCTGGGAATAGCAAAGAGCACCCGGTGGCGGATGCCTTCCAGAGGAGCGGGGACCGCTCCTCTGGCCAAGTCGATGCTCTCACTCCGGGGCAGGAGCATCTCCACCCAGCCCGGGGCACCAAGGCTGCGGGAAGAGGGATGGAAGGGAAACGAGGACAGGGCCAACGTGTTTACTTTGGATTCCAATGGAAATAAAAAAAATTAGGTCAACGTTTCACCCAAGGGATAATTTTAACAGAGCAAGTGCATTTTTTTGCCTTTAGTTAATTAATCATGAAAGCCTCGGTGGAATTTGTCAGTATACTTTTTATTCAGGCAAGGCCAACATTTTAAGAAATTTCCATCTATTTGTATTACAACAAAGAGCCTGGCTGCGCTGACTCACGCTGTTACAGCTCTGCATTTCAGCAGAAGGGAAAATTAGGCACGTGAAAACACGGTCCCCTCTTTGAGGGTCAGCTTTGTTCGATACCCAAAGGGACTAACTCTGAACATCGCATCCATCAAGGGATTTGCCGTAGCAAACCGGAGGCGAGAACCTACCTGTTGGCTCATGTGTCACCTTTAGGTCTGAGTGTCCCTACACCTGCACAGCGAAGCCTTCCCTTAGGCAGCACGGAGGGGAATCGGCGAGCTTTAGTCTGGGAAGACGTTAAACTACCAGGAAAGGGCAAACTTCCTTCACAGCTGACTCACGTTAACGCATTTGCTGAAGTCTCCACGAGAACCTTTTCCACCAGGAACGGAGGTGCAAACCCACCGCAGGGTTTTAGCCTTGCGGCTGGATTCGCCACGCCAAGCAGGCACATAGGTAACGCTCAATTTTGTGGCGCTATTTGATCTTGTAAAAACAACATTTAAAAAAATCGGTACTGGCCCTCTAAAGGACATCTGGTGAAAAATCCGTGTGCCGAGCATCTGATGAATGACTCTGAACGAGTTATTTTAGCTGTCATGTCACCGGATTGACAGCAGTCTCCCGTTAGAAAGGCCAACCCAGGTGTCACATGCAACATGCTTCGGGGACGAGCTCAGGCAGAGCCCAGATTATTGCAGGATGGTGTTAAACAACAGGCTATGGGGAAATACCAGCCCACATCCAACACCAGTCTTTTGCCAGTCAAAATATGAGACACGGGAAGCAAAACCAGGCTCTCGGCTTCTTTGGCCGTGGAGGGAAAGCCCCGGCGGGTTGGGAGAAGGCAGCGCTTGCTCCTCCATCTCCACCCGGGCTGCTCCAGGGAAAAGCAAAGAGCAAGGTCAGCACACCGGCTCTCAACTTAAACTTGGTGGGATGATGTGAAGAACTTGCCTGCGTTGCAAGTTGCATCCAGAACGAGAAGCCTCACGGGTTTTCTTCTCCAAGTTTGAGAAGCGCAGATGCTTTTATGAATCATTTTGATCCTGGAAGCCCTCACTGCAGACCACCATCCTGCTGCGAATCTGCAGAGCAAAAACCTTACGGTCCTGCCCCAAAGCTCTTACTGTCCCAGCAGAAAACAGGCAATCAAAGACGGGTTCAGACAGAGAAATGCAAGGAATATCCTCAAGGCACTTCCATGTCTTGAGCCCCTGGAACAGACCTTCCACACTAAGTTTTGTATCGGGAAGGACAAGGGAGTAGCGGTCAAGGATAAATGAACCGAGTGCGAAATCGGACATCATTACACGTGGCATAATCTCATTGAAAACAAACATTCCTGACTGTGTTTTTGAAGACGGGATCGCTCCTGTATCCATACGGACGTGGAGAAGGCGGGAGAGTGAGGACAAAAAGACAGAAAACAAGAAGAGCTGAATACAGAAATATTCAGCAAACTATAGAAGGGCGACGACTACTCAAATGGAAATCGCTCATCTTCAACTAAGCTCATTTCCATTTTTAAAAACACTCCGGTGAGCGCACGGAGGTTACCCCACTCCTCGAATACACGTGGGGGCTCACACGCCCCCTAACACAGAGGGCAACCGCGGCACGTGTGAAATGGATGCTGTGACAGGTCACTGGTGATTTATACTGCACCACTCACAGAAGTGACTGCCACAGTACCCAGACAGCGCTGGGCTCCGACATGCTGCACTACCACTAAATTCCTCACCGAGATCCAGTGGGAGTCAAAGACACCAAACACAGAAGCCATTCACAAAAAAAAAACAACCCAAACCCTTTGAGATTGAGTTAAATTCCCACCTACAGACCAAAAAGAAGAGAAAGTCGTTGGTGGTTACTTTAATACCTAGGCAGATCAAAACATAGAACACCGTCGTGATCAAGAATTTACAGAATTTACATCTGCCTTTATCGGGAACATGTTTTCCATGGTCTCTTTCCAAAATGGCAAACGCTGCCCGTCATCTGTCCTCCCATCCACGTGCTTTTAACCATGAAAAGTCCCTTGCGCTTTACTTTTTGTCTCAGCCCCTGAAACATTTGCCCCCTCACGCACAATGGCAAATGACAGGCGCAGGACTTGACTCCGGCAGCGTGTCCCTGCCCGCGCCGCTGCCCTTCGGCGCTGAAGTTTTCAACGCACCCCTGTACGCGCATGGCAGCTCCGGGCTTGGGGTAGGAGAGGAGCCAGTCCCATTGTGCAGCATCTCCGGGAGCCCTTTGTTAGCTGCGCTCGCTGCCTGCCCGTGCCCTGCTGCGCAGGGACCCTGCCAGCCACAGCACGCTGCCCGCACCTCCTGCCCACGGATGGAGTGGAAACACCACCCTGAGCGAGTAGAGGCAGCGAGAGGGGCGAGATCCGCTTTATTTGGTTTCATGGGCTGACTTGGGATGGCCACAGGAAAGCACCAACTCACGACGGCCCCCGGGGCTGCGACGCTGGGAAAAACTTTGCCCATTTGCAGACGCAGCTCAAGGAATCGGGTGCAAAGCAAAGACGCCACCTTCAAAATCAGTGCAAGAAACACTTGTGTAATCACAGATGGGGTGTGAAACGCGCAACCGGTACATGCAGCTGGAAAACAGCCTGTTCCATCCACATAGCAGAAAACAACACCGATGCTGTGGGAGCGATGGGTTTGCGGCACGTTTGGCCCCTGACACAGCACACGGCTTCCTTCCCTCCTCAGGCTCTCACACACAGAGGCTCTCGCTCCATCCCCTCCTTTGGCAGGCAAAGAGCCTGCGAGTCAATCATCTTTCACGAAGAAGGATCACTGCCATGTCTCCCAGCTCCCAGCCTTTAAGGTGGAAAGGCAGGAGAGCCACCTATTCATTATCCTGCTGCCACTGCCCAGGTCCCACCTTCCACGCGAGTAATTGCAGAGGACAATGCTGGGGACACGCATGCACACAACGTAAACCTCCAGCCCTGGCAGAGAAGCATCTTCCAGTTTACTTGCTAACTCCCCAAAATCAGGACAATCAAAAGATACACCCGGTTGTGGAAAGGAAGGACCACCTCCACGGGCGATTGCCATTTGCATACAGCTGAGAACCTGAGCTTTGCCAGAAGACACCAAGGATCTTTTTTTTTTTTTTTTGGAAAACGTTTCGTATGCAGCACTTTCCCCATCACAAACCCCTGCTTCAGTGCTGGTGTGCGCGGTGTGGGGAGTTGGTTCCCATTGTTCCTCCGTCGCCGCTGCCAGAGCAGCGCGCACAGACCTGTGCTCGGATCCTTTTCTGTATTTTCCAGACTTCCCACCCCCCCACCCCCAGCTTCCCAAGGTTTCTCCTACTGGAGTGTTCCTCATTTTCTTTCAGAGAAAATTAAACGAGCGCCGGAGAATAACATTTCCTTGCACGCATCTCCCTCCACCATGCGCTCACACCCCGAGCCTCCTGCAAATCAAAGCTGCACTTTCTTAGTTCCTAACACTTCTTGGCTCACGCTCCCATTTCTCTTCTCTTTCTTTTGGAATGAGAGACCTGGGAACCGCCGAGCCCTTCTCTACCTCCCGCGCAAGTAGCCCCCGAGCATCGCCGTGCCAATTCCCTCCGTTCCTCCCCTACCCCTGTTCCGACACAACTGCCTTTGCCATTTTTAATTAGAAAATGCGCCTGCCAAGCGCGGCGAGAGCGGTGCAGCCCCAAAGAAACGCAGCCTGATAGAGTTGGGAGATGCTTTGCAGATAACTGCGTTTGCTGCCTTGCTAACTCGGCTGCTGCTTTTATTCCTTTACCCAGGGAAGGCAACCCCTTCCCATGGTTTCAGCACATAGACCCAAAAAGCTACAGGCAAATACATCCAATCGCAAGCGGGATCAGGTGCAAAAGAGAATGGGAACTAACCCTACCACCGCCACGGCACACACACTTCCACACCTATTATGCCACCTCCTGCCACATCTCTCCTTTATTTTCCATGGATTTCCTTCTTTCCAGGGCTGCCCTTTCTCTCCAAGGCTGCGCAAGGCGCTTCTAACCCCGGTTCCCCCTTCCCAGCTGTGGGAAGTGATGTGAAAGCTCACGCTGGTGAGCAACAACAACAACAAAACCCCCCAAAAAACCCACATCATGCTCGCAGAGGGGGAGAAAAGTCCATTAGCAGAAAAGGAACGGGCACGTTGCTTTGGGATGCGGAGAAAAATCACCCTCACCCCGGAGCGCAAAGGCAAATAAGAGCTGACTTACCGGAGACTCGAGGATGCAGGCTCGCCAGCATAAACCCGAAGAGGAGAAAAGCCAGCTTTGGTACCCAAACACATCCAAGACTATTCTCCATATTTCAACGCACACCTACAGATTGGGGTCCTGAGCACCAGCAGCAACCACACATGCACGTACAGCCCCTTCCTCCTCCTCCTCCTCTTCCTCGCCGGGGCTTTTCTTTCCGTCCCTGCTGACAGGGCTCAGCAAAGGGGGAAGGGGTGAGGAGGGAGGAAAAAAAGTTGCATTCAGTCCAGGAGGCTCCGAGGTTTCCCGAGCGTGCGGGGAACTAACTCAAGGAGATGGAGAAGGATGGGGAAGGGTCCTCCCACCGCTGGAAAAACATACACAGAAAAATCCTGCCCCAGGAGAGAAAGAGGAAAACAAAAAAAAACAAAAAAAGCATCAAAAGAGTCGCGGTGGCTCCATGTCCAACACCGTACAAAGTAAAGAAAAAATAAAAATAAAATTAAGGAAGAGGGGGAAGCCCCGGTGCAGGCGCGGAGAAGCCCGAGCGGTGCAAGGCGGGAGCGGCGCGTCCTTCCCGGCAGGGCTCGGCCAGCAGCCGCCGGGGGAGGGAAGGGCTTGCGGCGTCTCACTCGCGGCGGGCGCTGCCGCCCGCAACCTGCTGAGCCCGAGGAGCGGCGGCGGCGGCCATGGGGCGGGGGCGGCGGGAGCGGGAGGGCCGGGCCGCGCCGGGCCGCGATCGGCGGCGGAGCGGCCGCCGCAGCGCCCCGCCGGGGAGCGGGGGCGCCCTCTGGGGGCCGCCCGAGGAACCGCCGCGCCCGCGGGGGAGCGGGGACCCGCCGCGGGGTCCGGGCGTCCGGAAGCCCCGTTCCCGCCTGTTCTCCCTTGTTCGCCCTCCACTTCCAGAAGCTCAACGCGCCCCGGCAACGTGCTCTCGCGGCCCAGAACCCCCCCGCAGCCTGGGCTGCATCCCCAGCAGCGTGGGCAGCAGGGCGAGGGGGGGATTCTGCCCCTCTGCTCCGCTCGGGGGAGACCCCCCTGCAGTGCTGCCTCCAGCTCTGGGGCACCAACAGCAGAAGGACACGGAGCTGTTGGAGCGGGGCCAGAGGAGGCCCCGGAGATGCTGGGAGGGCTGGAGCCCCTCTGCTGGGAGGACAGGCTGAGAGAGCTGGGGGGGTTCAGCCTGGAGAAGAGAAGGCTCCGCGGAGACCTTCCAGCCCCTTCCAGTCCCTCAAGGGGCTCCAGGAAAGCTGGGGAGGGACTCTGGAGCAGGGAGGGGAGCCATGGGACCAGGGGGAATGATTTTAAACTGGAAGAGGGGAGATTGAGATGAGATCTGAGGAAGAAATTCTTTGGTGTGAAGGTGGTGAGCCCCTGGCCCAGGTTGCCCAGAGAAGCTGTGGCTGCCCCATCCCTGGAGGGGTTCAAGGCCAGGTTGGCCGGGGCTTGGAGCAACCTGGGCTGGTGGGAGGTGTCCCTGCCCAGGGCAGGGGGTGGCACTGGGTGGGCTTTAAGGTCCCTCCCAACCCAAACCATTCTGTGATTCTGAGACACAGCTGACCCCATCTGACCAAAGGGCTATTCCATGCCACACAGTGTCATGCTCAGTATATTAAGGTGAGGAAGAAGAATGGGGATGTTCAGAGTGATGGCATTTGTCTTTCCAAGTCACCTGCTTTCCTGGGGATGGCTGAACACCTGCGTGCCCATGGGGAGCAGGGAATGAATTCCTTGTTTTGCTTTGCTTGCGCACGTGGCTTTTGCTCTACCTATTAAACTGTCTTTATCTCAACTCCTGCGTCTTTCCTCACTTCTATTGTTCCGATTCTCCCCCCCATCCCAGCTGGGGGCAACCAGGCGGCTGCATGGTCCTGCCTGCTGGCTGGGGTTAAACCGCGACACTCCATCTCCTCCTCTCTCCCATGGGACCTTCTCAGCTTCCTCCAAACACCTCCAGCCATCGCACCTGGGTTTTTACAGCTATTCCACAGGCCTGCGCGAATACTCGCGTTACAGAAACCCACACAGACAGTTCTCCTAGGGCACAGAATTGTTTTCAACGAGGAAGACAGGACTGTCACAAATACCTAATTTTGCGCTTGAGAAAAATACTCTCTGAAGAGGAGAGAATCAGAAAGGAAAACTAAGAGGCTGAAAGCTTGGACCGCACAAGTCAGCCCTGAGGTCCACAGAGCCCTGGCAAGATCCTGAGGATCGGCACCAACATTTCCAAAGCCAGAAACATGGGGGTTCAGGATGCGAGGTGAGGAGCAGACAAAAGGGCTGCCAATGGCAGCCAAAATAACAGCACCGAATGCACATGATGTAACCCAGAAAATCCATGATTTGGGGTGAAACATTAAGAAAAAAGGATTGAACGCTTCCAATTGCAACCGGGCAGCGAGTGAGCCAGACCTAAGGAGTTAAACTGACATTTAGGAGCTCTCGGGGCTGTTTCAGGGTAACCTATCGCAGTTGAAAATTGCTGAATGCTTGGGAGTTGGGTGCTGAGACCCCCCCCAGCAGCCCCAGTTAGGCACGAGGGCGTGCTGCGGCATCACTGGATGTGCCTGCGCACGAGGGCGGGATGGAGGGTACTCATCACCCTGCAGAGAAAGGCCACGCAGCCATGCTGGTGGCACTGGCTGCGTCTTCCCCTGAGCGTGAATTTTGGCCGAGTGAGAATCAACAGCTCCATCATCTACAGAAAGTGCGCCTCAGGGGAAACGGAATTCAAATCCCAGGTTGAAGTCTGCAGCTCGGGTGTTTTTTCTTCTGGGATTCTGACTTCCAGCACGACTTTATGCAAGAATAATTTAAAATAACCAGCAAACCAATATGCTCTGCCTGCAATCGTTGCTTTGTCTTAATTAGAGCGTGTCACGCCTTAAGTCAAACTGTGGTCTCCGCAGCAGCAAAAGCATTGCCAGCAGCGGAGGAACCCCAACCTGGTACAGCTTTCTTGGCCATTCTCCACCCGCTTTTCCTGCAAGCCAAACGTGCCACATGCATTTCAGGAACTTTCTGGCTGCTGGAAAAGCACACATTGGGGAGGAAGTGAAAGCTGAAGAGCTCAGAAAACTGATTGAGTGAGTGAATTTCCACCAGTCAGGCATAAGTCGTCTGGAAATGCCTTCATTACCTGCCTATAGACTGCACGCGGAGGAGGGTTTCTCTCTAGAAATTACCCAGGCAATTCAAATTCAGGGCAAGAGCAGGACGAGGGCACCAAGGGCCCCGGGGAAGGCACCGTGCCACTCTGTTCCTCACAACGGACTGACCTTGCTCCACCACCTTCAGCATTCCCTGCTCTCAAGGGTGCTCCTGTTGCCATCCCCAGGAGCTTTCACACCCCAAATCCTCTGCTCTGGCTTTGCAAGACGCCCCTTTCTGCAAAAGCTGTATATCTGGCACTTGTTGCTGTTTGTCTGCAACTTGCCTCTGCCATTTTCTCTGGTTTTGCACATATTTTGGTCTTTTCTTTTTCCTCGCTTCCTCTGTAACCTGTCTTCTAGAGATTGAGATGAGATCTGAGGAAGAAATTCTTTGCTGTGAGGGTGGTGAGCCCCTGGCCCAGGTTGCCCAGAGAAGCTGTGGCTGCCCCATCCCTGGAGGGCTTCAAGGCCAGGTTGGCCGGGGCTTGGAGCAACCTGGGCTGGTGGGAGGTGTCCCTGCCCAGGGCAGGGGGTGGCACTGGGTGGGCTTTAAGGTCCCTTCCAACCCAAACCATTCTATGATTCTCTCTGTTCTCAGTAGCACCATCACTACTTCTACTTCTACATGTACACCAAAACGATAGTCTGAGTGTTCAGCGCAGGTCCCGCAATGACGACTTTCTTACTGGTGGTCAGACACCTCCATGCCCTGGACTCCCACAGACACACAAAGGGATTTTCTCTGAACGGCCTTGCTCTGTCTTCTATTCCCAATAACTATTCCGTAATGTGAGATAACTGCACGATAACCTGCATCTGGTCCACTATCAGGAAGGTTAAAAGAGAGCAGCCCTTATTGAAAGGGAAAGAACCGCGTGCAGCGGGCGTTTGTAGTTGGGGATGGGTTTTCCCCCGTCTGCTTTCCCAGCACGCTCCGACATGCAATTCCATAATTCTGCAGTGCCTCAGAACAACACTGTGCTCAGCGCGAGCTCCACGAGGCTCTTCACAACCTGTTTCTAAAAACTGCCCTTCCAAAATCAGCCTTTCCTTGAGTGTCTGCTCATGTAGCAGAAACGCTTTTCCTCCTGCAAAGCCTAATTTTACAGATACAAAAAAGCCTGAACTCTAAATACGGATTTGGCTCCAAGGAAATAGCAGGCTGAGCAAACGCAGGCTTCTGGTTTAAACAGAACCGAGACTTCTGCCAGCGTGTGGCCAAGACCCTTTCTCTTTGAACACACAGAGCAACGTCTGGCGATAATCTTTACTTACACCTTGTAGCCACGCTGAGATGGGAGTTTCTCTCGGAGTTTCTCCCAGTCCTTTGGGGAGCAGACCTTTCCCTAAGAAACAGGGGAAAAAGCATGGGGAAAAAGCAGGTGCAGGTCTGTGTGACCAAGAATCCCACAAGCTGCAGTGGAATCCGTCACCCAGCACATGACTTTATGTGCTACGTGAAGCCTGAAAAGCAAAATGTGGCCAGGGAGAAGGCAGCAAATTTTCTCATTTATAAAAGAGACATACAAAATTTGGCTAAAGAGTAAACAGGACTGTAGGGACAACCATACCATCGCAGCTCAGCTGGCTCCAGGTGTCACTGGGAGCTTTTGCATCGCAGTTTGCAACTTCCACATCTTGGGTTTCTATTTCATTTTTGCGTGTATTCTAGTAGTGAAAACATACTAAGTCTTGCTGAATCGCGTATGAAAGGAAGCAAGGAACAGAGTACTAGAAGCAGCCCTTCTCTCTCAAGCTGTCCGGCAGAGTTATATGGCAATTGTGTACTTTTTCCAACTTCTGAGCCAATTTTAGTAGAGGACAAACAGAACTGATGGGAACCGAGCAGAAAACAGGCAAGCGCCGTGCTTTCGTCTGACATGCGATCTCTCTTATTTTTGCCTTGAGCATCTTCAGGAACAGACTGCCAATGGTGCTGCGCTGGGCACCGGGGGGGGTTACAAGCTACACAAATGGGCGAACCGGTTTTCACCACTAAACCCATTCATTTTCTTTTTTTTTTTTTTTTTTTTTTTTTGCTTTCAATCGGAACGCAGATCCTGAGGGATAAAAGGCCGGTGCGTGCCTTAAAACAAACAGGCTCCGCATCAGTGGAAGTAGGCATCGCTGGTCTTTCGGGAAGTAAGGGGATACAGAGACCAGTAAAGCTAAATCTGGGTCTTAGGACAAACAACTGCCCAGTCAGTCCCTGCATCCAGCCACGGTAAGATGGGAGACAACAGCCTGAGTTGCTCACCTGCCCGTGTCCCTTAGGCTACGGAAAAATCTTGCTGTTTTGCCTACGGCCCCAGAGCCAAGCCCTGGGGAGGGTCTTTTAAGTCCAATCCAGGTCCTAAAAACGGCAGTAGATGCTGCACTGGAGATTAAAAATCAGCCCTGGGTTCACTTTTAGGCTTATTGCCAACAGGCTTTTTTGCACGTACATTTTCTCCGCTAAAACTTTCTGCCTTCCTCAGCCAAAAGCCACCCTTTCTACCGTGCCAGAAAAAAACATGGAGATTCATGGCCTGAGAGGTTCTAAGAGCGAGTGTGACCCTGCACGTGAGGGCTTAAAAGCGCTCACTAGCCTGGAGATTTCCATTCCCATCCACTCCATGAAAATCTCGGAGCTGTTCCGTATCCGACAGTCGCTGGCTACTGGGTAGATGAAAAAAGGGTAGATGGGGCACTGAGGGACATGGTTTAGAAGTGGCTCTTGTCAGGGTAGGCTAAAGGTTGGACTCGATGATCTTAAAGGTCCCTTCCAACCTCAACAATTCTATGATTCTATGATTCTATGATACGGAACCTGTGGAGTCTGCCACGGAACCGCAGGAGTTGAGTTCCGCAGGGATGCTCTCCATCATGTATGATTTCCTTTGGACATCTCACCTGGCACGAACAAGTAGGCTTTTCCTTCTCTAACCCCCCCGATGTTGTGCTGTGCTGAACGGACCATTCGAGGCAGAAGATCGCAGAGTTTCCTCTGTAACACGTTACCACTTTTTCTAGGATCTAGTTCTTTCTACCTCAAGAGACCCGTTCGAAAACTTGAACATTTCTTTTACTGACTTTTACATCCCAATAACCATGTTTAAGGTACTATTATCCAGTGTAAGATTACGTGCAATTACCTCCTTCTCATGTAATTTTGTTCTCCAGAATTACCACTCCCCTTTCATTTGTTACAAGGAATATTTTATACACCTTTATGAATTCATCCAACTCTACAGTAGATCAGAACACATAATTTCATCACACTTACTTAAGTGCCTTTTAAACATAATTAGAAAATTGGTGCAAGTCAAACTAAGCTGCAGTGAAGTTTTCTCCTTTCCTACCTGTTTTTCTTCCTACCAGCCCTCACCGTGCTGCTCCCACCAAATCCCAGGGCTTCATTCCTAGTGGGCTCTCTGTTAGCGTGGTGACCCTCCATCTACCAGTGCCCCTGTCACCGCACATGCCATCTGCCACCCTCACCTGCTGCCAAGCATACCTTCTCCTACCAGGTACAGCGGGAGTGCTTTGGAAGATCAAAACATCCTGTGTCCGCTGTTCCATGGCTGTGGCATCTTTCCATTACGAACTGCCACCTAATGCCTCTTAGAGAGTTTATATTTTTTTGTTACAATTAACTTAATGTCTTTGTTCTTTTGTGTTTAGCTCACAGTTTTCTTAACACGAGCATTAAGTAGCCACAATAACAGCCACACTGATGTTACTCCAGAAATAAAGCAACGTACTTCAGAGCGGAATTTAGTCATAGAATCATAGAATAATAGGTGTTTGGGGTTGGAAGGGACCTTAAAGGCCATCTAGTTCCAACCCCCTGCCCTGGGCAGGGACACCTCCCACCAGCCCAGGTTGCTCCAAGCCCCGGCCAACCTGGCCTTGAAGCCCTCCAGGGATGGGGCAGCCACAGCTTCTCTGGGCAACCTGCTAGTCCCTCTTACAAAGAGCCTTAAATTAACTAAATGGCTTACAATTAATGAGTTTATTAGACAGATGAGATAAAGTAGGAGTCTTTTTCATGGAAAAGACAGAATGCTTTTTGCTTTGGCAAGACAAGCAATTACTTCAATTGCCTCGGCTCGTTTTTTGAAGGAAGCAGCGCATCTGTGGCTTCACCCTCCTCTAAAGCAGAGTATTGGATTTGCTGCCTTGAGAAATCCAGGTCTATCGCCGTATGATAAGTTCTTGTTTTCCTGTGATTAGAGTTTAATCACCTTTCCTGTTTTGCCACTTGTGAGTCAAGCTGGTAAATCTAAATGTTGTTTCTTTTCTGCACAGTCCTTGCGTCGGTTCACATTCTCCTGGAGTTGACTTTTCAGGTTATAGGGATGCAGCTGTATTTTGGACCTTCCTGTTACCTCCCTTATTTCATCAAAATAAATGAGTTCTTCCCCTCTCCTCCCACAACTTTATAACTTGAACAAAGGACAGTAAATCTGCTGTAACAAATAGGATTAAATGGTTTGTCTGCTGCAATATCCAAACTTTTCAAGATGCCGGTCATTCTTCCTTTGATGATCCTGGACTTTATCAGCCGAGATCCTCTCAAAGTTATCAAGCACAAGCAGCGAGAGATGTCTCAGCAAAGTTCACTCACGCGCTGCTCTTCTCAAGGTCAGCATCCCTCCATTCCCACCGATCCTCATTATAATTCCAGATGGACATTTTCTTAGGAACAAGTTTCCTTTCTGGAAATTACATGAAGGTACAACTGGCGTTTCTCTAGAGGTTCACAAACAAAAAACTGCCAACTTTTCTGTTCTGACGCAAGTGGGTACAGGTCCTGTCCCATCTGGATGAAGTGTAGACTTTTCTGGACATCGAGCCACATGGGAGTCAGCTCAGCCTTATAAATTTATGAAAGTGACCTTCTTTCAGAGTAAAATGTAGCTGTGAAATTCTCAGTGACTTGCCTTCAGATGTTCAGGTGCGTCTGCTGCATTCTGTTCTCTGATGGATTGCCAAGATGTTTCTTCTCCTAAAGCAGTTTTGAAGTCTCCTGGAAAGATTTGTTTTCCCTAAAGAGAGCGAGGGCAAAGTCCAGAGTACCTTGTGCCAGCACACGCTACAAAAATTCAGCAACTCGTGCCTCCCGCTGCAAAAAGCGCAGTTTCTCTCTCTGCATTTTTCTGAAGGTTATCTTGAAGTCTACCCGTGCCCAACACACTGTGTCATGCCCCCGTGGTTTACCGAAACCAGAGCACGCCCTCTGAGAAATCCTCCTGCTTACGTGGGGAAGCTGCCTATAAGAGTTAGGTTGAAGAGTGAATTTGCCTCATTTTTAATGATTTTGGAAACTGCGCTCGTTTTCTGACAGCTTTCAGAAACCAGTTCAGTGTGTTTTCTGGGTTCCAGATGCCCTTTCTGTACTCTGCTCTCCAAGGAGCAAAGCTTTGTGAGCCACAGGGTCTCCCTCTTACCCACTCTCTTCTCCAGAGTCCTACAGCCCAAGCTAGTCCTACCCACACCTCTCCCTGCAAGCGCCGATTTCCCTTCAGGAACCTGTGCATCCCCTCCACGGATTTCAAGTTTTGAGATTTTTTTCGAGTTCAGAGCAAATCCCGATCGCTGTATCCTCATCCTCAGCAAATGCTGCTGCTCCCCAGAGAAGGCGCTGGAGGAACTCTACCATCACTAACCCCGTTGTCCTAAATTGCCCTGGGAAATAAGCGACAGCGCTGGCAGCCAAAGTTGGATTTCCAACATACTGGCACAATCCTGGCAGTGTTCTTTTGCCTTCAACTTTTGGCATGTAAAATGCAGACGTCTCCACCTGAACCTAATCATCTGAGGTTCTTCATTACAGTCAACAGAGTGAAAAACCACAGTTTCAACCCATCACCTCCTTTAGGACCAGGTGATCCAAACTCTGGAAGAGCCTAATCCTTTCTGTTGACCCTCATGCTCAGCCAGATTTTGGAAACAAAGACATTTTTCTACCACTCGCAGGGCACAGAAGTGACTCGCGGACGGATTGCCAAAAGACTCTCAGGGACACGTCTGATTTTAAGTGCATGAACAATCAGCCAAGCCCCACTGATGTCAACAGATTAGTCACGAAAGCGAAAAGGAAGCAAGAGCTGAAAAGCTTTGCGAAATCAGACTCTCACTCAACAGCAGGTCTCAGAGGATTACAGCTAATGCTACGCTAATATATTAAAACACAGATATTTTATAGCTAATATTAAATGATAAGAAAAATCATTTATGACCTCTAAATTTAAATGCCAGAAGTCTTGTAAGCAAGCGCCCTGCAACTCTTATAAATCAGAGATGAAAGAGATTTCCACGAGATCCAGCTGAATTCATAACCGGCAACACCTTACTGCTAAATGGTGACGGGCCCGATACTCCCGTATATGCGGCCCTCTAGTCCCTTTGCTTGGGGCAGCAACCGATTTTGACACCTCGGGACACGCTTGTCCCTCTGACAGCATCTAATCTTTGTGAGTGATGCTGCACAATCACGTACCCGTCCTGTAGAAGAGATGAAACCATTACCATAGCTATAACTTTGAATCCGGTGTGGTCCCAGGATGTTGTCAGTAATGGAAGGGAAGCCACCTGCCCAGTTCTACTCTTGGCTGTGTAGCTTTGGCCTTGAACCCATCCCTGTGGAAAGCAGCAGGAAAAGCGACAGCACTCACAGTATGTCATTCTGGGGTCAAAAAGGAAATTAGCTGCCCACAGGCAGAGACGGTCCCTGCGATGAGGGCCCAGAGCCTCGGGCAGGGGACCATGGGGTCACAGGGCTCACTTTGGGAAAACTCCTTGCCACTGACCGTCAAAGCTACTGAGATCCTCTCACAGATCCCATGCAAACGTTGCCTGGCCGGGTTGAGGGTTCAGTAGGGGTTAAACCGGGGCTGTGCGGCGGCAGAGCAGACTGCCCTCCGCCAGCACCACGAGCTAAGCCTCTTTTCTGCCTTCCTCGGAATTTTCTCCTGTCATGGTTCAGAAGACACCTGTCCCAACACCCAGTGAACTCGGAGCCGTCATGTTGACAACAAATTACACTACTGAACAAATTCAGTTTTCCTCTCCCGTCACCTCCCTTCGCTGTTTCGCCCGTGCCTAATTCTTCACACCATCCAGTCCCCAGCCAAAATATCAAGTCTGCATTATCTACCTCTGAATGACTGCCAGGGCTTGAACCGCTGATTAGGTATGTCAAACTTGACGGTTCCACCACTGCGCACGTCCCTCTGGGAACAAGACAAGCATCTGGTCATTTTTTTCTCTTTTTCTGTGTTGGCCTGTTCAGGCTGAGAAGCAATTTGTTCAAATGTGAAGTCCTTTACTAGGAGGCCTGTGTCCAAGATGAGACAAAATTACAACGAAAGGAAAAAAATAGCCCACAGCGCCTCAACTCGCCAGCCCGGCCCTGGCTCTCAAGGAGAAACAGAATACGCTGCCTAATGCCAGTCCAACTGTTAGCCCGTAGTGATTTGCCACTCCAAACCCTCTTTTTCCTATAGACCCCGTGTTGTTTTAAAATCCACGGTTCAGCTTGAAGAGCTATGGTATTTTTTAATGGAAAGTAAACTGATGCTTGCAGACAAATTATCGTTATAGCTGTTTAATCTCGTCGTATTATCGTTGGGCTGCCAAAGAATCGGTCATTACCAATCCACTTACTCAAAGTTAGGCTTTCCCATTGCTGGAATAAATTCAGCACCTGCGGCTATCTCAGTTAGCAGAGGCTGCCACGGGTTTCATGCTTCTCCGCGTAACTCCGCAGCGTCGGTCACTCCATGCTGGCAGGAGACGTCCACATTTTCCCCCAGATACAATGGCTGACAGTCCACAAGGCAGCTGTGACAACTGAAATCTGCCACATGCTCCTGAAAGCACGCTAAATAACATCGCTCTTCCTAAAACTGATCTTTTTTTTTTTTTTCCTATATTTTAGATCAATCCTTTATTATTAAGACATTTCTGTGTCTGGGAGTTAGGGCACGAAGGTTGAACGCTGCTCCTAAAACTTCTTTTCCTTGCCTTTTGGAAAGTTACTTCGAAGTTTTTTGAGACTTAAACAGATATTGGAACCTGGGAAGACTTCATGGAGGCTTGAACTTTACGGATAATGGCCCTTTTCTATAGGGTATGTTTCTTCTAGGAGCATTTTGACATTCTGAATCAGACGCATCCCCAAAGGCACCGAATTTTTCTCCGCTGGCTCTGTAAGGAAATCAGGCTTCTGACTTCGTTCAAACACAACTCAATTAGTCGCCTAACGCTGCCTAAAATAGAGGTGTGAGTCTTCACTCTCACTCCCCCTCCCCAGGGACCATTCCTGGGAAATACTGAGCACAAACTGATCGTATCGCGTCATCCCAAACCAGAAGCGACAAGGTCTCTGCTATCTAAGAGAAGACCAGGAATGCAAAAGAGCCTTTCAAATTTCAGAAGTGACACGGAAAGTAAAAGGCAAAGATAATATGATAACCTCTTTGAAGTTATACGTGTTGTTAGCTCCTTTCTCTTCGTATTTAGATTGTATTTCTCAATGAATATAAATCCATATAGCTCCTAGATGTCAATTCATATCAAGTTCTATTCCAGGCTTTCTCATCCCCTCTCCGCTTCTTTTAATGTTAATTCAAATTATTATACGACTATAATGGAAGTACCATAATAGTTTGAGAAATGTAAGCAGCAAGAGCACAAGAGGAGTACAGCACAGGGGAACGATCTGCTTTAGAAGAGAAAATCATCCTCCCTGCCTCGTCGTTATAGCTCTGGCTGTAAAAACTGGCTGGGGAAATGTCTCACCGTATTGTCATTCATGCTAAATGGCCACCGTTTCTGTAATCCCTGCTTGAGAACCGGAGTTTTGAATTAGCCTTCACTTATTTCCAGCGTGAAGGCTGATTTCAGGGAATCACTCTACAAAAAAAAAAAAGGAAAGTCTTATCATCTCGTGATGTCAGGATTAACTTCTTTCTCCTAACGCTCCACAGATGTTGGGAAGGGCTCTATTAGGTTTATCAAAGGCCCAATAATCAAGTCAATATATTCACCAATCCTGAAGGCCAGGGGCGAGAAGAAAGGGCCCGGTGTGATACACGCCAAATAAAAGTGTTTTGTAAATCGCTCGGATCACAAAACAGTAACACTCTCAAGGAATTTGTAGCATAGAATAAAAAGCTTATCACGGAGTATCTGAGCGTAACAACCGAGCAAGCGACTGAAACCTACGGTACATCAAATCCACCTCTCATACTGATATTAAAGATGAGCTTTGGGGTTTTTTTATGTATCTCAAAAAGGATGTACGCAACAAAAGCTGACATTCAGGAGCGCAGTGGATTAAGAGAGATTTGAGCTTCCAGAAATCTGGATAAATATCGGTTGAGCTGTGTGCGTACAGGATTTCCATTTGTGCTACGCTTGCGTTCTGAAACAGAATACACGACCTCCAAAAGTGGAAATACAGGATACACAACCTCCAAAAGTGGAACTATAGAATACACAACCTCCAAAAGTGGAAATATTGAATGTAGCGTAACAGGCATTGCCTCCTTCAGGCGTGCTCCTTATCAAAACACCCAGTGGATGCTTTTTGGTTTTTTTGGCAAGAGTTTGCATTGAAAATAAATTCAACAGACAAACTTCTACGTGTTAGTTGGTTGGGTGGGTTTTTTGCCGACGCCGCTTTTTGATCATATCTAGTAACGGAGTTCAGACCAAAAAAAATAAGGAACAGGAAAATCTGAAGAGGAGGCAGGAAGAAAGAAGAAGCCTTTGGGTAAGATGCTTGCAGAAGTGTTCAGAAAATACACAAGAAAGCCCTTTTCAGTCTGAGATCACGAGTAGATACAGAGTGAATCAAAAGAAAAAAAAAGGAATGCCTACAGGCACGCCTCAAACTTTTTGCTTTAAGTCTTAAACCAGGATGTTCCAGGTGTCTGGAAAGACCAAATTGCCACACCGGACTTGTAGCAGCTGTGCTAAATAGTCCGTTTTTTGAAACAACTGGCACTGGCCACTGCTAGAGGTGGATGTTGGGTCTCCTGCTCCTCAGCAGTGAATGGAGAGGCAATCCACATCCTGCCTGACTGATGACGTGGAAAGGGGCAAGAGGACCATAAACCACTGTGAACCTGTGCCGATGAGAGCAGGCACAACTCGTAACCCAGCTGGCTCTGAAGACTCAAGTATGACTTCCAAAGTCTCACAGCTTTGGAATCACAACCGGTTTTACTGGAGGCCGGGAAGACAAATGGCTTTGAAAATACCGGTCCTTAGAGTGACGGTACACTGCACCGAGAAGGAGATGCTGTCAGAAAGACGTGGCAGAGCTGCAGTCTCGATCCGCAAGGGAAAATCAGAGAAACAGGAAGGTGTGAGAAGAGAAAGGGAGTTAACATCAGGGTGGACAGTGTAGGTTGAGATGGAGTCTGAAATCTGGCAGAGAAGGGCTGACAACGGGGAACTGATCCATCCCTTCCTTCCGTACCATCGGAACATCTATGGGGAGAGACAGAGCAAGAAGCAAAGCCCACCTGGCCAGGTTGCTGCTCCCACCGGCAACAAGAACGCTGTGGTTTGTCCATTTCTCATAAAGGTACATCTTTCTCCGGCTGTATGCATGAGTTTACACCAGCCTCTTACCCATATGAGCTCTACCACCATAATTCATTATGCTTTTGAAGGCCTTATCAGAGAATATGTATAAGCAAGTACATATTTGTTAATACAGTGTTAAGCAAATACTGTATTTCTGCGATATACTACAGGCGTTTGCCTTAAAATGTCATATACACCGGTTGCAGCTGCCGATAGCTCTCCTGCTTCCTTTATACGAAAAAAATAAAATAAAAATAAGTATCAGCCTCAGGGGGAAATAATCTATACACAGTTAAAATGAGATATTTCCCTTATTAAAATGTCAGGCTTAGAGCTCACTTGGCACATTCCCTTCTCTGAAATGGTTTGTACCTATACACAACGGTGCACGATACTTTTCATAACGGAGCAGTCCTTCTGGTCTGCGTTCCTCCTGCAGCTTTTTAAGGGAGCGTGTTATCGAGGCTGGGTTTTTATTTCCCTCTCTCCTGCTGTAGAAGATCATTTAATGTCATTGCCAATGCTTGGAACGTCATGGAATGTTCCCCCGTAGTTAGACCAGAGGTTGTGATTGGAATGCAGACATGAATAGAGTTTACAAACCGCAGCAATAGTGTGTATGCGTATATATATATATATGTAGTGTAAGATGTAGGACAGCTGTGGAATAAGGGCTTCTGAAACACATACACAAGCAGAGGCAATTTGCTTTGTTGCAGTTTCTCATGCTTAAACAAAATTTCATGCAGCCGCGTTACGTGCCAGATGCCAGTAAAAGTCATTATGATAATAAATTCGAAGTCTCACTACAGGTTTAACCCCAAGATGTCATTTACTTCTCACTGCAAGATGGCGAGTTACGGTCACAGCAGCACTGTCTCCTGGGGTGAACCTGACGCCTGGTCCAGGGTTTGTATTCCCATGGGAAAGTCCTTTCCCTGGGTAGGAAGCATCTGCAGCTGCACCCAGGGACCCTCCAACTCCAACCTTTCCCGACAACCACATCACTGGGCTTTTGAAGTGAAGCTTGTCAACGATCACGTAGGAACCGCGGCCGGCAGATCAATAAAATATTGCTAGTGTGTGTGGAACAGTAAAAGCTCTCAGGGTTCAGCTGAGCTGGGGCCGGACAATACACAGTAAGTGCCATGGAGCTCCTCTTAACACTACGGGGAGTAGTTTGGGGTTACGGAGGGGTTACCACGATGCTCGAGTACAGGAATGTACGTGGCGTTCAGGAATGCAGAAACAGGTAGAGCAAAAAGCCATCCACCCCTTTCCAGCTCTTAACCTTTGCCACCCACGTCTCCAGGGATAACTCCGGTCGCCTCCGCATTCAACGAAGTCAGGGCACGGCACAACTGACCCTCTCAGAAGCTAGAGGAGGGCAGAGGAATTAGGCGGGTGATGTGGGAATCAGAAATGTTCTTTTCAAAAGCTTTCTATATTGGCCTCTGCTGGAATCCTTGCCCACCGGAGGCAAGTTAGACTGTGCTGGCGTTTGAAATGTACAGTCTCACATCATGCAACATGCAAAGGGCGATAATTACATGCAGTCCAAGAGCAAAGTTGGAAAAAAATCATAGAATGGTTTGGGTTGGAAGGGACCTTTAAAGGCCAACCCCCTGCCATAAGCAGGAACATCTTCAACTCGATCAGGTTGCTCCAAGCCCCATCCAACCTGGCCTGGAATGTTTCCAGGGTTGGGGCACCCACAGTTTCTCTGGGCAGCCTGGGCCAGGGGCTCACCACCCTCCACATAAAAATTCTTCCTTATATCTACTCTAAATCTTCCCTCTTTTAGTTTAAAGCCATTATCCCTTGTTCTATTGCAACACGCCCTGCTAAAAAGCCTGTCCCCATCTTTCCTGTAAGCCCCTATAAGGTCTCCCCAGAGCCTTCTCTTCTCCAGGCTGTACGCCCCCAACTCTCTCAGTCTGTCCTCACAGCAGAGGGGCTCCAGCCCTCCCAGCATCTTCATGACCTCCTCTGGGCCTGCTCCAACAGGTCCATGCCCTTCTTGGAATCATCTAGGTTAGAAGAGACCTTTCAGATCATCAAGTCCAACCATCAACCTAACTCTGACAAAACCACCACTAACCCGTGTCCCTCAGCACCACGTCTGCCCGGCTTTTCAATACCTCCAGGGATGGGGACTCCACCACTGCCCTGGGCAGCCTCTTCCAATGCTTGACAACCCTTTCGGGGAAGACGTTTCTCCTAATATCCATCCTAAACCTCCCCTGGTGCAACTTGAGGCCATTTCCTCTTGTCCCATCGCCTGTTCCTTGGGAGCAGAGACCGACCCCCCCTGGCTACCCCCTCCTTTCAGGGAGCTGCAGAGAGCGAGAAGGTCTCCCCTCGGCCTCCTTTTCTCCAGGCTGAACACCCCCAGCTCCCTCAGCCGCTCCTCACCAGACTTGTGCTCCAGACCCCGCACCAGCTCTGTTGCCCTTCTCTGGACACGCTCCAGCCCCTCAAGGTCTTTCTTGTGGTGAGAGCAAGAGACGCTTCATCTTAGGGCACAGTGAAAATCGCCGTAGGTTCTGTACAGCACAAGCTACAGATTTTAATTCCCAGGAGCCTACGATTCTTATGACAAGAAGCAGGTTTTATTTTATTTATTTATCGGGACTGTTACTACTCTGCTGTTTGTTATTTATCTCTACCTGTTACCTACTGTAATCACAGCATGCGGAGCGGTACCTGCCCGGTTTGGGGGTTTACGGCAGAGGGCAGGGGATCAGCCTGGCATCTACCGATGTCCATGAGGTCACTATACGGTCCATAACCTCCGGGACACCAATATCCCGGCATCGCCCTGGCCAGCGGCCTGGACTCACGTCTGCAAATCACCCTCTCCCTGCTTCCCACACCGCTCCTTGGAGCGTGCTTCCCATTATGCTTCCAAGGGCATAATAATGGCATATTGTAATTCTTCAACGACTTCTTTTCCCACAAGGTCTCCCTTTGCCAGACACGTGTAATAATACCCATTTCTCACCGCACCGACTGCTCGGGAAAAACGGAATTTTATTTGTATCTTCTAGCACTTGTGGAAATTAGCATATTACCTATGTTGTTGCTCCTTTTAGACATTTTTCTATCATAGTATACCGGTTTAATTATGATTCTTTTGTCTTCACCTATTTTACCGTACATTTTCTCCTGTTTCCTGTTTCCCTTCCCCTCTTCTTGGCATATAAAATAAGTTATTTGGGTACCTTTGTTCCATTCATGCAATTAACTCTCACTTTTAGCTATCTGCTTACCGTGGAGGGAAACCTCCTGTTTCCAAATTGATAGAGCCCCTGCCCCTACGTGGCATGTTCTCAAGAAAATGGGCTTTCTAGGGGTGAAGGCGAACAAATTTGGCCAGTTTTTGCTTACACCTAAGTTTAAAATAAATTTAAGAGATGTGATTTCTAAGAGTTTGATAACTGTATATATATTTTGTTTAAATATTCATTTTATATAGTAACGTATAGTGATATTGCTATTATAATGTATATTTGTAGGCACATCAACCGCTACTACTTTTCATCTCTAAATCTCACAGCACTTCCCAAATAATCTCTCTTTTCTTTTCTGAGGTTTATGAAAGGGGAAAGGGAGGCACAGGGAGATTAAGTGACTTGCCCAAGTCACACGGCAAATAAGTGGCCTGAATCCCACTTCCATATCCAGGCCATGGGGACCCGGATCCCTTATAACGATTTGAACATCAGTTACGGTTAGTTTTTGTTTTCAGGAGGAGAGAAGTTTCTAGGAGCCTTTATAACCAGAGCAGCACGAATATCTCTCTTTCCAAATGAAACCATGTCCGTTCAGAGATGTGCACGGCAACTTGTGGATTTATGTAACGCTGACAGCCAAAACTCAATGTCTTGTGGACTGTAACAGATTACTGAATTAGGAAAATGGAGGAGCGCAAACTCATAGCTTGGAAATGATGAATCTGCAGACGGCTCTGAAGAAACAGCAGGCTTTCGTTAGCTGAAACGAGCACTGGCAATTAAGGGCCGGCTCCACTGATGTACCGAGAAGTTTTTACCTTTAGTTTCAGCAGGAGAAATTCAACCCTCAGCTCTTCAATTAGTTGTATCTGAATGCAGCTGTCTAAAAGTTATAATTGACAGATGCGATAACGACAGACATATATATAAATACATGGCAAGCAACAGGTCTGCTTCCAAAAAAGCTTGAAATAAGAAATTCTAACATAGTACGAAGGATCTGGGAGGCGAGAGACTACTACCATCTTGCAATAGATCATGAGAATCCAACACTCATTATGATGGGCAACCTGTAAAGCCAAACTACTGGTCACTTGGCGCTACAGCCAGTCCACAGAGCACTGGGCCAGCAACGGAGGCGTATTATCTGCACCGCATCCTTGCGGCGATAGCTCATTTCGTATTTGCCTTGCTTTTCCCCACGGGAACTCTACATTGTAAAATTACAATTGCAAATTGCAAAACGAGGTCATGGTACTGGCTTCCCAGGTGAGGCCCCGGGAAATTTTAACCCAAAAGAACTACGTCGGAGCGCAATTTATTATTAATTTCACTGGTTACAATTACTGAATCGGTAGTTCCTGGAAAATTAAACTTTGGCTTTAGCTTCCTCGTATTTCCAGCCAAGACAGGAGCAATCAAAGCCTTCCTGTACTCTCTCCCTGCTGATGTTTGATCCTGAGGGGCCAGACCTTCTGGGATAAACTGGAAGCTCATTTTCTGTTTTCACGTCTGGCTCTTGGACTGCGGGCTGAGTTTGCAACAATGGTGAAAATTGGGAGTAATCATGTGCTTTGTGAAGGGCGCCAGTCCACCAGGATACAGGCTAGGCTGATCCTCCTAATTCATTTCGTGTCAGGGATTTGAATCCGACACGAAGATGAAAAGCTGCCGTAGGACGCATCCCTCCCAGCCCCACGTTATCACCCGCCGCACCAGCAATCGTGTCATGCCCAATGTACTCCACTCGCTATCAATTACTTCCCCATAATGAAATCAGACCGGAGGAAAACATTCAACTACACACAAATAAATACGCGCTGAAGATAGAAAATGAAATTAGAGGCCGTATTTTGACCACAAGGTCTGCGCCGGTTGTGGCTTAGGGAAGATAAGTGAGCCTGGCCCCGTTCCCCCACAGCAGGCTCGGTGGCGAGATAGGACAGCTAATCTGGTTTTCTATTTCGGCAGCGTCGTTCACTGAGCCTTTTAGGGCTCATATTAGGTGACAAAAGTGACCATGAGCGCCGTTCGTGCTGCCTCAGCAGAATGGTATTCGAAAAAGTTATTCAAGCCATTAATCCTTTAGTGCCAGGAATCTGTATCTGCCAGGGCGCAGCATTCACCGGCCGGCAGTTATTTATTCACCGATTCCCGATGTATGAAGCGTGGCAGTAACTTACACTTGCTGCGCTTCAGAAACAAACAGACGAGACCCACGCACCTACTCGTCACAGCACCACATCTAAGGCCGGATGGATCGATGGGCCGAGGCCGCATGGATGGGCCGAGGCCAATGGCGTGAGGTTCACCAAGGCCAAGTGCCGGGTCCTGCACGTGGGTCACACCAACCCCATGGACGCTCCAGGCCTGGGGCAGAGCGGCTGGAGAGCTGCCCAGCGGACAAGGACCTGGGGGTGCTGGTCGACAGCGGCTGAGAATGAGCCAGCAGTGTGCCCAGGTGGCCAAGGAGGCCACCAGCATCCTGGCCTGTATCGGGAATAGTGTGGCCAGCAGGGCTGGGGCAGTGACCGTCCCCCTGTCCTTGGCACTGGTGAGGCTCCACCTCAAGTGCTGTGTCCAGGCCCCTCACGACAAGGAAGACCTTGAGGTGATATGATTCTATGAAAACACACCAAAGAGAAACTCCCTCGTTTCATTTCCTGCCCTCTGCCTACATGCCTGAAAGGGAAGGCTGGATTTCCCCACATCGCTGAACGAGATGGAAGTCCACTTTCTGGTTTTACTGGACGTGGCACCAGCCTTTGATGTAAATAGTCTCAGGGGTACGAGAAGTTTTGAGCCCATAACCCAGCCCGGACTGATTTCCTCCCTGTTCTCGCGCTGTGTGTTGAACCGGCACGTTGGAGCTGCAGAAATTAAAAGAAGGGATTTATCTGTCTTAAATCTGGCACATGAAAATTAATTCTCTTAGCCCAAGCGCAGCAGCGTGGCCCTGTGTAACGGTAATGCGCACATACAGGTTCTTCCAAAGGCAATTCACCCGCTCCAGCGCAAAACTTGTCTCGGGGCGAGATGAATTGCCCCTCACAGGACTGTACAAAGTCTCGTTGGGACTTTCACAGCATTCCTAGAGACCAGCTGGGTCTAAGGTATCGTTTTAGTGAGAATTATTTGCTGAAACTCATTCTTTTCTTCTCCTTGCAGTGCAGCAATTTTTGAAAAAAAAAAAAAAAAAAAAGAAAAAAGGAATGTTTTCAACACAGAAAAAAACAATCTCATGAGACAAAACAGAAAATTTTGTATTAGAAAAAATACCCACCTATATTCTGAAGTTAAACAAGTGTAAATAATGTGTTTTAAAATTACCTCACTTCTTTTAATGTCACGGTACAGCATTAAAATTAAATAGTTAAAATACTGTATCCTAAGGAATTAAGAGCAGCTGCAATTTGGCGCTCACTGAAGCGCGCCGCTTTATTTTCCGGATTAAAACAGCCCCAATAAAATGAAATAACACTTTTAGGCTCTTGTCTTTAGAGCAAAAATAAAGTAGAGGTAGTAGAGATATGTGTGAAGCAATACCAAGGCAGAAATACGAGTCTATTAGTTTGTCACTCAGCGCAGACTGCAAAGTAAGAGAGATAGGAGCATAAGCCATATAATACCTTTCCAAACAACATTTCCTAAAAAAAAAATTGACATGAGAATTTTTGGAAATACCGACGGTCTTAAATTTGGCTCAGCCATAGTTTGAATGCTGTGAGCTTTCCAACGCGTTTTCTAATGACCCAGCTATGCCTAAAGATTAGGAAAGGAAGAAAAAAACAACAACTATTGAGGTCACTACAAAAACCGCAAGGGGTAAAAATTGAACGATACCGTGGGCATCTACCGTCTGCCCAAGCACAGCTTCGCTTCTCTCCCGGCGAGCGGCGGTTCTGTTCCTAGCAAAGTTTGCTTGATTTGACTTGCCCACAGCAGCCTCTCCAAGGGAAGCCGGAGCGATTCTGACAGCTCGGCTCAGCAGTTCGCCAGCTCCAGACAAAAACAAGAACTGACCTTTTCTTTCAGGCAACACCAGCCTCTCCAGAACATCCAGGTTCCCCCAATGCCGCCTTTTAAAACCATAGTCCTTTGTCTCGTCTCTCTTTTCATGCCCTGAATTCATTTTTGTTGCAAAATGCCGTATCAGCATGAATCCCTTGTATGGATTTCATATAATTACTATTATGCTTTCTTTACACTTCTCGTGTGCTTTAGCAAGAGGTATTTTATAAATCATGTAGATTTTCCAATCAGTTCCCTTTGAATGTTATCACCCAAGCCTTGTTCTCCATGGGAATCTATTATAATACCTGTTGTAATGAGCAGAACGATAGCGTTAAAGATTTTCCTTGAGGTCTAAAATGTCTTGCGATAACAAATTGCTCTTTATTTATCCATAAGAAGGGATTCCACTTTCACCAGTAAAACTAGCGAGAGACCCATAGGCTTTCAAATGCTAATTATATTCTGTCCGAGGGACTAAATCCTGCCAGAATGCAGCAGGACTGCAAGTGACTACACACCATGGTACATTAAAAAATAAAGCTGGGCTAATCCAAACCTCAGCTCGTAATCCTGCCTGACAAGCACTTCTGTGTTTAATGGGTAATTTAATCGCTCACCAGTGACACGTTCAGAAAGTATCCCAGTTCAGGAGAAAACCTCCAGCACTCCCTCACATCCCACGGATGCGATGGCCTTTCCTAGATCTACAGCAGAACAGCTGGAGAGTTGGAGAACAGGAATCAGAGAGGCTCAAAACGCGTAATGAATCTGGGAAAACAGGAGACGGCACCATTTGGAGGAGAAAAACAAAAAAAAATTAAAAAAATCCCCCAGACATAACAGGTTAATTTTTTAAATACATGACTGTGCCCTAATGAACTTTGTCCAACACGCTGATCACTGTTCAGTGTTTTAATGAAGAATTCAGGAATCTCTTTGGGGGTTTTTTCCCCATAACGTACCACAACCCTCAAAGATCTCCATCACATCCATCAGCCAAATTTCAAGAAAGCCAGTTGAGCAGTATTTAGAAGAATTTCTAGATTATGCCACCTCTCCAGAAGGACTGCAGACAAATCCAAGAAAGTTTCCACAGCACTGATTTCACTTCCAGATCTTTGCAAAAATGCAATATTTTCACAGCTACAGACTCCTCTAAAGTAATGACCCCCCCTGCACACTTGGTAAAGAAGCGGATGAAATCCGTGTGGGCGCTAGTGGTATTGGAAACGCTTAATTAAACCTACCCAGCTCCTTGTTAGAGGCTCACACATCTCTCCCTATTCCTTGGGAGTATGACGGTAGCAACCCATTAGCCCTGGGGCATCACTTCACCTTGATGTACAATATCCTTTACCACGTCTGACAAATTTGCCTGTAAAAACTTTATTCATTCTCCTACCAACCGCCCCTCTGTCTCTCCTGGTAGATGACACAGTCACAGCTACGCCTGACCTACTCCAAGCTCTGTGTCAAACCCACCAACGTTCATAAACCCTTTCGAAAGCCAAAATATGGCTTTCAGTAGGGATTTTCTTGAGAGTCATGGGGCACAACCTACCTACACACGTGTCTTGAGCAAGTGCAAAGAAAACATACAATATGCAAACGGCCCGACTGTTCGCGAGGCACGAGGGAGACCAGCTGCCGTGTGCATCTGAAGACGCCCATCGGATTCATGGTGGGCTTCCTATGTTTGGTGTCCATTGGTGGACCCTTGCAAACCAAGGGGCCTGGAGCAGAGTAACACCACCGAGAAACCCCAACCAGATGGGGGAGATAATGTCTCTGCGCATCACCTGGACAGATACAGGTGTCTTGTCCACCTGAGAATCAGATCACCAGTTTCTGGAACAGCTGAAATATATCCAGTTACCTTCTGGTTTGATTTCGCCTCTGTTTTAGGGGTTCATTCTACATTTCATACAATCTTCGAGAAACTCTTGCTCGTGAATTATCTAACCTCTGATTCCACCTGCAATTCTGGTAGTCTGGAACTGGTGAAATAACTGGTTTCAAAAAACCTGGAGAACGCAACGTCTTAGTTATTGAAAAAGCAACTGCCCTCTCCTCTGGGACTATGGAAATCAGCAGGAAATAAATCTCCACGCGTTTTGAGCTGACCATCTGCTTCAAAGTACCCGGAGAAACTGTCCCTTGCAAGAAGGGATGTCTTTCAGCAGGGAGGTATCATGACTCCCGTAATTACTCCCAGTGAGACACCCATTCCTACCAACGGCCCTGCCTAAAACACTGGTGTGATTATTCCAGAGGCATTACAGATGTCCCAGCTGAACCTCGCAACAGCATGGGAAGTTCAGAATAAATTAAAACCAAAGGCCAGCAGAGCAAAGGGTTAGTTAATAACACATTCCCAAACGCAGAGCCAGTGGTAATTTAAATTCTTTACTACCCAATGGTGAGTAGATCTAAAGCTTTCCAAAAATGCCTGGTGCGTCCAGTCCAGCCGCTGGCAAAGCAGCATCGGCACCGCAGTCACCAGCTCATTCGCAGCACTGGTTGGGAAACCAACTAAAATAGAGCCAAGGGGGATGCGTCAGCTGAGCAGAAAACGGCAATGCAAAGAGTATTTGTATGATTTTGCTGACAATTTTCACTCCTTTTGAAGGACATCCTAAGACATGTGGGCAGAACCAGCTGACCTGGAGCTGCTGGAGGAGCAACGTGTGAGGTGATGGGAGCTGCAGAAGTGAAGAGGTTTCCCAAGTCATAGATCCACAACAGATGTCACGCCAGCCATGGGGTGCCTTTGCATACCAAGGAAAAGCCAAGACCTTGTGCTGTCCTCTGTCTCCAAGAACTGGAGAAAGGTCTCCAAAGAGCTTTCAAGATTTCCACAAATCCATGTGAGATATTCAGCATTAATGCCTAATTAATCAATTTGCACGTATTCAGATGAAGCTGTGGGCAAACCTCAGGAAGGTGCAGCAATCACATACCAAAGCGCTGTGCAAAAAACCTGGACAGCTGACAATGGTCTCCCCTTTCAAATGTTGGCAGTGTAATAGTAAATTCGTAGAAAAGGTTCAATTCCAGATGATTTCATCCTTTTGTATGTTTTTAATGCAGTTTCTTAAGGAAGCAAGGACGATTGGAACACGATCCATCTATTGGTCTTTCTCTCCTTTCTGTCATTTTTTTAAAATATGTTGGTTCCCTGGAACTGAATCTGACAGAATAGAAAAATATTATAAATAGCCCACATTAAAGCAAGAAAAGCCTCAGTCAGAGGTTAATAGTCAGTAGAGAATCCTATTCAGGAGACACAGAGCTGTTGGAAAAAAACAGAAACCTCTCCTATGCACACATCTGCTCAGAAAATAAGTTATTATATTACTGAGCTACTCAACAGAAAAGCAAACCCCTATTGCACAGACAATCCCTGACACGTAATGATCAAAAGCTAAACAGATATGACCAAGGGTAAGGAAAAAATATCAGCAGGAACAGCCAGGTCACGTAATACCGAGTACAAACCCTCCTTAAATCCAGGATTTCTGCTGGGGAGCACAGAGTCCCCAGTCACCTGCTTTCTCTTTCCTGGCCCTTTCAGAAAGAAGAAAAAAAATTGTACTTATATGGGGTTCAACTCTAATTCCTACCAGCTGCTACCTGACAACTTGGATTTAGTTCAGGCTGGGTCCAGATTGTTCTAAATCAGCCCTTTCCTACAGCCACATTTGTCTCCATTCTCCTCTTCCAAACCCGCTGTACCCTCCACCAACCGCAGCTCTGCTGAAGCAGAAGATCTGCCAAAAAAAAATTCACATACAAAACTATCATGTCCTCCTTACCTAAAACCTTGAACGCATGTGTCAAATCTGGCAGGATACTTGCTGCAATATAGTGCTTTTAAAAGAGAAAAACGTAAGCTTATGCTTCGACCTGAAACATTTCCCTTCCTCCGCAGCTGAAAAAAAAAAAAAAAACAAATCCAGGAAAATCTAAATCCTTTTCCTTGGCCTGAGCACTTCACGGCTACTTTAATCTGTGTTGGTGAGAGAGTCCTCTTCTGCCTTTCAGAAAAGCTCAGACTTTTCTTGGGAGTCCGTTCAAAATAGTACGATCAGGGAAAAACCACCAGTTGCTCAGTAATTTACATGAAAGTATATAACCAACACGCTCGGCATTTGCAGTCGCGTTTTCAGAACAGCAGAAGTGAGAAATGGGCGTCCACTTCTCCCTCTCTGAACCTCCCGACACCAAAGATGGCGACTTAATAGATGAGGCTGTGACGCAGGAAACATCCAAAAACGGCTTGTGTAGGATACCACTTCCAGCTTGCTGCTACAGCTTCCAAAAGAGCCCACTTTCACAAAACCCCACCACTAGCAGAGTTTTACTTGCAAAGTCCACGCATTCTCCTGTTTCCCACTATGAGCACCAAAGGTGCGCCAAGCACAACAGTTACTCCTGCTTCAGCTCTTTGTTTCATTCGAGCTCTCAGAGAAGGTGTTCCAAGGGCTGGAGCACCTCTTCTGTGAGGACAGGCTGAGAGAGCTGGAGTTGTTCAGCCTGGAGAAGAGAAGGCTCTGGGGAGACCTTATAGCAGCTTTCCATTATCTGAAGGGGGCCCACAAGAAAGCTGGAGAGGGACTTTTTACAAGGGCATGTAGTGACAGGATGAGGGATAATGGCTTTAAACGGAAAGAGGGGAGATTGAGATGAGATCTGAGGAAGAAATTGTTTACTGTGAGGGTGGTGAGCCCCTGGCCCAGGTTGCCCAGAGAAGCTGTGGCTGCCCCATCCCTGGAGGGGTTCAAGGCCAGGTTGGCCGGGGCTTGGAGCAACCTGAGCTGGTGGGAGGTGTCCCTGCCCAGGGCAGGGGGGTGGAAAGAGATGATCTTTAAGGTCCCTCCCACCTAAACCATTCTATGATTCTAGATTCTATGATTCTCAAAAATCATAAATTCACTTGTCTGATGGAGAAGACTGGCTGTCTTCTCTGAAAGTCGGGGGAAGCTCTCCCCGAGGCCCCCACACACAGCTGTGCAGCACTTACATCCCTGACCACACGCCACGTTCGGGCTGAGAGCCACTTTGCCACCCAGCCTCGACACCGGAGCTCCTGGTGCTGACTGGTGCACTGGCCTGGGTGCACTTAGGCTCCAGGTGAAGTTGGTTGAAGCTGGGAAGCACACCACGAAGGGTCAACCCTTGTTAGGCTCATGACAGATTTGGGGATTACTCAGCCCACAGAGGACATTCTCACGGAGAGAACTTCGCCCCTGCCATTTGTCAATCCAGATCCCGGCTCTTTCTTGCAGTAGTGACACTGGGTTTGCCCCAAGCTCTTCAGCCAACATTTTCCCTCCTCGTGCTGCAAGGCAGCCTGCCACACTATTAACCCAGCTGCCTTCTGTCCTGCATCCCAAAGGTGCCTGGCAGCTTCTGAGTGGTACCATATGCAGAGCTTGTAGGGCCAACTTCTGCCCTCAGATGTGCCTGCCCAGCTCCCATTGACTTTGTTTGGAATTTTCTGCTTTAATCCAAGAGCAAACTTTGGCCGTCAAACAGAGGCACTTGGGGACGCCGACGGAGGATAGATGGTAAAAAATGTTAACTGTTTTAGTCCTTATATTTTCAGTCATCATTTTATTGTCTATTGCGTTTAACTTCGGAAGAAAGGAGATCCATGCAAACATTCCCTACCTACATATGTTGACTATTATTCAGCAGTAGAAACATGAGGCTTTTGGATCCAAGCCTTGAAGGCTTGGTTGGTTCAAGCTATGCTTCCAAGCCTGCAGATAAGTACTCTGTAGTGCAGACTGAAATTTGGAGGCTTAGAGTACCCAAACTTCACTGCCTTCTATGACAAAGCAACCATTTAGCTCATCCAAATGTTCATATTGTGCTTCGCTGCCTTGTGCATCCCGTGGTGTTGTACTTCAATCTGCTCTTTTCCAAAGTGCACTGATATAAAAGCCTGAAAAAATGCCATTATACAAGGCCCCTGAGAGTTTTAAGCATTACCAAGTGGGACTATTGTATCTAAGATACTTGTCTCACTTCTTAACTTTGAGGATAAAGTTTTTACTTTATTAACTTAAACAGCCCATTGAAACATAGATTGAGAGGCCTGAAGGTAAGCTTCTGAGTTTAGAAATGCTGTCCGTAGCCCTTTATGACATAACACTAATTATCCCAAATATAAAAATGAGAATAATTTATGGAGCCGTTAGCGGAAGCCTTCTGTCTGCCAACAGAGAGATGGAATTAACTATTCAGACCGCGGTGATGGTAACTCACTTACAAACACCGATTATTCCTTTACAGCCTGGAAGTTAGCCAAGATAAAGCAAATTTAAAGGTACGTTGGACAGTCATACTTTTCTCCCTTCTAATTCATGCCGCTTTGAAAAAACACATAGGATTCTCAGGGACGGTATTTCACCTCTTTGTTCTATAATTAGGCAAAAGAAAACAAAATGGGGAAAAAAGAATGTCAGCGCATGCAATATAACTGTAATTTTCTCTCCGAAGAAGAAAAAGCACAAAGGAGAAGTGTACATACACACACATAAATGGATCTTTTTTATGGAAAGCTCATTAGAGAACTTACAGCAGCTCATTAAAAATAATGCATGGAAGAATTGTCAATGAAATTTGGTCACCAGGCTACACTGAAGGGACTGCCGCCTCCCGTTATTCTCAGGACGTGAGCTCCAAGGAGCCACGCTGGCCGCAGGCTCCTGGCGTTCCTGAGGCATTACAGACAAAGTGCCCTAAGAGACCATGCTGCTTGCAGAAAAATGAGCAGAGCGAGATCCTTAGTGAGAACCTTAGCACAAAGCCAACAGTTTCACCCCTAAAATAAGACAACCAAGAGTCAAGGCACACACCAAACCCCAAATCTGTGTCTATTTTTGGCTTCCCGGAGCAGAAGAAAAACTTTGGAGCTCAAGAGCAAGGCTGGCACAAGAAAAACTATGGCCCAGCCAAGCAGGTGAGCTTCTTGGAAGACCCAAGCGTTGTGGAGAGGAGGGTGAGCAAGTCAAGGGGAAGACGAGGGATTATACGATATGGATTTTAGGCAGTTCTGCCCCCACCGAGCTGCCGCGTTACAGGAGCGACGCATACAAAGCACATCTGACTCTGCTCTCCTGCGGCAATGAGAAAAGCGTCATAAACCAAGGGAACCTGCAAGTATTTTCTCAATCAGGTATTTCCATCCTTCTCAAGAGGGAATACTGATTTTGCTGATTAACATGAATATATAATAGGCTCACATTTACAAAGCAAAACATTCCCTCCCTGAGAGGAGGAAGCTATTAGAATGCACTTACAAACCATAGCAAGTGATAAAGCAGTTTACAGTCCACTGTGCTAATGAGATGCTCAGCTGGCAAAGTGCACCATCATGCTTACAAATCATTCGTTGCGGTGACACTTCAGAGAGCAATTTACAAAAAAGCAAGCATTAAAACCATAACCATCACCACTTCATCATTTTTAACTCCGGAGTTTCAGGAGCTGCGCGAGTCGCAGCAACAATAAATGGCAGCGGCATAGTAATGGTGGATTATTCTTTTCACCAGGCAAAGTCATTTGGGTGTCAGGAGCCTGTAGTTTTTTGACACCGGAGTGTCGAGAGTTCAGTAACCTTCTTTCCATAAAATGAACCTCCCAATTAAACTAAAGAGCATCATAGCAGATCTGTAATTTGTAATTTTAGGATCTGTTCAGAGGAAAGACAGCGTAGGTCAATGAACAATTGAAGGTCCGTGGCTCAGTCACCTCTAGTTCATTTGTCACCTCCATAATGAGCAGTACAGAGCAGGAGGAGATAGGGAAGGAGAAGAAAAGCGGCTTGGGAAGGTACAAGTTTTTAAATTGCTAATGAGGAAGGAGCAGCACAGTTCCAAATCAGAACCTGCTTGGAAGGGAAGACCTTGGAGAGACGCAGCCCCTGGCTCAAGGAGGAAAAAGACAAGCCACGTGGCCAGGATACAAGGGGTAGCGAAAATTCCCATTGATGTGCATTACTTCAGGCTTCCCCCTGCACCCTGTGCTTTTACCCGCCTTTTAATGTATTAATTCTCAGCCCTGCACTTCCATGACTTCAGTGAGGACTGTGCTCTGTCTGCCTCCCGCGCAGCTAATAGACCTAGACAGAATAACCACGTCAAAACTTCTGTGACTTCAGGTCACAGCCCCGACAGTGAAACTATTTGAGATTCATTTGAATATTACTTTAATAATCTAATTTTTGCTGCCCTTAAGATTAGTCCTGCTCTAAGCTGCTGGCCTCTTCACCTTCTTTTCCCGAGAGATGGTTTATTTTCCTCCAGGTTTCACAGGGCTCGGCAACACATCGCGCTTTTAATTTCCCGAGCCTTGGCTGGAGCTGCACTTTTGCCGTTCACCCACCAGCAAAACATTTTAACCAGAGCGGCTAGCGGCTACCTCCCTGGACTACTTATAAAACTTCAGTAGTTATTATCTGGTGAAATACTTTGCGACATTCAAATGCAAGGCACTGGAAGAAGCACAAAGAAGGTACCACCAGCCAAGAAATCGCCCGAAGCCACGCTGAGCTGGAGTGTGCCCAGCTCACACCGACATCTGGCAGAGGACGCTCCCCCCTGCTCGCAAGATACCCGCGATAGGAAATATTTTCTAGAAAAAGCAGCCCCCCTAAAAGAAACATTTGCAGTGAGATCACTTCAGCGCACGAGACCATTTTAACACCAAACATGGGGAGCTAAAGAGGATCCAGGAGGGAGGTGAGTCCGGATTTCTGGATCAGGCCCCCAAACAACGGCATATTTTGCCTCCCTCTCCAAAGCTGTGTGGGGAGCGCAGCACAATTAACATAGAGCAGGGACTAATCATTGCTGCAAACTACCAGGAGTACTCGCCCGGCTCGGCTCTGCCCTGCTCAAAGCAAGGTGGGATTTCCATTACTCCAGATACAGAGCAGTTTGGCATCCAATATTGCATACGGCAGAGATGAGGCAGAATCACGAGCCTCCATTAATTACGCTGCAGTTTTTCATTCTGCTCATGCAAGCATCGGACCAAGTTTATTTCCTTGGTCAACAAAAGAAGAAAATTGAATGGTAAAACTCTTCACCTGCTCGCTATCAATATCTACGCACTGCAGCTTTACTCCAACCCCCGCACAGGCTCTGGAGAGGGATCTCTGGCACTGGGCACCACTCCACAAGCTGTCTTGTCACTGCAGTTATTTCATGTCTGAAAGGATTACCTGTCATCCGGGCGCAGACTACAGCCATCACTCGTCTGACGAGTCAGCAGAGAAGGTTGTGGTTTGGGATCCTTTCTTCCTCCTGTTGCCTTTGATGTTGTAACTGAAAAAGTCTTTTTTTTTTTCGGCGTCTCTGTGAAATTACTGTCTTAAAAAATTAAGCAACTCCGGTGACAGGTGACACAGACGTCTCCCCATGGTCTCCGAGTGAAATCCAGCCGCACTGGATCTATGTTCACAGGCAGGTGCAGCATCAACAGCGGCCAGGGGCCATCAACAGCGGCAAAAGACAACGAAACACGAGACTAATCCTTGGAAAACCTTTTCTTCTTGGTGGCCTTTCCAAGCAGGCTCAGGCTGCCTGAGGAAAAGGTGCATGGAAGCAGGTGGGTGTTTCGGGCTTGAGGTTTCGCTGAGCACCCGGCCATGCTGGAAGAAGCGGAGACACGAGTCCCGGGCCAGCCTGCCACGGCAGTACCTGCAGGAGGTTACAACAGCATTTTAGTTTGGGGCAGGAAGGTGGTTTCCAGCTATATCCACTCCCAAGCTCTGATTTAGAATCATCACAGAATGGTTTAGCTTGGAAGGGACCTTAAAGATCATCTAGTTCCAAGTCCCTGCCACGGGCAGGGACACCTCCCACTAGACCTGGTTGCTTTAAGCCCTGTCCAACCTAGCCTTTAGATTGCAAAGAGCTCCCCGGGCATGCAAACTAGATTCCTTTAGGTTAAAATTAAGCAGAAAATGAGCTCTGATTGCTAATGGGACCACAGGACCTGAGCACAGAGAGCCTAAAATACGCTTCCCTCAAATGTACAACGTAGAGATCGCGTCCTCCACACCAGCCGTCCCACTCTGCAGGCTGGTCCTGCTCCCTGCGAAGCTCCTCCGCCACAGGCTTGAGCCTCTTGCCCAAGGCCTACACTGGGAGCCCCAGGTCATGACAGTCCCAGTGTGGTACTTTTCAATCAAAACCAGTATCAGGGTACAAACTGATGCCGTGAGTTCCCTGGGATACCTCTCCTCACAGCAAATACGCACATGAGAAATACAAATGGCCACCACTTGGAGGAACTTCTCTCCATTCCCTTTAACAGCAGCCAGAACTCATCCCTTGAATGCCCCTAAGACAAGCTGAAATATAAACAACTTCACTTCACACTGCTATCTTGCAAAGTACGCAAACATCTCTATCTGCTCCATCTTTGCCTTGTACGCTGCTGTTTGCTCGTATTTGAATTACTACTACGCTCTCTCCGTTTGCTCTGGGTCTCGCGTTCTTTCTGTTTACCCAATAAGCCATTTCTTTCAGATTTAATTTAGTTGAGTTGGTAACAATGCTGGAACTCTGTATAGCAATAAAAGCCACGTACGGCCCACTCGCACACGCAGGGCCTCAGGACCTTGCTCATGCATAATTCTTAGGTTCAGAAGACCTGCCAGGTAAAACACACACTGAGAAAATTATACAATTGCATCGTTCAAGAGCAAGAAATCCTAGCAAAATGGGTGAGCAGGTTGTGTTTTCATATCAGATCCCAGGTCTGTGGTGTTTCTTTGCATAGCTGGGCAGAAAGGAGAGCAAGAGGGTCTTTGTCCCTCAGAGCTTCTTGTCCCCAAGTGCCCTTTGCTAAAGCCTCTGGTGCTTAAAGATGGAGAAGAGAAAACATCTGAGCTCTTGCAGGGATGTCCACTCTCCCACTCACATAATAAATGCAGCTGAAATGGAACCACGCTGCCCTTCGCAGCCTGGGGTTTCTGGACACTGTGATTTAGGCAAAACCATGATGGGAGCCTTGATCATCTGGGTTGGACCAAAAAACCAGCCTGGAACAATTCAGCAATGCCTGGAGCAGAATCGATGGAGAGCAGCCCTGAGGAGAAGGGCGTGGGGGTGCTGGTGGATGAGAAGCTCAACACGACCCAGCAATGTGCGCTGGCAGCCCAGAAACCCCCCGCAGCCTGGGCTGCATCCCCAGCAGCGTGGGCAGCAGGGCGAGGGGGGGGATTCTGCCCCTCTGCTCCGCTCGGGGGAGACCCCCCTGCAGGGCTGCCTCCAGCTCTGGGGCACCAACAGCAGAAGGACACGGAGCTGTTGGAGCGGGGCCAGAGGAGGCCCCGGAGATGCTGGGAGGGCTGGAGCCCCTCTGCTGGGAGGACAGGCTGAGAGAGCTGGGGGGGTTCAGCCTGGAGAAGAGAAGGCTCCGCGGAGACCTTCCAGCCCCTGCCAGTCCCTCAAGGGGCTCCAGGAAAGCTGGGGAGGGACTCTGGATCAGGGAGGGGAACCATGGGACGAGGGGGAACGGTTTTACACTGGAAGACGGGAGATGTAGATGAGATCTGAGGAAGAAATTGTTTGCTGTGAGGGTGGTGAGCCCCTGGCCCAGGTTGCCCAGAGAAGCTGTGGCTGCCCCATCCCTGGAGGTGTTGAAGGCCAGGTTGGACGGGGCTTGGAGCAACCTGGGCTGGTGGGAGGTGTCCCTGCCCAGGGCAGGGGGGTGGAACTAGATGATCTTTAAGGTCTCTTCCAACTCTAATCGTTCTATGATTAGAAGGCTGTAATCAGAGAAATTATACAAAAACCAAACGGGTAGAAAGCATCCTGTCATCACATCTATTAGAGAACCCCGACACACAGTCAAACAGGCAAGAACACAGTGTTCATACAAGGTACTGCTTTTCCCGGGATGCTCTGATCTGCGGAACGCCTCGGGAGCAGAGGGAGATGTCTGTACACACCCATCCCGGCTACCTCCACGTGCCCAAAAAGCCCTTCCTCCTGGAAGGTCAAACAGTAACTTCTGCATGCTGCTGCCCGTATAGAGAATTCTTCCCATGCCAAGATAACGGTTCCCTCCAATTATCAATCGGTTCAGTAGGAAAAGTGTCTTTGCATTATACAACCTGTAAGACGGCAGGGATGTTTAAAAACAAAGCACCGAGGCCAGATGATCTCCACGTCCCGCAGACGACGGGACGGTGATATGCTGCTATCATATGCACAGGAGCAAACCAGCTATAAAAATAACTTATGCTTCTATTCAAATGACCCCAGAATACTGTCAGCCGTAGCAAAGGAAGACAAAAATGTTTATTCATAGACCTTTCACTGCTGCAAACATCTCGGACGCGTTAATCCACGAGTTAGCATAGGCCAGGGAAGATTTCCCAATGGAATGCAAAAGGAAGAGGCAAAGCAGGAATGGGGAACGCGATTATCCAAAGCTGGACGTCACAGTAACGCCGCTATCCAGACCCAAACGTGCTCCATCTGAAGCTCCATCAAGACCTCAATTTTTCCATTTCATTTAAAACACTGTATTATTAACAGGCTATAAATTATGGTTATAAATATTTTGTTATACTAATAAGAAATAGTTTTCGCCAATGATTGATGCTGTATACAAGTACACAAGTACAGAACAGAGGATGTTTGGCAACAGAGATAAATTTAAAACTACGTAATAGGAGAACAGGACACCTCAAGAGCTGAACACACTCCAGCTGGTCAGATTTTCAGGGTATAACATGTTTGACAAGGGAAATAACTCTCGAATTTACTTTTTTTTCCTATCTCTGCGACACCTAGGACTGAACACTGTGGAAGAAGGGTCCCGGACTGGGTGGGCAGCCGATCTAACCCAGTGTATTCTTGTCCTTGACTGGTTGAGATGCCACCTGCACAGCTCCATGCCTGGCTGTCCGCATCGCTGCGCGAATCCCAAGACAATCCCGATTTACGCTGCTTGGCAGAGCAGTCGTGGAAGCGATACATCTGCAGGCTACTGTACGAAATGGCAACAGTGGGAATTTAAAGAATATTTTTCATCCTCTTGTGAGCATAACTACCTATTTTTCCCCAGTGACTACCTGCCAGGTACAGTTAGAAAGTGCTGACGCAGCAGGGTTTTGGCACGCAACTGTTCATCTGAAAGTTAGGTACTGTACATAAACACAGTAAGGAAATTTGGCCGAAAAATACAAAAATTACACCCAAACTCTTATTAAGGCTAAGTGGTGTGCAATGAGGACCAGCTGCACAGCCAGGGGCACAGAATGAGTTTCTAAGGTGCTGACCTAAATAGATCATTTAAGCTTGAAATAAAAGATTTGTTTCAAACGTAATTGATCTGACTTGTACTGACAACACGGAACAGGCTCTGCCGCAACACGCGGCTCATTCAAACTGATTGGCAGCCACCTCATTTTCCTCGAGTTCTCCAGCTCAGACCATGACGGACTGGGCTGTCAAAACCTTCAGGATCCACCCCTCAGTGTGTGTCGATAGCAGTAACGTAAATGGATATATACGTGGTGACATTATTAAAGGAAGGCAGGTGAAGAGGAGGAAGAAAAACTCTAGAGTGAAGCATTTCACGGCCTCATAAAAGCAGAGACAGTTGCATCAAACAAACTCTAACAGCCAGTGGAAACCTGAGGCAGAAATAACCATCCTGTCACCGACTGGCAGGCGTTGGAAGGGACCTCTGGAGATCATCTAGTCCAACCCCCTGCCAGAGCAGGGTCACCCAGAGCAGGTGGCACAGGAACGCGTCCAGGAGGGTTTGGAATGTCTCCAGAGAAGGAGAATCCACAGCCTCTCTGGGCAGCCTCTTCCAGGGCTCTGCCACCCTCAAAGGAAAGAAGATCCTCCTCATGTTCAGATGGAGCTTCCTACGTTCAAGTTTGTGCCTGTTGGCCCTTGTCCCGTCACTGGGCACCACTGAAAAGAGCCTGGCCCCATCCTCCTGACACCCACCCTTTAAGTATTTATAAGCATTGACAAGATCTCCCCTCATCTGAGAAGGCCAGGTACATTCAGTTAGGAAAGAGATCCCTGTTTTCCTACAGGACCTCACGTTGAAGGGCCTGGCTGAGCATCCTGGTCCCCCCTCATCCTATCGTTCCACTCCCTGACCAAGAGACCCTCCCCATCCGTCCCGTAGACCCCGTGTGTATCAGCAGTACCTCGTGTTTCTTTAACGCATTGGAGCTGTCACCCTGGCTCCCATGACGGGGACCAAACACCTGGTCACTCCCTCGGGCAGCAGAGGGATCCCATGCCTCTCTGTAGTTTTCCCTTGCACCTCTCAAAGTAAATTTGGATGATGCCCAGAAAGATGCGCCAACATCAACCGCGAGCAGGCCCTCGATCGATGAATCAATAGAAAGATGAGGGGAAAGCTCTTGCAGAGGAGGAACTGCGGTGAAGCTCCTGCAGGAGAGCTCCTCGTCTGGCCGCCAGGCAGATCAGGAATTTAATCGAACCTGACCGATGCCTGTCATTAAAACACGAGCAAAGTTTTCAGGAAAAATTAAGATTTTTCTCTTCCAACAAGAAATAAGTTTGTCCTGTCTGTTGTGGTTTGGGCCGGACTGGCCACTCATAGCTCAGATTAGTTTGTGATTTCAATTAAAACTGTGCATTTTAGCAGGATTTATTAAATGTTTGTAGGGCAGGGGAAGACTTGTTTTACAGTGAGAAGAATTATGAAAATTTAAAACCCCTTTTTGACACCGGAGATTCTTTACCGCAGGCACATCTGCTGGACCGCAGATCATGGATTAAGCTATTCTCTAACAGCTTTCTATGGGGAAAACACTAATCCGCAAAGAAAGTACGTACGCGTGGGAGTGCGTAGGATGTGAATTTTACGCTAATATTACATATAATATATATAATAATTTTATATAATTCTGGAACTACAAAAAAAGGCTTAAGTTTTCCCAACATGGAGATGCGCTCAACGCCTTTCAGGCATAGTATATTTAAATATATATGTCTCTCTCTATATATACATATACGTAGAGGACATTAAAGGACAAATAATCCCTCCCTACTATATCAAAATGCAAGTGTTCCATCAACATAATTTAATTCCTAGCTACACAACATCATTTAGACAACCGTTCAAGTCATGATTTAAAGACTTCAAGTGATGGAGAAGCCATCATAGCCTGAGGTAAATTATCCCAACAGTTAATTGCATTCATTGTTAAAATTGTGCACATTATTTTTTCTCAATTCATCTTGCTTTGGCTTCCAATCTGTGACTCTTGACCCTTTAACCCCGAGAACTTGTCTGAGACGACAAAGACCGACGTCTGCCTTCCAGCACAGATGAGCACCAAATTCAAGCGGGAAGACAAAATTGTTGGAATACGGCAAAAGCTTCTTTTTGCAAAATAATTTTCAATGGGTTTTGTAAAATGTACGAATAAATAGCATCAAAACGCTTGGTTGGTTTGGGGGTTGTTTTTTTTATATAGAGTTGAGGAATCATTTTGCCTTGCTCCATGATTCAATGTCATCTCTTTACTGGAATTGAAATCTCCTCCAGTGTTTTCACTAAAATCCCTTTTTAAAATCCCATGACCAAATTGGAAGGATTTGGGCCGATTTCCCTGCCTCTAGTAATGCTAATCCCCGTCTGGATATATTGCTAATTCATCAGTGCCAGACACGATTTAGCCCGGAGGGTCACAGAACTACTTCTAAAAAGCATATTTTTATTTCTTTTTGCCCTGGGTGCGGAACAGATTGCGCCAAACGGCAACATTGCCCAAAGATTTCCCAGGACGGGAATTTCCTGGCTCCTTTAGAGGTACATTTAACTTTCTCTTTCATCCTCAACATACAAGATTTTTTTTGGAACAAAGTGGGACGGTTTCCAACAAGTCTGTAAAACATATGTTTGTTTGCCCGGTAGTATTATCCTGCCCACTTGGATCCTGGATCTGAGAAAGAGCTTTTGCCTAAAAACGGGGAACGAAACAAACTCCCTTCTGTCAGGAGGAGGAGGTCTGTCGTGGGTGCCTCATTAACAGTTGCATTTGAAGCCCCCTCGTTAAAAAATATTGGCAATCCCACCTTTGCGCTGCGCAGTTGCGGGTAATGAGATATTTTAGGAAGAAGGAGAAAGGAAGGATTCGCTATGAAAAATTACAGGTATCCAAACCACGAGGACTTTTATCAGCTGCTGTAAAGCACATAGGCGTTAGGTTCCATTTTGGAGCACCTCCAAATTTACTGTTTGGCCCTTCGAGCTTTCTGTTTCTTTTTTCGGGCGCTCTATTGTGCTGTCTGTAAGGCAAATAAGAAGGACCATGTGATAGTGTATGGTGCGTAGGAGAGAATAAATGACTGCATAATGTTTCCTGGTGAGGTTTCTGTACTAATTACCATTTTTCTTTTTTTTTTTCCCCCTTTGTTTTCTCCAACTACATTGTTCCGGGATAATGAAATTTTCCCTCACCAAAGTTTCCATGACAGTTTCTTTTTAAACAATGCAGGAAAATATGTATTTTAAAGCTATAATTATCCAGAATCAATGCACGCAACAAAAAGTTGAGTTTCACTTCTCTGAGATTCAACTTCCAGCACTCTGGGTCGAAAGTATTATTATACAATTTACTTGAAAAAATAATCCGAAAAAGAAGGTAAAGGAGAAGATTGTATTTGAACAATGGGAAACCATCAGGAGAGCTGGTGAGAAAGCTGCAATCGCTTTGTTCAAGGCTATCGCTGGCTCACCAATATTTTAATACTACTACGACTTCTTGACATAATAATGCACTCTCAGACAGTTGTTTTTACTTCAGCTGCTGGGGATGGATATTATTTTCTTCATCTGCCTAAAGAAATTATTTTAAAGCAGCAAATAAAGCAAAATTGGATTGTAATTGGGGTAATTCCAGATGAACGCGGCTCCAACTTCCAACAGTTTTGGAGCAGAGCTTTTTTAGCACGGATACACGTTCCCACTGACAGCAGGGTCTCCACACTTCCACGTGCAGCAAAGGCTGTGGCTTTCGTACTCTCGCACATTTTTCTTTTAATTCTTTTAGTAGCAAACGAGAACCGATACCTCAGTTCCCTGGATCGTAAGGAAGGATTCTAAGGTGAATGCAGCACAAAAACAACTGCTTCTACCGAGAAGTTAAACTATTTGAGTGACATGAAAGATGAAAATTCTAGTTTATTAGCTAACTCCACCCACTCAAAGTTTGTTCCAAGACATTTGCAAATAGATTTACAATCTCAGCAAACGCCACATAATTTCAGGCAGCTCTCTATTTGCTGTCTGTTCTGTTCTTCCAGCACATGCTAAAGAAGGAAAGGTTAATACCAGAGGTTACCGCAAACTAAATAGAAAATAGATTGAGTAACACTTTAATATATTGAATCCAATAGAAGACGGTGCAGTAACATGAATGCATTAACTACTCTTGGGATAACATCCTCAGACACCAAGCGAGAAGATGATTTCTCTGTGCTGCAGCCTTATTCCGGTCCCTGATGCCGCAAGACCAGGCCGTCACTGTCCTTGGACTTGCAGACAGGGTTTTGCTCTATTTGTCCTACCAATCTTGTCAAAGAAGTGAAGAGATGGGGGTAGGCAAGTCATAAATTTCCATTCCTCTTTACCAACATCAGCAGGATATATAAATTACCGTGTTCCTCCTATTGACTGGAGAGCTTCACTATCTCATCCCCCTTGCTGGGGCTGAGAAGATGGGACTCCAGTGGAAGGCAGATGATGATGGATGCTGGTGAGGAGGGAAGCACTCGCTGGTGTCTTAAGAGCATCCTAGCTCCACCAGAGGAAGAGCCAGCACTTTTCACTTCCCACAACGGTTTACACAAATAATTCCTTTAAAGACAGCAAATTGCTCACATCTTAGAGTAGTGGGGACCGTGTGAGCAGCTTCGGAGGAAAAAAGAGGGGTTGGCTTGACCCTGCACAGCACCTGACTCTACGACAACCAGCCAGAAAGAACTATGTGCAGCTTTGGACCATGAAGTCCAACACCCGCACCCCCAGTGCAACATCTGAAACAGCCGCCCTGCTCTAAGGGATGCGGAGCATCCCCATCTGGTTACAGCCTCTGCACATGTCCCCTCCGTGCACTCAGCTTTGGGAACCACAGAATGGTTTGGGTTGGAAGGGACCCTTAAAGATCATCCAGTTCCACCCCCCTGCCCTGGGCAGGGACACCTCCCACCAGCCCAGGTTGCTCCAAGCCCCGGCCAACCTGGCCTTGAACCCCTCCAGGGATGGGGCAGCCACAGCTTCTCTGGGCAACCTGGGCCAGGGGCTCACCACCCTCACAGCAAACAATTTCTTCCTCAGATCTCATTTACATCTCCCCTCTTGCAGTTTAAAACCATTCCCCCTTTGTCCCATGGCTCCCCTCCCTGATCCAGAGTCCCTCCCCAGCTTTCCTGGAGCCCCTTTAGGGACTGGAAGGTCTCCGTGGAGCCTCCTCTTCTCCAGGGTGAACCCCCCCAGCTCTCTCAGCCTGTCCTCCCAGCAGAGGGGCTCCAGCCCTCCCAGCATCTCCGGGGCCTCCTCTGGCCCTGCTCCAACAGCTCCGTGCCCTTCTTGTGCTGAGGCCTCCAAAGCTGGATACAGTACTCCAGGTAGGGTCTCACAAGAGCAGAGTAGGGGGGTGTAGAATCACCTCCCTCGCCCTACTGGCCATGCTTCTTTTGATGCAGCCCAGGATGCGGTTGGCTTTCAGGGCTGCGAGCAGCACACTGGGAAGCCCAGTGGAGGACCACTCCAGTACTGCCATCTAAACCAGCAGCCAAGTGGTCAGCAAGAGACAGTCTACCCAATGCCAAACCAACTAAAGACATCTTGCAGTGCAGCCTGCATACAGCAAGGGATATATTTGGGCCAAGGTCCATCAGAGACATGTCTCAGAGGCAGGGGATCTCCACTGCAGAGCTACGCCAACAGTGCCAGCATTTGTGTGTCAAGGGGAAAAAGAATCACAGAATGGTTCAGGTTGGAAGGGACCTTAAAGATCATCTCGTTCCAACCCCCGTGCCCTGGGCAGGGACACCTCCCGCTAGAGCAGGAGTCTTTTAAGTCTCAACGACCAAAAAACCATGTCTTTTAAGTATTGATCCTGCTAGAAGGAGCAGTCAGCATGGTGCACTGTCTTGAGCAATCCAAGAGAAAAAGGAAGAGTCATTGCTCCAAACACTGCTCCAGCAGTGGACAGGCCCTTCGAACGGATCTGCCAGTCCAGTCTGTGCTTTGTTGGCACATCATCTGCCTAAAATCATACAGCCTAAGAGTTCTAATGCATGGTCTGGAGGTGGATGTGCAAAAAACCCTTTCATTTCAGAAAGAATATCATCCCAGGCTGATCTTCTGTGATGTATTCATAGACATAAACCAAAAAAAAAAAAAAAAGCCCTTTAGAATCCTTTCATTTCACAGAAAGAGATTTTTCTTCTTGTTTCTTCGTTTCGTTTTGCTTTATTTTATTTTGCTGATTTTCGTATGCATGAGTATGCATTTTTATATGCACACCTCTATACGGCAGCGGAAAACAAAGGATTCCTACCAAAAAAAGGAAACCTTTCACTCCCTCGTACTGGAGAATATTTTGTGAGCAACACCAAGAGATAGGAGAGGGAATTAGAGCAGCTGCCAATGGGAGCTGTAAATACTTCTGTAATAGCCAAATTACGCTGCTTTTGCTGAAAACTTCCAGTTGTGCAAAGGCCTGTGATCTCGCTGCAAGTGACTTCAGTGGTTGGGAAGATGCATCCAGCGAGAGGTGCCAGTTTGGCAGCAACAGGCTGCTCCCCAGCCACCGGCCCCTACAAGGGGTGTTTATGGTTTCCCACTCCCTGGTCTGTGCCATAAGATGCATTTGCTGGATACAAACTTCTACCAAGTTAGGAAAAAAATTTGGGAGGGCTAAGGCAGCTCTCTAAAACACACTGAATTCCTCTGGCTTCTTTTGAAAATCCCATTCTATCAGTACGGCTGTATGTCCCCCTCCCCATCTGGGAGATTTTTCACCTCCTCATTGCTGGACGAGGCCATCCTGTGAATTTCCTGACATCCTGGAATCCCAGAAAGCCACTGTCTGCTATTTCTACACTCAGATGATGCTGCTGAGATGGGAAATGTCTTTCCCTCAGCCCGCACAGAGCCGAGGAGCTGCAGCCCTCATGCAGTGCTGGGCCCTGCCAACATAGAATCATAGAATTGTTGAGGTTGGAAGGGACCTTTAAGATCATCGAGTCCAACCTTTAGCCTACCCTGACAAGAGCCACTTCTAAACCATGTCCCTCAGTGCCCCATCTACCCTTTTTTTAAACACCTCCAGGGATGGTGAATCCACCACCTCCCTGGGCAGCCTATTCCAATGTTTAATAACCCTTTCAGTGAAAAAATGTCTCCTAATATCTAATCTAAACCTCCCCTGACGTAACTTGAACCCGTTTCCCCTCGTCCTATCACTTGTCACCAGGGAGAAGAGGTCAGCCCCCATCTCTCTACAACCTCCTTTCAGGTAGTTGTAGAGGGTGATAAGGTCTCCCCTCAGCCTCCTCTTCTCCAGGCTAAACAACCCCAGCTCCCTCAGTCGTTCTTCATAAGGTTTGTCCTCCAGGCCCCTCACCAGCTTTGTAGCCCTTCTCTGGACACGCTCCAACACCTCAATGTCCCTCTTGTAGCGAGGGGCCCAAAACTGAACGCAGTACTCGAGGTGGGGCCTCACCAGTGCCGAGTACAGGGGGATGATCACTTCCCTAGTCCGGCTCACCACACTATTCCTGATACAGGCTAGGATGCTGTTGGCCTTCTTGGCCACCTGGGCACACTGCTGGCTCATATTCAGCCGGCTGTCAACCAACACTCCCAAGTCCTTTTCTGTCGGGCTGCTTTCAAGCCATTCTGCCCCAATCCTGTAGCACTGCATGGGGTTGTTGTGACCCAAGTGCAGGACCTGGCACTTGGCCTTGTTGAACCTCATACCATTGGTCTCAGCCCATCGGTCCAGCCTGTCCAGATCCCTCTGCAGAGCCAACCTACCCTCAAGCAGATCAACACGCCCGCCCAGTTTAGTGTCATCTGCGAACTTACTGAGGGTGCATTCAATCCCTTCATCCAGATCATTGATAAAGATATTAAAGAGAACCGGCCCCAGCACCGAACCCTGGGGGACACCACTTGTGACTGGACACCAACTGGATTTAACTCCATTTACCACCACTCTCTGGGCACGGCCATCCAGCCAGTTTTTTACCCAGCGAAGAGTACACCTGTCCAGGCAGACAGCTCACAAGCATCCAGGTGTCATTCCCCGGCAGCAAATTCCAGGGAGACCCCAGGAGGAAGAGGGAATGAGGTCCCACGCTCCTCCCTGAGCTTGGGGCAGGTGCCCCAACTCCAACGATTTAGAGCCCTGGCTGAGGCTGAACCAGCCTTGCCTGGATTTCTAATTTCTCCTCCAAATGTTGCTGCTCTGTGTAGTTACAGCTTAAAAACCCCCTCAATTCAGCACGTTCTGTGGTTTAACAAGCGGACACTTATCTTACAGGCTACTCCCACAATGCTTTCATCAATCTGAGTATTCACACTGGTGTGTATTTTTGTGTACCTAACATAAAAAAACCCATAGTCGCTTTAAAAAAATGTCGGACGTAGGTTACTGGCACCTCCTGACGTTTCTGATAAGCCAGGTTTTCCTTTGCTTTCATCCCATATGGGATTAAAAAAGTGAAGCTTTGTTTATTTATTTATTATTTTTTTTTTGAAGAAGGATGAAAAATTGCATGGGTGGATGGCCTGCGGACCACTGGAGCATTGTTTTTTCTATGCATGCACATGCACACTTCTATAATACTGCGGGCATGCAAGCTAATGCAAATTATTAATTGCCCATTCTCTGTTTTACATGCCCACGTCTCGCAGACTACAGGTCACGGTGAGAGCATAAAGCAAGAAAGATGAAAGGTGCATGTTGATTACCGCTCAGAATTGAGCAGGCTGCTGATCGGTAGGACTGTAATACCTCATAAAGATGATAATGATTCTTCCCCCTCCTTTTCCATCTTCATAAACAAGCTTACTTCCATCAGGTTGCATGAAGGGCTCGAAGAACAACGAACAAACATAATCAAAATTCCAATATGTTTGCATTAAGACTGAAATGAGCAGTGACATACCTGCACTGTTTGGTGTCTATGCCTTCTGCCCTGGAGTAAAGAAAAAGATACATCTTTCTCCTCAAAAACACTACGACGAAGAGCAGTTAATTATTCAAGACTCCTTACTAGTGACCAGACTTGATGCCCAGGCCAACAAACTGGAGCTGGATATCTCCCATGTGTCGCTGTCACCAGGTCACCATGGCCCATCTTTCTGGCTTACAAATTTCCACGGAGAAACCAACGCATTATTTTGCAAAGTAGGTTTTAGTTGGGAGTTTCTGCTTTATGACCTGTTCTAATCACAAGCTGAATTAATCACTGATTTGCCTCTCACAGCATGTCTTCTATGAAATGGTATTTCTCATCACTGAATGCAAATTCACTCGCCAGCACAGAAATCAGTGTCGAATCCTCCATTGTTTATAGCTGCAAGATGTACCTTTCCCTCGCTGCTGTAATTCCCACCTGCAAAGGACTCTGGGCACAGTGCTTCCGAGCACCTCTCAAAGGGCTGGAGAAGGCAACGCTGGTGAGTTTGGTCCTGCCACTGCTCCTCTCCAGTCATCATGAGCAGCGTGTCCTTGCCCTATGTTTAGGAACAAGGCTTCAAATGTAAAAGCTACATTTAGGCTTTTACACTCTTGCTCAACCCTATGCTTTTCATCGTCATTCAGCTTTCAGGGTGGTCCCATGGAAGGCTGCGGCTGTTTTTAAAGCAGTTGGCCTCAATCCAACAATACTGAGAAGCCCATCAGCAAGACAAGCCTTGGGCTCTCACCCTCCACCTGCCGTCCCTGAAACACCCCGGGTAAGGCTGAGGTTGTGGCCATCAACTGGAGGGAGCCCAGCTCTTTGACCAACCTGCTCCTTATACCACTGCATTATGGTCAGAAGAGATCCCTGCTGCAGCTGACCCTAAAGATTCATAGAATCACAGAATGGTTTGGGTTGGAAGGGACCTCAAAGATCATCCAGTCCCACCCCCCTGCCCTGGGCAGGGACACCTCCCACCAGCCCAGGTTACTCCAAGCCCCGGCCAACCTGGCCTTGAACCCCTCCAGGGATGGGGCAGCCACAGCTTCTCTGGGCAACCTGGGCCAGGGGCTCACCACCCTCAGGGTAAAGAATTTCTTCCTAATATCTAATCTAAATCTCCCCTCTTTTAAGTTTAAAACTGTTCCCCCTCATCCTATCACTACATGCCCTTGTAAAAAGCCCCTCTCCAGCTTTCTTGTAGATGCCCTTCAGCTACTGGTAGCCAGCATTCATCACCCACCGACCTCTCGCACGGCCACAGCCCTGCGTGCCAGGAACCCTTCCTCGGGTTCTTGAGCCTCTTGGAACACTGACAAAATGCAATCGAGTCCTCTCTTCCCTCTTTTGTTGAGGCAGCTCCTGGAGCCTCCCTTCCCGGGCTCACCCTCCTAATGCCTCGCTAAGCCTTGTAACGCTGCCTTTACACTCCGGTGATATCGTGAATATCCTTCTTTAAACCCACTGCCCGGCGCTGGACATGATATTTCAAATGAGGTTTTACAAAGGCTTTGTATAATGAAACCATTCTCTCTCCTGATTTTAACTAATCCTCTTGCTTATTCACCATAAGACCTGATTAGCTTCTCTTGCATCTGCCACACACTTGGATCTTTACCTTCTAATTATCACATGCTTTTATCCCTAAGTCTCCTTCCTTTGCTGTTTTTGCACATCTGTTATTCAAAGCACATTTTCCTCTCCTTCAGGCTGCCTCACCTTACCCGCACGTGCATTGCAATTTCTAGGACTGCGTCCCAGATCTAAGGGTCTTCTTAAAAATGACTTCACTTGACAGAATAAAAGTGTTTTAAACATTAACTCCTCCACACCGCGTTGTCTTCCTGAGTCTGCAGACAGCCTACAACAATATTTCATTCCCTTCAGCACCACCTCACTTATCCCGATCGTTTGTTGACTTCAAAGCTTAAATACGGTGATTTAAAGGTCAACACTCTTAGCTAGTCACTTAACCATAATTTTAGCAGAATTCATTCTGTTAACGTACTTCTTTTCCATCTCAAATTGCCTCCCCAGAGGTCAAAAACCCCATCTGTCTCTACCCTTCCCAAACCTCCAGCTGCAATTTCACAGGGATAAATTGTCAATACAAACATTTTTGGCATATTGAGAAAGCCGAAGTAAACAGGAAAAGGTATACGATCGAAGGTCTACAGCACTGATTATGTTACCCAGTTGCCTATTTGGTTCATTTAAAAATATTATCTTTATATCTAAATACAAAGCCACCCGACAATTTCCATTTGCTGCACTAGCCAGCGGCTCCCGAACACAACCCTCCTCGGGTTTCAATTATCATTGCCTGAAGGGACCCTTGTCGTCACCAGGGGTGACCTCGTCCAGGCTGCAGGCCACAGAGCTTCATTTGGTGACCCTGGCTGTAAGCCCAATAACCGCTAACTCAATTATAGCCTGTGTTTCAGAAAAGTACGTGATATTCAAAGTAAAGACTTTGAGAAACGGATGCTCTGAAAGGGGGTAAGTTAGTTCCATGGTTAATTACCCTGTTATTTCAGAAACGTGTGCCGTATTTCCAGTTTCTGTATCATTTACAATCCACCTTTGTACCCTTGTATGAAACACAAGTCTTTTTTGGTTAAATATGCACATAAATACACGTATCTATGCACGTACAACCCTTAAAGAGAAGGGACACTGTGAATGTGAAAAAACTGCGTAGCTGACACATATCAAACTCTGGAAATCGCCCATCTGTACGGAAAATGGTCCCAGCTGAGGGACTCTGCCGAGTCCCATTGCTAAGGTCGTCTGTAGAACCGTCAGGCCAACAACCGCCCACGCAGCGCAGATCCCTTAAAGCGCAGCATAATTTAACTCGGCCTCAATTTCTCCTATAGAAAAGTGCAGATAAAATGACGATTATGTGACAGTCTGAGACAGCAAGGGAGAGCACTCGGGAGAGCAGCAGAGCCCTCGCAGTCTCACATTCCTAAAATGTGCCAGAAAAATCCTCACTGGGAGGATTTATATCAATTTTCGGCAATGCAGTGGATAAATTATAAGCTGTTCATCCTTCGTCTGTTAACTCATTTATTCCCTCAAACAGCTGCATCAGATTAGTCAGACAGGACTTATTTTTAGGGACTCGGTGGCAGGACGGGGTTGTCGCCACCCGTTTCCGCTCAGCGATGCATTGCCTTTTCTCCAGGGACTGATTCAGGGCTGTACTTGAATGGAGTCAAGCCAGATGTTGGTAGCTTTTTACACGCTTTAAATAATGAACATCGGCTTTTGGTCACCACGTGTAGAAGCCAGCTGTGAGGGCCACAGCTCAGGTCACACCGTTTACCTGGGAGCATCGAAATAGGTGGCACGTGGCTGCATGGGGGTTGCTTGCTGGCTACAGCCTTGGGCTGACCACCTCCTCCTGTCACTCGTCAGTCAAATTGCACAAATGAAATGTAAAATAGAAAATGCAGGTCACTGACTGGAGACAAAGGACTCCAGGCAACTAATGATGAGGATTTCAGCCGCCATCAGGAATAACCAACATACAAACTCGCACGCTCGTGTAGCTCCAGGTCGCCTCTGGAAACCAATTCAAGACAAACCCATCGACCGTTCTCCAGCGTAGCTGCAGCCAGGGCATCGCTCACCCCATCGACCTGTTTTTAAGAAGGTTTCACAATAAGTGGCTCTCGGCTAAACCGCACTTTGACATTTATTATCTCCAAGCAAACGCACCCATTAGTCTCTGACAAAGTTTGCCTTTGACAAAACATTTAAGGAATCGGTCAACGGCAACAGAAGCGAGTCACCAGCGCAGAGAGACCTGGTGACCTGGGCACAGACGCTTTAACACGACCAATGGCTCAGCACAAAGGCATTTTCCACAAATCCAACCCAATGCTGCAGGATACAGCTGCATGGCAGGATTGCCTCCCCTGCAAACCAGCTCTTCTAGAAGGATCTAGGGAAGGATCACGGTGGATAATCTGTTAAATGAGAGCTCTCTGTACAACACCGGAAGAATGACAAAAGGCAATGATTAAGAATGCCAGAACTAAATAATCTTGGAGCAGAAAAAGTGAAATTACCTTTGGGAATGGCTCTGGGGGTAACACCACTGTGTCCTGTCAGGAAGGGTGCAGGAAAACTGTTGAAGATGCAAACAAAAGCCTCAAGACTAATTGGAGAATAAGAAAAGCTGTAATATTCTAGCTTGTCAGAAAGAAGATTAAGGGGTAAATAAGGATAACTACAGAGAACTCAAAATTAATACAGGACTTCTCAGTTTAGCATGCAATATGTTGTGACAAGAACCAGCAGCTGGAAGTTCTGGCCACAAAAGGAAGTTCAACCTAAAGTATGGTACGAGTTTTCAAGAGTGACAATAACGTAACCATGGGACCAGGCTAGCAAGGACTGTGGTGGCTTCTCTGTTGACATAGAGAAGGTTGGCATGGGTATTTTATTTTTTGGTAATATCCTCCTCCATCTCAGCACACCTATTGAACCGGAAGAAAAAATAATATCACGGCCGTTTCGTTCTCTGTCCTGTCCAAGGAGTCGGACCAAATAGTCACAGTGATGCTGCAACACCAGCACGCATCAACTCACCCCCCGAGAAAATTCTGTCCTTAACCCAAGCGCTTAGAAGCTTACTCATAAAAAGAAGAGTTTACAGCTTTTTTTTAAAAAAAAAAAAGAAGCAAGGAAAACGTTATTCCAGTTTTGTGTTTCATACAAACAAAAGACTTCTGAAGCAAGTCCATCAATCCACGCTCAGCAACGCACCTGACAGCAGAGCTGAGCCTATATGGAGGTGAGAGGAAATCTTCCTGTGCCTGAGACACCCCTAACAGGATGTCAGTCCATCTGGGAGAACCATTTGACTTATACAGATAACTCTTTAAAGAAAATTAATCAGAGACAGGTTATTTTTTCTCCCTCTTCATTTCCTAACTGTACATTACACCGGTGTATTATCTTTACCTATTAAGGAGGAGTCTGAGATGTAAAACTGGTTTTATTATAGGATTTGTATCTTTAATTTCAATACAAGTGGAATAAGTGCCTCTGAAGAAACTTTTTGAGCCTATAAGGACATGCTGTTACAATAGAAGATTGGAACTGGCCCTACCAAGTCTGCACTAAGTCCACTTGTCTCAACATGGGGGCTTGGTCCCTCAAGGCAGTCTCAAGGGCATTTTGGTCCCTCTACTTTGGTCTGAGCAAAGAGCTGGGTTTAGAACATTCCTGTGGAGGTGATGCTGAACATGCTGTCCTTCCCATGGCATCTCCACACTGGGCCAGACACACTCGCAGTCCCACCAACCTCACCTTCGACAGCCGGGTGCTAACACCTGCTATTGCACGTGCAGCTTGTGGACCTTAGGTAGAGACACAGCTCCCCAAAAACCAGCATCTCACTCCCATTCTCACTCCTTTGCCTTCCTCCCCAGTCACCGGACAAACATCTTTGTCCACACTGCATCCAAGAGGAATTTTTGCTTACAAAAAGTCCCGCTGGCTTTTTATTCGCTAGCTTTGCTGTACTAGGTAATAGTCCCAGCTTTTTTAAAAACCCTACAAATTAGGAAATGCTTTCAGATACAGTAGGACTTTGTTTCTTTCTTTCTTTCTCCCCTTGTTTGCATCAAATTCCTGAATCCTGAGAGTCATCAGATAGCCAACAGAGGCTCTTTTTTTCCCATAAGGCAAAGTAAAAAAATAAAAAAAGCACATCTCAAAAAAAACAAGACTTGTACTAGTATGTTATGAGGGAAAGGAGGTCACAGAATCATAGAATTGTTGAGGTTGGAAGGGACCTTTCAGATCATCGAGTCCAACCATCAACCTGACACTGACAAAACCACCACTAACCCGTGTCCCTCAGCACCACGTCTGCCCGGCTTTTAAATACCTCCAGGGATGGTGACTCCACCACTTCGCTGAGCAGCCTATTCCAATGCTTGACAACCCTTTCAGTGTAAAATTGTTTCTTAATATCCATCCTAAACCTCCCCTGGCGCAACTTGAGCTCATTTCCTCTTGGCCTGCTAGCCTCAGACTGTGATTTTTGCTGGAGAAGGGTTTGCCCTCTCTCCCTCTCAAAGTCGCTTCTTCCTGCTGTAATTTAATGAAACTTAAAAAAAAAAAAAAAAAAAAAACAAAAAACAAACCAAAAAACAAACCAAACCGCATTATTTTAAAGAGCCTTCCACCTGGACACTTCCTCCAGTGTGGTAGGAGGGCTGCTTTGCATTACCTGCTGCAGCACACTAGCACACAAAAAACAGGGCACAAGCCTTTTTTTTTTTTTTTTTTTTCCTTCTTTTTTTGTAGGAAGAGAAATAAAAATAGCACAAGACCCAGAGGAAGCTTGAGAGAAGCCATCGAGAACTTAAGTGTCTGCCACCGAATATCCAGTTTCATCTTAGAGACGCTGAGAAAGGCGACTGTAGCGCTGCTGTGAAAAGGGCATCCCACCACTCATCACCGTCGTTAAGGTGTTGATTTGGTAACAGGCTGCAGCATGTGCTGAACTTTGACATGAGAGCCACCAGTGACGCTACACATATGCTGTAAGTACTTTGCTGTGCGCGTATCACATCAATGAAATTCTCACCTGCCTCCTCCCGGCCCCCCATTGCTCCCTTACATTTCAAACATCGTCACCATTAATTTTAGACGAGGATACTAGATACAGGGATTTAGAGCTATGACTGCACCTGGACAGCATCTCTTTCCCTTATTATTTTTTTTTTTCTTTGGAAACAGAGTTTCCCACCTCATCACAGAATCCCAGAGTGGCAGGGGTTGGAAGGGACCTTCAGAGATCATCTAGTCCAACCCCCGGCCAGAGCAGGGTCACCCAGAGCAGGTGGCACAGGAACGCGTCCAGGTAGGTTTGAATATCTCCAGAGAAGGAGACTCCACCACCTCTCTGGGCAGCCTGTGCCAGGGCTCTGCCACCCTCAAAGGAAAGAAGATCCTCCTCATGTTCAGATGGAGCTTCCTACGTTCAAGTTTGTGCCTGTTGCCCCTTGTCCCGTCACTGGGCACCACTGAAAAGAGCCTGGCCCCATCCTCCTGACACCCACCCTTTAAGTATTTATAAGCATTGACAAGATCTCCCCTCATCTGAGAAGGCCAGGTACATTCAGTTAGGAAAGAGATCCCTGTTTTCCTACAGGACCTCACGTTGAAGAGCCTGGCTGAGCATCCCGGTCCCTCTCCCCCAATCTGCAGATCTCTGCCCCAGGTGTGCAACAGCCACCGCGGCTTCCCAGGCGCCGGCTGCTGCACCATACCTGTTTCTATGCATATTTATTCATAAAAGAGAACAAACATGGGAATGACTTAAGGTGAAACCAGGGTTAAGTATCACAACAGGAAAGGAAAGAAATAAATCCCAAAGTCTCAGGTTAGCTTCAATGGACAATCTTATTTATGTGCTGCAATGATGACTTACACCGAACTGGAAATTCGTCTGCTGCTGAAAGATTGCGGAATTGCAGCATCCCTCTGACAAGGCGTGATTTAAGGATGAATTTTACGTTTCCTAAGGAAACTTGATATTTTTCAGCGTTTTCATTTCCCCCCACCTCCAAGTTGAATAATTTGGTTTCATTCTTGCTTTCTTACTGCATACCTGGTTGGCTTTCTCAGGTTACAGCACTCTGGGAACACGGAGTCTCTGTATCTGACGTTATGGACTTAAAGGGAGTTTCTGTCTCAAAAAGCTTGTCGAAACTAGGCAAGGTAGACTGAGGCAGGCATGGAGATGCCTCCCCACCCTCACCAAATGAACCGAATCCAGAGTCACGGCAGGGCCAGAACCTGTGGAGTCCCACCATGCAGGGTTACAGGTGGGTTAGGAGCAGGAGGAGAAAGGAGACAACAGGGAGCCAGCAATTTCTGCTTTGGACAAACAGTGTCCAGACGTGCTGGGCTGACCACAGAGTGAGAAGTTAAAGTCACCATTGGGTTCTCCCAAACCGAAGCCTAACTGGGCCTGATCTAAATCTCAACATGAATTAGAGCAATCAGAAAGTTAATCACATTTATGGCCAGATGCTGTAGCCCCAAGGAAGTGTTCTGGCAAGATCATCGCTGCCAAGTCCTGTTTTCCCCTTTTACTAGAAAGCTGCTTTGGCAATATTAGGCTCTCCAGATCCTCTTTGCAAAAAGGTAATTTTCAAGAGCCATTTAAACGTATTTTTGGCTGCTCCATGCTGTCAGATCAGTGCTAAGCAGCCAGAGCACACCAAGATGCAGCGTATGGCAAAAGAAGAAGTTGGCTGGTGCTCACCGCTGAGAGTGCGTGGGGCAGGAGGGGATCCAGCAGATACAACGGCAGGTTGACGTGCTACCTCAAGGCTACCAGGGTCACAGAAGGGACTCAGACACTGACCCATACAAATCCAGACAGTTCAGCTGGCGGCCCTATTCCTGGCAGTCCAAAGGCCCAGGAAAATGACGACCAGGCAGTGCCCCAGCAGGATCCGAGGGACAAAAGAAACCAAGGGTTGTTCCCATGTGTTGGCACATGAACCATATTGGGCCATTTGTCCCCAGGATGAGAGAAATGGGCTCTGCCTACAATACAGCTGTAGCCTGGGCTATGAAGGCTTTATTTCCAGTTTTGCTGCTCACCTTCAGACTTCAGTTCTTTTGCTCTCCTTCAGGTAGTCTTTTTGGACCATCAGATACAATTCTATTGCAGAAGGCTGGAAAAAATGTCTTTACTCTCCCTAGCACAGTTCTGGATGAAGACAAAATGACTTTGCAGATAAAGAACAATAAATAACACTGTTACCAAATGGCATTTGTTCAAATTTAAGTTTGAGCAATGGGTGGCTAGTGCTTACATGCACACACACAAACACTACCAATTTCTTTGGACCTACTTTACAGGAACCTGATTTAAAGAGCACGTTAAAGAACAAGGTTCATCTCTTTGTACTTGCACTGTTTGCTGAGCCACGGACACGTGTACTTGGAGTTGGTGTTTTTACAGCAGCTGGGAGACACCTTGCCACAGCAAACTCCTCGGCTGCCTTACTGGCTGGTGAAGGAGCTGCACAGGCACAAGTAAGATGACTGAGCTCTATAGGAGGATGAAGGATTAGGGGAGACTGAAGACAACGGTGCCCAAGGAACATGAGCTGGAGGAACAAAGTATGGAGATGCAGTAGCATCACACTTACGGTACCTTAAGTGACTTACTAAAGGTCAGCAGAAACTGAAGCCGGGGCCGCAGGCTGCCCTGGTAACTGCTGAGCCAACTTCTCTTTCTGCTTCTTTTTCCCCATTTTTACTTGCAGGCTGTATCTTTCCAGCTGGAAAATATCAACCCGGTGGGACGTGGATTGCCTGTGAGGCAATTTGGGTAGCTGCTAAATTAACTGGAGGAGAACAGTCTGCAATGTATCTTCCCTCCAGTGGTAGATGAGCTCATGCCTAGAGGAGGTTTTGCTTTCAGAAGAGATACAACGCACATGCATGACTCAGATAAATCACAGCTGTCTCACAGAGGTCCACACATGAGAAACCCTGTAACTGCAGGCGCTGCCCAGAGGAAGGGAACCAGCTGTCCCCTCCCTTTCCAGGATAAAACAAGAGGAGCAGGCAAATAAGCTCTGCACGCTGAAAACTGCATAGACATACAACACTCTGCCTGAGCATCACTCGGTAAAACACTGCTAGCCAGTCTTGGCAGGCTGGCAGCAGGCTCTCCTCCCATTTTAACCAAGTGCAGTCTAAAGGACCAAGAGGTGTAAATGATTTATTCGAAGCCGTGCCCTAAGTGAGTAGCAGAAGTGGACTCTTGAAATCCCAGGTCCCTGTTCTCATCTCCGCACTTGAACCCTGATGAGTCTGCTACCGGACCCGGTAGGGCAGAGCGATAGAAAAGGAGAGTTTCTGCGTATCGTAAAAATCATTCTGTTATGAACTCTGGAACTGTCAGTACTACTTTATGAATTTCAGTTCCCTGGCTCCCCTCTCCAGACTATTCTTGTAGTGCTCTGTCAAGAAACAGAGCGTGGCAGTCAGTGGGGGAACGGTTGCTGCATGAGAAACATCCCCCCTCCGATAAACCCATACACGAATGCTTTGCCTTCGCCTTCAGCCTAAATTTTCTCTTTGATTTCCTGCCATTTCTGTTGCAGAGGCTGCAGATTCCTCCATCCAGAGCTCGTCATCCCTCCCTACACAGAGCCCTTTCCAAACAGCTCCATTCCGTTTTTAGTTCACTGCAGGACTGCACCCACAAAAACCTCGAGAAAGAAGTCCCTCTTCCATCTCACATGAAAGTCTCTGCTTGTAAGAGGGAAGTCCACAAAACCACTGCAAGCTGAATCGAAGGGGTCTATCAGATCTCCGGGTTGTCTCAGCATCAATCAAATGTGCAAAATACGCTCAATCTAGCATCGGGAAAGACTTCTTGGAGCCAACAATAGATAACTTTCCACCCTTCTATTAAAAGCATATGGAGTCCCAAAGCCATAATAATCCTTTGCATATCTTGCATCCAACAATGTCAAATCCTAGATTCTTTGCAAATAGAAGCAAATCCCCTAAAGTTTGCCAAAATTACGGCACGAGTTGCCCTAAGGGAGAACTTCTGCATCTCTGAGTCTGGCGATGAGTTTTAAGCCTCAAAGCATAGGGATGGAGCCCCGCAAATTTTATCCTCCCTAAGCTGCCAGTATTACTCATGTGAAAAATGTCTCTGTTGCCATCCAGTCTATTTTCAATTCAGATGTTGTTTGTTATCTGATTACTTAAAAAAAAAAAAAAAAAAAGAGCGAACAAAATGCATCGAGGGCAGCATTTACTGGGATTTACTGATGGGGAAACTGTGGGAGTGGGAGACTCCAAAAGAGTGAGTTTCTTCACGCTCTGTAAGCGGAGAAGGTCCAGGAGATACCCGTGTGTAACGGGGCGTGAGGCCAGCTGCCAGCATCTGAGGTATGTCAAGGATGAATTAGTAGCATTGATTTCAGATGTTACCATAACCATAGGGAGCGTCTAAGAAAGGGAGCAGGGACCTCTGTGCGCTTGCAGGATAATACAGTTACTATCCTTCAAAATCAAAGACGCTAGCTTTTCTCTCTCTCTCTCCACACAGGGAACAGATAATACCATCAAAGCCTAAAATATCGTTAAAAGTATTGCTCTGGGGCCAGTTCATAAGCAATGCACCACAATAACAAATGAAATATGTGTATAAATACAAAAAAGAACATTTCCAGAAGATCAAGACTATGGGAATGAAAAGAATATATACTCTCAGCAGAGGGTGGCTCCAATGACAGCTAAAGGACAGCAAGAGTTTGAATTACCAGGAGCGAAGTTTAGGAGGAATTTTATTACTCTTCTAACTTCTGATCAGTGTCGGGAGAGAATTTGCTTCCACACAGCCAGTGGTGAGGCAGGAGGAGGATGAATACTGCAGAGAAGACAGACACTTGCAGATCAAGCTGTTGGCTTGGGAAACCGGCTTTTTCTCCCGAGTCTGTGCAAGAGAGATGCAGGGAACCAGCCCGTACAAGCAAAAGGCCATGTCGTATTGAGCAGTACTCATTGACTCCTGGAAGTTCATTTATGCCTCAGCAACCATGCTGGGAGAAAAGGAAAAAAAAAAAAAAAGAAAAAAAAAACCAAGCCAAACTCTTTTCCATCAGCGTGTTACTTTTTTTTCCCCACAAATTTTTAATGACAGGTGCAATCTCTTCCCATGGCTGTATTCCGTATGGGGCATGCTGAGGCTTCGACTTCCTTTCGAGATTACTTAGTTTCTCCAGACAGAAATTAATAAAACAGCTGCCTTGTGACTATTCCTCTGCTTTAATCAGCATTAGATCTCAGGAGCTAAGAACGTATCATAATTGGTTTGGAAGAAAAAAAAATCCATTTAGCAACGAACAGACCCATTTTGGCAGAACATTTACACCCGTTTCCTGCATTTTCCCCCATCCTTTTGCTTTCTCCGAGCGAGAACCTTGCAACCTTGTTTGTATAAAGTCCATCTGCTCTTCTACCTGAAAGTGCCATAATCCTCTTTCTGTGACATCACTATCATTTCTTCCCCGCTGCCGTCATATCAAAAGCAGGATTATGACTTCAGGTGGGGGAAAATAAGCAACAAGAGCAGATGGGCCCTTAAGGAACAAAGATCACAAAGATCCTCTTCTCATGCAAATGCGCCGACGTGCTAAAGAACAACTGGGGAGAAATGAAGAGAATTCTATGATTCCGGCCCAGCGTAATCTGGATGACAGCATAACATTTCTCGACCCGTCTGTAGGGGTAAAACAGAATCTGATGGGAACAAAGTGAAGGAAAAGATTTCCATCCCGAATAAAGCAGAGAGCAGGGAAAAATGGTCAGAAGTAGCAATGAATTGAAAGTGGGCGGCAGAGCCAATTCTATGGCAGGTGTAAACCAGTACAGCTGAAATATTTTTAAAGGAATTACCCTAATTGATACCAGGCAGGAATATATTGGGCTATGATAAATGTTAACAGTCACCAACTGAAGAATCACTTAGAAGTGATTTATCCCAAGGAGCTGAAGCTGACAAAGGAATGAAGACTCTTTCCACCAGCCACGGGTATTACAGTTCGCTTGGAGATAAAGTCTGAATTCTACTACTTGCTCTACAGCATGAGTCCCATCAGCTGGACGTCCTTACTCATTAAATGACACTTTTTCCCCTTTAAAAGTCTGGTAATCTGCCTACTTAGTTTTTCCAAGTCAGCTAACCCAAGTCCACCTCAGTGTCTTCTCTACAGCCCAAAAAACAGTTATATATTCGTTCACTCATGTTCTCATTCAAGAAAGGGAAAAAAAAAACCAAACCCGACCCTTTTTGTAGCTTTGCATTAGTTTTGCCCAAACCAGTGACTCATCCAAGCTCACTCAGGTTTCCACTTCCTCCTGCTTCTGTTTCTGATGCTCTTCAAGAAGCTCTTTTCTACATTCCTGCCTGCCTGCTGCTCCACTTTGAGCTGGTTTTGTGTTTTATAAAAAGCTCTAATCAGAGCGCCAGACACAGACAGTCGCAAAGCCCATTACCCAGACTCTGGCTTGGTTTTGCCCAGTTTGGAAAGCTAATGGGAGATCAGTTGCTTCCAGCAGCCACTGGAAAGTAGCTCTTCCCTTCTATTCTTCAACAACTTGTGCAGCATATTTCTCTGGAATAGAGTCCGCCCTTACCGAGGTCTCGCTCTGCAGAACTTGGGAGATTCAGGGTGCAGCACCCACCACTCTTGAGGCCATCTTTCTGCTCCCAGTATGTGGCGGTTTGGGATGCTTCAGACTTCTTGGCTCATCTCCACCAAACTGTCATGTATTTTCAGAATTCTGATCTGTCGCAGTAGTGACAAGGTGTTCACATTGCTTTTTATACGTAAATAAACGTGTGCTCGTTTATTTTTCCGTCTGTGAAGAATTGCAGCCCATGTGCTGTCAATCTAAATTAGATCAGTTAAGAACATTTTGTCATGTAAAATAAAGCTAGAAAGTGGAGGTGCACGGGGAGATGGTAATTGTGGATTCTGTTGAGCAACTGTTTTGTATTAGCGGGTGACTTTTACAGTAATCCTTTAACGCCTGCATGTGCTACAGTTGCCTAACACGACTGAAGCAAGAGGGTTATCTCTGAAGGAAGGAGGAGTGCATTTAGGGCAGTAGTAACTTGAAACGGCACTGACTGTTGCTGTTATAATCCCTTCTGAACTCTAGGAGGAGAGGGGAGCTCACGGAAATGAGCTCTAGGTGCAAAGCTTACCGAGCTATTTCAAGACTAAACTTCAAAGGTCATAGGCTCAAGACATGGCACAGTCTTGCTCTTGTTTTTAGCAATGTGGCTTATGGTAATTCCTTATGGTGTAGATACTACAAACAATATGAACTCAAGGATTAGAGGGGTTCCAGAATTAGTTCCTAAATCCTAGAGTGAAGCTTGTTACCAGCTTCTGGATAATGGGAAACCTGGCCACCTTGGCTTCTTGCTGAAATCTACTGGGTGGAAGAGATGGATGGAGCAGGAAACCAGCACACGTATACCCCCACGCAAGGGGCCCTGGCACTGAAGTCCGATTCCTAAGATGTTCTATTATGGCATTCTGAGGCAGAACGAACCAACCTCGAGCTTAAAATCTGTCACAAAGCAGAACTGTCATGCCCCAGGCAAGTTTTACAGTAAGCAAGAAAGCGGGGGGGAATTATGTATTTCACAAAAAGATTTAATTTGTTCTCAGAATAGAAAAGTTGAAGAATTCATCGCCCTTTTAGAGCTCACCAAAAATACAGTAAGGCTCCTCTCTACCAGCAAAAGCCAGATCTTAAAATATATTTCATCCCAATGAATTTTCAGTTAGGAGGAACAAGATCAAACTGATTTCTATATGCAAGCAAAAACACTCACTTAAAAATTTCCTTTCCTGATCATCCTGTACCTCAGGTACTGAGAGTATATTTTGTCCTGGAAGCTGTTGCTAGAGTAAGTTGTTTCTCTAAAGCTAGACTGTCTTTGTTATGCTGTGGATCACTTGCGCAAAATAACACCGATTCTTCCAGCGCTAGGAAAAGGGATTAGTGCTTTACCAGCGCAGTCTTTCAAAGGGGATCTATACACTTTGGTTAGACACACAGATTTTCCCAAAAAGACTGCTAAATCATCTAGTATGACCTCTGTATAACACATGCCATAGGATTTCAGGTTACCGCTATAATAAGCTCCATAATTCCTCTTTGAAGCACATGTTCTGAGAAGACATCATGACCTTACGGTCCAAACCGGCATAGCCTGAGTGAATCAGTATCATTATGAACCTTTCAGCATTTTTTTTTTTTTCCCCTTGATCAGTGCAATGAGATAAAGGAGTTTTCAATAATGTTTTTCATATACTCTGAGAATTCATGAGAGAGACTTTCGTATTATGAGCTCTTCAATATTTATGAGCTGAAATACAGAAACACAGTTAAGCAATAGCAGAGACAAAAAAGTCCAAATGATGCCCAAGGTTTTGCTTTCCTGTAAAACACGGCCTTTTGACGGTGAAAGAGGGAGAGAGAGAGGGAAAGGAGCTGGCACCACAGGACATGAAGTCAACCTTGCAGCAGTAGTTAACCTGTGGTGTCAGACTGTAAGTGTGGGCTTCTTCGTCGACTTCATTACATTCTTCCCCTTCATTTGTGCGGCTGACCTGAAAAACGGCCATATCCTTTTGACGTCTTGTTTCCAAAGTGTAGCTTTTCCAATAGTTATGTGTCACAAATACACAGTTATTCAAGGTGGGCATTCAGTGATCCAGGAAAAGAGCTGGTTTCTGTAAGAGTGCGTGTGGGAGTATCATTATAGCGTGTATTTTTCCTTTTAACTTCTCTACTTCTGACGATAAGTGATTTTGACACAGAATATCTGCAATATGTATGTTAGAGAAACCTCAAAAAATGACTTCTGGGTGAATCAAGAGAAAGTTTTTTTTTCCCAGCTATTGAACTCTTCCATGCTGTGCTTTTGACTTGGTTTGTGTTCAGCCCCACACTGGGAATGTGAAGGTCCCACAACAGATTACGAGTTTGGTTCATATGCCACGGCACCAGTTTCCGTGTTGTCGTTACCACTTTGGTCACTGTCAGCTGGATCTTCTGGCAGGCCAGTGGGCACCACAGTCATCGGTCCTTTTCCTCATCAGCTGTAAAGGTGGCAGCAAGATGGAAAACGCTGGAAACAGTTCTGCTGACTACACGCTGGATCTCAGCTGGGCACCGAAGATCTGCTCCTGGTGTTTGGCATGTCACCCTTTTTGCAGGAGATGAATCACTACATCTGCAGCTGCTGGAGAGATCAGGGGTTGGCTTTGCACCTGCTCAGCGCCTTGCGCTCCACTTTGCTGAGGTTCAACAGCTCAGCACACAGGTGAGCACGCAACATGGGCACCCGCAGTCTCGGCATTGCTGCCATACAGGGGTTGTTATACCCAGAGAAGCTGTGGCTGCCCCATCCCTGGAGGGGTTCAAGGCCAGGTTGGCCGGGGCTTGGAGCAACCTGGGCTGGTGGGAGGTGTCCCTGCCCAGGGCAGGGGGTGGAACTAGATGATCTTTAAGGTCCCTTCCAACCCAAACCATTCTGTGATTCTATTTAATACAAAAAGTTTGGAGAAAGACAACTTATGTTTCATGTCTCCTGTCCAGATGACAGAGGAGCTGCTAGAGCTTTACAAGAGGGAAATCACAGACAGGGCAGAAGCATCCCCAAAGTGCCTTGAATAAGTTCTAGTCACCTTTACTTCACATTGGAGGAACATAAAAATAAAATGTAAAAAGAAAAAAAAAATCAGGAAGAATACAGTCCAGAACCTTGATGTTTGTCCGCAGACTGGTCTGTATTTCAGCAGAACATAACAAGTCTGTGCAGAAGAAAACTATCACATGGGAGAGAGGAGAACCCCCCCTGCAAAGAGTTATGCCCTCGGTTCTTCTGGCCAATAGACCTGCAGCCCGATGCTCCCACCTCTGCTCATATCAGCATCTCCCACAACTCTGGCTTACGCTGGATCTTGCTGCTCCAGGTACCTGAGGATAGTTGACAGGCTGAAGGATTGCTGACGGGTCCACTTTTCACAGAGATGAAACTAAGAGTCTGTGAAACAGATTCTTTACATTTATTGCAAAATATCTATTTGCTTAAATCACTGCTGCCTTCTTTAGGTCATCAGTGGAGATTAACAAACCAAAGTCCAGTTCTGAACAAGGCAAAAGACTTCAAAATTTGCCTGTGAATGCAACTTTGTGGCTAAGCGTTTGGGTTTTTTTTCCACACAGTAAATTAAGTTGCAGAACCAGACAGAGACACAAAGTGAAAGTCTGTTCCTGAGGAGCGCATCTACCCTGACACGGCCAGCGACTATTCCAAAGAGTACTGGAATAGATGAACAATCACAAAGTTACCAAACATGAAAAGCAAAATAACTTTGGAAGTACTCCTTCTAGGGACCTAGGTAATATTTAGAAGGTAGAGAGCAAGAGAAGCCACAGAAGTTATTTAGGAAAATAACTAACTGTCAGTTATTCATCAACATTAATTGAATTTACTGATATTTCTCCTACACTGTCTTTAATCCAGCAAGCAGGAAGGCCAGTGAGGCTGGAGGTCATCTCTTGACACATGAAAAAAAAAAAAAAAAAAAAGAAAATCTATTACATTGTGGTTTTCTTCTAAGCAAACTACCATGAGTCTGAGTCACCTCTGAATGATTATTTCGTTCTTCTAAAGATTTACTAGTCGGCAGGTGCTAATGTGCCCTGTTTTTATGGATGATCTACAAGAGCAGTAGCAAGGAGGCGGCGCAGGAGAAGAGGAATGAATGAGGAAGCAGCGAGCGATCTTGCCGGCAGCGGCACTAAAAGGTCCTTCCAGTAGAAGTTGTGGCTGAGGTTGGATTGTGGGAAGACACAGCCAAAAACCAGCTCAAGTTTCCACATCCCTCAGGATGAGGACACTTAGCACCGACCATAACGTCCACAGAGATCCATCAGAAGTTCACTACAGCTGTCACCCCACCCCTACCCCATTTTCCACCTTCCTGACGTCAAATACCGTTACCCAAGAGCTGGGAAAATCCATATGACCAGGGGACGGTAAGATTTATCATTTCAAGTTACCAATGACATTTGCCCCTCATCTTGCCCCATCACCATCCTGGCAGATTGCTGTTTAGCTCACATTAAAATGCTTTAGAAATAGCTAGATTCTGGGAGAGACTGATAGCACCGAGAAGCCTTTCTGCCGCTCAGGGTAAGGCAGAAGGGTATTTCTAAGGCAGAGAATATTATAAATCCCTACCTGGGATTGAGGAAAAAAAAAAGTTGTAAAAATAACACAATTAATAGCAATAGCCCATTATCCCATTTAACTGCCACCATGGAGGTAGCACCATTTCTACGGCATATTCCTCCAAGGGAGAGAGGAAATTGCCACGGGGACAGTAGTTATTTAACCTGGATGCAAACTGCTGGGCTGGCACTGGGTTTATGCAGTGGAATGACTGTGTTCCGAGCTCCAAACGTGAAAGAAAGGTAAACAGACAGATTCTGATCTCAATTACTGTAGCTAACTTGGCTCCATTGACATCAGTGAAAAGATTTTTTTTTTTTTGCCCTGAAAAGTCAATTTAAACAGCCCAGAATAGCACCAACATCAAAATTTACTTTCCATCCAATACATCGTGTTTGTGTGTTTGAACTTCAGTATCCAAGACACACTTTGCTGCCCAAAAACCTCAGGAAAAGAAATCCCCACGCTGAGGAAGAAATTAACTTTATCAAAACAGAGAGTTTGCAACCTAGAGGAACAACTAGAGAGACAACTAGGAGGAGGAGCTGATATAGCCGAATCCCCCACATACTCTCTCTATTTACATATCGGAGAGACGCGCTCTTAAAATCTGGACTGTTATTTACATTCTTCCTATTTTCATCTGTGCAGCTCAGTTGTATATATCCAAATATAAAGTGATGGCTTGTTTTCTATTCACTCTCAAATTTTTTCCTTCCTGGTTTTTTTTGGGGTGGTTTTTTTTCCCTTACTGCTTGTCCTCACACATTTTGCTCCAGCTCTTAATTCTCTCCCCTGCCTTTGCCTACTCCCTCCCTGCTCACCCACATCTTTTCACTTCTTTTACAGCCTGACGGTTTCCTACCGGGCGAGGGGTGCTCGTCCGCTGTCATGCTTTCATCCCAAGTCTGCAAGAGCAGCCATACTCTAAGTCCCATGGGTCGGGCCTTCCCTAATCGTCGTCCTTTGTTAGGGCTCCCCTGCCCCATGCAGTTTACGTGACAAAAGGGAGCGTCATTCATGCAAATGGATTTTGCACACTCCGGCTTGCTGGTAGCATCATTGTGTGCTCTGCTTACCATGGCTGCCTGGCCCCTGAACCCACCAGAGGCCATTCTTGCCCTTTTGTGTCTTCCCCCCCATACTCCTCTCGCTTTTTAAGTACCATCAAGTCACCCCTCCCTCGCTAGATCTAGACGACACAGTAGGAGAAGCTACAGCCATTGAGCAGCGTTTGACAGAGGCCACGCTCCCTGGGTTTGCAGCTAACCGTGGCCAGATCTCTCTTTAGATCAGAAAATATATATTATTTCCCCCACACACGCCATGGTAAAAGTGTCTCGCATCGCTCTTATTCCTCTCCTGCTCACGCACCTTTCAGGTAAGTGTCCTTTTGTCTCACACACGTCACTACTTCCACTTCTCTTCTACGTCTCAAACACCAGAAGGTTCCCTTAGAATATCAAAACTCAGAATTAGACCTTTAGGTTTGATAATAAAAACTAGGTGCATACTATCCCAGAAGGAGAAAGCTCGTGTGAGGAGGTTTCTCTATCTCAAACCACTGGATAAAGCACTGATAAACATAACATAGGAAAAAAATTATAGCCTCCATGCCTCAAAAAGGGAATTCCATTTTTTCCTGTATTATCTGCAAGCATTACAGAAGAATACGAAGTCTAATTGTTAAGTTTGAAAATCTGTCTAATCTCTTTCAGGAGGAAACACAGAGGAACACGCTATTAGAGAAGACGTTACACCCCAAAAAAAGAATACAAAATAAAGGTATTTCAGTACATCCATGCACTGTTAAGATTCCGTCATCCTTACATTGACTTTCGATGAAGAATGAAAGTAACGCCCAATAAATCTGTGCAGAGAAGAACCTGGGGTAATGGCTAGTGGGGCAGGTCTCTCTACAATCACCTCTTCCGAAGCTTCTCTGATGATAAATGCTAATTCACATGAAGGAGGCGATAATGTTTGATGAACATCAGCCCATGGCTATGCCTTGAGCAGCAGTTGCCACAGATTAGGCTCAGCACTTTACCTAACAAAGGAAGATTACAGCTGTCCCATCGCCACTGTGAAGCACAGCAGATAAAAACCCCCCACAATTCTGAGAGGCAGAAAATAATCTGATGAACTCTTTGGGAAAAGATGAGCTTTTTGGTGGAGCATTTTAAAAATAAATGTACATTCACATTTTTACTGGTTTTACGTGATACATTTTCACTTGAACCACTGGTTGCTAATAAAGGCGTTGGGAAAGGGGGACCTAAACGCAAAGCCCTGGCAGAACCTGTGTGCCCCACTCAGCCCCACCGTGATCAGTGTTGTGTCCTCTGGGGAAGGGAAAATGCCTAACACAGCAGCCGTGCCCCTCTGCTTGCCCCACAGACTGGTGCACAGCTTCGCTGCCAGTTCAAATAGCCTCCAGAGCACTGGTTTTACTGTAAACATGTCCCAGAAGTCCATCCCTTCCTGCTCTTGAGTTGCTCCTAGGAAATAAGGCAGCTAAGAACCCAGGATATCACTGTGGTCGGTTTAAATGGACATGTTTTATGGGAGATGATCGAGTTAATGCCAAGTATTTTGCAAGCAGACACTCTATTTCAACACCTTTCTCCAAAGAGCAGCAGCTCACAGCAGCAGTAGGTTGGGACTGGCCTGCCATATGCTCGCTTTGGCTTTAGTTCAATTTCTTAATCTCTTCAGTGATTAGCACCAGACAATAAGTCTTCATGGTGACCTGGTTCATCATGGTTACCAAAGGGAAGAGCGAATGTATTTTGATCCCGTTGATGAGTCAAGTAGAGTCCAAATTCGTACCTCCAGCACAAAGCCCAGCTAAACTCACTGCTTTCAGCTGAGGCTCCAGACTTACAGTTGTCTAAGTGGCGTAAACCAGGACAGAAGCGTACATGGGTTTTTTTGGCAAATCCTGCCGGTTACACGTGTGCCGAATGTGTGGGGGGAGAACAGACCCCTCATAAAACTTGTATAAGAGCTGGCAGGAGCCCAGTCCGGCGCTGCAGGGAGCGGGAGACCCATGGCAGTGACAAAGGACCCCTCTCATCTCCCAGCCCTACGCGACAGAGCCAGCACACTCTATTTTCCTTGCCTTGCACCTCCGGAGGATGTTGCATGGGCTCCCTTCTCCCCGGGAATCTCCCCAGGGATGTTGTCCTCCCATTTGGTCAGCGCTAAGTTTTTTCAAGTGCTCCACACGTGCTACTGAGGCCAGATGTTGTGAAGATTTCTGCTCCCAGTTGGACACCTAAAGAAAAGCCAGATATTCCAAGATGCTGGTGGTTCTCTCTGCACCATTTTAAATGCCAGCCGGAGTCGCCGCTGCAGTAAGGCTGACTTTGAGCAGTTAACACAGCGTAGTCCTGTAGTTTTAAATCTATGTAGTTAATATTCTCTCCCTATTTTAAGCCGTTTCGACAGTCTTTTCAAGCTGTTCCAAGTGCACTTAGCTCTTTTGCTCGTGTGTCTCTACTATCAGCCGTGAGAAGTGCTACTAAGTTGAAAATAACTTTTATAACAGGTAGGAATCCCTTCAGCAAAATCTATTTAGCTTTAACCCTCTTTTCTTTCCTTTCCTCCCCAGTATCCCCACCTGTTGTTTCTCCCATGCTTCGCCAATGAACTGGTGAGATTTAGCTTTGCTATGGGAAAGGGACTGACTGGTTGTCAGAGTTGGTAAGTTCAGCTTGTTTGTTAAGGACGCTCTTTTATCTGAATACTTAGAATCACAGAATTGTTAGGGTTGGAAGGGACCTTAAAGTTCCAACCCCCCTGCCCTGGGCAGGGACACCTCCCACTGGATCAGGTTGCTCAGAGCCCCATCCAGCCTGGCCTTAAAAACTTCCAGGGATGGGGCTTCCACCACCTCTCCGGGCAACCTGTTCCAGTGTCTCACCACCCGCACGGGGAAGAACTTCTTCCTCACGTCTAATCTACACTTGCCCTGCTCTAGTTTTAATCCGTTCCCTCTAGTCCTACCATTACCCGACATCCTAAAAAGTCCCTCCCCGGCTTTCTTGTGGGCCCCCTTAAGATACTGGTAGGCCACTAGAAGGTCTCCTCGGAGCCTTCTTTTCTCCAGACTGAGCAACCCCAGCTCTCTCAGTCTGTCCTCAGAGGAGAGGTGCTCCAGCCCTCTGATCATCCTCGTGGCCCTTCTCTGGACACGCTCCAGCACGTCCATATCTCTCTTGTGGCAGGGGCTCCAGAACTGGACACAGTACTCCAGGTGGGGTCTCTCAAAAAATATCCTCTGGAAGTTTGGGACAAAAAAATACATGTTTTATTTAACTGACTACTGCATTGCAATGTTTCTCAAAGCATCTGTTTCCCGGGGGCAACTCAAGAGAAGACACCGATTCCCTGGCCTGGTCCAGTGCCCTTATTCCTAGGTTTTTCAACTGCAGTCATGAACTAATAGCGCAGCAAATTCTAAACCCATAGCACAACGTTAATATGTAAAATTATATACAAGTCCAAGGAATCAGACATGACTAGAAAAAGAGATTGGTTGAGTCAATCGCCCACCAGCTTCTGCCATGCTACGTTGCACCCACCACCGTGAGACTTAGATTGGTGCCTTGCCTTCAGAGTGAAATAAGCACCAGAGTTCCGCCTACACATGCTAGCAACCATTCTATATCCCCACGCTTGTAAAGAAATAACAGCTCCTTTTGTTGCTAATTGACATTACTTTCATAAACAACAACAATGGATAAGAGAAACAGGCTCCTTCCCCAACAGAAGCACAAAGAGAAGACAATATTTAACATGTTACTTGCTTTTAGAAGTGCCCCGCCAGGTTTAGCCTCTTCCCTTTGCTAATTCATTTATAAAGTGACTTTGTAAAATTAAGTTAATTTGGTTTATTACACAACCCGTCGGAGTGCATTCTTATCCAAGCACATTAGATCTATACGCAACTCCCACGGCAAGGAGATGAGAGGAAAGATGTGTGTGCTGGTACTTCTATTAAACGGAAAAGTAAATCTCCAAAGTTTCTAGATATATATTATAGAGACATGAGCCTTTCAGAAAAGGACAAGAAAATAAGAAGTGGGAAGGAAAGGCATTCCTGTTTTTCCGCCACACACAACTAGAGCAAGGAACACCTTTGTAGCACCTGACATGCAGGAGCACCCAGAATATTCCTCCAGAATACTTTGGATGGTCTACGTGAGAGATTTGCAAAAACCTCCAGGTTCCCTCCTCTTAATCAAAGATGAAGAGAACGGAGCATTTACCAAAATCATCCTATTTTGGAAAATCAGCATATTTAGAGCAACTGCCTGTATCAGCAAGACACAACCTTAGTTAAATCGCACATGGGGACGATGTGGGATGGTTTGGGCAAACAGTACTCACAGTCAAGATCCACATGCTGCAGTGAGCATCCCCACCACGGGACAAATACAGCCCACAGGCTCCCGATAAAAAGGCAGCCAACCTTCATCAGGTGGAAGCACAATCCCCAGGTGTACATGAGAGAAAAGAGTAAGGCGGATGAGAAGACAGCCTCTGCCAGAAGACCTCCACGTTACCAACTCCAAGCCCATGCAGCTCTGCTGAGGTGCTGCCTCCTGCTTTGCGATGCCCCAGAGAAGCAGGGGAACATGCAAAGCACCTCCAACATAGTCCAGTATTGCAGCTACGAGGAGGACAGAAAGACTGCTAAATACAAAGGCAAATAGCCTGACATAAATCAGGACAGATCCAGAATTATTTACAAAATCCAACTAACAAGGTCTTCAGATGCTGTTTTCTTGTCATTGATCCCAGCACGAGCAGCTTCTCCTATTCTCACCAAAATCACAAGCCTTAGATGTCTATCTAGCTGCGAGTTTAAAAATCATGTTTTTCTGTAAGCTTTACATCTTCCACAGGCTGCACTACAGCAGCCTACCCCAGGCTGGGAATGCATTTGCTCTTGTATCTAATCCCCTCTTTCCGGTTTCCTTGGGGCTCCATTTAAATTCAAAAATCTTTCCCCTCAGGCTGTTTTGTTCCTTGACTTAATTAGAAGGCAGTTTCAGTCCTCCTCCTCCTCTACTACCGACTGCCGGGCACTTCAGCAAGCTGTTTTACCTTTTTCAAGGTCGAACACCCTCCTGCCCAGCAGGCCCGTGTGCAAGTCCCCCGCAACGCCCTTTCACACAACGCATTTTATATTTCTTACCAACCATCAGCAGCCACGCCGCATACAATCGTATAAGAGGGATTCATGCACGGGGCTCATTACCGTCACTTCTCTCGGCCAGTAATCGGTCACTCTGGGAGCAATTATGGGCAGGAGAGGGACGGACACCTCACTCCATCGTCGAGAGATGCCACAGCAGGTACTAGAGCTGGAGTCGGGATGAAAAGTTTCCCTGCGCATCCGGTCTTTGATTCACGTCCCTATCCCCATCCACAATAACCCTTAAGCATCTGCTGAAGTCACACTGGCCATCGATTTCAGCCACATTTAGCCACCAGGGACGAACCACATTTAAGCATATCTTAAGCATGCTACAGGTGGGTACGCAGGACTTCCCCAGTACAGCCTGGATTAAATGCACCCACCACTTGACATAAAAAAAACCCCAACCCAGTATCTACTGGAGGAAAAAAGAAGAAAAAAAAAAAGAAAAGAGTCTTCTGTAAACTCTGACTTTTGTCACACAGCTGGAGGCATTGCGCTCACCTCCCTCCACTACCCTGTCATATATTGGCGTCTAATTGAGCCACGTCCCTCATTTGCTTGTCACAGCTAAAGACGCTGTTATTAACCCACATCCTGGTACGAGCCGCTCGACTCCGAAGTCTTCAGAGGTCCCTCGCAACCTGGAGCACAGTCTGGGGAAGCAAGAATCAGGAAAAGAGGAAGAGTTCAGGTTTTTCCCAGTTGTTTGATACGCTAATGAAGTAACGGGAAGAAGGAAGATTAACTTTCTGTCACTGGGCAGTGTTAAAACAGTTCCCCCGCAGCCACAGCTGTGTGGCTCAACAGCTGTTATTTCTATATTTCAGGTACCAAACCCACATATGCTATTTCCAACACACAGCACCTGCCTCATTTGAAGCCTAAAACCAGACAACATAATTAAAAATGTGCATTCATTTTAAAGGCAACTCAACCGAAACAAAAGTCATTTTTAAAAGCCAAACAACAAGCAAATAATAGCCTCACCTGGAAGCCAAGTCACAGATGAATTAAACAGAAGTTGACAGAGTACCATGATAATCTTTAAAGCTCTAATCAGATGTTGACTTGAAACATCTGCACCTCCATGAAGGCTTTTTATGGGAAGTACCTCATGCAAAACTTTATCAGTTGAAAGTAAAATTCTCCTAAAGCATCTGAAGAAGCAGACAGTGGTGCTGACAACAGCTGGTAACAAACCCATTTTTCTAATTTGCAGCCATTCTTGCATCTTTGGAGCGGCAGAGAAATTTCTGCCACTCCAAAGCCGTCATCTCAGGTTCAGGTGCTGGTTTGTGGCAGATGTAGCAATAGAACAACACAGAAAATTGAAACCAACGCTGGAAATAAAGATGCCGCTGGCAAAGGCAGCCCCGACACCATCTAAGACATATAAAATAAATATCAAGCAAGCAATATTCAGAGTTTAAAGCTGATAGCGGGGTCCACCACCATCCCCAAGAAATGTAATTTAACACTTAAACTGTCACATCATCTTACTTTAATTTGTTACAGGGCTCTATTGCTGCCTGGCAGCCAAATCAAACCTCGTTTCACTTTGCAGTCAATACTATTGTTGTCTGAATTGGAGCACTCGCTGGTAGTTTCTGACAATGATTTTCACGAGCTCGGACAGCACTAAAGGCTTGTTTCATAAAACCAGAGAAGCCGGCGGCTCTGCAGGTAAAATCTCCGCGGGAGCCGCTTCTGCTCAGCAGACGGACACCTCCAGCTTTGGGCTGGACACGCACCAGGGGCGGCAGCGAGGAAACAAGGCATTGCCGTCACTAAATGCCCCGCAACTACACAACGAAGAAGTTTTACCTGAGAGTTATTAGTTTCAGCAGCAGGTGACAAACGCACGGGGAATATAAAGAAACTACGCGGTGATTCTGGCTGGCACCAGGCTGCTGGAGGTCACAGTGCTCTCGCTGCCAAAAACCTGAGTCTCGCTTGATGTTCCCATCGCCCTGGGCGATTATTTGCACCATTCAGAGCAAGTGTAAAATACTCCGGGATACAAGTTACTTTGCAATTGATGCAAGCAGTCCTACACCAAAGGCAGGGAAGAAACCACCTGCCTGTTGAGAAGCAGGAACCCTGCTTGGTCTCGACTGGAGGGGAAGGGGCTGGGGAGGAGGAAAAAGAGGCAGCCACTGATTGCGATCTGCTGTTTCCCAGCTATTACAGGCTTTCAGAGCGGGGATGCCATAATCTCCCCTCTCTAACATCACGAGGCCAGTTGCTTTCCAACACCGCTTGCAGCTAAAAAGCGCTCCCTTTCCTATCCACCGATGCCCACCAGCTCCACTGCTCACTGGGGCCCAGCAGATGTGGCGGTCACGGAACCTGGCAAGGGCTGAGCAACAACACGCAGCTTGCTCTGCCTTCGCCCCGCAGAATGAACATGGCTAAACGGCGGAAAGAAAAAAAAAAAAAGCAGTAAACAGTTGCATTTGCTGTTCACCACGGCAGAGACGCTTCTGAGCTCACCAAGGCAGGGAACCCGCTGAGTAAAAAGGCCATTTCCACGTAGTCACTCTACAGGTGCGAGTCCAACTTGGACAGAGCTCTAATAACAGTAATCACCTTACTAAGCCTGGACCAGCTTGGGTCTTTAGATCAGCCCTCCCTTTCCTCCTTCCTCTAATAGCATTAGAGTCCCTCTTGCCACAACAATAACGCTAAAGAAATGCGTTTCTCTCCACACCAGCTTCCTATCGGTATACTAGAATTAGTTAGATTTTTGGTAGGGGATCAAACTGACAGCTACTACAGGCACCACAGATGTCGTCAAACAAGTTTTAAGCATAGTTTTCCTCTATAGCAAAAAAAAAAAAAAAAAAAAAAAATCTGCCCATATCTTCAGAGACACGTGTCAAATTGCTTTCAGTGACTTTCTACTTTGCCTCCTAAGTTAGACAGAACCCGACTCTGAGTTTGAACACTTACGTTTAAATATATTTTAATACAGTCTTTATGACTTCCCAGCTACTGCAAAGTCAGCATCCTTCCCCAGCAGCAGGACTCACATGTCTCTGGCATACTACCTACGGCATCAGCTGGCCTTTGCTCAGAGCTGAGCTCCATTCATTTGGTCCAAAATACTGACTTTTCCACTTGCTTTCGCCCATATCTTAAGTGCCATTCATCCATGAAGCTGCCCTGATTCCCACCAGCTTCACATGAGCTCCAGTGACAGCCACTGTCACTGCACCGAGCCACCGGCAGGCTTGCGTTTAAGACATTTAGCGGTTTCTGCAACTCTGAAGAAGAAATTGTGGGCTGTATTCAATGACCACCTTTATAAAATAAAGCACTTCCAGCCTACACTGAGCAACAGAAGATGCTCACCAGCATTGAGGGAAGGAGCCCAAAGGACCACTCACCCAGGACGGGCTGTAAACTCCGTGCCACGCCAGAACACACCAGCGCACAACAGGGAGGCCTTGACAAGCTCCTGTAATAGCTCCTTCCCCTAAATGAATTTTGCAACTCTATGCTTATCAGCTAAATTAAGCATTAATGAAAAATAGAACAATTTGTTTTCAGATTCTACAGGTTTCCAGTAATAAAGATTACTAATGCTTTATTTTGGGGCACTGGTTAGCTAATTTAAACTTTTTTCTCATTACACAGACAATTCATTCAAATTGAAGAGGCCAGCTTCTTTCTAATTTTATTAGCATTTGGCCCTTTGCCAGCTTGTCTTAATCAAAATGCTCATTATTTTTGCCTGGCTGTTGAAGCTAATCTAGCTATTATATGGATACTAAATTAGAAGCAGAAGGGGAAATTTTGTTCTTACCAAACAGCTGCATTGCTCCGTGTGTAATACCAGCCCCATTCAGCCACGTCCCGCATAGAACCATTCTGGGGCAGCAGCATCCCTGATGCTCAGTGGGATGCTGGTGAGGGAGAGTCATGTTTACAAACTGCCCATCTTCACTTTCCCCCTGTTGTTTTTTTTTGTTGGTTTGTTTGTTGTTGGTTTTTTTTTTTTTTTTTTTTTTTTTTTTTAGGAGGCAGAAAGGTCTAACATAAAAACCAAGTTAAAATGGTAAGTGGCAAGGAGTGGAGACCCAGCTCACAAGTTCTGCTAGCAATAAATACCCTTTCAGAGAGCCACGTTATCCCTCCCCAGCTGCTAACCCCCCCACCCCGACACTTTTTTTTCTCTCCCAAAGTCCAAATGATTACTGTATCTGCTTAAACTTAGAGCTCTTCACATTGCATCTAGCTTCAAACATCGCTGCTTGTGAGCCTCAGGCTCTCCTGTTCTTCTGAGCTGTTATCAATTGGTCTAATAAGAGATATTACCTCCTTCCACAAACCTCGCCAGCTTCGCAAACATGCCAACCTTCTGCCTTTGGGGAGGTTTTTTTTTTTCCCCCCCTGCTTAGATTGCTTTCTAATTGTTTATTTGGATGCAAGCAACTTGTTCATGGCCAAGCCCTACGTATTCCTGCTGTCCTGCTTCACTAAGCAGCCTTGCGAAGGCTGCTCTGTGCCACTTCTCTGTACATCGGTGTACGTGCGACGTGTACGCAGGCAATCCACAGAGAACACCTGGGCGGGTGGGGGGAAATTAAACAATATTTCCTCCCTCTCTGCTGGGCTAGTCTGCAATAAAACAGCTCCCCGGGCTGACAGGGGAGGGTTGGCTGGGAATCGAAAAGACGGAAAGGTAATTTGAGCCAAAGCGATGGTGAGATGATGGAGTTCGCTCTGAAGGAAGAGCGGCGCAAGAGCAGGCGAGGAAGGAAAATGGAGTGCAGAAAAGCAGGTCTCAGGTCATTCAGCAATCTGGCAGTGAAATCTCTGGGGAAGAGAGCGTGGAAAAAGGCAGCAGAGCAGGCATGGAGAGGCCACAGAAACACGTGCTGGCAAGCCAGCCCCATGCCGCACAGGACAGGAGGGGACAGCCCAGGATGCTTCAGAGACCTCTTCCATGACCTTCACAATCAGAATAAAAAGGGAAAAAGGGGAGGTGGGGAAGCGTCCTGCAAAGAGAGGAATCAAAGACCCAAACTCAGGAGAGAGGAATGGCAGAAGCATGGGAGGCAAAATGAGAAGAGACAGTCAGTGTTCCACCGAGCAAGGATCAGAAAAGGCAAAAAAAGAAGAGAAACTATAAACTCAGCGGAAAGGAGGGAAAGGTAAGGTTACACCCAGGTATCCAACAGCAGCTTTTGGAACACAGAGATGGATCTTGCCAACAAGACTGTGGAAGAAATTAGAGAATATCTATTCAGCCGAGTATCATGAAATTCAATTTGGACCTTTGGTACTTGAACCTCAGTGATTTATTCCCGTGACAAGAAACCCTGCAGTCAGGGAAAAGCTGCAGACATCAGAACCCTTAAAGTTTTGCCTCTTGTAAAGCAATCTAGCACACTATCTAGCTGCAGTTTCTACAAATGGTGCAAATCTGCTTTCTAATGACAGAGCAGTCGCTCGTGGTTCATTGCAGAGTCAGAACTGTGGATCAAGCAGGGATTCCCCTTTTGTCAAGCTGTCTTTTCATTAATGCCTGCGACACTTACATCGTGAATATTCTCAATAAGCTGTGAAGAATAAACCAAGCTACAGAGCTGGAAGTCTTTTGCGGGGTGGGATTTGAATTCAGAACGACTTTTTCAAGTTGCATTAACAATGCAGAAAACGAAATGGGATGCAATTCAAAATGGCAGGGGAAGTACAGCATGTAGGTAAGAAATAAAAAAATATCAGTTGTGCAAATACAGGATGAGGAACGAGGGACTGAGCACCAGCTCTGCAGAAAAAGATCTAAGGATTAGAGCAGGTCATCGGCCAAACAGGAACTGGTTTCTGCTGTCATGAAAAGGGTGAATAACCCAGGAAGAATAGATGGAATTGGAGCTTGCTGACTAAGACAACTGGAAAAAAAAAAACCAAACCAAAAATCAGCAATGAACAGTGATCTAGAAAACGCAGCCCACAAACAAAGCACCTGAGAGCAGAGGTAGTTTAGTCCAGAAAAGGGAAATCTATGGAGAAACATCGTAACTTTCCAAATAGGGGAAAATGCTGATGCAAAGGCAACGGCAATAAGTCCGTTTTCCCTGTCCTCTGCAGATACATGAGGTAACAGGCTTAAGTTACAGACCTAGAGATGCAAGATTTAGGTAATGCGTCAGGATAAAATTTCTAACAGGAAGGATAGTTAAAAATAGGCATACATTGCTTTTCCTCAGTCCTCTGGGATTTTCCTCTTCACTTACCATTTTTGAAGATAGCCGCTTATCAGGAATCCTAGCAAACAGAGCCAGGCCTTAAACGCATTTCCATCTCCTCAGCTACAGCAAAATCATATTCCACGTGTGTTTGTCTAACCCGTACTTAAAAACCACCACTAGCAGATTCTACAACCTCACGAAGTAAATACTGTTTCCATTTAGAAAAGCAAGTGATCATTTCAGCCGCTCTGCCATTGCGACTACGTAAAGATTCTAGGAGAAGCTGTTGGAGTGCTCGGTTCGCAATACTAAAGAGAAAATAAGGTTCATAGCAGAAAGTAAAAAGAAACCAAGGAGAATATACATCACATTGAACACAGCTATATGCCTCTGAATCCACTCCAGCGTCCTTCATGGTAACAGTACTGGAAAAAAAACCACCAAGTACAATAGGATGCAGGATGAAACGCACTGGGTGTGTCGTACATGTCCCAGTCTCCTCTTCCATTTGCTATGAGCTACATTTGGGATTCTCCAAGGAAGCCCCAGGCCGCAGGGACCTACTCTCAGACACCCCAGAAGCAGCAGGAGCTCTGCAGGATTAAAATTCACCATTGTCAGCATTTCCAGGCCAACGGTTTGGGAGAAAGAGGATGTAATTAACAGGAACATGTAAAGTGCTATGTGGAAAGAGATATATTATATATACATCGAAGTATGACTAACTCACACTGTAATTACAACTCAATAAACACAATTCTTGGGAGGGGGAAGTATCTGAAAGCTTTGCTTGGAGGCATGCAAGAGAGGGAATCACTTTCAGTACTTATTTGCATCTTTAAGGGGCTGCATAGTTTTGAGCGACAAGCACCAAGCTGTGGTACAAACTCCTCAGAAATCCTTTTCAGCAGGCTGCCAGCACTGCCTTCACTTGTACAGACGCCATTTCTACAAATAGACGCGTATGACTTTCCATGTATAGCTGCCTGCGTGCTGGCCCCACAAGACGGTCGGCAGAATCACCCCCTGCACAGCTGTTTTTCCAGGGGAAAATCCTTCTTCTGCTACAGATCAATACGCAGGGAAGCACAACAGAAGGCCCCAGCCACGGCTCTCAGCGCTTGTGTCCTTTTGTGGAGGTTTTTGTGCCAGAAAGCCAGATAACCTTCAGCCAGGTCCAGTTCAACAAGCAGTTCAACTGAAAGGGCCTGCACTTTGCCTTGCAGGGCACTGATAAATCTCAGCTTCATTCTACATTTACGGTTCGAATTTACAGTCCTATTCAAGCAATATGGCAGCGTTTATTTTTGCTGCACCCTTGAACATGAGCAGAAGTCGGGGCACGGGACCCAGACTGTCACACCATTCCCCCATCTCGCTCCCGTCTGCACTCAGGTGTGAGCTTTAGGGCGCAGTACAATGTTTCAGGCGAGGAATGGAGAGCAGTGACCAGACAGATAGAAGCCAGGAGTTGTCACCGAGGTCACCTTTTAGCGTGTCTCCAATAAGTGCACAGGGACACCCACACTCTGCAGGAGCCCATAAACGAGTCTCTCCAATTGCCCTGGACTGACATACCAAAGAAGTGATGGAGAAGAGACGTGAGCTATGCAGGGAAGCAGAAAAGGAGTCAGCACAAGTGTTCCTGAAGCTGCCAGGACCGGCCAAGGGTCAATAAAGTTCCCAACAGCTCCGAGAGAGCTGGGGTGGGAAGAAAGTACATCACATACCTCCTCCATCACAAAGCAGCACTGCGTCGCTCAGAGGGCTCTGCACCTCCCAGCATCAAGTCTTTTTCCTCCAAGAGAGTCCGCATCAGCCAACCAAGATCCTTAAAAGCTGCTGCAGGCAATAACCCCTGCAGTGTCCCAGCTGGAGATGGGAAAATCTCCTCTGCTTTTCCAGGGGTTCATACTGCAAAATGCTTGATGCTGGCTGGCACTGCAATCAGCTCCCTGGAGCACAGCAGCTTTCCGCATAGCGCCTCTCAAGGAAGAGGTCGGTTTGCCCATAAACCAGGTCAGATCCCTGCCTTGATTTGTCTTTAACACCCAAACCCTCCCAGAGAGTTTCTGCCACCAGTTCTCGGGCCAGTGATTTGGGGGAAGAGGACACAACTCTTTTTTGCCTGACTTCTAGAAGTATCTCATTTAACTAGGCAGTTGCTTGCTAATGAGTAGCGAAAAGGAGAGGGATGAATTCAAATTAGTCATAATTTACTGACAAACATTCCAAATAAAATATACAACAAACCCAAGGGAACAGTGATTGTAATTTTTTTGTTTAATGAATCGGGTTTTGAAGTCATTAGCTTGTTGCCATAAAGCTTTCTTCTGGTAATTCACTGCTACAATTTTTTAAATAGTTCTATAAAAGTAAATGAATTGCTGGAATAAAGCAAGCGGGTGTTTTTTTTTTTTCCTTACTTCTCTGAAACACTCACATCTCAGCCTTTTTTTCCTGACAGGCTGAGCATTACCTGGGTGCTTCAGCTCTGACTACAGGGCTTTTCTTTCCTCGCACTATTTCTTATTATAGTTTCAATTAAATGAAAGTTTCTTGCTTCATAGCTTGGCATGACAGATGTTCTTTCCACAGACAAGTCCTGGTACAGACAGGCAAGCTCTCCGAAGTATTTCCCTCAAGCTTCCCATTGCATTGATTCATATGAGCAGTCAAAACTCACCATCACCGGCTACCCCCCCTCAGACAGCAATTTGGGGAAGGACTTCTGACAAGGACCAGCTAAACATTATCTTTACAGGTATTCGTAGCAATTTTCAGGTTTTTTTTTTTTTTTGGAGGAAAACAAGGTACCCAAAGTGGTATTTCGATTGGGTGCCGTAACAGCTAAAGAAAGAAGACAAAAAAGCAGAGAACAGCGTGTCTGAAGTCCTGGCTGTCACCGAGCTCGGTTGCAAACCCCTGTCAGACAGATTCAGTACCCAAACACCCCGCGGGACCTTATGCCCCCAGTGTGGGCGAGCAAGTCATTTTCCTTCCCTGCCCTCCATAAAATTCAGCGGACACGCGTGCCTTTGTAGCTCAGCCAGCTACTGCAGGAGTTCCAAGGGCTGGATCTGGCCCGCCTGGGTTTGAACTTTCACATCCCAAGAAACAAAGTGCCCTTGCCCCCCCGAGAGGCAGGACCGCTGTTTCGCAAAGCCGAGTCACTGCGTGGGCACAAGTGGCACCCGCAGAAAAGGCGGCACAAAAAGACATGGAAAAAAGGAGCACAGAAATCGGCCCCCTCCCTGTGTCACGCTGCCCATATGGCTTCTCCTGCTTTTCCCCAGCTTCGTCGTCACCCACCTGTGATGGTTATTTGCAACCTAAGCTTATAGGCGCAAAACCAGTTTTGAGATGTTCTCCAAATTTCAAAGCCGGACCCCTGTCCTCTCATCTACCTTGCATTTACACAAGCCTTTGTACTGCCAGGTTTGTTTTTTTTTTTACTCTCTTTGGGCAGGCTGTTAACTTCTTCCTCTCCCTAAGGGTTTGTTAACCCTTCGAAAATAATCAACCCACCTTATTTTAAACAACTGAACCAAAAACATTCCCCACACCCTCCCCAGTCATTTAACTTGCCAAGTAGCTTTGTATCACCGACTGTCTCACCATCGCATCCTCCCTGTTGTCTGGCATCACTAATATATTTTTTTATTACAAAGTTTTATGAATTCTGTACGGTGTGCTGCGCTGCATAAATGTTTGCTAATGCTACACCAAGAGGTGCAAGGGGTCTTGCATGCCTGACTTTGTTAAAGTCAAGGGGCGTGCGGCACACTGTTTCTCAGCTGTGTGGAAGGAGCAATCAAGGCTTTTGTGGAGCTGCAGACAATGGGGACAGGCCACATGTTGTGCTAAAGCTCAGCCTGAGCAGCAAACAGGGGGATGGAGGGAAGAGCCCGCTCCGCTCCCAGGCTCTGCACGCCAAGGCCAGTCACCGCCACCTCCCTTTCGGCTTTCTCTTAACAAAGAATCTCCTCTCGAAAATAAAAAGCGTGAAGCTGCTCCCTCACGGCGCTGGGGGAAGACATCACTCATTGACTCTCACCAACAGCAACAATCAAAAAGTTATAGAAATAAGAGGCAGAAAAGCTAATAAATTTCTCTGGCTTAGTTTAGTGCCCAGCACCAAACGACTCTCTGAAGAACTTCATCCGGCACAGCTTCAAGCCATAGGATATGAAGAGAAAAAAAAAGAGAAAAGCATCCTAACAGGGGGTCATTCAGCTGTTTCAAGGCTAGTTAACATGGTAAATACTTAAGTGCCCTTAGTACGCACCAGGAATAGCTCTCTGCAGCAGTACATTTGCTCTGCTTTCAAAGTGGAGTAAGTAGAGCCACACAGACAGACTCAGGATAAGCTACCATCGACGTGGGATGCGGGAATACAGCAACCTGTGCAGTGAACACTCACATCACTCTAACACATGCTCATGACCCATGCAGAAACATGGGCAACCGTTGCGGGGTGTTGGTTTGGGATTGCTTTGTTCAAATCAGTCTATTTTGGCCCTTCGCAACACAGCCGTTACCCAGGTACCTCAGCACTGTCCCCTGTTCTCCGTGTTCCTTGCTTTAGGGTACAGCGTCCCAGCGGGGTTCGTTTTTTTCTGTCATTACAAATCATTACGGCTGCACCTACGGAGAGCTGCTGATGTGCACCCGCCGACAGCCTGACCTCAGCGAGGCACTTTCAGTTCATTAACGTTCTCAGCATCCAGGCTAATCTTTTAAGGAAAAAAAAACCCCACACTCAGGTTGTTTTGTTTTTTTTTTCCTTCTAGTTATGGCTGTCATACTTTTGAGACCTCTAACCCAAGCCACACACAGGTGGAGTTTGCATCCGCAATAAGTTTGTGGGCTATTATGGTCTCAAGTCCAGCCACCCGTATATTTTTATTCAGGTTTACATTTAGCCGGTATCGCCTGAGCCCAGGAGCCGGCCTTTTGGTGCTACAAGTTATGCAGTTTTCTTCCTAGCCCCCGCATACAGGATGGTTTTTTTGTGCGTAGCGCATAAATAAGGCTGCAGCTATTATGAATAAATAACCTCCACCGCCAGCACTGAAGCCCAGCTGGCCTCACTCGCCGTCCCTGCCTTCGGAGCAGCACCTCGCCTTTGGCTCTATCATTAGAGAGCCTTTTCCATATTAACTAGATGGTTTGAACTATAAGTGCATATCATCGTAACTGGATTAATAATACCCATTAGTTGTATTTTGATGAGATTATGACTTTTATTAGGCTAACATATTCAAAACACTGCAGTTAGGGTGTGTTCCTTTTTGTCCATTAACAACATTTTGAGCATAACACAAAGCTCTTTTTTTTTTTTATTTCCAAAGCTTAAGCCAATCTTACCCCAACACGATTCCACTGGTAATTTAGAGTTAATTCTGATTAACTCTCACATTAAAATCACCAGTATCAGACCCCATATTCTCCTAAAATCTACGCAAGCAACAAGAAAACAGCAACACAGTCAAAACATACCAGGGATGAGCACCAGAACAAGACCCTAAGCAAAACAGCACAAACAGTTTAATTTGACAATTAATCCGTGTGTTTGCTGCTTGTTTCCATTTTCCCCGTCCCCACCTCAGTCAGAGAAAACAAATAATGCAACCGCTGTTAATTAAAGATTTCTTGAACAACAGACGTGCCAAATAAGCCACTTCGCACATCGCGGGGCATGAACTCTATTCTTCACATGCAGCAAATTGTGCCACCCAATAAGTAGCATTAAAATGGTAATGTTAGCTAGCCGAGCCCTTAATTGGCTGAATCAGAGAGCCAGGAGCATGCTTGTGCAATCGAGAGACCCCTGTCTGGCCTAAATGCGGAGTTTTAAACAGATGTCTTAAAAAGAAAAGGGGAGGGAGAAGCAGAGGGAAGGGAATATAAAAGGATTTTGCAAATAGGCTAATCTCAGCCTCTGTATGCATAGATGCAAAAAGAAGATATTCTCCCCCAAAACCCCTTTGAAGTCTTTTGACCTGGACAGCATGGATCACAGGTGGCGGCTTACGCAGGCACCCTTATGCTAGAGAGAAATAAATTCACAGAAGAGTCTCTAGCGTAAACATTTTTATGGCTATAAGGTGGATAACGCTTGTTAAGACTTATGCCAGGACTATCTAATGCTGCTTTCATAAGTGAAATTTTTTGCCATATGACTTCCATAAAAAAAAAAAAAAAAAAGAGAAACCTGTCTTATCTACACACATTGGAAGTTACAAAGACCTGGCAATTCCGCTTGTGAAGAGTCTCACATTTCTTCCCCATATCCCCAGAATACATCGATTTCTTTTTACGCATTTCCAGACTTTGTGGAAGAAAAGCAGACTGCAGTGTTGGGTGTAGGAGATAGATTTCTGCTTCTCTTTCTGGCTTCCATCTACTGCCTTCCTTGGTTGGCATAAAAACTTTCACCAAATACTAGCTTCAAAGAAGAATTGCCAACTTTGATATTATCCATACATGCAGAGCAAGCCCCATCCTTCCTGCCCTCTGTTACCCAGCAGTTCCTAGTCCAGAAAAATGCCTCATTGCTTTTCTAACCCTTGAGGGAAGCCTGCCTTCCCCTGTAGCAGGTAGGTATGAGCCCCAGACCAACCTTGAAGGGTCTTTGGGGGACACTGAGAGTTCTGCAGAGGGCTCCCGGACTCTCTCACACCAGAAACAAAGCAGGAATCAGAGCAGGAATATCCCAGCTAGGTTTCCCAAAAGCCAGGATAGAGAGCAGAGACACACAAAAAGCCGAGTCCCTTCTGAGCGAAGAAGAGAGATACAGTCTGTACAGTGTGCAACCAGCAAAGGGTGTTTTGCAGAAATTAGTGAACCCATGCAAAGGTCATTTGCACAAAGTTACAGCACGAGACAAATATTAATCAACGGAGCACACAACACACAGAAACCCCATGCCTCGGTTGTCTACGCGCAGCATGACGGCAGGCGAGCTGCACAGGAGCAGAGAGTCCTAACCAGGTTTGTACTGAGGACACCGAGATCTCCACAGGCGCAGAGACCAAGTCACTGCTTACGGCTATTTAAAAAAAGGGAGACGAGTGACACTCCTAAATGATACCGCTGGTTCAAGTTCCTAGCAAGACAGCAGAAATTATTCTGAGTTATGAAGCGGTGTCCTACCAGAGAAAGCACAGCCCGTGCAACTGTCAGTGGAGGCTTCAGATAAGGAAAAAAAAACTTGGAGTACACATAACAGTATCAGAAGAGCCTTCAAAGATCATAGAAACTATAGATTTGCATTTCTTAGCCCAATATTGCAGCCATGATGGAGGTGTGGAAAGGAGAAGAGTCACATGTTGGTCATCTTCTTAGTAAATTAGAAGGAATTGACCACAAAAGTGGAAATCAGCTGTTTGAGTGCAAGTGATCATGACTTGATTACATTTATTATGTGAAAGGAAAGGGTAGTCTAAACTGTAATCACACACATGCAGCTTTTAAAGGGCCAGTTTCACAAAGCTCAACACAAGTCAGATTGGTGAGGATTAAAAAACAACTATATATATATACACACACACACAAAACAAATTCTCTGTTATCATACACCTTAAAAAAAATACCCAGATGCCCAACAAACCACAGTTTTGCAAATAGAAACAACAATGCTATTATAAAGCAAACACAGAGATGCCAGTCTTCCTTAAAGGGAAAGGAACTAAACCAAATATTTTTAATTATCATTTAAAAACTCAAGAGGAAGCTAATGGTAATCAATATGTGACAGAACCTGGGAACTGTAGCGTACAGATAAGGGAAGTAAAAGGACAATAAAAAGAAGTCTGTGACCGACATAATTGAAACAATCTGGGATGTTATTCTTTTCAAAGACACCACCTACATCTTACTAGCAAATGAATCCATTTAGTGGATTTATCCATATTAGTATAGCCCATTACTAAACACAAGTGGTAGAATTGATAATAGAAAAAAGCAGTAGCATTCAACAAATACTCGCATCCCACAACTGGGAAAGAGCCAGCCAACATATGGCTGTCAGAGGATGAAATACACAACATCATCACAATTACTTTTAGAACGTAAAAATATCAACTATGAAAGATTACACCATATTACCCTAATTTAATCTTTTATTAATGCCCATCAACAGGAGCTTGGAGAAACTAATGTCTGGTTTGCAGAGTACCTCGCCAGCATTCAGGTCTGTTTATCGGCAAAGACATCCTTAAACATTTCACTTTGTAGCGCACGATGTCTGATTAAAGTAAGGAGGATAAGACAAAAAATGGAAATCAGCTTAGGCCATCCTAAATGGATTAAAGACATACCTGAGAAGGCAATCCTCTCTGACAGCGGAGCGGGTGCATTCCCATTGCAGTTCCACAACAGCCATTCCTGGGAACGTACCGTGCAGTGGTTTTGAGACCTGGGGAAAGAAAACAAACAAAACCATGTCAGGAAAGCTAGTTTCCAGGTAGCACCAGAAACAAGAGCGCAACAAATAAGAGAGGACAGCAAAAAAGCACCATCTAGATCATTTGGCTCAGCTGTGTGACATGCATTTCACATTGCAGCCCAACCAAAACTGCATGGGGGGGGGCTGCAGGAGGAGCACGGTCTGTCCTGCACCCCAGGAAACAGCAGCCTGAGTAAAGAACTGACACTGCAAGCTGGTGCCCCACCAAGCTAAAGCCATTTTTTGGTGGAAGAGGAGCTGGCTGGAGCACTACTTCAATATCGTAAGGCAGCTCCAGTAGCCGTAACTCAAAAGAGAACGTTTGGAAGAAGAATAGAGACGAACAAAAATAATTATTAAGGAATTAGTAGCCACATTGGATAAAAAGACACTAAAGGAGTTTTTCTCCTTACATTTCATAGAGGAAGGTTCAAGAAAAGGTTACAAATTGAAGTCACCAAATGACTAACAGAAGTTGGACAGTCCTGGACTCCTCAGTCTCACAGAGTGTGTTGTCCAGTGGTGGACACAGCTCATTCACCGATACAGAAACAACTAATCACTTGTATCACTCAAACAACTGCCACAGAACAGCCATAACAGGTAACAGCTCGCGGATTGGGCATTCACACAGCACGGTAAAGATCCGGATTCACATCCTTTCACCGTTTCATTCAGAGCAGGAGATTCATCTGGACTACCCACGCCAAGATGAGTGTCCAACCCGACTGCTGCGCAAGAAGCAACAGCATTTCTTATTCCGACGAGGAACTCCATCCTGGGGATGAAGATGCCTTCCTTGTCAGAGCTTATGTATGCATCCCTCTGGAAGGGGTAGAGATTTTAGCTAAAATATTCCATTTGTTCCAATTTCAAAAGAAAGCCCTCATTGCCTTTGCCATAATAGCCCCACTGTCCCATCCTTCCTCTCTATCATCAGGCTGCAGACAGCACATGGCTTGCAGAAGCAAAGCCTTCACGATTAGATGGGGAGGGCCTCTGCCAGGGAGTAGAGCAACAGGACAAGGGGGAATGGTTTTAAGCTGAAAGAGGGGCGATTTAGATGAGATATCAAGAAGAAATTTTTCACTCTGAGGGTGGTGAGCCCCTGGCCCAGGTTGCCCAGAGAAGCTGTGGCTGCCCCATCCCTGGAGGGGTTCAAGGCCAGGTTGGCCGGGGCTTGGAGCAACCTGGGCTGGTGGGAGGTGTCCCTGCCCAGGGCAGGGGGTGGCACTGGGTGGCCTTTAAATGTCCCTTCCAACTCTAAGCATTCTATGATTCTACAACCAGCATCAACCTTAATTATTCCAAAAAGGAATGGCAGAACACAGCCAGATGCAGAAATTATGAGATCAAGTCAAAGAACAAGGTTTGATGGGAGCCGAAACTGCAGCCGAACTGCAACTGCAGGCACGAAGCCGACACAAGCGGCAGGGCCCACGGCCCGCTGCCGGCAGTACCGTTACCGATGGCTGCCTCCACCGGCGCAGACAGAGTCTCCGATACCCCTTAACCCAGCGTGTCATTATCAGCCACATGCTCAAGTGAAGAAGAACGAGGTGCCAGGGACGGCAAACAAATGGGCTGTGACAGAGCTACAGACATGACACAGAATGCAGAGTGCAAAATCAGATTTTCCCCCCCGACCGCTGCAGAGCAACGCCGAGATTCTCTCTCTGGTGATTTATACCTTAATTTTGCCCGATAATGTCTGCATTTGTCTCTATACTAGTTATTAGCTTCCCCAAGGAAAGCAAAAATCCAAAAGCTTTTGAAAGCTCCGAGAGAAACGCTGCTCTGCCTTCCTCACCTAGCCGGCATATTTATGGCGTAATCCAAAGGAATAATTACTCCAAATGGTAGACCGTCTCTCCACGCGATCGGAATGACTGTGTGTAGTTACAATCAATGCTGAGAATAGATGGCCCGGTATTTACTGCAGGACAGTCCATCTACCATTGAGAAATCCGTTTTTCCCCCCCTCATTTCAAAGTTGGAGCTGGTTTCGCATTGGAAATCCGAAGGCATAGCCACACACCGGGGCCCTCTGCCACAAAAGAAATACCTTTTTAAATTATTAACAGCTGAAGCACCGCACTAAAAATCAAATGTGGCCTACGAGAAATACAAAGAATGGTAAGGAAATGTTTACAGTAACAGAAAAATCTTTGGGAATCGGCAATTGGTCTATTCGTTTCTCTGCGCATACACAGAAGACACTGTGCATAGGAAGCTTAGTTACGAGTTCCTCCCTTTATTTGCAAATCATTAGCATTCCCCAGCATTGGGGTTCCCAGTGAAATAGGTTTGTCTGTCCCAATTACAGGAATCCCCAAAGAATTCTCACTTTCAAAACAGTTGCATAAAATACTAATTACTGGTATTTGGAGTGAATGAACATAAGCTAATAAATTTACAAATTCAATTACCACGAGCTATCAGATGACTTTTTATTTAATTGCTATGGATTGCCCTTTAGACATCATAATGAAATTAATAGAACATGCCGGTAATCGATAGTTACTGATTAATCGATTCAGAGCAGCCCTGATGAAGACTCTTTAACCCCTAGATGTCATTATTTATTACCTTATAATGCAAGCGCAGGAATACACGGGGCAAATAGATACGGGACATATTTAGGAGTGCAGCAAAGGTATCTGGCTGTTATACAAAGTTCAAGGTGTGGCAATATGGGATTTTGCATATATATAGAGTATTTCACCCTTGAAGGTTAAGTATTATACTCCTCATTAATATATGATCAAGGTCTTCTCATGAGTGGAATAAACAGTCATCCTTCATGGGTGATCTACTTCTATTTATTCAGCGAGGAATATTTAAAACATTAAACTTCACCGCAGTGTATCTGTCGGGTGCCTCTCAGCGCTTATGGAAAACACACGCTATTTAAATATTTTCACATGTGCACAGACTTTCTAGGAATCCACACACTGAAGTACAACATTCGGAAAACAGTGGGAGTAACACACTCGATGCCAACAGCACATAACAATTTTATGCTAACGCTAGCTTTCCTGGCTTAAACACTTGTGCCCATCGTTAGAGCACAAACTTGTCTCTGTTGTAAAGAAATGCTGTAGAAATAAAACATCTTCCAACGAAAGAATAACACCTTGATCTTAGGGATAGTCACAGATCGCCAAAGAGAAAAACGTTTAAAGAGAGAGCGAGCAATACCCTACAGACCCGACTGCAACCTGCAAAGACCTTTGATTTTGCTAAGATAAGGTTTTGATAGTGCGCGGTACCTAGCGGCTGCGCTGCTCTTCGCGAAGGGCACAGCACAGGGGGGCACGGCATCGCCTCTCCTATCACAGTGGGAGGCCACGAGGTTAGCATGGACCTTAGGTAACAACGAACAGGGCTTGCCCTTTCTTCTCTCGCCCAGAGAAGCGGCAACGCAGCTGGCCTCGTGCAGGTCCTCCTTCTTTTAATTCAGGGGATATGTTTTGAGGGAAAAAGTTAGAAAAGGCCAGCCTTGGCCCAAAAGCCCAGACCTTTACTTACAGACAGCTTTGGCAGTCAAGACCTCTTATGTCATCCGTGGCTTCCACCCAATTTCCTAGCCAGCCACACTCCCAGCACCCCCATAGCTACTTCACTTGGCAGACACACAGCCCAATTTTTCGGCACCTGCATCTCAGGGCAGCCCTCCAGGCAGACAGCTCTCACACCAGGGACCCCAAGCCTGCTCTCGAAGTAACACCTCATTCTGAATTGGTGTGAAACTAAACCCAAAAGTAATGTTTTTTTTTTTTAATGCATGTGGAAATTAAGGGTATTTGTTTGGTCAGCCTGCAGCTTTCCTGGTGTCCCACCCCCAGCCTGCACAGCCCATACCTCACCTTCCAGAGGTTCCCCGTGATGCTCTCCAGCCAGGAGATTTCATTGCTCTGCCCACGCGATAAAGAGCCAGAGAGCACTAAAGCTTGCCCCCCTCCAGCAGGCCAGGTAGCAAGGGCCTGCAAGTGGCTACGGTGCACAGATACTGATTTTTTAGGCTGCATTCCCAGAGGAACTGAGAATATTTATAGAATCATAGAATCATCTAGGTTGGAAGGGACCTTTCAGATCATCAAGTCCAACCATCAACCCAACTCTGACCAAACCACCACTAACCCACGTCCCTCAGCACCACGTCTGCCCGGCTTCTAAATACCTCCAGGGACGGTGACTCGCTGGACAGCCTCTTCCAATGCTTGACAACCCTTTCGGTGAAGACATTTCTCCTAATATCCATCCTAAACCTCCCCTGGGGCAACTTGAGGCCGTTTCCTCTTGTCCCATGGCCTGTTCCTTGGGAGAAGAGACCGACCCCCCCAGCTACCCCCTCCTTTCAGGGAGCTGTAGAGAGCGAGAAGGTCTCCCCTCGACCTCCTTTTCTCCAGGGTGAACACCCCCAGCTCCCTCAGCCGCTCCTCACCAGATTTGTGCTCCAGACCAGTTTAACTATCATCAGATCTCGTCACTGCCCTAGTCTTCTGGTCCTGGCCCTGCAGAAAAGCCACCAGAAACTTGTCCAGCTCACGCAAAACTTCCCCAAATCTCCTCCAGGGAGAACAGCACATCAGCCGGGGTGAGCCAGGCTGGCGGGAAGGTCACACTAACCTAGAGACAGCGTTTGCAAAAATCACTGCAGAAGTAAAGCACAAAGCTGGGTCCAGGAAACGATGTAAATTGAGTTTGTCTGCGCTGACAATAGCTCTTGATTAGAGGCTTCCAAAGCTCCTGAGGAGCTTGCAAATTCTTTTTTTCCCCCCCAAGTCACAGACCACAGCAGCCTCAGGATCAGAAAAAGCGGACTTACAGTGGGTGTAAAGGGGAGTAGGGTCCTTTATTCATTCGCACACCCCTGCCACGTCCAGCTATGGCCCAAACTCCACTTTCAGAGGGGCTGCACAAATACAGGAGAGAGCTGCAAGGACAAGGTCATGAAATTAATTCAAAGAGCTTATCAAGGTTTAGTGTTTCCTCCCCATAAACAGGTCAAGACAAGGGAGGAGAAAAAAAAATAAAAAGGCTTTTCAATATTTTAAATGTTGTCAAATTTGCAAGCAAATGCTTTGAAATACAAAGGCTTTTTTTTTTTTTTAAATGGAATATATTTTCTGGTGTTTAAACAAAGCAAGTACCTGGCAACAAAACCCCGAGCCAAATTATTGTTAACAGTGAAACAATAATTGCAGCAATAAATAGGATATGTTGAAAATTATAGCAGCCTGAAAACATTTACCCCATCTGACAATATATGGGACAATTTAGCTCCTGGTGAGCAACATAATTCCTGTTTTTACTATTATACAGAGATTCCTGCAAAGTAAAGTTGTCATACACATCCATAAAATATATATGGAGCGAAGTTAGTTCAGGGAGATGCACTTTTATCTTCACTAAATAAACTTTTTGCTAGATATTGTCCTCATTACCTGGTCATGCATTATAACAACTTCCCAAGCCCTCCTTGTTTCCAGAGCAGGCTTTGGTTCAGCCCAGGTGAAGCCAACACGTTATCGATTAAGTACGCCAACCAAAATTATAGGCTGTTCACAGTTGCTTATATTTCCATTATTATCACAGCGTATTACAGCATACTGCCATGTGGCACTCTGCAATATGTCACATTTCTTCAAACGACGGTCGCAATCCTGCTAAAAGCTATTTATAGCGCTGTGCATGCACAGAGCTTACGGCACAGAGCGAGGAAAGAGAACTTCCCACGGGTGCAAAGCTGCGGTCGGGCCCTCGACCTCCCGCATCTGATCGCTGCCTCAAGCCAGAGGCTTATCCAAGGCTCCTTTTACACTCAGAAACCCTCAGTTCTTCAGTGCCTTTGAAAAAATAACCTTCCTGTTTCATAGCAGAACGGAGCAGTGCATTTACGCATGCAGCCACTGGGCATATCAACTGCTTGTTTCTCACCCTCCACACAGACCTTTCCGGGTACCCCCTGCACAACACAGCAGAAAGTCCAAGCGTAAAGGAAAAAAAAAAACAACATGCTTCCTCAGGGTTTTCTGTTTGGAAAAAAATTCCTGCCCCCTCGAAATGCATGTCTTTTCCTGCCGTGGGCTGTAACCACTGTTCCGGGCACACGGTGATCTACCCTGTGTACTTCACGGGAGCAGAGCAGCTTCACGCTAGCACTTAGCGACTGCTAAATCTCAACAGACAGATTTGAGATGACCGTGAAAAACTCCCCCAGTGCTGAAGAAGGAGCCCCCATTCCCACAGACACTTTCAGATGCCAACGGTCCCTGTGCTCAGGTGTACAGGCCACAGGCACCGCAGCACCCACCTTTTTTACATGCATAAATCCTTACTGGATCTAATCCTAATACTTGACAAAAGTACTTCTCATCTTCATTACTGATGAACGACATTCTGGAGCACAGAGGGACTCCGCGTGAATGCTACCTTTATCTCAGCCCTATCACCAAAAATCTACAGTCCCCCATCTTCCTCCTAATAGTATCACAAATCAGTAAATATTTGTACAGCATTTTAAAAGATGTAAAACACCACTTTAATGCTAACTATAATCATATCCAAGATAAGCATTTTTAACTGCCACATTATTCCTGAAAATTGTTCTTTTTTTTACTGTTTTGATTATTGCAGATATTAGAAACTCTTGTTCCTTCAGCAGTTTAAAGTAATTTTTTTTTTTTTTTTTAACATTTGTATCATAATGTAGCTCTCAACTCTTTTTCCAACTTGGTATCATTCTTCGTCGCAGTTGGCTTTATTACAGCAATACTGAACGAGGGAGAATTGCAATACAAAGTAATTCACCAGAAAATGAGCACAGTAACAATAAGAAACACGCACTGTCTTCACCTCCCAAGTGAAAAAAAGAACAAACACCAAACAATGTACACATGCAAAGGCACAGAAAGAAAAGTTAAATTTAGGATGCGTGACCTTGCAGCAAAAGTCTCCTACCCAGGATATTTTAAAAGGGAAAGTATATCCACCCGTTGAAGCATTTACAACGAGCACAGTTCATGGCACTAGACGTAAGGTCTAAAAATAGCATTACAGGGATGACTTCCATCACAAGGTGAATATAAGCCTAGAATGAATCCAGGCACAAAATACGAGAAGTAAATATTCCAAGACAAAAATTCTAGTATCTAATATACTGCAGTAATGCTGGCAGTCCCAGGCACAGAGTCTCTATATTAACATGCATGCAGTTGCAGGCACCTACATGGAAAATAACCCAAGTCCTGGGCATGCTAGCTGGTCCTTGTTTAAATCAGTCCAAAATCTACAAGGCAAAGATTTAACATTTTAGGCAGGTGTATTAGAAACAATAGTATCCAAACAATGCATTATTAAAAAAAACCCAAAAACTCTGTTCACAGCAAACCAAGGAAAGCAACATAGATTTTTTCAGAGTGCTGTCTCTTCAAATTGGGCATGCCGAGACATCCTTGCTGTCACACGGGCACCAGCCCATCAAGCCTGCTCATGTCAGCATCACTTACAGCTGTGACTCCCACGGCAGCGTTACGTGGGAGCTTTGGACCTGCCACACAGGATCAAATCACTGCTCCAACCCATCCGACATCCTTTCTCCAATGGCCAATAGCTGATGCTGATAAGGAAAATAATCCTTTTCGGACCATTTCCACATAGTTGGTATGATCCACTGTGCCTGGGAGGGAGCAGGAACATATTTTTTTCCCTAGGGACAGAATTATACCTCCAAAATATAAGACTTTGATACATCAATTGCACTCTTAACTACAATAGCTACTACTGTTAGTAATGATCATTAGGCTGTTTAATCAGTTCAAACTATGTGGCAATTGTAATTCCTGCTAATGAGCAAGTATCTCAAGAATAGTCCTAATGTCTGACGCCTACTGAGCTGCTTCAAATTCACAGGGACAGATGAGCCGGAGACCTGTGGATAAGGAAATCATTAACGATTCCCCGTGCCACAGGGACAGCTCTTCAGCCTCCACGTGACACAGACATACCCCAAATCCTGTAGCGTCACTGAAATAGCAACAACTTGCTTTCTGCCCAAGACCTTCTGCCGCCCCTCTGCAAAACTTCCTGCTTTTCCAGCAGCCTCAGTTAAGACAGCAATTGTCGGGGAGGTCTTTGTTCCTGTCCACCCGGCAAAGCACCAGCTCCTTAGTCTGCATCCTATTTGTGGGGTAGGTAACAGCCAACACCCTCTGAGGTTGGACATGCTGTGCATGTGGGAGATTGAAGACATGACACGCATGGGGCTATGATGACTCAAGAGATACTAAATCATGCAATGTGTTGGGTTGGAAGGGACCTCTAAAGGCCATCTAGTCCAACCCCGCTGCAGTAAGCAGGGACATCTTCAGCTAGATCAGGTCACTCAGAGCCCCATCAAGCCTGGCCTTGAATGTCTCCAGGGATGGGGCCTCCACCACCTCTCTGGGCAACCTGGGCCAGTGTCACACCACCCTCATTAGAAAGAACTTCTTCCTAATGTCTGATCTAAACCTGCCCTGCTCTAGTTTAAAGCCATTGCCCCTCGTCCTAGCGCTACATGCCCTTGCAAACAGCCCCTCCACAGCTTTCTTTTAGGCCTCTTCAGGTACTGGAAGGCTGCTATGAGGTCTCACGGAGCCTTCTCTTCTCCAGGCTGAACAACCCCAACTCTCTCAGCCTGCCAAACACTGTCCCCAGGAGGCTGCCAAGTCCAAGCTACAGGATCTCCAGGGCATCCAGCTGTACGCCCAGCCTCACCTTTCCCCACAACAAGGAAAGTCCTGAGGATAAACGGCTATTGCCTACTCAGGGCCACCTCAGGATTTTTTTAAGTCGCACGCAGGGTCAGGAAGGGCAGCCAGCCTCCACCACTTCAACCTGACCTTTACTTTCTCACCTGCATGGCTAAGACAGCTCTTATTACCACTTTTGTCAAGGCTTTCTTCAGTTTTGAGTTTCCTTCACAAGGCGGTTGTTTTCTCTTAAAAAGAAGAAAACCTTTTAACTCACACATTCCAGAATTAAATCTACAAATAATGGAGAAATCAAAAGGGTGGCGAAAAAACGAAGTACCCAGTCATTCTTTAGTCTAGACCATGACAAATTTAACAGAGCTTTCTCATATAAAACCACTCAGGCCGTAACTGATTGCGGTTAAAATAGGAGGTGATAGCTCCAGGTCACTTAGAAAAAGGAGGCAGCTCTGTTACTGCAGCTTTGTGGCAGAATAACACCATTGGTGTTGATGGACCTCCCCATGATTCATGGTACAGTAATTAAGTCTGGAAGTAAAGCTGAAAATTGGTCCAACATAGGTGAAGTAAAACATAACATAGTAATAGCATTTGCTTTCACTGCCACACTTTTGTTGCAACCCATAAAAGTACTTTCAAGATGCTGCATTTAATTAGAGTTTTATGGCACCTATGAAAAAAAACATGCTCTAAACACATCTAACATTGACTTTTGCATTTCCCTACCCTTCGTTCCTCCTCTCTACTCTCTATTGCTTTATGGTTCCCTTCTTCCTCCACCTCATCATCTTTGAAAGACTAAAGTTATCATTCTTATTTGGTAAGTTAAAAATGCTGTGATGCATAAGAGAGGGAACTCAAAAGCATCTCTATCAAGAGACAGACCAAAAGCTCTGTTCTCTAGTTTATTTTCTAGATGTTACAAGAAAATATTAGCCAGTGTAATAGGCTGGACAACTGCCACAAAGCCTTCTGTGTCTTAGCTGTACTTTTAAAGCTTTGTAAAGTCATTTTACAAAGGAAGAGCACGGAAAGAGTTTGAGGAATCGGATCTGACAACAGAGGTCTGGCGTATGGTCATAAAGGTTAAACCTCCCCTTGTTGGCTTAGAAACGTGCCAGCAGGATGAGGACCAGCTGCGATTCCCCAGGTGGCCATGGCACTCCAGCTGCAGTAGAGAGAGCAGAAGAGCAGGAGCCTGGGGTGCATGCATGCAAGAAGTTTTAAGCTACATCGAAAACGGGAGACAAAAGAACGTCCAGGCTGTGGTAGCTTGACAGCAGTCGCACCAAGTTGTTAAACTAAACAATATATGTACCCTGCTGCACAGCCACCATCAGACACAGTGGGGAAGAGGAGCCAAGAGCCATCTTTGTCAAAACAGAGCAAGAGGTTCAGCCCCAGTCCCTCAGCAGCGATGACCTCAGGCCAGGCCAGCACACAGACAAGCAAGGACTCCCTGCTGAAGGGACACAAGGCACCCCAAAGGCAAGCAGGTGTATGACATTGAGGTGCTACACATCTAAGCCCTACATTGGCTCTTCCTACCCTCTAACTATCACCAATTCAAAGAATTATGTCCCAAAATAAACACTGTTTGGGTTTGGTTTTTTTTTTCTTCCATTTTGACCATGAGAAAGCACTTTGGTTACAGAACAAGAGCTTTGAGATTAACGGAAGAATTCACAAATCTCTAAGTATTATGTGTGCATATACATATATTTAAAAAAACCTTACACAGCATCATACAGGCTGCTGTGAAGAAAGTTAACTCCATCCTAGCCAGACTCAATTCACCATTATATGCTTATATATAAGCATATGCATGGGTGTGCATACGTGCACACACACATATATATATTTTTACACAGAGCCCCAGAGGCCATACACGGACCATGGAGAAAGGCAAGCTCTCTGAAAGGGTGACTCAGAAGACTATCTTTTCTGACAGCAAAATTGCAAGCTGAGGCTCCAGGTTTACATGAGTCACTTGCCTAAAGTATACGAATACTTAATAAACATCCCCTTACACGTAACTGCCCTCTTGGGATGCAGCACACAGAGCATCAGTGCTAGCTTGGGCACCTTGTTTTTTTTTTTAATCCCACAACCCACAGAGTGACCCCTCAGGAAGGTCTTTCATGCTGCTGCTGACCCAGAGCCAGGAGGGGAGATGCCCAAGCTCAGTGCCATGGGGTGGCAACAGTGTGTGGTGTCACTACCTGTGCTCAAACGCCACTGAGCAGCTCCCACCACTCCCTGGGGCAGGTAGGGAGAGGAAAACCTCAGCAGGAACATGGTGTCGGCGCAGAGAAGCCTCCCGGAGCAATAGAGAAGAGAGCCATTTCCACTGCTTTCAGGGAAACAGAGCCTGGTGTGCGTCTTCCTGTAATTAAACAGGGGCTAAAAGAAGTGGATTTGATTATAATGAGTCAATTACTTAATATCTTAAGTTGGGTCTTAATAAACCCACTGTGGCTAGCCACTCAAACCAGTAGGGGAACCTGTTCAAGCTCCAGTTCACGTCCTGTGCAATCTCTCAAACTTCAGTTTTCTTCCAGCTTCCATTACATATCCTCCCACCACTCTGCCATGGCACTGCCTGGGTTTGAATTATTCCCTCTGCAGAAAAACATTGTAAATTCCTTCCTTTGCCTTCAGCCTTTTTTCCCCCTTTACACACACAATCAAATGCTTTACTCCCCAGCAGGTCCCCCTTCCAACACGTGCTGGGAGCAGATTCTAGCACCGAAATACTCCCATCAGAAAAAGCTTACAGCGTACGTCAGAAGTGTCATTTTCTAGTGGAAAAGATAATGAGAACCACTGACAGGCAACACATCTCTTCTTGTGAGGCACTGTGCCCGGCTTACGACTGCTCTCATCTACCTGTAAAGATGATATGGAGTGACTGCAAACACACCTCTGCTGCTTCCTCTCTGCTTTTCCTTTGCTAAGTCAGTCAACAGCTGAAGCAGCACTACAAACACCAGGCACCGTGGGCTGACCTGCAATTTAATACTTCTCCTGGCAGTTTTACCCTTAGTCAGTTACGTTATCAACTTCCATCTATAAATACCTGCTCTTAAACGTATATAAATATCACTTCGCCCAAAGGATCCACAAACGCAGACAGGTACAAGCCATATGCCAGGCTGCATTGCTACTGCAGTGAAATAGAGACATCTCTGAGGCAGCTGCATGAGCTGCCTTGTGGCACACAACAGTTTTGGGAAGAGAAGTGAAGAACAGGAGTGAACCTCACCAGCTCCTCACTAAGAAGCAGCATCAGGCCCTAAACAGCATGAAATATTTTCAGCTGGCAGTAAGAGTAAACAAGGTACCAAACAGGCAGGAGCACACCCCATCGGACCTGCTGCAGTTTAGTAACGCATCCAAATTTGCTGGGAAAGCTCACCAGCCTGGTGACCAGGACCTCTCCACACAAACTTAGCCCTCAGTTAGTAATTACAGATTTCTAATCCATTTTTCTGAACCTATACGAGTGACTGAAAGCCGTCTCCACTTTGCAATAACCACTTGGCGTAGTGACCTTGGAGTCCTGGTGGGCAACAAGTTGCCCATGAGGCAGCAATGTGCCCTAGTGGCCAAGAAGGCCAGTGGTCTCCTGGGGGCCATTAAAAAGAGCGTAGGCCAGCAGGTGGAGGGAGGTCATCCTCCCCCTCTGCTCTGCCCTGGGGAGGCCACAGCTGGAGCACTGGGTCCGGTTCTGGGCTCCCCAGTTCAAGAAGGACAGGGAACTGCTGGAGAGAGTCCAGCAGAGGGCTGCGAAGATGATCCAGGGACTGGAGCAGCTCTCTGCTGAGGAAAGGCTGAGAGCCCTGGGGCTGGTCAACCTGGAGAAGAGCAGACTGAGAGGGGATCCCATCAATGCTCAGCAATAGCTAAAGGGCGGGTGGCAAGAGGATGGGGCCAGACTCTTCTCAGTGGTGCCCGGTGACAGGACAAGGGGCAACGGGCACAATCTGGAACACGGGAAATTCCATCTGAACACGAGGAACAACTTCTTTCCTTTGAGGGTGGCAGAGCCCTGGAAGAGGCTGCCCAGAGAGGCTGTGGAGTCTCCTTCTCTGGAGACATTCCAAACCCAGCCTGGATGCGTTCCTGTGCCACCTGCTCTGGGTGACCCTGCTCTGGCAGGGGCTTGGACTAGATGATCTCCAGAGATCCCTTCCAACCCCTGCCAGTCTGGGATTCTGTTTTTGTTGTTGTTTTCTTTTTCCAAAACAAAGACCAACCAAACAAAAAACCTCCAGATTGACTAAAATATGTCCTGATAAACACAACTCAAGTTGCCCATGCCTCACGCAGTTATTAAGCAATATAAAAAGAGAGATGTTTCTAGGATGAAGTGCTGTTTATCGCTGTTTGTTACATGTGTGGGAGCTGCAGTGCTCCCATTTATAGCACTTTCTCCATTTTTTATTAAATACCCTGAAGACAGGATTATTAGTTTCCTCACAGCTTTTATGCCATGCTCATGGCTACACTAAGTTCTTCACAAATATTATTTAGTTTTACAACAACTAAGGAGGCTAGAGGCTGTTAGCATCTCTGTTTCACCGAGGCAGAGATCAAGCTAAAAAATTGACTTTATTTTGGGGTGTAGCCTGAGCTGCCTAAGACATAATTTTTCAAAATACCCCAGTATCACAGACCGCCTTGTGAGTCTGAATCACAGCTCCTGCCAAGTTTAGTTAAAGCTCCTGGGACATGGCACTTCAATTAGATCCCGCAGTCCTAAATCAGGACATGCACCCCAAAAAGGAGGAAAACCCCGTAAAATGCAAGTTTTAAACAATTTTCCCATCATCCCATTGAATGCGGCAGCGACAACAGAGATGAAATCAATCTCTCTGCAGCAGTCCCCCAGTCTTGCACACAAAGCTGTCCATTTGCTCCCAGCAATCACCTTGCACTTAACACATCTCTCCGACAGCGCCACAAAGGATGCCGGAGTCCTGCTGATAGACACCGGCCACACATTGCTCCGGGCCCCTCATCCCATGTGCCGGGGAGACGGGCACCCGGTGGAGAAGGAAGAAGGTGGCCCCGCAGAGCCAGGGGGCAGCCAGCCCCACCGTGATACAGCAGAGACGCTCAGCTCTCCATTTCTGACGCATTTCCGCGCTTACTGTTTAGCCAGTGGCACTTCAAGGGACTGATTCACTTGCCCCTTTCTATACGGTCTGCTGGTACATTAACGAGCTCTCTGCTGATTATAAAGGGAACCCTATAGATTTCTGCTGCTAGTCCCACCATCCACACCATAGGTATCCCCTCTAGCTACCTGCCTAGGCAATTTATAATCCATCCAAAAAAAATTAATCCCATTCTAGGGATGCCTACTTTTCTCCATTATAGAGGGAGACTAAACAGCTACATTTTCGGAGGTAGTGGAGTTAGAGGAGATGAAGCCAGCCTCGTATACCAGTACATGCTGGCAAGAGGCTGACACTGTCTTCCAGAAAAGATTCGCTCTGGCACTTTTTAGTTTTTGAGCATTTCTTCATAAATTCAGTTTTTAAAAATACATTGCAGGTGCAATTACCTAGGATTTGGGGGTCTCATTTGATTCCCCATACTGGAACACCAATACCTCCACAGAACAGGCTCAGACCCTGAGCTATCAGCCAAGAGGAATGACAGGGAAAGGCCAAGATATTCCCAAGGGGTTTCACAGGCACTTATTGACAGGAGGCAATAACTCCACATTTGGCAAGAGTGGGTAGATAGCCTGGCCCTGTGCTTACCAAAACTGATGTCTTCAACTCTGGACCACCTTGGTTTTTGGCACTCTGCAGCTCCATGTTACAGAGGTCTCTGCTTTCCCCAGCCTTACATCTCCTGCCTGCTGACTCCCACCGGATTGCCCACTCTATCCCACTATCACACTGGTGCCCCAGAGCAATGTCCCCACTCTGCTGTCCTTATCAGCAGTTCCCCACGTTCTTGGTCAGCTCATGAAACGAGTGGCAAGCAGCCTGGCTCATCCCTTTCCATGCTGTCCGGGTGGGACTACAACGGACTCAGGCCCCTGGTTCCCAAGCGTGAAACCTCGAGAGGCTCCAGCTACTAAAGCCTCGTACACTAACACGGAGACTGATTCCCTGGGAAGAGCTTCATCCCTATGTCCAGACTAGATATTGCCAGGGAAACAACAAAAAACAATAAAATCCTATCTGCTGGCCAGCTGCAGACTATTATTACATGGAAGAAGATATTCCCCCCCCCCAAAAAAAAAAAATTATTCTCAAATGCCTAAATCATTCCTGTTCAAATAGTCATTAAAAATGCAGTCTGTAGCACATGTTAGGCTGAAGAGTTCTAGCAATCAGTTGAAAACTGATGAAATTACACGCAATTACAATAAGATTTTGTAAAATGAACGAGCGAGTTCAGCTCATGAGTAATCTTAAGCATATGCTGCACAAGTAATCCTTTTTTCCTTAACTTGCTACCCTAGCATTAAAAAAAAGAAAAAAAAACACAGACAGACAGAACAGCCAAACTTTGCTATGCTGATGATGGTTAAACATTTTCTTGTCTTTTAACTTCTGCAGGCAAGGTATCATCTGGCAGGGGGAAATCTTTCCTTTTGCTGCAAGAAAGGTTCATCTCCTCTTGCTCTCAGTTTCCCCACTCTGTGATGGAAACCTGTGCTGACCAGCTGGACTGACTGGGATCTGCTGCTGAACCACACATTTACTTTGATCAGTTTAACTAAAACAAGAGATGTGATAAAAAAACTGTGGGGCCCCGCATAACATTTGCCATCGTTAACACAACGTACAGACTGAATACTATAACATATTTGTCCCCTGTCCTTTGTTGTTCCCATTAGCTTTAGGTTTTCCAAGACTGCTATTCCAGATCACTGCAACGATCAGGACAGGAGGGACTTCCACAGATGGTCTAAAGGCACGGCTAACAAACGTGGGAGGTAACAGGGTAACTTTCTGCTACAAGAAAACAGCAAACCCTAAATCATTTCAGTGCACTGCAACATATAAAATGCAATTCCCGTAACAGGGAAATTCTCAGAGCAAAGCTGCTCTCTGAAATGATTAATAATTCGCTATAGGGAGTTCCAGCATACTCGGCGAGCGAGATCAAGGAGTTCAGCATTAGATAAACATGTTTTGACTGCAGAATGACTATTGTGAACTTACAGGTCAGGCACAACTAGAGCTGGGGGAATACTGCAATGAAATTCCACAAGTGCTTGTTTAGATTTGTAAACAAAATCACCTCAGTTATGCTTCTACTCCTCTTTCAGAATGTTTCTAGGTAATATTTTCCCATGGTTTTTTAGGTTTTCAAACAAAAACCCGCCGTTTCCATTTTTTCTTTCTCACCAAAAAGTTTTGGTTTTATTCTTGAATATTCCAGGTTGACACTTCATGTTAACGGATAATCCTTTCTACTAGTCTATTCTAGAAGCAGACTACTGTGCCTGCGGTACAAAGTGCAACAGTCCAGCCTGCAGCACAAGTTGGCCACATCCCTCACGGACAAACTCCTGCCTCTTGCGACTCCGAGCGCTGTGGACACACGGAAAAGCCAGGCCAGCTCACAGGTTAGCTACACACGTCCTAATCTCTTGCACAAATATGAATGCAGCAGCCCCAGAAGCTGCCAGCTGGAGGAAGGCACTGCCACAATGGGGATGGTGTCTGGGTTTCGCTGCCTGCACATGCGACTCCCGACACACTCAGCTGTGTCTGGCTGCTCTGACCACCTCCCCCCGGCCAGCTCCTGTGAGGGAGGCACTGGGGATGAGCCTTAAATTCCTGAGGTCTTCCGAGGTGAAGAGGGAATCACCCACCGCAGTCACTGGCAGTGACAAACCATGGAGAGGTGTTTGAGAGGCCAGCGTCCTACCCCACAATCAACCTCATACTCAACACCTCACAGGCACGACGAGACCTTTTTGAAATTACTGAGCATCAGCTGCCCTTCCCTCAAATTAAGCCTGAAAAAACAAAGAGGGTGCTTCAGGAAAAAATACGAAATAAAATAAAAGCCTGCCAGCACTGCAAGTTCAGAAGGGATTTGCTGAGATTTGCTTTGGTGAGTACAAGGGAGAGTAAAAAAAAAATAAAAAGAAAGATGCTGCTCAGACAACAGCAAAGGAGCAGGTTCAGCTTTCCAGCTGTAGCTGACATCAGAAGAAGGACAAGTGCCAAAGGACCTTTGAAGCATTTTTGTGCTTTCCTCGGGCTTGGGCTGGTGGATTATTAGGTAACAGTGAAAATATACACAAGTGATACCAACTGCTCAAAAATCACTGATGTACGGGGACATCCCAGTAAAACCTTCTCCCATTTTGGTCCATGCTATCTGCAGATTTAGAGAGAGCAATGCTCTAACCCAGCACTGTGCGAACAGGCTGCAGCACGGGCACAGCTCCAGAGCAGAGGCTTCTTGTTGCTGCATCTGGGTTCTGCTTAGCCTGCAGGATTATTACAGAGAGCGTGGACAGAGAGCGCCAAATCTGTCTGCAGGAGGAAGGGACGTGCTATTTTCCTCTACAGGAAGAAAAATAAAAATACATCCTTGAGTAGGAACCTAGTGAATATTCTGCCTTGAGTTCATCTCCACTGTGGTAGGATTCACTACTTCAGCAGCCATATAAAGCAGGGGGTATTGCTATTATCACTTGCATATAAACATAGGTACTCCCACGTCCAGAAAGAGTAAAGGATTTCTTTGGACACAGGGAGATGAAATAAGGAAGATGACACCTTTTATGCTGAAGCAAGTGTCCCACAAGTAAAACTCCCACCCCAGAATTACCATATTTCCAGTAAAAGCTTATGTAGACAGAACTTGTTATTCACTCATAATGCCTCAAGAACCTCTTTTTTACAGTATGCCTTTCTCAGCTTTTTTTAGGCCTCACCCTCTCGCCCTTTTACTACACCTTCCCCCCGCCCCCCAGCACTCTTTGGGATTTAGGGTTTTTTAGCAGATACAGCCTCTCAAATTTCAATTGTGTGAGTCTGGACTACTTCAAGCAATAACCAAAACCCGGTATCGAGAATAAAAATTATACAACTAAGCTAAATAACATATCCTGCAGATTCTAGATGTAGTTAGGGAGAGTTGTGAGCCATCTGTATTCTTCAGAGCCACATGAAATGTGCTTATGCTGTATTTGTTCACCAGTTCCAGTGGCTTCAGCCTGAATTGTGCCATCGCTTAGATTTTAGATACTTGTATTTCCCACCATTTAAATGTCATTGTCCCTTGCAAATTACAAAGGAGGTGCCCTGCTGTGAGCATTCCACTTGCTACAATTATTTCAACCCAGCTAAGAGCTTATTTCAAACAATTTTACCTCTCACGTTGTCTCCACCTCATTTATCATAAGAGCCCCTTCTATTTTTAATGGAAGCCACAACTTCATTCTGAGCTCTCATGTCAATGAGGCTGCAGGTGAAAGCCAACCAGGGACAAATTAGGTACTGGTTTATTACTAGCCTGGGAAGAGACAAAAAGCAGCATGGCCCCAAGCCATATGGATGTGCCACTTGGGTTCCAGTAGAAGCAGCGATAGCTTTTTGTACACACCAGACCCCATTTCTGGCAAAACCACTCACCACAGCTTTGCAGTCAGCAAATGAGAACACTGTGGCTTTAACTAGCTATTCCCATTTAAAATTATAAATGAGATTAAATGGTCCAAGATAAAGTAATACTATTATTAGGGAGTGGTTTGAGTGAGCCAAGCTGCAACGCTGGGACGGTGATTGTAGTTTAGCTGTCATTATTTTCAGTTCCCTGGGGATATGCGTAGGCAGGCACCCGGCTGCACGGACATGTCGGCCTCGATTAACGGCAGCAGCAGCTGGTCCTGGGCTATATATGTTTGCTTATGGTGAATTATAGAAAACGGCTGGTTTCAACTTGTAAATTTGAGAAAAGTCAACCTTGTGTCAAATATGACAGCAAGAAACATCTGCCACAGGGTCAATCAATTGCATATACTTCCTTCACATTAAAACAAAGCCTACAGAGGCTCACCCTTCAGCAGGGAAGGAAATCCTTACAAGCTAAAAACTAGGTAGTGACTTTGATGTTGGACCCGCAGCCAATCAGACAGTTTGTTTAAAAAATTGCTGCTTTCTGTTTCTTCCTGGCGAGTCTAACCTCTCTCGCTCGCAGGCATGCGATACTATGTAAGGAGGCACTAAAGAATGAACATCTAATATTACCACAGTTTTTGTAAAGCCCTTTTCCCAGGAGACGTCAGATCAGATGTGCTATCCGAGTTTCACCGTGGCTTCTGCTTTCTTTCCCTAATTTTCCAGCTGGGTTAACTAGGCAGGAGGAGGTCAAGTACTTTACAGAAAAATCACACAAAGTGTCAGAGCCTCAATCAAAAGCCAGGATCTTCCAAACACCTGCTCTTTTACTGTCATCATGCTATGTGTTTCCCAGGTTTTAGGTTTTATTTGCCTTCTATTACTCATAAGGCTGATTATATTCCTGTTTATTAGTACTCAGTAATGGTTTTCTCTTTGCCACTAGCGCTGAAGTGGCATTTAGCATGCAAATTCCATGATTCTTGCTGCTGTTCTGCTTTGTTTTTACCTATCTAGGGAAAATAAGAAAAGAGCGGCTCTTCACATGAACCTTGCTGAGTACTAAGCAACTACACACCCTCCACAGCTGTAGAGAATCACATCTTACAAGATTTCTCCTTCCAGATCAGGCTGAAATATGAAAGCAGAGAAAGCAGTGCCCTTCAGATACGTTCTCATAGTAAAGAAAATGATAAAGCCATTCCTCGATGGATTCATTCTTTAAACAATACCAGCACTGTGCTGCACCCAGAGAAGTAATGAACTGAAAGCGTATCTAGAGGCAGAACATTCTCCTGATTAGTATCAGCTATTCACATTTAAGTAAAGACAAATAAGACACTAACCACTGCCCAGTACTGTAGCTTTGCCATCTACCTGCAAGCACCATTTATCACTTGCACGCTGTCTCATGGCTCATTTTAACAATAATTGCTGATCAGGTTGAATGCAATCAGCAGAAGGCCCAATAATAAGGAGCAACCACAATAACACTACAATGAATTGGGTTTAAATAGGGCCTTTAGTTGGCTTCAAAGGAACCCCCTCATTTCTCCCCAGGCACTTAACCCCCAAACCAGACTGCAGCTCCCACCACACTGATGAACCCATAAAATAGCCCTCCATTACTGGCTTTGCACTTTGGAAAGAAATTTGTCATCAGGACCCTTCTAATTTGCAAGGGCAGCCCTGCCTTCCCTGCGTTTCCCCCCACAGGGGGGTTGCAGCTGAAGGCCAGCTGGGCACGGAGCAGAATTGGGTGGCACAGTGCTAGCACAGATGAGGCACAGGCAGCCTGGCCCGCGGCCTACAGGGATGAGGCCCCGGGGATTCACCAGCACCAAAGACACTACCGTCCACACAAAGCATTTTTTCTTTTTTTTTTTTCTTCTTCCCAGGAAGTTAGTCTTGCACCAATCCACTAATGCTGAAGTCAATGGATGGCTGGCACCCAAAGAGGGGCCATCCCTGGCCATCGCCATCCAGAGCATGAACTAAAAGACAACTGTGCACACGATACGTCACGTCAAGGCTCAAACTGGGCCAAGGCGCCGCGGTGAGGCTGAGCTCCAGTGCTCCACAACTTACCCCAAAGCAGCATCCCCTAGCTCCAGCACCCCTCTCTGCCCTCCCAGGAGCTTCCCACAGAGAACATCCCTGGGTCCCAGCTGTCGCAGCTCATCCTGCCCCTTCAGCTATGCATGTCTGGAAAGGCCATTCCCTGTCTCCGTGCATGGGCTGTTATTACACAGCGAGCCCCTAACAGGATCACAGCCCCCCACCCCCCCGCACCACATGCCAGCTCATCACTTTTTACTGCATTTGTCTTTCTTGCTTACATAAGTAACTTCTTACTCAATAATCCTCACTTATTAACAGATTATTTTATATAGCAACCACTACAACATCTCAAAGTCTAAAAAGAACGTTGCAAGAACAGCTCATGCTATGCTGAGCACAAAAGAGTACAGGAAAAGAGCATCTGCCACCTTAACAGCAGCTTTAAATCCTTCTTTCCCTATTTCTCGAGGTGCCCATATGTGACACAGCAGTAAAGCAATACCATGGTGAGGAACTTGGCTTCAAAGCCCAGACTGTCTCCTGATGAACTCTGCAAGAACCCACCTGAAATAGCTTTCCCCTGGCTTCTCTCAGCTCATGTCATGCTCTCTCCTCCTCCTTGTTTCAGATGTTCCCATTTTAAATAAAATACACATAGCAAATAATTCAGAGGAAAATAATAGAGAGGGAGAAAAAACATAAGCTAAGATTTCTCTTGACAGGTCTCCAAACCATGAGATATACAACTATAGAAGTTGCTTCTGCTTACAAAGCTTGAGACACAGGGCACGCCTGCCCTTCAGTGACCAAGAAATCCCACCTGCTCTCCTTCACAGCCTTCCTAAAAATCCAACCCAGGAGTATTTCCAAAAGCTTGGCCCAAGCAGGCTTGGCTGAGAGCCATTTGGGAACTCCAGCATTATTTTCAGTACTACAGATTGTGGAGTTACAACTGGGGGCTTGCAGAAACCCACGCTTAAAACTACATTCGGCGCCGTTGAGACACAGCCTCTGCTCAGAGCCTCAGAAATCTCCCTTACTTCATAAACCACAGCCACCCTCTCTGAAAGCTAACAATAGTGTTGTCTCTGAGAAGTTACAAAAGAGATGGCTGTAAATGCCTAAAGGCTACTCACAAAGTGCTAGGGGCACACGAGTACATTATAAATGCTTACATTTACCAGTACTAATCTTATTGCACTGTGAATGTATCTGTTACACAGTGCATGAAAATGATAACAGTTCTTACTTCTTCACTACATCACAGCAGAGAGGTAATGAATCCATTATGGTATTATTATTTGGAAGACAAGTAATTGGCCATGTCAGCCTACAGTCCGCTGTTCAAAGCTATTGAGTGTGAATTTTTTTTATGGTACTTTGACATTTAATAATATGCAACGTTGTCTTTTTTTTTTTTAAAGCCTATAAAGATACAAAGTATAAGAAACTGTGGCCTCAATTGTTGATTTGAATAATCTATTCTGAACTTGGTATTGAATTACTCCCTCAAAAGATACACTGGAGAAGACCGTAGGTTGTGGTAGTAAATTCAGTTGTTAACCTTGGGGGAAGATATATGACCTTGCATCAATTCTGTAGTGTTATTCTGAGATATAATAAAAAGATGAAACATAAAATACCATGTGGATTTAGCTTTTAATACAATGTGAGCATACACTTGCACGGTCATGGGTTCTTCCCAATAGCAAGAGATCCAGTGTTCTGACAAAGTTATCTTATAAAAATAAAATAAATAAATCATGTAATACACTGCATAATTTTTTAGATTTTGAAGCATGTACCAATCCCTGGTATCCTTTATTCTTTCATGCATCTGAAAGCTCTAGCCAGGACAGACAGTACACTTACACTGTAAAAACACTGCCTGAGATGGAGCAAATTCCCCTTGCTGTGCTCTCCAGCGGATGCTCTCTTAGGTTTACACCAGCCGTAAACTTCCAGCTCGCGAGCATTCATCTTTACTCCTAACACACACCCCACCTAGCACAGATACACTGAAACCACACCTGAAAAAAAAAAATAAAAAAAATCCCCTGGTAACAAAAGCCTGACCACGAATTTTAGGAAATTCGGATTCAAAACCCAGCGCCACCAGAGATTTTTGGTCAGACATCATGCAAGGCACAGCTTTGTTGGCCAAGACTGCCCCAGGAGACAACATATTTTCTGGGAAGTATTTTTAAGAGGCCAGATATTTTTTCAGGCAGAAAAAAAAAAAAAAAAACCTGCAGGGGGTTTGGACTAGATGACCTTTAAAGGTTCCTTCCAACCCAACACGTTCTATGATTCTGAGAACTCACTACAGTTGCAACAAACCCAAAGTTTATTTAGCAAGTAACCAAAATGAATTTGGTTTCTACTTGCTAAAATACCTTTGAAATCAACATAAATTACTAGTCTCAAAGCTTTTTACGTTTCTAAAAAATAAGGGGAAAGGAAACTTCAAAACAGACTTTTAAAAAGCTTGTTTAAAGTGTTTTCTTTAAGAAAATGCTCAGTTTTGACAAAATCAACATTGCTCTTCTCCAGCGAAACAGAGGCAAGTTCCTAAAACATTTCAGTGCGGTCACATTAGAATTCTCACAAAATACATTTTAGGTAGGACCTGTCACAAGATGTGGCACTCAGTTCCCCCTTCGGGAGCACTGAGCCCCCCCCCCGCCCCATCAGGAGGGGCTGAGCTGTGCGCTCACAGGGGTCATTTCACCCAGTTTTAGCCTCCATTACCCAGTTCCTCACCTGCAGCGAGGAGTTACACGCTTCCCAGCCTCACATGCTTTAATATCACAATGTAAGAACGCCCCAAAGCATTTAAGTAAGCTTTACAGTATCCAAAATAAATACTTTAAATCCTGTTTCAGAAGCAGCCTTTAAAACCTGAGGCGCAGAATAACTACCTAAAAGCAATCATGAGCATAGCCAGTATAGTTTCATAAAAGCTTTTCACACACACACACAAACACGATACATAGAGAAGAATTTTCCTCACCAAGAAACCCAAGCCATTTCTCTGTGTCAGACTCCTTACATCACTTGTAACAAGCTTGCTTATTCTAGTCTCAAAACATTCAGTTGTATATGCTTATCTTGCACTCAGTACATCCACTGAAGGAAAAAAAAAAAAAAAAGAAACAAAAAAATAAAAATCAAAGCATTCACCAGGTAAAGTTCAGAAAAAAGTGCATGAGTTGTTTTAGCAGAGTTTTACACACATGTTATTCACCAAACCCCCAAAAGCAACACCAACTGATATACCTAGTATTACAGAAAAAACACCACTGAATTATAACTTTTTTTTTTTTTTTTTTTTTTTGCAATAATGGTGCACTACTAAGGCTCTCCTCAGGGGCCTCAACTGCCCCACCAGCTTCCAACAGCATTTCTCAGAAAAACACTAGGGAAAGAGGGCACAAACCAAAAAAAAAAAAAAAAAAAAAAAAAAGGAAAGAAAGAAAAAAAAGAGAAAAAAAAGACAGTTCTCCAGAGAGCAGCGAGCGCCTCCACAGAGGCCCGGTTACCTGCAGCGAAGGTCCATGGCGGCAGCAGGCCCTCAGCCGCCCTTTGTGATTGAAATGAGGGCCGGGGCCTCCCGCCGGGCCTCCCCCTCCCGAGCCGGCCTTGATGAGGAGCACACGGCCCCGCTTTTATGAACACCTGTGTCTAAAGCCCACAAATAATTAGCTTAGCCTCCCTGTTTCCCTCCAATAATGGTGTAATTTGCCATGCCTTTCAGCCCCGGGACAGCTGGTGCTATTGAAAATCACCTCAGGATTAGGCCGCAACTCCCGGCCTCCCTCTTCGGGGGCTTCTCACATCTCCATGGCAACACACTTAGGCTGCAAATTATCACCTCTAATAATAACGGGGAAAGTCTATCTTATTTTATTCCGGTTATATCCATAATAAAAGCCAACACGTGAAAATTGAATGGAGGTCTGGAAGCTGGGAAGGAGCCATGCCGGGCCCCGGGAAGGAGCAGCGCGAGCAGATGGGAGGGCTTCTGGGGTGCGGCGGGGACTTGGGGCTGGGGGTTCCCTTCTACCTGGCTCCAGCCATGGCTGATGTCAGAGAACAGCCCTGCAACCCCAGGCTGGGGCCCGTGGAGGTGGCCACGACACAGGGGCCTCCACCAGCAGTGTGCCCAGGCGGCCAAGGAGGCCACCAGCATCCTGGCCAGTATCAGGAATAGTGTGGCCAGCAGGACTGGGGCAGTGATTGCCCCCCCATACTCGGCACTGGGGAGGCCCCACCTCAAGGGCTGTGTCCAGTTTTGGGCCCCTCACCACAAGAAAGACACTGAGGGGCTGGACCATGTCCAGAGAAGGGCAACAACGCTGGTGACGAAGCCTTGGCTGTAACACCCAGGGAGCATCCTCCGCACAGGAGCTGGAGGTTCCTCTCCCCCATCCCTCCTATCCACGGGGAATGAAGAAAATGGAGGTGGCCCAAATCCCACAGTGGTGCGAGGGAAGGTTAAGTTTTGCCTAAAAATGCCATCTTTCACCCCCCTGGCATGATGCTGCAGGCAAGGGGACGGGGAGGACCCATGCCAAGGCCACCCTGGTGAAGGGTTCCCCTCTCCCCTGTCACCACCGCAGCTCCCTGCACACACCATTGCCTGCTGGCACTCACATTCCTCTTCTTTTAAATGATTTTTTTTTTTTTTTTAATGGACTCCGGTTAGTCACAAATGTTGATATGAACATCGACTTCACAGCCACACTTGAAACAGGACATCTACAGACAGGAGGAAACCCAAATTTTTTCACCTGGCCCATTCAGAAAAGGTCCCACATCCCCTAAACCTCAATTATACACCTGGCCACTGACCTACTGTGGGCAGAGGGCTGCCTCTTCCAGCTGAAGGGAATTTTCTGCCAAGTACCAACCTGGGGAAAATTCAATGCTCTCTACTTCCTAGGTTAGTGCTACCGGCAGCACTTGACAGTGTACTCCTTCCTTATTTGTGAAAAGGCACATAAAAACCTGGGAAATAAACAAATATATATATGGCATTATATTAAAATATTTCCTGAGCAGAATTTCACCTGCACTTGAAGTGTGTTGATACAGCCAAGAAAATAGAGGGGATAGAAATGTGGCTTTTTACCTTCCTTCCAGCTAATAAACTGGGCAGGACTCTGAGGCAAGACTGATGCAATCTGAGATTGCTCTGAATTACATCAGGTTTTTGCAATTTAGGAAATGAAGGGTGATCAGAGCTCAGAGCCTTCTATGCATTGGAATAATCTCCATGCAACAGGGAGAGTGTTCCTGGGACAGGAGCCCTCGGACCTGGGAAGGTGGGGTTTCAGCACGCCTGTGCACGGGCAAGCTGCCCTGGTTTGATCAGCCACCTTTGACTACCATATACTGGAAAGAAAAAGCCTTGTTGAAAAATCCTACATAAGGTATTTCAGTGGCTTTTCTGCCCAGGGCAGGTGCTGTCCTGGGAACAGCCTTGTGCTGTGCTGGGAGAAGAACCATTTCATTTTTCCTACCAGTATCTGCTTCCTACCTTATATTGCCACACAGGTGCTTTGTGGCTTCTTGCTTAGAGCCCTGTTTGCTAACAGCAAGAACCCCTTCAAAGTTCACACCATGTTTTTACTAGTAACCACAAAAAGCCTTAGGGTTGCAGGGGAGGAGGTAAGAGTGAGCACCCCTGCGTTTGGGTGAGGGGCATGCAGAGATGAGTGACCAAAACAAATCCCTTGGTCAGGTGCTGCTCTCAGAAGGACAATGCCCAGGATGGGCAAACAGCAGTGCAGAGACGCTCTCTGCTCTCCAGGACAACAGCCGGGGCTCATGCTGTCCTTTATATGACACCTCAGATCTGCTCAGCTTAAGTTGGTTGCTGAAAGGGGCAATCCTGCTCTGTCCTAGGAGATCTCCCTTCTTCCTTCAACTCATTAAATCAGCAGAAAACATCTTTTTTCCTGTCCCAGGCTCCCCTTACTACTTGGTTAGTGAGCTGAACTGGCTCGCTGAGGAGGGGAAATAAACATTCGGGCTGGCAGAAGGCAAGACTCAAAATGCCTGGGAAGGAGTTGGATAGGTCCAGCTACAGTGTGAAGCCTCACCCTTCCAGGCTGTGAGCATCGCTGGGTCTAGAAACAGGAAAGCCAGGTGTGCGTGTGAGTGTTACTGTCACATCCATACAAAATGACAGCAAACGCACAGCAAGAGCTGAAGCATCACAGAGACAGCTCCCACAAAGCAAAATCTGAGCCTGGCTTTTCTAAATCCCTGCCTGCCCTCATAGCCAGGTCATTTATTTTTATTCTCAAAGATTCCTAGAGCTCCTTCCTGATTTTCACGGCCTCTGCCCCTGGGTTTGGCCCGTGTGGTCTATACCATCTGCGTATGAGTGAGGACAACATGCAGTTCTGAGCAGCAACAGGGAGGTGGAGAGGAGGCAGTGCGAAAGGGCAAGACACGCTCAGGCGTGAAGGCAAAAATGTAGAGATCATCAGAGAAGTCAGGTGTTTAAGTTCACATCACCCCCCTGACCAGAGCTGACATGACAGTTAATTCATGCAAGCCGGTGACCTTGGCTGCGCTACAAGGGTAATGTTTTCTCGAGGATGAAATGTCCCTGTGTAACTCCCGTAGTGCATTCGGGGGGAATCGGCAAACGCCTGACAATAGAGCCTCTTGTTTCTTTCCTTTCTTTGTAAACATCATTATTTTGACCAGCAAAAACTATTTCCAGTCCAAGGCTTTATCAAATTTAGGAATCTCTCTCCATCCCCTAGGACCTGTCTTGCCTCAGGAAGCAGCAGCTCTTTCTGCAAAGCTGTCCTCATGCCAGCACGGGGGAGGACCTCCCCCCAGAGAGCTTCTCCCAGGCAGCAGCTACACCACAGGGAGGCATTTACCACAGCTTCCCAAAAACTTTAGGACTCCCAGTGCCAAAATGACCTTAGGTGAGCTGACTCAGCGAACTGCATAGGGACCACCCTATGCGTTGTCCTGTGTCATGCCTTGGAATGACACCACTGCAGCATCTTCTCAACCTGGTCTCCTAAGGACCCTGTTCCTCTTCCTCACGTGGGTCAGCCAGATCAAGTGTCTTCCCACTTTGCAGTTGCAGTCTGGCCCCACTCCCTTCGGGTTACTATTAGAATCATAGAACGGTTAGAATTGGAAGGGACCTTAAAGATCATTCAGTTCCACCCCCCTGCCCTGGGCAGGATCACCTCCCACCAGCCCAGGTTGCTCCAAGCCCCGGCCAACCTGGCCTTCAACACCTCCAGGGATAGGGCAGCCCCAGCTTCTCTGGGCAACCTGGGCCAGGGGCTCACCACCCTCAAAGCAGGCCAGCCCACATCCCATAATGACCACAGGAATCATATTTGTGAAGAGCTGAAAGCAACACTTAATCGACTTTTAGCAGTTCAACAGCTAGCATACACAGCGAAGCAGCTCTAGGTCTGTTCATTGGAGAGCAAAACTGTGAACTGACTGGCTTCAATAGATTTTTTAAAGTGGATTGTCTTCTTTTCCACTGCAAGACACATAATCATCAATATTTGAAGAAAATATAGGTTCCAAACACAATTTGTTTAAAAGCAGATTTATAGAAAACACCTAAAATCAGCTGCAATCCAAAGCTGCAGGACTGATACTCATTTCCGTTACTTCAGCACTGGGATGGTGAATCACAGGCGGCACTTGGCACTTATCTTCAGAATTAGATGGGGGGGTTTATCTGCTTTTACTTGATAAAACATCCTTAGAACATTTAATTTGATTTTCCTTCTTATCTGATTGGCCTGGCAGTGTGCGAGCTTTCCCCTTTCAGAAGCTGAATGACCTCTCGGCGGGGCATCCTGCAGCATCTTTTGGCTGCATCTACGCGTCACTTCCTCCTCCTCAAGTCTTTGGGGCAGATTTGGCTTTTGGGGAAAGCAAGCCCAGCCATAGCTGGACTAATTCCCCAGCACACCAGAAACGTTCATACCTAAAAAACAGCATTAGTGCTGGTTCTAGCAGCAAACCTGAGTGCAATCTCCCCTTGCACCCCACGCAGGTGGCCTCATGGGTGCCGTACCACCGTGCTGCAGGCCGGCAGCAGCAGAGACCAAGGGAGAGCCTTGCCAAGAGTCAGCTTCCACATGGCATCTCTTGAGCTAAAGAGGTTCCCCGCAGGCTGTGGGAATCAGAGAGATTTACTCATACTGCTAAAGCCAAGAAGAAATATCCCAAAAGCAAGAGGAGATGGTGTCAGCAGCTGAAGGTGGGGAGAGGAAGGCTGGAGGGAAAGCATCAATCCAAAGCTGGCTGAGGTGAAGAATGGAAAGGGGAAGGACCACTCAGTGAGGTCTGGGGCTTTGCTAGTTTTCATAAGTGGCCCTCAGCTCCAAAAAGGTGAAAAGCCGCTTCTGTAAAAGTCAAAGTACAATTCTAGATGAGCTTTCAGCTTAAAAAGCAAAACCAGAAACACGCACGTACTCTTGATGGCTACCAGGAAAACATGATTCAGAGAAATTGCGCAATGCCCAAACTCCATTTAGCTGTTAGCAGACTATATCTAAAAAATACACAATTAAGAGGCTTGAGCATCTGGGAAGACCAAGTGGCTTTAAAATACACCATATTGTTGCTGCAGTCATATCAAAAGCACTTTGAAGGAAAATAGACCTTTAACAAGTCAACCTTTGAGCCAAAGCATCGTCCCTAGTCTGGCAATAATAATGCCAATGCCTTGGTGCAACCCATGAGAGAAAGGCAGTTAAGATAGTTTGCAACTTTGAAAATAAAATGCTTTGAGACAATAAACCAGCTTTGCAGAAATAAAAGCTTATTTATTAGTGGTTAACATGGCTTGACAGCTAAAAGGAAAAAAGCAAAGCAAAAGCCAGTGAGTTGCTTCTCCAGCTTTGCCATATTTAAAGAATCCGTTCTCTTTAATCCTCCCCAAAAATGCACGTGGGGAAAATGTGCCTGTAAGATCCCAACGTGATGAGAGTAGAAAGAGTTGAGATGGAAAAACTGTTGCCCAGTGGTGAAAGCACCCCAGCTTTGCTTCATTTTCCTGTTTCCGCGACAACCTTCATTCTGGCCTCGGGGCAGTGGCACACTCATTGTCCACGTAAGGCACGAGGAGGTCCCACAGCTCCTCACCACCTCACAAAGGTTTCCAATCCAACTCCGCGCACCCCCTTCCCTTCTGGCAGGGTGTGCCAGTGAGCCTTCCCACCTCAACACCTCCACCAGCGAGCTAAGCTGCAGGAAAATACAATATTTTAAATAGTGAATGTCTATAGACCCTGTTTCATTTTAAATTTATGTACAACTTTAATCTGAAAAGTATCTGAGAATTAATCCCTGCCCTGAAGGTGGAGCCCAGCTGCTTTCTGGGGGTCTCTGAGGACATGAGTGGACCAGACCTGTTGACACAAACAGGCTGGAACTTCACACCTGGTTGGGATGAAGGCTTTCCTGCTCAGGTTTGCAGCTCAAGGACCTCTGCATCTGAGGGAAGGCAAAGAAGGAGGTCTAGCTAAAGCCCCATCACCGGCTTTCTGCCAGGCTTGGCTCCAGACCTAGGTACCAAACAAAAATGAACAAAATTTTACACATGTCAAGAAAGGTGGAGGAGGTGATGAGCTGACTTTGTGGTTCCCTCCCACGCCCAGACTGAGCAGTCCCCGTCACCCAGGGAGAGGGGAGGCAGATGGAGAGAAATACAAACTTGTACAGGAAAAAAATACAGAACAACAACAAAAAAATACAGTAAAAAAGACTGGTTCCTCCCTTCTCCTTCCATTCCAAGCAGCTGGAGGGGAAGGACAGGTCTGAGCTACCTCTACTTAGGTTTCACGTGAGTTCTGGTAGCGTTACATGTGGGTGCTGCTAAAGGCAGTGCTGGCTGTGGCAGTTCGTCCAGCCAGACGTGTTTGTGTGTCTGCACATGTACCTCTGTGGGATACAGGCTCAGTCTTGCTACTGGCTGGACCTGGAAATGAGACAGCAGCAGCCGCATCCATCGGGCGGGACAGACTCCTGGATCTCCAGGTGGCTGGGCTTCAGCTGGAAGGAGAAATCCCCAGGTCCTGGATGCTGCTGGATTTGGGAGCTCTCTTAATGTGCTTAACACAGAGAAGTGTCATGCAAAATTCCTCCTTGTGTCTACTCACTACAGTCAAGCCAGTTTCTGTGAATACGTATTTGTCTGGAAAACAGCGTTCCGAACGTCCCAAAACTGTGGAGGTTCTAGCTGGACTTACCAAACACCTTGGACTTGAGAAACAAGGAGAAAAAGAAGAAAACATTTTAAAAACTGCTCCCATAAGCATTTTCCTGTTTGTGCCCAATCGCTTGGCTTCCAAACTGCTTCTAATTACTGAGGGTTCACCCACAGCGCAGTAGGTCATGGTTCAGCCCCTCTGTCTGCGAGAGTTGTCTGCATGGATCACCTTAAGGATGCACCAGGCAAAAATAAAGCGGTTTTGTGCTAATGCCTGGCAGGAAATCAGACCCAAGCACAAGTCCCTGGCCAGTTTGTGATAGAACTCCAAACCAAGGTGCCTTGTAGTTCTGCTGGGAACTTAGACCCTGATGTAAGCCCTGCATTACAGTCCTCACGCAGTCCCTCCTCTGCAAAGAATAACCTTCCTTGGGCAGTAAGACCATGGGGCTACGCCTATCAGGTGTAGACCTTGTAGGCGTAGACCATTTCAGAATGTTCTGAAGGTCCGTGGGGCGGTGCTGCCTCAGAGGATGACTTCAGGCTCTTTACAAACCCCATGTCACCTTATAGCAGACCAGGTCAGGAGTAGCTTGAGATCATCTTGTCTGTCTGGTGTCGCTGATGTGATGGCGCTGCAGGGCACATGGAGCGTGGTAGGAGCTGTCTGCCCTTTAGGAAGGTGCACACTCCTATGCTCCCAAACCCACAGGGCATATATTTGAATTTTCCTCCCTCTTATCCATCCTATTTTGTGGTGCCCCAGTGGTTTGTCCGAAATCCAGCTCTCCTGAGGATAAGCAGTTTGGACAGCTGGAAAATTTGGTCTCGAGATTGCTCTTAAAAAACAACACACATACAGTCTCGTGTCTGGACCAGGGAATGCTCCATTGCTCCTAAAATCTGAAACAATTTCACTAGGCAAGGAGGATGGAAACTTAATAAAAAATGACCTGGCATTTGAGGCACTCTCCTGGGAAATAAGAGGAACTTAAAATTCATCTTCTAAACCAGACAGAAGCCGGCATTTACCTTTGTGCCGGGGAACTTGCTGGTCATGGGACTATCGAAGACCGTTGCTGCCAGTCCCTGCCTTTTTGAAAGAGCCGGTACCAGTCCTCACAGGGCAGAGATCTGGCCGCATGTTGAGTCATTAATTTAGACCTGGCAGGACAAGGCGAGCCAAAAAGGTTAAAAATTGGTCCCTATTCTTCCCTGAGAGAGGCACGATAACAGGAATGATGTGGAAGCTGCCTTGTGTTTGCTTTTCTGCTCTTCTCCAACAGGCCTCCCAGGACAACAGACAGAGTGCAAAACACTCCAGTGTCTCTCTATCTTTTTCTCACTCCATTCAAGGGAGAAAAAGGGCTTTTTCAGAGGAAGATCAGAGGAAGTTCCTGTGTCTATTTGGACTCGTGTATTGCTGCTAGGAGATGTTTGTATAGCATGATAGTCTAAAGATACATTTTTATCTCGCATTCCTTTCAAAATGTTGGTTGGGTTTTTTTTTTTTCAAAACATTTAATGAGTTTTAATTGATTTTCACACCACCTCTGCATTATAGCACAGTCATCTCACACTGCAGCGCAGCCGCCCCCACAAACCCTCCACAACCTCGAGGACTGAAGGAACGGCCTGCACCACGCTCTGGTGCGTGACCCTCTGGAATTCATGCTTTGAAGCCATTTCCACTTTTCTTCATGACTAGAAACATTTTTTACCGGTTAATAACAAGAGTCTCATGTGATTGCTCGACTCCAAAAGCTCAGACTTTTAATAAAATCACATATGGGATAATTAATGGGGTTTTTGTGATTGTTGACATATTTTACAGAAAGCTCTTGCATTCCCCACAGCTTGAAAACATCAAAAGGCAGGCAGATATGTGTTCAGCCACGAATTACGTGATGCCGATATACCTGCAGCCAGGCTGTCTTCTCTCTTCAGCTTGTCCTGCCGCCTCCCACGTCTGTCTGGGGAGACTCCTCCAGCCCAACACCTGACGGGTTAACCTGCACACAAAGTACAACGTAGACGTGGAGAGATAAGTAGAGCGACCCAGTCTGTTGCTGGTTAGATACTGGTCACACAAGAAACTAATCAGAGAGATCAATGCTCATTCCTGGGAACCGGGTGTTTCATTTGCTCTGTGCTGTGCACCTGAGCCCTTTTCCATCCCCTCCATCTTTGCAGAATGCTGCCGGTTTCTCCAGCGAGTCCCCGGTAGCGCCTCATCTCCCCGGCTACCGTTCCCTTCGCCTCCCCCGCTCCTCGTTGCAGTTCCTGTCTCTGTGTAAACCAACCTGCCGCACACAGAGAAAACTCACGGACCCTTAAACTCCTGCTAATCTGGCTCTAATGATATACTTACCTGCAGATCCCTTATTAATGGCAGATTTGTTTTCGGGAAGCGGGTTCCAAATCAGCTTGGCGACTGCTGATCCAGGAACTAATGAGCCTACTTATTTATTATCCACCCTCTTCTCATTTTTACCTGCATTTGCTCGGTTTAGAGCACTCGCGTTTCTGCGGGGAAAGTGGTATCTAACACCACGAGCAGCTGAAGAGGAGCCAGGCTCCAGGGTTCCTTCCCTGGTTCTCTGAAACCAACCTGCTGTTTGGCTTTGAGCAACTGATTTATCCTTTCTGCCTTTTTTTTTTTTTTTTTACCTTCTCAGCTATCTTTCTGTAAACAGGAGAGATGGTTTACACGGACTTTCAGAAAACCTTTGACAACTCCCTCATGAGATGTTATTAAGGAAGCTAAATAGATATGGGGTGAAAGGTAAAGTATTGTCATAGAAACTAGCTAAAAGACAGAAACCGAGGAGTATGAATACATGTTCAATTTTTTAATCTAACCAAAAGCTGCCAGCAGAACTGGCCTGATATTTGCTAAGGGGGGGCGGGAATCTATTTGAAAAGCCGGATTCCAAAAAATTGGACCTTTGCGTTGGGAAATATTATTTTGCAGTAGGGGTTCTTGTGTATACACATATGTACATATGTGAATTATACAGTTTTTGCATGAATGATAGGAACAGGATAAATAGTTATCAGGAAATAGCCCCCAGGAAAATCAAGAGAAAATCATAGAACAGTTTGGGTTCAAGGGACCTTAAAGCTCATCCAGTTCCAACCCCTCTGCCATGGGCAGGGACACCTCCCAGTGATCATTAATTTCCAGAAAGAACCATTTGTAACATCCCCCTGTGCCAAGGCAGCACCAGCTCCGCTGGTGGCACTCCTGGAAGGCTGCTGCTCTCCATATTTATCCTCAAGAACTTCCAGCGGCAGAAGAGAACCTCAGATCCCTGGGAACGCTCGTCCAGGACTGCTGAGACGCCTCTGCCACCCCAAACTCCCGCGGCATTCAGGCGATGCCATATCCCGGCCACCTTCTTTACCGTTCCACCAGCTCTGGCAGAACCCGCACACTTTATGCGCAGCAATATCTGTTTATTCCTGCGGATGATCGATGGCGATTATTTAGGAGTACATTTTCAAGAATGCATTTCTGCACAATTCCAAGAGAAACATTTTGTTTAGATAAGAATTTCCCTATCGCAGCTATTTTCGTCTACTCAATAAATACATTGTAATCTAATACTGACAAAACTGGTGCTGTATATCGCTGGGTTTGATTGGAACTGCAATGTTATGAAAATCTAAGTAAATTCTCTGCATCATTATAAGATTTGGGGTTTTTTGTTGTTTTTGTGTTTTTTTTTTTTAATTCTGCATTATTCGGGATGAGAAATAAACAATAAGATAGCAAGAACTGCAGCTGCTCCAAAGTATTTCAATTACCTAAAAGAAAGCAAAAGAAAGCAAGAACCACATTTATGTGAAAGAACTAACTAAATGTAGATGGAGAATTCGGAATTCCTGGGAAATACGCTGTGCGCTGCAAGACCTGACCCATACTATCCACACACCGTGCCAAATGCTGAGCATGCTATAGCCATTATTCCACCCAAAAAAGCGCAAACAAATAAGAAAACGCAACACAATTCAGTGAAAATCTGTCTAATGTACAGGCAGGTAAAGCGCTATGGCAAAAAATTGGGGCAGAAAATAACATGGGAAGTGCTAAAGCACCACCCAGGAAAATATTGGCTGAACTGGAAAGCTGTTCTAGTATTGTATTTTTTAGGGTTTTTTTTAACTGAACCAATTCAGAAGAGGAAAGAGCGGCTTCTGGAGAGACTGGAAGGGAAAGGATTAGAACCAGGGACATAAATGAAGAGATAGGTAATAGAAAGAAGGATATAATTAATAGCAAGTACAAGAGGACAGGCAGCAATCTGCAGAGAAGTAGAATAAAACTCGTCTCACCGTAGACATCTAAAATACACGCGTTCGAGCTTGTGATTCAAGCTCCTACGCCGTCAGCAGAGAGTCGCGTAGCTCCAGCTCCAGGCAGGGGGATCCCGAGAGCCAAAGTTTGATGGTATAAATACTCTGCTAAGCGTATGCTGCTCTTTGCTCTGACCTTCTCCTGATACCAGGGATCCCGACACCGCAGCGATGGCCGTTATCTGCTTAGCTTTACGTGCTGCAATGAGCTCAGTTTGGGCTGTAATCTGAAAAGCCCTGACTTTGTAAGTTTTTTGTTACAATACAATTTATTTTTTTTTACAATAATACTGTGAAGAGCACTTCCTATTTAGACACTGATTAGGAGCTGGACACGGATTCTCTAAATTTATTCTTTACCTCTATGGACCAAAATATATCTCCCATATAACCCTACGGAACACAAACTTATAGAAGGAATGTGGTTAGCCTATAGCAAAGACGATGGTCCTGGGTGGAGAATTCCCATCGGATTAAAATTGGACAAAAAGAACTGGCAACAGTTTCCTATTTTCATCCAAAAAGGGCCAACTGTTCAAATTTTTGCAAACATCCCAGTTACGCCTTCATCAAAAGCACCTTGCCACAAATGACATAGAACTACTCCTAAAAAAATCAATAACGGATGAAAAAGAAGAAAAAGTAGGTCAAACGTTTCCAGAGAGGCAAGGAGCACTTACTTCACAGTAGACAAAACTTTTTTCACCATATTGATTACGGGAAAGGGAGGTGGGGTTTTCCCCCCAGAAAATAGACCCTTTTTCCAACAGAGAGAAAAGATGGGTATAAAGTGCTACCAAGATCTGTGCTGGAGTCAATAAAAAAGTACTCGTACATTTGACAAAGAGCCTTACTTTTACGGCACTTCTTTTCTCTGCTTTTCGTCAAGTGTTCATTAAAGTTGGCTGAAAACCCAAGAATTCTGTTCGCGCAGAAGAAAAAGAAGGTTGAAAACACGTAATTCTGTGCACCGTGGAATACACGAAGCCTGTTTTCCCAGAGTTTTTCATTCTGAGCAGCTTGCTTCTTTGTGCTCTCTCTGGTTGCAGATAAGGGCCGAAGGCTGAGGGCAGTCGCCTTCCTCCTACGGACACACTTGGGCTCTTCTCCGTCATCCGAGCGTTCCCACCAAACAGGAGAAAAAGCTATTTGGGGTGGACGGATAAACAGACGCACACAGTGGGGTTTTCTAAATTATCATAGAATCATAGACATAATTATGCCAATTATCATCAAATTATGACGATTTCCATAGGAAATCAATGTATCCTATTCAACAAGAAAGCTAAAGCTTTGAGTTTTGGGTGGGTTTTTTATAGTTGGTTGGTTTTATACACCCCAGAGAAACGGAGCGATGGGACACAGCTGTAAAGATGAATCTTTGTTATACCTTTTATCCAGATCTAGATCATATCGTGAGATCTCTTACATCAAAGAGAATAGCCCCAGCCATCTGGTTAATGACTATACTGAGACAGGTTTTAGTGACACGAAGAAAGTTCTCTGCTGGAAACTCTGAATATTGTTATATATATATATAAATCAACATATCAAGGGAACGCCCTTTAAAATTATCTCACCCCATGTTAATATTAACTCCCCTTTTTCTTATTGCAGCCTCCACAAAGCCCAATATACTTCTTCCTGGCTCCATTATTGGACTGAATATTAAAATGTGTATAACTCGGATTCCCATTCTGTATAACGCACATCAGCATCACACGCGTCCTTTTCCTCCTGACCCGATCAGCCTGCCTGCTGTGATATATGCGGCCACATAACTAAAAGGAGATGTCATTTTGCCTGATGGATATCGCAATTTTAAATATAACCAACTGTCCCTGCCCGGTTAATCTTGCAGCTACAGTTCATTTCAGATTCACAAGCTGAAAACGTTCGTTTCTGTGATCTCTTTCCTGGAGAATTTTTCCACAGTCGTGGTTGTTGCTTCCCTTTAATGTAAACTTAGTCGCCTGAATTGAGAAATACATGCTTTGCTCTTTGTTTATGAAAAAATACCATTCATGTTTATATCCTCTTTATACTCCCAAAATCAAAAAGTGTTTCAAAAACTAGTCAAGGTTGCTAAGTAACAATGACATTTACAAAACCTGTGCTGCACTTATAGGTAAGGATATAATGAGAATATTTAAGACTATCATAAATTTTGTTATAAGCAAACAAACCCATGATTCTCATCAAATGAAATGAAACAACTTCACGTCTGTTCTGGGGATTTAAAAGTATTTTTTCTAGTATTTGGGTTCCAACCCGTGAATATTTTTTCTGAAGTGATGCAATTAGATGGGAAATCATTGCTCTGATTAAAGTGTAGCTGTTCTAATTCGACGGTTCTGGTTGTTGTTTTGGCTTTGGGTTTCTATTTTTTTGTTTTAATTAAAGGGCTTACAAATAAATTGAATGCTGAGAACAGGCCATGGTGTTAACGTAGGAGAGAAGTTTCACTCAGCAAGCTTTTGAATCTGTAGAAAACAGATGCATCAGAAGGCGCGATGGGTGGTACCCGCACAGGATGCTGCGGGAACCCAGCGGCCACATCCAGGTAGCGCTTACTGGGGCCAAGAAAGCTGCTGCCTGGGAATTAGTGTGCGCGTGTCCCCAGGCAGAAAGCCCTGAAGAACCTGCGCTTCAGCCTCTTGCAAAAAACCCACCACATACATTGACTTGGTAAGCCTGCCTGCGCTTGCGTTGGGCAAACCCAGGCACAGATCCAGGCTGGGTGGAGAATGGATGGATGGAGAGCAGCCCTGAGGAGAAGGGCGTGGGGGTGCTGGCGGATGAGAAGCTCAACACGACCCAGCAATGTGCGCTGGCAGCCCAGAAACCCCCCGCAGCCTGGGCTGCATCCCCAGCAGCGTGGGCAGCAGGGCGAGGGGGGGATTCTGCCCCTCTGCTCCGCTCGGGGGAGACCCCCCTGCAGTGCTGCCTCCAGCTCTGGGGCACCAACAGCAGAAGGACACGGAGCTGTTGGAGCGGGGCCAGAGGAGGCCCCGGAGATGCTGGGAGGGCTGGAGCCCCTCTGCTGGGAGGACAGGCTGAGAGAGCTGCGGGGGTTCAGCCTGGAGAAGAGAAGGCTCCGCGGAGACCTTCCAGCCCCTTCCAGTCCCTCAAGGGGCTCCAGGAAAGCTGGGGAGGGACTCTGGAGCAGGGAGGGGAGCCATGGGATGAGGGGGAATGGTTTTAAACTGGAAGAGGGGAGATGTAGATGAGATCTGAGGAAGAAATTCTTTGGTGTGAGGGTGGTGAGCCCCTGGCCCAGGTTGCCCAGAGAAGCTGTGGCTGCCCCATCCCTGGAGGGGTTCAAGGCCAGGTTGGCCGGGGCTTGGAGCAACCTGGGCTGGTGGGAGGTGTCCCTGCCCAGGGCAGGGGGGTGGAACTGGGTGATCTTTAAGGTCCCTTCCAACCCAAACCATTCTGTGATTTTATGATACACAAATATACACATAAAAAAAAAATCCCCTTTCCTCCAGCTTGTGCCTCTTCCCTCTGCCAGCAGGAGGCAAGGTGGGAGGCAGAGAGGGAGGCCATATGGCAGGAGACATGGAACTTCATTTCACTTTTTCCCCTCAAACTCTACCAAGTGCTGTCAAACACATACACAGCTTCCCCGGCTGCACACAGAGAGGGCAGAGCTCCCAAGGTGTCCTGGAGCAGAGTTACAGCGAGGAGCTGCAAACGAACAGCAAACAGGTTTGCTGCCATCTGCTCCAGGGAGGTTTCCACGCAGATGTGGTACAACCTGTGGCGGCAGAGGAAACGCACAGCCCCAGCACTCGCTGTGTGTTTTATTCATCGCCAGGTACGAGCATCCCCGGCAGGGCTGCATCCGCGGCACCTGCGATGCCGTAGGACTGAAATCCCTCAGGAAAAAGTACGCTCCAGAATCCCGACCCCAGGATGGATCATCACAGCTTCCAAAACAGAAAAATGGGAAATGGTTATACTTGAATTCACATATGAATTTGAATTATGCTTGAATTCTGCGCCTTGTTCTGAATGCCTTTTTTGTTTTTATTGCGGTGCTCTGACGTCCCTGAGTCATTGCCTTTCCCTGCCACGAGCCAAGAATGATCACCGTTTCTTCTTAGCTACCCTTCCCGGAGCTGCTGGATCCCAGCACATCACAGCAGCACACAAATACAAGGATTACGGAAATACCAGTTGGAAAGGAACTCTGGAGGTCTCTGGTCCCAGCTCCTGCTCCATGCAGGGCTCTTGGCAGCAAGGAGGCCACCAGTTGCTGAGCAGAGTCCTGGAAACCTCCAAGGACAGAGATGCCACCTCTTTGGGTCGGTGTCACCTTCCTCATCAAGAAGCATTTTTCAATATCTAGGCTGAAATTCCCAAGTCGCAATTTGTGCCCTTTGTTTTATATCTGACACTATCAAGAAGAGTTTGGCTTCATCAGTTTTGTAACTGCCGTTCAAGTGTTGGTAGGCCACCCTTAGCTCCCTCTTCGCCACCCTAAAAACAGCTCTCAGCCCTTCCTCACAGTCTCCTGACCATCCTCACCACCTCCTTTGGGCTCTCCCCCATCGCCTGGAAATCAGAAGTAATGGAAACACAGCAAAGGTAACTCCTCCTTGCCTCCAATTATCTCCATACACGTTCCCAAGAATAAGTCAAAATGAGCTTTGTTTTGTCCAAATAGTGAATACCCCTCTCCCCAGTTATAAAAACAACGGAGCAAAGACAACTCAAGGTCTCAAGCTAAACCCTTGAATCTTCCAACAGTAGATACTCCAGAGAAGAGCTTCTTCCTTTCTTCCTGCATCACTTTATCATCTACGTGTTAATTTGAAATAATTTTCATGCACAGCTGCACATTTTTCATTACTGAGTAAAACCCAGCACGTTCCCACTAGTTTTCCTGAGCCCAGTCATGTTACGTGACCAGAGGAGGACCTTATAAAGGAAGCTGGCACCTTTATTTTGGAAATACCAAGAGAAACTTCATTTCTCCGTGGCTCTTAGTAGTATTTTGGTGTAAAATTCAAATCTGTGTTCAAACAAAAGAAGGTAGCAAGTTATTGCTGGGACCCTAATATTTTCTCCCAGCAGAAAGTTATTTCTGCTTGTCACCTTTATTATTTCCCCACGCTTCACAATTCAGGTATTGCTGTTGCTCATTATGCATAACCTTGATTGATCACCTATACTAATTTTAGAAACAATAATGAATGCAGCATGGCTGGTACTAATTGATGTTTTCTTCCCGTAATGAACGGTTTGACATCAAGTCTGCACGCTGGCTCTTCCTGGGTCAAGCGAGAGGTAAAAACCCAAGCGGTCTTGTTGATGATGCCAGGTGGCATTTGGGGTACAGAAGAAACATGTAGTTGTGGTTAACAACACCTGTGAGCCACCGCTGAAGGTCTTGCTTAGGTTTTCATTAGTATAGCATGCTCCTCATGGGGATGGGAAGCAAATCTGTTGTCTGAGCGATGCCGTGAGATGTTCAGTTCCATCCCGCGGGGGCTCAGCTGTGCTGCGGCAGCCGTCATGAGCCCGGTGGTCCAGCAAGAGCAACCCAGCCCTCTGGGGATGCCACGATTAGTGTCCTAGGTGGGTTGCAGGTGTTTTTATGACCTTTAAGGTGCTCAGCAGCTTGGTTCCCACTTACCCTAGCATCTGGCTCCCATCAGACAGCAGAAGGGGATATCAGGAGAGGTGGGTGCAAGGGTGCACAGCTCGCTTTTCAAAGGGATGGAGCTGCAGAAGGCCACTTGCGGTGCAGGGCTCCCAGCCCAGGAGGTTGCCTTGCCCACATCCAGAAGCTGTGCCGCAGCTAAGCGTTTCCATACTCAACATGGGTCCAATTATACAGCCGTACATCTCATAAGGACTGCAGGATACCTGTGGTTTCAGGCCCTTGTATGACCTCAAGTTATAATTAAGTGCAAAAGACAAAACGAGGGACCACGAGCCAAGCCAGTCCTTGACAGAGCAAGTCGAGTCAATGCTCCAATGTGCTAGAGTTATATTTACTTCTGTCATCAAAAACTAACCTCCAAAACTGCAGTACATCAGCACTTCTCTCTTTTTTTTTTTTTTTTTTAAAAAAAAAAAAGGATGTACAGGATGCAGGAACAAACTTAGATGGTCAGAACCTTCATAACCTGTGGATTTTCTGGATGTACAAGTCCCATTAGCGCTAATTGGAAAGTGTAGCGTGGAGCAAACTGCCCGACATCCGTATTTATCTAGCAGATTTGAGACATATCAGCAGATTACACGAGCAACAGGTTAACAAATGAGCACAGTGGAAGTTCAGGCGAGGAATTTCTGACCTCCCCACAGCCGGGATGCAGCAGCTACACACGGTAAAAAACACGGGAATAGATGAGGACCTGGGGCTTCTCCAAATAACAAGCTGATCTGACCCTAGGTCTGGGCAAACAGCAGTCAGGGCGAGGGATTTATGCCAGACGCACACACACACAAAAAAAGTCTCTTGTTTTGCACAGTCTCGACCATTTCAGACAGCATATTTCTTTCTGATGTTAAAACTCCAACTCGGTCACAGCAGGTTGTATCTGAAATTAAAACTGGTGGGAAAGATAGATGTGGAGAGGATTTTCTTTGTGCTTGAAAGGCTGCTTATTTCCTCCATGCTTTAAATTTCAGTGATTTTCTGTGTTGAAGTGCAAAAAAATGTCAAGTAGTTCCATATTCGCCCAAAACCGAGGGGAATATTCACTAGATTTATAGAAACATTTCCTAGTGATACAGGTTTCATGAGCCAGAGAATAGTTGCAGTAAGATTAAGATTATTGTGAACAAAACTAATTTGGGGACTATCCACCATCAGACTCTGGGCTTCACCCATCACCCTTAATAGCAAGGTCCACAACCCCAAAAGATGAGAATTCCTGATCTGAAATGAGAGTTTATGAACCAGCCTTGCAGCCCCGAGGCTCCTCCAGTGAAACGGAGCTTGATTTCAAACTTGTTCGGTGGATCAGCATGATCTATACGGACCCCAGAACAAAAGGATTTGTGGGTTTCTCGGCGGTTGATGGGTACGTGCTGATGGATACCCCTGCGAGGCAGAACTTCTGCTCTCCCCTACCTGCTGGGAACCTGCCCTTGACTTGTTCCCGGTGGCAGGGGAAGTCTGGGGCATCACATCTCACCCCTCCCACCTCCAATACCATTATTTTGTTTATTTTTTTATTTTTTTTTTAAACATCAAGTCAATGCATTGTTGTTGTTGGCAATGAAACGAGGCGTTCTCAGGAGTGGAGTCATTTCTGCCAGCACTTTCCCCGATTGCTGTGTAACAACCTACGTGCTGCGAGCGAGGAGGGCTGCCGAGCCTCATCGCCTCCGGAGAGGGCAGCGTAAGAGGCAGAATCCTCTCCCCCCTCCCTGCCCCCAGCTACATCCCTTGCTGTCACTTTCTAATAATTTGCCCTCCCGTTATTGGGTTAGAAGAACTGATGATGAACTGAAGTTGCACCGCTTTGGGGAATTAAGTTGCTTAAAAAGGTTGGATAGAATTGATTATAACCTGTCAACGAGCCCAGCTGCCCGGCGCAGGAACGTCACGGTCTGCCAGCAGAAATGGTGTGCACGTTCTCCCCCAGGCAGGGAGGAGGGGGTCGCTTTTGCTGCCATTATAATTCATAAGTTCACGGTGAAAACGCTCCGTTCCTGTCCGTGGGACGCTGCCAGCAATGCCCATCGCAGCCTGCTTTCTTCCAGTGCGGGTAAGACTGAGCCGGGGGCTCCTGGCTTGGCTGCCTCCATGCCAGAGGGCAGGAATACATGAATTCCCTATCTCTGGAGCAGATCTGCGTTCCCAGCTCCGACTTTTCCCCTCCGTAGCATCCATAACTGGCCACGCTCCTGCAGTTTGCAGCCGATCGCCTTTGCCAGCGCCGTGCACCCCTGCTAACGGTGCAATCACAGCTCCTCAAAGCTGCAGCAGCCTTTGAGGTTGCCACTGTCAGTCCTCAACCACTGCACTTGAAGCCGACATCGGAAAATGAACCCAGCAATTCAGAAGAACAAGCGTGGTTTGTAAATCCGGTCCCATTTGCTGCGCCAGCTCAACTTATTTCACTGTTGCTTTGTTTTTCTTTGCAATATTACAGTCCCAATTAATTCACTGAAGCCTTCGAAAAGGCCAACGGAATTCTGGGATTCACCACCTCCTTCCCCCAGAGACAGGAAAGCTTTAATGCCTTTCACCGACCAAGAGAAGAGGGAGACCTCCTCTGGAATAACACACACAACTCAGGTCCCCCATCACCACCAGAGATTAATTCAAACCTGTGGAAGTGCAGAGAAGGCTTCCCGGGCTTACAAAAGGAGGTAAAAAACCTACTTCATCATGCAAAAGGACATTCTAGAAGTGTCACTTGTTGAGCTTAGCAATGGCAAAAAGGGTTTGGCATCCTGTCTAAGGACCAGGGATGAGAAGAGCTCGGTCAGGAAAAAGAATTGCAGGTGCAAGAGCCTGTGGATAAAATTCAAAAGGGATTCGTGTAGTGTCAAACTAAGGGAGAGCTTTCTTGCTGTCGAAGCTGAGAACACTCAGGAACAGGCTCCTAGCAGCAGCCACGTCACCAAGAAAGTAACCTCAGGATGGAGTTTGCAGCACCAGTAATTTGACTTATTTATCCAGCCAGGAAGACCTGCCCAGTCCTAGCTCACGTGTCCCGGTATGTTCTGCTGCAGCAGGTTCAAAAGTGCGTTTTATTTGGAGTGTTGGATTTCAGAAGGCAGAAATCATCCTCCTATTGCCTAAAGCTCTGATGAGGATGTTCACATCATCTATTTTAGATATCTGATTTACGAGCATCAAATAGGCACCTCGCTGCCCTATCAATGTTGTCCCATAAAATGATTCAAACCACTTAATTCCATTAATCTTACAGGGAGCACAGCAGTTGTCTGAACTGCTCTCCATGTAACCACTTAATTAACTGAAATGACAGATATGTGCCAGAAACCAAATCTGGCTCTAAATCCAAGTTTTTGGATTAAAGTCCTTTTTTTTTTTTTCTCTTCGAAAGGAAGACTTTTCTCTAACGCGAACGTGCAGGAGCTGATAAACGCAGCGGGAGAGAGGACGTGCGCAACCCAGCCTGGGTCAGGCTGCGCAAAGCCACTACCAGGTTATTTGCACAGAGCTGCCGATTTATTATCCACACAAAAAACCCTGGCTTTCAGTATCCCAGGATCGCCTCTAATAAGTAGGTATCGGGTTGAAGAGAGGTGCCACCACTGAGCTCTGCCAGGGGACTCCACTGTGACAGTGATTTTTCTTCACCTAACTATATTATATATAAAGTGAAGCTACAGGCACCGCAAGAGAAGTCGGGTCAACCTCCGTAACCCCAAAGGGAAGCCCCGCCGTGTTTTTGGGGCACGCCGTAGCAGAAGATGGGCAAAGTCTTTGAAAGAATTCAGCGGATTGAGCTTTCAAGACAGGACATGTCATACAAAAACAAGCTGAAGTGGAGGAAAAAAAGTGAGTCCAGGGAAAGCCAGACCAAGAGATGTTCCTATGGTTAGGAAGGACAAGCATTGGCCAGGGCTTATCTCAGGTGTCACCTTACCTCCAAAGCGGTGGAAAAAAACAAAGGGTGGCTTACAGAGGGATCTGCATTTCTTTGGCCAGGTATTTGGATTTAATGTACTAAGGCATCCAAACCTGCCCAAATGAACAGCAGCCTGCCTGCAAATCCTTTGGATGCCATTTATCTCCACATTTAATTTAAACTGCTACCATCAGCCCATCATAAAAAGACCCAAGGGACACTGGCCCACAAACCGAATGCGGTCCTAATCCGCCCGAACCAGATGGCAAGCATTTACACACCATATAATCCTTCTCGCTTACCCGGGAGTCTGTGCCAAACGAAAGAGAGAAAACTGAAGAGAAATTTAGTTTCTAATATTCCACAATATCACGTTATCAGATAAAGGGTTTTCATGTTTACTGCAAACAGCCCGGGCAAGGCTGCTCTTCCCCCCCATCATGAGACTTGATAAAACAGTTGGGTCACATCCAGCGCCCAAAGGGGACAGCAATAAGAGCTACAGCTTCGAGCAAGTCACCTTGAAGCTGATAACGGCGCTCGCAAGACTCCTTCGAGTATCAGCTCGGCGCTAACGAGTTGGAACTAACAAACACGGGGGGAGGCACCGTGGATGGACGAGCGTGGGATACGGCCGCACTGGGAGGGCTGTTCCCCCCTTAACCTTGGGGTGGGTGAGTCGGGGATGAGGCGGGCAGGATCACGGACACCGCATTGCCCCACTCTGCCCTTGAACGGGTATTTTCGACGGGAGCCACGCGATCCACGGCAGGGAGAGCGGCCCCCATCGCTGCGTGCATCACTGCCATTGCGCGGCAGAAACGTTTCTAACCTGACTGAGGAGGAAGGGAATACGGAAAAAAAAAAAAATCCACGTTTCATCAGAGTCTGGCATACGTCTCAAAACGCCAGCCCCAAGAAGACCTACCACGATGACAAAGAAAACCTTCTTGGCACACTTCATGCCCAGCTCCTCGGCTATCCCACTGCGTGTGAATCATGGAAAAAATGAAAATGCATTACCTACGAGATAACCTCAGGGAAGGTGGTTATTGTCGGAGACTGCAGTGCTCCGGGGTGTCACTCTGCTTATCAGACCCAGCCAACATCAGCCATCGGGTGCCACGGTGAATCATTTCCTCCAGCCGTGCCCGTTTAGGTGAACCACCTACAGATGACTCACCGGCTCCGCTCCAAACCTGGGAAACAGAAAATATCCCCTTAAAAAAAAAAAAGGTTCTTTCCCTGTTATCAGAGATGCGAGGGCCACCTTTCCACTCCTCGGGAGCGCTGGCCATCCTGAGTCGCATCCTCTGCCTGGGACCTACAAATTGCAAGGAGAGATACTGCCGCTAATGAGTCAGAGGCTGGATAAAAGGATAAAATTAAAGCTCTCTGAAAGTCTCCTTTGGCAAGGAACCTCATTTAAGGCACATAAAGTATAGCCAGACCCCTGGCAGCACAATGAACTTATTCAATAAAATAATTGCTTTTGGCAAAACTGTGATAATAACATCACCTCGGCGAAAATGTGTTTATAGAGCCATCTTCATAGATTACTCCCTTTCCGTCACAGAATAATTGGCTGGGAGAGATCAAGATGCTCACAGCTTCTCCTCCCTGGGCAGCACAGCCCACGCGGCCAGCAGACACCAGGAATAAATGACTTGGGACCACCACAGGGAGGACAGCAGTCCCTGTGCCTTGCCCCAGGACTGAATTTCCCCCACAGAAGAAAGTGAACTCAGGGACTGATGTGAAAAAAAAAAAGGTATAAAAGCATCTTGAAAGGAGCTGAGCATCCTGCTAAAAGTAATTCCCCACATACTGTACTTACAAGTTCTTATTACATGCAACAGAATTCCAGCTCGCTTTGTCCCATCTCCCCACGTCCAAACGATTCCTTCCACCCCACAGCCTTTTTGTGGGCTCCCCAGTTTTTTCTAGCTTGCACACACCTGCCCTCTCCTCCCTTCTTTGTTCCCTCAGTGAAACACATCTTCCGAAACCATTAAGTTACAAATGAAATTACAGTATTTTTGGAAGTCATACTGCAAACAAAGCTGTCTGAATAATCTCTGTAACAGCTCTGCCAAGGCAAAAAGATATTTCAGATCAGGCACAGTTTGGGATTAACCTGAAATGAGAATACTCCAAAATAATAATAGAAAAATCCCTTAAAACATTCCCTTTTCTTTTTTGTTGTTGAGCGAAACGTTCCTCCAAAAGAAAACAAGAGGTCTAGGTCTTTTTATAGGGGGATTATCCTTTTTTTTTTTTAAAAAAACTTTATTTAATATAAATGGATGAGAACTGGAAGCATTTATGAAATCAGCAGAACTGAGGTTAAACTGAAATGCTTCCGTTATAAAACGTAATTAAACAACCTGGTTATTTGGTTTGTTTGTAGTCCCTGGTGGGTACGTGTCACCTGATGGAACCCAAACAGTTGCAGTTCCCCAAGAAGACAAGTGCTTTCTGCTTTGCCATTGGCCTCGTACATCCCCAGCGGTTCCGATATTCCGACAGTTGTGCCACAGAGCCCTCGAGCCGCAGGAAGAACATAAGAGTGGAACAAGTAGGGAAAGATAACGAGATCTCTCTAGTGGGTCTTGTTCATCTCACTGAGATGACAGCACCCAACATGTGAAATTAGTGGCTCAGGAGACTCTTCGAACAATCTCTCCGACGTGTTTTCCTTAGACGTTCACCTGACCAGCTTCAGACAGACCCAGCTCCCCATTAGCACAAAGGAGCACGGCATTTGCCAGCAAAAGCTTTCTGCTGCGTAATCAGAGAAGACAAGGCTTAGAGAAAAAAGGTGCGACTCTGCTGCAAAACCTGGCCACGAAAAGAAAAAAGAAAAATCACAGAAATACACGTGAAACCCTATAGCTTTGTTCATCCCCGTTACGTCGTGAGCAGAGGACAGAAACTGGCACCAAATAGGCGGAATAATTTTACCAGCAAGATTTTGTTCCCATGCAAATTTACGCTTGAAATATCTTAAGCTGCTAAGCCATTCACACCCATCCGCTTTGTTCAAGGCAAGTTGGTTATTGGCTGCTCAAACATCCTTGGCGAATAACTATTTTGTATTAATACCCGAATATATTGCTACGGTTGAGTCACTTAAAATGAGTAAGTTGAACTGCTCAGGAACCAACTCTTACGGAAGTTTTATGGTATAGAAAGATGGTAACAGTGCTGCATTAAATATGTTTGTAAATCAATGTTGTTGAAAATTCAGTGGTTATTTTTCCCCAATATTATTCCCCAACCCCAGTTATTTTCCTGGTGGTCATGGCAATGAGAACTTCCCCAAGCCAACATTACAGAGAACGTGCACTGACACAACGGACGAGAGTATTACCAGGACTTCGCTCAGTGCCTTGCTTGGCATCACTCCGGTAGCAACCCCTCACATTTTTATAAAATTATGGATTTTTTTTCACGATTTGAGCAACTTTCTCCGTAGGGAAACCCTGCGTATTTCCCCACACCCCACTGACCCCAAGCTCCGTGCACCAAAGAGGCTCATTGCACCTTAGAGGTGCAGAAACATCAGCCCAGGAGCCAAAGGCAGGTGGGGAATGGGAAGATGTCCTAACTCATCGGTGGGTCGTGGAGAAGCGTGGCAGGGCTTCAAGACACAAGAGCTGCAGAATACATGGAAACAGGTCTCTGCACACAAACTTTCGCACTCGCTACAAGCTCCAGCACAAAATAACCTTATCTTGCATTGGTAGCATAGCCAAAATTCCTAGGTTAAGCCTGGAAATAAATATAATAGATAAATACTGGCCCATAATTTGTAAGCATCACATTCTCCTTCACCACAAAACCCATCCATACTACAAATATGAGCACCACATACGCTCATATGACCCTGAACCAGCCACTTTGTACTACTTCAAAGGGAATGTTTCTTATCAGCCTCCCAGAATAGCTGCTCCCAGATTAGGTGCGCACGTGAAGGAAGATCAAGACCATTAGTCACTCGTAACAATTTAATGTAAGTAAATAAGAAGGACAATGAAGGTTTTAATATTTCATCTAGCAAGCACATAAGAAAACACTAATTACATTGAATGAGACTCTTATCCCACTGTCTAAATATTTATTCTGCATTAAGCAAAGGAGAGGGGGGGATGCCCACGGACCAAGAGGCCAAAGGCAGGTACGTGCCAAGCATTGCAGTTAGTAAACAGCACGCACCAGCAGCACAGTAGAAAAATATCAGCACCTTTTCTCAGGCGGCATTGAGGGGAAGATGAAGAGCCTTCTAGGAAAGGCATTAATCAGTCAGGATCGAGCGCTACATGCTGTCTTCGCTGTGTTTGCAAAGGGCCGGCTAGATGTTTCCCCAGCGGACACAAGGGCGTAAGGAGGGAGGTCATCCTCCCCCTCTACTCTGCCCTGGGGAGGCCACAGCTGGAGCACTGGGTCCAGTTCTGGGCTCCCCAGTTCCAGAAGGACAGGGAACTGCTGGAGAGAGTCCAGCAGAGGGCTGCGAAGATGATCCAGGGACTGGAGCAGCTCTCTGCTGAGGAAAGGCTGAGAGCCCTGGGGCTGGTCAGCCTGGAGAAGAGCAGACTGAGAGGGGACCTCATCAATGCTCAGCAATAGCTAAAGGGTGGGTCCAGGCTCTTCTCAGTGGTGCCCGGTGACAGGACAAGGGGCAACGGGCACAAACTGGAACACGGGAAATTCCATCTCAACATGAGGAGGATCTTCTTTCCTTTGAGGGTGGCAGAGCCCTGGAAGAGGCTGCCCAGAGAGGCTGTGGAGTCTCCTTCTCTGGAGACATTCCAAACCCGCCTGGACGCGTTCCTGTGCCACCTGCTCTGGGTGACCCTGCTCTGGCATCATTCTGTGATTCCGTGAAAGGGGACACAGCACGTGGTCACCATCACAGGCGCTGGGATGCGGAGACCTGCCCAGTGATGACTTGTCATCTGCTTGTACAGCGGAACTGGCAGACGCAGGACTGAGGTGGCAAGGAGGGGGCCTGTGCCACACACCCACATCTGGCCACACAAATCCCTCCATGTCCAAACGTGGGCAGCAGAGGTGGCTGTGGGTGCTTTAACTTCAGGGAAGACATCCAGGAAACATGTCTAAAAAATACACTTCACTCTTTTTTCCAGGCCAGATGGTGCCACAGTGATGAGGTGGCACAGGGCAGGTGACTTTGTCCTTGCACCCAAGTTTTATGAAGGGTCGTGCAAGGGGGTCAATCCCAAGCAGCTCGGTGCAGGAGCAACCGGGGCTTTTGAAGCTCCACGCAACCAACAGCTTCATTTTTCCAAACTCGGTGTGCAAGTTTGGGTGCATTTATCAGGAAACTCAGCTCCTCCACTGAGAAATTGCTTTCTCTGCTCGGACATTAATTTCTCCCTCACTCCCAGCAAAGGAGGAATATTTATTTATTGGTCTCCTGAGCAATTTTTACATTACATTTGCCATTGTTCAACAAAAATAAGTCTTATATTTGACTACCAGTAGCCAAAGACTGCAATTGTTCTATTGCAGCAAAGCACGTGAAGTTGTTTACTAGAACTTGCATAAGCCTCAATGTCCACAGCCTTGAAATCAGATGGGAAGATACTAATTGTAATTGGGTAAAAGCCCTGTAGCTCTAACGTGTTCTGCAACAGAGTAATATTGGGATATAAATGTCTAGTATTTGCCTTCCACCCTTTTTGGAGAGCACAACCGAGAGAGCACCTTTCCTTCAGCCATATAGATATCGAAAATCTGTTTGGCTTCACCGCTGACCCTTTCAAAGGTCCGTTAGCACTCTCCTAAAATAAACAGATCCTGCATTAAATTGGTCCTTTTGAGATCAATTGCGGGTAGGGGTTGGTACAAATCACACTCTGCCTGAAAAGCCGCTTTCACTAATGCTGTAAACGGAAGACCATATATTGACACTCTTCATTCAATACTTGCATGGCCTGGCTCAACACCATACATTTTTTTGGCATTTCTTTGACAAAGGGTCCTTTAGAGCAAGTGCTATTCATTTCCCAGACAGAGCTAGCTCTCAATCGCTCCCGAAACAAAGATTCATTCGGGACTGTCAGAAGAGAAAAGACACTTGAGTTAGTCATTCCCTCTTGCTTGGCGTCTCCCACACGTTTAGATCCTTCCAAGCTCTCTCCTTCCTCTCCGCCTGAAGCGCCAGTGAGAGCCAGGCCCACTCTGTATCACAACTCAGAAATAAGCACCGATTAGTGCGCGGGAGCCAAAAGCGGTAAATAACACAAAAATCTGAGAAGCAGCCTCTCATTCCAAAATCAGCCACAATCCACAGCCAGCACGTGCAAGTCTGACGTAAAAGATATTTCTTACAGCACAGCACGGTGATACGCACTGCGACAGAAAGCACGGTCCCTCTTAAGATTTGTAGTAGAGATACCTGCTCATCCAACAGCTCCACTCCATCCGGCGTTAAAACCTCCATCCTGGGGTGCGCTGGAGCCAGCGGGACCAGGAGCTTTTCATCCAGGGTGCCACCAGCCCAGGGAGACTCTACAGGCAATCCCAGAAGTGGATAAAGAGCCAGCGAAAACTTAAATGGGCAGCTGGGAGCAGGAAAGAGCTTTCAGCTGGAGGAAGGACCACTCTGGCTGGATTTGCCACATCTGCTGCAATTTGTGGCCCTGCCCTGGTAAACGAGCTGTGGTGGGAACTAAATTTGCTGCCAGGGCTTTGCATGTTGGTTTTACATCTCCTCTGGCAGGTCCATCAGTATGAAGACTGGACCGCTGAATGCCCCCATAGCATGATTAATCTGGGGGAGCCTCTGCTACTTTGGCCTTGCCTGGGAAAAGGGGTAAGAAGCGATGAGAAGTTTGTCGGTGTCGAACCTAACACCGGAGCTGGTTTCATTCCAGGTGAATCGTTTGTCAGAGCAGGGAGGAGGGGAGAATGAGAGGAACAAAAAAAAAAAAAAAAAAACCAAAGAAAAACCCCAATCTCTGCCAAAACAACAACCAAAAGCGTGGAAAAAAATTCACACACAAACCAGCCAGCGCTGCAAAACCTGCGTCCTTTGTGCATAAGGTGAATTACGCGCTGTGTTAGCGCCCACGCCAGCCGGGGCATGGAGAGGCAGGGAACCATCCCAGCTTCTCCAGGCAGAGAGCTTCTCTTCTTCCATAAACAGCAAAGACACAGTTCACGCAGGCTCCCGGCGATATCAGTTGCCGCGCTCACAGCTGCCTATGTCTGAAAAGGCACACGGATGCTTCGCCTCGCGCATACCCCCAAAATTTTGCCGTTTCCCATGGGCAGTTTGAGGCAGGCTCGCCCCGGGTTATGTTCCCCACAAGATACCTGTTGCTGTTCTTTTCTTCATTGCACTTTGATTCACAATAGGAAATTACCTAATGTTATATATATTAATATAATATAGGGCGAGCACAGTTCTTCATACGGTTACCGTGGTCCTGCATCCCCTTGGACCTTTCGGTTTGGGATGGTTTAAGATGACAGCGTAAGTTCGGGTGCGAATGAGCTCGGCAGCGCTGAGGGATGGGTGCCAGCTGCAGATCTGGCCCACAAGGTTTTTCTCCTCTCTGGAGCTAAGGCTGCACTCCACCACGCTGAAACAGTGAAGAGGCTTTTAAACATCCTTGTGTTACACATCGGTGTGTTTTGACACCCTTCAGATTGCTCACCAGGCAAAACGGCCTTACTGCTAATGAGAGCACGGGCTCCTTCCTTCCTCAAATGTCATAACGAGTTCTTAACAACCACTTAAGCTCCTGAAGACATCCATTCTCAGCCTGGAGACCAACTCCAGCTCTTCTTAGAATCAGAGAGTCTTCTAGGTTGGAAAAGACCCTTAAAGATCATTGAGTCCAACCATCAACCTGACACTGCCAAAACAACCACTAACCCAGGTCCCTCAGCACCAGGTCAGCCCAGCTTTTAAATACCTCCAGGGATGGTGACTCCACCACTGTCCTGGGCAGCCTCTTCCAATGCTTGATAACCCTTTCGGTGAAGAAATTTTTCCTAATATCCATCCTAAACCTCTTGTCCCACTACAGGCTTCCAGCGCGAAGATGAGCACCTGTAAGCCCCCCAAAAAACGCCACAAGCTCTGCATTTCCACATGGCCATCTGTTAAATTTATTTGGAGATGCTTTTGCACTCCCCAGTTTATGAGTTTAATTCCCTTCCTTTACACAGTCGTTCATCAGAGAAATTAGCTGCTCTTTAATTTGCTTTGATATTGCTGATTCACAGAATCATCGAAAAAATTGGGTTAGAAGAGACCTTAAAGGCCAGCCAGTGCCACCCCCTGCCCTGGGCAGGGACACCTCCCACCAGCCCAGGTTGCTCCAAGCCCCGGCCAACCTGGCCTTGAACCCCTCCAGGGATGGGGCAGCCACAGCTTCTCTGGGCAACCTGGGCCAGGGGCTCACCACCCTCACAGCAAACAATTTCTTCCTCAGATCTCATCTCAATCTCCCCTCTTTCAGTTTAAAACCGTTCCCCCTCGTCCTATGGCTCCCCTCCCTGCTCCAGAGTCCCTCCCCAGCTTTCCTGGAGCCCCTTGAGGGACTGGAAGGGGCTGGAAGGTCTCCGCGGAGCCTTCTCTTCTCCAGGCTGAACCCCCCCAGCTCTCTCAGCCTGTCCTCATAGGAGGGATGTTCCATCCCTCTGATCATTTTCCCTCTCATTTAATCAGAGAGACCATTTCCCTCTGATCGTTCCCTCTCTTCTTTGCTGCATCTTCACCCCATTCCTCGCTGCCTTTGCGTTGCCGGTGCAACTTCCTTCTCCCCGTGTATCCCTCAGGCACCGCTTTCCCCAGGAGCATTGCCTACATGTTTTCCAAATGAATCTCAGCCTCCTTTGCACAAATTGAATTTTTCTTGCGATCCATTTGCAACACGGCAGAGATGCGAAACCCTTCCTTGACTAGCGCTTTGATAGAGTGCTTGTGGAAAGGGGTGAGGCCTCGATGGAGCCGGTGCCGTGCAGCACACACACGCAAAGGCAAGAATAAGGAAGGGCATCCAGAGCACCAAACCCACTGGGAGCTTTAGCAACATCCCACAAGATGTAGAGCCTGTGTTATCTTTATTTTTTCATTCCTACAAGCCCATATTCACTCACGAAAAGCTTCCCTTTATCCCGACTGTGTCGGGCTCTGATTATTTCTTGCTGGCAAGAAACGCGAGCGTCACCCAGGTGCTACGCGAGGAGGTGTTGCAGCTGGAGAGGACGCGATTTTTCTTAATCATCAGCCCTATATCACAAAAGTTTTGTCAAGAATGGGACTGGAAATTGCTGGATTGTAATCGATAAACTGCAAAGGGAAACGAGAACAATTTTCAGATGCATTTTTTAAAGGAATGAAAACACATCAAGCACAGATCCGAAAAGTGTCGCTTGGGAGAGCAGTCAAACCACTTCAGGATGTGAAGGAGTGACAGGAACAGCTTTAGGTAATTTTAGATTCATGTAGCAGATCAGTGGGAATAAGGAAACCTGATTTTCAACCAGAGGTGATTTGTGTGTAGGAAAAGAAAATGGCGATAACGGAAAAATTAGAGAGGTAGAAAAGGAAGGCTGTCGTGTAAAATCCCACTCAAAAGTTACCGTTCTGGGAAAAAAAAAAAAGTAATTTCCCCACCTCACGCAGCTTCCTGAGGTCAGCCCAAGGCAGCTTAACAGAGCTGTAGGTATGCTCAGGGGTAATAAGGTGTGTATCTCGCCCTGTTCGATGCTTTTATAGTGTTTCCACTGGCCATTTTCCATTAAAACTAACCATTTAATAAGTGTACAAATCTCTATTATGAAGTAACTTTGTGTCCTCCCAATACCATTGAAGTTTGACCATTTTGACTCATCAAAAGAGAAGTTAAACTGTGCGTGGACTTACTTGTAGCTGGGTATAATTAAATGATTAATTGACCCTTCTAATTTTGCTGTTTTCAGGTTAGTTTTCATACACATCTGATAAGCGATAATAGTCTGAAAAACATCTGGATTGCTGTTAGGAAAACGCAGCCTCTTGTGCAGGCGGAGGTGGTGGGGATGGATGGAGGAGACGGGGGTTTGGGAATTACGGAGTTGTTCAAAGGACACTTCCCAACATACCCATGCCTGAAGTTGCCCATAACTCCGTGCCTGTCTGAAGGCAGACATCATTGCCCTAATTATTCCGACGTATTACCACAGAGATGCCAAGGGCGGTACGTCCCAAGATACCTTCGTGTCCTTTGCCACGCCAATCAAATATATCTATCATTGATCCTCTGAAAACCTGTCCCAAAAGATGCAGCCCCCAAGGCATGACCAGGGGATGAATCCTCCCGCAGCTCATCACCTCCAAGCAGGACATCCCAGCCCACTTCACATCTCTTGCTCCAGCAACACCCCTCTCCACCTGCACCTTGACGCAGCCAAGGTGAAAATGCATTTTCCTGCTGTGTCCTTGGCAAAAGGCCAGGGACTCCAGCCCTGTCCCCGAAACTCCCAAAGACCTGCGTCGTAAATCTTGTGGCCTTAATTGATTTGATTTCGTTGGCTGGAGAACTTCTCAATGTCCAGGCTGAATGGCGTGCTGGGCCAGTATAAAAAAAATCAATAAAAAGGTGATTCAGGGTTTTCAAATTCCTAAATGGCTTGCTAGGGAAAAGTCACGAGGTACTTTCAAGGTAATGTTCTGAATAGCACCTGGCGAGCAGATCTGCAGGCGCTCAAGGTAGAAAAGTTACTGCTGCAGTAACAGTGCTGCTACTCATCAAAAATTACGCTAAATATTTTGTTTTCCACTGACAATATTGTGCCACACACCTCACAAGTCCTTGTAACCACATTGCAGCGATGTTGCTGGTAAATCCACAGGAGCGGACGGTACCTTAGTTTTAACATTGCCAGAAGACACAACAGAGGGAAAGATCAAAAATGATTTGGCATCTCAGAAGAGTTTCTGATCCACCCAGCTGGATTTCGTAGAATCACAGAATGGTTTGGGTTGGAAGGGACCTTTCAAGGCCATCTAGTCCAACTCCCTGCCATGAGCAGGGACATCTTCAACTAGACCAGGTTGCTCAGAGCCCCGTCCAATGCTTCCAGGGATGGGGCATCTCCCACCTCTCTGGGTAACCTGGGCCAGTGTCTCACCACCCTCAGGGTAAACAATTTCTTCCTTCTGTCTAGTCTGAATCTCCCCCCTTTTAATTTAAAATCCTTACCCCTTGTCCTATCGCAACAGGCCCTGCTAAAAAGTCTGTTCCCAAATCTCGTGTTTGATGATCCCCAAAGCAAAACATAGACATCCCTCCCAGCTGTTACAGCTGTGCTGTGCGGGTGGGACAAGCTTCCGGACTGTCGGGTACTTGAATTAAAATGAACCAAAATGCAGAGAAAGCCCCTGCGTTATCTCAAATCGATTTATCCAATTAACAAGCTAGAGAAACACGTTAAGGTTTCCTTCCTATTTTTTTCCAAGCCATTAAGAGTCAAAATTCAGCCAGGGAAAGAATTGCACCAAGGTCACCCTGATGCAGAAGTTCTCCCTGCAAAAATCAAGTGTTTTCCTACTTGGTTCAGAGCAGAGGAAACAGATGTTAGGATGGTTAATCTCCCCTGTAAGATTCATTTGAATTACTAGATGACCCAATGCCACAACAGCTAATTACCTCACAGTCTTCAGTATATCCATCTTCATATACTTGTGAGGTAGGAAAGAGTGATTATCTTCATTTTACTGATGGGAAAATGAGGTACTAGGATATTGAGTGATTTGCCTGAGGTCACATAGGAGAAACAGAAGAAGACCAGATCTGAAATTCCAAGGTTTTTTGGGGGGGTCAATCTGCTCTGCCACCTTCAGCCGTCCTTCCCCGGGGAGCGGTGGCACCCCCAGCCTCCTGCCTGGCCCTCACCTCCTAAATTACGAGCGTGTGAGCGGGTCGGACTGAGATGTAGGCATCTGTAGGGTGGGTTTTTTTTTCCCCAATTGAAATAAAGTGTTTGCTGCCACCTTGGGAGGCAATTGGCGGAGACATTGTCTCCACGGAGACATCACCTTCTCGCTTGTTTTTGCTTTAGGGTGTTTTTCCCCATCACATAGAAAACACTCTGGCTGAAAGTGTATATTCGTGCTTTGCAAATGAAGGAAAAATAGAGCAACGGCCGCGCGTTGTCAAAGGTTTAACTGTTTATCCCAATGGTATTACTTTAAGCAGAGAGAGGGGAAGGGGGGGAAGAATGGGGGAAGGAAGATGAGAAAATGAATGAGCATCAATATTCCAAAGGAAACCGGTCATGTTTTACATGAGAAAACAAGAAGCAGGCCCTGGAAAGCGTATGGATGATAAATGTCGACAGTGGATACGAAATCCCAGCGTAGGTGGCCAGATGTAACCCTGCGGGCTCGTGGTGGCGATCCCCTTCTGCCTCTGCCCCAGGGAGGGTTTGCTGTTCCTCCTGGAGCTCCTCACATCTCCATCGCCTGCTGATGGGGTGGCCTTCACCTCCCGCAGGCCTGCCCGAGGCGGGGGGTGATCTACACAGGTAAAGGCATCCCCATTGAGCACTCGGGTGCTGCAAAGGACCAAATCCTGCAAAAATTTTATCTGATTTTTTTATTATTTTTTTTTAAAACACTGGGGACAAAAATGGGATTTAAATGCGGACCATCTGACCGAGTCCTGTGTTTTAGTTGCCCGTGACACGGCTTCTCATCCATGGATTTGTAGCACGCGAAGCACGTTTCTCCCGCTTATTCACGTAGCTTTGCAAACCTGACATCAAACAGAACTCACGGGGCTGTTATCAACGCAAATACTAACTGGCTGAATAAACCCCCTGGAGAGCCGCGCATATGGCTTAGCAAGATATCGATCTCCATTTCCAAAATACGCGTTAGCAAACTTTACCTTCAGTCGTTCTTGCAACTCTGCCAATTAGAGAGGGAAAGGAGGAACGGGGGTAACGCGGAGCAGATTTTGTCGGCGCTTAGCAGGATTTTCATTCCGAGTGACAGAAGCACGCCTATTCCTCTGACAAAATAGCAATTAAAAAAAAAAAGCAAAAAAAAAAAAACAAAACAAAACCAAAAACCTGCATCATTGTTTCCGACACCAACAGATGTCCTTCAAGTATTCATCTAAACAAATATTGCAAGGGTTATTACAAAATGTTATGAACTCGTATAAGGCAGTTGAAATGTTACGCTCGGTACATTCATCTGTGCTCACAATTAAGAAACATGGAGAAATATGGTCAATAAACCTCCTCCGTGTATAAACAATTAAAAAACTGAGACTTGATTGGGATGAACCTAAAAAAAATCTTCTCTTATACACGCAGCGATCTCTTTCTGTGCATAATAAACTGGTGTTTACGCAGGGTAGAATAAAACATTGCGCACCACGTTTGACTTTGGTTCGTACTGGAGGACTACGGAGCAACCCCCGAGCGCGAAACTGGGTGCCAAGCGGAGCCCATCGTCCCGACCCACCTCACCAGGAGACACGAGACGAGGCGGTTCTCGTGCCAGGACGTGGGGGATAGAGCCCGGCAGCCTTTTTTTTCAGCAAAATTCATCTGGTCCAAGGCCTCTTGCTCGCCAAAACCAAAATTAGTCATTGCAAAGGGCTGTTTTTAGCAAGTTCCTGGTAACAAAACGCGTTGAAAAGGTGAAAAACTCTTTTTGCAGTCTCCTTAAAATGAAGTGCTGGTTTTCAATTTAAGCTGATTACATTGTTTTAAAAATGCTTTTCAAACTGACTGAAGGGAAACAGCCCGAAAAACACGGACATATTGTCTTTGGTTTAAATTGCCAGTTCACCCAAAACTCAACTTCTTTCTGTACTTACCTCAGGAAAACATTCAAAACTTGGACATTTGCTGGAATGGAAAGATCATTCTTTACTTCGACTAACTGTTGCACTTTTAACACTTTTCCTCTTCAAACCCATTCCCCACCTCAAAACCAGCCTTGGACAGATGTAGCATCTCCTGCTCTCAAGCCTCACGAATTAAACACTAATTTTTAGCTGCGGCAGGGGACCCATGGTGGCCATAACTCTGTATCCACGGACACCGCCTGTGGCTTTCAACCCCACAGAAATCTCTCTGGTCCCCATCTCCAAGAGATAATTTTTTCATGTTTTATTCTTATGCCAGTTCTAGAAGGTAAACCCATACTCCTGCCTCACCTTGCGCACGGGAACTGGGACGCAGAGGCCACCTCCATCCTAGAAAATTGAGATATCTGGCAAAAAAGACTAATCAACTCCCTTCAGCGCAAGAACCTGAAATAAACCCCAGATACAACATTACCAGATCATCCAGCTTTCCTCTTCCATGCAATACCATTCCCCCAAAGCGACAGTTCACACTTAGGCTGGCACTAACAAGCCTTCAAGATGCAGAAGCCATCAGCTTCGTTAGCTTCAGCCTAGTTCACATGTTTGCCTGAAGTGGCTCTATTTTATTAATCACGCCATGATCTCGCACAGCTCGCGGGAGAAGAAAGTCCCCAACCTCAGACGAGCATCCTCTGGGCTTCAAGGCACTCTTGCAACCTTCAGGTCCCTCTGGAAGGATGCTGGAAGAGATGCCACCAAACCCAGCCTCTTCTCCCGAGGGTGGCGGCACCGCAGGCTGCGCCTGCTTTGGGGGGGAAAAAAAAAAAAAAAACACCAAACAAAAAAAATATCCAACTTTTAAAGAGTTTTTGCAAGCTCGGGGGGCCTACGGTGACATTTAGCATTCTTTGAAAATCTCTTGCATGGGAAGAGAAGTAAAGGGATTAGGGAGGAAAATGTCACCATCTGAGCTTGTCTTGGGCCTCAGTGCAAGGAGGCTGCTGAATATTTAGCGACTATTTGCGGCGCGCAGGGTCGAATATATCATCAACGCATTAAATTCAGCACCGTCACTGGGCAGCCACGGCAAGGCAGAAGGCTCAAAAAAGCCTTTCGTGGATTTAGAGCTTTAAAACATGATGTCTATGAAAAACTGTAGATTAACTTGAATCTGAACGCGGACACGCTCACTTAAACCTCTCAGGGAAACTTAATCAAGGGAGTTTAAACCTTTAGCGCAATTCCTGCTCCCAACGCTTCGCCCTCCCAGGAAATCTACATCCATTTTATTTGCTGTTCGTTAAAATGATAGAAATTAGAGCTAAAGCAATTTTACCTTGTACAAAGGCAGAAGATACGCAGAAGTTACAGGAGAAACATGACCTTCTAAAGAGGAATTAATTTAATAAGACGGAAAAAAACCACCCTGATATAAAAATATTGCAAATGAGTATTTCAGACCACCGAATATTTGGAGCTAAGCGTGATCCCTGCAGTGAATATTTATCCCGTACAAATAACATGGTTCTTCTAGGTAAATACAACTAAACCCGGGAATGGCTTACACTGATTTACTTCTCCGGGGGCGATGCTGATGGGGAGTCTCTGCACACACACACGTTTATTCTGACACCCACCACAAATTGGGATTCAAAGCATCTTGCAGAGGGGGACGTGGACCCTTTGCTCCAACCACGCGACCTACCTGCGCCCTCGAGGTGAGGGGGGCACCCCACGGTGCCTATCCTTCATCACGATTATTGTTATGAATGATCACTGTCATAATACTGAAATAATTACCGGTATTATTAATAATCTCAACAATAATAGAGCATTGCTCATGCTGTTCATTAACTGTTATTAATTATTAACAGTCACAAAGCGCTGTGTTTTCTCAGCTCCCATTTTCTCTACAGCCCATAGCAAACCCAAAAATTGTCGTGATTTATATAGGTGAATTTAGCAGCTTGTTCAGACTTGATTTGACTGCGATATAAATCAACTCCCGAGCTTTCTGCTCAGGAATGAATTACTTGTTAACAGAATAAATATGTATTAGCAGATCAGACATGGATAAGTCGTTTGTCGCGTTGCTCGCGGGGTGTGATTCATACCGCCGTGCATGGGTTCGGCTGGCTGCGTTTCTTCCTCTCTGCATTCCGCTCACAGCCGAGCAGGAGAGGCCGGAGCTTGTTTCCAGCTCCCACCACCCCTGCGCATCCTGGGTTGAGCCTACATAGACCACATTCACCTCCTGCATTTCTTGGGGGGCTTCAGGAGAGCTGATGGCTGGTGACACGGATGGCAGGTGGGACATGAAAACAGAGCAGACCCAGCTCTCACCATCTGCAAATACCCCTCTCCTGTGTACTGAGAGATAACGGGAGAGTTGATCTGCACGATCCACCTCCAAGCTGATGTCTGCAAAAGCCAGAATTGCAAGGAACAATGCTTCTTACTTCATAATATTATTGCAAAAGTGTACAGAGATGGGTTTAGTTGCTGCTTTTTCATTTCTCTCTCTCAAAATTCCTTTTATAAAACACTTTTTTTTTGTTTCAGGCTCGTAAGTCCTGGAGATGGGCAGGCTGGAAGAAGACGTGCGGACGTAGATGGTCAAAGGTCTACCAGTGCCCCACCAGATCGGCAATCGGCACAGCTGGGGTCCCCCACTTCACTTTCTCAGCCCGAAACACTTCTCCTGGGATGACAAAGCTGCCGTAAAGCCAACAAGGTCTCAGAGGAGGCGCAGTCATTGTGGACGGGGACATTCCTGAACAGAATTGGTCAAAAGCCGCAATTTTCCTCCAGGGAGAAACTGCCTTCGTGACCAGCTTTTGCTTCCTTCAAGTTTTTTTGGGTTTGCTTCTTTTTTACTTCCTTCGAGGACTGGGAAATCCTCCCATCTCCATGGAAAACACGCCTGAGATCTTCTTTGCAATCCCAGCGCGTTGGCCACTGCACCTGGAAAGCGAGAACAGATATTTGACGCCCGACGTGCCGAAAGCAGAGACATTCAACAGATGACACTCTAACAGGAACCCCAGTGTGAATCAGCAAGAACACATGTTCTCAATGATAACAGCTTAAATGAGCCTTTAATCTTACACACACGCACACAAAAAAAACCCAAAACAAAACAAGAAACCCCCCCCCGACCCTATTCTCGCCAAGGAACAACATTGGAAGAGCCGGCCTAAAATAACAATCCGGAAAAATCCAATGCATATTTTAAAATGTAATAATGAATTGAGTTTTCTCGTTTAATCTTCTCCAAATAATGGGGAAAATTGTACATGGCAACTATGAAATGAAATATTGACTATTCGCTTTCTATAAAATGGTGATTTCTTCTGTTTGTCACAAAAGATCTAGGGACCGTGTCCCCATCCAGGGATGTCTGTCAAATTATAGGAAAAGTCTATGCCTGACTGTTTTTATAAAATAAACAGCGATTAACTGGTTTAGGGAACAAAGAGGAAACCGCATCTTGGCAACGACAAGGTCTCACTGAAGCTCACTGTGAACATGCCGCTTGCGCGGGGTTTTGCTTGAGTGCAGCATGAAAAACAGATAAAAATTAACTTAATATCATCAACTGTCTTTCCCAAAGATGCTGAATGATCGATGTCAAGAGCAAGTCTGGGTAAACGGAGCTTTTTATAAACAGATATTGCCTGTAAGTCCCCAATTTCGTGGATACTCAATGTATGGATGGGAGCCAGCGGTTTTGTGGTGGGCGTCTGCTGGCATCTCAGGTAGCCTCCCACCATCTGAGACACCCACGGGGGCTGGCAGACACGACATGGGATTTAGAGGGGACATCCCTGGGGCGGGAACCGGCAGCTAAGGGTATCGCGGCGTACCTAAAGTAGGACAAAATGCCTGTATTTGGACAGTTGACTCAGATTTGAAGCACCTTTAATTTTAGGGAAAGCGTCTGATGGATGATGCGGCAGCACAATGCAGATATCTGACCTCGAGGAGGTGCAGAGGCCGAGGAGCAGAGCACAAAGCAGGTCAGCATCCGTCTCCACCCTCCTTTCTCCATAAAGGCTGTGGGGGAAATCGGTGAGTCCCCATGGATTCCTCGAAAACAGCCCAACATCTCAACAGCTTTTAAGGAAAGTGGGGTTTACTGAGCTCTTAGTTTGCGCGCAACGCATCCCGTATTCCGTGCTTCGAACCTCAGAGAAGGCACACAGGAATTAATTTGCACCTTGCTTAAAAATAATTCAAAGCAATTACTTAGTTTGAGCTGCTTAAAATATTCGGATCAAATGAGGAAGGGGCAGAACAGGAGAACGGAGGATGGAAGCATCCCATACAGCACAGCCACTGCTCCGGGGGCAGGCACCGCCAGCAGAAAGGGCTTCCCCTCTCAAAAAAAAACCCCAAAAACTCCGCAAAAATGGGAAGGCCTGGGGCTTTCCCCTTTTATTTTTAATTTTGGCAGCGTGCAGGCTGGCAGAAATTTGCCAGAGCAGCTTCTGCTGGACACACCTTCGCCTTTTCCTTCCCCTCGTAAAGGCTGCTCACTGGTGTCCGCTTTTTTTTTTTTTTTTTTGAGGGTTTTGGCACCAGGAGAAAAGGGGTCAGCAAGTTAACAAATTAGACATGTTCCACCTGGACAAGCCATCAAAAAGCTAATTTTACTTGGTCACGTCGTAACCTACCCTCTACAACTTGATACGTACCTAAATGATGGAAAGCACCGCTCAGATTCATAAAATATTTTACTGGGAGTAAAACAGATCTAATAGACCCATTTCTCATTAAAAAGGTCAATGCAGCGAACATCTGATGCTGTGTAACTGTCTGATTCAATTTAGCAGGTCAAGCTTCACTAATCCAGTGCCCTGATTGGTCTGAATTCATTTCTGCTGGGGGGGGAGGGAAAAAAAGGGCAAAAAAAAGAGCAATTTTCCAACAAACTGTCGGGGATTATGTACTCTAGCCCTATATTTTCACAAGGCATCACCAGCCCGTTGATCAAACCAAATCCGCCCGTTCTGCAAGACCGAGCAAAAGTTTCACGTTAGGAATTAACGCTCGGAAGCGATAAAGGAGGAGATGTAAATCCCGTCAGGAGTCAGAATATGCATTTAGCTCGGCCAGGAGCAGAGGCAGCGGGAGCTCTGGGAAGAAGCTGATCCAAGGGTTGGGATTTGAAGCAGCGGATGGTGTTCTGAAACGCGTTGCTGGGTGTTAAAGCAGCATCTCCCACGCGGAACCGGGAATTTTAAGGGCTCTTGGGTTTATTTCTTATCTAAAACACGGGAGCATTTGATACTTTGAGGGAACTGCTTTTACTTTGTAGTTTCTGTGGCGTTTTCTGAGGGGTTTGGATCTGCTTTTCTTCAGGGAGGAGCTAACGGATCATCCTCGTGCATTTCCCATTACAAGGAACGGGAATTCCTCATAATTACATCATTTCTCACCATTACAAGGCAGCTCTTGCCATCAGAGAGGGACCAGGATACTCCCTTTCTTAGAAATCCCGGAGTGAGGAACAGAGGTGACCTCCGGGGGACGCCACAACCTGGGACGTCCCCAGGGCTGTGGGCAGGGGGAGACCCCAGGAGCAGGCGATGCTTTGGGCTCTTCTCTGCATTTATGGCACAAATGCTCATTTTCAGCAAGGATAAAGCCGCTTCGCGCAGAAACCCCGTCAACGCGGCTTGGACCAATCCAGAGTTTACGACGTGTTCATTGTTATTCCCATAAAACAGATTTTTGAAAGGAAAAAGCCATCGCTGCAGCAATGTATTGTAGCAGGAGTAAAACCTCATCAGTCGGTTGCCCGCGCCCGGGGATCTGAGCGCTGCACAAACTGCTCTCCGTCAATTAAAAGCATTTACAAACTTTCCTGGGAAGCCGCACAGGGCGAAGGAGCTGCCAAGAGGGAAAGGGGAAGCAAGACATTTTTAAACAGCAGTAGAGAATGTGTCGATAAGCATCTCGCCAGATCAGAAAGACTCTAAAGGAGTCAAATGCACATATCTGGAGACTTCAGAGGTAATTGCGTTATCCCCAAGCAAGGTCTGTCCAGCTTCCTACTGGGGAAACTGAGGCAGGTTTAAACTAAAGGTGTGGAAGTGAACCAGAATTCTTTGCCTCAAATGAACCTTAATTCTTTGCTCCGTCAGCCATGGAGCAAAAAGTGGCCAGGTCGCATCCTGCAGGTACCTCCGTGCCACAGCTTTTCTCCACTGAATGCCACAGACCTGCTACGTTATTTCTCATGACCAGGAATGCCTTTTCCCAGTTCCCTTTTGCATTTCCCTCCAAACCGATGTCCCTTATGGTGACACTTCATCCACAGAGGCAGCGAAGGAGAAATCACCGTCCTTGGTCTTGCATCTTGGAGACCAGGCTGGATGGAGTCCAAGACCATCTTGGAGACCATGACCATCGCACTGCCCCAGTAGGGTTTCTGTAATGAACAGAGCGGAATAAAACTATAAAACTATCACGGCACAGCTCAGAAAACCACCGTTACAAACGTATTTCTCCCACTAAGAGCAATAAAGACATACGGGCATCTCATTTCCAAATAATTTGCTTTCCGGGGGCACCCTCCACAGATACACGAAGCTATGAAGAAGGAAAAACTGCAAGCGTAAAAGAAGTCCTAAAAGTTAGCGAAAGCTAACAACTCTAAATACCGAGTGAGTTATTTAATGTGGCAGCCCCTTCCTCGGAGCCTTTATACGCCCAAGCAACCAGGGGCTGAGCAGCTACCCTGAAGGGAAATAAAATTGCGTGTAAAACTTGTTTGGGAGTGACCGACAGACCATCGGGATGACATATTGCAGGGACAAGCCATTAGGCGCCTCCTTCCAAGCCTGGAGCCACGGCAAACTGCGCGGGGACGATCAGCAAGGGAATAAACGGGGCTTTGCTTTTCATCCGCCGAGAGCAAGGGGGCTGCTTTCCCATTTAATTGCACCCAGCTTTTCCCGGCCAGGGTTCTCTTTTTAGGGCGCAGCTTCTATTAACGTCACGAGGTCACCCCAAGCGTTTGGGGTGCTGTGCGGCAGCAGGCTGAAATGGTTCTAAGCTGGAAGATTGTAGATCTTCTCGAATAAATGGCAATAAAAGTCATGGTGTTGGGTTCACGTGGGCGCAGGGGGATGCTGGTGGGACCCCAACCAGAGAGGACTTAGCTCCATGAACCCCCAGTACTGATTTTCCCTGACTCAGGACATCAACCCGTGCCGAGAAAAGCAGCTGCTGGCCCCTCGCTCCCTGCTGGCCCCAAACTCTCCTTTTTATGCTGGGATCTAACCCGCTGCACAAAAAAAATACACCACATTTACCAACCCCAGCAAAGGGCTTCCCTGCTCCCGGGGAGGCTTACAAGGGTCTTGAGATGGCCGGAAAACCAGTATTATGTATTAGTATTATTATTAGAATTATTTATTAGACACCATTATGTGTTATTAGCAGTATTATTGATGTTCTTCTTTCAGCCTGCATTCCCGGCTCGAGCGTTTCATCTTTAACGTCCCCAAACTGGTGACATGCACCATGACTTTGGTATTTGCCCCCTGCAGCCCCTCACCCAGCAGGTGCCTCCTGGGGGCTTTCGTGACCGTTGGGGTCTTTTTTCCCAAGAAAGGACAGATTTTCTCCCTCCAGCACATCACAAGCTGCTGGTTCAGAGGCGGGTAGATGATCCCAAGCCAGAGTTATTTTGACAGATCTTTATTTCCAGGGCAGGTTTCTGCGCATCACCCAGGCAGAACGGGCCGGGAGAAAGCAATATTCCTAATGCCGTCTAAACCGCAGGCACACACTAAATAAGCAAAGAATTTCAACCTTCTTCCTAATTGCTATTTGCCTAGTGAGGTTTTTTTTTATGCCAAATAGAAAATCTTTATATCCTTCTGCGGCTGGATGGGGCTCACCGATGCAAGTTAAAGTATAGAATCATAGAAGAGTTTGGGTCGGAGGGGACCTTTAAAGGCCATCGAGTCCAACCCCCTGCCACGAGCAGGGACATCTTCAACTAGACCAGGTTGCTCCAAGCCCCGTCCAACCTGGCCTGGAATGTTTCCAGGGATGTATGTAAATATACAGGTATTTGTATGGGTATATGCACACATGTATATTTATACACACACCTATATTTATTTCTACGCTTATATTTATTAGATGAGATGTGAGGAAGAAATTGTTTGCTGTGAGGGTGGGGAGCCCCTGGCCCAGGTTGCCCAGAGAAGCTGTGGCTGCCCCATCCCTGGAGGGGTTCAAGGCCAGGTTGGCCGGGGCTTGGAGCAACCTGGGCTGGTGGGAGGTGTCCCTGCCCAGGGCAGGGGGTGGCACTGGGTGGCCTTTAAGGTCCCTTCCAACTCTAACCATTCTATAATTCTATGATTCAAAGCTGTGGCAAGCAATTTTCCAACAGCTGTTGGCAGGGGCTTTAAGACCTCGAGAGAAGACAGATTTGGGGGAGCAGTGAAGAGGGGGAGAAAGGTCCAACTCATGGTGAGGGGGGAAAGAAAAGGGACCTCTGGCAGTGCCAACCTGCCATGGGCCATCGTGCCCACGGCCTCACCAGGGCAGCAGCCTCCTCTGTGCTTTCACCATAAAAGATGTTGACCTTTCATGTTAAGCTAGCTTTTTAATACAAATATTTTCTAGTACGTATTGTGGAATAACATTTCTGAAAGGTCAACATGGAAATGAAACAGTTCGGTTTTATCCAAGATGACTTTTTATAAGTGAACCAAAACATCCCTCTCTGTGAGAATTTTCTGTGTTTTCTGGTGGGGAACACCCTGGGTGGACTGGGGAGCCCTGCCATGGGAAGGAAGCCTTCATGTTATCTTCCAGCTCTTTACCTGCACCTACTAATTTAGCCATCAAACTCACCTTCCCCCTCTTTCCACTCACTTCCTCATTAGGAGCGTAAAATACTAATTAGGAAATTACAGAAATCATAGCCTATGGACACACCAGGTCACCGTTAACAGCTCAGGAGACATCATGCTCTAGAGGCAACACCATCTGCTCTGCACCATCCCAGCGCTGGATCCCGTTGGGGTTCGTGTGGACCGTGCCCACGTAGGAAAGCACCTATATGCATGTGGGCACGTACACGCAGGAGCATGCAACACCCTCCTGTCCCCGGCATTTGGGGGTCCACCACCCCCTCGGCCAGTTGTGTGGGAGCACCAGGCCCTGTCCCCTGCGCACCCCTCCCTGCTGCCCCCATAACCCGAAACGCCACCCTCCACCAAGCCATGGACCCTCCATCCCTCATACTCCCAACACCAGCTCTCCAGGACAGGACTGTCCTTTCCCTATTTCCCTGTAAAATGTTGGTGCTGCAGAACTTTCCCAGCCCTCCAATGGCCCACAAGGGCTCCTGGGAGAGATGCCAATACACATAAGAGATCAAAACCGCAAGAACTTGAAGGGCTTTTGACAGAGCCAAAAGAATACAATTTAAAGTCATATTTAAAGGTGCCACCGGGACCATCCAGTCCCCCCCAGTTTCAGCTGGTGGGACACAGACTGGTCTGCGCTGTCCCGTAGGCACTTGCAGAACAGAAGTGGGCAACATGGCTCAACGTCAAGCAAAGGAAACAGGCTCACGGAGAAGCAGCCGAGATGTTTCCCATTAAGAATGGAAAGAAGCTACACCCTTGTCCATGGCCTGGGTGAGAGAGACCTCATCTGAGCAAACCTGTGCAGTTACTGCCATCCGCCTGCAAGAAACTTTAATCCCAGATGGAGGGGGCTTCCCAAGCGGCGATGGGGACAGAGCCTGCCCTGACAGAGGGGTTGAAATGACCCCAAAGCATCGCTGGTCCCCACCTGTGCCAGCAGCCTCACACCGACCCGAGGACATTCGCAGGTTCATCAGCACCCTAGCAAACCCCACTAAAGCCTCGTCTTTAGCCCAGCAATAATGAAAACCGCGGCAATAAATGCTAAAAGGAAGCCAGGAATTTTCTGCCACCAAGCAGCCAAAGAGGAGCGGAGAACCCTCCCTGCGAACTCTGTCACACGGTATCATACAGTAGAGTCGCCAGCCTTTTACTGGCAGCCTGAAGCCATCGCATTACGCTGCTGAGCTCTGAGGGAGCAGCACGCTAAATTATAACATCGAGACCGACAACAGCTTAGAGAGACAGAGGGATGCAGGAACCGCAAGGATAACCGATAGGACAAGGGGAGATGGTTTTAAACTAAAAGGGGGGAGATTCAGACTAGACAGAAGGAAGAAATTGTTTACCCTGAGGGTGGCGAAACACTGGCCCAGGTTGCCCAGAGAGGTGGGAGATGCCCCGTCTCTCGAAAGATCCCAGGTCAGGTTGGACGGGGCTCTGAGCGACCCGGTCTAGTCGAAGATGTCCCTGCTCATGGCAGGGGGGTTGGACTAGATGGCCTTGAAAGGTCCCTTCCAACCCAAACTAGGATTCTATGATTTACATCGACAAACAAGAAACACGAGTTCAGCCCAAACCCCTCTGCCAGGACAGCAGTGATGTCCGCAGCCGGGCTGCTCCACACCGCTGCCGTGGGCCGGGGCCGCTCACCAGTCCGTGCCAGCCCAACGTCCCCAGCAGCGACCTGCCTTCACCAGAAACACCGAATATTTGTTATTAGCACCGCTGTTGCTGCAGTTGCTGCATCGCGCCCACACTCCTCAGCCCCATTTCTGAGCACAGCCCGAGCAAAAGCTATTATCTTCGTAACGATCAATAAATAGATCAAGGGTTATAGCTAGAGAGAAAAAAACAACACAACGCAACCTTTAGAGCGGGATTTTGTACAAAGCAGAATTCCAGGCCGCAAACACCAAGATCGCTGAGGTATTTAAAAGACGCGTAGACACAGCGCTTAGAGGTATGGTTTAGTGATGGGTTTTGGCAGTGTCAGGTTGATGGTTGGACTGGATGATCTGAAAGGTCCCTTCCAACCTGGGCAATTCTATGATGCGTTCAGGTTCCCGACTTCCACGCAGATATTAAAACGGTGGCCTTAGCACAAGCGCTAAGATGCTGTGATGGCTGCTGGAAGGAAAGCTCTTGTCTTGCCCATCCTGGTCCCACGGCCCGTTCCCAGGGACATCCCCCCAGCAGAGACATTCACCCCATGGCAGCGCGAGGCTCCGCAAGCCACCAGGCAGTGGCAAAGCTGGTCTGGGAATCAATGGCAGCAAAAAATACAGGTGCCTGTAGAGACACCAAGCAAAGAAGAGCCAATTTCCAGAGCCTGGCAGGGAAACAGCTTCCTCACGTTGCAGTAACGGCCCCAAAAAATTCCAGCTTCTTTATTCGAACTGTACAATGCAGCAAGAAAAGAAAGGGATATTCTATTTACCCTTACCCACCTCTTATTTACTTGTCACTCACAACCTGCTAGGCAATTAATAATCAGCTCCAGGAAAAACCAGCAAACCTGTATCCTCACCCCAAGCATCTTAACTGGGAGCTCCACAGCAACCGCTTCACTGCGGATAGGGAGATCCTGACACGCTTTTTCTTCTGATTTGCATTGAAAACCTCAAAAAAAAAAAATAAAAATTAAAACTTCCCTTGAAATACAGTTCCAGAGAGATAAAAACACTGCACGAAAGGGTGTTTTTTCTTTCTGAACTTTTCGAAGCGGAGCTTGGAAAGCCGAGGCCAAGGATTACGGCTGCTGCTCCGCAGTCATTAATATCGGATCCGGGTGCCCTGGCAAGTGGCTCACAGCAAACAGCAGAAAGCTGGGGCTAGCTTGAAGCGTTTTGCGCTAGTCGGAGAAGAAATTAAACCTGATCCAGGGTAAAAACCAGAGAAAAACAATACTTCATCCAGTATAACGCTTTCCAGTACAAATCAGCCCAGTCAAAACAGTTTCCACCAGCAAAATGAGCTTGCAAGTGCACCGAGGTGGCCACCAGCAGGAACCTTTGAAGGCCAAAGAAAGGCTCAGTACAGATGAATCCCCATCTCCATGAGAGATTTTCTCATCTTTTTCTACTTAAAACACAGGGTCAACGTAACAGTGACTCCAGCGCTGCAAAATGCTTTTGACGCGTCGACAGCTCCACCCTTCAGGGACTGGTGCCTGTTTTTGCTCTCCCTCCGTTTACGGTCTCAGATGTTCGCCTTAAAGCGCCTCCTGAAGGGCTTCAAGGGGTCAAGTCCAAATTGGAGACAATTGGCCATGATGGAACGGCACACGATGTTACAGAGCCGACTCTGCGGGCTGGCTCTTCCTGGCCTCCGTGGTGATGCCAACACCCACACCGGGCACCTCACCTGTCCCAAATAAAGCCACGTGTGTTGTACCCAGCAAGCCACCCCCGTGGCATCTCCTTTGCTCTCACCCCACTGAGGGCTCTCGAATAGCAAGGGGGTTTGACCCAAAAAAGGGTCAAGGACCCAAAGCTTGTTTAGGATTCATCCCTCTGAGCTGGGCGAAGAGTGAAAAACATTCAAGTATTTGGATGAACCCCAAATTACAAATATTAATAAATACACAAAATAAAAAAGCTTCGTATTTTTTGCACTGATTTTTCACCTTTTTGAAATAACTACTAAGGTCTCGCTTCTCGGAGAGGGGGAGTCACTTGGAACCTCTGAGCGGGGCCCTCTTTGAAACACTCTTGGAAGAGGACATTTGGCCAGGGCTGACATCTCTTCCCAAAATGCTTTTAGTAATTGGAAAAATTCCACACAGCTTCACGGGCAGCAGCCCGAGCTTCGGCATTTTCTGTTGCGAAAGCGTTTAGTTGAAAAATGGATCTACCTGCTTGGGGTGAATCCCGCGGCGGCAGCGGGTCTTTCGCAACACGGGAGGCGCCCTTTGCTTCAGCCGCGATTACTCAGGAGGGAGCGATTGCTAAATTAAACACCGGCAACGCACGGATTCATGCCTATTTAAGGAAGGAATGCGGATCAAGGCAAATATATGATTTGTCCATGTTCACTCCGGAGCGTGCTGTTAAAACCAGACAGATCTCCAGGCTCGGCTCCTTGCTTCTGCTCATTCCGCGTCTCCCTGCTGTCAGGCAGTGATTTGTACAGATCTTTTGCCTTTCACTATTTATATTTCCAATTTGCAGCGTTATTTCAGCACAACATCAGAACCGAAGGGAAGTCTTTAACAGGAATCCAAAAGCAAAAATGGAAAGGCATCTTGAACAGCAGCAGCTGTAACCCTCTGAGGCGGAACACGAGCCGGCATCTCTCTACCCTTGATACCAGAGTTCGCACTCAAACTTACTCTAAAGGTTTAGAAGGAGCTTCAAAGTTAAACACCATTTTCAGCAAGCCTGAGATGAAGCCAAATGCAATTAATCCCACTTTATTGGGGGCTCTGGAAGAAAATTGCTTTGCTATTTACTATAGATTTTGATATAGAAGCAAATTCAGGCTTTTTTTTTTTTCTCTCTCTTTAGAAGACAAAAAAAACAACAAAAAACCCCACAAGCCAGCTGCATTGCATCTTAAGCTCAAATAGTCATCAGGAGCAACAATTAAAATTCCTGCAGCCAGAGTCAAGCTCCACTTGCAGCCCAGGGTTCTCAGCCCACAGGGGTATTGATTGTGAGAATCAATTTTGCATATAAATTAAAAAAAAAAAAAGGCGCAATCATTAAAGCATATAAGATTTAGTTATAAGGGCAGAACCGCTGCGTCGTGCAAAGAGACTGCGACAGGCTGAGGTTCAGGAACGGGCTGAGATTTAAGGTGGGGGAGAGATTCCCAGCACCCTCTGGCTCGGGAGAGGGCTCGGGAGACCAATTCCCATAAACGCCTGGATAAAACAAGCCAGGACCTCTGTGGCAAAGCACCGGTGTCTTAAAGAGCTTGGAAAATATGGAATATTTAAAACCTGAGCTCTCCAAGTCCAGGCTTTAGTGGTCACATCCACAATTTAAAAAAAAAAAAAAAAAAAAAAAAAAAAAAAAAAAAAGAGTGTTAAGTCAACACTCCAGGGCAGTTGCACACGTAGATGCTTTTTCTGTAATAAAAGTGGTATCAAAGGGCCCTCCGTAAATAGGAATTTTCACAGTGCTTCCCACCTTCCCCCCCTCCCAGCCTCCTTCCGCGATGCTGAGAATCCCCATCAGGTCCTCTCCTCCCTGTGGAAGGTCACCTCGCAGACCTTCCCTCCAGGACACCTTCAAACCTCTCACTAAATAAAATAGAAATATAAAGATATACAAGAGAAAATAAAATATAAGGGAGAACGGGAAAGAGAGAGGTGCCAGGCACTGCTTCCCTGCTAATTTTTGCACACTTCATCGCTAGTTCGCGTGTTCTCCAGGAGCCACCGTTGGAGCACCGGGGAGAGCTGCGTCCTCTCTCCGACCTGGCTGAAAGGTTTAGGGGTTTAACGCGTTTCTGGGAGGACAGCCTGGCGGGACAGGTAAGCTGCAACTGGGCAAAGCAATGCCGTTCAAGGGGATTCTAGAGGCTGCAGGATCCCGTCTCCACTTTGCTCCCCTTGGAGAACCAGGATTTACAACTTTTGGCCAGAGATAGAGACGGTCCAACATTTTCTGACCACGCCATTGCACCAGATAACAGAAGTTCATCGAACCCAAACCCTTCATAGAAACCTTTGCAGCAAAGATGATTTTTGAGGTCCGCTGGTGACAGCCTGGGAGAGAAGGTCCTCCCCAGGACCAGCACCCCGAAGGGCCTGACGGGGCGGTGGAGGGGACCCACAAAGCTCATCATCTGCCGCAGCCTCCTCACCAGCGCAGGAGATATCTGCGGCAAAGCAGCACTGCTGTCAGCACGGCTGGATGGATTAGAGAATTAAAATACGACGGTCACAGCTTTGATATTTTTAAATAAAACCTCTCCAGCAGACGGTGTAATGAAGAGAGCTACCTTATTAAAAATTAAATAGAAACAGCAAATTATCTCTAAGCCATTTTACAAACATTCATTAAACACTCCGACAAATACTATATTAATAAAACTCACCAGCAGCCTGCACAGTAAGTGAAAATAATGTTAACAGCAAAAGTAAATAAGACTTTTTTTCCCATTTACGTAGCAACAAGAAACCGATGAAATGATGGGCAAAATGAGTTAAAAGCCGAGATGAGAAGCAAGACTTCAGGTTATTAGATCTACAAGGCAGACACGGGTTTGGTTATTTCGGCCAGGAGCGAAGGGGGTGCTTTGTGGCGAGAGCGGTGGTGGAGCTGCCGTCCAGAGGGCCCCGGACAGGCTGGAGAAATGGGCCAGGAGGGACCTCGTGGTGTTCAACGAAGGGAAATGCCAGGTCCTGCCCCTGGGGAGGAACAGCCCCATGCACCAGTATATGGTGGGGGTGAACGCTGCAGAGAAAGACCTGGGGTGCTGGTGGACACCAGGATGAACGTGAGCATCCTCCCTGCGCAGCACTGGGGAGGCACACCTGGAGAGCTGGGTCTGGGCTTCCCCAGTACAAGAGAGACAAGGACATACTGGGAGATAGTTGAGCACTGGAGCAGGTCACCCAGGGAGGTTGTGGGGTCTCCATCCTTGGAGATAGTCAAAATGTAACGGGACACGGTCCTGGGCAGCTGGCTGTAGCTCATCCTGCTTGAGCAGAGGTGGGACAGGACAAACCCCGGAGGTGCCTCCAACCTCAGCCGTTCTGCAATTCCCTTAAATAAGACCATCCTCAAAGGCTGGCTTTGGCTCCAGAAGGAAGGATGGAGAGCTGTCGCTTCGCTTGATGAACTGTCTCAAGCTTTCCAGCTAAAATTGTGGACTTCAACTGGGATGAAGATAAAAATATTTTAAAGGACCTGGCACACAAGGCTGGAAAGGCCATATTTTTATTGATATTGTCAGGCTGTCAGAGAACAACTCGTTTTGGCCAGGTCTATAGCACACAGAGCTGTCATCAAGGAGACCCAGATACGACGGATGCCTGTGGAAGGGCTGGGAAAGCCTGTGGGATACCTATTTACCCAGATCAGGGAATTACCTCCAGATCCCTAGAAAAGAAATGCTACGCGGGGACTGGGTTCGCATAATCCACCCCAGGCTGTTAGCTGGAGCTATCCTCTCATACCACAGAGAAAATAAACTCTAAATCTAGTTTCCAGTGGTGCTACAGTCACAATCCCTTCCCCGTTTTCCAACGCAGACTCCCGCGGCATGGCAAGTGACAATTTCCGAGGCGGATATTAAAGCGGCCTCTCTCAGAAGCTCGCCAGCAGAAGCCAAGGCAGATTTCTCGTGCCAAATCGTTTTCCTAACAGAAGGTGATTATTAGCTAAAAATCTTGCCCAAACGCTGTAGCGGCAAGAAGGTCTCCGACAGAGGAAGACTGAAAAAAAAAAAAGAATTAACTGGTTGAGGGAAGGGTAATCGTGGTCTTCGGGATCTGCAGGAAGCACTGGAGCCAGCGGGAACCAGCAGAGATGTTTCGCAGAGTCCATAAAATATACGTTGTCTTTTTTTCCCCTCTCTATATTACATACATATATATGTGGATACACGTAATACAAAGCTCAGATGCCCGTGCATTTCCCCAAAACAGCAGCACGTCCATTTCTCTTGCCGCGTGGCCCCCACGCGCCAGCCTGCCCTTCGCTTTGGGGAATCACGAGCCCCATGGAAAGGATCCTGCCCCAGCGGCGTCCCACCACACCCAGAAAAAAAAAAAAATCCCATCAAGAGAAAAAAATAAAACCACTTTAGTTCAGCGGGTTTTCCGCCCCTTTTCAGCAGGGCCTCGTCCTGTCGGAGCACAGCAGCAGGGGCTGCTCAGAAGTCACGAGTCAGTGTAATAACCGTAATAAGTTAATGAAATAACTGTGAACTCTGCAAAGGCCTCTTTTGTTCCCAGCTCACTTGGTTGTGTCAGCGCCCATCAAAGCTGAGTGATTGGCAGGCAGCTAATTTTGCTGTCAGCTCCCACACGCGGCTTTCCGGCAGCCACCAGTGCCCACCATCTCCACCCACGGTACCACGAACCCACGCAGATCATCGCTGGTCACTCGCTTACCATTTTCCCCAAAGCTGGCTTTTGGAAAAAAAAAATTAAAAATATATAATTGGAATATCAGCAATTTTCATTTCCTGGCATGCTGTCACACACACACACCCCCCAGCAATAATACACAAATAAAAGAGAGACGCCCACGTTGGAAAAGGAAAGGAGAAATGGGGAAAGTTCTTGAGCTCAGAGGAAATTCAACGCGCCACAGATTAGCTCTCCTGGGCTCCGACGTCCTGTCAATGGGAATGATCCGTAAATTAATAGCTGCCTTTTTAATTGCGTCGACACTCCTTCCTCGCTCACCCCGGCCGGGGAACGCCGGTCCCCAGCCTGGCTGCCGGCTCCGCAGGCGATGGCGGAAGTCACCCAGGGGGAACGGCGCGTTCCTCCCTTTTTCTGCCATGGTTGGTTGCGTTTTTAAACAATCTTATCTTTAATTCGTAGCCTCCATTGGTTGTGTTCCCATTGCTTTCCAGGAAGGTTTGCCACAGTCGATCCCACGGGCAAGAGGCAGAAGATACTACCTCCACAGCGCCGATAGTTAAACACCTTTTCCTATACCTCGGTTTACAAACAGGGTTTTGCCAAGATTTTTTTTTTTTTTTTTAAACAAAACCCCGTCTTTCTCCTGCCATTTCCTTTTTTTCAACGCCCACATCACACCAGTAAAGCCATCCCTGTTCCTATCAGGTTTCCATTCGACTTGGGCAGCGCAGGTTACACAGCAACACTGACACCAGGGGAGCGTAAAAACATCGCAGACTTTATTCCGATAACAGCTCGGAATTAGCCCGGGTGCCCAAAGATTTGCTGGAACAAACTAGCTGAAAAGCAACGGTTTAAAATACTTGTCCTTTGTAATAGATAATTGCTCTGCCAATGTTTGCAGTTTTCCGGGACCACTGCAGTGGAGATCTCATCCGAATATTCCTAAAGGCTAAATCCTCCCATCAGATCTGCAGGTTAAACGGGATATCGTCTCAGGTGTAGGATGCAAAGGGAGATGCCGAGGAGTTGCTCAGGCTTTGAGGAGCTCCCAGTGACTGCAGCCATGGCCCAGGCTGGAGAGAATGAACATGGCATTGAGCTTGGTTGGCCATAGACATGAAGCACTACAGCCAGCACTTCCCATTTTCCAGAGGATGGGATGAAAGTCCAGGCAGACAAGGCCCTCTGTCACAGCGTGACTCGGGTGAGGGCACAACACCTTCCCCAGCCCACATCTGGTTGCGTTGGACCATATGAGATAGGAAGCATCATTTTTGGCAGGTCCTTCTTGCCTCCTGACTAGCAGGACCCACCAGGGTGGCATCCTACCGGCCACCTTTGGGTTTCTCCCCCTCTCATACAGGTATCGCAGCTGAGTTCACGTATCATTTTCCACACTTGGAGCTTAAAACTTGGTGTCTAAGCCAAAAAAAAGTCCAGGATGGCACGTGATGCCACATAATCCTTATTTGCTAGTAAGAAAGCTAACCCCATCCCAGCCCAAACCAGGAGAGCTGCCACTGCAATTTACACTTTTGCTACCAACACCATCAAACGCCCAACTATGCCAGTAGCCCCATATCCCAAATTCCCATAATAATGAGAAAAAAAACCCCAAACCTCCCCCCCATTGCTTTTTTTTTCCCCTTGAACACGCCAGAGGACTCTCTGATAATACACCCACCGTGCCCCCTTCTCAGGCTCTCCAGGGGCGTTTTTCTTTTCAGAAACATTGCAACCAGCCAAACTGCGAAATATTGCCAGCAAACCCAAGAAAAGCAGCTCAGGGCTGGAGTTTTACACTTCTCAAATCACAAGAGCAGCGAGCGCCGGGGCGGATCGTTCTGCATCGGGTTAGCTCAGCCGTGCCAAGAAACCCAGCTCGTTGCCAACGCCACCGAATTGCTAGAGACTCGGGACACAGTTTTGGCACGCTGAACCGTCCCCTCTAGGTCAGAACAAATAATAACGCTTTCCAAGGAGGAAAGAAAAACCTGGTTAGCCCATACGCCTGGGGAGACGGGAGCTGCTTCAGTACCACACTCTCCATCCCGGCACATCCCAGGGCACGGGAAGAGGAGCCCAGCTCCCTTTGCCCCATGCAGGGAAGCAATGCCCATGGATGCACAAGCCATCCCGCTCCATCCGTACCTGCATATTGTATTGTGCAATCCCAAGCACAAATCCAGGCTGGGCGGAGAATGGATGGATGGAGAGCAGCCCTGAGGAGAAGGACTTGGGGGTGTCGGTGGATGAGAAGCTCAACACGACCCAGCAATGTGCGCTGGCAGCCCAGAAACCCCCCGCAGCCTGGGCTGCATCCCCAGCAGCGTGGGCAGCAGGGCGAGGGGGGGATTCTGCCCCTCTGCTCCGCTCGGGGGAGACCCCCCTGCAGTGCTGCCTCCAGCTCTGGGGCACCAACAGCAGAAGGACACGGAGCTGTTGGAGCGGGGCCAGAGGAGGCCCCGGAGATGCTGGGAGGGCTGGAGCCCCTCTGCTGGGAGGACAGGCTGAGAGAGCTGGGGGGGTTCAGCCTGGAGAAGAGAAGGCTCCGCGGAGACCTTCCAGCCCCTTCCAGTCCCTCAAGGGGCTCCAGGAAAGCTGGGGAGGGACTCTGGAGCAGGGAAGGGAGCCATGGGATGAGGGGGAATGGTTTTAAACTGGAAGAGGAGAGATGTAAATGAGATCTGAGGAAGAAATTGTTTGCTGTGAGGGTGGTGAGCCCCTGGCCCAGGTTGCCCCGAGAAGCTGTGGCTGCCCCATCCCTGGAGGGGTTCAAGGCCAGGTTGGCCGGGGCTTGGAGCAACCTGGGCTGGTGGGAGGTGTCCCTGTCCAGGGCAGGGGGTGGCACTGGATGGGCTTTAAGGTCCCTTCCAATCCGAACCATTCTATCATTCAAAGCTGTGGCAAGCAATATTCCTGGCTGACTCTGCTGCTGTCATTAACCCGGTCCCTGGCACAGCTTTCATCCCAGCCCACGGGCAATTTCTCAGCAAGATCCCAGGCTGGGGCTGCTCATGGCCCAAGGGACTAGCGTGTACCCCCACAGGGTGGTACCTGGGGTGCAGGGGGGGCTGGATTCAGCTCTCACCTCCTCCTTTGGTCCTGTGTCCAGAAGCACCAGCAGGGATGTACCCCAGGACAGAGAAAGGAGGAATGCTCCTTTCAGGGCACACATCCCACTGGGATGTCTGTACAGCAGGGTCCAAGGAGAAAATGGGCGTCCCGAGATTTTCCCAAATGAGCCTAATATTTTATTAGACCCTCCTGTCTCCGCGTAGACCAGAAGGAACTGGGGGGAAAAAAAAACCCACCAATCAAAACCCTTCCCAGGCTGGGCAGGTTCTTCATCTCTCAGTTCAAGATCCACAAAGGATGAAAACTCTCGCTGTAATAAGCTCTCCTGGGAGGAGCTGGAGCAGGGCCGGGTGGGCAGAGGCAGCCGCAATTACAGCTGGCGGTGACGGAAATCCAGTCCCAAAAGGGCCAGGGAATGGGGGAAAGACACCTCAGGGCGGTCCGCAGCCGCTGGTGAGGACACCAAAGTGATGATTTCAAAGGATGCAGGGGATTCTTGGGGTTGATATAACTAAAAAATCTTCCTTTCCCCGCCCACCCCGCAAGTCAACCCCAAGACCCTCACACATTAAGAGCAGCAAGACGCTACGAGCACTTGTTCAGCTGTCTGCAAGGACACTTTAGCATAGGGGTGGAAGTAGTCAAAGAACATACATATCTTTAAATACATACCAAAAAAAAAAAAATCTGTGTCCTTGAGCTAAAAGAAAATAAATAAAAAAAATATCAATAAACCCGGCACCCCTTTGAAGGGGAGATCTGAGGTGGTTGGGCCACCTGGGGAGCTGCAGCACACGGTGGCTGCCGTTCCTCCCCATCCTTGCCGTGTCAGCCGGGGCTCGTAGACTCGTCTGGCCAGTAGCAGCCCTACCATCAAAGGCTTGGGGTTTTTTGTCCTCTCTGCTCAGGAGAGCTTTTACCCAGCGAATCAGCCCCTCGATTGCCGCCGAAGAACTGCAGCAGAAGAGAGGAGCTTCCTCATCTGCCATGCAAAGCCACGAGCTGGCGGAAGAGGCACTTCCCTGCCCGGGGAGACCCAACCTCTCCGCTCCTTTTCTTTGAGAGCGCCGTTTTGAAGACTCCTACTGTGTCTTCTTCCAAGCCTCTGCTACAACTACAGATCTTGGGCCAGGATGAGGAAAAAGATATATTAAAACTCTACCTAAGGGACTTCATACCTCCTTTGAACCCCTTCCATGGTTAGTATTAGCAAACTTGGAGCTGGGCTTTGCCTTAAAACCTGCCCGAGCTTGCCCTCCTTTAGGCATAAAGGGAATATCGTGGAAAGCGGTGTGTAAAATTTGGAGGTTGGGGTGGGCAACCTCGGTCTTGAAGCCTTTGAAGTGAGAAACAAACCAAACACCTCTTCAGCGCAACAGGAACCAGAACACCAAGGGCGGTTCCCGCAGCCATTCAGGGCATCACCACACAACCCAGAGGTGACCACGGACTTATCTAAGGGCCTGGAGGCAAGTAAAGATACTCGACCAGCTTTTTTGACGCAGCATAATTTCCTAATGCTATGATTGCATCTAAAATGCCGTACATTCAACAACCTTCACCCTCGAAGCCACGCTAACACTGCATTAAAAATTCAGCTAACTCCTCTTTGGTGAACAATTATCTCATTCAATGGTTTGATTCACTGATATCTTAATGACAGCCTCCCCCGTTGTTGTTTTTTTAATGTTTAAAATATGAAATAAATGAGCCCTGTCAGGCTGAAAATTCTGGGTAGGCTATAGTAGCTGTTTTCAATAAATAATGATGAGAAGTTTCAATTTACCCATCATCTGGCGTATCGCGTGACGAGGATGTCATCTCCTTTCAAGCTGAAAAATCCATTCCTAGCCATCTTGATAACGCCATTAAATATTGTGGCAGAGGCACCGAAGTTGCTTTTAGGGAGTAAATCTCGCACCGTCAGTAAATAGAGGAGCTGAGGGAGAAGAACAGCCACAAGAGGACAAGGTAGAGGACCACGTCCCAGAGAGCCAGGGTCTCCCTACCCCTTCCAAAGGGGTCTGCAACCTTCCTTGCTTTGGCATGAGGACGTAATCATCGTTTATTCCCCACGCCCTGTTCCAGCAGCGACTGTGCAAGATGCAGAAGGTGGTATCCTGCAAAAAGGAAACCAGTCTGATGCCACAAGCTGTGCTGGACCACAGCAGAAGTAGAAAAGCTTGGGGAGAAATAGCTCTGCAAACAGATGCTCCCAAGCCTGAGCGTTAATTGCTCATCTGCAATACAAAGTTTCCGCTTTGCAACAGCCCTCTTGTTATATAAAAATAGAGAAAAAAAAAAACCAAACCAACCAACATTCTGGTTTCAGTCCAGTAAATAAAACCCTTCTGGTTTTCTGAGTGTTCTTCTTCAATGCAATTTGCCTGCACAGCTTTAGCTCCATCCCACCTGCAGGCAGGAGAGTGCCCGCAGGGATGCTGAGTGGGGAAACCCACCAGAGACGCAACGAGGATGAACAAGCCACCCCCCCCAACCCCGAAAAAAAAAAAAAAAAGCCCAGCTTACCCCTGTATCAAAAGGGGAGTAGCCTGAAACGCGGCTCAATTACAAACGAAGCGTTAATGAGAGTGCAATAGCAGGAAGCGTCAGTGCCGCTGGACATCAGCACACCTGATGCTGAAAACAGTGACCCTCACCAACTTCAGCTCCATCCCATGGCAATCGCCTCTCCCCACCAGCCCTGGCGTCCCTTAACATGTCCCACACCAGCCTCTGGGAAGGCAACAAGTCATCCCGAGCTCTGATCCACATGCCCCGCTACTTTAAATACATATATAGTCATTTTCCCCACTTAATGCCATTCCCTTCCATTCCCAGTTTATCACGTGGCGGTCGCACACACAGCATCGCACATGCGGCTCACGGGCATCCTCTCGTGCAAATCTCTTTAGCTCCATTCCATCCAGGCAGCTTTGAAAAAAAAAAAAAAAAAATAAATCTCAGCAGATTATATCAAAGGCTCCATCAGATTCCTATTGTCCTGGGTGCGCCACATAATCCAAATGGTTTCAAAAGAAAACTGCTACCTGCTGATAGCCGGAGTGGCTGCCAGTTACCAGATGTCTGGCTTTTGTTGTCTGTAACTGGTATAATTTTTGCACAAAAATGGAAATGGTTTTGATCCTGCAGAACAAGATGCGCCGCACATCAATTCATCGCAAAAGGCCTTTTTTAAGGATGTCTGCACGGACGGAAATTTTGTTTTAGTGGGATGATTGGCTCTATTTAATTTAAACCTGTATTTATACTGAAAATTCAAATAATGCTCCCTACTTTGCATTTCAAAAAGAATCTCAGTGTTTATGAAATCACTTTTGAGTCGCAATTACAGTTATTTGTCTCCGGGACACACAACATGTAATTGGGTCAACATTGTTAATGAGCTAGTAGCATTATTGTTAATGAGCTGCTAGTGTTAGTTTCAGTGTTTCATCCCCAGCAGGCGGCAAATACAGTATGTTAAGATAGATAATTATGTTAATGTTACAAATATCCACAGACCAAAGAAGCCATTAAAAATATTAAACAAAGAGGTTAAGTGAGACAATTGTGTGGAGCGAACTCTCCACAGTGGCACGGAGGGACCGGCACCGCTCGGACACGGAGGTGTTTTCTCCCAGCACCCCTGAGGACCCAAAAAAACACTTGGCTTTATCGATGACGGGCTGGAGCTGCCCCATCTCATGCGGCATGGCAGGAGTTTTGGGAAAAATACAGCTTTGGTTGCAGGCACCCACACAAAAGCCCATAAAGAAGGGAAAGAGCTCCTGAGCATCGTCTTCTACTTGAGGAGGTACAAGCCCCACAAAGGCCTCCTGAGCATCGTCTTCTACCCAAGGAGGTACAAGGCCCACAAGGGTTCCTGAGCATCGTCTTCTACCCAAGGAGGTACAAGCCCCACAAGGTCCTCCTGAGCATCGTCTTCTACCCGAGGAGGTACAAGCCCCACAAGGGCTCCTGAGCATCATCATCTACACGAAGACCCCTTGATGCCAATGCTTTAAGAAGATGAACACCATTAAGAACGCGAGCCACTTTGTTTTATTCACATTAAGCATGTATCACCCACTCCTTTCATCTGCTGCCCTCTAATCCCCACATCCAAGCACCTGGTGATGGGCTGTTCCCCAGGGACTTCACCAAACCACTCATCATTTTGCAGGTTTTATTTCAGGAGTCATTTTTACCTTTAAAAAAAAAAAATCATTTATGGACCCAAATACTTCTGATGAAGCTCCGATACTTGCAGCTGGTGAGAACAAATGAAGAAGAAAAGGTCTTTGGCTCTCGTACCTCAAGTCAGAAGACAGCAACAGTGATGGGAATTGTTTTCTATAAGGAGCAGAAGTCTCCACGGTGTCCGAAAACGTGGGGGCTTCGACAGTCAAGCAGGTCTTCAAGAGAAAACCCTTAAAGCCAGACCATGCAAAGGGAAACAGGAGGTAATTTGTTGTCTCGGATAAAAATGCATATTTGGAGGACCTTAAAATAACGTACTACAACGTAGAGCTCCAGTTTCATTCAGCACTACAAGTGACAGTGAATGATTGATAAAAAAAAGAAAGGGATCAGTCAAAAAATAATTGAATTATGAAAAAATGAGGAGTTATGAGGAATTAATGAAAAATAATTGGAATTGATTGTATCTTGAAATAATTAAAAATATTAACTGAAAATAATTGGAGTGTGCAGATGGTTATATAGCCCAGAGCATCTGTGGAGAAATGCTATTTATTTGGCAATGGTTAAATATCAAGGAATTCAAACGAAACCGCTCTTCCCCTACACGCACATTTTAGGCAAAGCTTTCAACCAGGCCCCGTCGCCGATAACAGAATTGTACAGTTTTTCCAACAGCCACTGCAAGGGACAGAGGTGAGCGAACACCCCCCCACACCCCGAATAAGAATTCAAAATTAAGTTAAAACAAAGGAGACGCTAATAGGTGCAGCCTAAGTTCCCCAGATATTTTAATTGCTGCAGAATTAAACCCTCCAGGACAATGTGGGGCTCCCGCTGTGTTCGGTTACTCCAAGTGCTTTCTCCCCCCCACCAAAAAAAAGTTGAATATGAAGGATGGGAAAAGCTCAACACCACCAGGAAAGTTCAAACTCAGCGTCTCCCTTCTCAGGTCAGTAAGTAGTAAAAAAAGGTCGGAACCTAAAGCTTTGCCTTGCTCAAAACTCATCTGGAAGGGGAAGTGATGCTACAAGCACACCTACGCGCCGGTTTTACACAATTCCTCACAAGTTTGGTGCATCCATTCCCAACCACCACCAGTCTCGTCTAAGGGGTCATCCTGGCAGGTGGTCGCTTTCCTCACGAGACCTCCTCTCATTAAGTGTGTGATTTAGTCCTGGATTAAGACGCCAAAAGGCAGGGTCCACCTGCGAGCTGCTTACTGTTCTGCAAGCCGCGTGAAGGGGTCCTCCTCCATCCCCTCTCTTCCCCGCGCGGCAGATCTCAGATTTAAATCTAATCTTTTTATTTTGCTTTACAAGAAATTCCCCGGAGTTCACATGGCATCTTCAGCCTCCTACAGCCGCATCATTACTGCCTTCGAAAAAATAAATCATTCACTTTTTAGGCTTACCCCACCCCACCCCCCCAAAAAAAAAAAAAAAAAAGAAAGAATAAACCTGGAGAAACAGGATCCAAGAGACCAGCTGGAGCAACGAGTCAGGATGGGATTGAAACACCACGGGGGGAAGGAGTCGGTCGTGCTGCATCCATGGCCAGGCACAGAGCCCCGCTCCAGAGCCCCCCGCCCACCCGGCGGTGGTTGCGCTTCACACCCCCCGAATTTCTCTTCTGGAGCGAGTACACACCCACGAGGGACACACAGCAAAGAGATTTTTAATTTCTCAGCTGATTTAAATCAACCCAGATTGAAAATTTCGTTATTTTAAACAGCAATACAAAAAGACGGGCTGTTTTCAAGGCCAGGGTCAAGGGTTTTCTCTCCCGCAACATACAATCGCACTGGTTTCACCTCGGCCAGTCTCTTAGCCTCCATTTCTTACTTTTCCAGGAGAGCCAGTAGCTCAAACCCCAAGGGCTCCAGGAGGCAGCGGTCAGTGGTCAAGCACCAGCCTCAGCTGCAGCTAAACCGCATTTCAGCGGGTCCCTTCCCATCTCCATCGCCCCAGTGTTGCCCTCGGACCCTTCCCATCCCAGCTGGGCCCCCGAGCCAGGAGGCACAGGAGCACAGAGTCCCACGGATGCCTAAATAGTTACAAAATAAGAACCAGAGGAGATGCAAAACCCAGGGTAGGAGGAGGGTACGCTGTAGAGGGTGAAGAGGAGAAGCTTGGAACTCACGTCTTCCATGGTGTAGTAGAAACTACATCCACGGAGGAAGGACAAATCAATGTATAGGACTTCCAAAAATCGAGCTTTCGGAAGAAATGGATAATCCCCACCTTCAAATACCAAAATAGTTGTTGTGTGATGCTCAGCTCTAGCGACACCAGTCTCAGCTCTGGGGTGACACCCTTGGATTGTAAAATGGGCAGTATCAGGCGTTAAAGTAAAGAGGAAAGTGTGATCTGGGTGCCCACAAATCTAACCTCTCACCGGAGCATAGAAAGAACAGTTGAAATCATGAAAGTACCTGGAAAACAGGGGAAAAAAATACAGTGTGGTTTTCCAAAAGATCACGCCACTCCAGCCCCATCCTGTTCTTCGCTGGAGCAAACTATTTCCCAGACAAAAGCGACATGGCAGATACTCAAGGCTTCAGAAAAGAAAATAAAGCATCTCGTACGTAGTCACAGGGAAAAGCATTAGTAAGATTAACAGACTTTGAGAGGGACTAAACTGGAAGTTTATCAGGATGGGCTGTGCTAGAAGAGAGGATGGAGGCCAAAGCTGAACCTGGAGGAAAGCCAACCTATGACTGCTCTTTTTAATGCCTTTTTTTTTTTTAAGTGAACTTAATGGAAAAAAAAAAAACAAACAAAACAGAAGCACATGGATGAGCTTTAATGGTTAGTTGGGAAGCATCAACAATATGGAGAAGGTTCAGAATATTAGACACAGAACCGGAAAAATAAGGCACAAATTAATTGCATAATGTGCAAAACTGGTACTAACTGCAGAGATTCCAGCTGTAACAGAAGAGCTGAAATCACTGCCTTGTCCAGTGTATTTTAGGATCTCACTCGATGGCCTACAGTTTTCTCGGAGACAGAGCAATGGGCACATTCCTCCAGGAAAATTGTAGACCACCAGCATGGCTCACCTGTGAAAAGTCTCAGTGAGATCCTCAGGTAACCGGACAGGTAATCCACATCCTATTTCTAACTTGTGGGAAGCACCCCTGCTATGGTAAGAGCCAGTGGTGGGACCCTCATGAAAGGTCGCTGACCAAACTGGCCCTCCTGGTGGCAGGTGAGGTGAAACCGGCGTGGACCAAGACCACAAGAGATCCATCGGAGCAATACAGAAGACATAACTACCAGTAAATGCTGGGAAACTCAGCTTGGTCATCGGCAGAGTGACGTATCAGGACATGCGTGACCAATTTGTACAATTACACTTTGAAAGAAGATAATGGCGGGGGGGAAATGACCACTTTTGGCTCAGAAGGAGTTGAGAAGAGAAAGATGTAGACTGCTACAAATTCACAAAGGCGTCCGATATTAAAACACATTTAAGTATTAAAGAACCTGGGTTCTGGTTCAGCCTTCCAGTAAGATTAGTGGAGAAAAGAAACCTAATTAGCTGTAAGGAACAGCTCAATCAATTTACAAAGCGGTTTGTGCAGTGTTGGCCCATACAGGAGTGGACACAAATGGTATTTTCCAATCTTATGTCTTAGGTCCCTACAACCCAATGTAAAAACATTTAATTTGGGACTGGGAAAAGAAGTTCAACGCACAGAAAAAAAGATGGAAAAGAACCATCCGTTTCATAAAGACGATAATCCGACAAACGTGGGCTTCTGTCCCGTTAAGGACAGTAGCTCTGCGTGGAAGCCACGCAGCAATGTAAGGACTTGCCGGGGCTCATTGGGGCTGGAAGGAGCACGTAGGAAAATGCATGAACGTATTGAAAGATGGGAGAAGGAAAAGTGCACCCATCCCTTGCAGAAGGGACAGCCTCAGTGCTGGGGTGATCCTCCCCCAAAAACACTGCCCGTGGGGTTCAGGCATGCCCGCATGGACCTTTATTGATGGTGGGCCCCCAAGACGACATCCTCACTAACATACCTCTCAGTGGTAGACAGAAGACCTGCATATATAACAGCAGCAGAGCAGGAAAATCCACAGGTTTATCCCAAGGGAGATGCACACAGCACAAGTCCCAGATGAGCTGCAATACACTGCAGTTTTATTTATAACCTGACTTTGGGGGGGGGGGGGGGGGGGAACCCCAACAAAAACCCCAAAGCATAAGTGATGTGACCCATTGCTCACGTGGCTAAAAATAAATAAAATTCTTCTACTGAATAATTTAGTGACTCATCTTTGCCAAGTCCCAAAGTACTTTTGGAAAGAAGTCAGAAGCATTTTGCCATTAACCTTCTGCAAATGCAGGTTTACGCTTCATAATCAGACCTGAATACGTGCAGTTACTCAGCAGGAGATTTTAAAAGTAGTTCCCACCACAAGCATTCGTTACGTGGCAAAAGTAGCCAGGCTATCAGGCAATACAAGATGGGTTTTTTTGACCATAGGACATCCCCAGACCTGTGTCCTTCAGCACCCCTGCAGGTACAATGTGAGGAGGGATGAAACGGGGGATTTGGGGGCAGAACTAGTCCTTGGTGTAAAGCCACCTGTTTTACGGTGACATTTTCAGCCTCCAACCCTACTCTGGAAGATCAACCAGCTCCGCGATTAGCGATGCCCGCGGCACACCTCTCACCGCCGCAGCCTCAGAGACGTTCGTAACGGACAAAGTTTCAGCTTCACAAAATCCTCTCCTATTAAATCTAATTTAAATGCATAAGTTAAGATTCCTAAATAGACATATTACAGAGATTTAAAAAGACAGTTAATGCATGTTAAATATAATCAATTCTGGGGAAGAGTGGTAATGTTTTAGGAATCACAGCATAACAGATTAAGATACATAGCCTATTACTGATCTAATAATTAAAAGACAATTACCATCTATTTAAACCTCCGTAAAATGTGTCAGAAAACAAGGCTTTCACTTTAAAACTAGATATAAAGGTATCCAGCAATTTAAGTGCTATCATTTTTGGTGCAATTCAAAGGAGTCTTGTTTTCAGCAACGGCAGAGTATTCCCTTCGAGGCACCCAAACGACGAGGGTGCCCACGCGACCCCAAATCACCGCGAGCTCTTCAAAATTTAGGCTGTGAGAATAAGTTTGGTCGAAGTGCGCCCCTCATCACTTCAGTGCTAAAAGAAATTCATACACCCAATATAAAATTGCCAAGCAAGATTTGTTAGAACGGGAAATATCTGAATAAGTAATTGCAAGAGTCTGAGTTGAGGAAAAACAATTGTACACATTAGCGTCTCACTTGACCCAAAGCTCCAGCAATGAAGACCGTCCAAAGAGTCATCTATCTTTTTGGCTGCCTGTCTTTCCAGTCTCCTTGGAGTGTTTTGATTTATCAACAGCACACGTTTTCCTCACCCGCTGAAACCCAACGGGATTTAAGCAGGATGCCTAAAATTGAATACGTTAAAATATTCAGAACAATAAATATCAGATGGGAGGGCAAGAGATGAATACAGGGGAGTTGAACACACAGGACAGTTTGTCAAGTGTTTGCACCCAAGTCAGGTGCTGACCACATGCGGTGAGATGGGGAGCAAGGCTGAACCTTCAGCTGTGCCATCAAACCAGATACATAATAGAAGCACAGAATGGTTTGGGTTGGAAGGGACCTTAAAGGCCATCCAGTGCCACCCCCTGCCCTGGGCAGGGACACCTCCCACCAGCTCAGGTTGCTCCAAGCCCCGGCCAACCTGGCCTTGAACCCCTCCAGGGATGGGGCAGCCACAGCTGCTCTGTGCAACCTGGGCCAGGGGCTCACCACCCTCAGAGTGAAAAATTTCTTCCCAATATCCCATCTAAATCTTTCCTTCAGGGGTGGCCACCCCTCACCATCTTCATGGCCCTCCTCTGGACATCACTGCTCGGAGCAGGGGAGCAGCTCCCAGCAAGAACTAGGGCAGAGCCAGGTAAAATTGTTTATTTAGGGTATCGTGGTGACTATATCCTCAGGCAGCAACCACAGGACTCCAAACGCTTTCTTTCGCATCTTCAAATGGAAGGTTGTATGCTGTCTTGTATTTCAGGACTTGACAAATGTCTCCCTTTCTGCAAGTTTTTCTATTCTATAAACAAACAGCTTGTTTTAGCTTGGAGAAAATGTGTTACAAGCAACAGCCTTAATAATTAAAGTTTTCTTTGCTGTCCAAGACTTGTGGGGGAGAGGTCAACGAGGAAGCCAAGGGAGTGCTAAATAGGGAATCTTGAGTCAAGATTTGCCACATATGAAGAGGAGCGACTCGTGTAACACTGATTACAACATCTACAAGCTCGTGGCTGAAGACAGCCGTCAGCAGCTCAGCTCTGCTGCTGGCAGGTTTGGAGGGTATGCACATCCCTGCAGTTAGGCTGAGACAAGCGCCACGCGAAGAGAAAGGAAGAAAACAAGCGAAAATAAACATACGACTTCACCTGAGAGAGAGCGCATCACGCACCCCATTCTGGCATCTGCTCCCGTCTCCAAGTTCACAGGCTGGAAAAGTAGACCTCAACAGCCAGCCCAACCTCTCGCAGCTCCGCACGGCCCTGCCGGCTGTGCCAAGCACCGCCAGGTTCGCAAAGGGACCCATTTTCAGCAAAATCAAGCCATTGGTCAAGTGGGAAAAAGCCTAGAAAATCTTGAGACCTGGCCACCATGCTGGTTCCTGGTGGCCTATCCATGTCCATAGAGGGGATCCCTGCCCACTGCAGGGCTGCTCCCGCCTCACTTGCCTCCACATCCATGCAACACAGCAGTGGAGATAATAGTGCACTTTTTCTGCCTTTTTTTCCCCCCTCTCTGCAAGGAAATAGCCGTGAACTGACCATCTCAAGACCCCTTGGCAGAACCACCCAACAGGCAGCTCCCACCCCCGAGCCATCATTGCAGCCTCTCTAAACTCAGAGCATCGATACCACACGTCCCGGGTAAAATTTCATAATCTAAATTTAATTTGGTTTTAATAATAATAAAAAAAACACAACAGCAGGCCATTATTAAATCCATTTACCTCCCACATCAGGGCAGGTGCCACACCACAGCTCTGCCCTGCTACCTGGTCCCCAACCTTCTCAACACATGGCTCCTCACAAAAGGAAACAAACAAACAAAAGAGCTATAAACTTCAGTTTTGGATCCCGGAGAGAGAGAGGCTTTTTTTTTTTTTTTTTTTTTGCACACGAGCCATCCTGTTGAGAACATTCACCCCAAATTTGTCAAGAGCTTTCTGCTGTTAATTGAAGGAAGCAGAAATCTGTTTGCTGAAGCTCCACGAGAAGAAAAAGATGTCAGATAAATTATTCATCGTGAATTACTCACTTGGCTCTAGTTAAGAAATTACTTGTTTTCACAAAGCTTGCATCACATTAATTCCTTTTTTATTTCATTTATTTAGATGTCTTAAGCTGGCAAAGGGATGCTCAAGATGCAGAACAAAGAAGGTTTTTAAATAGATTCTACATCTAATCCGCAGGTGACCACTACTTGAGCAAATCAGCCAAACCACTCAGTTCCGGGGCAGCGCAGAAGGATGCGTTTCCAGAAACGGCAAATCTCGAGCAACTTTATTATCGTTGCAATTACCTGCAAGTGGATTAACAAGCGAATCTGACTTCATTACATTAGCTTGATATTAAAGAAGTAAGACGTTTCAATTTAATAGGCATACTAATTGGTCAAAATTATAGGAATCATAAGAGCACGGTATCAGAAGTACGGGGGCACAGTTAATAAAGCGTGCTTAAAGCTACCTGCTACCGAGGAGGCTGCGATCCCCGTGTCAGCCCGACGTCCTCCCCACTGCCTCTTTTGCTTTGATATACCTTAGAGCAGGGAATAAAATACGTTTCCCACCCCCTCCCCAGGCCTTGCTTTCAACAGGAACCTCGCAAAACATTCAACAGGATAGACCAGTTCCTTCCCAAGAAACACGCTAGAAACACGTACATTAAAACAGTTATTCTGCAAATTAAGACAGCAGGGTTTGCTTTCAAGGTGCAGCTGCTTCCACAGATTAGTTATGGCACCTGAAACCCAATATTTTTTCCAAGATTCTCTCAATCTAGCAAACTCAGACACTTCTGCCCAAGCTTGCTTTTTTTTTTTTAAAAAAAAAAAAAAAGATTACCAAGCCATTTTATCCACGGAGCTAGGACTTGAGCATTGTTACAATATTCACTTGCGATTCAGAGACTGCTTTTAAGTGGTTGCCCTCCCCAGCAGTAACTCCTCTCACCACCGCAGCTCCTCTCGTGAAGAGATTTGCAGCCCGCCGCTCCCGTTCCTTTCAGGCATGCGGGGGAGAGAAATTAGCTGTAATTCACTGTCAGGAAAAACCCAAGGTGCTGTAACATCACCATCGTATAAGGAAATCTAAGATGCTATAGGCTGCAGCTAAGCCTGCTGTAAATACATCTGTTAAATTGAACATTGCAGGGTGATGTCTCCGTCGCACGGTGGCTGGGGTTGGTCTGCTGGGGACCGGGGTTATTCCCAACTGCCACGGAAAGTTGGCTCTTGAAAGAACAGCAACTACTCTTCTGCAAACAACCAGGTCCTCCACATGTCGCCCCTACCTGCAAATTTATACCATGCAGGAGGTTATGTTTGCTGTGAGGGTGGTGAGCCAGGGGCTCACGGAGAAGCTGTGGCTGCCCCATCCCTGGAGGGGTTCAAGGCCAGGTTGGCCGGGGCTTGGAGCAACCTGGGCTGGTGGGAGGTGTCCCTGCCCAGGGCAGGGGGTTGGAACTCGCTGGCCTTTAAGGTCCCTTCCAACCCGAACCATTCTACGATTCTATCCTACTTCTATAGTCTGAAATTTCTCCTTGCTGTTACCTCACCAGCCCAGTGTCGCTGGGAGGAAAGGGGTGTTTCTCCCCCATGGAGAAACAGGGAGGTTGACCGCCTTGATGAGGTTGGGTGCAGTGAAATTGGTTCAAGCTTCCAGCTCCTCCATGGAGGCTTTGTGGGGCTGCAGACAAGTCCTCTAGAACCCTTTATCCTTCCAAGCAGGAGGGCAGCAGGAATCCAGGACCAGTGCCCATGGTGCCACCCAAATTAGGTGTATGCTATCACCTCGGCTCAGGCTAAGGGGTCTTTCAAGGCTCACCAAGGCACATCTGGGGGCAGCCCAGGCCACACTGCCTTGACACAGGTCTCTGTGCGAGCCTGATAGCCCATTGATGAAGGATGCCGCTGCCTAGTCACACCTCAGTTCCCTCCTGTTTTGGCAGCTAATGAAACAGCCGCTCCTGGACTTTGAGATCATTTTTCACCACCAATGAAAGTGTCCAAATCACCTGCTCCTTCCTGCCCAGCCACGTCAACCTCAGCAAATGGGGACCTAGAAAGCTCCATTGCTCCCTGGGCCGCCTCAAAGACAACATTGCTCCCCAGCTCTGTCTCTCCTGCCGCTAGCAGGGACAACAGAAGGAAATTATTGCCCGGCTGCTTGGGTTTTCATCCAACCAAGACCACGGACAACCTGTATCCTGCACAGCTGGAGGCCGCCTCTGAAGCTCAGAGGTTGCCTGTACCCCAGCCCTGCCCAAAGTGCTCTGACCTCATGCTCTCAGCCACCACATGGCAGAGCTTCTCGGCTTTGTGCGGTAATTAAATATTTACCCAGCCAGCAAGCAGCGTTACAGCTCCACAGGCAGGGCAGTCAGCTGGGATGTGGGAGAGATGGGTTCAACACAGCAGCAATTAATATTTAATGAGCTGGGCGAGGTAGAAGGGATTCACCAGGAGAGACAAAGGGCCACATCCATCCCTCCCACCCCATGTTTGGAAGAACCCACTCCCAGCAGGTCTAAACCCCACAAAGCCGCAGCCTGAATCGAGAGGCACAAAGCGGGGTGGCGTTCCCAGGCACCCCAGCTGCTCACTGGCAGGCCCTGAGCCCAGGACCAGGATGGGATTTAATTAATCCCAACTGAGCAGTCCCACTGGGAGCATGCGTGGGAACAGGGTGCGCTGATGGAGTTTACCAAGATGCCATTTAAATTAGACAGAGAACGGGCAGGGGGGGAAACCCACAATTTCTGTGCTCCATAAATCATAGAATGGTTTGGGTTGGAAAGGACCTCAAAGACCATCTCATTCCACCCCCCTGCCCTGGGCAGGGACACCTCCCACCAGCCCAGGTTGCTCCAAGCCCCATCCAACCTGGCCTTGAACCCCTCCAGGGATGGGGCAGCCACAGCTTCTCTGGGCACCCTGTTCCACATGCAAGAGGTCTGCTGACTCTGGCCCTCATGGTAGCTGTGCTACGAGAAAAACGCTTCGATTAGGTCCAGTTTGGGTTCAGTCACAACATGCTCACCTGCAGCAGACCCTGGATGGTTGAGCAAACAGCAGCAGCAGAAACGTGGGTGTTTCTGGCACTTGCAGGCTGAACACTGGGCTCGGGTGTCTAAAAGTTGTTTTTAATGGATGTTTAGCAGCTCTAGTCCTAATATTGTCTCAGCTCTTTGCCAGTCCTAAAGATCTCACCATTTTTCAAATGTTTACCTCCGTCCCTCGAGGAGATCCTGCTGATACTTTAATTGCCAGGAAGCATATTAGTTATTAGTCTTTTCTGCCCAAGCAATGAGTGTCTTCCCCTGGCACTGCGTGGACGGCTCAAGTAGTGTTTGGGGATATTCCTCAAAGAAAAGGCTCGCGTGAATACTAAACACCGTAAATTGAGTGCGGTGAAGTTCCTCCAGATTTGCAGAGAAGTAACTCGGGGCTGACTTCTACCTGATCAGATTTACAAGCAGTTTCCTTCCCCTCAGATCTCCCAGCTTACTGTCGGAATCAAGCCCAAAATAATACTTTAATGGCTGCACAATTCTTGTCCTAATCTCCTGACATTCCCATTGAGTTTGCTTTTCCTTGTTCCTTTAATGCCAGGAGATTAAGGATGCTGCTTGTGCAGCAGCACGAGTTGTTTGAACCACACGAGACCTTACAGTCACGTCGGTAAAGCTTCCCAGCCCAGCAGCGGATTCAGGAGGAGGTTTGGCCCACCTCGGAGCAGGGTTTTGGCTGGTGAGGAGGGCGGTTTGGCAGCAGAAGTGCTCCGAGCAGCTCTCCGCAGTTTCCAGAGGCAGCATATTTTCCGCAGGCTCCGGCTGATACAGTGGACATTAATTGAATAAGCATTAATTCTCCTCCGAGGACCATCTGCTGAGGACCAGCTCGCAAACTCCTCTCAGAAACCAGGGCAACAGCACCATCTAGCAGAGCAGCCCAAAAAGTGCTGGAGGGACTTGCTGCCCATGAAGAAAAAGGGGCACCAAGGGCTGGGTGATGGCAAAATAAGGCCTTCGGGGTCCAGCCAGCGATGGCCTTGCACACCAGCATCCCCCCATCTCCATCTTCAGGCACCCGACTCAACAGCCCCAACGTCTCCTGTTTCTTTCTTAACTTCTTCCCAACCTCTTACGGTGCTTCTATGCTGGACCATAATCTTCCAGCATCACTCCGGGAGAGGGGAACATCCTCTGCCTTGCACAACTTGTCACACATGGGGCATCATTGTGTCACACAGCAGATGGCATTACCGCAGCACTTGCCTGTGGTATAACCTTGGTTTGAAAACAAAAAAAAAACCCAAATTTTTTTACAGGTGGAATGTTCTTTCAAATATAATTCAGATCTGGTCTCTCAGATCAGTGAGATCATGAGCGCAGGGAGCCACAGATAAGCTAAGACGAGGAAAGAAACCTTCTCACCAGTATCTTCCGCATGGCAGGGTACAAAGGGTGTTTGCAGCCGGGCTAGAATTTCACAGGGCACCCTTGGAAAAAAAAGCCCGTTTTCTGAACTTTTTCTCCCCTCATTTGTCTCAGAGGGGAACTCCCTTCCCCCTCAACCTCATATAAGACCCCAATCTAACATTTACCACATAATACAGTTACCAGGAGCCTATAAATTCTAATAGTCTTTAGACCTTTGAACATCAAGTAACTGGAAGCTGGCTTCCTCACACCACCCGGCTTTGTGGTATTCCCCAACATTAGAAACTGGAAGAGCAGCCCTGCCGATGGATAACTTGCACCACGTAGGTGAGACATGAGAAAGGCTGCAGGTCATCCAACGAAAAATAGCTTTCACCTCTCTCCCTGAGAGCGCAACATGTCCCCAGGGATGGGAGAGGGGGATATCGGAGAGTTATCCAGATTTATTAAGAGGAAGGTACTTCAAGCAGCAAATTTCTTCTTTGGTCCAGTCTGTGTTTGGGCGGTTTGCGCTCATGGACAACTACCAACTTTAATGTTCATTTTCCTGTAGGATCTCCCCGAATGGAAAAATCAATTCCAACATCGCAGGCTCTGGACATAAGTTGTATCTCAGTATTGTAATGAATGGAAATTTATACTTGCCAATCTATTTTGTCTGTTTGGTTTTTACTCCCCACGCAGGGAAAAATAATGGCACTCTCACATCAGCTTCTCTCCAGCCCCTTGTAATTCCTTTTCTGATATTGCTCATGCTCCTATGAGGAAATCTTTGTTGATTTTATGCTGAAAGAACGTGTTAATCGCTTAACTGACTTCCACGTTTTATAGAGCTGAGCAATTCCTCTATTGCACAATAGTCCGGGATGCAGTTACAGGATTTATTATAAGTCAATATTAAGCTCCAGTTTTGATCAAATCCCATCACAACCCTAGAAAGGGCATTCCCTGTGTTAATTACCCTCACAGCATGACACGTGCCTCCTCTGTCTAGTCTGAAATTACTGGCCTCAAGCTTTGTCTTTTAGCCATACTTCTGATTTTTATGGTGCATTCTGGAACAGCCTGCCCAGGGAGGGGGTTGAGTCACCATCCCTAGAGGTATTCAAGAAACGTCTAGATGTGGCATTTCAGGGCATGCTCTAGTGACACAGATTGTAGGTTGTTTGGTTGGACTCGATCTCAAAGGTCCTTTCCAACCATGAAGATTCTATGATTCTCCCCATCAGAAGTTCTGCCTTCCTGGGAAGGTTATAACCACTTCACCCATCTTTTTCTTCCAGAAAAACTGAAGAGACTTTCTTCTAATGGAGCGCACACCAATGTTACCAGGGCTCTTTTGGTCCCTTGGTGGTTTGCTGGTGCCTTTGGGCACCAGACACAAGGGGAGGATGCAGATCTGTTCAAGTGTTGTTCTCACAGCGGCACCACTGAATGGGACACCCGCTCAGATCAACAAGCCTGGTAAGAAAATTATTTCCCTTTTACCAAAGCATCCTGAGATTCATGATTTGGAAAGGTAAATCAAGTTCTAAAGAGGCAATTTGAACACAACTCAATACTCCAGAGGAATACATCAAATTACTTTTTTTTAAAACATTTCATGCCAAATAAAACATCTCAGAAGCCCTTGAACTTAAATGTTTTGCCCTGGCTTCCTAGAGTGAAACAAAACCAATTTGTTCCAAGTCATCTCAACACACAATTGCATTTTGCTAACCTTAAATGCCTTTACTCCAAGAGCCACAGCTGTGATTCCTCATCTGACCAGGCTCAAGAGCCAAGCTCTCTGCCTTAGGTACCACAGGCACAGGACACTCAGAAAACCACAAAACCTGCCCTTTTGATGCTTTATGGAGATTGTAGTCCCAGTCTCATTCTCCCTTCCAAACTACACGTCCCAGAATTAGTATATCCCATGCTTTATGGAAAGCCTAGTTGGTCTGCTCGCCTTCACTTGAGTCATATGGCTCTATAACATCACAGGTCAGAGAGTCCCATCAAGAAAGCCCTGTCTTCCAAGAAGAATGGAAGCTAGAACCATCTTCATTTTGCAAGTCTCACGTCCTAGAGAAGTACACCTTACCCCTGCAGGGAGTCACAGCCCAACAGAGCCTTTCAGCAAAATAGCCGAGAAGTGCATCAGAGCAGATGGAAAATTAAACATTTAAATTTTCATTCATAACGATTTTGGAATAAGTAGAACAAAAGCCCTAAGGAAGTGTCAAGCCTGCAGAGGAAAATCCATCCCAACACTACAGGACTTGGGGGCTGCCACCCACCGCGCAGCAATAGCTGCAGGTTCTTCCAACCCTTGCAAGGAGGGACTGCAGCACTTGAGGGGGTTCATCAGCTGGGTGATCTCTACCCACCCTCAGGCTCAAAATCAGGGGAAAAAAAACCTAGCAGGGTGCTCTGGAGACCCACAGGTAAACCCCATGCAGGTCATCTCACCAGGGACACTACCGTCTCCATCAGCCATCCTGCTTTGTGGACCAGATTCTTCCACACATCAGCAGCAAAATCACCTATGAAGGCAACTCAGATGTCCCTTTCTTCTCCACACCACCACCTTTACCATGTCCTACATCAGCATGATACCCCCACAGAAAGCCCACAGGCCTGTAGTAGCTGAGCTGGTATTTGTTCATCCGTCTCTCCTCTTTGCATTTTTCTCCAGTCTTTTGGAGGAAAAAAACGTCATTGCAGGCAGGTTTTACTGAATATTGACACTCACAATTTGTGGAGGAGCCTTTCCCATGACAGGAGTTCCCCTCTCAGGGAAATGAGATAATTTCCAATAATCAGCCTGGGACAGAAATCAGGATAAAATTATTTCAACAAGACTCTAATTGAGTCTTAATGACTTTAAATGTCAGGTCTATGAAATCTGTCATGGGTCTCCCCTTGTTTCTTGGGGCTGGAAAAGCAGCACACGGCAAGACGTCGAGGCATACTGTGCCTTTCCCTCGCTGCCCATTACAAACCATACCCTTCCAACAACCCCGTTGCAATAAGGAGCCTTCCTTCTACCTGCTGTTCGAGACCGCCACGCTAAGGAATGCTGCCATTTCCATTTGAGTCAGATGATGGGTGGATTTTTTACGCCAGGGTCTCACTTAGCTCTATGGCCACGATGAAAATACGCGTTCTTCACCACTGGTTGATAAAGATAACGTGAACTCATAGCTTGAGGTGAGAGAAAGAAAACACTCCTATCCCTACGCAACTACTGCCTGTACAGCAGTGTACGCAAGCACAGTAACTCTTACAGAAGCAGTTATTAAATCAAAAATCGCCCATTGCTGGAGGGTAGAAGGCCTCATGCTCCAGCACAGATGATCTTGGTTAAGGAGGAGACAACCAAACCCGCACACGCCCCAGTACAGACCTCAGCTTCACACAGCCAGCGGGTTGCTGTGGGAAGAGCAATGGACACGCGGTATGCAATTCTCACCCCCTTTCCCCATTTCCCCCCTTTTCCCCTGGCCGGAGCTGCCGCCCCGATCCATCTCTGCCACAGCTCCGCTCACAACTATTTCAAGGCATTTTTATTTCAGCTCAAGAATGAATTTATTCTTTCACAGCACAAATAGCACAGCTATTTCAAGCCTGTCTACATGATTTTTCAGAAGAGATCATTTTTATATTCGAGCAGATTGGTGGAGGCACTAGGTTACTAGAAATAGGAGACAAAACTAGCGTTCACACACAGATTTTCACCAGTTTGCCACAAAGAGCATATGGCAGATAAGGACCAGCAGCTCCCAGAACAGCAACAGAAGAGCCTAAATACAAGAAGTTTTGCAGAGATGACCCAGAAATAATTTTTCTTCTGTAGATCTGTTGCCCCGTGTACTCATCCTTGACCTGCCCTGGGGTCTCCAGCTCTTTCAACCTGCAGACGCCCTTCTCCCATAGGAAGCTAATGCCAGAAAACTTCCCTTCTTTAGGCCCCTTTCCCTTTCCATGTTCATCTACGTACACTGGGGACTGGAGAAGAATTAAAAGACAACCTTGAATTTTGGCATGCAGTCATATTTCTTTCCTTCCCCAAGGAGAAAAGCCACCAGACCTACAATGCACTCCTTCAAGCTGCCTGATCCCAGAAACCACTTGAAGATCACTTGAGAAGAGGCTCCAAGCATAAACATTTTCTGGATTGGTAAAATGAACTCAGGCTGAAATTAATTAGCTTAGAAATCCCAGCCATGCTTGGTGCAAGCAAGATCAGGGCCCAAGCAAGAAGCTTTAAGGCTGCCCAAGGTGTAGGTGGTCTGGATAACAGATGCTCACACAAAAAAAACTAGTGACCCTGCCACAAGGCCACATATTTCACAGAATAGTAGGGTTCTAAGGGACCTCTGGAGATCATCTAATCCAACCCCCCTAGCAGAGCAGGGTCACCCAGAGCAGGTGGCGCAGGAACACATCTAGGTGGGTGTTGAGACTCCACCACCTCTCTGGGCAGCCTGTGCCAGCGCTCTGCCACCCTCAAAGGAAAGCAGTTCCTCCTCATGTTTAGGTGGAACTTCCTATGTTCAAGTTTGTGCCCGTTACCTCTTGTCCTGTGGCCAGGCACCACTGAAAAGAGCCTGGCCCCATCCTCCTGACACCCACCCTTTAAATGGTGATAAGCACTGATAAGATCCCCCCTCAGTCATCTTTTTTACAGGCTGAAGAGACCCAAATCCCTCAGCCTTTCTTCATCAGAGAGATGTTCCAGTCCCCTCATCATCTTGGTAGCCCTTTGCTGTCCCCTCTCCAGCAGTTCCCTGTCCTTCTTGAACTGGGGAGCCCCAGAACTGGACTCAGGATAAGCTCTTCTGGGCAAGATTCTGGAGTCCTATTCCCACGCAGTACAGTCATGCCCAACTTAACCAGAACAGCCGAGCAGTCTCCACAGCATACAGCAACACCAGCAAGACCTCAAGAGGGGATGATGGAAGATGGCTGCAAGGAGCTGTCAACTGCCAAGCAGAAGTCTTCCATACAAAAAAGAAAAACGCTTAAAGATCAACCGTCCTCCTCCTTTCTTATGTCAGAAACCACTCGTGCATTACACCGGCTGTATTGACATTTCCCTCCGCTTGTATCTCATGTTAGAGCAGCACATTCAAGCCGCTGCAGATAAGGTTGGGTTGACACTGCCATTAAAAGGTCTCTCTGCCCCTTTCCCTGGGGCAAGGGGCTTTCAGCCTTGCTCTAAATACTTGCTCAGGGATGAAAGTTGACAGAAGTTGGTGGGGGGCTGTGGGGGGTGGTGGGGTTTACCAGCAGTTTCCTGAATATCAATTTGACTATTTCCTTCAGGAAAAACCAAAACTATGAAGCTTCTCAGACATTTCATGAATTTTCTTACCATCCAAGCACTTTAGATCCAACCGCAATCAACTGAGCAATCTGCTCTGGCTTTCGTGTTACTTTGGAAGCAAGTCAGAGACATTCAGCTGCTGAGAGAACAAGATGTAAACAGGAGAAAAGGGGGAAGTGGAGGTTAGCCCATCAAGCTGAAGTCTCTCCAGTGACTCTTGTCTCTCTCCAAACAAGCAAAACCAGCCAAATGGACCAATATCAAACACCTGCATGTGGGGGCAGCTCTCCCTAACCAGAATGCAACCGGTGATCAGTTGATGCCCTCTAGCAGAAGGGTTTGTCTTTTTTTTTTGAGCTACAGATTTCATGCGTTATCTACACCGTGTAAAATAACTCAGGGACGCTCTCCTATGCTACGCAAATCTAGGACTTAATCTGAATCCTCTCCACCATTTTCCACCCTTTCCACTACAATCCAGGTGCGGACCAGGAGCAACCACAACACCCCCATCACCCCTCGATTCCCAGTCACTCTACAGCATCCACAAGGAGCCATAGGCTCAGACCCCACGTAGCTCAGTTATTTATTTCATAGGCGTCGTAATCTTTACCACATATTTCATCAATCCCCTTTACATTCTCTTACATGTCAGAGAGAGATCTGAACCTATTCCCACATTCATTACCATTTATCCCATTTTCCCCTCTTTTGTGTGCCTCTATAACAATGTTTCATAGGTTTGCCATTAAGCTCAAGATTTTGGGAGGACTCAATCGGATGCTTTTCCTCAGTTCAGTTTCCCCCCAGCCCCGGTACTTCTCATTTAATTTCCATTCACTTACATCCACAGTGATTTAAAGCTTTGGGTAACTCAACCTTCAACAGTCCCAAAATTATGCATCAGTGGTCAATGCCATTTTCTTTCCTGCACAAAGGCAGCGTTGACACAACCTGACCACTTGAGCTGATAGCTTTCCAACCAGTCATCACCTCTTTGTCTATTGAAATGGGGTCAATATTCAATTATCCAGAGTTGGGTACACAGTTTCCACATTAGGAAAGCATCATATTTCAAGATTTCTAAGGACGCTTTGTAACCGTGGGCCTGAAAAGTCCAGAAAGCGTTCCCAGGTTTAAGTGGCACGAGGAAACTCAGATTAAATGCCTCCGTTTTGGGCAGAGACTCAGGGAGTTCACCCAGCCCGCTTGCCCCACAGCTGATCCGTGGACCTGTACCAGTTACCCCATCCTGGGGCTACTAAAACCCAGCCTAATTTTCTGTTCAAAAAAAAAAAAAAAAACCTTCTGACATGCCGCAATTTTTGAACAGCCTATAACACTACAGCAGAAAACCGTGTCTCAAAATATCCTTGCTCCCCATCCAGTCCCCAAGAACAAGTTTTGTCACGGCATTGACTATTCCCTAACCGCACCACCCACCTCACCGGGTTTCTTTTCCGATGCGGACACGCTCAGTCCCTCTTACTAGTCACATCACAAAGAGGCAAATTTTAAACACACGGCTTCCACGCTGCTCTGGGTTCAGTTTAGTTTTGTTCCCAGGACCTTGAAGCTGCCTTCTCCATTGGGGCAACCTGTAGAGCCCACCATTTTCAGGTTGCTGCTTGGGAAGCTAGTGAAGTGCTGCCCATCAGCCTGTCACAGTCCCCCCTCACCATAAACCCCAAATATTATTATTCCCACTCCTATCACTCACTACTACAGTTGTTCACCACCTCTGGATCACCATCTTCTTCCCCCTTTCCTGGAAAGGGCTGGAGCTGAGCTTCAACGGGCTCCTGGGCCACCATCATCCCCTCCATCCCTGCTGTTTTCTGCAGCTCTTATCCTCCAAGCGCTTCTTGCAATTACGTTCTGCCAAACAATTACTCAGCAGCTATTTATCTTTTCCATACTTCCACTCAAGGATCGAAAGCTTTCAGAGATTCGCGCTAATTTACGTGGGCCAGATCCTCTGCTGCTACACAGAGCTACACCAGGTAACAACTAGTGAGGACCTTGGTCCTGTTTCCACAGGTGAATAGGGTTTTTTTGACATATCATGTAAAATAACATTAGACTTTATACCATTACTTTCATTATCAATCATCTTTACAGGAAGGATGAGCAAATGAATTTTATTTTTTTTTTTGCCCGGGCTACTCAGTTTCCGGTAAGCGCCTGCAATGCCTCAGTAACCAGGACCATGGGCTGACTCCCTTCTCACACATTCATCAACTCAAGAGCAAACACATAGAGCTCAGGAAAAAAAAAAAAAAAGGCATAGAAAACTAGCTCATAAAGAAATTCAAGTCAAAAGATACCGCATTAAAAGGGGGGGAAAGTCAACAAACATCTGTTATAACCATATTTGCGCTTGCATAAAACAAGGACAATTCCGCTAAAGCCAGTCAGCCCAATCATTCTCTGCCTGAAACACAGATATTAGTTTAGATTCACGTTATTAATCCTTCTCCTACAGTGAGAACGTAAGAGAAGAAGCAGGAGAAAGGGGCAGAGCAATCACAGCCTCTACAAAGCTCTTCATTCTTACTTTGCAACCAAGAAGCTCCTCACCAACCAGTTCCTCACTAACCCAGGGAAGAAACCAAACCACCACAACCTTCCAGAGCACAAAAAGATGCAGCTGCCTCCCCACTCTCATTAGATCAACTGACTTAATTAAGCCCATGTGTATTGAGTTTGGCCCTGCCCTCATTCCGCCAGGGCAGAGCAGGATCAGCTCGTTAGAAGCAACAAAGTCGACGTGGTGGCCAAGCAGGCCCCCAATTCCAATGCCAGATCACCCTTGTTAAACACCACTTCCCTAAAACAGGTGGTGTTCTCCATCCCTGGAGCAGATTTTGCGCAGAGAATTTTTGCTATGAGAATTCTGATGCATTTAAAAAAAAAAAAAATTAAAAAGCATATGAGAGCTTTTTTTACTTTTTTAATTGTGCATTTTGAGTTCTTCCTCTTTATTTCAGAGCCGGTGGGACGTGTGCTGATCCTTTCATGCACACGTCTCTAGCTCCAAAATGCAAGTGGTGAGGTTCATGGGGATGCAGATGCTGGAACTCAAGGGACACGTGGGGTTATTGCTGCAGCAACGTGACCGGGCTCCTTTCCCACCAGCTTTCAGGCTGAAAAAAGCAGTTCATGGCTTCTCCTGCCCGGTGTCTGGGGGCTGCTGGGCAAGGAGGGATGAGGGACAAGATGCACGCCCAAAACCACCATGTCTTACAGGGAGGCAGACACCTGTCCCTATAGGAAACAAGGGTTTGGATTACGCTGAGACCGATGGAAATAACATCATCCAAAGCACGGCAAACGCTCGGGAGCTGAAGAAAAGACAAATGGAGCTCCATGAAAATTAGACAGGAAAGCTCTGTTGCACTCAATTATCCGCCAAAAAGCAAGGATCGCGTGTTTGTATCACACTTATTAACGTCTTCCTCACCTCTAAAAAATTGCACCTGGTCCGAAGAGTATTAACAGCGTAATACGTGGTTTTGTTGCCAAGTATGACTACTTTTAATTTAGCTTCTTTATTTTACCGAGCGTGGTCCAAATCACTCTACCAAGTGCTTGCCCGGGCTGTTCCGTTACGTGTGCTGTGTAGTTAAGCTGGTGGGTATGGATGGAAGAAAACAAAAAAAACCCAACCCCAAACAGCTTTTCCAATTCCTTTCAAGTAATTCAATCCCCAGCCCCAAGTTAAACCAATTAGAGCCGCCGCGCTGGGATTTGTCACACACACTCACGTAGCTCCAAATGGTTTCGTTTTCCTTCCCTTCGCCGGGGAAATGGGAATCGTCTTCGGAGCGGGCGTCGAGAGGAGCTTTACCTCGTCAGCAGTCTCGTGGCTGGGAAATGCGAGTCAAGCCGCTGCCGAATTTTCAAGCTTTTCCTCCAGTCGGTCTCTGTCTCTCCCATCAAACATGGGGCTTTTTGCCCTTGATGCTTCCCAGTTTCCTCCCCCGACCACTGAAGCTGAAATTTGGTGTTGCGCTGGGGCAAAGGGAAGAGCGACATAAAGCCAAGTGATGCTTCGCCCTCGTAAAAATTGGCTTTTCGCTCCTTTTTGTCACTTTTCGTCACTTCGGCGCCGCTGAGCCGTGACTCCCAGGGTGAACGCTGGCCTCCCGGGTGGTCACCGATAAAATAGTTTGAGGATATGCCTCCTACCACAAAGATCTCCGCGGAAAAAGGTCTGTTAAATGGTGGTGGTCGCATAGCATTTGGGGAAAAAAACATTAAAACATTGCCTTTTATCATAAACAACTTGCCAGCACATTTCCATTAAGAATTGCTGCTCTGTGGAAGGAGTTATTTAAGTGAAGCGGCAAATGAATTCTGTGTATAATATACATTTCCATTAAATATTTCTGCATCACACAAGCAGTTTTAAGCAAAAAAGTAAGTAAACATTCCCTGTGCGTATAATACGTTTCCATTAAGTACATCTGTAAGGTAGGGATTTTTATGATGATTATAGTGATTTTTCCATCATACAAGCTCCGTAAGCGTTTTTAATCCATTACGGCTTGCGAAAGCACGGATTTACATTTGCGGTGATCCCGACTTTCACTTGGTGAGGGGTCCTGCCCTTTGGGGGGAGAAGTGGGACCACACGACCCCTTCCTGGGAGAACGCAGCCAAGCTCCGCGCTCGGATCCAGGCTCCCTCCAGCTGACAGAGCACTTGGTTATTTTATATCAGATTTATCCCCCTCCGCGTTGGGCTCATTCAAAGCATCCCGGCTCCACCGCCAGCAGCTGCTGCTGGGCTTTTAGGAAGACGTCCGGGAAAAGCAGGAATTTGGCTCATTATGTATATTTTTGGGCCATTTTCCCACGAGTTGCGCAGTTTGTCGGATCCCTCCTCCACCTCCCCGGTGCTTCTTCCTCCCCGTCCCTGCAGAGCTGGGTGCTTTGGGCGGGCTCAGGCGAGCAGCCAGCCTACGGTGCTAAATTTAATGGTAGCATTTACTCTACCATTATTTTTTATTATTATTCATTTATGCCTTTATTCATTCATGCCTTTTTTTTTTTTTTTTTATTCGTTTAAATGAAGGTGGATGAGACTACACCACCTCAGTGCCTTCCGTCCAAGGGTAACTTAACTCCCCGCGGGTCCCAAAGTTAACGGGGACCTCGTGCTATTGGAATAAATAAACTATGACAACTCCTATTACTGTTATGCATGAAAATATACGTCGTGAAATGCACAGCGGTGTCCCAGGCTGCGGTTACTTCCGCTTTCTTTGCCTTTTAGTGATAGGAGCCGCTGCAGGACCACTTTTGTTTATGGGGATCATGATTTTTTTTTACTGACTCTGGGAATAGCCGAAAGCATTAAAAAGAGGCACTTCATTATTTTGCCCTTCCGAATAGTTTGTAAACAGGGTTTTTTTATGCCCTGGAGTTTTTCCATCTGGACGAGGGCTGGGAGGGAGGGCAGAGCCAGCCCCGGCCCCGAGGACCAGGCAAACAGAGAGATGCTGGCAGCTAAAGGAGCGCGCAGCTATTAATGGACATTATATTGCTATGGAAGTTGGGATGTTTTTTCAGGAATGAACGGATATCCTAGTTAGAGGCTATGAAAAATCCGCAGTTTTCCCCCATTCATTTCTAAACATTCGTGTATCTACAGCCTGGAGAGAGACCAAGCCTTGCTGTGAGTCTCATAAGGATTTTTTATTTCTGATGCCCAGCGCGCGGCTCACGGAGCGGTTTTAAGCTCTAACTGTCCCAGCGAGCTGAGCTGAGCAATATTCCGTGTTTTTGCTTATCAGGGCCTCCAGCACCAATCCTCCAGGGTGCCTCTAGCCCTGCTTTTCCCACAGCCCAAACTCCACTTCCCGACGTGGGCTTGGAGACAGCCCAGCAGCTCAAAGGCAAACAGAGCAAAACCCTGAGAGCCTTCACCTTCTGCCATGCCAAAACTCCACAGAGTCATGAATTTCTCATCGACGGGGGGAAATACAAAGCTTTTGCTTGAAAACCAGATCCGGGGCGGTTGCAAAATTAATCTAACACGAGCCTCTCTTAGAAAAGCAAGAATTAGCTGATTTTAGCACCAGTTTGGGGGTTTCAGCCTGAGCGTTGCCCCACGGCAGTTGCAGAAGTCGGGGGGGTTTCCAGAAAGCACGTGCCCAGCACGGAGCAACGAGGCTGAGCTCGTTAGAGAACAGACGGATGGTCATGACGATCGCTGAGACGCAGTTTCCGACCCCGCGAATGCAATCGCCCGTCAGTTTTAATCCACCAGCACGACGCGCGGGTTACACGCCACATCGCAACCTCTTCAGCTGCCAAGCCTTGGCCTCGGCTATCAGCAGAGCTTTCTTGAACACAAAGAAAACTTTGAGCGCCATCTCCACCCCATATTTTAATAACATTTCTCCCGTAGACTTCTTGGTAAGGGCCTACGTACAACGTGCTGTCCTCCAGCTGCACCTTGGTGCAGCAGAAAGAGCAAGAAGAAATTGGGCCGAAGCAAAAATCACTGTTCTCAGGGTCTTTTTTTGAAAAAAACCCAGTCTATCAAAACCTTCCCGCTACTTTTCTAATGTAGTCAGGGTATTTATGCACTGAGAAAACACTTAAAACCTACCAAGTCAAGGGTGTATATGGAATATTATCATTTTATAATGTAACAAATGCGTGGTGCCACCAGGATTTCACCACCGGCTGCCTTTCTCCCCTTCATTATTATGTGCAGCGTAACCTCAGCCCTCTCCAAACCCCCTACAGACAGTAATTATTTCGAAAGGAGAAGTGACTCTGAGGTACCAACAGCTGGTGGGGTGGAGGATGGGGAGGAGGGGGGTGCGCACGTGTCCGTGCCCTCGCATTCGTTTGGGAAGAGGGAGGGGAAAAGCCACGGCTCAGAGGAAGCGCACCGGGGACGTCTGTGTGTGTTTGCACTCATTCTTCACATTTGTTAAAACAATAGGGAAATGTTTCCCGCTGGAAAAAGTTTGTACCTCCCATTGTCTTTTTTTTTTTTTTTTTTTTTCCAAATTCGCTTTCGTTCCTGGAAGAGGAGCAGATGATGGAGTGCTCTGTCAAAACTCGATGAATTGCTAGTTCCCTTTCTTTTCATTTGAAAACTTAAACTACCTCTTTTATATATTTTTTGTAAACCTCCCTCTTCTCCTTTTCCAAATCAAATAAAACAAAGAATTGCAGGCATCTATAACCTTTGGTTCTGCTGTCACCGGCAGCCAATAACCGATTTCTGTGCAGCAAAAGAAAAAGCTCCCAGTTACAGCAAGAAGACAGAAAAATCTTCCCTGTCTCTGCTCAAGGCCCTCAGCGTCGTCCCCGAGCAACGCCCCAACCAGGGGCTACAACCAAGAGCACACTCAAATGGGGTTAGAACTGAATAACGGTGTGGATTTAAGAGCCTGCCGAGGGTTGAGTGGGCAGTGAATTGCTCCTGGTTTATTAAATTCCCATCTTGACACTGTACGGATTCCACCGGCTGGTTGCAACACATCTGGATGGGGGTGAGTAACCCCAGGAGAAGGCAGAGGCGAAGCAACCCAAAAATGTCCCCGAGTACGTTGGAGGGGTTGGAGACATCCTTTTCTGTTGCTCAGCAATTCAGCCCCAAAGGGGCCTCATGGAGGGACAAGGTGCAGGGCACCTCCCTGGGCAAACAAAGGTTGATGACACCCAAGCCCACGACACCCTCCTCCACCCCCATTTCCCCTTGTTCTTCCCCCCCCAAAATTGCCGTTCGGCGCAGACGCATGCACGCTGCGCCCAGGCTTGGAGGGAGCAGCTGCTGCCGATGAGCTCACCTATATTTATGCAAATCGCGATAATTACTGTTTGATAGCACTTGCCAGAGAGGCTGATTACATGGCACGTTGGGTGATGAGCCCCAGCCCTCGCAGCGGTAGCCGGGAGCGGAGCCGGGGGCTGCAGCGGCGTGGCCGTGCCTGCCAGGGACCTGCTGCTGCCTGGCCGAGGCGGTCGGGGACCACGGGCTGCCTCGGGAAGAGCACGAGAACCCAGGGAACGGCTGCCCACCAACCCCCAGTAAATGCAGAGCTCTCGTTGGGTGTAAACACGACTACTTAGAATCACAAAATGGTTTGGGTTGGAAGGGACATTTCAAGGCCATCTAGTCCAACCCCCCTGCCATTGGCAGGGACATCTTCAACCAGACCAGGTTGCTCAGAGCCCCGTCCAACCTGGCCTGGAATGTTTCCAGGGATGGGGCATCTCCCACCTCTCTGGGCAACCTGGGCCAGTGTCTCACCACCCTCCACGTAAACAATTTCTTCCTTCTATCTAGTCTGAATCTCCCTCTTTTATTTTAAAACCATTAGCCATTGTCCTATGGCGACAGGCCCTGATAAAATGTTTGTCCTCATCTTTCTTCTAAGCCCCCTTTAAGTACTGGAAGGCCACAATAAGGTCTCCCCAGAGCCTACTTCTGTTATTTTGGACTGATTCATCTGTCCTGGGAGGACCGAAGTCCTGCCAGGCTGTTCAGGAGCTGCTCAGGGTGGTTATTCCAGCCTGTTTCTGGCTAAAATTTTTTTAGCACCTCCTTAGAAATTTCCAAGGCTTCAAATTTAAAAAACAAACAAACAAAAAAAAAACTTAAAAAATAAGAAACATTTCAGCCGGAGAACGGTCTTCCACGAACATTTGATTCTTCAGATCCTTTTCTGCTGAAAGCCAAAAAAATCTTTGAGGTTGATCTTTCAAAACCAAACTTGCTGTGGGTGGGAGTGTCCAAAGAGAGAATTTCCGTGGGAAATGCCACAAAGCAATTTTCCTTATCCAGGTAAAGGCCATGACGCCTTTTCCAGCCTTAATTCTGTGTTATGATGGACCCGAGCGTGTCCTCGACGTGATGTGGGCTTTGCTTTCTGCCTTTCCCTAACGATGCACTGGAATAAAGGCCCTTAGCCCACAGCTGCCTAAATAACGCAGCAGGTTCATACCTCCTTTGGGCTATGGGCAGCCTCATGGTAGCCATCCCCAACGCCTTGCATGCCGCCGTAACACTTCTCCAGTTTATAGCCGGAAATCCCAGACCTAAGGCTTAGGTGTTACCTTCTCATCTTGGCAAGATTAGAAGTAATCTGCCACAGAATTCCTAAATATCCCTTTAATTGCTAAAGATTAGATATCTGTGCAGTCTGTCTCCTTGAAGCTTGCCACTCCTGTCCCGAGGTGGCCTCGTGGAAGCTGAACATGGTTTGCGCCGTGTCACGTAGAGATCCCCTCAACTCAACGCACCCAACGTCGCAAGAGACGGAGATTTATTCTCTTAGTTCTCTCTAACGAAGTCAAATCAGTTCCCCTGTGCGGTGAAACACGACCGCCACCCAGAAACTAACACCCTGGATGCGTTTAGCACCATTTAATTATATCATCTGAAGATAATTAGGAGGCTCGCTCTCACACCGCCGTCTGTCCGGCCCATGGAGCAAAGATGCTCCAGTGCAAGACGCGATGCCAGGCCGTGGTACCCACCACACTGGGGACGCACAACTATTTGTAAGCAGTTTGGGTCGCGCATTTCGCCCCGTCTGACCTCTTTGCAACGGGAGAAATACGCTGGGATGGCTTTTCAAAGCAATCCGTGAACAAAGGCGAGTGAGATCTGCCATGCGGGAGTCCCTCGGTGGCCCGTTGCCCAAGCCCTAGTTCCCACCAGCAAATTTCCAGGATGCCAAATCAGGCCCGGGCGGGTATTTTTAGGCCCCCGTCACATCCGAGCCAGCAGACGGCATCGCATAAGGCTATTTATAGGAGCGTCCAGACATGACTTGCAGTAAGCTACGTCGTATTTCTATACCTGTCTCATGCTATCTGAAAGGGAGCTAATTCACGGCAGCAGCAATGGGAACCATCAGCCACTGCTATTTACATAAGCTTTCGGAGATCCGCAGCTAGAAGCTGCTGTTGGAGTGCAAAAATCAAACCTCCACAGCAAGTAAGTAGCGCTGAGCCTTTATAAATAGTCCGCGATGCAGGGAAACTTGGGAAAAGTCTCTGCAACTTGAAAGCGCGTTTATTTTTGTAAGCATGCAAGGAGACGATAAATTAATTCTTTTGATCCTTTTTGCTTCTGTGCTTACAGCTGTAAAAAATATGCTAAAGGCTGCTGCCTTTTCCCCCCACCCTGGCTCTGAATCTGTTTGTTGGCGAGTGAAAAATCCTACAGCACAAAGCGTTTTGGATAAAAGCAGGCGTTGGGAGCGCTGCTCAGCCCTTAGCAGGACCGCTAGGATTTATTTCACTGTTCCCTGGAACTAACCGATTGCCTTGAGCACCTCTTCAAATTCTCACCAACTCTTTGACGGCCTTTTGTCACTTAAAACAGGAGAAATTCCTTCCCCTTATTAATTTGGGACGAAATTTGACTGCTGTTCCCAGCCCTTCCCAGTCGCAGCTTCCCAGGTCTTGGTCCTGGCACAGGAACGGGACATTCGGTCCTTTCACCTCCTCACTAGGTAGGAAAGATTTGCCTTTTTCCCCTCAAATATTTTACTATTGTTATTATTATTATTGCACCCTGTCGCAAATCGAGCGCGGCAACAAGAGAAAAATCAAACTTCCGGGTTTTAATGGTTTGCTTTGATTCTCTCGCAGGGATTCGGGGGCGGGGGGGAGGAAACTCTTACTAACTCCGCACATACATAATAAAATCAGTATATGAAGGGAGGAAGGCCCTGGAGCAGCTGTATTGTGGCCAATTCTGCTGAGCGAGCAAGGAGACGATGCTTAACGCGCACAATTACACCCCTTCTCACTGCAATAACCGGGGTCTGCAATTCGGCGGCAGAGGCAATCAATGTGTTTTCGCATAAGATTTATTGGATCCGAGGGCAAAGGGAGCGCTTTGCCCCCCTCTCCCCCTGCGCACGTTAATCACAGGCAAACTCATTTCACAAATAAATAATGCCCAAGCGAAAATGCACAAGCCCTTTTTAATTAAAAAGTGGCTGTCTTGACCTTATTCCAATAAACTTGGAGCGGGTAGAATTAAGGTCCCAATCCTGCGACTCCAGCTCAGGAGAAATGGGGAAAGTCACAGATGCAATATTTTTAATAATTTTGTTACGGCTCTTCCTGCCTCCTTCCAAAACCGCTGCCTTCTCCCGCCTGCCCCTAAGGCCAAGGGTGAGCCAGGAAAAAGGCTTTAAAAGGTTCCCTGCCTGGGAGCAAGAGGTTTTCCCTGATTTCCTTCAAATGTTCGCATCCACAGCTGAAAAGACGAGAAGAATTTATAGCCCTATCCCATTTCTCGCAACAAAAAGCGCTTGAGAACGCGGCTTCCCAGGTGTGAACCTCTAAACTTCTCCCATGTTCGCTGTTCTTTGAGGTCAGGTAGGGGAGAGGAGATTGGAAAAGTTTTACAAATAAGAAAATTATCCCGCGTGTCTCCTACATTTAAAAAAAAAAAAAAAATCGTCAAGGAAAATAGAAAGAGCTGCTGGGATTTCGCTCAGACACACACCCCCCCCTCAGAAAATTATTCCCTCTCAGGTGGGCACCGGCCGTGTTATCGTTTTGCATCAGCGAGCTCCAGCCCGAAGCGTATTTCATTATAAATAAGTCATACACCTCCAAAAATCTAGGAAGGAAGAGGAAGTTTTATTAGAAATCCTGAAAATCCTTAACTCCGAGGGGGTTCACGGGCTCTGCTATAATTAAACGCCGCACTGAATAGCTGCATAGGCTTTAATCAGGTTTGTGACGAACTCAGGGTGAGTTTGCCTCAGTAAAAGGTTATGTTTGCTTCATTAAAATCTGGATTCTGGCTTCGTCCTTGATACGCTCTTGCTCCAGTTTCTTTCATCAGTTCAGTCTTCGGGAGACTTACAGAACGTCGCCCATGAAGGATGCTGAGAAGTAGGTGCTTAAAAAAAGTTACCAATTAAATATCCCTTCCGAGCTCTGCTCTCATTTTCGCACCTGAAGTTCAAAACCTGAATAAAACCCCCGCGCCGGTGATCTTCCATCGGTTTTCTTCAGGTGGTGGCGAAGAAGCCAGCAAAATTAGGATGTTCTCCCTCCTTTCGTCCACTTGGTAATTACATCGCATGAATAATAGGAAATTACAGAAAGTGGCATTCGCGGGGCAGCGATGGGTGCGCGGTTAAAAACCGTCGCGCCGCCCCTTACACCATGCACGGGTGCCGGCAGCACCGATTTCGGTGGAGGAATCCCACTGGAAATATCACCATTTGCTGCTGATTTCCTCCTGACAGCCCCTCTCGGAGACCTGTCAGTTAGCCAGCCCTCCATCCATTTAATGTGCTCGTTATTGATAGCTTGCCCCGATAAATGTTAATCAGAGTGTCAGCCCGCGCTGCACTAACTGCTTTAGCAGGGTCTATTACCTCAACACAGTCACTTTTATCAACCAAATGTGTTATCTCATCAAAGAATGAAATCACATTCCTTTGACAAGATCTATTTTCCATAAAACCATTTTGACTGGCATTAATTACACTCCCGTGCTTTAATTCTTTATCTATCACATCTGATGTCACCTTTTCCATTCTTTCACCCAGAAATTGTCAGGCAGCCCAACCCATGCTCACAGGATCCCAGACTGGCAGGGGTTGGAAGGGACCTCTGGAGATCATCTAGTCCAACCCCCTGCCAGAGCAGGGTCACCCAGAGCAGGTGGCACAGGAACACATCCAGGAGGGTTTGGAATATCTCCAGAGAAGGAGACTCCACAGCCTCTCTGGGCAGCCTCCTCCAGGGCTCTGCCACCCTCAAAGGAAAGAAGTTGTTCCTCATGTTCAGATGGAATTTCCCGTGTTCCAGATTGTGCCCGTTGCCCCTTGTCCTGTCACCGGGCACCACTGAGAAGAGTCTGGCCCCATCCTCTTGACACCCACCCTTTAGCTATTGCTGAGCATTGATGAGGTCCCCTCTCAGTCTGCTCTTCTCCAGGCTGACCAGCCCCAGGGCTCTCAGCCTTTCCTCAGCAGAGAGCTGCTCCAGTCCCTTGATCATCTTGGTAGGCTCCACTGGACTCTCTCCAGCAGTTCCCTGTCCTTCTTGAACTGGGGAGCCCAGAACTGGACCCAGTGCTCCAGCTGTGGCCTCCCCAGGGCAGAGTAGAGGGGGAGGATGACCTGCCCCCACCTGCTGGCCATGCTTTTTTTAATGCCCCCCAGGAGACCACTGGCCTTCTTGGCCACAAGCGCACATTGCTGGCTCACCCAGAGCCTCCTGCCTGCCCTCCTTCATCTCCTGCTCCATCCCAGCAACACTCCCCATCTCCTCCGAGGATGTCCATCCAAGGGACACCAGTGGGTAGTCACCAAACCATCTCTCCTGTCCAGAAGAAATTGCCCAGCCTTGCAGGTTCAGACATGTCCATCCCTGCTCGTTGGTGTTTAATATCCTCCACGGTTGCTAACAGGCTGGAAATTTCCCTGCCATCCTCAGACAATGCAAGAAATTACCCCAATTCTTTCAAAATGCCACACAAAGGAATTACTGGAAGGTCCTCATGTTCATCACCATATTAGTAATCCCCTCGTCACCTTTGTTGGCTCCAGGATTTCTTCCCGTAGAAACTTCTTATCGTCTTTTGCCATCCCACTGGGTTTTTTTCCCCCTGACAAAAACTTTCCTTACCCGTCTCCACAGTTATTATCTTCTCATTAAAATGGCTGCTATTTCCAATTCCTTTTCATGTTTTGAAAAGCAACTTTTAATTTCTAATTATGGCCTTTGCTTCACAAGCGGACAATGTTGTGTCCTTCCCTGGTTCTTGAGGCACATTTTGGCAAGCCTGTAGATTCCTCTTAAAGAACAGCCGAGATTTATTTACTCTTCTTGTTTACGCTTTCTTCCCAGGGAAAGCCATTTATCACTTTCCCCGGCTTTGGGAAATCAGGATCGTTGATGCATGGGGTGTATCCCTCACAGTGCTGCGTGCCAGGATCCACATCAGGACCAGCAGTGGCTGGAGCAGTTCCAAAATCAAACCACCTACTGCAAAATAAACGATCTAAAATCATTAATCACAGGGCAAACTGAAATTGCTACAAGTTTATACTCCACAGCTCTTTAAGCCTGAGTTTGGGTGCTTACAAAAATCCATTCTCATAACCATAAACATGACTCTTATTGAAGAAAATTCTGAGAAAAACCTAAATTTCAAAAATTGTGTCAGTTTTCACACCCACGGAGTCCGCAGCTGGTGCTGGGGGATGCACAAGGCCACCTACCGTGCGTCAGATACGAGCCATCAAACAATGTTCCTGGGAATGGCACGTTCCCTCTGAAGCTTTGCTTTATTTCCAGTGACTGTAATTGGGCCATGACAACTTCCAGACCCAGGAAACAAATCCCAAAGAAGTGTCAGTTCACCTTCCTCCATCACAGTCCATGAAGAAGGACAGATGGGTGGAGCTGGGGCTTTTGCCGTTAGCGATGGCCATCTATCATGATGAGAGATTCTCACGGTGTTTTATTTACTGGCTTCAGGAGTCCACGACCATCCCTTATATTAAAAACCTGGTGCTGCTCTTTCCTTGGCTCCAAGTCGCCTTCATGAACCCCCAGGTGATGCAGCCCAAGGGGCACCTACTCCTGGATCTACTCAGACGCAAATAAGCTCTACAGTTGGGTTGTCTGAACAAGACCTACAGCTATTTCTTGCTCTGTGTATAAAGATTGCCATAGTTTTCACAAATATTGAGGTCTTTAAGGCTTCAACTACTAAATAACTGGAGTCAGCAAGACACTTCGCATGGGCCTATTACTGTATTTTTTTCAAGAGAGGTACATTCACACTTTTCAGGACTTTTTTTGTCCTGAGCACAGTTTTAGGGAAAAAAAAGGCCTTGGGCAAATGGAGTCGTACCATTTGTGCTGCAGGACAACTGTTCCCGAGTCCCTAAACGACATTAAAACACTTAAACGCTTTGCTAGAATGAATTTAGCACGTAACGACTAGCCAACACATGCAGGAATTTCTCAATGTCATATATCCGTGCCGGTTGAAGTGAAAGGATTTAAAGACTGCTCTAAGGCATGAGTTGGGAGGCCTATATTAGCTCTAGAGACAAGACATTTTTAACTACAGGCAGGAAAGGTGTCAACCCTCAAAAAATATTCCGCAAGATCTGCAATCTGACCATCCCTAATAGAGCTCATCTACCCTCTCCACGCTAAAAGCAAAGGCAATTGGCTGTGGCAGGTGTCTCTAGACAGCTTAATACAACCATAATGAAGTGTTTGAAGGAGACCTTGCGTGGAGTTAGTTACTTTATTAAAAAGAGCATCTTCGTCACTGTCATTGGTTCAAGGGCAGCCCAATGTACGCCACGTCAGGGACCACGGTACGAGCACTGCAGCTTGCACAATTTATAGCCCGTGCTACAAATTAAAATCCAATAAAGCTTTTATAAAGGCGGCTTTAGGAGTATCAAGTTCTTTGCACGGTGCTCGTATTTTAGGTGATAGATTTGTCTAATGACTTTACAGTCGATAAAAAAAGGTGTAGTTCTCTAAACTCCTGTCCATATCGGTTGTAAAATAGTTACATAAATCTGTTGTCGGAAGGTGTAGGCAATATGGAAGGAATACGGAGTACATCTAACGTATACGGAGGTGCAGGCCAGTTGACGTAGCCGAAGTTCTGCCTCTTGGTTCACCTCACTTCGCTCTTTTGAAAGACAAAGCGAGCCCACAGCGTCAGGGCCATCCCCGCCGCGGCAGCAACATGACTTTGTGCGCAACCAGTGCTCCCCGTAAATCCTACACAGGGATTTTGGGGAGTCTCGGGAAGGGGACGCATCCTGCAGCTCACCCATAAACGACCTGCTCATTTTTGGATCACGGGTTAACAGCGTCTGGTTTCCAGCACTCTCCTGCTCAACTCCAGTCCTTTCAAAGGCATTTAAAACCCCCAGGAGGACCATAATTCTAACAGCTGCAGGTAAAGTGAAGTCCCAATTTCCTTAGTGTTCTCCAAAAATTGTTGGGATTCGTTTGTTTAGCTGGTTTGGCGTACAGGGTCAAGAGAGGTTAATCCTGGACCTATTTAATCCCATCCCAAGCCGCACCATGACACCAGAAGTGGACCTCCTGCCGGAAGAAAAGAGGGACCCACAAGGTCCACGCGCACCTGAACCTCTTACTGCAGTCTTACCCTTTTTTTTTGCTGCTTTGGTGGAACAAAGAGAAGCCGCAGAGTGAGGTAGAAATATTAAAGCAAGAAGGATTATGTGCTTAATTGTAAACTGAGATGGAAGATTAAGCCTGAAGAAAGAATTACTTATGTGGGGGCCTGTTGGGACCTGTTCCTCACAGCTCACTTCACACCAGCTAAGCGATTTTAACTCTCTGCCTTCCCCGGCTGCTTCGCTCTTACCCTCACCGCGGCTGAAGATATTAACTTTGTTAAAGAATATCGTTAAAAGCCCGAGCTGCATTTCTGTGGACCTGAGAAGGCGGGTTCAGGCTTCTCGCGTTTTCTTTCAGAGTTTAAATAATATGCGCGCTCCCCAATTAAGGGACTTGAGAAAGGACAACGTGAGCACGGGGACGAGCCTGGGGTGACAGCAGGAGCTGCAGCTTGGCAGGACCCCGAATATCGGGTGCCACAGCCAAAGCCCTGCTGCATGCCAGGCTTGTCCCCATGCCCCCCCCCCAGCCATCCCCAGCTGTCCCCCTCCCCTGGGGACCCAAAGCACACGGGCATGGTGCCCAGGACACCGTGGCCATCCATCTTCTGTTGAGCTGTGGTTCACTCACTGATTTTTCTAATATTCTCCAGTATCCCCAGATTCCGGGAGGTGAAGCTGTGGGAAAGAGCCGGATCAGAGTAGATTTCATGACAAAAATCATAAGAATTGGGAACTCTAGAAGTACAAGTCGTTACGCTTCTGTGACTTGAAGGGAAAACCAGAAAACGTGACCCAAAAGCTCCCAAACCAGAAACAACATGAAACCACTTAATCCGAAATGTCAAGTTCTTCTGGCATATGACTCATGTTTTTTGATGCTGATTTTGAATGCTGAATGTGTCCGTCATGACCTTTCTTTGGTTACTGAAGTTATTATTGTACACCTTGAAAAGCCGTACTAGTTCAAGGCAGCCCATCAGGGTTTTCCTGGGCCGGCCTGGATGACATGGTGAACCCTCGGCCCCAGGAGAAGGAAGGAGTTATTTCAGAGAGGCCCAGTAGCTTCTTGGGAACTGATGTGTATTTGTATATTTGCAACCGATGTATAACTGCTCCAAGAAATCCCAATTTCTGGGTCAGACTGGGCAGCGGAAGACTGGACGGCTCCAGCCCATCAGCCCTACCAACTGCACGTCAGCACGGATCTCCATTTTAAGATGATTCCGAATGGATGTCCCAGGGAATATCCTTTTGCTCTCACCTCTCGAAGCAAATCTCAAGACCGCACGTCACACCACATAAATGCCTAGTCCAAAACAGGGCCATAAGGAAGAGGCGTGAGCCCACAGAGAGAAACCCATGAGATGGGGCCACCCTGGGGCTTTTGCACCAGCAAAGACTCAGCAGATCCTACAGAATTTGCTTCAGCCACATTTTCACCCCTTTTTTATTTGCTTTCTATGGATATCTTTTAGGAAGTGGATTTGTTGTTGAGCGTATTTGCGACGACAGGTAATTTTAGGAGACAATTATTAGAGACAAGTCAGCGAGAATTACATTTTCAGATTAGGATCCACAGCTGGGAGAGCTGACTCCCAACCCCAGGTGATCCCATTCCGAAACAAGATGGGATATGGTGCGACAAGGGTGTCTGCTAAGGTTAATTAACATGTCTTAAGTGCCCATAACATAAAATAGCTATATGGTGAGGGTTATTGATTGAGGTTATTTGGCTCTTAAAACTTCAGGTAAATAAAAGGCCAGGCGAGAAAAATGACGCCAAATTAATAGACTCAGTTATTCGCTGTGAATTATTTGCTCCATCCTGCTATGCCATTGCACTACCCGATGCATTTAATAAGATTGTGGCGTCTTGAAATTCCTTTCTGCACGCACATAATTTTTTTAAAAACGGGAAATCCTTGCAGATTGAAAGAAAACGTTTTATTTCCCCTGTGCCGGAGTTAGAAAACCCGAAACTGGGAAAAGCATTTCAGAAGGCGGTTCGAGGGCGAAGCCACCCACATAGGTACCTGTGCTGGAGCGTTAGGCTGAATTGCCATTTGTGTTAATTAACTAAATTAAACACGTGTCGCTCTGCCTCTCGTCGACTTCGCAAATAGACATTATTACTATCGCGCCGAGGCTCCGAGCAGTTGAGGGAGGTTTTCTCCAGCAGCAGGCGGGTATTGACAAATATTGTACCTCCAGCGGGTACAACGTCTCGGGGATTATTTGGCTGCCTGTCTATGGAAAACACCGCCAACATTTATCCGAAAGGGAAAATCCCACCCCACACGGGGGAGCCCGAGCCGTGAGCTCCCACCGAGTCTGCAGCGATGGGCAAAACACGGCACGCGGCGATGTTTTACCTTCTCCTTCGGACACCGGGTAACCTTCCTGGGAGAAGGATCAAGGTAAGCCTTGCCATTAAAATGGGCACATCAGAAAAATCAGGGGAAAAACAGGTAAGCAGATTTATCGGGTGTATTTAGGGCGACCCCGGGCTCTGCCTCCCCAGGGCAAAAGTGGTGTCAGCCCAGGTTCATAAACGATAATTACTGCCACGTGCCCAAAAGTCCTTATTCCCAAATGTGTTGATAGCACAAGCCCAGCTTTATGGCCATGGCTGCCCTCAAGCTGACACACGACTGAAGCTATATTTACATATACAGACTCTATGTATTTTCATAGAATTATAGAATCATTTAGGTTCGAAAAGACGTTCAAGGTTATCAAGTCCAACCGTGAACTTAGCACTGCCAAAACCACCACTAAACCGTGTCCCTCTGCCACGTCTGCGCGCCTTTTAAGCACCTCCATGGTGATTCCACCGCTTCCCTGGACACCTGTTCCGATGCTTGACAACCCTTTCGGTGAAGAAATTTTTCCTAAGATCCACCCTAAACCTCCCCTGGCACAACTTGAGGCCATTTCAAGTTGTGCCAGGGGAGGTTTAGATTGGATATTAGGAAAAATAGCAAAAATTTTACCTTTGTCAGGGGCGTCACCAGCGAGGTAAGCCACCTAATCCCTTTTCCTGGTTGCAGTAAGAATTAAGAAGTGATGAGTTGATCTTTTTTCTGAATTTTACCCTAAACTGAACATTGCTATCTACAGCATCTGGAGCCACGGACTTGTGCACCAAAGATATTTTCGCTTTGGTCCTGAAATATCCTGACTATTCTGTTTTAGGGAATGTGAGGGTGGGTTTGGAAGAGAGAGTCATTAGCTCTTCTTGAATGAGCCTAAAATATCTTCTCCCTCCCACCCCTTTGCCCATTCACCTTGGAAATTTGTGATTTTTTTTAAACACTCCAGCATCCCTTAGATATTTTCCCTTACAAAACAGGAGTGGATTTCCCATCCTTGGGTGGGGAGAGCCTTAAAGAGCCCGTTGCAGAGCTCTTTCAGCCAGTCTCGGGGAGGAAAAGCTCTCCCCTGCAAACAGTCTTTGCATTTCTTTCCCCGCCAGAAATACCTTCTCTCTGCCTGTGACTCGCTGAAGTCTGATATTGTGCAAGTTCCTTTCCAAGAAAGGGAGAAACAAGCGCAGACACAGGGTGAAACTAGTAAAAGGCGGTTCGGAAATGCAATAGAGGACAGCAAATTTTTTATTTTTTTTTTTCCCCACTGGTGGTCACAAGTATTTTTAATTTTGCTTTCATTTTCTACCCGCAGACGGTATTCTGTGACGCTGGTGGGCATCCCACCAGCCGCATTGCTGTAAAGAAAAGCTTAAATAACCTTAAAAGGGGAAATGGAGTCAGCTGCGTAATAATACGTGGTTAATGAGGAGTTCCCTGACACACACCTTGCCTTCCTGAAGACCTGAGCAAGTCTGTCCCATGATACACGGTAGATGTTGATGGGAGACCAGACATGCAATGCCTATCACCGTTTGGTGGACCTTGCGGTCCACCTCTGCGTGATGGGGCTGAGCTGGCTCTCCCCAAAGTAGAGATGCCTCATTCCCCCATTAATCTCAAAGCCGAGACTAAACTCTAAAACTTCCCCTCCTCCCTTGGACTCAGGTGAACAAAACCTCTGAATTTGGTGGCTTAGACCTGTTTGTACCCGCCGGCCGAAGTTCAAGGCCAGAGAAAGCTACGCTAGAAACGTGACGGGAAAAATGAAAGTTTCACCTAACACTTTCTCTTCCGCTTCCCACCCTACGCACGTAGGGCGGGTTAACCTTCCTGTAGCAGATGTCCATGAGTTTAAGAAAAGATTCCTCACCCCAGTGGTTTGCTCGGATGAGTGATGCCCATACAATAGCCACTTGGATGTTTCTTGCTTTTTTCCAACACCATCAGGGAGAAAATGAAATAATAACATGGGGATCCCTCGTGTGGAGCTCCGAGCACCGAGCCCACTTCACCTCCCCCCAAAAAACCAGCCTGCAGGTTCTCTACAGCTCAAAAAAGCCTTTATCCTCTTCTCACACCTTATCGTACACTCAGCAGCATGGCCTCACGATGGAAATTGTTTGGCCCTCTTGAGCGGTAGCAGGACTTTTTGTCCCTAAAGAAATGCTATTCAGAGGACATCCAACTTGCTTTCTTTACGTGCAAGTTTTAGCAGCATCATAAAGATGAACTTTCTGAAAGTACATCTCCTCCAAAAAAAAAATTATATGGGAAGACTATTTAATTATTACGTATATCTTTGGCACACTTGATGAGAAGCACTTTAGTGTGTAGGTGTAGCTTTAGCAGAGAAAACAGGATTAAATTTATACAGAGCAATAAAGTTATTCTATGCAATTACAGCCTGCTTTTGACACCCTTCCCTGGAGAGAGCATGTCGCAGAGCTGGGTAGGGCCTTATCTGTGACACCAGCGCTCACTCTTCTTCCAGAAACACAGAGCTCTTCAGGTGTAATGCCCTTATCCAGCTTTAACTGAGACATCGTCAATGATAACTCCAAGTCCTTATGTCAGCGACACCTCCCAGACCATCCAGTTGACAGCCTGCCCAACGTGTTGGGTTGAGTTGGGTTGGCCACCTGTGGGCAATGCCCAGCTGGAAATTTGGGATTCCTCTGACCTCTTCTTCAGCTTCATGACATCATTCATCTCAAAATGATCCAGAGCACTGGAGCTATTCAATAGTCGTCTTTGCTTTGAAGGTATCTGAGCACTTCAGAAACGCTGCAGTGCCCAAGACTTGATTCCCAAAGCGCAGGCAGCCAAAACAGTTCTCCACTTGGGTTGGGCACACTCAACCAGCCAGCAAAACCCTTCCAAAGGGGACACACAGCATTGCTATGACCTTTTCCCGGGAGGCGTGACTGTGTTTGCATACCCAAGAGACAAGAGGCTGAAAGAGTTGGGGGTGTTCAGCCTGGAGAAGAGAAGGCTCCGGGGAGATCTTATAGCAGCGTTTCAGAACTTAAAGGGGGCTTAGAAGAAAGACGGGGACAGACTTTTTGGCAGGGCCTGTTGCAATAGGACAAGGGGTAAACTGAAAGAGGGGAGATTCAAACAAGATATAAAGAAGAAATGTTTTAACCTGAGGGTGGTGAAACAGTAGCCCAGGTTGCCCAGAGAGGTGGGAGATGCCCCATCCCTGGAAACATTCCAGGCCAGGTTGGACGGGGCTCTGAGGAACCTGATCTAGTTGAAGATGTCCCTGCCCATGGGTACTAAACGGCCTTCAAACCCCTTCCAACCCAAACCATTCTATGGTTCTATGATGCTCTGTTTGCCAAGTGAAATCACTGCCCCATGCGGAAACCCTTCCAGGAGCAGATGAACCCTCCACAGCAACAAAAGGGCTGCGTTTGCCCCCATGGTTCTTGCAGAAAACGGGAGCAGATGGAGAAGCACAAGGCAACAGATGCCTGTGAGGAGAAGCGCCCGGCGGCCGCCCCACTATTGTTGAGCTGTCGCAGGGGACGTGGGGACAAAGCCAGCGTCTGTGCCAGGGATCGAAGCAGTGCCAGGGAACACAGGGCACTGCAATAGGACAGTCTGTGCTGCTAAAGTCCCCGAGAGCCCGGTGTGCCGTCAGCCTGGGCACACAACGGGGTCTGCCCCGAGGGCTGGGGGACCGACACCACCCCGCCACAGGCGCCAGACCTGCCCCGTGCCACCACCCTCGCCTGGAGACGCTGCAGAGGAGTTCAACCTTCAGACAGACTCTGCAAAGCAAACGGCTGGCGTCTAAACCCTGTGAGATTTTGAAAACTGCCATCTAGACCCAGAAAACTGCAGAAAACAGAAAAATCCACAGATTAGCAGGCAGCCTCTCAGGATCCCCGAGGTGAAACGCAGCACGCGCCTCGTTTTTGCTGGCTTTAATGTTTTTGTTAGTCTGCGTTTGTGACAACGGTACGGCAGGCAGGCTGTTTCCCACCACATCGGGAAACAGAAATACTGCGGGAAACAGCTGCTTTGTGCCCATCGTACACGTGAATCCTCAACGTCAATGTCAGAACGCTTTCAAAAAAATCATTTGAAATGGTTTCACGAAAGCTCCTCAGCCTGGCAGTCTCTTCAAAACGAGAGAACTTTTCTTCCCCAAGTCACCCCTGTTTCCCAAAGCAGGGAAGCAGCTTCCCTTGCTTGACGAGAGCATCAGCAGGACTCTTCACCCTTTAGGTTTCTCCTGGTGCTCTGAGCATCTTCTGGGAAGGACGGAAAGACCGGGGCACATCCCTTTGGGAAGGGCAGATGAGAGGCTGATTTCCCAAGCACTGGGCACTTCTTAAGTAAAAGCACTGAGGTTGAATAATAACAAGAAAGACGGTCAACGGGGAGATGCTCTGACCGGGGCTGCAAGAACTGGCAGGTTATTTTGGCTGGAAGACCACCCAACGCGACAGCGCAGTTGGGGCATGGCTAAAACCAGGCTTAATTCTAAATCACATTGAACTGAGAGCTGCAGCTGGTAGGGGAAAAAAAAAAAAAAAAAAAAAAAGAGATATTTTTTCAAAATAATTCCGTATTTAGTCTCTATCTGAAGGTGGTACTTGAATTCTGAAAGGGATGCACTTCTTTTCAAATAAGGTTTCTAAAAGGCTCAGCCACGCAAAGAAGAAAAGCACTTAGGGTGCATACCCCAAAGTGCAGTATGACAAAGTATTGCACTTAGGGTTGAATGAAATGTTTTGATCAACCAAACCAGAATTTTTTACAATATTTTTCATGAAGTCGCTCAGAAACAATATCCACAATTCCGGCAAATGGAAAACACGCACATAAAAAGGCAACAGGAGATGCTCCACCTGCTTCCTCCCGTTAGCACCTTACGAAATCCAAGCTGAGAAACCCAGCTACGACACAGTACGTATGAGGATGTAAAAACGACTCACTTTGGTGAGTCAAGGGGGAAGAGAAACAAAGAAGCAAATAACCCGGGTCATGTTTTTCAAAGGAACGGGGAAACAAAACCGCAGGGAGAAGCAAAACTGCGAGGCGCAAGAGGGAAGGGAGGGAGAAATCGCTTCTTTACTACTGGCTACTCAGACGACGTGACAGGTCCTCAAAAGTGGATTTATAGACATCAAAAGACAAGTTTTTTTGTACAGAAAAGAAAATACTTGGAAAACAACTTACGAGAAAGGCCTTACATATGTATAAAAGAGAAGGTGTCGCATGGAAAGCATTTGGGGGATCCAGTTTCACTTATTTTACTGCAACTAAGTGGTCTCCGAGTCCAGCAGCCCAAGAGGGGGCCAACGTGGAGTCAAGAGGATGAAGTGATTTGGGTTTGCTTCCAGGGGACCCCAGAGGGGATGCTGGGGGGACCCTGGGCCAAGCCAGACCCCGCATCCCCCAGCAGGGGCAGGATGCTGATCCTTAGGGACCATCACAGGAACGCCAGCCCTGAGCCATCTGCCCGGACCTCCCGGCTCATCCTTGGCCGTAATTATCTGTTTTAGCGATTGAAATCTCCCAGCGCAGCGGGGTAACGACTTCTTCGCCGGTCACAGAGCAGTCATTGTGTCGGCTTGCCAGACCAGCACATTTCAAAGTCATACATCTCGCCCAAAAAACGGCTCTGCCATGGTAGGCGGATAAATTGTTGAGCCATTAAAAACACAGCTGTCGAAAGCGCGGCCGGGCCTGCGTGTTGTCAAGCACCGGGTCAACGGCGCTGCGCTAACGCTAGGAAAAAAATGCCCTCGTTAGAGAGAAAAATACATGTCGCCGTCACCCCCAACACAGCAAAATGGGGGGAAAAAAATCCCAACCCTGCTGATGTAAACGGAGAAAGTTAAAAGGGGAAACAGCGAGAAGTGACGGCACACAGCCTGCGGCGCAGGGAAGGGAGCACCGAGCAGAGTCGGGGGCTGTGCTGTAATCCCCGGCGCCTTAGGAAATCAGTTAACCCCCGTGATCCTGTTATCTGAAAATGGGGATAATCGTTCCTACCCACCTACATCCCTCGCAGGGGTTTGATGGGATTAGGTAGCAGCAGATCTAGAAAATGCAAATTGCTAAACACGCTAACGAACCGCACGCGTCTCCACTCCGGCGCTGGCTCCTGGGTAGGATGAAACAAGCTCTGTTCTCCTCACTCATGTTTTATAATTCCTTTGTGGATGCCCAGAGGAGCCCAGCTGCACGTGGCCGTTGGAAAGCAGAGCCATAAGGATGCCTCCACCCATGCCCAGCTCACGCAGGGACAGCCCTTATCCAGGCAGCGATTCCCAACGCAGCTGAGAAACCACATCCTGGGCTGACACTCACATTACTCAGAGGTCCCGACCACAAAAAAAAAACCCAGAAAACAATTTATTCCCTTCCTTCGTCACATCGTGCATTACAAAGACACCACCACGTCTCTCCTCTGGACTTATCCAGCACACAGAGCCCCCAGGGTGCTCCTTGGAGGTCCCCATTTCTCCAGCCCTCCTCACTGCTGTCTTCTGGATCGGTGCTCAGCCCCGCAGCCAGGATATCAGCTGGGTCTTCACCAACACCTGGATGAGCAGGATTATCCCTGAGCTGTTACAGGTGCTCACAATATCCCTATTTCAGCAGCCCAGGGTGATGGCCACCTCCCGCACAAAGGTTCAGCTGGGGACTATGACACCCCCAAGCCTTCATCTGCCCCTTTGTATCCCATCTCACACTGCATCACTGATACTCGTGCGTTCCACTTACCTTGCTGAATAGCACCGCGTCCTTTTTGAGACCATTTCTCTGATTTGCCAAGATCCTTCCGAATTCCAGCCTTGTCCTGCAAAAGCCCTTGAAGCTTTTCCCAGGCTGGGATGACCTGCAAATTTGACAAGCACGTTAGCGCACCACCGATATCGCCCCCAAAAGCCAGAGATGAGTCCCCAGCCCAGGACGGCCCTGGGTAACCCCCAAACACACTCAAGGCTGTTTCCATTTCAACAGGGATGATGACTGATGACTACTGATGGTGATTTCCTACCCAACCCTTCCCTGCCTTAAAAGACTTTCTTCTGGACCGCGCTGCCCTATTTGCCTCACCGAAGTGCCATTTGACACATCATTAAATGCCTTATTACAGTTGCAGGGGACAAAAGCCAGATGCACGCTTGACCACGGCAGCCTCCGACGTCACATTACCGCTCGCTGGTGGAGTAGAGACCTTAGAAATAAATGAGTTATTGCAAATGAACTATGGCTTCCCAGCCGTTTGCTTACTTGGAGCCCAGGCAAGTCACTGAGCCAAAAGGCCAGCGGGGACCAGGAGGAAAATCAGCCGGATTATCCTCAGCCGGAGAGGATTCAGCTCCCTCGACTCAAGGTATCTGCAGCGTAGATGTCCCCATCAGAGCTAAGCACCCCCCGACTCCTTTAGTCAGCGAAGAGAAACGGGCGCGCTTGGAGAGTGATTCATCGAATGCATTTTAAACGATGAGATAAATCGCACCCGGAAATCTTGGGTTTCTCACTTTCCGTCGGATGGGTCCTACCGCTCTTGTCAAGATGCCCCATTTCATAGAAATCACCTTGGAAGATGTAATGCCTATAGCTGTCTACTTTGAAGTCGAATCCAGCCCTCCACTTCTATAAATAAATGAAAAAAAAATTATATTTAGTAATAATATAAATATATATAATGTATACATGTATGCCCTGTGAGCATCCCACACGCTTCCCAGGGCTCGGGCGCCGTCACCGACCAGGCGCCATCTCTCTGTTTTCCTCCACTCCATTTCTCTTTGCCTACAACTAGAAAAATTAATATTTTCTGTCCCAGATGTGAAGTTTAACATTTGTTACCGGCACTTAGTACATGCTTGAGTTATTGTGCCGGCTGCTCACAGAAAAAGATTTAGGAGGATTAATATGGTGAACAAATGAAAAAATTTGCTGAAGGTGGTGAGGGGACGGCAAGGAAACCGCCAGAGAGCGGCTCTACTCTCCACCCTGACGATTTATCTTTTTCATTTTAGCACTCAATGAGAATTCTCGTATTAGCGTTGGAAACAACCTCTTAACGAAATCTGAGCAAGGGAAGAAGCATTTCGTACCCCAAATCTCCCTATTTTCGGGAGATGGAGAAACGAATAATTAATATTGCTGGGGCACTGCGCTGGGGTTGTTCATGTGGTTGGAATTGGGCTCGTGGGGTAAGACCGGGGCAGATCCCATGGGACCGTGAGGCCCCGTTACGTCTCTCCCCATGCAAAGGGAAGCTCTGAAAAGGACATCGAGCAGAGACCCAAAGTCCCTCAGACAGGCACATCCCAACATGACACCTCGATTTCAGAGGCAGCATCTAGTCTGGGGAAATTTCTCTTTTCTCCTTCTTTTTAAGCACAAGATAAGGATAAAGCGAGAGGTTCGGAGGGCTCTGGTTGCCCCACGAACACTCTGGTTGCCCCAACACAGAGGCTGCCAGATGACAGTGCAACCACCAACCCTGTGCCGACAAACATCAAACCCCAAATACTTTATGCCGGGTTTCAAAGGGCAGAAAATATTTTCTTTGCAAATCTCCAAGTTTCAGAAGGGGGAAAAAAAAAAAAAAAAAGGGCAAAAAACTGATGAAACTGGTTGGGAAAATCACTGAAATTTGCCGTTTCCCCCCCCAGGACACTTTCTGCAGTCTGACACCGCAATTGTTTAAACCACACAAAGCAGAGGATGCTGCTGCTGGAGAACTGGTTTAAGCGTCTCCCCGGCTTCACTCGAAAATCCAAGTGTAAGTCCACATGTACTTGCCACCCTGTGGCCCCCAACGCGCTGGGGACGGTGGCAACCGCAGCATCCCTGGGCCACGAGGATGCAGGGAGATGCTCCCTCAGGCACCATCCAGACGAGGGGGACCACAGTCACTTACACCCCGTTATTATTCAGGAGGGGTGTCTGGCTGGGGTGTGCCTCACTAACCCTGCGTGGGGACAACGCTCTCGGGAGAAATCTCCTTCTCAGGTGCCATGGCCAAGTCTCAGCGCTGTCGTCCCACCCACGCAGCCTAAACCTGCCTAAAGCTGGGGTGACGGGCACAGGGGAGCGAACACCCCGCTCCTGCTTTGACGATGGGGAAGAAAAAGGAGAGAGGCAGAGATTTAGGGGATCCAGTCCGATCACGGCGACTGATCCGAGACGCGCACCGAAGCCTCTACACCACCGACTTGAGTAGGTGCCAAGATGACCCATGGATGGTCATACCCCGTGGGCGAGGGCTGGGATGACGGTCGCGCGCGGCTGTGCAAGCTTTGCATGGACCCGCAGGTTTCTTCTCATCCCAGGGCCGCCAGCGTGGCACCAGGGCAGCCTCTGAACCATAAAGAGAGCGGCAAAGAATAAAAAGCCATTTCTAACACAGCTAAGCAGCTGCTGCGTGTGACAGAGGAACAGCCACACGGAGCCAGCTCGCCCTCGAAGGGAAGGCTGCAATCAGTAACACTGTTAAAAATAAAAACCTCTCTTGCTGGCGCTGCAGTTACAGCTCGAAACAATCAAATCCGACACAAAGGCTTCATCTACGGAGGAATCGCAAAACAGCGCGCTGTCCTGCCTCCGGTTTCCTCAAATAACAAGCAGCTCGGTAGCCAGGGATGCAGGAAGGAGTTTATCCGGGGAGATCCTTCCCAATTCATTTTCGGAAGATCAGCGATGCTCCGTGGCTGAATCGAGTCCCGGCACGGGGTCTGCAGGAGCCAGGAGAGGGGCAGCCCCTTCCCCGCCGGCATCACCCACTCCTTCTTGAAGCATCACCAGCCATCCCTTCCCATGGAGGTGCCTGAGCCTCCTCCCGACCTATTTTTTGTATTTTTAAATAAATAGGGATGATGGTCTGGGTCAGGCCCCCAAGCAGCATCACCTCTCCAGCGCCAGCCTCAAAGCCGTGGACCAGCAGCTGAGCGCCACCAGCAAATGCAGCTCCAGAGGTGGTGCAACAGATGTGATTCATGAAACCCTGCTTTGAAAAAATGTCAGGGTCGTTAATTCAGCTCCGACACGATGTAAGGAATCTTTGCAGCCTCTCAAACCCTCCCGGAATGGCAGCAGGAGCAGTCAGGCCATCCCAGTCTACCATACTGGTGTCTACACCCAAGCTGGGGACCCCGACTTGCTCCACAGCTGGTAAGAAAGAAACAGGCGCTTCTAGGGAATGAGTTTTGGGGTTTTCCCACCTCAGTGTAGACACCTGGGATCAGTCAGACAAGTCGCTGCAAGCCAGAGCAGCTCCGGGGCGAAGTCCCAACAGCAGCCAAGGGCTGAAGAAGAGAAACCTGGTACCTCGAGGTCTTGGAAGGGCTGAAAAACCAGGGAACTGCCAGATTAGTGAGATGAAAGTCAGCAGTTATCATCCAAAGGAATAAATCCTCAGCTTCCTCAGCTGATCTGAACGTTATCTGGGATGAGAGGCTGTCCCATAGGCCCACAGCCAGCGGGTAAAATTGGGGAAGAGAGCAGAAGGATTGTAAAAACCAGGGGGAAGGGTAATGGTGACACATACCTTTGCAGTCTCACACTTGCATTTTATTTATATACACACATCTAGCTAAGCAAATGCCCGTGAAAACCCATTTGAAAACACTTTTTGAAAGGAAATTGCATCGCGTGGCTCAGCAGAGAGCTCGTCCCCTCTCTCTGGGGCACTCCCTGCTCGCAGGAGGTCGCACACCTTCTCCTGACGACCATCGTGGCCTACACAAACGATCCAGGACTGGCTTCAAAGTGTTGTCCCGGCACCGAAAGTGCAGATCCAAGACCCCACAAGGCCGGTGTTCAAACGCAGATTTCTAAGCCTCCGTTTTGGAAGAGCCCAGACCAGGCTTGGGCTTGGGCCACCACAGAAACGGGACTTTGTTGTGTCTCCTACTGGTGTAAGAGGAGCCGGAGCAGGTAACGCTTTGACCTTAACTTTGGTAGTGGGAATGAGAAAAAGAAAAAAGAAGAAAAACAGGCCTAGAAATTTCAGGGAGGTTTCTTGATCCAAAATTCATCCTGAGCTTCATAGACTGAACTATTCCTACGCACAACTGACTGCAGGAGCGTTAGAAGCAGTTGCAAAGAAGATCAGGACCCTCGCATTTACAATCTTCTACGTTACACCTCTTTTTTTTCCAGCCGTAATTTGGAAAGGGTGAAGAGATGGACTCCCATTTTCAAGCAGACAGATGACAGGGTGTCTACCCAAAAACTTCCAGCCTGCTAACTGGTAGTAGGCTGTTTTGGGAGGATGCTGCCTCGCGCCTGTCCTGAGGATGTAATTACAAGAGGAAGATTGATGTTTCATACTCGGATCCGCAGGAGCCGCTCCAGAGGGATGTTTATAGAACACAACGCGACCGCAGTAATCACGCGGGGACGTTAATGACACCCGACGGTGTTCTGCAAATACGCTTCAAGAGAGGTGTCCAAATACAAGGGGGAGGAATTAATCTTCCAGGAGAATTATTTAAGATTTATAATCTGTTGAGAAAGGAATTACCAGCTGAGTGCTATGCAAAGCTCTGGTAATTACGCTAACAAATTAAAAGTACATTTATCTGCTTTCCAAGATGTTCATCAACATCGCGTGCTCGGCTTTCCCCATACGCAGCTACGGGCAGAAATCACTATTCTTTGCAGGCTCCCACATACTAGCCCTGCACCATAACAGACCTTTTTCATGAGGTAACCGGCCAAAATAAATTCCCACTTTTAGGTCACATATAGGCTCCAAGACTCACCTCAAGTGCGTCCTGCAGCGATCTGACTTACGGTCCCTGTAACAGAAGGACGTCACTGTCACAACCTGTCCAGATGCCAAAGGCTGGCAGCAAAAATTGCCCTGAAATGCAAGAAGCTTGACACAGTAAAAAAAAAAATAATAAAAAAAGAAATAAAAATGCTTGTACAGGGTGCTGTGGATAAATATGCACGGCTGATTACAAATGGTAAAGGTCAAGGTCGTATTTTTCTTCTTCCCCTTTTTCTGGAAAATTGGCACATCGTTCCTCAAAGGAGGGCTTTTGAGAAGGGCAACTATATTCTCTTCTGCCCCTGTGCAAAGTCCACTCTTACGGTGGTTTTTCGGTTGATAACATGGTTCATTTGGGCATCGCTCCCGCGCAGCGGCGTGGGGAGGTTTTTCTGGTCGAACGTCCTCCCGGCCGGGAGCGCGCTGGTGAGTCTCCTGCCTACGAGGAAGGTTTGAAAACATTTATTTTCCACTTGCCAATGTATCTGTAGCTAAAGCGCAACATGGGGCCGTACTGGGTGTGTTGAAATCCTGCCAGAAAGCCTGGCAGGTTTCTTACAAAATTTTATCCAACAAGTAGGCAGATTTAAAAAAAAAAAAAATATTAAAAAAAAAAAATAAAAAAAATCTGGCTGACGTGGGGGCTGGAGAGCATCCTGTAGAGCCTGATGCCTCATCTCTCAAGCCCACAAGCTCCCAGCAGTCTGGCTGGTGCAGCCCGCGAGCAACCAGCTCCGGCGCTCGAGCTCCCAGTAGGAGGAGAAGACAGCAGTCATCTTCCAGCAAACGTCAGAGCTGGGGCTTGTCCCTCACCCCGGAGGTGCCACCTTGCACCCACCCCGTGCCCCAGGGACCTGGCACCGCGTGCTGCTGCCGTCAGGGATGCAGCAGCAGCTCAGCACCCAGCAAGAGAGGCTGTGTGGCCCTCAGAGCCCCCCCCCAGCCCCGGGGGCAGATTGCGATGGCGCCCAAGGACACCACCTCTGTCAGGCCCGATGTGCTCAAGGGGACCACACTCTCAGCGTCCTTCACTTCCCAGGGACAGCCCCAGGGGCAAAACTGCTGCTCCTCAAAAGCGCCCTGTAGGTTATTAGCTTCTAAATGAGCTAATTTACTAAAAAAAGCTTATCGTGTACCAGGACTGTGGGGCCCACCTCTGTCTCACCTCCCAGAGAGCACGACAGCCCAAGGAATGTGTGGGCAGGAGGAGGAAAACCTCCAGTACGCCACGGCGCGATCTTCCGCCGGCACCGCCGGAGGAACACGGCCTCAGCCCCCCGACACCCTGCCTCCAAGGAGGTCCCAGCTCTGCTTTCCCGAGCAATCCCGGGACTTACCTCGTGGGATTTCCCCCCGTGTTGATCGTCCCCCCGTACTCGGCACTGGTGAGGCCCCACCTCGAGGGCTGTGTCCAGTTTTGGGCCCCTCACCACAAGAAAGACCTTGAGGGGCTGGAGCGTGTCCAGAGAAGGGCAACGGAGCTGGTGAGGGGTCTGGAGCACAAGTCTGGTGAGGAGCAGCTGAGGGAGCTGGGGGTGTTCAGCCTGGAGAAAAGGAGGCCGAGGGGAGACCTTCTTGCTCTCTGCAGCTCCCTGAAAGGAGGGGGTAGCCAGGGGGGGTCGGTCTCTGCTCCCAAGGAACAGGCGATGGGACAAGAGGAAACGGCCTCAAGTTGCACCAGGGGAGGTTTAGGATGGATATTAGGAGAAACGTCTTCCCCGAAAGGGTTGTCAAGCATTGGAAGAGGCTGCCCAGGGCAGTGGTGGAGTCGCCATCCCTGGAGGTATTTAAAAGCCGGGCAGACATAATGCTTAGAGACATGGTTTATTGACGTTTTTTGTCAGAGTTAGGTTGATGGTTGGACTCGATGACCTGAAAGGTCCCTTCCAACCTGGGCAGTTCTATGATTCTGTGATTCTATGACTCACCCGGGATGAAGATCCTGGCCTGGCACACGCCGCAGCTGGCACCTGCCCAAGGGTCCAGCCCCACTACGGCAAGGAGGACTCTCAAAAACACCAAGATGCCCGGTTCAGGCGTTGGGTTACCAAGTGGAGGAGCTGAATATATATATATATACATATATATATATATATATAAATATATATATACACACTGACATTCCTGTAGTGCAGTGGGAATGGCTATTTCCCTCGGGAACGGCAGGAGGAAGGCTGCCACCGCTGACTGTGTGGACTCAAACCGACGCCTCCCATGGATGCAAGGTAGGAGGTAAATATATTTACGCTTAGTAAAAACAAATCGGTTATGTGCAGTAAGAAGATACGTGCGTGCCATCCATCACTGGAGGAAAAGCTGGTTAAATCTCATCAGGTTGCTTTCAAAACGCCGTCTCTTCCTGAAGCAGGGATGGGGGGAGGGAGGCAGGAGAGGTCCCGGCTCTCGGCGAGGGCGGATGCGGCAGCCCAGCAGTAGCCGTCGCTGCAACGCCAACCCTGCGCAGACCAGCCAGGGTGGGCCTGACGTTACTTAAACTGTTGCTAAATCCAGTTTCTGCCTCCTTCGCCTCCGGTTTGGTGCTGTCAGCGTGCCCCGAGGGCTGACCCCGGCCCCTTTGATCTCTCCCCGCGCACCCAGGTTGTAATTTCCTGAGGACTGGGAGCCTACAGCGCTTTCATCGTAGGCTTTGCTGACGAGCCTGACCTCCAAGGGGAAAGCTGGCTGCCGGGTAGCGTGCGAGGACGTGTTGTGACATGAAAACTGGCTCCAGGACGGGATTATCGTCCTCTTGTCAGGACTCAAAGCGCTTAATTACTTCGTACAGCCACGGAGAAGATGAGTTGTCCCTGCAGGGAGGGAGGATGCGGGTTTGCTCACGCAGTGGCCAGTGTCTGGAGGGCGGGTGGAAACCCTCGGGCATGGTCCCAGGGACGGGACAACCACCCTCTCGGCTCTCCCTGGCCACCGTCGCGCTGCCTTGGAAGACGCCAATCGGCAAACCTGAGAGGAACGGGCTAATTTCCTCCGCTGCTTCGCTCCCAAAAGCGTCCTCACCCGCTTCCTAAAGTTGTGCAAAAATTCGTACGGGAGGTGCCTCCGTTTAATTACGAAATAAGTAGGGTTGGGTTTTAATTGCCTCACGATTTTCCAGGGCCAACCAAGCGCTTCCTGCGACGGGCAGTGGAAAGACGTGGGGTATTTTACAAGATACCCATTTGCACGTTGCGTGGTAAATATAAGGCACACCACGAACACAAGCCGCAGGATGATTATAGAGCAGCGGAACAACGGAGACAGAAAATAAAATAAATTGAGGGCAAGGCCGCTACCCACAACGGGTATTCTGTATTTTGCATCTAAAAATACCGGGCTCAAATAAGGAGGCTTTAACTTTCCCCTGACCAAAGCAAATAAAATCAAGTTGGGGCTACATTCAGCAGAGAGCTCAGGAATAGCGTTCCGCACAGCCTTTTTTTTTTTTTTTTTTTTTTTTTTTAGGATATTTGCGTTTTATTTTGAATCCGTCTTTTCTTCACCCAGTTGTCTGCAGCTGTTTGTGGCGTATCTTTTTTTTTTTCCCCCCCCTTGTACGCAGCGCGAGGGCACGCAGGGGCGATTGTCTGAGGAGAGAAAGCCGGGTTTGTTGCTCAGACTTTTCGTGTCTCAGATAAAGCGGCAGAAGGCACAGTTATTTCCTCCACAGTTATTTTGCGCCGGCAAAAGAAAAGCGACTGCGAGATAAAGTACAGGAACTAGACCGAACCTCCAAACTACAGCCTCCCACGTTCCAGGTTACAGCCCCAACCTCCACTGTTTAGGACACGGGGCATTCCTATCTTCCCAGGGGACAAAAAAAAAAAAAAAAAAAAAAAAATCTTTTACAAAAAAAATCAACGTGGCTAGTGAAAAAGTCTGACTGAAAATCCACTTTTCCATCAAAAGAAAAAAAGTTTCCGAGAGAAAACGAACTCCCCAGCTTATTGCAGCACCTCTTAATTCTTTTCTGCCTCTCTGCAGTCGATCCATTTTTAGTGAAGCGCTTCAGTTGTCACCACGAAGCAGCAGAAGGGCTTTCTATTTCCATTAATTTTATTTATTTATGCTTGTCAACCACACTCCTCTACCAGCTGTCTCTGTTTGCGACCATCTTTATCGGCTGCTGTCAAAGGACTCCAAATAAGTAAAAGCCTAATAATTAAAATAAGTTAAGATTTATATTGCCGTATCTGCAGCCCAGCTTCACCTGGGGCGGGGGGGGGGAAGCACTACAGTACAGGAGTTTGTATTTATTTCCCTGCCCATTCCGGCACCACAGTGTGCAGTCGAGGATCACGGAATCACAGAATGGTTTGGGTTGGAAGGGACCTTAAAGGCCACCTAATTCCACCCCCCTGCCCTGGGCAGGGACACCTCCCACCAGCCCAGGTTGCTCCGAGCCCCGTCCAGCCTGGCCTTGAACCCCTCCAGGGATGGGACACTTCCAGGGAGAAGCCAGAGGTGGAAAAGATATGCTAGAAAAACAAAAAGTTGAAGTCAAAGATTAAAAAAAAAAAACCCGTTAGCCTGTAAAGCGTGTAGGGAACGCACAGGGCACCTCACCAGCAGCTCCATCCTGGGGGCGCAGCGTGGAGAAGAGCATGCTCTGCACACCGTACCCCCATCGCTGGCCGGAGAGGAGCAGGGGAAAAGGCTATTAGTCATTTATGGAGCTGGAGAATTGTTTTTCACTCCAAAACCAGCAGCTTTTAAGACAGCGCCCAGCTCCTCCTCCTTCTCCTCCTCCTCCTCCTCGTCACTACATCTGCTCCCCAAAACCAGCCACCGGTCACGGCTGAACCCTCCTGTACATGGCAGATGGATTTACCTTCATATTTTTCAGTCCTCTGAGATTCAGTTGAGGGAAGAAATGACATTAGCATTGGCCAAAATATTTACGAAGAGGCTCCACCTGGCAATAAAGACAACAAATAAGGCCCCTGGAGGACTGGAAGATACTTAGTAACAAAAGAAGTTTGCTGTTTGTTATTAAATGTTGCACTTTACCAAAACATTGATGTCCTTCAGGGTCTTTTCCAACCTAAACGATTCCACCATCCTCTGATGAACCCGTGTCCTGCTAAAGGCTGTTGCGCCTCCGCGGTGTCGGCCAGGGCTCAGGCGGAAGCTTTGTCGGACGGGAGGAGAGAGGCCAGTACCCAGATGCACCATCCCTATCTCAGAACTTATTTTTTTCTCATGATTATCTCCTGAAAATGAGATGTCTGACCCAAACACCACAAGGGTGCACGGGAATGAGTCCAACCGCTTCCGCGGGTCAAACACCAAACCTCCCGGGGATCTGCAGATCCCACTGAAGTCGAGGGGAATCTTCACCCCTTCTCCAGCACAGCTGGCATCAGCCCCTATCCCGCTATTAAAAATTGCTATCAAAGCCATAGCAATAGTTTCATCGACGCGGGTTAATTAATTAGGGCTACGTGCTCGCTGGAGAAGACGGTCGGTCCAGCCCCATCTCCCTGGTGGTTCTTTCCCGGGGACGCCTGTTCACGCCGGTTGCCACTCGATTTTTCAAAATAAGTGCACCTTACCGCTGGGTTTTCCGAGCTCGGCGTACGCTGAGCACGGCCAGCTCCCGGAAACAGGGTTGGGAGGGGAGGAGAGCAAGGAACAGGCCATGTCGGATGGCAGAAATCGGAGCGGTCGCCTCCCCCACGGAGCTCACCCGCAGGAACCAGCGTCTCCCACGGATGGCAAACGTCCTGATCCTCTTTCTAAAGAAGGACTTCAAGTGAGGTTTCCTGTTCCCCAGGCTCCGACATCCCCGCTGAGCAACGCAAAACAGGGAGACATCGACACCGGGCCTACGTTTTCGTTAAAACCCAAATTAATTGTATAAAAGTCAGCATCACAAATCACCACTTTTACGTCCGCGACGATGCGATTAGTTTGCGTATTCATAAGGCAGCGTAAGCTTACGCATCTTCATCAACGTTAGGGAAGGACAAATTTTCTCCTCTCAGGAGAAAACATAAATACGGCTTTGGGTTAAGCGCCTTCCTAAACAAGGCTGTTAAGAGGTGCTCCCTCTTCCAGCGCTGCGCAAAGGCGGTTTGGCTCAAAAATTCAAATTACCTTGGAATTTCTTCCTTTGGAGACGTGCTTGACTCCTCTCACAGCCAGCGTAAGCATATCTCAGGGAGTTTCAAGCTCTCGACCCAAATAGCAAGCGAAGAAGCGCTGGATCAGCCGGGACCCCCCGACACCTCCTCATGCAACGGCACGGGGCGGAGAGTTTTAGCCAGTTCCCGGGATTTTGGCGCTGGTGGAATGATCATCCCTGCCTGCAACCTAGGAAGAAATGGAGCGATTATGCAAATACCAGCAACGTCTCAAACGTATAGAATGACATTAGGGCGCAATTCGTAGGATTTAGCTCAAAATCCTGTAGGCAGACGCCAATATCCTCACTCACCGCTGCACCACAGCCGAGTTCACTGGGACAAGAGACCCAGTGTCACCTCCCTGTGCCACCCCAGCAGGCCAGGCCACCGCCGCTCCGGGGGATGAAGACGACGGCAGGGAGCAAAAGGGACTTTGGGGAGGAGAAATAGAAATAATATATATATAGTAAGTCCCTGAATGGGTTTCATTTGGACATTAGCATCCGTTTATCACAGACTGCGCAGCCACTTCACTCCCTCGTATACATACTCCATTAAATAACCCATTTAAGCTCATTTTTATCCTGTTTCTAAGGGCAGGCCGGAATCCCTGTTTTAAAGGTGCTGGTTAAGTATCAGCGCAATCAACCCCGAGCAGCCCGCTTCAGTGGAGCGCTTGATTAGCTGTGCTCTAATTAACCTCTTCACCTCCCCACGCATTAGCAGGTAAACATATTTACACTCACCAGCAGGCACAAATCCACCTATTGCCAGACTCTAAATTCCTCATTTTAGGTTTCTCTTCACAGAATCCCAGACTGGCAGGGGTTGGAAGGGACCTCTGGAGATCATCTAGTCCAAGCCCCTGCCAGAGCAGGGTCACCCAGAGCAGGTGGCACAGGAACGCGACCAGGTGGGTTTGGAATGTCTCCAGAGACGGAGACTCCCCCACCTCTCTGGGCAGCCTGTGCCAGGGCTCTGCCACCCTCAAAGGAAAGCAGTTCCTCCTCATGTTTAGGTGGAACTTCCTATGGTCAAGTTTGTGCCCGTTACCTCTTGTCCTGTTGCCGGGCACCACCAAAAAGAGCCTGGCCCCATCCTCCTGACACCCACCCTATAACTACTGATAAGCGTTGATAAGATCCCCCCTCAGCCTTCTTTTTTCCAGACTAAAAAGACCTAAATCCCTCAGCCTTTCTTCATCAGAGAGGTGTTCCTGTCCCCTCATCATCTTGGTAGCCCTTTGCTGTCCCCTCTCCAGCAGTTCCCTGTCCTTCTTGAGCTGGGGAGCCCAGAACTGGACCCAGTGCTCCAGCTGTGGCCTCCCCAGGGCAGAGCAGAGGGGGAGGATGACCTCCCTCCACCTGCTGGCCATGCTCTTCTTGCTGCCCCCCCAGGATGCCATTGGCCTTCTTGGCCACCAGGGCCCATCGCTGCCTCATGGGCATCCTGTTGTCCCCCAGGACTCCCAGGATCTCTTTCCACAGAGCTGCTCTCCAGCAGGTCACCCCCAACCTGTCCTGGTGCAGGGGGTTATTCCTCCCCATGTTCATTATTCATTATTCCCTGCCCAGGACAGGGGCGTTGGAACTAGATGATCTTCAAGGTCCCTTCCAACCCGAACCATTCTGTGATTCTATGATTATCTCCAACTTGGAGGCCAGGTATCTGTACACACGTGGCTTTCACTGGAGCAAATACCAACAATTCAACCCCCCCTGAGACACCACTCGGAAATCAAAATCTAAGACTGAGCACGATTTTTCAGAGGCGAGGACTCTTCTCCACCTAGCAGCGACGGCACCTTAATTAAAACGTCTCGAGAAGACGACGCCGTCCCCTGATCTTTCCACGTATGAGCCCAGAGTTGAGCTAAGTGGTTGAAACGGTTACACAAGAGTTGAAATAAAACCAGCAAGTAATAAAAAATAAGAAACAATCTAGAATGACATGGAAATAATAAGGAATAATAGAGTAATATAGAATAAGAAATAAAAGCAGTTGAGTAATATTTGCTCTTAAAAAGAAGGATTTGGGTTTTTTTTTCATTTGGAAGCCATTCAGCCTCCCGTTGAGGTCGATATGGACCGTGGGGATGGTGGGATGAGACCTGGATCACCGATGGTTTCTGCCGGTTGCTGGTTCACCAGGGCAGACAGATTGGGGAAAAAAGAAAAAACAACCCAAACCTCCAAATCTGGGAGTTTTACTGATGAATAGACACAAGCAGATGGGGTTTTTTTCAGATGTTGCTCGGAAAATAAGGATGTTGAAGCTTGCTACAACACCGTGGAGGATGCTTGACTCCAGCATCCCATGCTGGCTGGTGATAACCATCCGTCACCATGGCTGATGGATGGAAAGGGGCTGCGCTGACACGCACGAGTGGGAGGGAAGGAAAAACTCTGTGCCATTGCTGTGTCAAGTTGATTTAACTTCTCGAGCCATCTGTAACTGTAAAAACATAGACGCCGCATCCACCAACGAAGCCGGCAGATGGTGGATCTGGGATGGCAGCCCTCCTGCAGGGATGCAGCAGCGTGTGATGGCTTCCCTTTGAATCGGCCATCCAAGAGCGGATCAAATGCCTTCAAAAAGCATAACTCCCTGGCACCTGTGTGTATACGCTCTTATATTAGCAGGATAAGCCAAAAATCCTGACTTCCTTGGCGTGAAGGGCTTGTCTGGATGCCTCTCTCAGCCTGGCTCTCTGGCCGTGACCGCACTCCCTAGCAGACAGGACAACCCGTCGTCCCTTTGTCCGTCTCCTTCTGTCGCCACCGCAGCTTCCATGGGCACAGCCTGGGTTTTTCCAACCAGCACTAGAGCCGGTCCTAGACGGATAGGAAATACCCCAAAATACGTGTTGACCAAGAGAAAGGCTTCGACAACGCCACGCCACGCCACGGCGACCCTCTAAATTAAACCTCCCATGGAAATCCCCGTCCCGCGGCAGAGGCTCCGCCGCCAGCAGGCACGGAGCAGGCTGGCAGGGATGGGCGGCTGCGTTACCTCCTCCTGCTGGCTCCCACCGCTTGCAAAAACGTCCTCCTCCGTTGCAGAAGCAGCTGGACGCCCACCTAGCCGGCAGAGAAAGATGCGATTATTCGGCGTCGCCGCTAAATAACAAGAGGAGATTAAATGGGAAAATCCACCCCAAACTGGAGCGCAGATCCGACCAGTCAGCAGAAAAGTTGAGAGGAAGGAAGCAAACGGAGAATATCCCTGAAAGGGAGAGGAAAAAGGCAACCAGAGAGCTTAGCGGGTTTCAAAGATCAAGGAGAAATCCCACCTGATCAGCTTAAAAACTCCCAAGGAACTAAATAACATACATGTGAGCCCTGGGTCTGGAAACTTTGTTTTTTGAAGATAAAAGAAAACAGCTGCAAGCCAGCCATCATCGCAGGAGCTGGGACATCGCTAAAAACGTCAAGTTTCACCAGCTTTGCAAGAAAAATCCTGGGGCTTGGCAAGGTTGAGGGTGCCCGGAGGGGAGGAGGAGCAGCCAGCGCGGGAGAGAGGGACCATCTGGCACGGAGGGACGTTGGGGGAAGCAGGGGAGGAGAGGAGACGAGCAGATGGGAGGGGGGAGCTGGAACACAAGCCCAAGGAGACGGCGTGTTTGGGTTTGCTCTGCAGGAGGGGAGACGGCGGCGCAGGGGAGGTGGTTTGAGAGATGCTGGGGCCAGCAGGCGGGGGGTGGTTCCCCCCTCCGGGGTGGAATAAAAGCACAGGGAAAGCAACGGGGCAGAGAAAATACCAGACACGCCTGGGTTGTATCCATGCAAGTCACCATGAAAACCACTCCCAAATTTCCTTTTGTTATATAGATGCTCAGCCTCTCCTCTGCCCTCGGCTTTATCCACACCAGGCCCACGAAACATCCTGGCAGCTTCTGGACCACAGGTGGGAAGAAAACCGAATGTGAAGCGTTATGTCCATCCGCGGGGTGCTTCTCTCCTGACGCGCACCCTCGTCACCGGCACAGCTCACCCTGCTTTTATTTCCTCGGAAAGCATTGCTTTCAAAGGTATCGGAGCTGCTTCGGCTTCTGCTCCACGCGCTCTTCCCGACGGAGCATCACGGCAGGGCGGCATCTGACAGACCCCTGGCGTCACGGTGCGACAGGACGCACCGCCCGTGGAGGATGCTCCGGCGGCGTAAGGACCTTGCAGGTTCTCAGCCATCTCCGACGCGCGGCGTTTCGTGCCCCGGGGCTGGCCAGGGGCCGGTGCCTGCAATCCACAGCAAAAAAAAAAAAAAACCCAATTACATAAACTTAAATTCCTGGCATGACTAGGCTGCCTTGCGAACCCCGCTGCCCTGAAAGCTGAAACAATTAGTATACTGTTTATTCATAAGATTAAACCCAGCGAGGTGTGAAACAGCAGCTGTAGTGTCAAGCACCAGGCATTATTTCGCTGCCATAAAAGAGACGCGAGCCCGGGCTCCCGGCCGGAGGCCTCCAGCAACGCTTTTTCACTCACCTGGAATGAAGGAGCTCACTCTTTTTTTTTTTTTTTTCCTTTTTTTTTTTTTTTTCCTTTTTCCCCCCAGACACACGGGGATAAATCCTTGGCTTTAGGAAGGGAGCGGGGCAGCCCATCCTCCACAAAGCCTTCCACCGGCAATAGATTTGAAGAACTCTTTCCCTTTTATAACCCCATTAAAACTCCCTCCTTATGTAACGAGATCATTACGGGACTGGTACAAGAGAAAGAATTATAATAAGAATTACATATGTAGAGCCTGTAGCTGGCACAGCCCCAGTACAGCTGACAAAACTGTTGATTCTGGGCTGATCTGGTTATTTATATTCCCAGTACACACGGCAAACTCCCACTCCCCGGCAAGCCGGCTGGTACAGAGCTTTCCTTGCCTTCCCAGGTCTCTGCTCCCAGGCCACCCCACTGCTCTGTTTCACTCTAATGCTGAGAATTATATTCTCATAATGCCCAAGAATAAATCAAAAGGTCAAATAATACAGCCGGCACCAGTCATTTCTCAGCCTTCAGGTTAACGAAGCCAATTAGATCAACCTCATCTCCCATTCCCCGCAATCCACCCGGATCCTCCCTGATTACGTTGCAGTGACTGTTTCTTGCCAGGCTGGGTTGGTTTTATTCTCCAGAAACTGAACTTTTGGGTGCCACGGGCAAAGGAGAAGGTGGGCCGGCGGCGCCCGAGCGTCGCACCGGCGAGGACGTTGCCGCACAAGCTGCGCCTGGGGGACCAGATCCGTCCCCCTGCTCCACATCTCGCAGAAGGCAGCAAAAAGTCCCTTCCCATCTAATTTGGGGAAAAAAACTTTGTTCTGATCCCACATCTCGTATGGGATTGACTCATGTGGGTCAATATAGCAGCTGGGGGGCGGGGGGGCAGAAATGATACCCAAAAGCTTCTCTGCTTTGCCAGCACATCAGCATCTCCGGGAGAAGACATCACCGCCGCGGGTGAACCGGCTTCTTTACCCAACCACGGGGCCCTGGCCCCGTCTCCAGCCCCCACCAGCCTCGGATGCCTCCAGAAAAAAAAAAAAAAAAACACGAAACAGGAAAACAAACTCATAAAACCAACCCAGCAAATGCCCCCTGATTGTGCACTGGGGGGGAAAAAAGTCCTCCCTGACCCTCGCTGGCAGCTGGCTGGAGCCCAAAATATCGCAATCGATGGTAGTAACTGTCAAGCTGGATGATCGTAACGGTCTCTTCTGACCTCAGAAATCTATTAAATGTATTAGATAACAGCTGTTTCCGTGCCAGGTGATGTCAAGACAACATCACCCCCCTTCCCCCCCCCCCAGGTCATGTGGATGGCGAAGAAAATCGCCGAAGGTCACCGTCTCTGCAGGAAGCCGCGCTCGGATGCTCGGCCGCCCGAAGGCAAAAAAAAAACATTTTCTCTTCCTCTGTTGGCACCGATATTGTCTCAGAGCCCCAAGAAATCTCCAAAACAGGCATTTACAACATTTTTGTATGCTTAAATATACAGTTATGCCTATATTCTGTATCAGGATACCATCTACATCCTTTGTAAAAAGACTAAAATGAAGCTCGGGATAAATTCGACTGCCTGACAAATATTCTTACCGGTGGGATATATTCATCTGTTCAGGCTACACAGAAGGTGGGGGCAGCGTTGTTAATCAAGCGCTTAAAACAGGGCTCCAACGCGCAGGGCTGAGCTAAAACTCCGTCTGAGCCGCTCTCACCGAGACGGGGTTTAGCTCAGCGCAGCCTCCAAGGGAGAGGCTCAGCAAAGTGGCTTGAAAACCTGGCAGGTTTTGGCTGGAAAAAAAAAAAAAAAAAAAAAAAAAAAATCAAAAGCTGGGGTTTTTAATGCACGCGCATTTTTTTCTTAAGCCGGAATTGTTCTGGAGGTTGGCTGAAGCATCACGGCAGAAGATTATCTGGCCGTCCCACCGAGCCCCGGCGCCCAGCAAGGCTACGCCAAGTGATGTGACCGGGGTTCTTGCGCTTAAAAACCAAGTGGAAAAATGCCCAGCCCCCCCCAAGCTCCAGATTTTTTTTTTTTCCATGGAAATACCGGCGTTTGCAAGCGTTCAAACACTCTTAGCGCTTGCTATGCCTTAATAAACCCTATAAAACCTTTAGCTGTCCGGCACAGGAAAGGAAGCAATCCCGGGTGACAGAAATCACACCTACGATAAATAATCAACCTTAATAATCCACGCGCTTCATCAACGGATATTAATTTGTATATAAATAGATCTTCAGGCAAAAAAAGCCCTAAAGACCCGCCTGTTTATAAAAAAAACCCCAACCCTCTGCAGAGCCACAGGCGCACAAACACCAGGCGCGATTTTTCAACAGGTCCAAATGAGATGATGAGGCGAAACGGTGCCCGCTGACTGACTGACACAGCAGAAACACTTCATCCCTGTTCTTTCCCCACTGAAAGGCTCCGACGTTACACCATTCCTTTCCTTTTTTCTTGCTTTTCTTGCTGGGGTCTTTCAAAGCGGTTTTGGCGCTGCCGCCTCGCCGAAGGAAATCTGCAAGCGGAAGAATACGAAGCTATTGCGGCTCTTTGCTACCAGAAACCATCTGCCTCCCCGGCGCAATCCCAGTCTACGCTCGGTAGGAAACCAGTTTGGTTGCTGGCCGCGTAACTGGATCCGCACGGAGAGGTGTTTGGCCAAATGGTTTTCGTGTTTACGCCACCAGCCAGCCAGAATCACGCTTCTCTTGCCAGCAGAGCGGGTCTGGCTTTCGACCCGGGGTATTTTTAATCAGGTCACTCCGCAGCACTTCCCCCGGTACCTGCAGCTTTGGTCTCAAAAACGCAGGAGCCACGCCGACTTCCAAGTCTTTCCCAAACGCTCCCAAGAGCTCAGCCCTCCTCATACCCACACAAGATGTCCCGCCAAGGCAAAACCTCCCTGAAATCCTCGGAAAGAAGCGAGCGCCGAGCGTTTCCTCACCCTACGGGCTGCGCAGCTCCTTTAAGTTCCCGCAGTCCCTCAACCTTCGCTGCCAAAAAAGACGCTGGAAAAGTCTGTAACCCGCATCCCGGGTACCGTCATCCAACCACCCCACCACCCCCCCCGATTTTCAGACCTGCTCCTTTTGTGTTTTTTCCAACGCCGACTCCAAACGAGTTCCTGGCTCCTCTTCTGGGATGCCCCGAAGTGGGTGATGCTCAGAGCACGGTGTGCTGGGGGCATCGCCTCTCGCCCCGGCCGGGCTCCCCGTGCCCCCCCACATGGACAGAAACGCTCACACGAACACAAACCGGCGCCAACGGCTTCATCCTGTTCCCCTCTCTGGCCGAGATAAAGGCTCATTAGTGGGAAAGATACACATATAGATATACAATAGAGGTGTATCTTCACCGGGCAGGCTGCCTCCGTGTTTCCTGGCACCCCCACGCTCAGGCCCCCGACCCGTGCTCCCACTGCAGTCCTGGCATTCAGACCCCCGTACGCACGGAAGACAGCCCCTCGCCCAGGAAATAATTAGAAATGGGTTTTAACGAGCACACAGGACCAGGCCGCACTGCTCGCACGCAGGGCACAGCCAAGGGGGCCGACCAGCAACCTGCTTACACACAACCAGCCCTTTCCACCCTGTTCTCCCACCCTCGTTCCCCCTCAAAACACCTTGATCCCTGCCTTTGTTTCCTCCTCTGAACATCCCATAGTAAGCCCGGTGCGATCCTAAAATGTTCTTCCCCTGTATGTCCCATACCCCCCTGGCAGTGACACCCTCCCCAGTCGCAGAATCACAGAATGGTTTGGGTTGGAAGGGACCTTCAAGATCACCTCGTTCCACCCCCCTGCCCTGGGCAGGGACACCTCCCACCAGCCCAGGTTGCTCCAAGCCCCGGCCAACCTGGCCTTGAACACTTGCTGGTCTCGAACGCTTCCAGTCCAAAAGATGCTCTGGAGAGCAGCTCCATGGAGGCATCATTTAGGGTCCCCCACCTGCCAGCGCTCCTCTGGAGCTACGACTGCTGGGTGCGACACTCACACCAAGAAGGAATTGCGTTTTCATCCCGGATCTCCACACAACGATGGCAGGAACGGAGCGGGGTGACACGGGCTTTGTAGTCCTTCCAAGCCTTTGATGAGGATGCGATGAGTGCCGGGCTGCTCCAAGCACACCTGGCAGCCCCGAGCTGTTAGCTTCACCTTCCTTTCCTCCGCTGCAGAAATGTTTGTGGCCTCCGGCCATCTCCTCCTCCTGCCCATGAGATCTTGCCCTTGGCAGCTGGTGGGGTCTCTAACCCGAGCATCCTCCCGCTGCCGCCCGCCCTACGTTCATGCTGCGGTGCTAAGGAGAAAACAGCCCCTGGGCTAGAGGAACGAAGGGGAAAAAAACAGAGAAATCTGAAAAAAGCTTCAAGAATTTGGGAGAGGGGAGCAGGGAACAGTTTGTGAAGAACGGGCAGAGACGGCACGGCAGGGCAGGATGTAAGAAAGTTAATAAATCCAGTCGAAAAGCGAAGTTCAGCTACACAGACACGGGATGGACTTTGACGCTCCACAGAAATGGAAGAAGAAATCTCTTTTTCCCCAGGAGAGATCTCTTTTTTCCCCCACTTCTCATGGCCAGGAGCCCTCGGGCACGCTGAGCACTGGTTTCAGGGAGGCAGGTACAAAGTTAATGCTGAAAACAGCCAAATTATTAGGGGGGTCAAATAACACACCGCGGTGTGGAGGTAAACAACATCTGGGCAGATGTCACCGAGGTTAACCTTCCTCTTTGGGAAAGAAACATACCAACTTAGGGACTGGCACCGATGGATTTAGGTCCAAGAGATGTTTTCAAGTAAAAGCATCTGGATGGGAATTAGTTTGATGCTTGAAAAAAAATTGGCGAGTCCTAATCGTGGAGGTAAAGGAAATGTTGCAGTGAGACATCAAAGGGTACTTTGATTCCACGTCTACCCGGTGACTTTGGAAGGAGAGAAAGAAAATTCCTATTTAGTAAACGGAAAGCAAACCATTGTGAAACAGCCTGACAGCCCAGCTCTAACATCTGGTATGCAATCTGGAAACAACACAAGAAAAATACTGTCTGCAGGTCACCACAATATCCAGAGAACTGGAAATACGGCCACCCCAAAGCCCTCAGCCAGTCCAAAAAGCTCTAGGCAACGCTGGTGCAAGGATTTGGCCAAAATACGTGATGGTCAGAGCGCAGAGGGGTGAAGGAAGGCAAGGAAAAGGTCTGGAGAACATCCACTGCCGTGCAACCAACGCTCGGCCTAACAAGAGTCTTTGTTTATTCTTCGTGTGTTCCTCACTTGCTTCCCAACCAACAGCGATGAGCAGAACTGGATGCAATTACGGACACTTTGACAGAGTTCGCCGAAAAAAAAAGGAGCTTTCAGGCCCTCAAATCTAATCGCAGACCTTCACCCGGTTACTAAGGCTGTAACCTAGGAACTCAGGTATAAATATCTTCTAGAGATCCATTATTCTTCATTTCAGGTCATCAAAAGCTGAAGACTCCACCACTCCCCCGTAGCCTCACGTTTAATCCTCTTCACAATGTTTTTGCAAATGCTGCCAAAATAAATTTTCATTTCATTATCACCTTTAGAGGGCTTCGAAAGCTATGACCGAATAGCAGGGCTTGTGTGCAGAAGACAACGTGACTGCCACTTACTCCACTTAATCCTAGAATCTTCTGGGTTGGAAAAGACCTTGAAGAACACAGAAATACTGTATATAATGTACAGTTACAGTCCAGTTTCCCTTTTTCCAACCCAAAGCAAGAGTTTGCTGCCATGGATGGACCAGAAGGAGGATGGAGCTGGGGCTGGAGCTGCTCCTTCCGGCTACCACCAAACCCAGAAACACTCTCCAGCTCCTCGGCTTGGGCTGCCTTGAGATGTTATTTCCGACCAAGATCTACGAAGACATCAACTACCTCTTTTTCCCTGCCCGCTCCCCTTCCCACGGGGAAAAAAAAAACCCTGGGGGAACGGGAGCTGCCGTGCAATGCAACGTGTCCCGACGGGGCAGAAACCAGCACTCTCGGGCATATCGTGGAAAAAACCCACCACGTAGAGAGGGAGCCTCCAGTTTCTCTTCCTTCCAACCTCGTAAAGAAGTTGTCCTGTCTTGCCCTGCTCGTCCCCCCGCGCTGTTGGACACCTCCCAAGCAGCTGCAGGGAGTGTTTGAAAACACACCGTGGAAACCCCACAGCCCTCCAGAAAAAGGTCCCTGCAGGTGTCCTGGCTATCAGCGTGTCAACGCACGGGGCCGGAGGAAGAGGCACCTCTTTGATGCTCCAAGATCCGCAGCTCAAGGCGAGCTGAACTGCCCAGCTCTCCTGCTCACGCGTCCCTGAAACCCCTGTCCTCCCCGCCAAGAGAAACAGAAGAAAAACACATTTATTTCACCGGTCCCTTCCTTTCACATTACCTCTCTGCTTCACAAATATATTTTTTTATTATTATTATTATTAAATCTGAAGCGACCTAGAGCAGACAACGCCAGGAATGGAGGATTTTACGTGGCACGGAGGAGGGGTTCCAGGCTCCAGCCACAAGGTCACCCTGGGACGGGAGGTCACCCAAGGCCGGGTGCATCCCCAAACCCCACAACCCTATGCGTTAAGTACAAGTGAGAGGGTTCCCCCGGCGCCTGACTTTTTAGATGGAAAAACAAATGCTACAGAACACCAAATTTAACCCAAAATGAAATAGAAGAGGCGAGCGTTTGAATTTGAGTGGGATTTATCAAGAAAAGCCTAAGCGGTGGCATTGCACAACATGTTCCACACAGTATAAAAGTCCAACCGAGCCTTTCTCTACAGCTGATTTATCAAGAAAGGGGAAAAAAAAAAAAAAAAAAGCAGCAAGAACATAAAAAGCCTGCGTGAGCCTTACCAACGGCCCGGGGAGGATTCATCCCTGCAGCAGTCTCTCCGTGCTCGCTCTTCCTCAGCCCTGCTTTCACCTCCCTCACAGCACAAGAACCCCTTCTTATCCCAGTTAACCATTTCAATGTACGGATTGTTTCAAGCCAATTGCATCGGCCCGTTACAGGCGGGTTGACGAAGTTGCGTTTATAATTCCCGTCATTTACACTTGGAAACGAAAGATACACAAAGGGAAAAGGTTACTGGGGCCGGGGGGGGTGTTCAAAATAATCATAGAATCATCGAATGCGTTGGGTGGGAAGGGACCTCTAAAGGCCACCTAGTCCAACCCCCCTGCAGGGAGCAGGGACATCTTCCACTCGATCAGGTTGCCCAGAGCCTCGTCAAGCCTGGCCTTGAATGTCTCCAGGCATGGGGCCTCCACCACCTCTCTGGGCAACTCAAGGGCTCTGGTGATTACCCGAACCATTCGATGATTCTGTGGTTAGTGACGCTTCTGAAATACAACCTGAAGTCTAACAGTGGTGTGGGGAACGTCTTTACTGAGTCTTTGTGCACGCTAATGGAGCGGGGGGAGTCAAAGCATCCCAGGGTTTTTTTGGCCGTTAGCTCCGACCCGAGGCAGGAATGATGTTTTCGGCCCCCACGGCTCAAAAAAATATTTCCGAGAACACTTTTCGCCTTGACTACGGGCTCCAGCGGGCAATTATCTAATCCTCATTTTTATGAGGGTTTTCCACACGTACGTATGGGGCTATTGTACTCGTTTACCCATTTACTAGGTGAAAAGGGGGTGCGAAGGTCCACCCCGAAGACTCCACCGCTCCCCCTTAGTCTCATATTTCATCCTCTTCACAACGTTTTTGCAAACGCTGCCAAAATAAATGGGGCTCTGCCCCCAGCACAGTGACCTAGAGAGATCTTCACGAAGGTCCGGGAGCTCTGCTGGGCTCACACCGGGAAGGAGGACCTCTGAGGACAAGTGTGGGCTCCCACCGACGGAACAGTCACAGCAAGGCCATTTGGACTTCGGTTTCGCCGCCAGCAGCATCCACCCAGGTGCCAATTAACGCCCCCGGTGATTGCAATGAGGTGGACATCTGGCTGCTGAGAATAACGTGCGTCGAGTCCAACTGCTGCTGCCTGGAGAGCTTTTCCTCTGGTTGAGACGTCATTTTTTGTCACAGGTCTTCAATCCTGGCACCCTACGGGCTTTGCCATGCTATCCAGACCTTCTCCTGGACCCATCAGCCACCTGCGGCACAGTAAATCGTGCTCCTCTCTTGGAAAACTCCTCTTCCCTTGCCAACTGTGCACAGACTGATCCTTCTACTGCAGACCTCTGCCTTTCTACACCAGCTAAAGATCTGCTGTCCCTCTTGCATCTCATGACTGTCTGCCAGCCCACAGCTACGTGGGGAATACAGACATGACCCCACCCCGACATCTCCCTTTGCCTGCACAGGGAACAACCCTCTAACCTAGACACGGACTTTTCCCCAGAACCTTTTCTCAGCAGAACATCTTCAGGGAGCAGCTACACAACCCCGATTCTTGCTCCAATGTTCGTATTTGGCTGTAGCAAGGTGGGGGTCGGGCTCTTCTCCCAAGGAACAGGCGATAGGACAAGAAGAAATGGCCTCAAGTTGCGCCAGGGGAGGTTTAGGATGGATCTTAGGAAAAATTTCTTCACCGAAAGGGTTGTCAAGCATTGGAAGAGGCTGCCCAGGGCAGTGGTGGAGTCACCATCCCTGGAGGGATTTAAAAGATGGGCAGACGTGGTGCTGAGGGACATGGGTTAGTGGTGGCTTTGGCCAGCTAGTCCAACCCCCTGCCAGAGCAGGGTCACCCAGAGCAGGTGGCACAGGAACGCGACCAGGCAGGTGTTGAATGTCTCCAGAGAAGGAGACTCCACCACCTCTCTGGGCAGCCTGTGCCAGGGCTCTGACACCCTCAAAGGAAAGAAGTTCCTCCTCATGTTTAGGTGGAACTTCCTATGGTCAAGTTTGTGCCCGTTACCCCTTGTCCTGTCACCAGCCACCACCAAAAAGAGCCTGGCCCCATCCTCCTGACACCCACCCTATAACTACTGATAAGCGTTGATAAGATCCCCCCTCAGCCTTCTTTTTTCCAGACTAAAAAGACCCAAATCCCTCAGCCTTTCTTCACAAGAGACATGCTCCAGTCCCCTCATCATCTTGGTAGCCCTTTGCTGTCCCCTCTCCAGCAGTTCCCTGTCCTTCTTGAGCTGGGGAGCCCAGAACTGGACCCAGTGCTCCAGCTGTGGCCTCCCCAGGGCAGAGCAGAGGGGGAGGATGACTTCTTGGCCACACGGGCCCATCGCTGCCTCATGGTCATCCTGTTGTCCCCCAGGACTCCCAGGATCTCTTTCCACAGAGCTGCTCTCCAGCAGGTCACCCCCAACCTGTCCTGGTGCATGGGGTTATTCCTCCCCAGGTGCAGCACCCTACACTTACCGTTGTTGAATTTCATAAGGTTCCTCTCCGCCCAACTCTCCAGCCTGCCCAGGTCTCTCTGTACGGTGGCACAGCCTTCTGGTGTGTCACCCACTCCTCCCCGTTTCGTACCATCGGCAAACTTGCCGAGGGAGCACTCTATCCCTTCAGCCAGGTCATCGATGAATATATTGAACAGGACTGGACCCAGCACTGATCCCTGGGGAACACCACTCATCACTGACCTCCAACTACGAGAAGATCTGCAAGAGGAAGGAGAAAACAACCCTGAGAGCTCCTTCCCCGGCACCTGGGAGGGGTTTCCCATCCCTATTTCTCTCTCCCTCCCTCCCAACAAGGAGCCAGCGGAGATTTTTCCCAGGGCAGGGACTGGGCTCACGGACCAGCCAGATGCTGCTGGAGGAGAACAGGCCTGGGGGATATCAACCAGATGAAGGTCCTCAGGGGGGTTTTAGCTGATACCAACCCAGCCTTGACAATGCCAACCCAGCCTTACGGGAGCCCTGCCAGAGATCCCAGGCCAGCGCAGAGCCCAGCCAGGAAAACTTCTGGAGCCGAAAGGGAAAAAAAATAAAAATCCAGCTTAGTGCTTCCTTAAAAACTTCACCTTGAAATAAAATCAATAAAAATGGTTTAGTTTTCCTAACCATGCCAATACCCGGTGGCAAGTGCTTCCCTTTCCATGACCAAAATTCCAGGCGGGTTACTCACCCATCACAAGTGCTCCTGAGCATGGAAAAATAAATTCACCGCAACAAATTAAGGAGAACTGGAGGGGGTTTTTTTTAACCCCGTGCCCGTCTTCTGCAACTCCGAATGAACCGCGGTGCCGCTCACGCTACTAAATCAAACGTGCTGGGATTTCAGATGGTCGGTGGCCATCTAGAAATGGTTACGTCTCCCTCCTGCCTGAGGTTTTACATCGGAGACCTCTTGTTGCAACACTAAAACCACCCCAAGACCCAAGTGAAGTCAACTGAAACACTCTTTGAGCGCCTCCCAAGACGTGGTGTTAAAAAAAGGAATATTCTCCTCGCCCTCCTCCTGAAGAAAGTGAAGAGAACGTTTAGATTTGAGGCCACCAGGGCGGTGGCCTTGAGGAGCACAGGCAGCTCCACCGCCTCCACGTCCCCCAGGGATGTTTGGGCAACGGATGATGGAGGAGGCGGCGAAACACCCCCCACGCAACGTGGCCCTTGGGGGCATCTAAAAATCCAAGTCGGTGCATTTGCGCGTACTGGCAGGGAGGAGCAGCTAGTTTGGGGGTTTTTTTCCTCCCTCGAAGAATAATCAGAAATAGGTTGTGGCAAAAAAACCCAAACCCTTAGCAACACCCCGTGGTATCTACCCCACCATCAAGACCCAACGAGGGTCACACCACCAAGCTGCAAGAAACAGCCTCCGGCGGCATTAAGTACCGGATTTATAAATATCCACCTTTGGAGCCAGGTGGCCTTAAAATGCCTTTTTCTATTAACTGCTGTCGCTCTCCTTCATCCCAGGGAAGAGTCCGTCGGAGGTCCAGGTGCTCTGCTTTGCTGCAAAGCTCCTTCCCGGAGGGAAACTGCTCCCTGTCGCAGGTCCCCTTTGGGTGACAAATGGGGAAGGTGCTTCAACAGGGAGCAAGAATAAATCTGTACGACCGGCACAAGCATCCAACACCACCCAGGAGACCGCGGCAGGGCTCCTTCCAACGGCAAAACCTGAGTCAAAAGAGGAGAGAAGTCAAGAGAGAAGGTGGCCCATGGCAAAGAGGGAACACGATGACTTTAGGAGGAAACATTCAAGCCTCCTGTACCAGGCACAGGGTGCAAACTGCCATCGGACCAGGAGGAAACGCAGCAGAAGACCATGTAACTGGACATCAGAAGGTCCTTTTGCAACGCTCTGTTGGAGCGGGGCCAGAGGAGGCCCCGGAGATGCTGGGAGGGCTGGAGCCCCTCTGCTGGGAGGACAGGCTGAGAGAGCTGGGGGGGTTCAGCCTGGAGAAGAGAAGGCTCCGCGGAGACCTTCCAGCCCCTGCCAGTCCCTCAAGGGGCTCCAGGAAAGCTGGGGAGGGACTCTGGAGCAGCAAGGGGAGCCATGGGACGAGGGGGAATGCCCTCAAACTGAGAGAGGGGAGATTTAGATGAGATCTGAGGAAGAAATTCTTTGCTGTGAGGGGGGTGAGCCCCTGGCCCAGGTTGCCCAGAGAAGCTGTGGCTGCCCCATCCCTGGAGGGGTTCAAGGCCAGGTTGGCCGGGGCTTGGAGCAACCTGGGCTGGTGGGAGGTGTCCCTGCCCGGGGCAGGGGGTGGCACTGGGTGGCCTTTAAGGTCCCTTCCAACCCAAACCATTCTGTGAGCCTATGATGCTGGCTGATGCTCGCAACTATGAGTACATGGAGTTTATCCTGCAGCTGCACAGAAGTAACTCCGAAACGCGAGTTCCTGAGGCTTGCGGCAACCTCCGGCTGTGCCCTCTGGAAGAGCGCACGGGGCTTTTTCAAGGCAGGGGGTAAAGCCAGCAATTAACGGAAAACACGATTCTTCGCACACGATGTCACCCAGCCACAGCACAGTCGGGGCCGCAGCGTGTTTGGCACCGGGAGACCCTCCTGGAGGGCGGGTGGAAGGGACAGGGGGGTGACAGCCAGCCCCAGCCCCCACCGGCAGCTCCGAGCGACAACCCTGAAGACAGCAAAACATTCAAGTTAATGGAAACAAGTCTTTATTAAGTAACTTTTAATATCAGAAAAATAAAACTCTTATAATTTCTCTTTACAGCAAATATATAATATCAGTGCTTTGGCCATCATAAGTTAAAGGCCCTTTTATCATAAAATATATGGTTTTTAAACTTTACTCAAATTGAATTTATAATCCCTATGACCTCCCTACATATACATAACAAAAAGTGTAGTAAAATTAGCAAATACTAAACTATCTCGATAGTTTATCATTCTTAAGTTTGTGGTTTTATAGAAAGGGTACACGCACCTAATGTCTCGTCGGTTCCTTGGCTTATTAGTTGCGGTGTACGATGCAATAAAATACAAAATACATGCTCGGTGAACGTTTGTTCGTTATCTACAAGACTGCAGCTAGAGATTAGGTTTCAATACTGACATGTAACTATTCTACAAGCAATTATAGCATTAAAGTTACGCAGTACGTAATATGCCGTCAAGGCAACTCTTTATACTGAAAATCATAAAATAAAAACCGTTCTCTGTAAACTTTGATACGAAATGTAACTCTTCAAGTGGAAATAAAAAATAAACTTTTCTGTATATTTTACTAGTTCGATACACATAGAATTTCTTTTTGTTATTCCGCGGACAAAAAAAAAAAAAAAAGCTTCGTCTCGTCTCGGGAAAATAATGCTTCCAAAAAAAAAAAATAGAAAAAATCCACCAGAACTCCACTTTGTGTCTTTTTTGTTTGTTTGTTTGTTTTTGTTGTTTTAATATATGCCAGCACAGATTTGGGAAGGTACTGAGGATGGAGGAAAAAAAAAAAAAAAAAACCAAAAAAAAGCTCGAAACATCCACAGGTTGAAATGTTAAAAAGCGCATTCAAAAATACTGATTTTTAATATAATTTTTTTTTTCCTTATGATTGGAAAGACAGTTTTGAAATGAAGTAAACTGATTGCAGGGCCACTGTCACAGCTGCTGCCATGAATAATACAAGGGCACGTACGCAACTTCCCCCCCCCCCTTTTTTTTTTCCTTTTCCTTACTAAAAATAAAATATATATTTATATATGTGCAAGACAAATATGGATCGAACATAAAAACGCTTCACATTTTGAGACTATATAACCTCTAAAAAATGTAATTTAAGAACAGCTCGATCGGACTCATGAACGGAATGTCAGCATCCCCGCTCTCAGGCGAAGTATGTGCATCCCAAAGCCTTTTCGGAAATGGGATGAAGCCAGCCAGACTTTTCCACATCGCCATGAAGAAAAGCAGTGGGTAGGAATTCACAAACGGTTCCTGATCCTCTGAACATACGTTGGGCAAAAACGGAGGTGCGTCGGACAGTTTTCCGCCCCCCCCCAATTTATTATCTGAACCTGCCAATAACATCATCCATTTCCATAATATTGAACTAGGCTTTAAAAAAAAAAAAAGAAAAAATCACCCCAAAAAAAAGGTATTTGCAATGCTGAAGAATTAGGCATAAGTTGTCGCACGAAGCAAAAAAAAAAAAAAAAAAAAAAAAAGAAAAGATTTTCCCCAAACCTGTTTTTTTCAAAACTGGCAGTGTAAAGAAGGCAGCATTGGAAGTGTTGTTTGATATAGCGATAATGCCACAAACCCTCCGCGGCAGACGACGACTTCCGCGTTCAGGCGACGAGGTTCATCGCTGCCAGCCCGCAGAAGTCGAACGCTTAACAGAGATCCTTCAGAAAGCCTGTAAAATGGTGGTGGGGGGGGTGTTTTTTGGTTGGTGGTTTTTTTTTTTTTTTTTCTTCTTTGCGGTTGTGTCATCGCTGAAGACTTCCCCTCCCTGTGCCACAACATCCCACCTGCTGGATCTCTGCTAAACCACTCCATCTGCTTACACTGAACCGGACAGAGACCACCTGGCTTTAGTGTTACCGTAGCAGCCTTTTGAGAAAGTAGAAATTTATTAACAACTTCAGCCTAATCCCAAGAAAGCCCAACAGTCAGAATTCATTAGGAAGTTTACTAGAGGGTACCATTACACCCATGCCTTTAAGAGTTTTAAAAGTCCATATATATATAACAACATCTATATATATTTTTAAGAGTGAATTTGGATTGCCTGAGTAACCGCTGTCTGGCAAACGGGACACGATGGCGTTTCCTTCTCGCAGATTTTGTTGGCACACTCCATGCAGAAGAGATTGTGGCCGCAAGGGACCAGGGCCGCAATGACTTCGCTCTCGAAGCAGATGACGCAGTCGTGCTTCCGTCTCGACTCGGGGGGCGAGCTGGACGTGGAGCCGCCGTTGGAAGAGGAATAGCTGTTGGTACCATTGGAGAAAGCGGGGATGTAAATGGGAAGGCCGGTTTGGTGGCCGGTGCTGGGTGGGTCGCTCCTCACCCTCCTAGCCAACGGGTGATCCAGGCTTTCTGGAAAGGTGGGCGACAGGCGAGGAGTAGATGGCTGGCTCCCTCGGCGCTGAGGCTTGGCGTTATTAGCGGGGTCGCCGCCGAAGCCGGAGAGCGGGTTTACAGGTTCAAAAGGGGTCCAAATGGTTTGGGAAGGCGTCGGTAAGGAGTCATACGCGGGAGAGTCGACCGCGAGGTCTTCCGCGCCCACCGAAGGCAGCGTTTCTCCGAACCAGAAGTTGCCTGTGCTGAATGGACTCGTTGGGCTGAAGTCAGCCAATCTATTGCTTCCAAAATAGGAATCCGTGGAGCCACTTCCCAAGGAGCTGGAGCTGTCGTTTCTATAATTAGAAATCATTCTGGTGCGGCTAGGAGGGACAGGATTAGAAGCCAGCCACGCAGATCCGAGAGTGCCTCCTTCAAAGCTCACATCCGTACCGTTGTAATGGAAATCATTCTCTTCGTTCAGCTCGATGTAGTTGCCAGTACGCATGGCTATGTGCATCTCGATCTCCTCGCGCGCCCGGTCGACGTTTTCGGGCATTCCCGTAACTTCGAAGACGGGCTCCTTGTCTCTGCTGGGAGTGACTATGTAGGTATGGGTCTGCTGCTGAATTCTTTTGATTGTAGCTCCTTTGGGTCCAACCACCAGCCCGACTACACGGTAAGGCACCCTGACTTGGACCGTCGTCTGACCCGGCAGGTTGGGGGTACATGGCAAACCTCCCAGGGCAGGACCGTTCTTGTTGCGCGACGCTCTGATCATGGAGAAGTGTTCAGCAGCTGAGAGAATTTCCCTTTTGGCCATGGCTACGTCCTCTTTTCGTCCAGTGACAACAAAAATGGGTTCTTCTCCACGAACAGGGGTCTTAATGTAAGTATTCGTCTTGGCCCTTAGCGCTTTGATTTTGCAACCTGTTCAAAGGAAACACACACGCAAGTTTAGCAAGGCGTCCAAGTTTGGAAAGCCACAAGAAAGCCATCTATTTTAAGCTGCTTGAGAGTCTCACCAAACCATAGGGTGAAACCAGAAGCAGCTGTTTTTACCTCTACAAGCCACACTAGAGAAAGCAGTAACAACTTCTACCTATTATTTCCAAGCAGATCTCCGACACAAACTATTTTAGCAACGCTTCCTGGACCATTTTAGCCCATCATCTCCTCAATCGTTATCAGACGGTGAATAAACGCGGACGGCTTTTTCTCTACGACACCCACGTTCACGATTAGCCTATAAACACAGGTGGATTTATTAATTTATTTTTTTTTCCCCATTGATTGGGTATCCTTCGGTTATTTCTAAGATCCCGCAAAAGGAGTAAAGGCTCACGCACACACGCACTTAAGTCTGCCGATAGAGTCGCCTTTCGCTGACGCGCACGACCTAAAAGCAAATTAAACATTTACGAGCGAGAGAAGGGTCAGTATCACAACCTGTGTGGGATATAGATACAATTATCGATTTACTGAGAACTCATTTGCTTCCCGTTACCAACAAGTGTTACTTAAACTTTGCTCTTCCCTGTGGGATGAAGGAGCCACTCCTTGAACCGCCAAGTAGGAGTTCAAGCAGTTTTGTCGCACGCAGATAAGACTTCCTACGGAATATTACGTGCCTACGTGGAATTTTTCTCGTTAACCGGGTAAATACAGTCTGAAAGAGCAGCAGAAAGTTAATGGAACATTTCATCTTTTGATTTTTGGGGACTGAATTATCAAGTTTGCCGGGACACAGCGGCGGCAGGCTCTTCCCTAAGAGGCTTCGGGCGTTTTGGCAGGGCGCATACGGGAGCACCTTTTCCCCATCACAGGACCGGAAAAGCAGGCAGCGCAAAATTCGGAGAGACGAGCAGGTCCGTGACACACAGGAGAGTCTACTGGCTTCAGGCTTGACTGAATGTAGCCTACATTAAACACAAATTCAAAACACTAAATGCCGTTTTACAGCGAATCTCATCTCGAAACAACTATAAGCAACGTTCGCAGACCAAGCGCTTCAAGCATCGTTTCACTTGCAGGGTGGAATTTGTTCCCGCTTTCCTCATTTGCTTTAAATATCTCATAACTGTCTGGGTGCATGAAATAGTCTCTCGAAATGCTGTTTTGTCAGTCGCTTGCACCCGAGGTACCGCTAGCGATAATGATATTACACTTCAAAAGCCACTCAAAGATGCTGCTCTAATCAGGACTATCTACTAATATAAAAAAAAAAAGATAACAAATATGCAGATGCCGGTTGGAACAGAGGGAAGGAAAAACCTCTTCTCGCAGGGCCCCTGCACACAGCAAGGACAAAGGCTGAACACAACAGCCCTTTGTTTCCAGGACACAGCTGGAGAGGAAGTTCATTATCTTCAACAGCTCGTCAGGAGGGCTCTGGGAGGCCCTACCTCCACCAGAAGGAGGAATGGAGGAGCACCCGCAGATGAAGGAGGGGATGCAGAGCCAAGAGCCGAAGGAGAAGTTCGGCAAGAAGAGCAAACATCCGCAGGGCAGAACAAACCCATAAGCCTCAAACCTCCCTCTTACAGCCCACTGAGAAGGGCACCAGCGCTCTCGGGCAATTTGCCTTGACTCCTTTCATCTCTTCGGCCGCATTTCTCCCTACGAGTAAATCTGCTCGTCCCCTCCGCTCCCCGCGCCTTCACAGTTACTCAGAAAAGTTGGTGGGCCCCAACCTTAAAGCCACAAGAACCTCCAAAGCAGTGCCGCCGGAGCTTTCACATCGGTCAAACCCTCTTCTACCACAGCACCTAAAACCAAAGTCAGCCTCCTGATGCCTCTCAATCATTCTCCAATTTACACAAATCACTTTCATTTACTCCGTTCCACCCGAGTGTATATTCTTATTTCATAGAAATTACAGAGGCAGCACTTAAAAGAGAATCCTAGCAGCATCTAGCATAAGATTTATATATCTAAAAATACATATAATTCATGATTATAGACCGTGATTCAGAGCCTACTTAATTCCAGTTCCCAGTGCCTTACCAATTCTTATAGTTTGTATTTTAGACAAACTTTCTTGAGTTTTTAGAAACTCAAATCCAGTTAGAACCCTGCGCCTTCAGCTTCCTTCTCCATTTCAGCTGCCAACTCCCAGAGGCTGCTTTGCCAGAGCCACGTTTCCAAAGGGCTGCGGGGGGAGGAAAGGCCTTCTCGCCTTCCTCCCTCAGGCTGTAGAAGGGCACGGACCGAGGTGGGCAGAGCTGGTCTCTTCAGGTATGGGTCACATACCTCAAAAGCAGAGGCCAAACATCGCCTCAACTGCCCTGCGGCGACAGGACAAGGCTTTTCAACGCCAGAAAGCTGGCTTCAGTGGAAAGTTGATGGTCAAGGTCAACTCTCAAACTTTTCAGATAAAGTTTGAAGGAACTGAAGAAAGTCACCACATACAAAACCCCAACGTCTCCGAATGAGTCAGTCCATACCCGCTGGGTTTTGGCTGCAAGGAGCCCTGGAAAACCCCAGGACAGACAGTCATGTCAACACACAGGGTCAGCAGCCCGTTAAACCGCTCCAGCGGGATGATCTCTCTATTTGCTTTTACTCAGCAGCTCTGGTTTCCCACCCTCCTGCCTTAGTCACCACCGAGGCGATGAGATGAAGGACGGCTGATCCCATCTCCTCTCTGACAAGTCACGGCATCCAGAGGCGCTGCTTGCGGCCACGATGACACGAGGTCGGCCAGCTACGAACTCACACAGCCAAGGGATGAATCAAGAAGTTTCCCAATCTCCCGAGCTTAGACACAGAAAGACAAAGGGAAAATAAAAATAATAAAAAAAAAAATACACCGCCCCACACTTTTGCAATGTATCATCAGATCATTGTATCCAAGATCTTGAAGTACAGAGATGTCAAAAGCCTGTGGAGGGGACTTCAAGACCGGAAATTCAATTTAAGCAAAACTTTCACAGTAATTTTAAGTTTTGGTGCGATAATGGAAGTCTGTTCGATACGAGTTACGTACTCGGTTCAGCAGTATAAGCATTCCTAAGCAGCACACACTCAGCCATAAGCACACACTGACATAGCTCAAGCAAAAACCCTTTAGTTTTGCTTTCGTTTAGGCAAAGATTTAATACTTGCCTGCCTGGATACCCGAGGAGAAGCCGAGCCCGTACCCAGCCCTGCAGGCAGTGTTCATCCTGCGCCGGCTGATTTGCATCATTCTTCTCAAGCCTCCTCCCTGTTTTTTCCCCTGAAGAGGATTATTTGACTAAACATTTTAAAACACAGTACGAACATTATACTCCCCGAGAAACTTAAGGGTAGCTCTGAAGGAGTCGTTTAACTCATACACCACCAGTTTTAAACGATGGAATGTTTCCTTATTAAAAAAAAAAAAAAGGTGCTAAAAGACAGATTCTTCTTTCCCCTCTCACTTCTCACGCCTTGAAGTGAGAGTGAAGCGCAGAACCCGCAGCCCTCACCCATCGGCTCAGCCCTCACTCTCCGACTTTCACCTTGCATCGTCACTAACAGGATGAGACACGTCAAACCCAGTCTCGGGTCATCGAGTCCACGAGGGAAAGTCCCCAACGGAGCCAAGTGCGTGCCGGCCTCGCACCACGCCAGGCGATCTGCCGCCACGAGCCAAGGAGCAGCCAAAAAAAGCATCTCTCCTCTGCGCAGCCACGGCGGGAGCCAGGAGAGACGGAACCTTCCCCCCGTTTCTTTCTTCTGCTGAATTCACCTCAACGCCACACACTGGGAACGGGACAAGGGCTGATTTACAGATGAGGATCCCTTTGTTGTGTGGTCTCTTCCGAGCAGCTACACCGGGGGAAGGGAGTCCTTGGCGCTGCCGAGTACCCATGTTGGCAAAACACAGCCTGTCATACCCTCATACCCACGTTCCTCCCACAGCTCTTGCCAAGCGCGGTGAAATCGGGGTTCAGGCCCACACAGGAACCCAAACCTTCTTACCATCACATCAGTTGAACCTTGTCTCCCTGCTCACATAGGGCTTTGTGGAAAAAAAAAAAAACAAACCCTGAAAAAATAGTTTACCTAAATAGAAGCCTGAAAATCATGGCAGGGAACAACCCACGTGAACCACAATCAATTGATAATACCAGTTTGTTCTCCTCCCCTGCTCCGGACGGGCACCTAGCTACAGAGATCAAAACTGAGAATCTCCTGCAGCTCTTTAGACACACAAATCCCGGGGGGAGACGCCAGCGCTGCCCCGGCCGTAAGAGCAGCCAGCAGGGCGATGTTGCATCAGCACCGACGCAGCTCCCGCGCAGGAGGCAGGGCTGATGAGCAGCCCCGGCCAGACCTGGCATCCTCCAACTCGGCCCCGGAGCAACAGCGGGCAGCGCGGAGATCTCGCAGATCGGCCTCCACAGCTTGTCAGCACTAAAGAGAAAGCCGGGGTTCACAGGAATCTGTTTTTCAGTAGCTTTGCCGTTATCTGATGAAAGGCAATACCGTATTACGGCCTCCACTCTGACCACGGTCTTCAGAACTCTGACCACTGATTTTGTAACACGCTGACGCGGCGACAGAGTAATTAGGGACATCAGCCTGGAACTGCCAGTAGAGCCACGGCTCGTTCCTTACCTAGAAAGCCAGGGCAGGGTCTGGGAAGCGCCTGCAGCCCCGCAGGGATGGCACAGCATCCTGCCAAGGAGAGAGGGGACGGCCCAGGGATTTGGTTTCTACCAACTTGCAACTGTCGTGCGTGGACACAGCTTTAAAGGTAGAGTCTGTTAAGCTGGCACAGCCCTTATTTCACTTGCTACGTCGCCACAAGCTTTTAATTGCAAAGTTGGAACTCCTGCAGCTAAGGTAACGAAGGATTTGCGGAGACTGAAACACTGACTGTACCATAAGGCTGCCGGGTCTGCCGAGCAGAACGCTGCCCACCTGATTAACAAACAAAGAAAAATTAATCTCCTTCATTAAAAACGACTGCTCTACACCTTTTTCAGAAGAGCTGTTCGTTCCCGCTGGTGGTACAAGTTGCCTTCTCCTGCTTAAACACAGAGTGCTTCCTCTCAGTCGTGGCACGGCTAAAAATATCTATCCAGTTTGCGACTATACAGTAGAAAACTGATATATGCCCCATTTATTAAGCACACAGAGACGAAGCTGCACTGGGACAGAAAATGAACTCCTGTTCTAAATTGTTTAATGGTTAAAACTCCTTACACAGGCTGGCTACACAAGAAAATTAAGACCAGAACATTTTTGGCACTTCACCGGGTTAATAAAATCATGAAATACTACCTGCGGGCCGCTCGGTCGATAGACTGACTCTGGTTACTATCGCCTTTCACCCGAGATCAATTATTTCATCTCACACCCTGTTTTAATTCACAGACTGGAAAATCTCAACTCCTGACAAGCTTCACTTTTTTTTTTCAACCGGCTGTTGAATATGGTTAGTTGATTCAAGGAAGATGAAGAAAGTCATTTCTCTGCACTTGCAAAAGATGCTGATCTGCAAAAAACCCCCAGATCTACGTACTCAGGCCGCTATTTATCACCCCTCCGGCATTTTGATTTTAGGAAGGAAGGCTATAAAAATATTGCTTTTAAATTTTAAAGTTTGAAGAGACAAACTGGGATAATAGTAATTACCGGATAGAATATTTTGAAGGCAAGTTTTCCTTTCTTTTTAATGCAGCTTGCTCTCCAGCCAGAGGAAAGCTGAGAGACACCTCATCGAAGAGCACAGCACCCATCCTGCCGACAGGACTAGACCAACCACCAACAGCTTTAACAGCTCCCCATTAGCATTCTATAGCACAGACAATAGTCTGATCGCTATTTGGGTTAATTAGCCGGTAAGATTAGGGCTCCCATGTGACAACTAGGCATGACACATGCCAGAGAGCTAACAAATATGGAGACAGCAAGAGACGGGCGCAGGTCGCAGCTGGGATTTGCTCAAGCTCACGGGGCAGGTCGCTGGCAGGTTTGGAAGCAGAAGATGCCAGTCCCTGAAGAAGAGAGCAGGCCAACGGTTTAAACGGGGACATGGATGTACGCAGAGTTTAAGGGACAGCTGTTTCGTTCATCACCTAACGAACCAAAGCCACCTCCTCCACGGTGGTACCCAAGCTGAGGTTCCTTGGAGGTGGCCACATGAAGCACACAAGTAGAGTTGTGAGATTTACGTCCCCGGGCACAGGCTTTTCCCGCAGGCTACCCAGGAGCGCTAGTACCTGCTCCTGCCCTTGGTCAGGTTGTATTTTTCAGATGGGCACTTCCTAACGAGAAGCCACCAAGCAGAGCTCCTCAAATTTACAATCCAAAAAATGAGATACCAATCCCATTACAACCCAAAGCTTGGGAACAAAGTTCTGGCTCTCTGCTCCGGAGAGCGGCCGTAGTAATGGTTTCAGAGAAGGACCGTACTTCAGAAGTGCTGCGCACCGGTAATAACCATGTTTCACATCTATCTATAACGACACTACAATAAGCAATGCTACAAGTAGGTAAATTACTGTGTAGCACAGAGGAGGAAAAAAAAACCTCAACTGACAACCACTCTGATAAAGTTATTCCAAGAGAAGGGAAGATGACATACAAGTCCTTCAAGAAAAATAAAAACTATAGCATTTTCTACCAAAGACATTTTTCCCTGCCTCCTGACCCCCCTCATTAACTCACCCCTGCAATCAAAGGCTTTTAGTTACGCTGCAGTTAGCAAACCCCTGTGCCTGCCTGTGGAACATTTCAATATGAGTCACGCTATATATAGCGACCGAGACTGCTCCCATTATAATTCCACCACGCTTACCCATTTCTGAGGAACAACTGACCACTTCTTTCGCTTTGTATTTTTCACGTGTACGAATGCGAAGATGATACATGACTTTTTTTTTTTTTAACTCCTCGTCATCCAGCTAGAACTACAGAAGGGTTTTTCGACAAGATACTTTGCAGAATAGCTCTTCAAGCTGAGTGCACCAGGTGCTAGAGCCCCACGGGCTTGGATTTGTTGAGGTACCAGGAAGGAGGACGACCTGGAGATCTCAAGTACCTCAACCAAAAGGCAAGAAATCAGCGTCAACCACTCAGCTGGGTCAGATCACGGGACTTTCTTTGGTCCCAGTGCTGCCAAGCTAATGGATGGGAAAAGAGGGGAGTCCCTGCTGATGCTGAGAAAGCTTCCCAAGGGAAGGCTGCTCACAAGCTCTCAGGGACATTTCCCTCTTCAGGAAAAGAAAAGCCCGGGTTGAAGAACCGCGTACAAACTCTCTATTAAAGATTTCTTCGGTAGGTATCAATTTATCAATCGATTTATATATCAATCCAGCGCAGAACGAAGCAGTCAGCCTGCACACTGTTTCCTTCTATATGCCAGGCTGGGGCAATCCATCACACCAGCAGTCCCACAGCCAGAGGAATACTCCCAATTCCCAAGACAGATGGCAAGTCAGTAAACAAGTTACATGCAGCAAAAGAGCCAGCGGCCAGCAACTTGTATTATTAATTACTTGCACCACTGCAGCACCAGGACTGAGGCAGCAGCTGCTGAGAAAAATTAGAAAAAGACAGTAGAAGAAAAAGCAATAGTTATAAGAGAGGGACTAGGTACACCAAATAAGAGAACTACAGGAAAAAAAAGCTGTTTTCATTAAGAACGTTGATCTAGCGAATGAAACAGATTGGTGGGAGCAATAGTGCTGGGAAACCTGACCTGCAGAAGGAGGGTATGAAAAGGGACCA